>NC_064631.1:411125207-412375207 GCF_023864275.1 Schistocerca cancellata
TGTGCGTGTGGGTCGCGAAGTCAAGCTTTGAAATCATCGGTATGTTCTTCTTCGATGCTACAGTAACCCGTGAACGCTATTTACACATGCTGCGAAACCAGTTCTTTCCTCAACTTCCTCATTTCTTCCATTGCAGAAACAATGGTTCTTGCAGGTTGGAGCTCGCCCCCATACCGCCAGCGTTGTGCTTGATTTCCTACAAGAAAGACTTGGCCTTAGAGTACTGTCAAACAGATTTCCAGAACGTTATGCAGGAGGAGGAATGTGGCCGCTGCACAGCCCGGACATAACCCACGTAACTTCTTGCTTTGGGGATTTCTTAAAGAGAAGATGTACCACAGAAAACGCGAAAATGAATCAAGCGGGTTTTGTGATTATTATTCCAAAGAGTACATACTGAAGTGTATGTCAACAGATAAAACATTTTATCATTGTGGAGTTATGCCGCACCATTCCAGAAGATTCGTGTCGGCGAGTCGTACTAAAATGCACGTGTGCGACTTGAGAAGTTGTAAACCAAAACGGCAGTCATATTCAATTTGTGATTCATTAGGTTGTATTTCCAAGCCGTATTCTTTACTTCTACATCAATAAATTACAAATCTCGTGAACAACAAATATGTTATTCATGAAACGAATCAGGTGACTTACTGTGCGCCACACGTGGTTTCAGAAATGAGGAAACTGTCGCCCGTACCAAAACAAAGCATGCAAATGTTACCCTTGACAAAAGCTGTAATTTATAGCGGTACATCGTCATGTTCGTGTCAACATACACAGCACTGTTTCCACGTGTTATGAATGTTTCCAAACGCGTACAGCGAAAGAATTTCTACTGACTGCGTTGCAATTCTTTCTTCATAAGTGCTTTATTTCGTAGTATAAGCCTGGAAATATTACGCAAGAGCAGCAGTGTACTCACATCGCATTGCGTATAAAGCCGTAACGTGAAAATTACGATTGTGTGACAACCATTACGTTTCCAAGCTGCACTCTCTGCGCATTAGAAATAATTGTTAACGGAAAACCCATTTCTTTTTATTGAAATGCCAGAAAACGCACAAAAAATCGTCAGTTTACATTTGTGGGGACATTCTATTTCCTTTTTTTCAGTTCTATGAAGTACTACAGGTAAATCCGCAATAATTGACGCTCTAAAATTTTATGCGCGTTGACTACGCGCGGATGTGACGGCTGCTGCCGACACGTTAGCCGTCAATTAATGAGAGGTCTGAGTGCCTGGCGGTAAATTTTGTGTGGGAGGGCAAAACTGCAGGGGGACCGCGCCAACACTTTTGTTTACGCTGATTACCAGCGAATGGTTCGCAGGCAGTGCTATACATTTACTTGGCACGTTATTGGACTGTATGTCAATAGTCGCCAGAATGTGGCTTATCGCAGTCAAGCTTATTGATTTTCTTTTCAAATAACGTTGTTACGTAACCACGATAGACAAGCTTACCCTATAGTGAAATGGATTACTGCACATTTCACTAATATCTGAGAAAGAATTACGAAAATCCAAAAATTGAAGAAAGGTACCAAAATGAAAAATCTAAGATTGAAAATATTAAACAAGAGATTATAGAAAAGCGCGCAGAAGATTCAGAATTTGGTAGATAATCTGATGCTGCTGATGCAGCTATTATTTCTACGGTTTCTAACACTATTACAGTAATTAATGTTATTTTGGATAACACAGTGTCATTTGGATTAGTGGGTGTGACTTCTACTGCAGTTGTAGAAGGTAGGCTAGACGCTTTGCCTGTACTTGAAGAAGCATTTAATGAAAATCCTAGAACTGACTCTGATACTGAAGTGGCTGCCAATGTGGTTTAATACGAATGGTCTAAAACTAGTTGTGAAATCCAGTCCTTTGGAAAATGTCTTCCCTCAGAGGGCTTATGTTCACTAAAGTACGTCGCTACTGCTTCTTTCCTGCATATTTCTTCAAACTTCTTCAACGTTTATTGTACGCTCCTCCTTAATTGGTATGAATATTTATCATCCATAACACGTGGTGAACTTAGAAATACATAATGAACCAAGCGGGTTTTTTTGATTATTATTCCAAAGAGTACATACTGAAGTGTATGTCAACAGATAAAACATTTTTTCGATTAGAGGGCTGAAAATGGTGCACTCTTTCAATGCTTGTGGCATGCTGTTGACTTACTGCCTGAGTCACATTGCAGTGCTAAATCCAGAGGACCCCATCAGCTCGTATTATATAATTCATAACGAAACTACAGTCTGCTGAGAACGATATGTTTCAGCAGTTTATTTTAAGATGTGTGGCTGATACGAGCTACGTCCAATAGTAAGTTACACAAAGCACATCCATTGGTCCCTAATTTGACCAACTTTCCTTCCTAGTGACCCATGATCCAGAGGCTACATGAGGCTCCTTGACACTATGCTGCAGTAGGTACTCTATAAATCGTCTTGACTGCTGCATCAGCAGGTTCGTTCGCACATACCTTCCTTTTTTTCAGTCGTCACTCTTTTGACTGGTAGAGTAGCACTTGCAACCTAGGTCCTCAATTATTTGCTGGATGTATTCCAATATCTGTCTTCCTCTATAGTTTTTGCTCTCTACCGCTCCAACTTCTGCTACGCTGCAGAATTTCGCTTGCCCTCCGACATGTTGTATATTGTATGTGTTTGTCCTTAGGATAATTTAGGTTAAGTAGTGTATAAGCCTAGGGACTTATGACCTTAGCAGTTAAGTCCCATAAGATTTCATAAACACACACACACACACACACACACACACACACACACACACACACACGCACACACACACACACACACACACACACATTCACTTGGTAAACAGATCTTGACATCATTACCTGTGGCTACCAGTCAACTAAGGAAGTATCCTTCTTCGATTGATAAATATAATAACAGTAGTTATACTGTTACTGGTGTAGATACCTACTTCGTTCACCGAAAATGTGTGGTTAACAAGAGCGAATTCCATATGTGACTTTGCAATCGTTCGGCTTTTTTGGTGATAGAAGGTGGCACAGTAACCCGTGTTACAGTCGCCATGAAGCGTAGCTCACCGGCATCAGAGCAATAACTGGCAAAGACGGTAATGCATTATGCGGCTGTGGTGAGGCGACTGTCTTCATGGTGAGTAGTGCTGATGCTTGTTCAACGCAGTGGTCTTGCTCATTCATGCAACTGACATCCATAAAAGAATCTGGTTCGCACAATGGCATCAAGCAATTGGTGTACGAGTGCTGTTTTGTACTACAGACCTATAGCATTGACGTCGGTTTGCAGTAGGGTATTGGAGCATTTACTGTATTCAAACATTATGAATCACCTCGAAGGGAACGATCTATTGATACGTAATCAGCATGGTTTCAGAAAACATAGTTCTTGTGCAACGCAGCTAGCTCTTTATTCGCACGAAGTAATGGCCGCTATCGACAGGGGATCTCAAGTTGATTCCGTATTTCTAGATTTCCGGAAAGCTTTTGACACCGTTCCTCACAAGCGACTTCTAATCAAGCTGCCAGCCTATGGGGTATCGTCTCAGTTGTGCGACTGGATTCGTGATTTCCTGTCAGGAAGGTCGCAGTTCGTAGTAATAGACGGCAAATCATCGAGTAAAACTGAAGTGATATCAGGTGTTCCACAGGGAAGCGTCCTGGCACCTCTGCTGTTCCTGTTCTATATAAATGACCTGGGTGACAATCTGAGCAGTTCTCTTAGGTTGTTCGCAGATGATGCTGTAATTTACCGTCTAGTAAGGTCATCCGAAGACCAGTATCAGTTGCAAAGCGATTTAGAAAATGTTGCTGTATGGTGTGGCAGGTGGCAGTTGACGCTAAATAACGAAAAGTGTGAGGTGATCCACATGAATTCCAAAAGAAATCCGTTGGAATTCGATTACTCGATAAATAGTACAATTCTCAAGGCTGTCAATTCAAGGCTGTCAGTACCTGGGTGTTAAAATCACGAACAACTTCAGTTGGAAAGACCACATAGATAATATTGTGGGGAAGGCGAGCCAAAGGTTGCGTTTCATTGGCAGGACACTTAGAAGATTCAACAAGTCCACGAAAGAGGCAGCTTACACTACACTCGTTCGTCCTCTGTTAGAATATTGCTGATCGGTGTGGGATCCTTACAAGGTGGGATTGACGGAAGACATCGAAAGGGTGCAAAAAAGGGCAGCTCGTTTCGTATTATCTCGTAATAGTGGAGAGAGTGTGGCATATGATACGCGAGTTGGGATGGAAGTCATTAAAGCAAAGACGTTTTTCGTCGCGGCGAGATCTATTTGGGAAATTTCAGTCACCAACTTTCTCTTCCGAATGCGAAAATATTTTGTTGAGCCCAACCTTTATAGGTAGGAATTATCATCAAAATAAAATAAGAGAAATCAGAGCTCGAACAGAAAGGTTTAGGTGTTCGTTTTTCCCGCGCGCTGTTCGGGAGTGGAAGGGTAGAGAGATAGCATGATTGTGGTTCGATGAACTCTCTGCCAAGCACTTACATGCGAATTGCAGAGTAATCATGTAGATGTAGATGCTCCTCAAAACCAGTATTTACGCATTGAAGGATATTAAGTACCTTGAGGGATCAAGTTTTCACTTTCCGTAGGTGCGTTAACAAGAAGGCTTGCCACCAGATACGAGATCGTGAAATCTCACTGAATGTTTTACACTTAGAATTGTGTCCCTCGTTTTCACAACTCATGAGTGACAGTAACTACATGACTGATAGGTACACAGTTATTTACCTGCATGAAAGCTTCAGCCTGCGTGGGGCCCACTCCCATTACCAGTTGATGCCCAGCTACAGCTAGCGTTCGCCTTGTCAGCGGTCGGATAGGCACCATTTACAGCACAATTTTTAGGAACCGGATTTTGATCTGATGAAGGCTGTAGTCTAAACGAGACAGTAAATAAAGAAATGTATCAAGCGATCTACATAGATTTATTCACGAAATAACAATAAGAGTTGGTCAATGTATTCGTTTCCCCCACAGATGTTTCATGATATCACGAACTTGAGAAAAGGGCTATCTCATACGGACATTTATCCACAGTCGATCTTCACATGCACATGTGCGAATGAAACAGGGATGTGAGGAAATTATGAAACACAAACGCTCCCCACCCCACACTTCACAGTGTGCCTTGTGGAGTATATATGATGATTCACAAGTTTCAATAAAATTTTCTCAATTTACATGTCGTGCCACGTCCAATAAAACGCTCGAGATTTCGATAGCCGCCTCCGCTATCGTCGTCACGAGTCAAATTCACTGCCAGCCGAGCCTTGGACTGTGTTCCGCTTACACACTGTGAGTTAATTATTTCGAATAATGTTGCTAGAATCTCACAGATATCTCATCGGATCCTGATGCCTTTCCACAGCTCAATGATTTTAGTCAATTCTCTATTCTCCTGTCACTCAAATATTATAATATCTGCTGATGAGGTGTTCGTGCGTTGCATGTAGGACTTATCCAGGAGTTCTGCCTCAGAGCGCTAAAATATGGGTTTATTTACTTATTTAAATATTTCGAGCGGGAACTTGATGGCGTATTATGGAATAATCAGTATTACTCGTGTTACCACCTGTGAATAGCAACCACCTTGGCAGTGGCCGGCCGCTGTGGCCGAGCGGTTCTCGGCGCTTCAGTCAGGAACCGCGTAACCGCTACGGTCGCAGGTTCGAATCCTGCCTCGGGCATGGATGTGTGTGATGTCCTTAGGTTAGCTAGGTTTAAGTAGTTCTAAGTTCTACGGGACTGATGACCTCAGATGTTAAGTTCCATAGTGCTCAGAGCCATTTGAACCATTTTTTGAACCATTGGCAGCTGCCGACGCTCTCTATACTGATTGGCAAGGCCCCTGGTGTGTAGGACAATGAGAGAAGTGCTCGCGGATGCACTGCGTAGCGTTCACAGCACATGTCACACAAAAGCATGTCTGAGAATTGTTTTCTTTATTTTTCAGTTATAGATCTACAATTTTAGAACAAAATCTGAATTAAGGACTGATAATTTCAGGTTTGTTACAAATAAAAATGGTTCTAATGGTTCTGAGCACTATGGGACTTAACATCTGTGGTCATCAGTCCCCTAGAACTTAGAGCTACTTAAAGCTAACTAACCTAAGGACATCACACACATCCATGCCCGAGGCAGGATTCGAACCTGTGACCGTAGCGGTCACGCGGTTCCAGAGCCGGCTTGTTACAAATACTTTTCCTTGTTAAGTAACAGACAAGATGGTAACAATGTAGAACAAAAACTTTCCTTAGGTTACCCAGCCCTTTATATATCCTCACTCAGTTTCTAGGTGATTGACCGCTTCCTGTTGGTAAGGGAATCTGGGAAGACATTGATTGCATACGTAGGGAAAGTGATCGTTATGAGATAACGACTGATAGATATGCAACATACCTAAAATACAAGTGATACAGGTACGACCTCAACTGACCAAAGCTGCTGGGAAAACAACCATTGTCTGTGCATACTTATGGTTTTATAACTCTACTCATGACCAACGGTGCCATGTACACAAACTGATAGAAATCAGTGACTTTATATTCCCGTCCAACGAGAAAGTTAGCTCTACACGATAGCTCTATAAGATAAAACCAGCGATTGTTTTTTCAATACAGCAAAACATCCTCGATACTCCTTTCCCAATTTTAGCTCGGAAATGAGCTGATATGCCCATGCATTCATTGACAGCAGTAATGCCGGTCTAGTTTTATACCGATTCTCGTTGACAAGGGGTGATGGTCGTCACCAGTCGGTCATTAACGATCTATTTACGAACTCTGTTATCACGCTCACATCTTTGCGTGTTGTGCAACACTGCAGGTTGACACGTTGGACAATTAGCGTCGATACACTAGCAAATCGGCCCACTTCATTCACGGTATGATCATAGACAAGTCAAAACGCAATAACTTCTTTCTCCCAGTCCGTCTCTTCTTCTCGTTGAACCGTCTTGCTGCTCTGATTTCGTACAACTGAGTGGCATGCACATGCGTGGCTTCCATGTCGTCACTAGCATGGAAGCAACTAGCGTGTTCTTTTAAGTGGGGTCACTAATATCTGACTAATATCTGGTCAACTTACATGTATCATCACATCTGTAGAGAAAATAACGAAGTTTTAAAGCGAACACCTCCATTTGACTGTCTTATTGTTTATTTACTCACAACCCTTGTTTCAGCCTTTTGAGCAATTTTCAAATATTTCATTTTATGTCTTTACGTATATTGCAGAACGCTTAACATTTTATCAAGCTCGAAGCTGGCCGTAAATTAAGGAAAATATTGGCTCCTCACAAAATGCAAGGTGGTGATTTTATATCTAGCATTCCGTGGGGAACCAATATTTTTCTTAATTTGCGGACAACTTTGAGGTTGACAACATGTTAAGTGTCCTGTTATTTATGTTAAAGACATAAAATCAAATACTTGACAGTGGCATGAAAGGCCGAAACCTGGTTTTTATTTAAAAAAAAAAAAACAATAAGCAGCCAAATGGAGGTGTGTTTCTTTAAAAAATATGTTATGACTGTTGCTCAGCAACATCAAAAAACAGTTTAGAAAATTACGTTTCTGTCGGTCCAGTCGACATTTTACACTAATGCACACCCTTTTCTAAACAGTGCTTATCCGAAACAGATACAATTCCCTGTTCTACTCCTGTCCGCTTCTTAGTATCGAAATTCCATACTTAGCAATTAAAGCTTGTCAAGCCCATTTAAGCTAGTGAGTATCAAGCCAGCACTATCACCACTTGTTCATTTCACTGCGGGAACTTCCAACTCGCTTCTGATCGGATTACTGCTGTTGCTGATTCCCACATGGTTATTCATGCGAATTTTTTTCACAGTTGTTACTGGACATCCGTTTCGCTTAAAAAATCTTGAGGAATGTGTATTTGGGTTGCCATTGAAACTGTAAATGTACGGAAGCACAGCAAACTTCACAACCTGAATTCAAATTGTTTTACACAAATCTAAATTACTGGGTTTTGCATATTCACAAACAGGAATAAAGAGAAAATTTCCTTATATTGCGACGAAGCAACACCATGGAGGTCCTTTTTTCCAAAATATCCACAATAAATAATTCAATGGTCAGAAAGGAGATTAGTATTCGAAAGGAGAAAATGTTGTAAAATTTTCTCTGCACACTGAGTATTTATTCAGTTAAAACACGAGCGTACAATTATATTGGATTAATATTATTTATCACTCTCAGATACTGCTAAAATGGTTACTACCAAGTGAGAATTTCACTTTCTTCTGTATAACCAGAACAATCTTAAGCATTACCACAACAATCTATATAACCAGCAACATCAAAAGGAGCAGGAACGATATATGTGAAACAGAAATTGAGAACAGACGAGTTTGGTTTATATTCAGTAGCAATTGAGGAAAGATGATTACAGACAAATCTACTCGTAGTGTCGCCTCTTACGTCAACAGTGCAGCTCGAGTCAATCTTCTAATATTAAGTCTGGGAATCTCAACCGAATCGTAGAAAATTAAGTTCTCTCTGTAAAGAAAGCAATTCGTTATTGTTGCAAAGAGAAATTATTAAGGCGATTGACTATAAAACATATTGATTTCAAACTGTTATTAGAAAATGGAGATCAATGTGTAGCCGCTAGATGCGTTTAGATCTCAAATATGCCTTGTAAAATTCAAAACAGTGGATTTAAATACGGAAAAAACAACCAAACAAAGAATTTGGAACGGTACACATGGTTAGCACCATCACTGTTGCTAACAGAAAATAATTATTCCTCTCTACAGAAACGATTGAAGACGAAGAATGAGGTTTTCTGTTTTGCAAAAGTAACGAGATACTGTAAAAAATCACGACAGTTCCCTGCCTCTGCCTTAAGGAAAACGGAGAAATATTTGCAAACGCATATTTTGTTCTCTGAAAAAAGTGTTGATGAAATTTTAAGTAATAAGCCCATGTCAACTAATTAAGTCCGTCATTAAGAAAGTTGACACGAGTATTTTAACGGTGTTTAGGAATGTGATCCAGCCTTAGAATGTCAGAATGCAGCTTTGCGCTCTTAGCATCTGACACCGTTCATTAGGACCAGAGAAGAGTGTCTAATTACCGCTTGTGTTCGGTCGTCACTCGACGTAGAAGAGTGTGTCTACAGCGGTAGCCCCCTCCCCCCCCCCTCCCACCTCTTATAACCATCACCACCACCAGCACCACCACCACCGACAACAACCACCACCGACAACTACATAAACAAGAATAACACTATAACACCTCCGTAGCAGTTGGATTGTTTACTTTGGATCAACTGTCGCTATTCCATCGCGACACACGTTGCAGCTCTCAGCATTAACTCTTGTAACACGGTGGAAACAAAACTTGTGACGCTACGCTGTAAAATATATATAGTTAAAATTGATACTAATTATTAATCAGTT
The DNA here is from genome assembly GCF_023864275.1 of Schistocerca cancellata. Classification (NCBI taxonomy): domain Eukaryota; kingdom Metazoa; phylum Arthropoda; class Insecta; order Orthoptera; family Acrididae; genus Schistocerca; species Schistocerca cancellata. The sequence goes on from NC_064631.1 coordinate 411,134,672, forward strand.
TCACACGGTGGACTGGTGAAGACGAGCGTAATTGCTATGGTAATTTTCACCAAAATATAAATCAAGAACCAATATTGTGGTTTGAAAATCATAGTAAATTTAAGTAAATAGTGTTTTTATCGGGGTTTGAAAGTCAAAGGTCTGTTGACCCTCACGTATGTTCACAGAAATAAAATTACAGATGCGATGGATCATCCTTGTAGCATGTCTTTGGCTACAAGCTGAAAGCAGCATATGCCTTATATAACGTGTAGAAAAGTTTTTGATAAATGCTTATCTATTGCCTGATATACGAGTATGAATGTCTAAGTATGCTAAGTTTATTTCCGTTGCGCCTATGTTAAGGAAATTTGTTTGTCTGTGACTGTGGTCAGATTGCTTTTCCAGTTTGTTTTCCCGGGCATAAATTTTCATATATGAAGCATATCGTAATAATTCAGGGTTTTATTTAACATTTCGTGCTGCAAACTTCTACTACACAAAGATCTCAAGTTATTTCATCAAAAATTATTCAAGATTTCTTCCAATATACGACTTTTATACGCGGTCGCCTAAGAAATTAGTTGATCGTGTGATAGTAAAGACCCCCATCCACCTAGCACTCTGCTCAAAACTCACGGTTCCGCTCACTTTTACATCACAAAATACTTCTCAAGAATTTTCAGTCACGAACACGACCCAAATACATAGCCTTATGAGTACAGAGTAGCTGTTTTGCAAAATTATCCTTTAGTCAGCGTACCTGGGCCGCAATGGCATCGTCACTCTCGACCACCAGCCACCAAGTGGCTCATTCCAAATCCTCGAAAGCTCACGCCGTCTACCTGGAATTCCTCAACCGCTAGCATGGCTTTGGACCTCAGAATCTGGTATAATATGAGTGATATCACAGCCACCGGAAATGAACTGTTAACTTCGATTGGATTATTAGTGATGATACGGTTAATGCTACGCTTACAGCTCCACTTGTTATACTGGACGACAAATCAGTAGTGGATCTTTATCTTCAAGGCAAAGAGTTGAAACTCACCTTCTGACGAAGCTGGCTGTTTGTGGTCAAGAATAACTTTATATAGACGCGTAGGCCTACGTGGGTTCTCAAAAACAGGATTACACATTATTATGACAGGGCAAATACGTAACGTCTTGCAGCTAGCAAATATTGAAGAAGACATATTTTTAAATGTTTGACACAAAACTAAACTAACCAGCCAATTAATAATTAGCAGCTTTTATTCAAACTTTAAAAATGTCTTCTCTTCAAGTAACTGCATGCTGCATTGCACTTCATAGTTACACAGGCACGTGATACTAATTTTCATTGCAATTAACATATGTCTGTAAACAACGCCCGGAGCGTCCTACAAGTCACTCAGTTACTCGACGATATAGAACCACTCCTTGGTGAGAGAGCCGTTGGACAACAGCCGTGTGAACGTAGCTGGAAAATCCAAGATTGCTGCAATTGTCTGGATATCGACGTCTGTTCTCGATGTCGACGGCACGCCTTCCCACCCGTGCATCCTCGGTCAAATTGTTGGCACCATTTCACTATGGCTGGACGTACTATATAAATACCTCCAGAATTTCATGGCGAATCTGTATGCGTTTTACACTTTTGTCCCCCGGTTACACACACCGCAGCAGAACTGTGCCTGCGGGAATCACAGAGCCAAAACTTATGACCATCTGTTTAACAACTTGTTAGTCTGTCTTTGGAACGAAGTACACCACTGATTCTGCGTAAAGCGATCCTAGCGATCCTACAGTTTGTCGGTAGGTTAATGGAGGTATGTGGCATTAGATGTCTACGCACCGGTTATGTAATTCACGTGAAAAGCGAGCCGTTGATTTGCGTACTCGGTGATGGCACCCGATAGCTAACCAGTTTCCATCGCATTTACAGCAGGCGAATTTGGTAGGCGAAACAATAACGTGAGTTCACTATAAAGCTCCTCAAACCACTGTAGCACGGTTCTGGCTCCGAGACACGAACAATTATGTTTCTGAAACATGACATGGCCGTCGGGAAAGACATCAAGCATGAAGGGATTCATGTGATTAACAGCTATCAGCATGTCTTTGATTACTGCAAAAAGTTTCACGCAAGCGCAGGAGGATGTCTCTCCTACCACCAGCCTGCGTCCGTGGCGCGCTGCCGTGCACGTCGGTGACAACGTTTGTGAAGACGATCAACGACCTAGTGCAGCAAAAATAGCATTCACCCAACACGTTTCCACTGATCGACGGTCAAATGCCGATGGTCTTGTGACCACTGCAGTCTCGATTGGCGATGACTTCGGGTCAATATGCGAAAATGTAGCTGTGGTCTGCTACAGAGCTCCATGTTCAACAATGTACGATGAACAGTGTGATCTGAAACACTTATGCGTCCACCCCGCATTGTGTTCTTTCGGAAAAGGCGCCACAGATCACCGTCTATATTACAGTAAAGAGGACACAAGCTTCCGAACCCCATGTTCTGTGAAGAGCCGTGGCCGTCCAACCCCTTATCACCTAGTGGTAGTTTCACTGTCCTACCTCTTTCCATAGATGTTCACGACGGTATCACGTGAACAGTCGACCAGCTTCGACGTTTTCGAGGTACTCGTTCACAGACTCTGTGTAACAACGATATGCCCTTCGTCAAAGTCACATATCACAATGGATGTCCCCATTTGCAGCTCATATCTTCACTAGGCTGATCCCCTGTCTGTGTCTGGCCCACTTACATACTTTCGTTACCGCGTCACGTGCCCGTAAAGCCACGAGGTGGCATCCAACGTCGCGGTGGGCAATAGTCATAGCGTTTTGGCTTATCAGTGTGTATTCTCGTCCTAAACTTAAGCTACTCTTGTCTCACAATTGTCTTAGCTTGGGCCGGCCGGGGTGGCCGAGCGGTTCTAGGCGGTACAGTCTGGAACCGCGCGACCGCTACGGTCTCATGTTCGAATCCTGCCTCGGTCATGGATGTGTGTGATGTCCTTAGGTAAGTTAGGTTTAAGTAGTTCTAAGTTCTACGGGACTGATGACCTCAGAAGTTAAGTCCCATAGTGCTCAGAGCCATTTGAACCATTTCTTAGCGTGGGACGACAAGCATAACACTTATAGAAGTCCATCGTGTCCCTCTTACTACGAGGAAATGTGACTGCACAGGTCAATAGAGACGACAGCCTTGATTCTTATGTGTCGTAACGCCGTAATAAATTAACCATCGTAAAAGGCGACACCGAATAAAGAGTCCTCGCTCCCCTCTTTAAGAAGTAACCAAAAATGCAGATAACGGGCTACCATGTCCATGGCTCACATGAAGGTAATTTCTGTGCTATCGGAAGAGATGTTAGCACGTAGAGACAGCCACTTCCTATCCTTTTCACGATGAGAACAGCTTTACATTACTAATGACTTTATTTTGTAATATTAGAAGCCAAGATCGCTTTGTGTGAAAGAGCTTATTTCATGGTCAGTTCCGACAGTAAATAGCTGTTGCCTACAGATTCTCAGATCTACAGTGTATGGATGGAATAACGTCAGTGCAGTATTCCACAGGATCGTACATTTATACAAAAGAAACCATATTATCTGAATAATAAATGTTATATGCCTCTCAGAAACATAATTAGGCATCAGTCTCGTCGAAATACTGAGAGCATACTCCATTTACGTTAGTACAGTTGAAACTGCCAAATACGGGAAAAATATCCATAGTACCAATAAGGAGTACGGGAGCAGAAACAAGTACATCATTAAAGATGATGCGTCGACGAAAACTGAGGAATCGTGGGCCGATGCTTTTTACAGCCCATGTCTGAGCGGTAGATTGAACAATCGTCCAATACCTTAGCAACGAACCATCTCAGTTTCTAGAGCTCGCAGAAAAATCGTTAAACAATGGGGCTTCATCATAAAGTCTATATAGGCTCTCAGGTTAAATTTGTCGTTGAAACTTATTAAAAAGATGAAACTAATTAATTGTGGTGCTATGTTAGTTTCTTATTTATGGAATGCGTCACATGCTTTACTTTCGGTTAAAGTAATTCAATTTACAGTATTTTGAGAGACCCTCACTACTGTGGATTTTATTCGTCCCGCAGAAAGCAACACCATTTTTTTACGCTAGTGGATATATCAAGTAGGAAGCGTAGCGGTAGTTGAAAGGGACTCTGAAAGCAGGCTGTGATATGTAAATGGCCAGAACGGTGGAGGACTAATGCCTGCGTGGTGTGCCGTAAACCCTGTGAACTCGTCCAAATAGGCGAACATTTAACGAGATGTGGTGGGGCGTTGAGCTCTGTGTATCGTTGACCGCCGCCATGTTTCGTTCGTGGCAAAGAGCGGCGCTTGACCGAGTTACGGCGATTGAGCGCGGCTAAAGGGCGGTCTTCCTGAATGAGCTTAGTCGTATCGGGAGATTGCAGCCCGTAACAGATTATCACGGACACGCTGTTGCGAGTGTGGAACGGCTGATTCGAAGAGTAACTGAATCCCGCAACGGTCCGCCAAATGTGCTGCCAGCACGCACATTGATGGCCTGCTTCTTCCTTTGCAATCTGTGACGCGTCTCTGGCATGACGTGCGTTTTACAGCACGGTTTCGACCGCAATAAACATTGTAAAATGTTTTCTCGTGTTTCTGTTTTCCAGTGTGGCCAAATGCAGACAGTACACCGAGCGAGTTGGCGCAGTCGTTAGCACACTGGACTCGCATTCGGGAGGACGACGGTTCAAACCAGCTTCCGGTCTTTCTGATGTAGGTTTTTGCTGATTTCCCTAAATCGCTTCAGACAAATACCGGCATGGTTCCTTCGAAAGGGCACGGCTGACTTCCTTTCTCATCCTCCTCTAATCCGATGGGACCGATGACCTCGCTGTTTGCTCTCCTCCCCCGAATCGACAAACCAGCAAATACTACGTTATAATGTCCTGCCTGGCGCAGATTTCTGTAGTATTTTCCAACATTTATGAATTAATATGTATCTTTATTGAATAGGGCGTAGATCACTAATAGAAACTAACCAGTGGAATGATTCTTGGTAGAACCGTGGTTATTTTAACGTAACCGATGCGACTAGCTATTTTTCGATATCACACGGACTCCGATAATGCCCGAAATGTTTCCCTGACGTCAAAAACCTTTCACGGGCTGTGGATAAAATATGCTTCTCACAGTGTTTTCTTAAAACCTCCCTTACTCAATGTATATTTTTCTAAACTCTTGTTATGCATTGCTATACTTCTTCCCTACAGTAAAAAACAACTTGGTAACCCCCCTCCCTCCACCCTCTCTCTTTTACTTTTTTTCTCCCTCTCTTTCCCTCTATTTTCTCCCTCCATCCCGCTATACCTTGTTCGTCAATCTAATTCTCTCCCATATTCTGTGTTCGCATCACATGTGCAGAACACGAAATCAGCTTCCCTTCTTATGATGTCCGACGGCAGTTAAACTTTTAATTCTCAGTGAGTATAAAATGCTTCATCTACAACTTATCGTAACCGCGGGTGAGAATAGTTTGTCGTACGTAACAGTGAAGAATGGAAGAATCTGTAAGTAAGTAGCTTTCAGTTGTCCAACGTTAACCGCTAATGAATGATAGTTCTGTAAATGGCTATTCGTAATATGCAATAAATTTAACATTTTTGTAAAAAAATAATTGATATAATGCTAGACATACTTCAACAACACTTGTGCAACACCATGGGCAAAAACTGTTAACCTTCACAATATTAATGTAGGAAACATAATGCCGCCTCTGAGTATTGTGGAAGTCGTCACTGTGTTGTAAGACCTTAACGAGCACGTAAGTTTTTCTTTTCAGGGTGATGTTATAACTGAACCCGTCGATTTCTCATTTGACCTGTTCGCTGAATTCCTACGAGACTGATCGCACTGAATCAAACTTATAGTTATTTCGTAATAGAGACTGAAATTTGCCGATATCAGATCATCGTTTGCATTCCGGTATCGTCTCTTTTTTACGAAAAGTAACAAGAATCATTTCTTTTTCTTGTACAGCTTTCAAGTAATAGTCGGTAAGTTTCGTCGTTTCCCTCAGCCTAATTTTGAAGGTCATCATGCATCAGGTACATACTTTTCAGCACCTTTGATGTACCTAATTTCCTCGTCAAACTATTAATGAAACAGCGCCAATCTAGTAAGTCTACTGTGTAACAATCGGCAATCCTTCAAGAACCACAAAGTTTAGTATGTATCTCTCACCCCCATAGATAATTCCACAAATTTTCATATCCTCGTATTATAGCTAAAGCCTCTTTCTAAGACTCTGTATAACTCCTTTCGAAATTGCTAAGGATACGACTGATAAACAGTTAATGTTCTATCTACCCTTCTGTTTCTATTTTCTTAAATGGCGAAACACTCAACCTATGATGTGTACTGTCTGCAGCCTCGTGAAATTGATCCCAAAACTTTAGGTGTAATGATGGAACAACCTATCCAAACTCTATTACTCACTGAGCTGAATGTGTTAACTGCATTTCACTAAAGAAAATCGCTCTGCTCCTTGGGTTACACAATAACAATTCCAAGGAGGATATTGAAAACGTCTGACCACTTCGTATGTATGTGAAAGAACTGACGAAAATTATGCAAAATTTGGTTTGCTTCAGCTTTATATCTGAATAACAAGTCTCTAAAATGAATAGTATTTTATTAATCAAAGAAATATTCCGAGCCGGCCGTGGTGGCCGAGCGGTTCTAGGTGCTTCAGTCCGGAACCGCGCGACTGCTACGGTCGCAGGTTCGAATCCTGCCTTGGGCATGGATGTGTGTGATGTCCTTAGTTTAGTTAGGTTTAAGTAGTTCTAAGTTCTAGGGGACTGATGACCATAGATGTTAAATCCCATAGTGCTCAGAGCCATTTGAACCATTTTTGAAATATTCTGGGTATTAGTAACTGACAGAAAATGCCCTTTCTCGTTGCTCTCTCTGTTGATAGTTACGATACTGTTATATTAGTAGCGTTTTGAGTACTATCTGTCATTCCTCTAGTACACAATTCGTTGATAGACGTGAAACCATCCGGATGGTGCTTCATTCAGCATGCTACAAGAAGAAAACTAAATATCAATTTCGAAACCATTTTCTCTCCATAACTTGATTCGAGACACAAAATTTTCATCGCTGGGCTTATGATAAAATGGCCAGTGTGGAGTAAACAAAACTGTTTACTTTAACAGAAAAACACTGCTGTTGCAGTTGTTAACACTACGTGCCTGCGAATGTGGAAATAAATTATCGGTGTATGCAACCTGAGAAAAGTAGCAGCAAAATGTATCTAATATAACGTTTGTGTTACCGCAGTGAAACGCCGACCTGAAGAGAAACAGTGGTCCTCGAAACATCAGTTTTCAACATAATTTGTCTGGAAATAAAATTATGGAAACATATTAGCGATTGTGGAGTTCGTCCTAGGCAATACCCCAGTTTCTTTTTTCCCAAAGAGGGGACGGGTGGGGGGAAGGTAACGAATGTTGACTAGCATCTCTTGAAGAGGAAAAATGGAGACAGTCGTGTTCTTCAGTTTGGTGACCGTGACAGGACTCTGCAACTGGCAGCTGCTCCAATACAGTGTACGCCCCACCGAACGTGCGCTGAACCTCCAATAGGATGTTTCCTCGTGCTGAAGCATGTGATTTCAGCCATCCTGGCGATTGGCAGTGCATCGGCCCGCACACAACGGGTCGGCCGGCACCGGAAATAGTCTCCGAGCGCTCGGACGATGAACGGCTGCTGCGTGCCGGTCGATACCAGCTGGCTGGTGGTATCCCGCTGGCATTGTGCCTCAGGCCGCCCGACAGGTGACGCGGCCAGCAGGACTGCACGCAACTGCCGCCTCCTCAGCGCTGGCTCACCTGAAACTCGTTCTTGGTGACGCCACTGCACCATTGCCATTAGATTAAGATTAATTGAAGTTACCTCATCCCTCTTACAATTTTAACAATGCTTGATTTTCGCAAGGCTTTTGTGTTACGTATGAAAATGAGAAATCTGAATTTTGCAAACACTGTAGTTCGACAGCTATCTTAAAAACCAATACCACCAAGTTGTCTGAGGGTCCAAGTCATTTTGGATAAATCCTCAGGGGTTCTTGAGGATTCAGACCTTTGTCAAATGTTTGCTCTCTGGAAATGATTATTCAGATGTGTTACTTTCATGTAAGTCCCTTTGATGTTGACATCCTGCTTTATAAAGGTTTCAGCTATAAAAACATTGCTTTTACCGTATCAAATATGGATGACGAGATTTAATAGTATTCAAGAGGGTCTAAAATTATGTGTCCTAATCCAAAACCCAAAACATCCCATGCCATCCATCTATAACAAAAAGTTGACCTGTGAACATTAATTTGAGGTAAGGGACCCTGACCCAGAAACGATCGTGTCGAAAGTTGTAAGAAAAAATCGTCAAGGTGCCTCTGACAGTGGAATACATGTACTGGTACTGTTGTTGCTAAGATTGTAGGGCAGAAAGCTTCTAGATGTGGTAGTGTGGGTAAAAAACTGATAATATTATCTGGTAAAGATGGTCTGTAAAATTTATTCCTTAAGACATATGATCCCTTGTTTACCTTCGATACATCGAAATACAACACGGCTGGTAATTTTATCATTTCCGAAATACCTCTGCAGCAGCCGCTTTACAGGCTGTGCAATGTGCAGAGGAGCACCGTCTTGCATAAAAATGATCAAATCCACACATCCACGATGTTAAAGTGTTGGAATAATCTTCGTGCGCAAAAGACTCTCATTACGTTTATTAGCGACGGTACAAATAATAGTACCGCAGGACTCATTCCCTCGAAAAAGTACAGCCCTACGATAAATGATCCCGTCAGGCCGCACAACACAGTTTCTTTTTCAAAATGGAGTGGTACCGTTTGATGTTCAAGCGGATTTTCCATTGCCAATATTCAGCGATCCTGCGTATTGATTTATTTTTAGAGATGGATATGAGCATCGCCTGTCCACAGAATGTTCCACGGCCATTCATTGTCCCATGCGAGCAAGAAATTCCAGTGAGAACGTTTGCCTGACTGGTCAACAGGAAGCAACTAATGAATATGGGACAATTTATTTGGATAACACTGAAGGATGTTTCGTAGGATTCTATTCATCGTGCTCGCAGGCATGTCCAACGTTCGGGTGATTCTCAGTGCATAGCGTATTTGCACACCATCGCTCGACCCATCCTGCAATCCTCTGGCCACATCTTCGACAGACATCGGATCAACTGCTGTCCTGTATTTGCCACGTTGCAGTTCAGAAGAACCTGTCTTTTTGAATTATGTAATTTTCTCCAGACGCTTAGCATAGATAGGAGAAATGCCTTTTTTCGTACCATTGAGTGTCCGAAACTTGTGTGAGGCTACTGACACACATTCGCCTTTCCTGTAAAAAAGCTTTCCCAGCTGCGCACCATCCTTCATGGAGACACTCATGTTGGCATCTCGAACGCAAACCGAGGAGCCGCCGTGTGTCGTGCGTCCTTTGGTGTGCATATTTTGATGCTTATAGCGCCATTTATTGGTGAAACTTTTGTTATGTGACGTTTGTTGCTGCATCAACTAACACGCTGTTCAATTTTGACGTCATTCTGAGCAGTGGCTCTCTTCTTATAGCTTTTTGAAACTGAAATTTTAATTATGGGCGCCCTGTACCTTCGTTAATAATCAACAATTATACTTACTAAACTAATCTGGACAATTCTGTCACAGTCGGATGAATTTCTTGTTGACGCTCAACGTTTAGTTCTCACCTGAACAGCAAATTTCATGAAGGGCTATAGCTCTTGCGAAGCTCCGGTGGAACAATTGCTCGGGTTCCGTTCCTGCGTACTCCATTACAGAGGCGTGACGTCATCATATTTTGAAAACTCGAGAGCAATTGGCGGATATCAGCAGCCGTCGTTCGCTACTGCCATCATCCAAACGTGCTTGACTGCTACACATCTTCATCATAGGAACACAGATCTCGTTCACTTTCCCATCCTCCTCCTACCGATAAAAATTACTGTAGTGTCTAGCAATCTCTATGGGTTCTCTGTATAGTTTTTCACGGTATCTGCTCTTTGATGCCAGTACTTCTATATTACCAACCACAGTAGCTGATCTGTTTCCAATCTTCTACAGTTGCCCTTGTGTTCTAGTCGTTTTTCGACTCCTCGTAGCAGTACCCACGAAAACTATCTGATCACAGGTATTCGGAAAACTAGTAATAGACGTTAATATGGGGTGCTTCTACACTTCACCCTTATGGGGGCTTCAACTCTGCTGGAGACAATTTCAGTGATTTGTCCGAGTATAAGTGGAGAAGATGAAGCCCATTCTTCCTCAAGAGCCGTAACCAGAGCTGGTAGTGATGCGGACCTTGGAATCTGGAGGGAAGTCGGCGTTCCAACTCATCCCAAATATGTTCCATTGTGATCATGTCGGGACTCCAGGCACGCCAGATGCTTTCAAGAATCTTATTTGCCAGCAAAACATATACTGATAAATGACAAGGTGCGTTTAATTCTGATACAAATGGTCACGGGCCACACTGTTCTTCTTCTGTACCCAGTAAACTTAAAATGCGTTCATATCCTTCCACAATTGGCGTTTTCTTAAACGTAAAAAAGGAGTCCACATCCTAACCACCAATAATATCCACTTACTGTAATACTATGTCATACGTATACGAGGTGACAAATCCTGCGATAGCGATATGCACATCGATAGATGGCGGTAGCACCGCGTACTCAAAGTTATAAAAGGGCAGTTCATTGGAGGAGTTGTCATCTGTAGTCAGGTGATTAATAAGAAAAGGTGTCGGAAGTGATTATGGCCGCACGACGTGAATTAAAAGGCTTTGAACGTTGAATAGTAGCTCGAGTTCGACCTGTGGGACATTGTGTTTCAAAAATCATCACGAAATTCAGTATTCTGAGATCCACAGTGTAAAGAGAGTACCCAGAATCCCAAATTTCAGGCGTTACCTCTCACCACGAATAACACTGTGGCCGATGGCCTTCACTTAACAACCGAGAGCAGCAGCGTTTGCTTGGATTGTCAAGTTTTCCAGGCAAGCAAAACTGTGTCAAACGACCGCAGAAATCAGTGTGCAACGTACGACGAACGTATCCGTTAGGACAATGCAGCGAAATGTGACGTTAACGGGATATGGCAGCAGAAGATCGACGCGAGTGCCTTTGCTATGATGGACAACATCGGCTGCAGCGCCTCTCTTGGGCTCGTGACGAATCAGTTGGACCCTAGACAACTGGGAAGCCGTTGCCTGGTTAGTTGTGTCCCAATATCAGTGGGTGGGAACTGATGGTAAGGTTCGAGTTTGGCGCAAACACCACGAAGCCTTGGATCCAAGTTGTCAACAAGGCGCTGTGCAAGCTGGTGGTGCCTCCATAAGGGTGTGGACTGTGTTTACATGGAATGGACTGCGTCCTCCGCTATGTTCGGTTATTTGGAAACCATTTTCCGCCAATCATAGACTTCATGTTCCCAAACATGCTCCAACTGACTCAATAGTTGACTAGAAACGGTTATGTTTGGCACTTGGAGACCACTTGCTGCCATTCAGTGACTTAATTTTCCCAGACAACAGTGTCATGTCACTGGATCACTATTATTCGCTTTTCGTATGAAGAATATTCTTGACAATTTGAGTGGATGATCCTGCCACCCAGATCGTCCGACATGAGTCACATCGAACACTTGTGGTACATAATTGAGAGGTCGGTTCATGCTCAACATCCTGTACCGACAACACATTCGAAAATTATGAATGGGCGTAGAGGCAGCATGGCTGAGTATATCTGCATGGGACTTTCAACTACTTGTTGAGTCCTAGCACAAAACCGCACAAAAGGAGGTCCGACAAGATATTATGAGGTATCCCTTGGCTTTTGTCACTTTGGTGTATTTCACTGATAGAGTAGCGCATGATAGCAAGCAACACTCTCCAGGCGTTCCCTAAACCCAAACACATCCATCGGTTTGGCACATGATATAGCGCGATTCACCACTCCAAACCGCTTGTTTCCAGTCATCCACTGCTCTCTACATCACTTCAAGCTTCGCTTAGCATTTACAGACGTTTGAGCAACTGCTCGACCATTGTACACCATTGGATTGTGCTAGCTGGTCTTCCGGAAGCACTTTGTAACTCAAAAGAGAATGCTTTCGCTGATTTCATGAGCTTTTGTAGAACCACCTGTAACCGCCCTCTTACTAATCGGCCGACCCTGATTGCGATATAAAATATGACCGTGGATCACATGTATGCCTAATCAATTTTTTCTAATTGGATAAGGCTAGCTTTCCTGAATAAATGATACCGGTAAGTAGGAGGAAAGTATACAACCGCCCTTCTGGTGGAAAGTCTATTAAAAATAAAAAGTAATTAAACTGAACAGAGCTATAATTTGGAATTGAAAGTTATTTTGTGCCTTTACTCAAGAACAACACTGGACAGAAAGGTGTACCACTGATCATGCATCCAAAAATTACACAAATGAACGAAAAGAAAATAATTAAGGTCTCCAGCCCACTAGTGCAATTTACAACAAGACGATGGGAAAGGAAACATGTATTATTAAACATTGACGTGGCAACTGAAGTTTGTCACGTTTTTTGATGTTTGGCATTAAATTTTGAAAAAGGCAATTAAGTAATGATTTGAAATTATGTAATTAAGCTGTATATTAGTATTGAACTTCGTTGGCATTAAATTTTGAAAAAGGCAAAGAGTAATGATTTGAAATTATGTAACTAAACTGTATGTTAGTATTGAACTTCGTTACGTGAACAATGACTTTCAGTAACCTCCACATAAAGCCATCAAAGAAATTTAGCAAAAGTGGAAGCACTTTTTACTTTGCTTTACTAATTTTGCAAATTGGATTTCATATTATTGTCTGAACAACTTTTCTTAAACTTGAAAAAAGAAATTTCTTTACTTTAGTCATATACTGAAACCTCTGTTGTACAACAGTTAATCGAAAGTAGACTGAGAAATTAGTCGTTAATAAACTGGCTGAAACTATTCAATTTGTTTCTTACGACAGTTAGATTATAAGGAAGAAAAGGAACAAGGATCCTGCTTAGTAACAATGTCTGGGGCAATGAGTACACAATCGTCCTGAGTTTAACTGATAATCATTTAAATAAATTTTATCAATCAAATCACATTCAGTTGTGCTGCTGGGTTAGCCGTTAATACTTTCTACCAATGGACAGTCTTACTTCAGTGCTGTGCATACGACGAAGCTCGGAGCTGACGACGAAGCTGTGTTGCTGGAACTGCTGCTGTTGTTGAAGACGGTGGCATTTTGTGGAGCCAAGGCTAATTAGAGGAACGGGTAATCGTAATTAATACAGCCTCTTTCGCCCGTCCACTGTCCGTACTCCTGTTACTGGACATCTGGCCGACGCGCGTACATGATGCCACCGAAATGGTACTCTCTGCTGCGAGAGCGTTAACACCACACTTCCGCACACTACAAGCGCTGGAACCCGTCCTCTCTCTCTCTCTCTCTCTCTCTCTCTCTCTCTCTCTCTCTCCGCGCGCTCTGTGCAACAACTCCCTACCCAAAGATACTACAAAGCACAAGCACTGCTATTATGAAACTACATGGCAGATTAAAACTGTGTTCCAGACCGAGACTCGAACTCGAGACCTTCGCCTTGCGCGGAAAAGTGCTCTATTTGGTAGAGCACTTGCCCACGCAAGGCAAAAGGACCCACGTTCGAGTCTCGGTCCGGCACACGGTTTTAATCTGCCAGAAAGTTTCATATCAGCGCACACTCCGTTGCAGAGTAATAATCTCATACTGCTATTATCGTTGCTAGTCGATGCAAATAACAATTCCTTTGGCTTTTTCCCAGAGATTATAACTTTCACAGTAAAACACAGATGTTGTTGTTGTGGTCTTCAGTTCTGAGACTGGTTTGATGCAGCTCTCCATGCTACTCTATCCTGTACAAGCTTCTTCATCTCCCAGTATCTACTGCAACCTACATCCTTCTGAATCTGCTTAGTGTATTCATCTCTTGGTCTCCCTCTACGATTTTTACCCTCCACACTGCCCTCCAATGCTAAATTTGTGATCCCCTGATGCCTCAAAGCATGTCCTACCAACCGATCCCTTCTTCTAGTCAAGTTGTGCCACAAACTTCTCTTCTCCCCAATCCTATTCAATACATCCTCATTAGTTACGTGATCTACCCACCTTATCTTCAGCATTCTTCTGTAGCACCACATTTCGAAAGCTTCTATTCTCTTCTTGTCCAAACTAGTTATCGTCCATGTTTCACTTCCATACATGGCTACACTCCATACAAATACTTTCAGAAACGACTTCCTGACACTTAAATCTATACTCGATGTTAACAAATTCCTCTTCTTGAGAAACGCTTTCCTTGCCATTGCCAGTCTACATTTTATATCCTCTCTACTTCGACCATCATCGGTTATTTTACTCCCTAAATAGCAAAACTCCTTTACTACTTTAAGTGTCTCATTTCCTAATCTAATTCCCTCAGCATCACCCGACTTAATTCGACTACATTCCATTATCCTCGTTTTGCTTTTGTTGATGTTCATCTTATATCCTCCCTTCAAGACATGGTCCATTCCGTTCAACTGCTCTTCCAAGTCCTTTGCTGTCTCTGACAGAATTACAATGTCATCGGCGAACCTCAAAGTTTTTACTTCTTCTCCATGAATTTTAATACCTACTCCGAATTTTTCTTTTGTTTCCTTTACTGCTTGCTCAATATACAGATTGAATAACATCGGGGAGAGGCTACAACCCTGTCTTACTCCTTTCCCAACCACTGCTTCCCTTTCATGCCCCTCGATTCTTATAACTGCCATCTGGTTTCTGTACAAACTGTAAATAGCCTTTCGCTCCCTGTATTTTACCCCTGCCACCTTCAGAATTTGAAAGAGAGTATTCCAGTTAACATTGTCAAAAGCTTTCTCTAAGTCTACAAATGCTAGAAACGTAGGTTTGCCTTTTCTTAATCTTTCTTCTAAGATAAGTCGTAAGGTCAGTATTGCCTCACGTGTTCCAACATTTCTACGGAATCCAAACTGATCTTCCCCGAGGTCGGCTTCTACCAGTTTTTCCATTCGTCTATAAAGAATTCGCGTTAGTATTTTGCAGCTGTGACTTATTAAACTGATAGTTCGGTAATTTTCACATCTGCCAACACCTGCTTTCTTTGGGATTGGAATTATTATATTATTCTTGAAGTCTGAGGGTATTTCGCCTGTCTCATACATCGTGCTCACCAGATGGTAGAGTTTTGTCATGACTGGCTCTCCCGAGGCCATCAGTAGTTCTAATGGAATGTTGTCTACTCCCGGGGCCTTGTTTCGACTCAGGTCTTTCAGTGCTCTGTCAAACTCTTCACGCAGTATCGTATCTCCCATTTCGTCTTCATCTACATCCTCTTCCATTTCCATAATATTGTCCTCAAGTACATCGCCCTTGTATAAACCCTCTATATACTCCTTCCACCTTTCTGCCTTCCCTTCTTTGCTTAGAACTGGGTTGCCATCTGAGCTCTTGATATTCATACAAGTGGTTCTCTTATCTCCAAAGGTCTCTTTAATTTTCTTGTAGGCAGTATCTATCTTACCCCTAGTGAGACAAGCCTCTACATCCTTACATTTGTCCTCTAGCCATACCTGTTAGCCATTTTGCACTTCCTGTCGATATCATTTTTGAGACGTTTGTATTCCTTTTTGCCTGCTTCATTTACTGCATTTTTATATTTTCTCCTTTCATCAATTAAATTCAATATTTCTTCTGTTACCCAAGGATTTCTATTAGCCCTCGTCTTTTTACCTACTTGATCCTCTGGTGCCTTCACTACTTCATCCCTCAGAGCTACCCATTCTTCTTCTACTGTATTTCTTTCCCCCATTCCTGTCAATTGTTCCCTTATGCTCTCCCTGAAACTCTCTACAACCTCTGGTTCTTTCAGTTTATCCAGGTCCCATCTCCTTAAATTCCCACCTTTTTGCAGTTTCTTCAGTTTCAATCTGCAGTTCATAACCAATAGATTGTGGTCAGAATCCACATCTGCCCCAGGAAATGTCTTACAATTTAAAACCTGGTTCCTAAATCTCTGTCTTACCATTATATAATCTATCTGATACCTTTTAGTAGCTCCAGGATTCTTCCAGGTATACAACCTTCTTTTATGATTCTTGAACCAAGTGTTGGCTATGATTAAATTATGCTCTGTGCAAAATTCTACAAGGCGGCTTCCTCTTTCATTCCTTCCGCCCAATCCATATTCACCTACTATGTTTCCTTCTCTCCCTTTTCCTACTGACGAATTCCAGTCACCCATGACTATTAAATTTTCGTCTCCCTTCACTACCTGAATAATTTCTTTTATCTCGTCATACATTTCATCTATTTCTTCATCATCTGCAGAGCTAGTTGGCATATAAACTTGTACTAATGTAGTAGGCATGGGCTTTGTGTCTATCTTGGCCACAATAATGCGTTCACTATGCTGTTTGTAGTAGCTAACCCGCACCCCTATTTTTTTATTCATTATTAAACCTACTCCTGCATTACCCCTATTTGATTTTGTATTTATAACCCTGTAATCACCTGACCAAAAGTCTTGTTCCTCCTGCCACCGAACTTCACTAATTCCCACTATATCTAACTTTAACCTATCCGTTTCCCTTTTTAAATTTTCTAACCTGCCTGCCCGATTAAGGGATCTGACATTCCACGCTCCGATCCGTAGAACGCCAGTTTTTTTTCTCCTGATAACGACGTCCTCCTGAGTAGTCCCCGCCCGGAGATCCGAATGGGGGACTATTTTACCTCCGGAATATTTTACCCAAGAGGACGCCATCATCATTTAATCATACAGTAGAGCTGCATGTCCTCGGGAAAAATTACGGCTGTAGTTTCCCCTTGCTTTCAGCCGTTCGCAGTACCAGCACAGCAAGGCCGTTTTGGTTAATGTTACAAGGCCAGATCAGTCAATCATTCAGACTGTTGCCCCTGCAACTACTGAAAAGGCTGCTGCCCCTCTTCAGGAACCACATGTTTGTCTGGCCTCTCAACAGATACCCCTCCGTTGTGGTTGCACCTACGGTACGGCCATCTGTATCGCTGAGGCACGCAAGCCTCCCCACCAACGGCAAGGTTCATGGTTCATGGGGCGGAAAACACAGATAAATACAATGAAATGTCAACAGACTTATACCTAAATGTACACATACAGTGAAGCAATGTCCTTACTTATTAAAAGAAAGCATTTAAATTACAAATATTTACGTACAGTTCAGAAAAAAAATTATGTATCGGTAGCAGGTGCCATGAAAGTTGCATTTTCTGTGTTACACACCCTCTGCAATGATTGATGGACCCTGCCCATCAGTACACGAAGTCCATTCTGTCTTGGTTTAGCTGCGATAGTTCCTTCGCATTTCCGCTTCTCAAGTATACCACCGACAGTCGACCTGGGCAGAATTATAAGAGTATAAATACTCCTCACTGATTTGCTAGGTGACAATCATGACTACTCTACATTCGAAATCACTGATTTCCCGTCACTGTCGCGTTTTTCTCTTACTGCATCTTTACTGACAACACAATGCTCCGCCCCCGCACCTTCTTTTACGATGGAGGTTCAAATGGCTCTGAGCACTATGGGACTTACCTTCTGAGGTCAGCAGCCCCCTAGAACTTAGAACTACTTAAACCTAACTAACCTAAGGACAGCACACTCACTCATGCCCGAGGCAGGATTCGAACGTGCGACCGTAGCGGTCGCGAAGTTCCAGACTGTAGCGCCTAGAACCGCTCGGCCAGTCCAGCCGGCTACACTGGAGGGTCCGTCTCTCGTGACTACTAGTGGTCATTGGCATATTACAAAGGGATTCCAGGTTCCTGTATGTCAGAGTGTACTCGTATCCATCGCTGCGTGGTATCATTTAAATTCCTACTTTATCGAGTGGTTTGTGAATATCGTTGATTGACAATATAGGAGTTTCTGTACTTTCCGGATGCGTTTGTACGATACGGCAGTATTCTGTGTCATCAAAATCCTTTCTACGCGGACACTTAGCTCTTTAATGAACGGCATCCGACAACGGGCCATTGTGATGTTATTTCGAAACTTGTGACGTTACAACTCTGCTCGAGAACATGTGGAAACGGAAATCTGCTTCAGTCAGTAGCGCCCGCGGGTTCGCATCGGACCTTCGAAAAAGCTACAACGTGCCTTTGATGTCTTCGTTCACAGACGGGCACAAAATTTTAGGTTTCAACAAGAAATTTATAAGACCACGCCATAACACCCCGGAATATTTTGACAAGTGTGTATTTCCGGACCTGAAAAATTACATTTTATAGCCAGTTGTGTGCGTGTGTTGTGTATTGAACCAGGGACCCAGAAACGACGATGAATCTTCGTCCAGGCGTATCCCTCAGTGGTTCACAGCCTCAAAACAGGCCACAGCAGTCTACCCACCCCACCGCCGCTCCACACTGAACCCAGCATTTCCTTAGGATTCTTCCAATGAATCTCAGTGTGGCATCTGCTTTACCGACGATCAACTTCATATGATCATTCCATGTTAAATCACTCCTAATGCGTACTCCCAGATAATTTATGGAATTAACTGCTTCCAGTTGCTGACCTGCTATATTGTAGCTAAATGATAAGGGATCTTTCTTTCTATGTATTCGCGGCGCATTACACTTGCCTACATTGAGATTCAATTGCCATTCCCTGCACCATGCGTCAATTCGCTGCAGATCCTCCTGCATTTCAGTACAATTTTCAATTGTTACAGCCTCTCGATATACCACAGCATCATCCGCAAAATGCCTCAGTGAACTTCCGATGTCATCCACAAGGTCATTTATGTTTATTGTGAAAAGCAACGGTCCTACGACACTTCCCTGCAGCACACCTGAAATCACTCTTACTTCGGAAGACTTCTCTCCATTGAGAATGACATGCTGCGTTCTGTTATCTAGGAACTCCTCAATCCAATCACACAATTGGTCTGATAGTCCATATGCTCTTACTTTGTTCATCAAACGACTGTGGGGAACTGTATCGAACGCCTTGCGGAAGTCAAGAAACACGGCATCTACCTGTGAACCCGTGTCTATGGCCCTCTCAGTATCGTGGACGAATAGCGCGAGCTGGGTTTCACACGACCGTCTTTTTTGAAACCCATGCTGATTCCTATAGAGTAGATTTCTAGTCTCCAGAAAAGTCATTATACTCGAACACAATACGTGTTCCAAAATTCTACAACTGATCAACGTTAGAGATATAGGTCTATAGTTCTGCACATCTGTTCGACGTCCCTTCTTGAAAACGGGGATGACCTGTGCCCTTTTCCAATCCTTTGGAACGCTACGCTCTTCTAGAGACCTACGGTACACCGCTGCAAGAAGGGGGCAAGTTCCTTCGCGTACTCTGTGTACTCTTGTTTCAAACGAGTCTTCGATTTGAAGACCGCAACAATCTCAACAACAACAATAACGATAACAACAACAACAACAACAACAACAATAACAACAACAGCAACAACAAAATACATCATTGAAACTATTCGGAAGAGGAACTTCAAAATTAACAACTAGACAGCTTGCATAGCAACAAATACATCATTGAAACTATCAGGAAGCAAAACTTGTGAACAACTAGAAAGCTCGCATAACATAGGTGGAACTTTGTTGGGCACCATTAACTGGGGAGAAAGTAGTATCGTCAATGGTGGTCGTATGTTAGAAGATAAACCTAGCAGTGTGTCTACGGCAGCGCAAAGGAAAATATATTAAACTTCGCTGTTGCATTATGGAGAGAAAAGGAGCTTTCCGTATTTACGTTCTCCGCTGAAACTCTCCCTGCGCTGTGTAATGGAGCGTGACGGAGTTATCGCGCCTTTTTCGCAGATACGGCCGCCTCCTAGATCTCTCGTTGGTCGTTCGTTTCACTCCAGTGAAACTTAGAAAGTTTCATAACGCTACAGTGGATTCGTGTTCTAGAGAAAGCACTGAGCAACGTTCTGATTTACTCGAGATAAAACCTTCTGTTCTGGTTTGTCTGTGAATGTTGATGAAATTTAAATAGGTAGTTAACAAACATAATGCCTTTATCCGACGCCCGAGAAACTCACACGCTGTCCACAAAGTGGAAGATGATACATTAGAAGTTAATGTCCTATCACCGTCATCACTGATGGCGTACTTTTTTTTTTTAAACAGCTAACCAATTGTCGTTAGACATCGGTATTTCGCACTAAGGTAGACAGTTATTCCTTACACATTAAAGAATTTATTTCTTGAATTGGTGGAAGTGGCCAAATTTTCTTCTTTCATATTTACGTTGCATTACAGCATATTTTAATTTTCTCACGTCTTTTACGTTAAGGAATTAGATCAGCAAAATTTTGAGGAAGACATATATAATTTGAAAATCGGTATCTCTCTCAGAAAATCTAATCATTTTGTTGTTTTAGGCACTAGTAAGATACAACGACAAAACGGATACAAGATGAGGATCAATTTGAGTTGTTCACGGTCACTGCCTGCAGATATCACTAGTGTTTCAAATATACGTAGCATCTGTCGGTCTCATATTTTGTTGAACACTGATCCTTGTTTTGTTGTTTTTATCTTCTTTTATGTGAAAGTGTCTTCCGTGTTACTGAGTTGTTTGGTGCGGTACATAACGATTTCTTCTCCAGTCTCTTCATATCAGAGTAGCACAGCCACGTTCCACAATTATACGTTGTTTATATTCAAGACTGAGCATCCCCATATGATAGTACAACTCCCCGATTTTCAGTTCGCTCGTCTCGCACGGGATAATTAATAGACAAATGTGAGGCATGGGTGTTGTATCTCACAAAAGATAACAAACAAAGTGAAATTACACAGTAGTCCACGTTAATTACTGTTTATTTCAACGTTTACAGCTAACATATAAAAGTCACTGTTCATTTACTTGCCATATATTAAAAAAAAAAAATCAGCAACTTGTTCTTAGGTGCGTCAAACTTTCGCTCTATAACAGGGACTTGCTGTAGCCACGAGCTTTCTATTGAACAAGTATAGAGCTTAACATTGTCTTCCTGTCCCTGTGTGTTCGTTGTTTCGGGGTAGGGGACAAGACAGAGAGGTCATTGGTCCCATCGGATTAGGAAAGGACGGGAAAGGAAGTCGAACGCGCCCTTGGTAAGGAACCATCCCGGCATCTGCCTGAAGCGATTTAGGGAAATCACGGGAAAGTTAAATCCGGATGGCCGAACGAGGATATGAACCATCGTCCATCCGAATGCGAGTCCAGTGTGATAACCACTGCGCCACCTAGCTCCATCTCCTGAGTGTCAAATCGTTTGAAGTCCCATACGTAGCAGGTGAGTTTTAATCATAATAGGTATGCCAAGTAAGAAAAACGGGCAGTGTTAATCTTACTACCCATTGCAACCTACGCTTAACTTAATATTTTCGGCTAAACTTTCTCAAGCAGCATACGTTAAGTCTGAGATTATAGGAGAAGGGAGGGTGTGCTGGTACGCATTTTCTGGCGAAAATTAACGAACTAAATACCTACATGAGAAACATTTATTCACTTAGGTGAAGCGTACTCGTGAAATGCATTTAAAAAAGAACAAATGTAAAATTCTTACTCTGTGGTTCCTTACTAGCAAACTGTAGTGACGTAATGATCATCATTATTCAGCAAGGGTTGGGTTGACTAAGGAACACAACTTGGGCGCACAGTTGTTCACATACAAAGATTCAAAGTCACACAAACCAAAATTTACCAATTTCCTTTAAGGATTGAATCTTTGAAGCCGACTTGTTACTTACAGAGAAAAGAATCATGAAAGTTAATTGGTCACACTATGCATGAAGTGAACCCTGACTGTTTCAAGTTCAAGTGCACAAGCTCGGTTCCATCTGCATCTAAGTAAAATGTTAGTGTAAATGTCGCTCGCGAGAACGCCGACCTGTGCATAACGGTAGAGGTCAATCGTAACTCAAAGCTGAAACCACACGCATCCAAAATCGCCCTTCACGTGGGCACAAACGCAGCACATCATACCTACTTGACCAAAGAAAAGCGACTCCTTGTGACTACTCGTCAGCGCTCCAGTAACTTCTACCCAAATTCAACCTGCCTCGCATCTACATACACAGATTTAACAAACTTCGAGAGGACGAAACCGATCAGTGTCGAAGATAACTTTGCCAGTGGTAGCAGGCGTCTGTTCCAGTCCCAAACCGGAAGGGATAACACCTCACGTTACTTGCAGAAGGCTTGTTACCAGGGGAGTTGTTCGAAGTTTCCACCAGAGTCAAAGTGATGTGGTGTGAAAAAGGAACTGGTTCCAGCTGACATGTACAGTTGAGAACTTACTCAGCAAGGGCGGTCCATGTTCGACAGGTGCATAGGATTACGGACATTGTGGCGTGCCGTTAGGATTGCGGTATTTTACAAATCGTGGGGAGGACTACAACAAAACTAATTACTTATTATTAGCGTAACACGAGGTTTCTTTAAATCGCTATCTCTCGCGGCTAAAGGTATTTATCCAGTTAAAGTAATCTCCATCTGGGAACGTGTACCAATGTTGTGTAAATGGCGCTATTTTTTTTTTTTTTTTTTTTTGTACAGGAGTGATCTCGCGCAATTAGCGTTCCAGGTGGCTACATCTTTCCTTAAACAAAATGAACTATTTTCACACAATACCGCATGCGCAAAACACTAATGTCTTTCCTATCAAAAATTATTTCCTGACACCATATTTAAAGATTATTCATTATCTAAGTCGAATTTATGATTTCTGTGTGGGTTCTCGGCCACAAATACAAATTTATTGGTTCAAATGGCTCTGAGCACTATGGGACTCAACTGCTGTGGTCATAAGTCCCCTAGAACTTAGAACTACTTAAACCTAACTAACCTAAGGACAGCACACAACACCCAGCCATCACGAGGCAGAGAAAATCCCTGACCCCGCCGGGAATCGAACCCGGGAACCCGGGCGTGGGAAGCGAGAACGCTACCGCACGACCACGAGAGGCGGGCTACAAATTTATTACCGCGAAAATTGACTATCAAAATTAATGACTCCTTAGTAGTTTCATTTAAAACTGCCGCTGCAATATTTCGCTAAGATGGCGGCTAACATAAAACAATCACTCATTAAATTAGGTTCAGGCGTTGTTCACTCTCAACAAATAATATATATTAAATCTTTTCTGTACCTGAGCTATATGTACACTACTGGCCACTAAAATTGCTACGTCAAGAAGAAATGCAGATGATAAAAGGGTATTCACTGGACAAATATATTATACAAGAACTGACATGTGATTACATTTTCACACAATTTGGGTGCATAGATCCTCAGAAATCAGTACCCAGAACAACCACCTCTGGCCGTAATAACGGCCTTGATACGCCTGGGCATTGAGACAAACAGAGCTTGGATAGGGTGTACAGGTACAGCTGCCCATGCAGCCTCAACACGATACCAGTTCATCAAGAGTAGTGACCGCCGTATTGTGACGAGCCAGTTGCTCGGCCACCACTGACCAGACGTTTTCAATTGGTGAGAGATCTGGAGAATGTGCTGGCCAGGGCAGCAGTCGAACATTTTTTGTATCCAGAAAGGCCCACACAGGTCCTGCAACATGCGATCGTGCATTATCCTGCTGAAATGTAGGGTTTCGCAGGGATCGAATGAAGGGTAGAGCCACGGGTCATAACACATCTGAAATGTAACGTCCACTGTTCAAAGTGCCGTCAATGCGAACAACAGTTGACCGGGACGTGTAACCAACGGCACCCCATACCATCACGCCGGGTGATACGCCAGTATGGCGATGACGAATACACGCTTCCAATGGGCGTTCACCACTATGTCTTAAACACGGATGCGACCATGATGATGCTGTAAACAGAACCTTGATTCATCCGAAAAATGACGTTTTGCCATTCGTGCACCCAGGTTCGTTGTTGAGTACACCATCGCAGGCGCTCCTGTCTGTGATGAAGCGTCAAGGGTAATCTCAGCAATGGTCTCCGAGCTGATAGTTCACGCTGCTGCTAACGTCGTCGAACTGTTGGTGCATATGGTTGTTGTCTTGCAAACGTCCCCATCTGTTGACTCAGTGATCGAGACGTGGCTGCACGATCCGTTGCAACCATGCTGATAAGATACCTGTCATCTCGACTGCTAGTGATGCGAGGCCGTTGGCATCCAGCACGGCGTTCCGTATTACCCTCCTGAACCCACCGATTCCATATTCTGCTAACAGTCATTGGATCTCAACCAACGCGAGCAGCAATGTCGCGATACGATAAACCACGGTCACTACAGGCTGCAATCCGACTTT
The DNA here is from genome assembly GCF_023864275.1 of Schistocerca cancellata. Lineage (NCBI taxonomy): Eukaryota > Metazoa > Arthropoda > Insecta > Orthoptera > Acrididae > Schistocerca > Schistocerca cancellata. The sequence continues at coordinate 411,159,098 of NC_064631.1, forward strand.
TATCAAAGTCGGAAACGTGATGGTTCGTATTTCTCCTCCTTACACGAGTCATCACAACAACGTTTCACCAGGCAACGCCGGTCAACTGCTGTGTGTGTATGAGAAATCGTTTGGAAACTTTCTCATGTCAGCACGTTGTAGGTGTCGCCACCGGCGTCAACCTTGTGTGAATGCTCTGAAAAGCTAACCATTTGCATATCACAGCATCTTCTTCCTGTCGGTTAAATTTCGCGTCTGTGGCACGTCATCTTCGTCGTGTAGTAACTTTAATGGCCAGTAGAGTACTTGAAAATATTACACTCACAGCCAGAATACTGAAGCACTGCTGCGTAACGCTTCCTTCACTATAACTGAAGTGTTGCAAATCTTAAGAAGTATCCAAGCAACCAGGCCGGCCTGGGTGACCCAGCGGTTCTAGGCTCTGTAGTCTGAAATCGCGTGACCGCTACGTTCGCAGGTTCGAATCCTGCCTCGGGCATGGATGTGTGTGATGTCCTTTAGGTTAGTTAGGTTTAAGTAGTTCTAAGTTCTAGGGACTGATGACCTCAGCAGTGAAGTCCCATAGCGCTCAGAGCCATTTGAACCAAGCAACCAGTGCCAATTGCATGCGTGTTGTAACGTGAATGTCTGTTCCTACTTTTTTTCACCCGTCAATTGTCAGCACAGCTTAATAGTTCTTAGATGTTTCTCGCAACATTTCAGATGACGTACACATACGTACGGTAATTTCTCCCGTGTCGGATTACCAATGATACATGAAAAGAAAATAACATTAATAATTTGTATGGTACCTTACAACTGTAAAGAATTACAATATTATAATAAATGTCGTATATCGTGCCACCACGTTGGACGCCAACGTGGCTAGCGAGTATTGTGGTCTGATTGCGTGTTGTACAATTTCAGCAAGATTACTTTTTTTTTATTACAAGAGTGATCTCACACAACTTAGCGAACTATTATTCCAGGTGACAACATTTTTCCTTAATCAAAATTAACTATTGTCACACTCGCTCAATACTAATATATTCTTTCCCGTCAAAAATTAGCGCAGCCCAAGCCTTATAAGTTACTGCTTGCCATATTATCTCACTTTTGCGGGACATTTTAAACTATCAATAAAACTGTACCGAGCGTATATTCGGCAAGATGAATCGGTTTGATTCCAAGCGCTTCACGCAAAGATATGCAGCCACCAAAATCCTGCTCGATGCCAGCGACGAGGTGCATACAATTCTTCACACTAATAAATGCTATCGACATTTTGTTTGCCGTGTGAATTAGTGCATGTGTAACAAACTTGAGCAGTGACCACGTGCTTCCCTGAATCTCTCACCCCACAGGACTCTACAGACTAAGGCCAACGTGGCTTGTTATTCTCGTATGAGAAAGCCATAGGATCGTATATAAATGTACCAGGAATGTTTTGGCCATCTATTAAATACAAAAAGAGATAACTGTTAACATCCAAAATATTAGTCAAAAGTAAATATTTCAACATGTGAAGCTATTTCCGTGATCGTTAATGTATTGTCAGTATATCTGAAAATAGTGTCACATTTGTAGTATTGATGATTACGCTCCTAAAATCCAAAGTGCTTGGCTCAAGTTTAGCTAACGGTACGTAGCTTTCTCTGACTGTCCCGTAGAATACTATTGCCTTATCCGTAGCGCTCTTAATAAATTCAGTCAGTGAAGGAATGTTCCTAAAATTTAGATGGGCCTAAATCTATTTCAAATAACTGGCAAAACTATTCGGAGAAGGCTACGTCGCCTAAGAAAAATAAGAGCGAATGTGGACAGGATATGCCATCATAGCAGGCTGGAAAAAAAGAAATAGTAATAATCAAAAGAAGCTCCTGCTAGTGAAAGTAAGTAACCTTCCATAAGCTGCCACTCAATGAATAGTAAGAATACCAGTGGTGAGTTACAACTTGCTGAGATGGACTGGAAAATTCTTAGTTGGGTGAAACCAACATGTGTTCATTCTTTCACATATTACCACATAATACTCTGAAAGGACGTTATAAAATTCGGGTACTGAAGCACCTTTCAAAGTGAGGAGCTGGAATTGTTAACGTTCTGGGTCACAAAAACAACGCTTTAACGAGAAAAGACAAATTTATTTTAAAATATACTCCAAATTGTTGTTATACATTTTTCTAACACGCTATGTACGAGAAACTCAAATGATTGCAAGCAAATCTGAAATGCAGATTTAGTATTAGAAACTGAACAATTTAACTTCATTTCAAAGCATATACTGTGGAGAGTTCCACACAATCTGATGGTTTTGTTTCAGTATCAATAAAATATATTGCGGTGTGAACTAAGGTATTACTACTACAAAGAGAAAAATATTCGCGTTAAGAAATGAACAACAGAACAACACCCACCTGTCTTTAATCAAGCAATAAAATTAGCACTATCAGACTGAATTATACAAAGCCATCACAAATAATACTCATTAATTTACCAACTGGGCTGAAATCTGATGACATGAATAACTGTACTATGTTGATGGTGTTAGGACAGCAACCAGCCACAAATTTGCTTTGAGTTCCTTTATTCAAAGGAAACCGTTACCGGTTTCGAATCGTTGTGATTCATCATCAGACGGTTTACACGCTTTCTTTCTGACATTTGGTGTGTTTTTATAGACTAATTGTTGTGAAACGTCGGTTTCGGATGATTTGAATAGAGGAACTCAAAGTAAATTTGTGGCTGGTTGCTGTCCTAACACCATCAACATTTGTCTTCAAAAACAGCCACGGTCTCCAACATGTCATCATATGACAAAGTTGCATAACTGTACTATAAACAGAGAGGAACCTTTACCAATGTACATAGTTTGATTTTAAATTGAGACAACCTAGGCTAGTTCCTTAAATGAATCCATACACCTTATAAAAATGTAAGTACGTATGTATATGTGTATAAATGTATGTATGTATGTACCACTCTTCTCCTAAACCATTGAACCGAATTAAACCAAATTGGTACATATATCCCTTACTGTCAGCGTAAGAAGCGCCTACCTACGAGTATCATACCTCATTGGGTATGACGTCATAAACACTGAGATGTGTGAAAAATTGCTCTTGACTTTCAAGGTTATTACTTCTTTACTACTAACTCTGTTCGCAAGATGTGTTGCAGATAGTACCCACATACACCACTGATTTTACATACACAAATATATCATTGTGCGATACATAGTTCAAGAGGTATGCGTCATAAACACTGAGAAAATGCAGCACTGAGAAAATGCAGCATCATACGTGAAGTCTTACCCTTCTTCTTCCTTTCAGCGATCACAGGGCCTATAGACCATGCGGTGCATCAACGATCTGCTTCCATTTCTATCTCTCACTGTCTCTCTTCACCCTGCGGGGATTCCTAATGCTGCGACTTCCTTCTGTACAAGATCTTTCCATTGTGTGCTAGGTCGGCCGAATGATATTGTTGCTTGGAGAGTGCATGTAAAACCCTTCTTATAAATTCTGTTTGTTTCCATTCCAGCCACATGCCCAGCCCATTGCTGTCTCCTACTTTTTCATTTCTGGACAATAGTGGGCTGCTTCACTCACTCAAAAATTTCAGCGTTCTTTCTAGCTATCCATATGCCAGTCTCCAGCACAGGTCCCAGACTTTTCTCATCACTTTTCTTTTGAAAAATTTCAGTTTTTCTTCTTCTTTCCTGGTTAATCGTCCAGCTTTCCGAACCATACAATACTACTGGGCAGATAATGGTCTTATATATATCATATGAAGACTTAATAAATTCATTATTTATTACTAAGACACTCTTACAGTCAGCTTAAGGAAATCCCTGACACGTGGCAGTACTTTTGACATGTTTCAACTGCGAAGCGCAAACAGCTGTAGGGCAAAACTATCGCCGTCTACAGAGCTACGAAAAAGCGTTTCTATAGAGACGTTTGCAAAACAGCGTCTCGGGCACGCGAAGCAGCGGCGCCCAGCGTACAGAAACTGTACGGGATATTTCACTGCAAACACAGTTAATTTTTCCGTTCAAACTCTTGTCGGGTCTTCAGCCAGACCAAACTGTCATCTGCACCCAATATTTCCGCGGTCCACCTGGCCACCATCATCAGGTGAGAAAAGGTAAGCCGCTCTTTCCGACAACTGATTCAAAACGTAGACACTTACAAATAATATCATTAACCGTGATAATGTATACCAACTAAGTAGAACTTGGGATCCCCCTTGTATCAGATATGAAGAAACAACGACATCTGAATCGGCCGGCTACGAGTAGTAATTTTTAACGACGTATCGTTTTTCGACAGTATTCACCACTGTAGGCGCTGCAACTCTTCTCGTGCCAGAGGGCAGCTCTTGCACATTACCGTAGCGCATGAGCTTTTGAATTTTCGCTGCATGTAAAGATTCCGCCGCTCACAGTTTGAATCAGTTATTGGCGAATCTTAGTTTTTCTCACCTTACGATGGTGGTGTGGGGGACCCTGGAAGGAGTGCAGATGACAGTTTGATCAGGCTGGAGACACGACAAAATTTTTAACTGTTAATACGCCGGGAAAGTCTACATAGTCACACAGTACCTTTTTTCGTTTACAGTGGAGAGTTCGCAAAATGAATACGTAGGCGAGCTTCTCAGCTAGTGTATGAATAAAATTTGGTCGATAAGACCCACTTGGCTTCGTCTAAAAAAGCAGACACTAAAATTATACCTTGATTTGATCCTAGAACACAGTAAATTAGATGGCCAACTCAATATTCACCAGTTATCAGCTCGATTCAAAGGTGAGTCGCCTTTTGTCCTTGATTCCTGTGGATACCAAACAGAAGACGACGTAGCTAGGTCGTCTTCCATCTTCTCGGATATATAAATTGACAGAATAGCAACATTATATTTGAAACGTCCCCTTTGAAAAATTGAGAAGTCTGTGTTGGCAAACCTCTTACATTATTTGATTATCAAACAGCTGATCAAAACTGAACGTACCCAGGCAGTTCTCTTTTTACTTATTCTGATCCTCACAAAACTGACACACAATATTTTTTAGCACAACGCAGTCTAACTTTCAATAACCCCTACAAAAGAATTGCCCTGACTAACAATAACGTATACCTTTCATGAATTTCTTAACTCAAAATCTTCGTTACTCGAACTACTTCAATACAGCGAGCGCCAATACTGGCAGCAAAATAAGATTCTAACTACTGAAGGCACTAACGACTGATATGAATAGTTAGCAAATGAAAGATTCCGATAGAGAACAAAAAATATATTTAACTTAACAGTGTTCGAAAGCCATAACATATATATCAGTTCATGAGATCCAGTCTCACAAATTTCCTTTTTCTAATGGGCACACTTCCAGATTGTCCGCTCTGAAAACTCTGGCGTGTCTCTCTCCACATCCACCACTGCTGGCGGCTCACCTCCAACTGCGCAACGCTACACGCTGCTCACATCCACCTGCCAACACTGCACAAGCGAATATTCCAACAATGCGTCCAACCAGCCACAGACTGCACACAGCGCAGTCAGCGATTTTCATACGTAGCACTGCGTAGCTTACCAACATAAAAACCTAAACAGCCTACTTACATATTCAATTTCGGCAGCTGCCCCTAGAGTCAATGTCCCAGATAAATGTCCTCAATTGTCCTTGGACGGTCATCCTCCAGCTATCGGTGGTTAACGACTAATAGTGAAATCATGGAGATCGCTGTTAAGTAGGCGCGGCAGAGAGAACGCTACCCCGTGGCAGGACGAGACAGATTTCACATAGAAATAGTGCAAAGGTGAAGTGTATCGTAATAATTTCCGTGTCTGATCACTAATGAAGGTCCATTTAGTGACTGACAACAAGCGCTGATTTGATGATAAGCAAGCGTACAGTATAGAATAACATGACAAAGGGAAGCAGAACGCGTGACGTTACCCTTACACGAAAGATACTGCTGCGTGTTGGGAGTAAGACGAGAGCGCGTGACTCCGCCGCGTCGCCACCCTTGCCACTGTAGCCGGCGACAGGCGCCACGCATTGGGGGCTGTCGATGCTGTCCCTGCCTCCCGCGGGGCCTCGTTAGCCAGGGAAACCGGAGGCGGCATCCGATGGAAAACGCCCATCAGCCTCGCTGATGGCTGACTCATAAGCACGTCGCCGTCTGCTCTTATTTTTATATCCATGTGGAGAATGTCAGTAATAACACATAACATTTGAAACTAATGTGCTTGAAATGTGTCTGTTTGTGGATCGAGGATTCGATTTGGTGAGATCACCATTTCTTACATTTGAAACTAATGTGCTTGAAATGTGTGTGTTTGTGGATACAGGGTACGATTTGGTAGGATCATCTTTTCTTACAGTATGACCTCCCCCCCCCCACCCACCCACCATTTCAAATGTAACTACCATCACAGATACTAGGGTAATCCCAAAAGCAAGGTCTCCTATTTTTTATTAGTACATAGACCTGTTTATTTCTACAATGGTGTCCATCAGTTTACAGATGGAACATAATCACCATTTATGTCGATGCATTTTTGTAGACGCTGTGGCAGTTTTTGTATGCCCATGACATACCAGCTCGCCGCCGTGCTGTTCAGAAAGTTATGAACCTCTTCTTTCATCTCGTCATCGGAACAGAATCGCTTTCAGGCCAAATGTTGTTTTAACCTGGGAAACAGGTGATAGTCACTGGGTGCCAACTCAGGACTATAGGGTGAGTCGGTTATGTCCACTGAAACTGTTGCAGGAGAGCAACGGTTTGCCGAGCGATGTGTGGGCCAGCGTTGTCATGGAGAATGTGGACGCCCTTGCTCAACATTCCTCTTCTCCGGTTCAGAATTGCCCGTTTGAGTTTTTTCAGTGTCTCACAGTACCTGTCAGCATTAATTGTGATCCCAGTGGGCGTAAGTCGACCAACAATACACTTTTCCGATACCAAAAAACGGTTCTCATGACTTTACCGGCAGACTGTGTTTGTTTGAATTTCCGTGGCTTTGGCGAAGAAGTATGCCGCCACTGGCGTGTTTGTTGCTGGGTCTCAGGTGTAAAGTGGTATGCCCAGGTCACCCGTGACAATTCAGTCAAGCAAGGCAGTGAAGAAATGCGCGGGAAGCATCAACTCGTTGCCGCATGTGTTCCACAGTAAGCATGCGTGGCACCCATCTTGCGCACACCTTCCGGTAATTCAATGTTTCCGTTAAAATTCGGTGAGCGATGCTTCGGGAAACCTCATGAAGCAACGTGCAGAGATCATCCAGGGTTATCCGCCGATCTTCAGGCATGCTTTGCTCAACCTTCAACACTGTCTGCTCAGAAATTGACGGTCTCCCGCTCCTTCGTTCGTCGTGAATTTCCGTCCGACCAGGTGCAAACTCTCTACACCACTTACGAACATTAGAACATTACTGACATCCATGTACGACCATACACTTCCGTCAATTGGCAATGGATTTCAGTTGGCGCAGTGCCCTTTGCGTTCAAAAATCGAATAACTGCGCGCAATTCGCACTTGGCTGTAACATCCAATGGGAGCTCAATTCTCAACGGCTGCCAAGCCAATACTGAGCGCCTCAGCCAACGCTCGCATCTTTACACACAGCACATGAAGCACTCTTCATAACAGTGTGACCAACTTCCACACAAACAGAGTTCTGTACTTACTAAAAAAATGGGATTATCCTCCTACTTTAAGCATACAGCCGATGTCTATGATTTAAGTAATAACAACAAGAAAAATACCAAATATTTCAATAAGGCAAGGGAAATAACTGTAATATTACTCTTACATCATGGCTTAATACACTACCTTAGTGTAATGTCCAAGTAAATATAAATCAAGGACAAGCAGCACTTGAAAGGCATTCTCCTAAAAAATTGAGAGGTGCATGTGCCACTAAATTCATTTAAGAATTACCATGCTTAACAAAATAATTGAAAGTAGTAGAGTAATGTGGGCATCACCCAACTCTGCATTGTTGCCAAATTTATTCAAATGACAGATCCAAGATGGCGGTCATAGATGTGGCAACGACACACTGACGTCATGGTGGGAAATTCATATTTTGGTAGGAAAGTAGAGAAACTGGGATACCTCCACAAACCAAACTCCACCCATCCCCACCCCGAGAAATGATGGGAAATTAAAAGAAAAAATAGTGATAAATTGAAATTTACAGATGGTAGTATCAAATTTTATATGCTGACTATGAGACACAGATACCAACTGACCTAGTTCCCCCTTCCTGAGATGTAATCCAAGGTCGTGGCACAGGGAAAGAATTGTGGGAAATTCTTTCACTCTTTGTTGGGCTGCTGGTCTGGGAGGACCTCGCGATGGTAGGCTAATATAGTGTGCACCAGACATTATTTACACAATTTCTTTAAGAATATTGTTCATTCGTTACTGAAATCGCAATACACCTCGAAATGCAAAAGGGTGGGAATTTAAGGAGATGAGATCTGGATAAACTGACAGAACCAGAGGTTGTACAGAGTTTCAGGGAGAGGATAAGGGAACAATTGACAAGAATGGGGGAAAGAAATACAGCAGAAGAAAATGGGTAGCTTTGAGGGATGAAGTAGTGAAGGCAGCTGAGGATCAAGTGGGTAAAAAGACGAGGGCTAGTAGAAATCCTAGGGTAACAGAAGCTATATTGAATTTAACTGATGAAAGGAGAAAATATAAAAATGTAGTAAATGAAGCAGGGAGAAAGGAATACAAACGACTGAAAAATGAGATCGACAGGAAGTGCAAAATGGCTAAGCAGGGATGGCTAGAGAAAAAATGTAAAAATGTAGAAGCATGTTTCACGAGGGGTAAGACAGATACTGACTACAGGAAAATTAAAGAGACTTTTGTAGAAAAGAGGACCACTTGTATCAAGAGCTCAGATGAAAACACAGTTCTAAGCAAAGAAGAAAAAGCAGAAAAGTAGAAGGCGTATATAGATGGTCTGTACAATGGTGATGTACTTGAGGACAATATTATGGAAATAGAAGAGGATGTAGATGAAGATGAAATGGGAGATACGATACTGCGTGAAGAGTTTGACAGAGCACTGAAAGATCTAAGCCGAAACAAGGCTCCGGAAGTAGACGACATTCCATTGGAACTACTGACGGCCTTGGGAGAGCCAGTCTTGACAAAACTCTACCATCTGGTGAGCAAGATGTATGAGACAGGCGAAATACCCTCAGACTTCAAGAAGAATATAATAATTCCAATTCCAAAGAAAGCAGGTGTTGATATATGCGAAAATTACCGAACTATCAGTTTAATAAGTCACGGCTGCAAAATAATAACGCGAATTCTTTACAGACAAATGGAAAAACTGCTAGAAGCCGACCTCGGGAAAGATCAGTTGGGATTCCGTAGAAAAATTGGAACACGTGATTCAATACAGACCCTACGACTCATCTTAGAAACAAAAGGTTAAGGAAAGGTAAAACTACGTTTCTAGCATTTGTAGACTTAAAGCTTTTGACAGTGTTGACTGGAATACTCTTTCAAATTCTGAAGGTGACAGGGGTCAAATACAGGGAGCGATAAGGCTATTTACAGTTTGTACAGAAACCAGATGCCAGTTATACGAGTCGAGGGGCATGAGAGGCAAGCAGTGGTTGGGAAGTGAGTGAAACAGGGTTGTAACCTAACCCCGATGCTATTAAATCTGTATATTGAGCAAGCAGTAAAGGAAACAAAAGAAAAATTCGGAGTAGGGCATAAAATCCATGGAGAAGAAATAAAAACTTTCAGGTTTTTCGATGACATTGTAAGTTTGTCAGAGACAACAAAGGACTTGGAAGAGCAGCTGAACGGAATGGACAGTGTCTTGAAAGGAGGATATAACGAGGATAATGGAATGTAGTCGTATTAAATCGGGTGATGCTGCGGGAATTAGTTTAGGAAATGAGACGCTTAAAGCAGTAATTGAGTTTTGCTATTTGGGGAGCAAAATAATGATGATGGTCGAAGTAGAGAGGATATAAAACGTAGACTGGCAATGGCAAGGAAAGCGTTTCTGAAGAAGAGAAATTTGTTAACATCGAGTATAGATTTGTGTGTCAGGAATTCGTTTTTGAAAGTATTTGTATGGCGTTTGGCCATGTATGGAAGTGAAACATGGATGATAAATAATTTGGACAAGAAGAGAATAGAAGCTTTCGATGTATGGTGCTACAGATGAATGCTGAAGATTTGATGGGTAGACCTCGTAACTAACGAGGAGGTACTGAATAGAATTGGGGAGAAAATAAATTTGTGGCGCAACCTGAATATAGGAAGACTTCAGTTGGTAGGACACATTCTAAGACATGAAGGGATCACTACTTTAGTAATCAAGGATATCGTGGGGAGTAAGAATCGTAGAGGGAGACAACGAGATGAATACGGTAAGCAGATTCAGAAGGATTTAAGTTACAGTATTATTCGGAGATGGAGAGGTTTGCACGGTATAGACTGGCATGGCGAGATGCGTCAAACCAGTCCGCGGACTGAAGACCACAACACATTCCTGTCTTGGCCTCTGTGTTCTTTTGATTGACAGTCTCGTAATTAACCACCACTGCAGGCACTAACTGCTTGATTCTCTTGCTTGTTCCACATGAGTTTCTTGGTATAACTGCGAGTTGGGAAGCACAGCTGTCGAAGGGAAAGTAACACTTGGTAGCTGCCGACACTCCTCCATTCTGGGTTCACAAAACAGCTTCAGTTTTCCCAGGGTCGTAATGGAGCCGTAACAAATCCAGGGCTTGTGAGGCGTCGTAACAAACACTTACAAGAACGGTTTAACTAGGCTGTGTCTTGCGTTTCGCAGCTCCTGAGAGACCTCCGTTCTATGTTTGCAAAATAACTTCGGAGTTCCTAGAGCCACTGTGGTTCCATCCTGACTTTGTAACGCGTCTTGAAAAATATTTTAAAGAACGGGTTGAATTCTCCCTCTCCAGCGTTCCCCGTGCCCTTGTCCCCGAGCTCTCGGCCAGCCGGCCAGCGGGAAGCTGTTATGTCGCAAACTGTTCTACTCGCGGCCGAAGCAGCAGGTTTCCTACCTCCCTTTCACTAAACCATGACTAGTGTAGAGTATGAGCCGTCATAGTTTATCGACCATTCTTTCTGTACTTTCTTTCCATCCTTTTCTACACTCTCTGTAATTTTCATTTTATTTGTAAATTCCCACATTCTTCGTGAAGGTCTCATTCTTCAGTTTGCCTGATCTTGTTACACTCTAGTCTGTTCTCAAAAATCTAATGTAGACTGCTTGGGATCTGCTGTGTGTCTTAGAGTTCGTAGTCACGTTTTCACTCCCACATAGTCCACAGGGAAAGGTCACAACTTCATAAAATTGTTGTCCTTTCGTACTGTACCGCTGAGCGTACTTATGGAGGTGCCACATTTCACAAAGAACCTCTCAATTTTATTTTCGATGTCCGCTTGCTTAAATACAAGTCACAGTCCAAAAATATACCCCTTAAGGTTTGTGAATCTTAGAATGCCATGGCCATGGACTTGATTTTATTTGTCGATATGCTAAAATTACGTTGCTTAGCGTTTTTATGTAGGTCGTACAGAATTCTCTGTAAATTATCTTCGTTATCAAAATTAGAATCTAGACGTCAGGTTTCTTTCTTTGAATCTGTGCTCTACATTAAATTCATAGTTTCTCTCTGTGCCCATCGTCAAAATAAAATATGTAATTTTTAATATGCAGTTTCTTGGTTTTTCTGTTATTTGTTTCTATGAGATAGTGATATGTAACCCTGTTTGTTCTTCGTGTGGTATGAAGTCTGCGATGTTTCATATTCAGTTTACTATCACCTCCACATGTATTTTGTATGCCTTATTTAAGAGACCTGTACAGGATTTCCATCGTTGCGGCGATTAAAACTGGTTCGTGCGCTTGGACTTGGCGGCGCTGATCCGCATCTAGCCTCTAGGACAGTGGCTCCCGACCTTTCTTAAACCATTACACCCGAGTGCAATCGGATATTTTCTGGTACCCGCAACCTCCATCCACCGTTCTCCCATCACCAACTTTAGCGCTTTTAGAATGAGAAAAGATAACTCTTTTGACAATTTTATTTTTAAAATTGTGAGAGATGGATGTCATTTAGTTTATGTGGGTGTTCCACCAAGCTACGAACTAGTGAGTCAATGGGAGTTGATACTGCGTATGTCAAACAACCTTCTTCGTATTTGAGTTGTTCTTTGCCAGCGTACGTCATAAAGGGTGCCACAAATCCATTCACTTCGTTGTCATTTTTTATCAAAGTCAAAAATCGAGATTGAAGTGTATAAATTTTGAACGGCACATTTCTTTTCCATGTGCTGTGTTCTAGTAGTCTGTGTGTGCATGCGCGCTCTGTGTGTGTGTGTGTGTGTGTGTGTGTGTGTGTGTGTGTGTGTGTGTGCGTGCGCGCGCGCGCGCTCTTATAGCTCCTTCTCAGGTAATAACGCAGACTATATATAGTGAGGGTGGACACCAGTTACAAAAACTTTTTCTCCTGCACAAGTCCCCTCCCTAGTGGTAACTGCATCACCTTCACTGTGCACCCCACTTTAAAATTTTAGGTGATTTAAAAAGTGTAGCCTGTGCTTATTGTTTGCGTAACACTTGGCTGGACTCTTTACTGCATCACCCTCAGAAATTTGTAAATTTAAGAATATTAATGCTTTGTGTCTGACCAATATAATAATAATAATAACAATAATAATAATAAGAAGAAGAATACTATGTAGAGTGCTACAGTAACTTACATAGTTACTGTTGTTTCTTGCTGTCAGTTACTTCATTTATCTGTTTCGAAGTGAGTAATGACACAATATCTGGTCTATTGCACGAACTATCTACTATCTACAGACAACATTTTAATAGACATTAGTGTTTGTTATGTGTATGTCAGACATTTGCCATCATCTGTATATGGAAGAAAGCACAAAGTATGCCTGCAGTGAGTGGACTATGTGAGTGACCTGTAATATCCACCACATAGTGTTACGCCTTAACGCTAATAATTGCGAAAAAGTAATTATTGATAACTCATAGCTGGCCGGTGTGGCTGAGCGGTTGTAGGCGCTTCAGTCTGGAACCGCGTGACCGCTACGGTCGCAGGTTCGAATCCTTCCTTGGGCATGGATGTGTGTGACGTCCTTAGGTTAGTTAGGTTTAAGTAGTTCTAAGTTCTAGGGGACTGATGACCTCAGATGATAAGTCCCATAGTGCTCAGAGCCATTTGAACCATTTGATAACTCATATCATCAGTTTTATCACTTAAAAATAATTTAATTTCGTGACAAACACAGACAAACTATTTTTTATTTTCTCCCCTTAGAAAATTTCAGTTTACCTCTCAAGGGGTCATTACTCCCAGGTTGGGAACCAATGTTTAGGATGTTGTGTGAGTGCCCTCTGTGACGGACGAGCGTTGTACGGCGGCGGCAAGGATTCGTCTGGTGGCCCTGTGACTTAGTGTCAGTCAGACCTTCTGATATGATCGCCGAAGCAGCGTTGTGCGGCTCTGGCGTAACAGGGCCAAGAGTCAGTGTTTTCCGTATATTACTTCCCTCGCTTTTTTCTCATTCCTTACTTTATCAGTCCAGCTAATTTTCAAAATTCGTCTGTAGCACCACATCTCAAATGCTTCTGTTCTCTTCTGTTTCGGTTTTCCTACAGTACGTGTTTCAGTACCATAAACTTCCATGCGCCAAACGTACATTTTCAGAAACTTCTTCGTCAAATTAAGGCTGATATTTGATACTAGTAAACGTCTCTTGGCCAGGAACGCCCTGTCTCCCTGCGCTAATCTGCTTTTGATGTCCTCCTTGCTCCGTCCATCAATGGTTATTTTGCTGCCTAGATCGCAGAATTCCTTAACTACTACCTCTCGTGATCCTCTACTGTGGTGTTCAGAGTCTCGCAGTCCTCATTTCCTCCAAGCCCCATTACCGTGGACTTCCTTCGACTTATTCGACTTACTCTCAGTCCATATTCTGTACTCATTAAACTGTTCATTCCATTCAGTAGGTCTTGTACTTCGTCTTCACTTCCACCGAGGATAGAATGCCATCAGTGAATCCTGTCATTAACATCCTTTCACACTGAACTTCAATTCCACTTTCGATATCTTTTTTTGATTCCATCATTGCTTCTTCGATGTTCAGATGGAACTGTAGTGGTGACATGCTATATCGTTGTCTTACACCCTTTTTAATCCGTGCACTTCGTTCTTTCACTCTTATTTCCTCTCGCGTCTTGCGATATTGTTTATTACCCATCTTTCCGTATAGCTTACCCTATCTTCCTCAGTATGTCGTACATCTTGCGCCAGTTGATACTGTCGAACGCTTTTTCCAAGTGACGAATTCTGTTCTTTAGTCTTGCTTTCATTATCAACCGCAAAGGTAGAACTGCATCTCTTGTGGCTTTACATTTCCTAAAGCCAAACTGATAGTCATATAACACATTTTTCATTTTTTTCCTTTCTTCTGTGGTCGAGCGGTTCTAGGCGCTTCAGTCTGGAACCGCGCTGCTGCTACGGTCGCAGGTTAGAATCCTGCCTCGGGCATGGATGTGTGTGCTGTTTAAGTAGTTCTAAGTTAAGTCCCATAGTGATCGGAACCATTTGAACATTTCTTCTGTAATTTATTCTTGTCAACAACTTGCATACAGGAGCTGGTAAGCTCATTGTGCCATAATTTTCGTAGTTGTCGGCTCGTACAGCCTTCTGAATTTCGGGTATGATATTTTTCCGCAAGGCAGTTCGTATATCACCAAACTCATACACACTACACATCATCGTGGACTGCCGTTTTGTTGCCACTTACCCCAATGATTTTAGAAATTCTGATGGAATATTAACTATCCCTTCTACCTTATTTGATCTCAGGTCTTCCAATGCTCTCTTAAATTCTGATTGTAATACTGGATCCTATATATCTTCTATATAGACTCCTGTTTCTTCTATCACATGAGACAAACATTCAACGTCATAGAGGACTTCCGTGTACTCTTTCCACCTATCCGATCTCTTCTCTGCATTTAACAATGGAATTCCCATAGCACTCTTAATGTTGCCATCCTTGCTTTTAATTTCAGCGTAGATTGTTTTGATTTTTTTATATGCTGAGTCAGATCTTCTAACAATCACATATCTTTTTGATTTCTTCACATTTTTCATGTAACCATTTCGTCTTAGCTTCCCTGCACTTGCTATTTATCTCATTCCTCACTGATTTGTATTTCTGTATTCCTGAATTTCCCTGAACATTTTTTTACTTCCTTATTTCATTGATCAACTGAAGTATTTCTTTTGTTACGCATGGTATCTTCTCAGTTATTTGTACCTAAATTTTTCATTTCAGCTTGTGTGATTGCCCTTTTTACGGAGTTTTAGTTTTTAGTTAGCGAAGTCGTATGGAGAATCGTTTTTACCTCGCTCTATTTGCAGTGGAACAGGAAAGGAAATGGTAGTGGTACAAGGTGCGACAAGGTGCACTCCGCCACGCACCGTACGGTGGCTTGTGTGTTAAGTATGTATAGATGTAGATGTAATCACCATGATAGCTCAGGTAAAAACATCGCAAAATGGGTAACGCCTAGAGGGCTAGGAATAGTAAAGGAATAGAATTTGCCACATCTAGAAGTTAGCTTGTACGTGAGCTTATACGCTGAGTTACGGCGGAGAGGGAAGCGGCAGATAAGGGACGTTGCCCCGCAGGTCGAGACTGTCGCTGCGAGGAGTCGTAAAGCGGGCGGGTCAGGGCTCCGCTCTGTGGCACCCCGCTGTTACCTTCTCGTGCTGCTTATCAGCAACGTAGAGGTCGCCTCCGGCCGTCCTTGTAGGTGGTATCCTTAGGATTGCGAAGGACACTCTTCACCGCAAGCCTCGTAAAGAAAATATGTCTTCTTTCTGCACTTTAGGTTTACTGAGAAGATGAATTCGCGGCTGCCCGTTCACAGCTGAAAGGTTTTAGAAGCTCGATTCTCTATTACAAAAAATGAGCATGACTGCTATTTTACCGAAAACTGCTTCCTGTAGGCACGGACGCGTATTATCGCGTTCTTTGTTTTAGTCTCCTCGAATACTAGCTGTTCAGAATCATTCAACCATTGGTCATTCGCACGGATTAGACGATTAGGTCGTAGTATACGGTTTGCATATCAGGATACTACCACAAAATAATAAAACGATCCGTTCGTGTTGGGAATTAGAATATCATCACTCTGAATCAACATGTGTACAGGCAGAAAGCGTTGGGCTGTAATGAAAGCAAGTGAAACAGACGGTATGAAACGTGTCAACTGCTTTGCTATGTAGAAAATACATATAGTTTAAGTCTGTCGATTGCTGTTTCATGATGCCAAAACAATCAGTTTCAGACGTGCCGACCAACTTTAGGCTTACAGACTTATCACTTCAAGAAAAAAAAAAGGTAAGGAAAGGAAAGAAACGGTGAAGCTAAATGACAAATGAGCTTTAGCCTCGTGTTTAAAAAATTGCGGAGATAACGACGCTTCTGACTACTTACAAGTCCACTGTTACAGATGACTCAACAGTCTGGCACTATGACTGATTACCCGGGTTTGATTCCTGCCTGTGCCTGAGATTTTACCCGCTAATGCACTGTGTTTTGTGTTGTAATCATCTTGATTTCATCATCACCGACGCGCAAGTCTTGTACTAGGCAACAGAACAACCCTGGCCAATGATGCCATACGATCGTGTATTTACATTAATCTTGCCTCTTTCATACTTTATCACCATTTCCAACTGTAAACAGTTCATGTTGAACCTCATCCTTAAAATAACTTCCATAATTTTATCAACGGAATAGAAATTTACCGGCAACTTAAAACATCTTTTAATCATAAAAAGATATTATTTGACAAAATGTTCTTTTTTTGCAGATACGGTATTTAAAGTCAGAAGATTAAAGAACTGTAACCCAAAGATTTCTAAGTACATTATTAATAACTTTAGCATGAGAAGCTACCCGTCTATTACATTATATTGTTTTTAGACTAATGTTTTACCTTCAATTTTATTTTCACTATTCACATATCTTTGTCTGTCGTATCGTGCTAGAAGCAACATCAAAATTCCTTGTTCTCTCTACTTACGGAATAATAAGTTAAAAACTAATGATAATTATTGAACTGTGTCTCATTTCTTAAGATCGGATGACATACCTCACTTGATACGTTTCCACGTTTCCTGGGTTACATATATTAGTTACACTTACAGAGGCCATTGCAAAAGGTTTGAGCCGTATCGTTCATTGACCGACATGTGGAAACTTATTTCTACTAAATTTCCACGGCTGTGTGTCACTGAACAATGACGGTAGACAACCAAAACACATTGGCTTGAGACGTAATCAGTTCTTTTCTCTCTTAGCAATTGTAATCATTCATGATCTCTTATTTTTCAGATCACGACTGGTTGCTTTAAAATACTTTGCCATAAATTTCTAATTTGCTTTGAAGAATATCTTTACCTCTCGGTCTGACTAGGTTCAAATGGTTCAAATGGCTCTGAGCACTATGCGACTCAACTTCTGAGGTCATCAGTCGCCTAGAACTTAGAACTAATTAAACCTAACTAACCTAAGGACATCACACACACCCATGCCCGAGCCAGGATTTTAACCTGCGACCGTAGCGGTCACGCGGTTCCAGACTGAAGCGCCTTTAACCGCACGGCCATACCGGCTGGCGGTCTGACTAGGCCAGACTGTACATTCCTGCGATCCACGGCCCTTATTTGTAGAAAACACATTTGTTTTCAGTCTGTCGATCGCTGTTTTCTTTGTTTTTTTGTGAAATACAGTAGGAATTGTTTACAATAGGGAGTGGTGCCAACGTATACAATAATCAAGAGTAGTGTAAGAGCAAAAATTTTCAGTCCTGCAGTGGTATCATTACGGTATTAAAAACTAGTTGTAATCTACTAACATGTGTTTAACAGATCTGAAGATGGGCAACACTGCACCAAAACCGATTATTTTGAGATAACAGAACAGCGAGTGACAGACTGAAAATAAGTGTATTTTGTAGAAACTACGATTGCAGATAACTCCGTACTGACAAGTATATCCAGTTTATATAAACTTTGGTTTATTTTTACAGGTGGACATGACAGCCAACGATGACTCTGTTCCACAAAGTACCGGACACAACCAGAATTACCGTTTGAATCGAAATCGATAATACGGCGTGTACTGCAGCGATCAAAGAAATGGGTGACTCCACCATATCAACACTTCTCTTCACACAGCGCAGCTTGCCATACAGGGTTTTGGACAAAAACAGTATGACAAGCACTTTGCATCTCTACTGTTCTCCCTGTATAGCCTTCCAATTCCTTTCTATTGTCCAGAATGAAGAAAAGGATCCAAAGGCAATCATTTCGAGGACTTAAGAGATGAAACAGGAAGCCACTTTACACACGGTAGAGGATTTACGAAAGCAAATTTCCTTCCTGCAATGCTTTCGCACGGATGACGGTTGATCAACTGATACAGAATAGAGTGAAAAAAGGTTCAAATGGCTCTAAGCACTGTGGGACTTAACATCTGAGATCATCAGTCCCCTAGACATAGAAATACTTAAACCTAACTAACCTAAGGACATCACACACATCCATGCTCGAAGCAGGATTCGAACCTGCAACCTTAGCAGTCGCGCGGTTCCGGACTGAAGCGCCTAGATCCGCTCCGCCACAGCGGCCGGCAGAATAGAGTGAAAACAGTATGGTAGAGGTAACCAGGGCAGAAGCAGTTGCTACAGTTTCTCCTCTCACTGAAGGAACTACAGATGTGAGGGGCAGTCAAATGGCAACGAGAAAGAAGATAAAAAAGTAAACTGTGTCCAAAGAAAGCTGAGGATCGTAAATGTGTTCTTCACGCCTCCAAAAATATAAAAATGTTTTGGGAAGAGATCGGGACTGTATCTATCAGGTGTAACGGCTTCCCAGCGAAACATTTGCAGCGATATAGATACAACATGTGGTCGGGCATTTGAGTGGCCGGTTTTTTCGATCACGCTCCAGAAGTTTCACTGGGGTGCCTTATAGTGTTGGTCCCTTCGCATGTGATTTCCTTATTTTTTGAGCCCACAATTTGTTTCAGATGAAGAGGTCCACTCCTGGAAAAATCGAGGTTCCTTAGGCAACCGCGAACATTTTCCCCTGAAGGCACTGACTGTCCTGTCTCACAGTAGGATAAATGTATTAACAGTTATGGCGAGTAGTTTTGAAGTAGATAAGTTATTACCACAACTCATGTGACTCACAGAAATGAGCAATTTTACTTCCATCGATGCGTAATGTCACATATTCAGTGTCTTACGAGCATTCGTGGATGACATTCTGTCAAGATGTCAGGACGACTGAGTGCGATCTATTTCCCTACACAGGAGACCTTAGAGGAAAACTACACAGTCCAGCCACATTAAAGTGATACCTGTCGAAAGCTTTAATAACCACCTTTCGCAGCCCAGGCGTGCAGGAAAAGTCAATGGAAGCAAGGAGCTACAGACAGGGATATGAAGCCACGCCGGCTGCAGTGCGGTGCCCAGCTGCGCTAGATTTCACGGATGAGTACCCTTGGCGCAAACAGCCCGATCGTCGTGGTACGGTGAACTCACCCTGGTGCTCGGCGAACCACGGACGTTCACTCTGAGCTGGGTGATACGTTCCATTGTCCTGCTGGTAGATGCCTTCTTGCGGAGGAAAGATAAACGAAACATAGGGGTGGACAAGGTCGCCAAGGATAGGTGCACAGTTGTGTTGGTCCATCCTGCCTTACAGACTGACATCATCACACAGAGAACGCCACGAAAATATTCCGCAGATTATAATGCTCACTCCTCGAGCCTTGACCTTTCCAACGATTGTTGCAGGCCTGTACACGCTTATGGTCATCTGCCCGTTGCAACATAAAAAGTGATCCATCTGAAAACGCCACCTGTCTGCACGTCCAGTAGTGGTAGTGGCGTGCAAATTCCAGCCTCGGTCATTGATGAACAACCGTCACCATGGCAGCATAAATCATGCGACTGCTGCACGGCCCATAGCCAGCAGTGGTTGCCGTACGGTCGTTGAGGAGACACCGTAGGTAGACCCTTGGTTCATCCTGGTCATTTTTTCCGTGCGATGAACTCTGGATCCATCTTACTTGAACCACCAGGTGCTTGGTTGATCACCCAACGTCAATTGTGCGGTGGCAAATTGTTCCAAAATTGCAACGTAACGTTTGCTCGAGTTTATTTCGTATATTTAAAGAGGGCCAATATTGTCTCTGCTGCATACTGAAGCCCAATCAGTAACTTTGTGAGAATGTAGTCTTTTTGATTTTCACAAATGAGGATTTCGGAATCCCAAAAACGTCAGTTTTGGTTATTCACGACTCCATTCAGGTGAAAGTGTGCTCCAATCCTTGCTTATCATTCACTGTGAGAATCTGGTTCGCCAAATCAACCCTTTGTAGCACAGCTCGTACAGGTATGGCCTCGTGACTTTGGATTTTGAATGGAAACTGTGTAGGCTCTGTCTAAGTATTTTATGCGTGCTGGAACGCTTTAGACCGGTCTCTGGTGCTATTCTTCGGAAGTGATTTCCCTGAAATTTTCTGAATAATTCCAGAAACATAGGCGACATTTTTAGGAGTTAATGCAGTTTTCCTGGAGGTCAGAATTCCTAGCTGGATCATCATCTAGCTTTCGAATGGTTTTCGCATCGGGTCCTTCTGGAACATCAAATAGTGTCTGAAAACTGTGCGTTATTGAAATAGGACTGTGTTCTAATCTGTGGTACTTCAGAACCAGAAAAACACGTTGTTCAGCGGAATACTTGATTTTCATCCATTACTTTGGTACTCTAACATCTTAAAACGTTTCAACGGTGAAACTAATTGCTCTGAGTTGCGGTGCACTATTCACCGGCGTAACGTATTGCGATTAGAGCATCAAATGTTACCAGATTTTTGCACTATTTCCAACCTTCTGTATAAAATTCTTACAGCTTTCAAAATAAACATACCGTTTGTTGCGCTCGTGTAACGACCTTGGCTTTCGAGATATTTAATTTTGAAATCAGGAATTTCTTTTCTGGAACGATTGTATTTGCTTTTAAGTAGAAAATGATACCTGTGGCCACAGTAACAAACCAATTACTGAAGCTAACTCCAGATTACAAACATTTTACTGGATTTTGTTTCAACTTTGCTTACAGCTAAACTGAACACCAAAAATTACGTCTAATCAACGATAATTATACAGCAAAATATCGCGCGCCGAGTGCCTAGAAAAATTATTCTTTATATATAGTATTTGAGTGTTAACAATACGTACATTAAGGAAACTGATATGAGTTTGAGACATTATAATTTTACATTGTGACTGATAAGCATATAAACATTATTAGCTGCTATTGAATGATGTAATCACGTATACAAGCTTTATTACACAATTATTACATAACAAAATCTATGATGATAAAACTCACATCCATGTTACGAAAGCCAAAAAATGAATTGATCGATACTGATTCGTGACAGCTGATGGAGAGACTGATACCATATGTCTAAGAAGTGTGCAGCATACAAGTGAATAATTCCCATATTCAATTCTAGTAGTTTTTAACCTTGGATGAATAAACGACGAAATATAATGAAAATTGAAGTTACAAGATCACTGGAAGGTCTTAGAACACAGAGAAATCTGGCATTTTGCAGTTGCTGGTTTCTTACACTTTGGTTGATAATCTTGTAATGTGTGTTCGCTCAGAAACTGAAATTGTTCAATGTCGTAAACATAGTCTGGGTTGTTTGTCTGCACCAAGAATCTACACATATATAAATAGACATATTTACGTGTGAAAGTAATCCGATGGTGTGTGCTCTGAAAGTGATATTGATAAAAGTTGCAAACATAGACTGATTTTTATGTCTGTATTGCGAATCTGTACGCATATAAATGAACATATTTATGTGCCAAAATTAATAAATATCCTTTCATTTTATTATAGTTTGCTTCGAAATCGGAAAAATCTTCTGTACGTTGGATGGACACTCACGCGTAGCGAGCAAGATGCAGTACAAGGTAAGTGTCTCAATATTTAAGTCTTAGAACGTTATAGTCATTCCTGTCCCTTAGAAACATCACTGAACGTTGAGAAGCATATAAAACATCAAATGTAGAAATGATAAGTTTTATAAAAGCCAACTAACAACAGGTAACTGAAAAAGGTCCCATTTTCCCGTTAGAATCGTCTTTATCCTCATTAGTCCCACGGGTAGCCTACATATATGTGAACTTCCAGGGTTCGCTTAGAAAATTAATAAACGTTGTTTTTCATCTCAAGACCTGTAGTATAAATTCGTTTACGTCGCGTAGGTACAGTTTTTGCAGCTAGATAACACCACTTGAGTTGGTAAAAGCCGTTTATTAATTTTCCGGGATGGAACCTCGCAGTCCACACATGTGTATCCATGGACTGAAAAGCTTGTACACTGACACAGTAAACTTCAATTGCTGAGCAACAGCGGTATCCTCTTTCCTTTCTTGTGTATTTACGTGCTGGACAATTCAAGGCTTGCATTATGTTTTGTTTTGTATTTAGGTAATTTTCACTGTTCTGCGCGAAATCTAAATTTATCACATTTTTGAAGTGTACTACATGTTTAATCCAACATTTTTAGACGTTCCTGAAAATGCTACTATTACTGAAATTAGCACTGATAATGATATAAACTACTTGTCCTGTAAACTAACAACATAGAATTACACTATTACAGAAACGAGTGTTAATAAGATTAAAATTTTTGGTGGACTAGTTTCATTGCATTTGCAGTAAATAGTGGTATATAATGGTTAATAAAGGTTCGTCATTTCTGAGCCTGTATTTATGAATTATACAGTCTTCGGGATGAACCAAAGGACACGATAACCATTGCCTTGTAGTATATTTTGGACAACCAGAAAGCTGGTCATTAACATTAGGTGGTAACTACAGTGGCTGTCGTTCTTCCCTCCATGGTATAAGACAAGTCAGGTGTGAGGTGTGATGACATTCTATAGCAATATAGGATGCGTAATAATTCTCCACAAAGAGGATCGGGGCATTCATCGTCGACTGTGATGACTCCTCCCTCTGTTGCACAATCTTCATCTTGAGGCATGTAACATCAGTAACGCTGCTCGTTATGGGACGACTGAAGTCCCTTGCAGTAGTGTATGCCAAACATATTACATACGATTTAATTCAGGAAGGTGAACAGCTCATTGTAGAAGCATATTATTTCCATGTTGTAGGTCATATTCCATCAACTGACCCCTTCGTGATGGAACATTACCAGGCTTTAGAATAACCTGTGTCCCCAAAAATCAGACCATTGCAAACATTCCTCTATAGCTACAAATCGTAACTGTCGCACTAACTTAGAAATTACATTCACTGGAGTACATGCTACTGACACGATAATGCTCTATGTGACAATCCTGAATCCATTGTTTTAGATCATTTATATAGAATAGGTGGTAGTGTTGTACAGCCTACGAACATGCCAGATGAAAAGATCACGAGACTCACTGTCCAAACTTAGCTGCGACTCATTCTTGAATTCGATGCACTGTGTGCTGCTCTCCGTCCAAATGCGAGAACTTCTTTAAATCCACACAGGCTGATAGTAAACGCCTGATTCAGAATTTGTTTTGAATTCTGTAATCAGGGTTCAAAATGGTTCAAATGGCTCTGAGCACTATGGGACTCAACATCTGTGGTCATAAGTCCCATAGAACTTAGAACTACTTAAACCTAACTAACCTAAGGACATCAGACACATGCATGCCCGAGGCAGGATTCGAACCTGCGACCGTAGCGGTCACGCAGTTCCAGACTGAAGCGCCTTTAACCGCACGGCCACACCGGCCGGCTCTAATCAGGCATTTGAATCATGATAACGATCCTGTTGTTGGGTTGTAGCTCATACTGCCACTCAACTTATCATCCCTCTTCTAATCTCCTCCAACGATTTGAAATGACGCTGTCGGAGACGAATCCCTGCCCACATAACACTCACTCTTTCTGGTCTACAATCTGCCAGTGATCTGATCGTGACTAATGTCATCAATCTGAATTCACTATACGAAGAGAGCTGGTTGCTTCACACACAAGACGTGAAGTCAGAATCAATGTAGAAGAAACCTTTACCCAGTTGTCCTATCGCAGGTAAACTAAAATTTTATGCTGCCGTGTCATTTACTTAGTGTTTCTATGCTATCTCGGCACATTTTGGTAGTCTAAGGAGTCAAGTTGTAAAGTTTTTGTGTGTCTCCTGTTTCCTTTATGGTTGTATCAATTCCTTGCCCACGTCCCTATTTAGGAATGTGCTGCTTGAAACAGTAAGTACATCACTATGGGAACGTGAGCGCAGGTATACTCTTCTTCACAGCTCCAATCGACCACATCTGGCCATCTGACCGGAATAGCCGTCTCTTGGGCTAAGCACAACGTAATTTCACGTCTGCGCGTGCCATACAATAGTAAGTAATGGACTCTCAGCAACATTCTGTGTCATACTGCCCAATGGTCAGGGGTTAGAAGTCCAAGATGTAGCTCCAGGCGGGTGTAAAATGAATGTGAGCAACGGAAATACTGAAATCGAAAATGAAGAGTTGGCTGAGTTTGACTCCCCCTGAGGCAGATCTTAAGATATCTTAATGGTGATTACCTCCTTCTTGGTCTTTAACGTATAAATTACAATATAAACATAAATGAATGATTAAGGGAACTAGTAACTACAAAATGATAAATGCTCTTTCTGGTTATACATTTATTGTAGATTAAAACCACTTTCAATTACAAATGTTTATACATCAATACCCAGTGTACATAAAGAGATACAAATGAATGTTCCAAGTAATTTGATTGATCAATTGCCCAAATCTGCCCCTTTTTATGGCTACGCGGTATAATATATATAAGACGAGACAACTGACATCATCTACGTACCAAACACTAGAAGACACTACTTTCAAAGATGATCTATAGCGCAACCTCAGTCAAAATAAAATTTACGTGATCACAGCTGTTTAGCTTAATAGCCTTAATAAGCCGAATCAATTAGCAATTTCACCGTATGTACTGCGTCCAGTGGGTCAGAGTGATGGTTCTCGTACACGTCTGCGACGACGGAGGAACTCTAGCCACAGAATATAAGAAAACTCATTCAAACACTAGGACGGCATACGACGGTCCGGTGACTAGTATAATCTAATACTGTCTTCTCTGTGTTATACAGACGAGAAACGCGAACTCCCAGCCACAAGGACGGAGTTCAGGTAACGTCTCAACGTGAGTATAGGCAGAAGAAGTGCTCTCGGTCACTGAACGCTGCGTACTCAAGACAAATCCCTACCTGGAGGCGAAGGACAGAGTCGTAAAATTTCGCAACAGTACAGTGTCTAACCGTTCTAACTATAAAATCTTCTGAGAGCTAAGACAGCAAGTCTGTCTGTACTAAGAAAAGCTGATACTGAGCCACTGTCAAACTCGGGCGCTCAAAACGGAAGACCTCTTCTCTCCAACGCTGGCTTCCCAGCATAGCTTGGCTCCACTCCCTCGTAACTCAGAAGGCAAATCATATTCTCGAAACTACGGAATATTCTCCCTCTCTACAGATTTTTCCGAACGCCGACCAACCATATTTTAGTCTTTTGTCATCCAGCGCGGAAAGTTAGTAAGGAAATACCTATACTCAAACAATGGTACGCTTCTCAGAGTAAAAATCATCAGAAATAACCAAGCCTGCGATTTCTGAGGTAACGCTTCCTCTTTCCTCTCTGCTGCGTCCAAGATTTTCAGAGTTCCCGAAGTATTATCCTTCCGGCCCCCGCTACAATACCGGCTGATCGCCCGCCGCTGCATTGTACTTCCACGCTCAGGTGCCCAGCCGTCAGTCTTGACACTTCCTGTGCGAAGCAGGACCAACACACCTGTGCGGGCTTTTCCCCTCAGGGCTTGAGTTACACCTGCCGTTTCATTTCCACTGGCGTTCCAACCTCTACTAGTATAGGCAATCATTCATTACGCCGATTTGATAATAAAGACACTCCGTCACCTTTCGTGCAATAAGCGTTAACAATTATGTACAAGGTGTACGTGACAATGCCAGTCTTCTTTAAATATAATATAATATTCTATACCATGTACAAC
Source organism: Schistocerca cancellata (assembly GCF_023864275.1). NCBI lineage: Eukaryota > Metazoa > Arthropoda > Insecta > Orthoptera > Acrididae > Schistocerca > Schistocerca cancellata. The sequence continues at coordinate 411,185,313 of NC_064631.1, forward strand.
CTATCAAATCATACCTACTTCCGGTTGTAAATCACGGCAAAGTATGTAGATGAGTGCTTGTACAGCGGCAGCCTGACTAGCGAAATATCGTCCCGTGTATAGGCAAACATTAACACCAAAATGCAAACGGCTACTTTGGAGAGGCACTATATCTGGGCAGTATGGACTTGTACGTACACATGTTTCTAATGTGTTTTGTATCTTCATTTCTCTGTCAGTCAAGTGGAAACGAGACAGATGCAAAAATGATCAAACTATTCTTTAGTTCAAAGGTATTCCACTATGAGTCAAGACGATCAGTGCCTTTATAGAAAAAAGTTTGCGGTTGTCTACAGGAACACGATTGTATCCGGGAGTGTACCTCATTGTCCAAAGGAAATCGACGGCCACGAATGTCTTTCTTCAGGGCTCCAAAAACGTAAAAATCGCACGGGGGGAGATCGGAACTGAATGGGGTATGTCTGAGGGCTTCCCAACGAAAGCTCTGCAGATTAGTCACAACAACCTTAGGGACATGCCGACAGCCCAGTATGTTGCCATTGTTGCCATGTGGATATTCATACCTTATTCTCTGTTCTGCACATCAGCTTAATTTAAAGATGGGATACGTAGTAAGAATTATGTGAAACGCAAATAATGTCTCTGTGTGACTTTCTGACTGTTTCAACATTCTTCTCAAGATCACATTAACGTATATCCACTGTAAGGAATCATATGGACGTCACCAATGAACAACAATACTATACACAGTATGTTCTTCTTTTTCTTCTTCTTCTTGCGTTACGGCCTCTGTAGGACCACGGGTAGCTCCTTCGTGGACTGCATTTTCCTCTTCTTATCCCAGAGCCTCTTCATTCTTTCTCTTCTTCTCTCCCGCTCTTCTTCCGAGATCTTCAGTTTCCGTTTCTCCTGTCGGCTCCACTGGTGACACTCTAATCTTTTCCTGTATTCCTCTCTGTCATTGATCTCCGGCATATTGGTCGGTGTATATTTGTTCCTTACAATTTTCCTTTCCTTCGACCTTGATCCCCAACTCCAACCAGTTCTTCTGAAGTTCAACAACCCACTTGGTTCCTGTCTTTTCCCTTGTCCTCCCTGTTGTTTCCCACACTCTTCGTCATTCTGTCCATACTCATCCTAACTACATGTCCAGCAAACATTGCCCTTTTAAGTCTGATTTCCCCGGATATTGTTCTCATGTTCTGGTACAATTTTTCCCTAGATCTTTGCACCCACCTGTCTCCACCTCTTTTGGGACCTAGTATTTTTCTCCGTATTTTTCTCTCTTCTTTCTCTAGTTGATCTGCCCCATTTCTTCCTAGTGTCATCATCTCAGCAGCATATAATACTACATTCCTCACCGTTGCCTTGTAGTGGCTTATCTTTTCCTCTATGGATATATTCTTTTTATTGTATATCTCTCTCGTCATGCAGAAGGCTGACCTCATCATGATACACAGTATGTTCTGTGCACTCCTCTTGTTTGTATTAGATCATTGTCTACAATGCAGAGTAGGAATACTAGTAATTTTATTGACTGATACTGGCTAGTATCGCATACTAACAATTTCTACAGTACTGCACGTCTGGGAGCTAATTAGAGCTGAGCACACCCGTGAAGGACCACTTGGGTCACAGAATCCTCAGCAGCAGCTATTGGCTAAAGAGCGGCTGGGAAGAGACTTGTGGTGTGCAGGGGCGAACATACACTGCCGAGAGAGAGAGAGAGAGAGAGAGAGAGAGAGAGACCAAAGCAAGGAGGTGGTAGTTTACGATGCTGGAAGGCTGCAGAACCACCGTAATGTAGGCAGTGCGTACAGAAGGTTGCACTCTGATGGTATGGAAAAAAATTAGTGTACCTGGACAAAGAGCGTAGGATGCGGAAGAAGGCGAAAAAACATCCCATTAGCGCCCAGGAATGTGCGGGGTCACAAACGGTAGTCACGAGCTGATCTCCGAGGGATCTTTTGGGAAGTGCCAGGGCGTGCTTCCCACCGAAAAGATTTGTATTTGATTGGTGGAGTGCTAAGAATGCAGGAGGGAAAATGTAAACTTCCAGAAAATCTTCCGAAAGGAGTATGAATTTCACGTGGTGGCTGATAGATTCGTGTCCCTTGTAGTGGGAGGTAATGTCTTTGTATTGGCAGCTTGGAATCGTCGGTTGAACGCAAACGTACATTTTGCATGTCCAAGGGAAAGTGGGGTAAGGCGTGGAGAGGCACTTACCTGCGTGGATCGAATGAAGACACTTTCCTCCGGATGTTCCGTGTTTCCATCCTTCTGACTGGAGGCTTGAATGACTTCGGCCGATCACTTATATAATTAAATGTAACAGCTACAGCCGACCTTACGATATTTTTTATTATATGGCTGTCAGTTTTGGTGCTTCAGTGCACTATCTTCAGATCCTAAGTGACGCTGGGGGAGGGGGGGGGGGATCTCCAATCGTATGCACGATTCATCAGCGACCAACATCTATGAACTGGTTCTTGCAGACTACTTGTAACAACGATGTTTTGTCTCCAGCCATCAACTACCAGCTCCGGAATTTGTCCAAGAGACTTTAGTGGCGAGAGCCACAGTGGAGAATATGCCGGTTAGATTTTGAGAAGGGTTGCTTGCGACACAAGGAGCTTGTGAAGACGTTTGTTTGTGAAATTATTCTGTTTACTATCGTGACGATTCTATAGCTCTCTGTGGAGTCTGACACACATTGAAGTGCTTCTTTACAGGAGACTAGTTGAGACGAATTTCTGTTCCTGGGTAGTGAACAAACAGAAATCTCCACTCTTGTTCTACTTCTACTGAGGTAGTTTCAGCCCTAGCAGTTTGTGAACGACATACTGCGCCCACTGTGTAGGCAGAGAATTGGTGATACGCCATGTGCATCATCTGCACAACGGCCAACATCACAAGCTGATCATCGCTGCAGTACAACTACTGTCCGCACTTCAATAAGTGATACGCGTATGTCGTTTCGGTGAGCAGGGACACACGCACGGTAAGTGTGTTGAATTCCATTTTGTCCACAGAGCTTTTTATGAAAATGCCAGTCATAGTTTAGTTTTTCCCTTTCTCACCACTAATCACTATCAGCCTATTTTGTGTCCGTCTTATAAAGCGGTCGTGGTCTAAAAACTGTCAAACATATGTTCCGCCAATCTCGAAATTACCTTTAGGCTAGAATCAAGCATTGCGTACTTATTACCTATGCTGTTTTTTGCACTCTACAAAGTTTTTGAAAATAAATAATTGGCGGTATCCACGTTGACGCTCATTCTCATGAGAATGACTGGTTTGATGTGCTAAACTAAAGTGAATCAAAACCACAACATAATACTTCGTTTAATGGAAAACTCTAAGTGTAGAATGTCAATGGAAAGGTCATTTTAATCATTCCTTACCTTATCAGTCCAGCTAATTTTCAAAATTCTTCTGTAACACCACATCTCAAATACTTTGATTCTCTTCTGTTCCGGTTTTCCCACAGTCCATGTTTCACTACCATACAATGCTGTACTCCATACGTACATTCTCGGAAATTTCTTCGTTAAATTAAGGGCGATATTTGATATTAGTAGACTTCTCTTGGCCAGATATGTCCTTTTTGATAGTGCTAGTCTGCTTTTGGTGTCCTCCTTGCTCCGTCCGTCATTGGTTATTTTACTGCCTACGTAGCAGAATTCCTTAACTTCACCTACTTCGTGACCATCAATCATGGTGTTAAGTTTCTCGCTGTTCTCATTTTTACTACTTATGATTACCTTCGTCTTTCTTCGATTTAGTCTCAACCCTTACTCAAATTCAGTCAATATGAAACGCAGATCAAACCACGACAGAAGAAGCTAGAATTTTAAAATAACTGGACGACATAATTTCAAGTTTGAGTTCGACCTTTTCATCCGATTACGGCTCAGGTTGAAATAACTTACAATCAAGTGCAATCGCGAGAAATTTGTGTGCTTAATGTTAATGAATATACTCGTATATGAGAATCCTTCAAAGACACTCAAGGCAGAAGCTAAGAAAGTACGAGACTGTATACGTGATGATTAATGCACAGATATTCTTCCCCTAAACACTAAGCTGCTGCTAAATTGTTCAACAAGGAATGCTTCATTATTCCAAAATCTCCGTGAAGTACTTGACACAGCACCCCATTGGCGAATGATGACGATCATACAAGCATGCGGAATAGGTCCCCATATATGCGAGTGGCTCGAAGACTTCTTAAGTAACTGAACACAGTATGATATCCTCTATAGCGATTGTTCCTCAGAGATAAGGGTATCATCAGGAGACACCAAGGGAAATGAGAAAGATCTGCTGTTATTTTCTATATACGTAAATGATCTGGCGGACGTGGTATGCAGCAGTTTGCGACTGTTTGATGACATTGCCGTAATGTAATAGAATGTGTTGTCTTTCAGTGGCTATAAAAGGATACAAAGCTACTTATAAAATTTTGTAGTTGATGTGGTGAATGGCAGCTAGCTCTACTTGTAGAAAAATGTAAATTAATGCAGATAAGTAGAAAAAACAAGCTCATAATATTCGGGTACAGGCTAGTGCTGCTTCATACAGTCAAGTCCATTAAATGTCTAGACTTAAAGTAAAAGAGCGATATGAAATGGAATGAGTATGTACGGATTGTAGTAGTGAAGGCGAATGGTAGACTTGGCTGGGAGAATTTTAGCAAAGTGTGCTTCATCCGTAGTCTTATGGATTGCCAAAGATACACAAGGAAAGTGTTCCTCCCAGGTCCATTTTTAGTGCAATCAGTTCGCCCACCTACAGACTTGCTAAACATCTGCCTGGATTATTGGCACTAAAACTGGGACATTGTGAACAATATGTTGTCAACAGGCAGAAATTTGTTGAGACATTCAAGAGAATGAAGATAGGCCAAAACGACGTAATAGCTAGCCTGGACGTTGTGTCACTTTTTACGAGGGTGCCGATATAAGATACGCTGTATCTTTTGGCCCAATATTTTCCATCTGGAATCATTAAGTTGTTCCGTCACGTCATAACGACAACATACTTTTTGTACTGCGATGAATATTATGAGATGACGGACGGCACAGACATGGTATCACCACTGTCTCCAGCAGTCGCAAATTTCTTCGTGGAGCACTTTGAGGAGCAGGCTCTGCGAACTTCGACTTTACGGCCATCTTGCTTTCTACGATACGTTGATGACACCTTCCTCATATGGCCTCATGGTGAAGATACACTACAGCAGTTTGTCGATCACGTGAATGGTGTCCATTCCAACATCAAATTTACTGTCGAGATGGAGAAGCACGGCAAGCTACCATTCTTGGATGTTTTGGTTGAGCGGAAGGCAGTATACCAGAAACCACACACTGATCGGTACTTGAACACCAATAGTTTCCACCACGCTGTACACAAGAAAGCGGCCCTGAACACGTTGGTTTATAGAGCCAAGACTACCTCTGACGAAGACCACCTACAGTCTGAATTGCAGAACGTAAAACGTGTTTTCGGGGAAATGGATACAGCAAAAGAGACATCGCAAACGCTTTCAAGGGCCGCCGACGAAAGACACCTGGTGAATCTGTAGAAGAGGCCAAACGGACTGTATTCCTGCCATACCGTGGAGCAACTACCTGCAAGTTACGACGTCTGCTGCAGCTCTTAGAGTGTCCGGCGTGTGTGGTGTACCCTATGAATGTGGCAGCATTTATATCAGACAAACAATTCGCACGATTGCGGAGCGTTGTACTGAGCACAAGCTCCATATAAAACAAATGAAGCTTGACACGTCGGCCGTAGCGGAACAGTGCCTAGAAAACGGACATAAAATACAGTTCGAAAATACAGAAGTGTTGGCTCAAGCATCTACATATTGGGACGCCGTTATAAAGAAAGCGGCCGAGATTCGTTTAAACAACAATTTCAACAGAGTCCAGGGATACACATTTAGCAGGGCATGGAGTCGGTCGCTGGACATCCAAAAGAAGCAAAGACAGATGCGCGAGGCGGGAGCGGCAGTTTCAAACTTGGCGCCTGCCCCTGGCGCCACCTGACATCACCGGTGCTGCCACGGGCAATAGCTCCGCTAGCTGTCCGGTTCGACTTACGCGCGCGCTACATTGGGTCTATCTGATTGGCTGCTGATGCATATATAAGCGAGAAACCGTAGCAAAAAAAATGGATCTGAGCACTATGGGACTCAACATCTGAGGTCATCAGTCCCATAGATCTTAGAAATACTTAAACCTAACTAACCTAAGGACATCACACACATCCATGCCCGAGGCAGGATTCGAACCTGCGACCGTAGCGGTCACGCGTTTCCAAACTGAAGCGCCTAGAACCGCACGGCCACACAGGCCGACAGAAACCGTAGCAGCCCCGGTCGGATACGGATCCTCCACACCTCCCGCAAACTTGATCCCCCTCACCCGCTTGTCCCTCCCATCCTTTCCCACACCTGTCCGCTGCCGCGCCTGTACTCCCACATCCCACCCACTCTCCATCTCTCCACACTCCATACCCTTGCTTAAGGTAGCTTCCGCTAACTCCTCCTCCCTGATGATGCCCTCATACCCTCCATCTACCACTCCTACTAACTTTGATCCTCCTCTTCCACCCCCTGTGTTTTTCCCCCAGGGTACCCTCTTCCCCCTCTCACCATCCTCTCTTCTTCCCTCCTTCCCCTGCCCCCAAGGCTTCCACTACCTCCCCTACCCTCTCCCCTCTCCCTCCCTTCTCATCTGCCACTGGCCTCAAAACCCTCCCCTTCCCCCTCCCCCTCTCCCTCCTCCCCCCACCTCTTCCCTTTGGCTTGTCCCAAGCTTAGTGCATGAACAGTGAATCTTTTTTGCGCCGGAGATCGTCGCCAGTGTTTGTGTGTGTCTTCGTGTTAGTGTTTAGGTGTCTCACCATTTATGCTCCACTGTTCACGTGTATAATTTCTATTTTCTCCGTTTGTGTACAAGTGCTGAACGTTTTTTATTCGGACAATTCGCCTGTGAACGGCTACATGTATTTTAATATGTCTGTCTACCGTTGTTATCCACCGTGTTTGTTTTGTTTTTATGTGTTTATTTATACTGTCTGTGTTACCTGTGGCCGAAGATCGGCATAGATAGGGCGCTGCCAGCCTACCTTTCATGTAAAGGTTTCAAAATAACAATAAAGAAAGAAAAGCACCCAAAGCAGTCAGTGAACTCCTGACGACGATGGCGGAGATGATCATGGAAATCTCGAGGATTTTATTCGAACTGACGCGGCGTGGAAAACGAGAACGTTTTATTTGATCGTATCTTTATTACCCCTTCATCTTGAATTTTAATTCCACTCCTGAAACTTCCTTTTATTCACATCACTACTTCCTTGACGTACAGATTGAACAGGAGGGGTGAAAGGCTACAGCTTTGTCTTACATCCTTTTTAATACGAGCACTTCGTTCTTGGTCGTCCACTCTTATTATTCCCTCTTGGCTGTTGTACATAGAGCTTACCTCTACGTTTTTCAGAATTTCGAATATCTTGCACCATTTTACATTATCGAATGCTTTTTCCAGGTCGACAAATCCTATGAACGTGTCTTGATTTTTCTTTAGTCTAGCTTGCATTATTAACCGCAACGTCAGAATTGCTCCTCTCGTGGCTTTAACTTTCCTAAAGCCAAACTGATCGTGATCTAGCGCATGCTCAATTTTCTTTTCCATTCTTTTGTATATTATTCTTGTAAGCAACTTGAATGATTGAGCTGTTAAGCTGATTGTGCCATAATTCTCGCACTTGTCAGCTCTTCCTGTCATCGGAATTGTGTGGATGATGCTTTTCCGAAAGTCAGATGGTACGTCGCCAGACTCATACATTCTACACAACAACGTGGATCGTTTTGTTGGCACTTCCTCCAATGACTTTAGGAATTCTGATGTAATATTATCTATCCCTTCTGCCTTATTTGATCTTAAGACCTCCAAAGCTCATTTAAAGTCTGATTCTATTACTGGATCCAATATCTTTTCTAAGTCGACTCCCATTTCTTCTTCTATCACGTCAGGTAATGTTCCCCCTCATAGAGGGTTTCAACGTATTCTTTCCACCTATCCTCTCTCTCCCCTGCATTTAGCAGTGGAATTCCCGTTGTAGTCTTAATGTCATCACCCTTGCTTTTAATGTCATCGAATATTGTTTTGACTTTCTGAGTCTGTCCTTCCGATAATCATTTTTTTTTCGATGTTTCCACATTTTTCCTGCAGCCATTTCGTATCAGCTTCCCTGCACGTCTTATTTATTTCATTCTTCAGCGACTTGTATTTCTGTTTTCCTCAGTTTCCCGGAATATTTTTGTACTTCATACTTTCATCAATCAGCTGAAGTATTCCTTCTGTTTCCCATGGTTTCTTCGCAGTTACCCTCTTTTTACCTACGCTTTCTTTCCCAACTTCTGTGATGTCCAGTCCTCTTCAACTGTACTGCCTACTGAGCTATTCCTTATAGCTGTATCTATAGCATTTGAGAACTTCAACCATATCTCGTCATTCCTCAGTACTTCAGTATCCCACGTCTTTGTGTATTGATTCTTCCTGACTAATGTATTAAACTTCAGCCTACTCTTCTTCACTACAGTATTGTGATCAGAGTTTATATCTGCTCCTTGGTATGCCTTACAATCGAGTATTTGTTTTCGAAAACTCTGTCTGACGTAATCTAATTGAAATCTTCCCGTATCACCCGGCCTTTTCCAACTCCAATCTCCCATGACTATTAAATTTTCGTCTCCCTTAACGTACTGTATTACCTTTTCAATATCATACTTTATCTCTTCATCTTCAGCTTGCGACGTCGCCATGTATACCTGAACTATCGTTGTCGACGTTGTTTTACAGTCGATTCTGATCAGAACCACCCTATCATTGAACTGTTCATAGTAACATACTGTCTGCCCTACCTTCCTGTTCATAATGAATCCTACTCTCGTTATACCATTTTCTGCTGTAGTTGATATTACCCTATACTCATCTGACCAGAAATCATTGTCTTCTTTCTACTTGACTTCACTGACCCCCACTATATCTAGACTAAGCCTTTGCATTTGCCTTTTCAGATTTTCTAGTTTCCCTACTATGTGCACCGCGGGACTGCTACGGTCGCAGGTTCGAATCCTGCCTCGGGCATGGATGTGTGTGATGTCCTTAGGTTAGTTAGGTTTAAGTAGTTCTAAGTTCTAGGGGACTTATGACCTAAGATGTTGAGTCCCATAGTGCTCAGAGCCATTTGAACCCTACTATGTTCAAGCTCCTGACATTCCACGCCCCGACTCGTAGAACGTTATCCTTTCGTTGATTATTCACTCTTTTTCTCATGGTATCTTTCCCCTTGGCAGTCCCGTCCCGGAGATCCGAATAGGGAACTATTCCGGAATCTTTGGCCGATGGAGAGATCATCATGACACTTCTTCAATTACAGGCCACAAGCCCTATGGGTGCGCGTAACGTGTCTTTAATGCAGTGGTTTTCATTGGCTTCTGCATCCTCATGCCGTTGATCGTTGGTGATTCTTCCGCCTTTTAGGAGCAGTTTCCCTCCCCTAGGACAAGAGAGTGCCCTGAACCTCTGCCCACTCCTCCGCCCTCTTTGACAAGGCCGTTGGTAGAATGAGGTTGATTTCTTATGCCTAAAGTCTTCGGCCGTCAATGCTGATTATTACAAAATCCAGCCAGCGGCGGGATTCGAACGCGGGTCCAAAGACGATTTTTAAATCTCATTCTGTTCGCTTTCGTTCGTTGCATTTACTCGGGGCGCACGTCGTAAGACACCCGTTTTAAGTTCGTCGTTAATCGGTTAACTCACTCTTTTTTTTCCCCCCTACAGAGGGCAGCTAACCCTCTGACCGAACACGCTGAGCCACCGTGCCGGTATCCCCTAGACCAACATCCTATAGTAGAGATAACACTGACTTCTGAAGCATATGCCTTGATTGACAAGGAACAAGATGAAAGTGAATAAAAAGTGTTGTATTGTAAGTTTGATATTCCTGAATAGTGAAAATTAGCTGAACTGCCGAAGGTAATGTAGATGACGTTCTTAGTGTTGTAATTACGAATCCTGATAAATATCCTACTCACAATTAAAGCGACTATATCAGAGGCAGAACGCTGTTTTTTCCGAACTGAAGAGAATAAAATTGTTTTCTAAGACGCACTGTGAATTCAGAAGTACTAAATGCGCTTTAAATATAGAAAATTTTCCTTGGTTGCCACAGAAAGATCTTTTCGTGAAAATTAAAATAAGAAGAATATATTTACTTTTTAAATGAACGCATCAAGCTTGAACTGTAACAGTTTAGGTTCAAATAAGTAAAAATTGTTTTATTTTTGTTCTTTTAAGATTTTATTAAGATTCTCAACAGATTTTTAAAAATGTGTTTCTTTACTCTTACACAATTTTAAAATAGAGACTAATTTTTTTTTATTTAACATCTCCACTAATTTTAGATTCGAGCCGCCATTGGAAGATAGAAACGATTTTCTGTAGTATGAAAATATACACTCATCACAACAATTTCTTTTAACTCTTGATATTTCGTAGATAAAATGTCGTGTTTAGACAGGTACTCGTAGAGTACTGATACTTACCGCTACAGGATGAAGAAAAATAACTGTTCCTATCATGTTTGCCCCTCGACTAGATGTACAATGATTCTGAGGCACGGGAACTATGGTAACACGTAGACAGACGGGATAATGTTAGAAAAAATTGTTCAAATAGCTCTAAGCACTATGGGACTTAACATCTGAGGTCATCAGTCCCCTAAAACTTAGAACAACCTAAACCTAACTAACCTAAGGACATCACACACATCCATGCCCAAGACAGGATTCGAACCTTCGACCGTAGCGGTCGCGCTGTTCCAGACTAAAGCGCCTGGAACCGCTCGGCCTCACCGGCCGGCAATAATGTTAGAACAAACGCAGCTCGGGCGTAATGTGATGTTGTAGGGAGCGTGCAGCGGTCTGGACCAATTTTCATACGTCTTATGTACGTGACAAGATAAACGTAGAAGACCCCCGAAATGGCTGTGTGTTAATCTGCAGCGTAATCACTTAATACTTACCTGTCTTATTTGCAGTTAAGTCAATGTTACAGCTTTTGAATGTAAACAATATACACAAATCCGCTACAAATTTATTTAGGTGTAATTTATATTGTATACTTGTTTGCCTCTAATTGATATACAGTGCTGGCAACATACTAACAACTCAGACGTTTACCTTAGCACAGTATCTCATGAAATTTGTCATTTGCATTGCTGTTTATCTCGCGTCGTTGGCTTTCTTGAGTGGTACAGGTGATACAATTACTTCAGATTTCACTGACACGAAAGTAAAAGATTTCTAAACTAATTCTGTTACGTTACTGAAGTCAGTAATCATTTGTTTCGTTTTCTTAACTTATTCTACTGGCGTAAATTGTAGCAGATACAGATTTAATGAAGGTGGGCCCGTAAAATTAAAACAATGCAAAAAAAAATGTTCGATGGTTCTCTGATTTTGAACCACCGTCAAAAATAAAAAGAGGGACGAAACCAAAATTCAAAGAAGTATGAGATGGAGAAACGTATGAGGCTGCGTTACTAATATGGCGGCCATTTTGTAAGTCACATCTTATATGCAACTCATAATTTTAAAATACTTTGATGTAATATTGGATCAGTTAGCATTGTTCTATGGAATGAAGATACCGTACGAGCGCGTGCTGAAAAAGCAATGTCTCAGAATTTTTTTTATGTCAAAACACTTACAACCTTTGAAATAACGCGAACGTTATTAACATGACTACATACATGGTTCTCAACATACTCACTTTGGCGACGAACACCTTTATCCCTAGGAGAGACTGGTTATTGATATAGTCACTGTAGAATATCTGACTTTGTTGACAGAGCCGCAACTTCACCTCTTCTTGCACCGCTTCATCAGATTAGATTAGATTAGATTAGATTAGATTTACTTTCATTCCAATTGATCCGTAGTGAGGAGGTCCTCCAGGATTTGGAACATGTCAGAAAAACAACAATACATGACAAATATTTACAACTAAAACAAATAAGCTAATGTACCATTCCACAGGTCCCAAGTGGAATGATCGTCATATTTTAATGAACACTAAGAGTCATTTTACAAATACTAATGCACTGAATTTAAAATAAAAAAGTTTTTTATTTATTTATAAGGTAATAAACATGTAATACAACTACTGAAATACTTATTTACAATGAACACATTACTGCACTGAAATGGTGCAGAAGTTAGATTATACTTACACACAACCACACACACACACACACACAGACACACAAATTTTCAGTGAACACATTACTGCACTGAAATTGTGCAGAAGTTATGTTGTACTTATATACAAATCAGTTGGTTTTACTAAGAAATTCATCAATGGAGTAGAAGGAGTTGGCCACCAATAAATCCTTTAGGCTTCTCTTAAACTGAATTTCATTGGTTGTTAAGCTTTTTATGGCTGCTGGCAAGTTATTGAAAATGTGTTTTCCTGAATAATGCACACCTTTTTGTACAAGACTAAGTGACTTTAAATCCTTGTGAAGATTATTCTTATTTCTAGTATTGATTCCATGAATTGAGCTGTTGGTTTGAAAAAGTGATATATTTTTAATGACAAATTTCATTAAGGAATAAATATATTGGGAAGCTGTAGTTAGTATCCCTAGTTCCCTAAACAGGCTTCTGCAGGATGTTCTTGAGTTCACACCACATATAATTCTTACTGCACGTTTTTGTGCCCGGAAAACTTTAGCTTGGCTTGATGAATTACCCCAAAAAATAATCCCATATGACATTATGGAATGAAAGTAAGCATAGTATGCCAGCTTTTTCATTTTTATATCCCCTATGTCTGACAAAATTCGCATTGCAAACAGAGATTTGTTAAGACGCTTCAGCAGTTCTGTGGTGTGCTCCTCCCAGTTGAATTTATTATCAAGCTGTAATCCCAAGAATTTAACACTGTCCACTTCTTCTATCTTCTTGTCATCATATATTAGACATATACTCTTGGGACACCCCTTACAAGTTCTGAACTGCATGTAGTATGTTTTTTCAAAGTTTAGTGACAAAGAATTGGCTAGGAACCAGTGATTAATGTCCACAAATATTTTATTGGCTGATCTTTCTAAGACTACACTTGATTTGCTATTTATTGCAATGTTTGTATCATCGGCAAACAAAACAAACTTGGCATCTGGTAATGTTACTGATGAAAGGTCATTGATATACACAAGGAAAAGTAAGGGCCCCAAAATGGAACCTTGTGGGACCCCACATGTAATTAGTTCCCAGTTGGATGATACCTGATAGCTTGATACATGTCTCTTTCCTAATAACACCCTTTGTTTCCTGCCAGAGATATAAGATTTGAACCATTTTGCAGCATTTCCTGTTACACTATAATATTCTAGTTTACTTAAAAGGATATTGTGATTTACACAGTCAAATGCCTTTGACAGATCACAAAATATACCAGTTGCCTGCAATTTTTTGTCTAATGAATTAAGTACATTTTCACTGTAAGTGTAGATAGCCTTCTCAATATCAGAACCTTTTAGAAATCCAAACTGTGACTTTGACAGTATGTTATTTGAGATAAGATGGTTATAAAGACGACTGTACATTACTTTTTCGAAAATTTTTGAGAATGCTGGCAACAGTGAAATTGGACGGAAATTTGATGCTATTTCTTTATCTCCCTGCTTAAACAGTGGCTTAACTTCAGCATATTTCAGCCATTCAGGAAATATTCCACTGATAAACGACTGGTTACACAGATAGCTTAATATGTTACTTAGCTCAGAATCACATTCTTTAATTAACTTTGTTGATATTTCATCATACCCACTAGATGTTTTTGATTTTAAAGATTTTATGATGGACATTATTTCTGTTGGGGTAGTGAGGGTCAAATTCATATTATGGAAGTTACTTGAAATGTCTGGTCTAAGGTAATCCATAGCAGCATCTACCGAACCTGACAACCCCATCTTTTCAGTAACAGTTATAAAATGTTTGTTAAAAAGTTCTGCAACACTATACACATCTGTCACCAATGCATCATTTACTCTTAATGCTATTTGTTCCTCTTCATGTCTGGTTCTACCGGTCTCCTCCTTCACTATATCCCATATTGTCTTTATTTTGTTATCTGGCATGACTATCTTTTCCTTGTAATATATTTGCTTTGACATCCATATTACAGTCTTTAATATTTTGCAGTATTTCTTATAATGTGCTATAGCATCAACATTGGAAATGTTTCGGATTGACAGATACAGTTTTCTTTTGGTTTTACAAGATACCCCTATTCCTCGAGTAATCCATGGCTTCTTTGTAGACTTTGCTCTAACCTTGGTAAGTTTTGGGGGAAAGCAGTGTTCGAATAAGGTAAGCACTTTATTAGCAAAAATGTTATATTTTTCATTCATGCCATGAGCACTGTCAAAGTTGTGTCTTCAAAACTATTCTTTAACTTTTGGAAACCCATCCACAACAGACGAAACCAAGTCGGGTCTGTAAGGAGGAAGATCTAGGACAGTGAACCCAAGGAGTCGGATTGTAGCAGACGTCGAACAGTTCGTGTGTGGTCTGATTATTGTCATGCTGAAGGAGAGGATACGGCATGTGTGGACGAACTCTTCGAATTCGACTCAATTACAGCACGCTGTGTTTCCCATGCACCGACTTACACAGGTAAGTTACAAACCGCCACGTTACGTTCTACAATTGGGAGTCCTCTAGTAGCAGAGGGCTGCAAATATGTAAACGTTAAAAACAAAGCTGCAGAATATTAATAAAGTTGGTTTTATCTAAAAATCTTTAAGAGTTTATACATAAAAAATTCGGAGGCCTTACCTTCGAGCACGCCTTCGTAAGTGCTTTAAGCGCTGTTGAAACGACGGAATATATTCAAAGGCCATCAGGGCTACGTCGTTCCACCACAACTACTGCCAGAGAACTTAGTTGTGCCATAACCGCAAACCATAGGTTGTCTTCCATGCCAGTTGATCGAGATGTCGGGCGCATAGAGCGAATAGTCTCCCGTCGATTGACCTTAACATAAAGAATAGCTGTTCATTACGTACACATGTAACACAAATTGCTGGAAAAGTGCTCCAAGATTAATGTGTCATTCCGATGCTGTAGTCACTGTTCTTCCTAGACATGAATACCGTCAATTATGCCTGGAATTAGTTTGTGTCGTAGTTTGGCTAGAGCGTCGCGGATTACTGTGAATTCATGGAAAGCACAATACTGATCATGTTCTAATTGACTGAGACAACCACTTTTTGACTTACAAGGCCATCATTCGACTTTGAGTATCATCGTCAAAGAAGTTACAATGTTTATATACCTCACTGGAAAAGATGTTACTCACCTATACCGAGGCACAGACACTCAGGAAATATCACCTATGGGTATTGTGTGGTAATGCAATTATAAAGGTAAAACGTTAATAAATAAATAAATAAAAAGGAGCTAACCAAGAAAAACATTAACACTAAACTCGAAAAACAGTGCCCAGTGTAACAATTTACATTAAATGAACAACCCCAGCATAATAAATTAGTACTTGACAAGGCTACTAAGGAACAGCTTGCAGAGATATTACATACTTCTGCATCACTTCCAGTATGTAATACCTCTTCAAGCTATTGTTAATAGCCTAGTCAAGTATTTATTTATTTAGGATTATATATTAATACCTTCAGATGCTGAGAGGCGTTGATATATATATCAACGGGGACAGGTGAAAATGTGTGTCCCGATCGGGACTCGAACCACAGATCTGTTGCTTACATGGCAGACACACTATCCATCTGAGCCGCCGAGGGCACAGATGATAGTGAGACTGCAGGGACTATATCGCACACGCCTCCTGCGAAACCCACATTCTCACCTTATATGACCACACGCTGCATTCGTGGTGTCCCACCCCAACACACTCATTACACGTGGAAGACATTCTTACCAAGTCCCGTAAGAGTTCGGGTAATATGTGCGCATCCGCACACAAGGAGGAGGTCATGGCCGGTACTGCCAGAACTATATACTTAGATGGATATGATGTCTGTTCTTTCGGTTGGCTAAACTGTTATATAGGCATTGTTATCTGAGTTGAGTGTTAACGAGTTTCTAGATTTGTTACCTTTATATGTATTTATTGTTCAGGTTTTTACCATTACAACTGAAATTATCACTAAACTGTCAAAGCTGAAATTTAATGAGTGAGTGTGTCTCAGTCTAGATGAGTAACATCTTTCCAAATTTTGTAACTTCTTTGGCGTAGACACTGCGGTGATGTCTGATGATTGCCTCGTGAGCCAAAATCGGTTAACTAAATTAATTAATCCTGTAAGATATAAACGATAGAGATATTTGCATTTACTGTTATGCTGTTCTACCAAGAAGCTACAGAAGAATCTATGAAGATAATTCGTTATTTGTTAATATCGAAGGACATAAAACACACCACGAGAATATAAATCTCATTGAAAACATGTCTCGTATCTGAAATTCAATATTGTTGTTCGCGGTGACCGTATAGTAGCGGGCAGTAACTTCACAAGTTTATAAGTTATTCCGCTGTTGTAAGATCTACTCTTTGAGCGAGACCAGTACTACATGTTCCACAGTTGTTTCTGTAATAGCTCTCCTTCTATTTCAGAACTAGTGAGTGTTTTGGGTGAGGAAACACGATTCCTCTTGGTGGTAATGCGTTACTTCTACTACCGTAGCAACCTAAGAACTGTTGCTACGTTCGAGTTAGGGATTTCAGCGTATGCTGTGTGGCGTGCGTTAGTAAGAAAGGTTGGAAAAAAAAAGAAAAAAAAACTTGTCCTGGTCTGATTATAACGGTGAACTTTCCACTTTTCTCTCTGCTTCAGAACCTCTTAAATTCACCTCAGCGTCGTTTTCACGTACTCCTAGACGTCCTGCGTTTATGGAAGTGCTTGGCAGCTTTAAAGCCTGGCAGATTTCGCTGAATTTCACCCACGTTAATATTTGAAAGGCTGCCTCTCCTTAAATCGGCGTTAATCTGTGGAATTATGACGTCAGGAGGCAGAGCTGTAATTACGAATGCGGGGCCGTAGCGTTTAATCAAGTTCCATGCCGACTGAGTTCTGAAGTACGAGCAAATTCATCTCAGACTTTTCTTATGGAAAGCGTTTAAATGACTAATTTTCATCAAACATTTACTTGAAAGAGGTGCTGAACATAACTTCCTTAGTCAACTGTTTAGTATTAATGCCACCTCGCTAAAAGTACTCCTTTCTGAAAGCTTCTTTTATCTTGTGGTAAGCCAACAACCACCATTATAGGGTTCTGAGGAGCCTGTTCACTCGTTTGATAAATACTACTCTATCTTTCTCTAAAAGTTGAATATACTGGCCATAAAAATACTTTACTTTTTTTAAATTACTATAGTTGACAGCATGTTCTCTTCCTAAATAAAAACTTGGTAAATTCCATTTTACACTTTGCCCAACTAAACATATGATCTATCACCGTTTCTCAAGTAATTCAGAATGTGTAGTTGTTAGGAAAGTAGAGCTTCTTTCGAAAAACTCTTTCAAGTTTCCTTGAACTGACCCGTATTGTCACTCACGTATGGTATATTTAACCCAGAATAACAGTGGGTAATGCGCTCGATTCCCACCACTGCTTACACTTTTAGTATAAATCATTATCCACCGGTCTTGTCGAAGAGAATGGACGACAGAAGCAATGGTCACTCTTCTCCTTAGGGGTAGGAAACTACTTTTGAATGGAGGAAAAGTCAGAAGTGAGTATACGGAAGGAAATGTAAACGACTGCATTAAAGATTTTCAATGTGTAACCGCGGGATGTGTATGAAAGTGTCATGCTTACCTCTACATTGGCAAAAGACTCTAGATTAGTCTCCCATTCGGATATCTGGGAGTGACTAGCAAGGGGTGTGGAATGAAACAAGTCTGAAATTGGTAATGTGTTAGGATAGCTAGAAAATCGCAAAAGGAAATGATAATATTTAGTCAAAGTGTAGCGTTGGGCACTGAAGTGATGAGGAGAGTAAGGGAGAAGACACAGGAAACATTCCTTCTGATTTTACGAACTCGTAAGATGAGGTGATCAGCAAACGAACTATTTAGATTTGTTTGTAGAATCTAAGTTCAGAGGCATACTATCAGACATTTGGAAAAATATCATCCGTACGCTTCCGAAGGTAGCATGGGTAGGTAGGTAGGGATGAGAACAATCGCATAGTCGGCCTATGAGTATCCAGGATGCTGACAAGTACAATATAGAGGGGGATGGAAAAGAAAATCTGTTAAATGACGGCCGGCCGTGGTGGCCGAGCGCCTCTAGACGCTACAGTCTTGAGCCATTTGTTAAATGACGATCTTAAGGAGACGCAGAGGTACTGGAAAGACTATTCTGAGGTTGTGCTTGAAAATAGAAGTAAGATTTAGGAAAAGGAGACGCAGAGGTACCGGAAAGACTGTTCTGAGGTTGTGCTTGAAAATATAAGTAAGATTTACGAATAATGAAGATACTTTCATAGGATTAGTCGATCTAGAAAAAGCATTCAGCAATGCAAAGTGGTACAAGATATTAAAAATCTGAAGAAAAATAACTGTAAGTTACAAGGAATAATGGGTAACAAACAACACGTACAAGAAACGGGAAGGAAAAATAAGAATGGAAGACCGAGGACAAAGCGGTCTGATTGAATCGGTATAAGACAGGGCTGTGCTCTTTTGTCCCTACTGTTCAGTGTACACATCGAATAAACAGTGACGGAAATGAAAGGTTTATGGGAGTGATCAAAATTTAGGGTGACTTATTATAAATGTTAGATTTTCTGATCTCATTGCTATCATTGGTGAAAGAGAGAAAGAACTGCAGGACCTATTCAATTGAGTGAGCAATCGAAAGTAATGACGAGTAGCAGAAATGTGATAATCGATAAAATAACATCAAAACTGCTGACCTAGAAGAAGATAAAGTTAAGGAATTTCCTTACCTTAGAAGCAAAATAACACATGAAGAACGAAGAAAGAAGAGCATAGAAAACAGACTAGCACCAGCAATGAGGACCTTCTAGCCAAAAGAAGATCTTTGCTATCAAACAAATGCCTAAATCTGAGGAAGACATATCTGAGAATCTACGTTTCGAGTACAATATTGAATGGCAGTGAACCATGGACTGCGGGAAAACCGGAAAAGAAGAGAAACAAAGCCTCTGAGATCTGGTGCTGCAAAAGACTGCCGAAAATTATATAGACTGATAATATAAGAAATGTGGAGGTACTTCGTATAATCGGCGAAGAATGGAACAAACAGTTGAGATGCTGCTCTCATGTGAAGTGAATGATAAAGGAGAACAACACGTAATATCTATCATCCATCTACTCACTATATGGGGCGATATACAGGGTGTTTGGGGAGGAAAGGTCAATACATTACACAATGATAGTATAAGTAATTCTGAACAAAAAAATGTTATATGAACAATGCTTCATTATGGAGGTATGGTTATTGAAAGGGCATTTAATTCTGCAAAACTGATGTGCACAACGTGAAAGTATACGCTCTACAACTGGACCGTAGCGTGATTTTCTTGAAAACAATGTTACACTTACCTGTATTCAGTTGAAAAAGACGTACCAGGTCTTTTACAAACGGCTTTAACACTTACCGTACAGATGTTGTACAATTCAAAGAAGAGCCCCCCATAAACGTCAATGCACTTTTGCGCTATAGCAATAACACGTGGTGTTGCTTGTTCAACTGCCTGTGGTTGATTCCTATTCAGTTCAGCAGCGTCCATGATGTGACGAAGCAGTTCATCTCGTGTGCACCTCTGATTTCATCCAACCCCATAAACAGAAATCTAAACGTGTAAGGTCAGGTTGATCTTGGAGGCCAGTTAACAGCAACGCCACGGCCAATCCAGCGATGAGGATAGGTGCGTTTGAGATGGTCCCTCACACATAAGGTGCCGTCATGTTGAAAGTACATTCCAGTTCGCTTGGCTAAAGGAGCGTCTTCCAATAGTTCCATAAATGAATTTTCCAAAAAATGCAGGTAGGTACCTCTCTCCCATCAAACGCTGATTGATAATAAATAAATGGTCCTATTAAAAGGTTACCGATCATGCCGCACCAAACATTTATGGCAAAACGAACTTGGAAATGGCAATCCACTGAAGCGTGTGTATTTTCCCGTGACCATTGATGATCATTGCGTGTGTTGTTTATTCCATGTCGTGAAAACTGGGCTTCGTCAGTGAATAGTATGTATGAAAGCAAATGACTATTCTCAATTACTCATTGACAGAATTAAAGTCGTTGGGCATTATCGCCAATGTGGAGATTTTGGACACGCTGTATGTGAAATGGATACAGGTGTTTCCGCATGTAATGTTTCCCATACACGTGTCTGTGATACAGGTTTTCCGCATGTAATGTTTCCCATACACGTGTCTCCGAAACATACATAAGCAGGGATATTCTTCGTATGCTCGTACCAGGATTTCACTCAACACTTGTGATAATTTCTTCCTGTCGTTGCAAAGTTTGTTGACGTGCACGCTCGGACGAAAAATGTCTACTTGGAAGAGAGCCAGCTGCACACAAAGTAGTAAACACCTTGGTAAACACCCTACCATCAGGTAATCGTCGAGTCGGAATGTGCCTGTGGTATTCTCTTGCAGCGGTAGCATTACCGTCTCACAAGCCATAAACATACACCATATCGCCGGCCCTTTGTGGTCGAGCGATTCTAGACGCTTCAGTCTGGAACCGCGTGACCACTATGGTCGCAGGTTCGAATCCTGCCTCGGGCATGGTTGTGTGTGATGTCCTTAGGTTAGTTAGGTTTAAGTAGTTCTAAGTTCTAGGGGACTGATGACCTGAGATGTTAAGTTCCACAGTGCTCAGAGCCATTTTTTTACACCATATCCGCGTATTCCTCGTTATTGTAGACCTGTGCATTGTTATCAGCGCTTGTACGAACACAGTTAACACCATACACTACACAGCTAACGGATCCCTCGTCGGGAACGCCACACAGTACGGCTTACACGGCACAACTGCGCAAACGCCGGGTGTGTACTACATACTACGCACGTCACATGACTGTGATACGCGGTAGGATACATAGCGTAAACATGACATGTACCTGTGCATTTTTTCCAAGAACATCACGTTACAGTCCAGTTGTATTGCGTATATGTTCACGTTGTGCACATCAATTTTGCAAAATTAAACTTCCTTTCAATAACCCTACCCCTCCAACGAAGCATTTGCGGACCATGTTCATCGACCTCCCCAAACGCCGGCCTGTGTGGGCGAGCGGTTCTAGGCGCTTCAGTCTGGAACCGCGCGACCGCTACGGTCGCAGGTTCGAATCCTGCCTAAGATATGGATGTGTGTGATGTCCTTAGGTTAGTTAGGTTCAAGTACTTCTAAGTTCTAGGGGACTGATGACCTCAGACGTTAAGTCTCATAGTGCTCAGAGCCATTTGAACCATTTCCTCCCCAAACACCCTGTATATTTTGATAATCAGACAGATGTTCATACTAACTTGTCTCCTGTAAAATGAAAACGTAATTGACCTCGCCGAGATTTGGTATTGCTTTTCGATTAATTCCTGATCATGATTTATATAATAAATTTTACAATGATTAGGAGACGGGATAAAGACGATTATGTTTGCGGATGACTAAGCGATGTTAGGAGAATCAGAGGAAGAACTATATTTAATACCGGAGATTGTTAAACAAGTATTAGGGTAACAAAGTGATGAGAGCTAGCAGAGCCTAAATACTTTTCGGGGGTAAATTCTTGGAACAAATGACACGCTGCAGGTTCTTAGTGAGTATGATAACAGAAAATGTAGGATGATGGAAGTAATAAGAAGTACAATAATTACAAATAAAATATGCTTTTGGAATAATGGCAAAAGTAATTCGCATGTGACTAACAAAGAGATTTTCCAACAGTTTCATTGAAAGTGTGGTAATACGTGACAATAAATCATTGACGATTAAAAGAAAGGAAGTCATTCCTTGAACAGCTTTGAAATATGGTTGTGGAGAAAATGCCTAAAGTGAAAAGGACTCGTACAATGCGAAAGTGAGAAACTGGAAAGAATAATAGTGCAAATTATAAGAATGGAAATATCTTGGTTGTGACATATATAACGAAGACACTGCGGTAAAGACTAAGAGAAGCGGAATTATTTGGAATACTGTACCCCATGAAAGAAGAGGAAATGAGCAGCGGATCAGGAATTTATTTGTCACTAACTGTTACTGGCAGCTGTGCTCGCGTGTCAGGAGTTTTGTTATGGTAAGTGATGGTAAGTAAGTAAACTCCTGCATAAGCAATAACATCGGTTGCCCTCATGTGTCAGCTGTTTCGCTAAGCAAATCTCGTAATGTGCGGCCCGCTCCCTCGTGTTCCAAGCTATGCCATTGAACAGTGTGTCAGCATGCGTAGCTTCGCTGATGAGTAGTGCGTACAAAGGGGCATGGGCAGGAGTGCACATCAGTGCATCGTGCTATTGAAGTAGCTATACAAAATACAACGGTATATATGCAACATGTAGTGTGCAAATACGTATTAAACGCAATGAAAACTGCACAAGCATTGTACCCATTACTTTGAATCGTATAACATAGCACATTTCAACCAGTAAAATCATTTTCACAAATATGTTAAATATCAAAAGCCAAAGAGCTAATTGCTTTTACAAAGACTAAACTTTTTCACTAAATCGCATGATATTCATATGAGTAAGGATCTTGTACTACACACTTTCTAAAGTAGCCTATGTTCTTACTCAGGGTTCGGCTATCTCCATACAAAATTTCATCTAAATCGGTTCATTGGGTTAGTCGTGAAAACGCAGCAGACGAAGTTTCTTAGGCATTTATAATATTAGTATGGATATAGATAAAGCTTTCGCTTACGATATCTTTTCTTCCTTTATCCGATTTTGATGAAATAGATCCTATTCCGTGTTTCAAGCTATCTTTACGATACCTGTGAGAATCCCATAAACGAATTAGCGTGTTCAGATACGACGGTTTTAGATAAAACTTTAAATCACGCTATATACTTCGTTTCGCGATCAGGTCCTGATGAAACAAATAATACACGGTGACCTAAGCTATGCTCAAGTTGCCTACGAAAATTTCATAATAATTCTTTTAGCAGAGTTGCAGAAGCGAGTCCAGACAGATATGACATTCTTATAGACTTATTATTAGCATACATACAGATACTTCGACGACAGACGACAAAGAAGAAACCAGTTAAGCTGCACTTGGACTTATTGAGATGATCCCAGAAGCCAGCAGACAGATACAGTTTAACTGAAGTGTTTCCTTTGGTGTGAAAGAGTTGTGCCGTTTATAGAATGACTGACAGCAGGGGGCCACCGCCGAGCCCCGAACGCCTGGAAGTGCTTAGCAAGGGCTTGCAGGCATTCGCGTTACAAAGAGGCGGATTCTTTTGTTCAGTCGTAGCTATCTAAACAAGTCAGGAATTTGGATAAACATTTGAAGGAATTCTTACCTGTTTTGAGAAGAAAACCTGACATGGAAGCACCAAATAGGAACACAAATGGGACTCCCTGGAGGAAAGAGGACGTTATTTTGAGAAATTTGAGAAAATTTAGAGAACCAGCTGATTCCGGAACGGTTGTGCTGCTGCCAACATACATTTCGTGTAAGGGACACGATGATAATACAGAGAAATTGGCACTTTTGTGGAGACATATACACAACTGTTTTTCCCTTGCTATTTTTGCGAGTGGAACGGGACAGGTAATAGCTGGTTGTGTTCCAAGGTAACCTCGGTCATGTGCCGTACAGTGGCTTGCGGATTATGTATATGGACGTAGATGGAGAAGAGAGCAAGCAGTCCACGTGTGAAGTGAGACAACAATAAACAGCGTGAGAACAGTGCGGGAACTGGTCACAGCCCGGCACAGGTCCAATCATCACCTTTAGGCGAAGGTGTGGGCTGTATGGCATAATCAGGGCGTTGACGACAATGTGAAGTGAGGTTCAATTTAGTAGATCTCTACTGAATTACCTTTAACAGTGTGACAGGGCGAAAGGTTCCTGGGGTGTTTAGAAGGGTTCATTTAGTGATGGAAAGGAGAATTTGTTGGCTTGGTAGGAAGTGAATCAGGAGTGCAAACACTTTTGGGTTCAATTTAAGAACAATTTGTATCCCTTGTTCACATATCCACGACCGAACAAAAAAACCTGCCTGTTTGTAATGCGAATGCCTGCATCACCTTCTCTACCAGTGCACCAGGAATTCTGTCGTCCGCCACAGCAACGATTGCGATCAAGTAGACCAGCAAGTATTACTGCAGGACAACTCATCGCGGATGGGTTTGATCTAAATGAATGCTGGAAGCATGAATGGTCAACAAAAACATTGGGAACAAGAGCCCATCACCTTGATCCCACAAAGAAGCCAAAAGGTTTTAACCTACTGAGGAAACTTTGGTGCCACCTCAACAGGTTAAGGACTGGACATGGTTGTTGTAGCTACTTCAGGTACAAAAGGGGCTGGATCAGTTCACCAATGTGTGAATGTAATCAAGAAGAGTAGACAATTGAACATTTAGTCCAACGCTGTCCACGCCATTCATACCCTGGAATTTCCGATGACTTGTTCACCCTCACACCCAGCTTAATTAACTGGTTCAAAAACACGGGACGGCCGAAGCGGCCGAGCGGTTCTTGGCGCTACAGTCTGGAACCGCGTGACCGCTACGGTCGCAGGTTCGAATCCTGCCTCGGACATGGATGTGTGTGACGTCTTTAGGTTAGTTAGGTTTAAGTGGTTCCAAGTTCTAGGGGACTGATGACATCACAAGTTAAGTCCCATAGTGCTCAGAGCCATTTTGAAAAACACGGACTTCAAGGTTTAATCTTGTCTTACATTATATGTATATTGTATAAAATCATTTGCCTTATATCAACGGTATATTGTATAAAATCACCATACGATTAAATAAATAAATAATCCCTATAGTTCAGCCTTATTCGGATAGGTGTCTTACAGTGGCTTCATATCTTTGAAAGTCGTTGAGTACACTATGTTCCTCATTTCCTGTCGCTTCCTGAATTCTACCTTTCACTCTTTCACTACTAGAGACGAGTGTTCTGCTTGCGACTCGTTCCAACAACACATAATAAAAACTTTAAGCACAACGGGAAACAAGTGCGAGACTTTACTTTATTGTCTTTATATTCTGTAACCCTCTCGTTACTGTTACTAGAGACGAACTCTACAGGACTTGTTCCTTACTAATAGGCAGATAGTTAAAGATAATAGCTGTTGCTGTAGTGATTGGAAATAGTTGTTCTCTCCCGAATGTGTACAGTTCTCTCGTAATTTATTGCAGCAGCACCGAAGTGTCAGTCTGTGGTGACTCCAAGGTTCAGCTGTAGTCGCTACTTCTACTAATGACTCTCTTAGCTCTTTGCACTGGCCGTTCGTAAGCTGTTCCTTCAGGGACTTTAGTACGAGCTTCTACCCTATTGATGTTCCCCTTAAGACTTCCACCTGAAGATTCATTCCAGAACTTTCCAGAAAGTTCTTGAACATTCTGGTTGTATACCAGTGTCGGCTATTCGCCTAGCCATTACGGTACTCCCGCTTCAGTCACAGGGTTTCAACACGTCTGTAGTGGTGGCCCATTTTCTGACGCCCGTCTCAAACCACGCCTTGTGTGTTATCTTAAATATTGCCGTGAATATAGGTTCTCTCCGTTTTACGTAGCCACGACAAGTTACTGTGGTACACGCCAACAGCAGCCCAGCAACTAGCTCACTTGTAAGAGCAGATAAGACGGTGCGACGGGAAACCCTGAGGATTGAACGGACAGTTACAGGATTCTTGTCCAATGCTTGGATCTTCAATAATCCTCCCGTGTAATACTTGTCAGATCTCAGCTTCCAAAACTATCTTGACAATGCGCCTGCGAATTAATGGCTATATAAACCCAGTATGCAGACACTGACAGTGCGTCAGTCACCAGGCAGGTCTCAAAGTGGAGCGATTAGGCAGGCCAGTGGAAGAATGAAAGAGTCACGCTGCAGAGAGGGCTGCCTGAGAACTGCAGAACATGTAAAATGAAGATTTATGGCTTTAGTTTTCTCCACAACGGACATCGAAGTGGATTCAGAGGAGCCGGCGTGGTTATCGCAGCGGAATAATCCACAAGCTGTCATGGAGGGTGCCTGCGAAATATAGCGTAGGCAGATCTACTTACGCAGGTATTTACGTGCTGGTAGCAATAGGGCTGCAGTGGTGGTTCTAAAGCCGATTTCAACGCCCACAGACCAAGCACAGTGCTGGGTTTCATTGTGTTCGACTGTCAATCGCTCGTGGTGGGCGTGCGTTGTGTTTCCCCTGTTCTCATTCTCTGCGCGGTGTCGGATACTGCACTCCGCCGTATATTGACTGACACATCGATATTCAGCTTTCCGACCTGTAGTCGACGCCCCGTCAGCTGGTATAGTTACATTCGTGCCGACAGTTAACACTCCGTGATGTTGTCCCACCAATGCAGGTACTTCATTGGCGGTGTGTGGCACGTTTCTCTCTGCTTTCCCGTAATGTTAAGTTTTGTCCCTCGTGGATCTGATATTTTTGCAATGCAAGAGTAGCTGGGCATTCGAAAGCTGCAACAGAAGATGGAACTGCTCCTACAGAACGCGGTATTGCTTCAACCCCTCACCGCACTGGCGGCGAGCCTAGCGCCCACAAGAGTTCACCAGTGAGTGAGAGAATCACCTCTACCGGTTCTGGCTTCTCTGCCAGGAAAGGAGTATCTCGATCTAGTCTGCGTTGCTTTTATCCAGCATTGCAGGATTATACAAGACCATAAAAATATTTGAATTCGTGCACCAACTCTGAGAAAGTCATAGAAATCTCGTCAGTTGCTTACACAGTATTGTGATCACCGCAGCCCATTTGGCAGCAGCACATTTACAATTTAACCAGCCCACCCATGAAGTCTCTCACGCAAGTGTCATTTTGAGTGTCCTCTCTGTGCTACCTCATATGCGGACTCGCTAATCACAGACTTGATCATTCAGTTAGAATCCGGCCCAGAGGCCTTGTCCAACCCTTCACCAGTCGAAGTCGTTAAGAATGCCGAATCACATGAACCTACGGCAATGGCAAGAGACTTACTTTCCGAAAATTGACAAGTGGCAAAGTTAGACGTGAACAAATCACCCCCTAGCCACTCCAGGGGTATATAAAATTCCGTGTAGTTGTGGCAGGGTTTACATAGGAACTACAAAAAGAAGCACCGATACACGGTTGACGGAGCACAAAAGAAACTGTCGCTTGGTACATATCGAAAAAACAGGCAGGAGCGGAACGTGTTTTTAAGGATGGAGATCACGAAATAAAATTTGATGAGACAAACGTGCTAGCGAGGACGTCGCATTATTATACACGTATGTATAGAGAGGCAATTGAAATCCACAAACATTAATACGATTTTAATCGTAAAGAAGAAGGATTAAAATTGGACAACATATGGAGGTCGACGTTGCATCAATCACGTGACAATCGATTGCCTGCAATCGAGAGAACAGACGATACACAGAGATAGCTACACATCGACGCCACGTGACGTGTGGTGGCGCCCTCTACGATCTCCATATAAGCGGCGGCCCCAGCTCCTAGGAGCCAGTCGTCGACTCACCTCAGAAGATGTTCTCCGTAGTTGAGAACGAAACGTCAGGGAGAAGTAGTTCTACAGATCTACCACGGCAACTTAGCCTGGAAGTGTTTACTGATGATGTTAGAAGTGAACAGTAAACAGCAACCAGCACCCATTGGTGACATCTGCTGAATCACAGTACGTTAACGTCACTGACGATTTCAGTGAAATAATGTCACGGCATCGACCATCTTCTGTAGCTATGCGTAAATCGAAGCTTCGTAATCTGTGCTTTTTTGTGTTGTTATCCTTCCACATCTCTTTCCACTCAATGGGCGACCCAGTAGTCCAGTACTGATTATCATTTGGTCCATGCTCCTCACGTTTGCCCTCACATAGGGTCCATGTGTGGGGTGCGCTATATAACAGGCCACTTGAAAACAGTTCGTGACAACCGGAGAGCCGCAGGACGATCGTTGGAGTACCCAGTGTTCTCCCACACCTCAGAAGGTGTCTCCAATGCCCCACAAGCATCGCCCCAGTGTGTTCTGCTGCCGATGGTAATGAATAGCCGACCAGTTGAGTTCCAGGTCGATGCGGGAGTCACAGTTAGCCCATTCCACTTAGCACATTCAGGACGTTCCTTATAGCGTAAATCACCTCAATGACATTGGGGTCACAGCTCATTGTGGGAGGAGTATTTATGGACTCTACGGGTGAAGAACAGCCTTGGTTGAAAATAGAAATAAATGTAGTTTGTTCCCCAAGAAGTGCCTTTCTTGGCTCATGTGCTTAGAAAGTATAGTGTTTTACCTACGGGCGAGCACGTCAATGTCATCGTGAACTTTAAAGGCGTCCAAGAACATGAGTCGGGTCTAGCCATTGTTCTGCAAGATTTAGTATTATTAAAATTAAATTCGCGAGGCTGCACACATTTGCAATCTTCTTACCTGGGTCCGTTAAAAGGTCCTCAAATTGATTGGTCTACGAATTGTGAACTGGCTATTCATTCCCTCAAAAAGTGTTTGTGTACTCCTCCCTGTTTGGCTTCGTTTGCGGTGTGTAAACTTTTGACATTGTCCTGTGATGTGCCCTAGTGTGGTCCTGTTACAATGGAACACGGGTGGCAGTGAGCAGCCCACTGCATAGGCGTTGAAGACACTGTCCGTGGCAAAACATAATTATTCACAGTCTGAATGGAAGGCACTGGATATATTTTTCGGAACTAAAATTTTGATGTTTTCTCGTTTGGGGCAAGTTCCTGTTCGTCACGACCGCAAGCCGTAGGTTTTCTTATTCAATCCTCTTTCCAAGCTGATGGATAGGAATACCACCGATGACTGAGTTGGGCGTTCTTCCTCAGTAGTTACTGTTATGACATTCGATTTCGATTCCGGCCCACGTCCCATCATGCAAATGCGGCTGCACTATCGCGATTACCACCGGGACAGTATCCAGAGCTCGAACAAGAGGAGGCTCTCATTTTCGCCTTGGACTATGGCTTGCAATAGACTTCGCTGACTTCAGCGGCGTGAGCGCCTACTAGCGTTTCCGAAGAAGTGTTTTAGCTGTCTAGGTGGAGTGCCTAGAGGGCGGTCTTTCTGCAGCGCATTCGCCTTGGCATTCTGCTGCGGAGTTGACTCAAAATTGTCAAGGGAGTGCTGATGTTTACCACCCAGAGACAAAGCTGTCGAGTGATCGCCTCTCCAGCGTTGTCTACTGCCGTATTCCAGCTGCTGCATGTTTCACACTGTGGCATGGTTCCTATTACTACGTCGTCACGGCTACTGGCTACTGACGGACTGCGACATTCAACATGTTGTGCGGGGTTGCGCAGCCTGTGCACAAAACCCACTTGTGCTGCCGCGCCAATTTTACCCTTGGCCAGTTCCGGTGTACCCATAGGACAGGACGCACGTCGAGTTTTCAGGTCAATTTTTTGGGAAGCTTATGGTTGTCTGTATTCGATGCATTGTCAAATTTCCCATACGTCGCCAACCTCTCCTCCTCGACGTCGATGGCAGCTGTTCGCATGTTGTAGGTCAATTTATCTGTAGAGGTTTATTCTGGACCCTCGTATCTGATAAGCAATTTATGTAGCGGATCTTTGAAAGCTTTCTCACACGTAGTGGTATCCAGAATCTGGGTATCAGGACATTTCAGCTGACGTTTGTCTCAAAGGTGGACATTCATATGTTCGACACCCAAATTCCATGTCTGCCTTGCTCGTAGATGAAGCATTGTCGAGTTTTTTGGCCACATACCGGTCGATGCCAGTTAACGAGTGTAGTCAGGTGGAACGTTTCCATGGACGCCAGTCGCGATTGTTTTGGATTTGTTGCACAACGAGTTATCTGTCCTAGATCGTTGAAGCCACTGTGTTTTCTTCACAGAGCTGCCTTTTGAGCCTGGTTATTTAGCCGAAAGTGGGGGTACCAAGTGGTTGTATAGGTGGGCGACAAAGTTAGGCATTTGTTTGTGATGGATGTCGGAGGAGCTGTTCCATTATGGTGTGGCTGTGGCTGATTGGACCTCCAACTCCCCCATCACCTAGCCAGCTAGGCGACGGGATCAGTTGCAATGTTACTCATGTTGGAGGCTCCCAAATGCCGAAGTGTCGTCAACCGCTGTCGCCTCCACCGCGCCCTCCGCCGTTCTAGGAGGACGAGGACGTTAGTGTCTGACGTCCCATCAACAACGAGGTCATTAGAGACGGGCACAGACTTTGAGCGATTTAGGGAAATCACGAAAACCGAAATCAGGATGGTTGGACGCGGATTTGAAGCGTTGTCCTCCAGAAGGCAAGTCCAGTATGGTAACCCCGCTCGGTTCTGCCGTCCTACCTAAGACCGCGAATGGGGCCACAAGGGGTTAGCTTCGCCGCCTGCCACCGCAGAACCCATACAATTAGAACTTTCGAACTGGTGCACTCTTTTCTGTGGTCCATAGTGGTGGATCCTTTGTTCCCACTCTTGCTGGTGGGCATCTGTTACTCGTGCCTCCACAGTCGTCCACGTCTCCGATGGAGCAAGCTGAGTCAGCATTGTCTCCTTTGGTGGTCAATCCGCTGTCAGGGAATTTTGCGCCTTCTGCAATTTTGCAACGGAGATAACTGTATAAACTGAGCCATTTTCAGCTGCACGTGGCCTTTTCAGAGTGGAGGATGGATTTAGCACCCTAGCCACACAATACCAAAGAATACTGACTGACACCTCGCACTGACACCACTTGAGCCTTTCTTTCATTCAAGCTGTGCTACAAATTTTTCCCACTTTCAATGGAAAACCACCTCAGCAGTTACTCAATGTGTCCAACTGATTATCAAGATTTTTCTGCATCACAAAATTTCAAATGCCTCAGTTTTCTTATTCTCTGAACTGCATATTGTACATGTTTCACTTCCGTACAATATTACATTGCAGGTATATGTCTTTAGAAACGACTTAGTAGTGCTTAAATTTTTATGTTGCGAAACCATCACGCTACTGTATCATGAATCAGTACCGATAATATTACGCACCAGTTGTCGAAACTGAGTAATTTATTTAGCACAGCATCTTTCAGGACTACATTATCCCATTATCAAGTTCCATAAAACTAGGAAACACAAATACTTACTTGTTATTATTATACATACTGACACATATGTAAATCTATCAATATTGTCCTGTGGTACTACATCCCTTAAGGAGACCACACCCTGCCTATCTAACCCATGTTAATTTGGGCAAGTATTTGACTCATCTCTGAAAAAAACTATTTCATGCAAGAACTTAATACGAGGGCTGTCCAGAAAGTAAGTTACGATCGGTCGCGAAATGGAAACGATTATGAAAATCCGATAAAGCTTTGCAAAGATGTGTTTGGCAGTGTCTCTAGTATGACTCTTGGTAGAATTATGTCGCTCTTTTCATTCCTGAGCTCTTAGTGAGCGCGTAAAGATGTTATAGAAAATAGTGTCTCCCGCCAAGTACGAGGGCCTGGTGAGAATTTTCCCCTGAAGCTATGCAACCAACATTACATAACTGTCGTGCGGTTTCTTCTTCAAGACAATTCTCAGCGTCATTCTGCAGGGGCAATGAACATGTTTCTGCATCGTTTCAATTGGAAAAGTTTGGTTACCCACAATACAGCCCGTAATTGTCTCCCACTGAGTTTCATCTCTGCTCAGACTAACCGCTGGCTGTAAAGACAACATTTTGGCACAGACAACGAGCTTTAGGCCAGCGTAGAGAATTGGCTGAAGCACTGGCGGCTGCCTTCTATGATGAGGGTATTGGAAAGTTGGTACAACGCTACGACGAATGTCTGAGTCAGAAAGGCGACTACGTAGAGAAATAGCTGAAAGGTATAGCTATCGTTACAAATGAAACATTTCTGATTTTCACTGTGATTTTCATTTCGCGATCAATCGTAACTTACTTTATGGAGAGCCCTCGTATTTTTACTGTACGTTACGTTATAGTAGAGTCAACTGCACTAAAATCTACTTTATCCATTTTATAGTTTTTAAGAAATACTTTTTTAAATTTATTAACAAAAATATCAAGTTCTTTCTGCAGAAGATATTTTTATGTGAACTTCCTAATGGGGGAATATTAATGAATGTAGTACCAGAGGTGGCTTATTAAGTAATGCAGAATCTCTGAAAATTTCATTCATTTATGTATGATAGTTTCTGATATAATGCGGCATATGTACTCAAAATTTTAGTTTGTGGGAAACTGACTTTAAAGAAAAACTTTTGAAATTTGTTACTTACAGTTAATTAAAACTGTTCTGCTGCATATGATGGCCCTTCTTTGGCCTTTAACAGGTCTTCCAGCTTCTTTTTCACCTTCCTGGATGTTTGTCTTGCTTTCTTGGCCGTGTTAGATGTAGACCTGTCTGCATCGGCTATCCTCATTTTACCGCAATATTGCAGCCCAGTGATCATATTTTCACCAGGATTAATTCCCAGCTTTTTCAGTACCCAACACTTTCCAGTAATACCACAACTGAATATAATAACAGCATCATGAACTCCTAGTTTCATTG
Organism: Schistocerca cancellata; assembly: GCF_023864275.1. Lineage (NCBI taxonomy): Eukaryota > Metazoa > Arthropoda > Insecta > Orthoptera > Acrididae > Schistocerca > Schistocerca cancellata. The sequence continues at coordinate 411,218,114 of NC_064631.1, forward strand.
TATGCATTCCGACAAACACAGTTTTAGGAAGGCGGTTCCAAATTATGCTGTTGAAACATTCATTTGGGTTCTGTGTCTGCCCATGCAGACATTTCCTTAGGAGGTCAGGATGAGCCAAGTCTCCGAAAATAGGTTTTATTTCAGTAATAACCGCAGCAGGAAGAGGATGCCGGTGAGAATAAGATTCTCCAGTTGCTTGAGCCCTATTGTATTTGCATCACGAATATTCTCCTGATGGAGACAATCCGTGACATGATTTATCATCAGCAGAGGACTTATGGAAGAATATGGCCCAAACATCTCTCTTCATTGCCTCCAGATTTTCTTTATTTCTCCTTATTGCCTGCCCATAGTATACCTGCAACTTTTCTATGACACCTACTCGCAATCACACTTGAACAAAACTAACTGCGTGTTTGAAAGCGTGTTGTTTACAAACAGCAGAAACAAAAGAATACCGACCGTTGCATTCCAAGGATAGCCAACACACTCGGAAGTAAAAAGAAGATCTAAAATATATGCAGAACAGTGGGTGACAGAAAAGTGGGCGTGGCACATAAACACACGTGGTAGGAAAATGCTCTTTAAATGCTCGAAAAAATTTTTTTTCAGCAAAATCGTTTTCAGAGAACTTAAATAAAACCTTAGTCTATCGAAATATGAAGAAAACTGCAAATTGATTTTTTTCGACCTGAACCACGGTGTGGTTCCCTTAAAGTTTATATGCCATTAGCTACCGTCAAAAGTAAAAAGCAGCTCCCGTGTAGTTTGAAACATATAAATCTATTCCTAGTACTTCTCATGTTAGCGCATAACCATCTCACAGTGCTCAGATATTAATTGAAATCAACTGTCCTCAACTACCAGATATACACTATCAAGTTACGGTGCTGATGTATGCAGTAAATTCTCCTAACGTTTGTTTGACAACCAAGAGCAAGTCCCAAAAACCATTCCTGCACCTATGTTCCCGTGTAAACATTCACTAAGAGTAGCCATCAGGAACATTAAAAGTTAATGACCACGAAGGAGACTAGGTTGGTGGCTACTTTCCAAGATGACTTCGTTAAAGCAGTCCGAAATATGCCCTTGGGTCCTTCGATCTTTTCAGTTAACATGTCAACTTACTCCTTTCTTAAGGCTCAAAAAATCTCTATTTCCTTTAAATTTGATTCCAACCATTTTCTTCTAAGTGCAGTACGTTAATGCTGTCTGTGATGCTTCCCAACAAATAATGCTCATTCTTAAGGTGCTTAGCTACCGTAGATGAATCAGAGTATTCATTATCTGCTCTTCAAACAATATTATAAAGTTCCTTCCCGTCTGACCACAAACTTCATAATTCAACTCACAATCCTTACCAATAAATTCCCCCTTTCCCCATCTATGTCTCACCTGTGTTAATCTTATTTTTCAGCCTTTGTTTCAGTTTCTTGTCCACCTGGACTGCAGCTTTAATCCCTTTTCTGTGGCATAATCTCATTAGTTTATATATTACCCCAACATGACATACCTCTGTATCTTTGCGATCCTTTGATTTGATTGGTTCTTCTGTCCTAATTACATCAGTCCTATCTATTAAACACAGGTCAAAACGATTTTTGCTGCTATTTGCTTATCTTCCTTCCTTCACCCTCTTTATTAGGGCTTAACAGGATGGTATTAGCCCTATGAATAGCATTTCACTATTGTTCCACTTGTGGGCAGGATTGAAGCAGAAACGTTTGAAATAAATTCAGTTTTTGTTTACTAGAAAAGAAATAGGAAACCTTACTGTGATGAACTCGGTAGCTTCATAGTGCACTTCGATGGTAGGATAAAGATGCATAATGTTGCTGAAGCTGTGAAGCCTATCATTAGTGGGAGAAAGGGGCCTGGAGCAAAACTGATTAAATAGTTACTCGAGATGCTTCATAAGGGTATCATTGCAGAGAAACTTGTTATGTAGGGCGAAAAGTAAACGATTGCTCAAGGCTGGCTTGTATAGACGTAACTAAATCGTACATGTGTGTCGGTGGAGGGAACGTTTCATATTAAAGAAAACAACGTATGCGACCATGGTAGAATATCTGAGATTTCAATAGATTATTTGAAAGGAATGTTAAAGTTCGTCTAGTTATTCAATTCTTTTAAATTCACAACAGAATGATTTAGCAGTGGACTGAACATTAGCAAACGATATGGGATAAATCTTTTTGAACACATACAAGACAGCTTTTTAAACAAAAATGCTAAGTATAGTGATAAACCACTTACATGCACAACATAATGTTGATGATACACTGAAGCACCAAAGAAACTGGTATAGGCATGCATAATCAAATACAGACATCGATAAATAGGCAGAATACGGTGCTGCGGTCGGCAACGCCTATATAAGGCAGCAACTGTCTGGCGCAGTTGTTAGATCGGTTGTTGCTGCTAAAATGGCAGGTTATCAAGATTTAAGTAAGTGTGAATGTGGTGTTATAATCGGCACACGAGCGATCGGACACAGCATCTCCGAGGCAGCGATGAAGTGGGGATTTTCCCGTATGATCATTTCACGAGTGTACTGTGAATATGAGGAATCCGGCAAAACATCTACTCTCCGACATTGCTCCAGTCGGAAGAGAACCTGCAAGAACGGGACCAACGACGAGTGAAGAGAATCGTTCAACGTGACAAAAATGCAACCTTTCCGCAAGCTGCTGCAGCTTTCAGTGGTGGGCCATCAACCAGTGTCAGAGTACGAACCATTCAACGAAACATCATCCATATGGGCTTTCGGAACCGAATCTCCACTCCTGTACCCTTGATGACTGCACGTCACGAAGCTTTATGCCTCGCCCGGTCCCGTCGACACTGACATTGGACTGTTGACGACTGGAAACATTGCCTGGTCGCACGAGTCTCGTTTCGATTTGTATCGAGCGGATGGACTTGTACGGGTATAGAGAAGGCCTTGCATCTCAGCTGGACACTGTTCAAGCTGGTGTAGGTTCTGTAATGGTGTCGGGTCTGTACAGTTGGATTGATATGGGACCCCTGATACTTCTAAATAGTCTCTGACAGACGACACGTACTTAAGCGTCCTGTCTGATCACCTGAATCCATTCATATCCATTATGCATTCTGGCAGATTTGGGCAATTCCAGCATTACAATGTGACACCCCATAAGTCCAGAATTTCTACAGAGTGGCTCCAGGAACACTGTTCTGAATGTAAACAATCCCCAGACATGAACATCATTGGGCATAACTGGGATTCCGTGAAACTCGCTGTTCAGAAGAGATCTCCACCCCTCGTACTCTTACGCATACAGCGACGCAGGATTCATGATGTCAGTTCCCTCCGCACTACTTCAGACATTTGTCGAGTCCATGCCACGTCATGTTGCGACACTTCTGGGTACTCACGGGGGCACTATATAATATTTGTCAGGTGTACTGGTCTCTTTGGCTCTTCAGTGTATGATGTATCAAGGACTTGAGGAAGAAATAAATGAATTGGCCAGTGACCTCAGCAAGATGCATAAGCATATGATGCTTACAGTAGAGCAAGAGCTTTCTCTTCTTCCATTTCCTATCATTTGTCTTCACATTGTCATCACGTTTATGTGGTTCAAATGGCTCTGAGCACTATGCGACTTAACTTCTGAGGTCATCAGTCGCCTAGAACTTAGAACTACTTAAACCTAACTAACCTAAGGACATCACACACATCCATGCCCGAGGCAGGATTCGAACCTGCGACCGTAGCGGTCTCGCGGTTCAGGACTGCAGCGCCAGAACCGCGCGGCCACTTCGGCTGGCACGTTTATGTGGAATTGACAGTATTAGTGGTAGAGGGTGGCAGGGTGCCACACTAGTCATCACTTCTTCCCTCCTTGGACGGAATTTTGTGTACCTCGTCTGACTACGTCCAGGGTTATCCTGTGTGAAACTGTGCCAGAATCCCGAAAGCGCAACAGTTTTTTTACATAAGAAACTAAAGATGGGAGTATATCGGAAATTCGCATCCATAGGTGTAGTAACTTTAAAGACGTCATGCGACCTCCATAAGCATAAAATAATAATCTCTAAAATGTAGCTCATAGGGCTAATACCACGCCGTTAAGCCCCAAGAGCGCAGATGAAAAGATAAAAACGCTTAGAACAACAGCAGTAGGCAACGCTTTTGGCACCAGTTTAATATGTAGGACTGATGCAACAATACGACACAGAAGCCAACAAAACGAGTTACGTCATTTGAAACATACTCATGCCGTTTTGGGAAATTAGATATATTGACGAGGTTATTCAACCACAAAGGGGTTAAAATTAAAATTGCATTCCTAACGGACAACAAACTGGAGCAGCGGCTGCAGCATAATATTACCGCTGTGGTGAATTTGATGGAAGAAGTGAGTGTTTATGAAATTAAGTATCTGGGTTCTGAGATGAAGTAATTGCTTGATACGGGAAGAAACTTCTAAATAAGGTTCAAACACCACAATAATAAGCTAACTAAGCATCTCAAGAACGAGCAGCAATCTTTGGGAAGCGACACAGACAGCATGGATGCAGTTTACATGAAGTAAAAAGGTTGGTTGTTTTCAGATTTAGAGGAAAGACGGAATTTTTACGCTTTAAGGGTGAATTGAGTCGATGTGCTAAATGGAAAGACAGAACAATCCTAGGGGCATTTTTGGGCCTAGTTGAGCGACAACGTCTAGAGAAGCAGCCTCCTTCCCTAATTCCTTAGTGGTCGTCACGTTTTAATGCCCCTGTTCGTTATTTAGACGATGCTAATACTGCAGCATAGGAATAAATTCGTTTTTTGGGCTTTTTATGACTTGGCACATAAACGTTAAAAGATTTTTTGTAGACAGAAGCATGGTTGGCGAATCTGGTAAATACATAATAATACAATCTTTGATGGTGAGGGAATTTGACGTTAGTTAATAAATGAGCTTTGTGTGAGTGTTTTGCGCGAACGTGATATGCACAAGGAATAATTTTATATGTTTGATAATGAGTGACAGTTGCTTACTTTTTACTTTTGACGATTGTTAGTGACTTATTAACTTTTTAGTATGAAATAATAAAGAAAAACTTTATTTTTTGTGAGTAGTCAGTCTTCTGACGGGTTCGATGCAGCCCACCTATGCCAACATCTTCGTGTCTGAGTCCCATTTGCACCGTATGTCCTTAGTTAGTTGCTGGACGCATTCCAATCTATATTTTTCTCTACAGTTTTTCCCGTCTACAGTTCCCTTCAGTGCTACGGAAAATATTCTCTGATGCCTTAGCACATGTTCTGTCATCCTCCAACTTCTTCTTTGCTGGTGTTTTCCGTAAGTTCCTTGCTCGCTGATTCTGCAAAGAACCTCCCCATACCTTATCACTCGACCTGCTTTCCAACATACTTCTTAGCAGCACGTCTCAATTGCATTGATTCTCTTCTTTTACGGTTTTGCCAACTGCATAATTCACTGGCATACAATGAAAACTTCAGGCATACCTTCTCATAAATTTCTTGCTCGACTTAAGGCTTATGTCGGACATCAGTAGACTTCTCTTGGCTAAGAATGCCCTATTTGCCTCTGCTAGTCTGCTTTTCATGTCCTTCCTTCGTCCATCATATGTTTCTTTGCTCCCATGGTAGGAGAATTACTTAACTTCGTCTACTTGATGTTCACCAGTTTTGATGGTAAGTTTCTTGTTATTCCTATTTCTGCTACTTCTCATTACTTTCGTATTTATTCGGTTCATCCTCAGTACGTACTCTGTCCTAAGACTATTTATTCCATTCAACACATATTGTAGCAATTCTTCTTCACCTTATAACCCAGTCCTGTCATTGATAACCTTCCACCCTTAATCTGAGTTCCGCTTTTGAACCTTCCTTTTATTACACATAGTTGACTGACCATTCATGCAGTGTAACATAAGTGTTTACATACAAATGGTAAATATTTTAAAAGAGAAAACTGATGTGAAAAGTCCAATGCTCCGAAGTAACTTTATTTCCGTTATTGCTTTTCTTATGTATACATTGAACATAAGGGCGAAAGACTTTATCCTTTGTAAAAACTAATCTGCTCGTAGACCGTGTAGTTCCAATCAGCAGCCGCTACACTAATCTTCCTGATATATTCCACATCTCCATATCTAGTTACGTGAATGAAATTCAGCCCTGTACTGCTTTACACTAAAAATGTTTTTAATGAAAACGTACATGTATGTGGCTGTCGTAATGCACGTTGTTGCATAGTTTATTGGTATGTATCAATTGTTATCAGTTATCTTTGTACTGTGGCACCATATTTTAATATACAAAGTGCTTAATATTTGGTTTCTCTTATTAGGATGATTTTATAAAGAGCTTAAGCTCGAAGCCAGTCATAATGTGGTTAAGGAAATTAATATTGCAAACTAAGACGGTTCTCTGCAGTTTATTGCATAATTTGGTTATTCGGAACAGTTACTGACGGAATTTTATAAATTAGTAAAGATTTATGCGTGTACATGAAATACACTGAGATGACAAAGTTTTGGGATAGCGATATGCACATATACAGGTGGTGGTAGTATCATGTATGCAAGGCATAAAAGGGCACTACATTGGCGGTGCTGTCTTACGTACTCAGGTCATTCACGTGAAAAGTTTCCGACTTCATTATGGCCGCACGACGGGAACTAACAAACTTTAAATGCGGAAGCGTAGTTGGAGGTAGACGTGTCGGACATTACATTTCGGAAATCGTTAGGGAATTCAATATTCATGAGATCCTCAGTGTGAAGAGTGTGCCGAAAGTACCAAAATTCAGGCATTACCTCTCATCACGGACAACGCAGTGGCCGACGGGCTTCACATGACGACCGAGAGAAGCGGAATATTCTTAGAGTTGTCAGTTCTAAACACAAAAGAATGCGTGGAATAACGGCAGAAATCAATGTGGGACGTACGACGAACCTTTCCGTTAGGGCAGTACGGCGAAATTTGGCGTTAATAGGCTATGGCGGCAAACGACGAAAGCGAGTGCCGTTGGTAACAGCACGACGACATCGGCTGCACCGCCTCTCCTGGGCTTGTTTCCATAACGGCTGAACACTCGGCGACTGTAAAACCACGGCCTGGTCAGATGAGTCTCGATTTCAGTTGGTAAGAGCTGTTGGTAGGGTTCGAGTGTGGCGCAGACCGCGAAGGCACTGTGCAAATTGGTGGAGGGTACATAATGTTGTGGGGTATGTTAACATGGAGTGGGCTGAGTATTCTGGTCCAACTGAACCGATCAGCGAGTGGAAATGATTATGTTCGGTTAGTTGGAGACCAATTGCAGCTACTCTGGTTACCAACGATGGAATTTTTATGGGTGACAATGCTTCGTGTTGCTAGGCCACAATTGTTGGCGACTCGAGGAAGAACATCCTGGACAGTGCGAGCGAATGATCTGGCCGTGCAAAAAATCCTGCACAAACAACAATTTCACGATTATGTACGGCTGTGGAGGCAACATGGTTCAGTGTTTCTGCAGGGCGCTTCCAACGACTTGTTGAGCCCATGCCACGTCGAACTGCTGCGCTACACCGGGAAGGAGGATCTCCGACACGGTATTAGTACGTACCCCATGAATTCCGTCATCTCAATGTAGTACGAAGTAATGATTTGTGTTTTATTTATTTCATAGAACTAAATAATTGAATAATGTTAACCGAAGACATGCTGTGTAGAACTACTTCCACATTTTGGACAACTAGTGCGTAATATTGCGAGCACCTCAATATACTCGTATATTTGTTGTTAGCAAATTTCTCGTTTTCAAAAACGCTGTTCTTAATATTGACAGACTGTATTTTATTTCCTCTCTCCTTCCGCCATCGTCCGTTATTTTTCTATGAAAACAGCAAAATTTATTCACTACTTCTGGCGTCTCATTTCCTCAAAAAATGGTTACAATGGCTCTGAGCACCATGGGACTTAACATCTGAGGTCATCAGTCCCCTAAAACTTAGAACTACTTAAACCTAAGAACACACATCCATGCCCGAGGCAGGATTCGAACCTGCGACCGTAGCACTCCCGCGGTTCCGGACTGAAACTCTCATTTCCTAATTCCCAAGCATCAGGTGATGCTTGGGAATTAGGAAATGAGAGTTTCAGTCCGGAACCGCGTGACTGCTACGGTCGCAGGTTCGAATCCTGCCTCGGGCATGGATGTGTGTGATGTTCTTAGTTACCTTTGCTTTGCTTTTGTTGATATTCGTCTTCCTCTTTTGAAGGCACTATTCATTCTGTTAGCCGTTCTCGAAGTCCTTTGCTGTTTTGCTGTATAAAATTACAGTGTCATCAGCAATCCTTAATGTTTCTATTTCATCTTCTTGAATTTACTTCCTTTTCCTAATTTCTCAAAAAATGGTTCAAATGGCTCTAAGCGCTATGGGACTTAACATCGGAGGTCATCAGTCCCACAGACATAGAACTACTTAAACCTAAGGACATCACACACATCCCTGCCCGAGGCAGGATTCGAACTTGCGACCGTAGCAGCAACGCGGTTCCGGACTGAAGCGCCTAGAACCGCACGGCCACAGCCTAATTTCTCCTCGGTTTCCTTTGATGCCTACTGAGTGTACAGACTTGAAACATTGGAGACAAGCTATAGCTCCAGGCTGGTTTGTTTACAAGTTGGGGATAACTTTTGGATCCTTGTATTTTCCAATTGCTATCTCCAGAATTTGAAAGACCGTAACCCCTGAGAGATATCATTAGAGAGTTTCGACCTAGAATTGACACTTCTTTTGTGCAAGGTCGCCCACATAGTCCGTTTTTTCAGTGGTGCTATTCCAGCATACTGTGTGGCAGGATGTCGATTAGCAGTGTACGGAAACCTCAAGTGTAGCATCAGTGACAACGAACGTTCGGCAGACCTACGGGATCGAGTCTCAGGGGTTCAAATTTTTAGTTCTCACTCTACACCCATGCCATTGTATTTTCATTGTTTGGACGCAGATCGGTCGAATTGTTCCGTTCCAGTCCATTTAGTTCTTACGAAGAGAAAGGTTAGTGGGCGAGAAGTGCCCTCCGCCAGACACCTTAAGGTGGAATGAGAAGTGCAGACAGCAAATGCAGGTGTCACTGGCCAGAAACGTCATTAACTAACTTCATATGCTTGTACACAGCCCAGTCATATTGATCTGACTATCTGTCAAATACCTGAGTAACCATCGTCTGCAATGCGGATCACTGCGAGACGAGCAGGATGAGAGTCTACGAGGTTCTGAGATGTAGCGACGGATATGTGGAGCCATGAAGGCACCAGTGCTCCGCTAGGTTTCTTTATTTAGGATTCATGTCGCCAGCAGCCCGGTAGACAAAGGGGACGTCTGGTGGCCAGAGGAAAACGGTAAACCCATCCCGTTGCTCTTCGAACAACGGCTGTACAATGAGAGCTATGCGACACCTTGCATTGTTCTGCTGGTAGATGCTATCGTGCCAACGAAAAACAAACTGCATGTAGAGCAGAGCTTGGTCGCCCAAGGATAGATGCATAGACAGCGTTGATCCACGGTGCTTCCAAAATGATTAGATCGCACAGGGTGTAAGTAGGCTGTTTATGTTTTCTTATTGGCAACGTTACGTAGCGCTCTGTGTGCTAGTTTGCATTGTTGTCTGCCATTGTTGTCATGAACTGCTATAGCTGGATGTGAACAGCGCGTAGCGTTGCGCAGAAGGAGGTGAGCCGCCAGCAGTGGTGGATGTGGGGAGAGAGATGGCGGAGTTTTGATAATTTATAATACTGGATGTCAATTATGAATACAGATCTATTAAATAATTATTTTATGATCCACATTCTTTAAAAAAGGAGCACTTGGAAAGGAAGGAACAGTAAGAAGGAACTAGTAACAGTAACACACAATTTTCTTTTCAAGTAAATGGTAATATTTTTTTTACAATAAGTTCTTGTGGTGCACCACTTTAATTACATAGACATTAAGATGTGAATATACATTTTCCTTATCTGCATTGTTGTTTTTACTGTAATATTTTTTCTGCTTGAGCTATGTCATGTTTAGGTATAAGTTGCTGCTGTTTGCCAGGCATAGTGTTATTGAATTTAACTTTGTATTACTCTGTTAAGCTTTTCTTGTTGCTGCACATTGGCTCATATTAGTTGTAATTTTGCATTTTTTCTGTTAATTTAGATTTACTGCTGCTTGCTTTGCAAATTGGCATTTTTTTGTCATTGCTGTTTGTGTTGATTTGTTGTATGCTGCTGCATTGCCTCGTCCCTTAGTTTAGCATCTGAGCTCAGTAGATTTAAGTTAGCTTAAGAGGGGTAGACTATATAAGAAACTAACTATGATGACTTGGAAGAAATGTATTGAGAAGCTATATGAAAATGGTTTGGGCAAAAAAGGATACTGTACAGTGGAGAAAAACTATTTTTGACAGAGGATGTGAACAGAATACAGAAAGCAAGCTTAAATAGGACTTTTGGGAATAATGATGAACGAAGGGAGATCTCCATGCAAAACACTGCAGTAAAACAAACCCTGTCCTTTCCTTTTGTGTTATCCAACTATGTGTTTGTGTACCCTTGTGTATTTGTTTTCTTCCTGTCTCTGTGTAGTTTCATAGAATTTTTTCTTCTTTTAATATTAAGCTACATTCACTATGATGAGGAATACTGTTCTCCTCAAATATAATTGGGATTAATAATATATTATTTACCTTGTAAAGATGTTTAGACATTATTTATTCTGTTTTGTTTTAATGCTCATGTGTAAAGTTGATGTTTCAATAATTATTCTGATCTTTTATGTATGTACTCATGTCATAATTCCTGTAACACTGATGAATATGTTTATTTCTATTCTTTTGTAAAGCCCCTATTACTACAAACGTTATCTGTATTGTTATGTTCTTTAATGATGTATTTTGTACCTTTGTAATTGTATTCTTATGTTATAATATTGTAATTGACACCAGTTCATCAATTTAAGTAACTTGTAAGTTCCATTGCAACACGTTTCTGTTGGTCACAGTAATGCACAATATGTGAGAAGTTGGGACTGTTAGTGTTTGCACGTATGTTAATAATTCAGCAAGGGACTGGATAACAGCATTGCTGGTTCTAAGGACAACTCCAAAAAGTTTGTGAGTGCACAAGTGGTGGTTATGGACTTGCTATATTAACTGCAAGACTCTTCAATGGTGATTGTGCACCCGCACAGTCACAACAGATGGCTGCTGGCCGTCTCTACAAGGACTACAGTGGGTCTGCATCTTTGATGGCCAACCAATACCACAATCTCTACCAGGACTACAGTGGGCCTGTCCACAATCTCTACAAGGACTACAGTGGGTCTACACCTTTGCTGACTCACCAATACCACAATCTCTACCAGGACTACAGTGGGTCTGCTCTGTGACGACCTACCTAACAATCTTCTTCAAAACGTCGAATGACTCTGCTGTGGGTTTGCTCTGTTGTGGCCCATTACCTGTCAGCATGTCAAGAGTCAGCACTGTCTTTCCGTTGGAAGGACATCACTACTTCTTCAAGACCGCATGGAAATCCACTACTTTTGTGTGCAATTTCTTTTACTAATGGGACTTTGTGAAAAAAAAACTGTAATTACAATTATGATGAATGATCAGGACTGTCTTTATGGACTGTGAGAAAATTTTAGCTTTTGACCAACATTGTATTAATAAGTGTGTGCATTTGATATCTTTCTTACTGTAATTATGAAAAAAATTTTTCAAATCTGTATTGGCCACTGCCCAAAAAAATTTGTAAAATTTTTTGTGGGGAGCGTGGGGGCTATGTAAGTTGGCTGTTTATGTTTTCTTATTGGCAACGTTACGTAGCGCTCTGTGTGCTAGTTTGCATTGTTGTCTGCCATTGTTGTCATGAACTGCTATAGCTGGATGTGAACAGCGCGTAGCGTTGCGCAGTTGGTGGTGAGCCGCCAGCAGTGGTGGATGTGGGGAGAGAGATGGCGGAGTTTTGATAATTTGTAATACTGGATGTCAATTATGAATATTAAGGTAAATACATTGTTTGTTCTCTATTAATATCTTTCATTTGCTAACTATCCCTATCAGTAGTTTGAATCTTTTATTTAGCTGGCAGTAGTGGCGCTCGCTGTATTGCAGTAGTTCGAGTAACGAAGATTTTTGTGAGGTAAGTGATTTCTGAAAGGTATAGATTAATGTTAGTCAGGGCCATTCTTTTGTAGGGATTTTTGAAAGTCAGATTGCGTTGCGCTAAAATTATTGTGTGTCAGGTTAAGCACAGTCGTGTATAATTGTTCAAAGGGGACGTTTCAAGGGAATGCCACGAAAGCATTCTCCAGACCATAACACTTCCTTCTCCGGCTTGGTCTCTTCCGACGAATGTTGAAGGATGTTTGCTTTCAGACGTTTGGCGCTCCTGAAGTATAAAACGTGATTTTCGTGAAAAGGCGACCTATCGCCCCTCAGTGGGCGTCCAGTTGCGGTACTGGCGTGCAAATTCCAACCTTCGTTGCCGATGAACAGCAGTCAGCATGGGTGCATCAACCACGCGCCTGTTACGAAGGCCCATGCGCAGCAACGTTCTCTCAACGGTCGTTAAGGAGACAGTGTAAGACGTCCCTTGGTTCATCTCGGCTGTCACTCGCTCAACAGTCGCACGTCTATTCGCCCGTACACATCTCCACCACCGTCGATCACCCCATCCACGGTGCATCACAGTTGCGTCGGCGCCAGAATTGGATAGCTCCCTGTTGCCATACACGATATACATTAACCGGGAGAGCACGCAAACAGTTTACAAACTTAAGCGATTCATAAATGGTTCCAGTCTTGGGCCTAAAGCCAAGGATCACTCCCTTTCAAAGTTCAAATAAATAGCTCCGTTTCCGCATTACGACGACGGCTGCAAAGTTTCCGTGTCTCCCGGACACGGTCTACCTACCGTCGCCTGCTAGTACTACCACATGCCATCTAAGAGTGGTTATTGCCTGTTGACGTCTAAAGTAGGCGGTGATCACATTAATGTGACTGAAGAGTGCATCTACATTGGCTGCTGCCTGCATCAGCCGTCACGCTACGAGATGGAGCTAGCGGAAAATACCGCAATTAAATTAATATTCAGATTATTAATGTGACTGGAGAGCGCATGCGCATGGCTGCTGTCCGCAGCAGCTGACACGCAACGAGAGGAAGCTATCAGAAAATACTGCAATTACATTAGTATTCATATTATGAGCAGGTCGCTAGGGGTGCGAACACTGCAATAAAGCATGTGATTACAGATGTTAAAGTTTATTAAAACCACATTACCTACGATTTTAGCAGAGAATTAGCACAGTGTTACAAACGTACGTGTAATACTTCTGTGTTTACAATATGAACAAAAACATCACAACTGCAGTGGGCTATAAAAATTGATTTAGAGTTGTGGGTAGGAACGTGTTTCAACAGCGCTGCTGAATACCAAGACAGCTTACCACTCTGCCTGTATGGTTTTTTTGCTGTCTGACAAGTATCTCCTAGAAGTGAACTGTATCCCATCAACCTCGGAAGTGAGAGTCACGAAATCTGTACTGGAAGTGCGAAAGAATAATCGGCAGTTGGCTTCTTACCCTGGCAAGCATTTCTCAAGAAGCACCAGCACATCACAAGACTACCGTAGCCCATTTTGCCTACTTTGCATTATTTACTTACATTAAGTTCTCTCTGTCACTCGGTTTTGTCTCGAAATTAATGTAGTCATATGGTCACGGTGTAACATTGCCAAGGAGTTATGGGTTTTAAATCTCCCTCGTGACCAACTTTTTTTTTCACAAAATTATGAACTGTCCGTCAGGTCATTGCTTGTGTGTTCGCAGTATTTAAATTCGTGTATGTGTCGTGACGTAATGTATGTTTGCAACAGCGACGTTTAACGAAGGGAGCTCTAGACATATATACCTCCTATTTGTTGTCCACAGGTACCACATTTTACGCCTCCTGTGGTACGTTTTAGAAGTTTTCACTCTTGAATTCCACGGTTGTAACATAGTTCACACCCGTTAACTTGTTGTTTTAATTTCTGTGAGAGGTCTACGCGGAATCTCGCCTGCTTTCACTGCTCATCACATTTACTTGCGACGGTAATATATTCTTACCACATGACATATTCTGTGATGAATAGTAAGCGCAGGCGAGATGCCGCATACATCTCTCACAGAAATGAAATCAGCAAATAAACGGGTGTGAATTATATTACAACCGTGGAATTCAAGAGTCAAAATTTCTATAACTGAACGCAAGATGCATAACTTGTGATACCTAAGTGGAACAAATAGCAGGTACGTACTTCTGGAGGTCCCTTCGTTACACGTTGCTGTTGCAAATGGACATTACGCCACGACAGGTGTATAAATTTGAATAGAAAGAGACGTCAATGACCGGACAGTTCGTAATTTTGTGAAAAAAAAAGTTGGGCACGAGGAAGATCTCCCCCTTGGTAGTCCAACAGCGTGACCACATGACAACGACAAGAGTCTCGTTAATTTTTCTCAATATTGCATATATTGGATTTGTAACCTTCACTGTTTCCATTTTTCTTGTTTTTTCCACGGTTAAATTTTATCTATGTTCAGTTTCTGACGGGCTATCCAATGGGCCAACTTACCACTAAATCTGAGGAGGGTGCGATTGGGAGTTTGCCTTGTGAGCAGCGGACGGAGTTATGAACATTACGGCTCATATTATAGACACTTGACGCTCGCGGCTTTAATTGGCATCGGCCACTAATTGTTTATCCCATCTCGTCAACGGCTCACAAACCACTCTAATAACGCACCATCTGATGCAATTAACATTACGAAAGAAAATAATCAAACATACGCGACCGCAGTACGTTCGTCACATATGCTACTGTTCACTCGCTCGACCCAAAACGGATAATGCAACACTTCTTACCAGTGACATTAAACGTGCAACCGAATTCGACCAAGGGCCGCGCCCGTCTCCAAACAGCGATGATAATGGAGCTGCTGTATGAAAACATGCGACCAATCAGGGGCAAAGGAAAATTCTCGCTACCTTCTAAGAGTCGACCCCCTCAGCCATTGTCTCCAGATGAGTTGTGACGTTGTAACTCACAAACAAGCTTCGTCCGTCCCATAACAGGGGGCCAGTAGGGCTTACTACGTATTGCTCAGTATAACAATTTGATGGAGATTCATTTGCCATAAATGTTAAAAATTCTTTTATTTTTAATATGAAAGTGGAATTTTGTAATAATATTGTTTGCGCTTTTGATCACTAGACCGTCAGCAGACACGTCAACAATGGTGTCGCAAGCTTCCACTCAAGCATATGACAGATACTGTATGGTATAGTGCATCCAAAATGCCATGACCGCTAGATGCGCAGTCGGGTGGGGAAGCGTGTGGGGCGCGGCAATGGTGGGGGATCGCTCAGAGTGCTGTAGGGGCATTGCCCAGCGCTGGAGGGGAAAGTGCCATTCCAAACTGAAACATGCACTCACAGTTTTGGGGAATACTAAGCGGGGCCCCTCCAAGCTCACACTTGCATGGTGACCACTGAGGAAGAGCTGTCACCTCTTCTTTGATTAGTATCTAAAAAGAATTCTGACGAAAATGCAGCGATTTATTTTCGCCTGGATTGTTAACCATTTGTAACTTTGAGAGAACAGTCATGAGGGGGGAATTTTGAGTACAAGCCATATGGTTCCCTTGTTGCCGTGTTAAAATTTTCTTCTTTTGTTAAAACTCAGTGGATTTTACACAGTCTCAATTCAATAACATGTTATACAGACGCAATTGCGAGAGAATTATGAAACAGAGATTTATCCAAATTTTCAAATGTGTGTGAATTTCTAAGTGATCAAATTGCTGAGGTCATCGGTCCCTAGACTTACACACTACTTAAACTAACCTATGCTAAGAACAACACACACACCCATGCCCGAGGGAGGGCTCGAACCTCCGGCGGAAGGGGCCGTGCAATCCGTGATGTGGCGCCTCAAACCTCTTGGCCATTCCATGTGGCTGTGGTTTATTGAGTTTCTTAAGTGAGGAACTGAGGAAAAGTAAGGTTAGCATCTTATGACAAAGCACATCCTTAGTACAAAAGAACCATGTAATGACTTTACTTAATTTATTCCATAACCCAAAGCATTTCTCCTTTCACTAGTTATTAATGGACCTTAAGAATTACTTTCTTTCAGAAGAAAATCCTATAGTTAGTGGAATAGAACGGTGGATAATGCACTTTTGCACAACAAGCGTACTGCAAAATATTCTCCTCTTTGTGTGCTATCATTTGCAAAATTTCATTTCGATATCTCAAACCGTTTATGAAATATGAGGATATCTCAAACTGTTTATGAAATATGAGGAATGTTCTGGATATTTCTCACTGGTATGGTGCGATCGCAAATGATAGCGGTACGTCAGATCAGTTTTCTCGAGATTAGTAACAGACCAGTCTAAAGAAAAATTGAATATGTTCTCTAAATTTTATACGAGGATCATATCATGTAATATGCGCCAGACCCAAAATCATAGCGAACCCTATTTTTCATTGCAAGCTTTTTCGAACTTCGGGCAGTGTCTTACTTCAACGTAAATAACACAATAACTATGACCATTAACGAAATTACGGGTCCATCATAATGAACCTGACATATAAAGCTACAAGTAAATCAATTTTTTTAATGAATAGTTTCTGTAAAATCGTTTGAGAAAGATTTTAGGGCGTGCGGCCGAAAGGTGGCAAAAGCTTGTCGGCTTCCCCTTCTGAACAAACGAATGAACTCGCTAGCTCTTTGGACGAAAACTGGTCACCGTGCATCGGCCACCGTATCGTGCTCGACCTTTATAGCATCGTAGCCCACTTCACTGCTAATATTGTGTGACGGTGGTCTACCAACCAGAAGCACGGACAACACTAACGTTAAATAAAGACGATTAACATTTTTTAGTAATAAAGACACAGCCCATTGTACATCCATAGACATTATGTTTAAAATTATTAAAAATTTCTAAGTTGTTGAGCTGCATCAGTATCTGTTGCGACGTGCTCTCAGTGCTGGTGAGTTATGTCATATTGAATAGTTGCCCCAAAATAGTGTTCTAAAACCAGCACACAACAAATTCAGTCTAAGTCAGGATACTCTATTATACCGGTTGGTTTTATTAAAAGTGCAGCTGCTCACAGAGGTGCAGTGTGGGCTCTAATTATCGTATGACAGCTAAACTTGGTAGACATTGTAATGCATTAATGCAGAACCGATTTACGATGGAAAAAAATTAGTTCCGATTTTGACCATCAGGTGCAAATCTGCAGCTATATATGTAAGAAAGACTTAAAGATATGTTTCCATATGTAATGGAATTAGCAACGGGACGTAGGCAGAAAAACTTTAACAAGTGAGAAAGGGGTATAATTTTTACTTTATTATCAACTACTATTTACACAATTTGTTCAATGTGACCACCAGAGACGTCGATCACATGCTGCATTCGTAAAACGACGTCATCATTAGCTGCTCACTGAATTTCCAGTGGAATATGAACAATGTGTTCCTGTATACTGGCCTTCAGAACCGGCAGAGACAAAACGAGTCCCTGGTAAATACGTTGTTTTCGATATCCCCCAGCCAACAGTCACAAGGATTAAGAATATCTGTTCTAGCAGGCCTTGCTCTGGAAAAACTCTGGATGTAACACGTTCGTGGAATGTTGCATTAAGCAGATCGTTCACTGAGCGAGCGACGTGAGGTGTAGCCCCATCTTACACGAAAAATGTGCTTTCCACGTGTTTACGCTCTTCCAAAGAAGGAATCGCGTGCTGTACAGGGAGTTCTTGATAATGTGAAGACGTCATGGTACACCTGATGGGCCAGTTGGGTGCGTTCTCTTCAAAGAAGAATAGACTGAGAATAAAGGTCCTTATGAATCCACACCATACAGTTACATATGGTGAGTGCAATGGCCCTTCGTGCACAGCATGCAGTTTAAGAGTATCAAAATTCGGCAATTCTATGTATTATGTAGCATAAAATGTGCCTCGTCACTCCATAGAATATTACCCGGGCACATGTCATCAACTTCAATCCTTGCCAGAAAGTGAGGAGCAATTTCAGAACGTGGCTAATATCGTGAGCTTTCGGTTGCTGCAGTGTACGATTAACAATGTACAATAGACAGCAGAAATTTTCGTGCTCTTGACCAAGAGCGAAAATTCTTGTGACTCTGTAGAACTAAACGGGGTAAAGTCTGCAGCAACAGCAACATCATCAATCAGTAACTTCTACTGGGATAGGACACCATCATCTTCCAAGTACAACAGGCTCATACGTGTTTTCGAATTTCATTATCATCATCTTTAAACCATTTAATAACATTAGGCCTCTCCTGAGACCTCTCAGTCGGCGATACTCTCTGAATGCAGCACTCTACTTTCTGCCATTTACATAAAACAGTATCACTAACAATGCACACTCTCTCTTCTTGACAGCCAACTGTTCACTCACGTCATTGCTTTTCAAGTGACAAGGTCGATGTCATAAAGTCATATAGTGTACAGCGCCTGATTTGAGCTTGGTGGCCAGACTTGCAACTAATTTCTTTCCAGCGTAAATTGGTTCTGCATTAATACATTAGCGTATCTGCCAGGTTTCGCTGCCGTACAATAATTACAGAACACACTGCACCTCCGTGAATACCTGCACTTTAATTACTACCACTCAGTATTAACTCATAAATACGCTGATGAGAAGTCTGAAGACAAGTATACAATACTTCCAGTAATGCAGCCTCTGCCTCAGGCTCAGTCTTCATAACAATGCAGTATTTTCCTGTACTGGTTGCAGTAACAAGTCTCACACCTCTATGACAGATTCCAGACGGTGACCCAGTTAATCCACAACTGCCATTTCGACTCCTTGACATGTGTGGGATGGTTGGTCGGTTAATCTGGGGAGGGGATCCAACAGTGAAGTTATCGGTACCATCACATTAGGGAACGTTTGGAAAGGAAGTTGACCATGCCCTTTCAAAGGAACTATCCCAGCATTTACCTGGAGCGATTTAGGGAAGGCATGGAAACCTCAATCAGGATGGCTGCTCACAGGTTTGAACCATTGTTCTCCCAAATGCGAGGCCAATGCGCTAGCTACTGCGCCACCTCGCTCGGTACTCTCGTATGTGACTCAACGATGAGACTGGTTCAGCAGCCCTCAACTACAGGCTATAATGCCAAGCTGTTGGTGCAGCTGTGTCAGGTGGTTGTCTGACTAATCCGAGATAGCGAGCTTGTCACCTGTTGCCATCCTGGCTGAATTATGTGACAGTAATCGCCTGAGGCTTGCGGGAGGTGTGGCAAAGTAGTTTCCCAGCCGACAGCGATCTCTTTTAAACAGGCACAGGACTGAAGCTGTCCACTGTGTTGCCTACAAAGCCAGGCAGTCAGAGGGCAACGATGTGGGAGGGGATATGGTTGGCAGGGGCAGCAAGAACATCAGACATCTAGACCCAACAGTAAGAAAGAGAGGCGTACAATGTTGGCTCAAAAAACGCCAATATGATAGGGTAAAGGATATACTGGGCACAAGAGTCGAATCGAATAAGGAAATAAAATTACTCATTGATAGAGTAAGGCGATAGATATGGAATAGAGCACAAACAGGGAGGACCAACGTAACACTTCCTTCCTAACATAAAAGAAACAACAGGAACTACATACTATCTTCCAGCCAAATGAGCTATACACTAACTCTCGGGGAATGGCCCGTTCCCAGCTACTTACTGAAAACGGGACACCGCACCACAGACATTTGTGAATGTGGAGCAATGGGTGCTTAGGATCACATTATCTGGGAATGTGTCGTTAGAAAACGTATTACAAACCAGAGTAGGAATGAATTAGGAAATGCAACAGTCTATAATATAATAAAGAATAAGGAACTATGACATAACCTTAAACCGCTTACAGCTAAGATATCAGCTTCTGAAATTCAAGCCTACATGGTTGATAGACAACCAAGGGGAGGCCATGCATCATGGTCACGAGACTTGCCATGGCAGAACATCCACCCACGACAATCTTCGGGAGCAGTGAGGAACCGAGTCTCGGGGAGAACCAGGAAGAACTTTCTGAAACCATGACGGCCGTCTCCCAAACTCTACACCTTGGGTGGCACAGCAGCATAGCCCATGTGAGTCCTGAGTTGCACCTCGGTGTGCTGATGGCTAACCATTGAGACAAATGAGAGATGCAGCTTGATTTTAATACCAAGTCATCATCATCATCTTGGACAGTTTCCAGCCACTGGCTGGGTCTGTCGGGAACACAAGCCTCTCCATCGTGTTCTGTCTTTCCACCATTCCCCCTCTTCCACCTTCGTCCAGTTCTCTCCTCTTCTCGTCACACATTCCTTCACTCCCTTCACCCATCTATCTCTTGGTCTTCCTCTGGGCCTCTTCCCCTCCAGTTGCAGATCAAACATCCTCTTTGGAATTCTTCCCTCATCCATTCTCTTCATGTGTCCATACCACTGCAGTCTTGATTTTTCTATCCTGTCCTGTACTGGCTCCTCCTTTAGTCTTTCCCTCACATACACATTTCGCAATCTGTCTCGTCTTGTTACACCCAACCTGCTCCTCTGGAACTTCATTTCGCTAGCCTGTATTCTACTTTTGTCGCTTTTGTGCATTACCCATGTCTCACTTCCGTATGCCAATATGGGGACAAAGTAGGTTCGGTATATAATTCCCTTGGATTTCTGTGGCACCTCCTTGCTCCAAATAAGCCCCCTAATGCATTTGTAGAACTGCCCTGCTTTTCTGCACCTTTCATTTATTTCCATTGCGTTTCCCCCCTTACTTTCAATCACGCTTCCCAGGTACTTGAAGTTCTCTACCACTTGTAGTTTTTCCCCTCCACAAGTTATATCCACATTTGGCCTATTCGTCTTCCTTGTTGTGACAATTATTTCACTTTTCTTTGCAGAGAAATGCATTCCATATTGTGCTGCCGTTGCCTCCCATGCATCTAACTGCTCTTGCACCTCCTTCTCGCAATTTCCCCATAACATCAGGTCATCGGCAAAAAGCACTGCTTTCATTTTATGATCTCCAATTGCATCTGACACTTGCTGTAGGATTTCATCCATAACAATAATAAACAATAAAGGCGAAAGTGCACTTCCCTGTCGCAGCCCATTTTCCAGCTTGAACCAAGTACAGTGGTATAATGTAATGTTGTGCTGTGGGGTATAGTGTTGTAATAGTATAGTCCACAATTGTAAATTACAAAATGTGTGACATATCAGTGCCACATAGTGTAATAGAACAGTAGTCTGTGCCTACTGAATTCCGAATGATCGTATGTTTTTGCGCCAGATGGTCAAAGGGAAGCATTCAGATTTTTTAGTTATTATTACACACATTACAGGCCTGATAAAGACCATGCGAAACATTCATGATTACTTACTCTTCGTCGGCCGCTGTGACCGAGCGGTTCTAGGCGCTTCAGTCCGGAATCGCGCTGCTACTACTGTTGCAGGTTCGAATCCTGCCCCGGGCAGGATGTGTTGATGATGATGATTGGTTTGTGTGGCGCTCAACTGGGCGGTTATCAGCGCCTGTACAAATTCCCAACCTTTGCTCAGCACAATCTCGCCATTTTCATGAATGATGATGAAATGATGAGGACAACACAGACACCCAGACGTCTCGAGGCAGGTGAAAATCCCTGACCCCGCCAAGAATCGAACCCAGGAACCCGTGCTCGGGAAGCGAGAACTCGACCGCGAGACCACGAACTGCGGACTCGGGCAGGAATGTGTGATGACCTTAGTTAGGTTTAAGTAGTTCTGTGCCTAGGGGACTGATGACCTCAGATGTTAAGTTCCATAGTGCTTAGAGCCATTTGAACAATTTGAACTTCTTCCTGTTCTTCCAGTACTCCTTCATTCGTTCACTAAAGACTCTTCATTTCTCTGTTCACTTTGGCCGTTGGGCTATAGGTGCTGTTTTATCTGACATTACTTCCCACTTGTGCACCTTGTGTCTGTAGACGCCTTTGCCCATGACGTCCGCCGAATCTATTTGAGCTCTTTCCAGATCAGTTTCGACTTGTGTCATCCAGGGAGTAGTGGTCTTGAGTCTTTGGATGTACCTGAGGATTCTGTCGGTGAGTCTGACCTGTGGGAATCTTATTATTATTATTATGTTTTGATGTAGTTCAAAAATGGCTCTGAGGACTATGGGACTTAACATCTGAGGTCATCAGTCCCCTAGAACTTAGAACTACTTAACCCTAACTAACCTAAGGACATCACACACATCCATGCCCGAGGCAGGATTCGAACCTGCGACCGTAGCTTTCGCCCGGTTCCCGACTGAAGCGCCTAGATTTGATGTAGTTATTCTACATGGGTTTCCCCGTTCAGTAAAATAATGCTTAGTTATAACTACGCATTAGAAATAATTTTAAAACTTTATGTGTTTTCAGATGGTAGAGCACTTGCCCGCGAAAGGCAAAGGTCCCGAGTTCGAGTCTCGGTCGGGCACACAGTTTTAATCTGCCAGGAAGTTTCATTATGTGTTTTCTTTCTGCCAATTCACGTGCAACATTCGGTGTTTTCTTTTATATACACTGAAGAGCGAAAGAAACTAGTACACCTGCCTAATATCGTGTAGGGCCCTACGAGCACGCAGAAGTGCCTCAATCCGACGTGGCAAGAACTCGAATATTGTCTGAAGTAGTGCTCGAGGGAATTAACACCATGAATCCAGCAGGGCTGTGCATAAATCCGTAAGAGTACGAGGGGGCTGCAGATCTCTTCTGAACAGCACGTTGCAAGGCATCCAAAATATGCTCAATATTGTTCATGTCTGGGGAGTTTGGTAGTCATTGGAAGTGTTTAAACTCAGAAGAGTGTTTCTGGAGCCACTCCGTAGCAATTCTGGAAGTATGTGGTGTCGCATTGTCCCGCTGGAATTGCCCAAGCGCGTTGGAATGCATAAAGGGCGTGAATGAGTGCACTGATCAGACAGGACGCTCACGTACGTGTTATCTGTCAGAGTCTATTTAGAAGTATCAGGGGTCCCATATCACTCCAACTGTACACAACCGACACCATTACAGAAACTGCACCATCTGCTGACAAGCAGGTCCATGGACACATTAGGTTATCTCATGTCCATCCGCTCGATACAATGTCAAACGAGACTCGTCCGACCAGAAAAATGATTCCAGTCACCAACAATCGAATGACGGTGTTAACGGGCCCAGATTTGTGTCGTGCAGTCATAAAGAGTACAAGAGCGAGTCTTCGGATCCGAAAGCCCATATCGATGATGTTTCGTTGAATGGTAAGCACGCTGACGTTGATGGCCCAGTATTGAAATCTGCAGCAATTTGCGGAAAGATTTCAATTTTGTCACGTTGAACGATTCTCTTCAGTCGACGTTGGTCCTGTTCTTGCAGCATCTTTTTCGGGCCGCAGCAATGTCTGAGATTTAATGTTTTACCGGACTCTTTTATATTCACGGTACACTCGTGAAATGGTCGTACGGTAAAATCCCCACTACGTCGCTACCTCGGAGATGCTGTGTCCCATCGCTCGTGCGCCAATTGTAACACCACATTCAAACTCAGTTAAAATCTTGAAAACCTGCCATTGTAGCAGCAGCAACCGATCTAACAACTGCGCCAGACACTTGTTGTCTTATACAGGCGTTGCCGACCGTAGCACCGCATTCTGCCTATTTATATATCTCTGTATTTGAATCGTTGATTGCAAAAACAACTTAAGTTACATTCACCTGCTTTTAAGGAAATTGAGAAGAACAATGTAAGTACTATATAAATTTTTAGAATATTGTCAACAAGTCACACCTACATGCTAAACCGTTCGCATTGCAAGAAACCTTTTGTGGTGTGGATTTAGGTTGCTTTTGCAATTAATACATTTGTTGAAATAAAAGTTTCAAAAAATACAAAACAAGTTAACAATTTTTATTGAAAATACAGTAGACTATTCTTATATTTCTTGGAGAGCTGTTATACAACATATTTGAGTGCATTCGCTAATTAGCATTGATTACAAAAGGAATAACAAGTAATATAACAAAATCTAATTTAATGGTTACAGTAGAGAAGCCTACCCAGTGTTTCTTGCATATTTGCTATAGGTCGAGTTAATATTTCATTCCAGAAGGATGACACACTTACACTGTCATGAACAAATCATACACATTGTTTAATGTCTTCCATTTTCTTCACCCCAATAGGTACTGTCATATCCTTGTAACACTTTTCATCTGGCAACTGTGGTTTTTTCCTTCGTTCAGCCATTTACGGATTCCATTGCTTTCACTCTTGGCATCTATGATTCATAACGGAAATGATGAAACTTTGATATATTTTGTGGTACCTTGTTAGCCCTTGGACTATCTCGTTTCAGTGCTTCAGTAGAAAAGCAAGTCTTCTTATAAACTGAAGGCCACCACTTCTTTAAGTCTACTATTCCATGTCCATCCACTAAATGTACGATGAAATTACTGTTTGCAGTTACTATAAGCTCCATTAATTCATGAATTGCGTACGTTTTTTCTACTTTCTTGAGAGCTCTCTTTATTACCCCAAATACCCTATCACATGATAGGAATGAATGACAGCGGAGAGGGTAAAAATGTTCAGTCTTTTGATGCCGGCCTAACTCCATAAGATCTAAATGCAGGCGGATCATTGTGTTGTGTTTGTTCTGTTCCTGGCAGTTATCGGAAAACAGAAGTACGTTTTTCACATCTTGAGCTGCAAATTAATTGACGTAGCTTAATAGAAAAGTGCAAACTTCATTGGGTCCTTTCTTCGCATTCCCTTCGTGATAGAGATAAAATACAGATGACCTTGTATGTAAATTATGTATACAAAATACTGCAACAGTCAACCGACGCAAATAGAACTGCTCTTGCACAAGGACACGAGGAAGTTGAACATGTTGCATGTAGTTGAAACATAAAGCAGTACTTTTAGGATTAGTCTCAGACTGTCTTTTACCATCTTGCAGAGCATCATAAAACTTCATAGATCTTCTAATCTGGACAATCTTCTTCTGCTACAGCTGCTCGTATTGCCACCTCATTGAGTGTATTTGACTTAAATCTTTAACGTCAACTCTTCTACTTTTGGTCTTTCGAAAGCAAGTGAAAAGTTTTCACGAGAAATATTATTATGGTACTCGTATTTCACTGTCCAGTTAGGATGTTTGGCAATAAAATGTCGGTGAATTTTTTTCAGAGGTAGTTCCCAATCAAGGTAATGCGTAGTGCGGCTACCATAATGACTTTCCTTACTGGGGAATTATATGATGTGATCTGTAATTTTGACAATTTCCTCTGACGGCATAGCATTTCCCTCTTCCCTCTTCCGTCTTCGGTATCTGCCCACTACACAGCAGTTTGCGATTTCTCATAACTCTCGCATCACTTACTGCATAAATACTTACATAAGCTTTTCTACTTACCCCAAACCGTTTGTCTCCAACGAGAACACAGTAGCTAAAAGATTTTTCACGCCTGCACCCCTTCTCACGTCTTGGGCAGTACCTATTAACATCACTAGTTGTAATCACTCCTTGCAGGGAAAGGTCCTGGTCATTCTTGCATTGCATGTTCACAAAATGTGCTAAAGCTTGAGTTCTGTTATCTTCTGCATAAGATGAAAACTGCTTATTCGACACTTGCAGTCTTACCCTGTCACCTTTTCCGGAATTGCTTTGCTGCTATAATTCACGTGTTCCTCTCCATGATACTTAGCTTTCTTCACAATATTTCTTTAAAATTCCGAACAATGTTTCACCTTTTGATTGATTGTTTCGTCAGAAGGTGCATGTGATGACGATTATGGTAATATGGGCGTTGAGAATGTGTCACTCCTTAACGTGACAATCCTGGCAGTGCACGAGGATCAGCAGAGTCAGCGAGGAGCGAAGCTCGAGAGATGGCGCAAACGTCCTCTTGTCTCGCCACGCGCCACGTGCCGACTTCACGACGCGGCCCACTTCGGCGGCGTCGGCGTCGCGTCCGACTCCGGTTTACCCACCGGCGGCGCTTACGCGGCACGAAATGAGATTTCTGACGTGGAGGCGCTGCGCTTTCATTTGAATACAGAGCCGGCGCGGCGGGCGCGTGTTTTTCTTCCGGCGAGGGTGCGGGTGCGGGTGCGTCTGCGGCTGCTGCCGCGACCTCCGCTGCGTGGCGCGGCGCGGTGCGGCTGCCACCGGGCCCGGAATACGTAATGAGCGAGCGGGCGGTGCCGCGCGCACGCCTTAAAACTCTGAAAGGCCCCGGCCTTCAGGGGCACGCGGGGGGTAAACGCTCCTGTAAGAGAGCTGTAACGAAGCTGCAGTCTCTCCGCGGCAAAGTGAGCCACCCGACAGCGAGACCGCGACGCGGAAATTACGCGAGACCGCCAATTTGTGCCCTGTGACCTTTGGACTCGTACTTTTGTCTCGGGGCTCTGCCTCAGCAGTTTCCTCAATAGTGTCGCGCGGAAGCAGAAGTAAAAGGTCTGCAGATTTACATTTGTGTTTAGATGAAATCATTATCCGCTCATTAAACTCTAGTGAATGTGTTATTGGACTTTGTCGACATTACGTCACCAAGAGCGGTTGAGGGGAAATTGTTGAAAAGAGATTGTAAGATGGGTACCAACAATTGTAAAGCAATGCCAACGGTAGTAGAATTCAGTAAGACAATGGTGAGGATACTACGAGGGCGCCGGCAGCGGTGGCTGAGTGGTTCTAGGCGCTTCAGGCCAGAACCGTGCTGCTGCTACGGTCGCAGGTTCGAATCCTGCCTCGGGCATGGATGTGTGTGATGTCCTTGCGTTGGTTAGGTTTAAGTAGTTCGAAGTTCTAGGGGACTGATGACCTCAGATGCTAAGTCCCACAGTGCTCAGAGCCATTTGAACCATTTTGGTGTTACGAGGGCGCACTGAAAAGTGATGCCTCCGAATTTTTTTAATGTGAAGATTCTTTTTTTGACTATATCACTTCCTTATCATTTACATACTGTCCGCCCCAATAGCAAAATGGTCAGCGTGACGGACTCCCGTCCTAAGGGGCCCGGGTTCGATTCCCGGCTGGGTCGTGCATTTGCTCCGCTCAGGGTCTTGGTGTTGTGTTGTCTTCATCATCATTTCATCCCTATCAGGCGCGCAGATCGCTCAATGTAGCGTCGAATGTAATAAGACCTGCACCAAGGCTGCCACAGATGAAAAAACGCTCATTTACATTTTCTATTTACATATTTATTCATCATGCCTACTGTAATGTATGAGGCGGAACTATGGGCCTCATGGAAAAAGGGGTGACCCGGCTGAGTCAATCAGTTTGACGCTTAGTCTGTTCACGAGGGTGGCCATTATTGCACGCGTTGATCACGTAGGCTGACGTGAGGATCAGTGAACTATACTTGACGGGATGTATCTAGAACATCTTAGGTGATTAGAAGTTAGTAGACAAGAATACTATTAAATACATAGCTTTAATTCAGCATCAACGGTGAACATCGGTCTTCACTTTGTACAATAATATTTGAAAGTGCAGTTATAGACTGAATTGCGAATACTCCTTTACAATTCCGATTGCTTCACACATACAGATCAATTGGCACTGCATAAACTGTATGTGGCGTCTGGCTAGGTCGTAGCTACTGATTTAGCTGAAGGCTATGCTAAGAAGCGTCTCTGCAAATAAGATCTCTGAAGCTATAACTAGTGAACCATTCCTATTAAAGTCGGCTGTAGAACTGGGCAGCGCGCTAGCTTGTCTCGTAAGACCAGCTGAGTGGCGGCGCTCGGTCTGCTAGCGTCGACAGTGGCGACTCGCGGGTCCGATGTGTACTGACGGACCGCGGCCGATTTGAAGCCTACAACCTAGCCAGTGTGGTGCCTACATACTCATTTCTCAACATGGTCACCCTGACGACGCACATTCCTCCTGAAGAGAGACCAGATTGTTGATACCGTCACCGTAGGAAGTTTTTACTTTGTCGCCGGTGTCAATCCCATCTCTGCTTGCGCCGCATCATCACTATGAAAGTGAATTCCCCGAAAGTGTCCTTTAAGTTTTGGAAAGAGATAAAAACAGAGCGATGGAGGATGATCGATGACAGTAAATCCAAGCCGTCAAATTGTCGCAGATTTCGCAATCCTCGCTTGTGGTCCGGCATTGTCATGCTAAAGGAGAGAGTACTCCGGCTGCGGACAAATTCATAGAAATCGAAACTGGATTACAGCACGCACCGACATGGTTACCTTCAACACTGCCATATCACACGTTGCAATTCGGAGTCCTCTAGCGACAGAGTGCTGCAAATATGTAGACATGAAGAATAAGGGTGCAGAATGTATGTTTTACTTAAAAGGTTTTAATGGTTACCTCAAAAAAATTCGCAGGCACTGCTCTTCAACACGACCCCGCGATTTCGCTCACCACCAAAACCTGTGGAAGTTACTCCCTGATGCCATGACACATGTCCTATAATTCTGGTCTTTTTTTAAATAGTACTTTCGACATATTCCTTTCTTCAGTGAATCTACTGAAAATTTAATTTTGTATTTTGTCATTCATTAACATGAATGTCCGCCCCGACAGCTGAGTGGTCAGCGTGACAGGTTGCCGTCCTAAGGGCCCCGGTTCGTTTCCCGGATGGGTCGGGAATTTTCTCCGCTCAGGGACTGGGTGTTATGTTGTCTTCATCATCATTTCATCCCCATCCGACGCGCAGGTCGCCCAATGTGACGTCGAATGTAATAAGGCCTTTACCAAGGCTGCCGGAGGGCCTCCAGGCCAATGAAGCCAAAACCCTCATTTCCATTTCCATTAACATGAATCAGATGCTTATCCATATGATTCTATAAATTTACAATTTCAGTTGAGGAAGTAGCAGGAATAAATTTGCATACACACACATGAAATCCATATCAATCGCTATAGCAAGTGTTGCAGCCTCAAACAGCTCTTCTCCATTACTCTAATCAGGGCATCACAAAAACAGCCTCAGATGTTTCGTTTCCTGTAGTTCTCAACATTCATACAGTGCTGCCCCTTGTAAGGGTCCCATTTTCGTTAGGCTGTCCTTAAATTTCTCTAAGCCCGGTCGTAACCTGTTCAGTGATCTCAATGTGGTCCAGTCCGCAGTGTGTACGGAGACGATTAATTTGGCTGCCCACAGAATTTCTCTTGCTTTCTTGGCTGATGTATTTAGTGCAGCTGTTGACTGTAAAAAGTTCTTCCTAGTCTTCAACCTAAGTTTTGGTGGGCTATGTTCATGCGGTGGGTTTAACTCATTTCGTTAGACTTTGTTCCTTTCGGCATTTGCTGCTATCTCCTGGCGTGTGTCAGGAGGAGGATTGCCTGCCGTGCTGTATAGTTTACCAGACATCCACTTCTACCGTGTGGGCGAATTGATGCCATGTAGGGCAGTCATATTCACCAGCCATGGAACACAATGTCGTAGCAGAAGTACGAACCATCTTTGGTTGGGCACCCCAATTGCAATCAACTCGTGTTTGCTAGATGTTTGATACTTTTAATAAGAAATGCTATCTTTTCCAGGGCTAGAAACGGGGCAATGAAGATTAGCGTTTAACGTCCCGTCAACAAAGAGGTCATAAGAGACGGATGACTAACTCAGAATAGGGGAGGACGGGGAAGTAATTCGGCAGTGCCCTTTCAAAGGAAACATACAGACATTTACCTGGAGTGATGTGGGGAAATCGGGGAAAACTTCAGTTTGGTTCGTCATACAGGGATGCGAACTGTAGAAACCCCGTCAGTGTTAGTGGACTTCTTATACCCTATTTGCTTCGTCCAGCATCGGTTATTTTGCTGCCAAGTAAAGAGAGTGTCTCCATTTCATCTACTACATGGTCTACAATTTTGATATTGGTCGCAACCATTATTTCAACTGCTTCTGAACACTTCACACTTCTTTGCTTTACTCTCAATATATGTTTTGTGCTCAATAATCTTTTCATACCTTCAACAACCCTTTCGCCAAGCTGTTGTTTGAACTACTCGTCTGCTCGTAAAAGTTTTTAGTTCGCGACCTCTTCAATATACTACTTTCTTAATGTCCTCTAACATGTTCCGAACAGTTTGTAACGAGATTGTTTGGCTGTAAAGTTCGCAGAGTGGTTGCAATTTTAGGTAATTGTAGTACCAACGCAAGTAGCATCTTCAAGCCCTGATTAGTGAAACTATCCGTTGTTATAACCAAAATCACAATCCAATAAACAACTTCGTGACCCTGTCTGACTCTGAAAATGAATAAGAAATTACCTCAGTATTTCACGCTTACAATAAATCACACAAGTAACCAAAGGAAGGCATAGCCTGCGTATTTTAACATCAACCACTGTGAAGCGTCTAGCTTAAACTTTTCCACTCTAGTTCTTAGTTGGCACAAATTGACAAAATCGGAAGCCTTCTTTTAAACAGCATATTTGCTTCAGGACCCGCTGGCCGACCCTTGGGACGCTATGTTACCGTAACGAAATAGCGGTAATAACTCCGTAGTTGAATATGAGCTAGCTGTGTAGGTGGCAGCTATATGATCCAAGCGCAGTGATTACGTATGTGACGTTTGTTTGGTAGTACTCATTTCTCTGACATGCCGAGGAAAAGCTTCTCATCACGGGCAGAGGATAGGTACATGTGGGGCAGAAGGTGAAGTACCTCTCACGGTTAATGCTTAACTGTTTCTGCGCCGTCTCTGACCTTGCGCCCTTGGTTGATTAGGAGGGGGGGGGGGGGGGGGGGAGAGGCTGATCTTTCCACTATCTCGGTACGGCCCTGCGTATGAGTGTTACAAAAAACCCTTGTTAGCGTGAAAGCTGGAAAATATACATTAAGACCTTACAGAAATAATTAAAGTGTGAAATTTATGCACATTTTAAAAACTATAAAAATATTGATTTTTGATGCCATTTATATAAAAATGCAAAACACTATTCTTATTTTTTAAATTAAAATCAGGAAGACTAGAGGGCAAACATAAAAAGTAAAACGTATTTCAAGACTTATTGAAAAAACTGTGACATTAATTGCATTGAGATAAATTAGTTTTAGCGAGAGGAAACGTTGGATGTTCCGTAAATATAGGGCCCGCTGGATGCTGTCTGTGGAAATGAAGGTATGAGTTGGAGTGGAGAATGGGAGGAAAGAAAGGGGGCAGGTCTGTGGTACAAAGAGAAGAAGGGATTGGGGAAGGAAGAGGGAATATTGAGCTCTGATGTGCAGTGGCATAAGACGCCAAGAGAAAATACTGATAGGACGGATAAGTATCTGGGCAGATTTCATCGTCTGTCAGAGGAAGTCGATCGAGGTTGCTTTGGGAGATTGTTGCTGCTATTGTGATGGACTTACGTAACCTATGGACGGACGTAAGTTATCATTACGTCGTTCTGCGACAGATGATGTCAACGTCTGCGCTGGTGGTTCCACGACTTCTACAGGAGCCTAACAATCCGGCGAAAAATTCCCTGTTATTGATGTGCTTACCGCTTTCATCATACTGTGGGTGACTATCATATTGATTTTTATCATTAGTTGCAATAAAAATATTACTAACTCTGCGTACAAGAATAGAGCCATCATTTTGAATAATGCCACCGTTCAGCCGAACAGCTGCAGAACGCGATCTTCTGGTAGTGACTGCGTTTTATTATGTTTTTGTCGTGAACAATAAATTAAATCTATACAAAATAACCAGTGACCATACACGAGAATATCGGCTTCTGAGCCTGCCAGGCCTTTTAGTTAAAGAATATAACAGCGCCGCAGCTGCAGCAGCCTTCGTTTCGCTCCTCTGGACAACGTTTTTGGTGGTGCAAAATTCAGCCAATCTCTGCTATGTTCAGGTCTGCTCGTTAAGATGAATGTAATCAAATGCCAGGGGGAAGCATAAAAACCAGGTGGGAAATACCAGGTGCGGGGTATAGCTACTAACGTCAGTTACTCTCTCTCTACGTGGTCATAAAGCGAGGCAGACGTGTCCCTTCATTCTAAATGTGACAGAGGAATGGGACGCAAATAGCACCCAAATCCAGACTGCTTCTGCTTCCAGCAATCCTTTCAAAGTAGCAAAAAAGGAAGACAGAGGCAGGGAATGAGTACTGGTGCAGATAAAAAGTGCCAACACTGCTGACTCCGAAAAGCTAGTAAATATGTGGAATGAAAGTGCAGTTAGGAATGTATGGGTAATTTCCGATCTACAATGTAAGGAATTTAGGCTCACATTAATAGAAAAAAAGCTGTTTTCAGTCCAGTACCTAAAATTTTAAGCTTTGAATTATCATACTGGGTTAATGCATATATAATCAGTCTAGAAGTGTAGAGTTGACTGAAAAACAATGAAGGAGGCCTAAAGAAATGAGCCTGTAAGACAGGTATTCTTCCAAATAAAATGTATATGATATGATGCCTTCGGCAAACAAAATCGATAGGAGTCTGAACGACTCACATTGTACAAAAGGATGACCACTAAATGGATATTCACTATAGCAAATAGGATGCTGTACAGTTAGCTGGCTATTTTGGAACACCCACAAGTGCGATCCACCTTTCAGTTGACGCATCCATTTCCTATCCCTTAAAATAGAAAATATGGCAGTCAGTCCCCTGATAGAATGATAAACCTGGTTCCGCAATCAGGGAGAGGAGTGCGCCGCAGCATAGTATTGTATAAACACCACCTTTCGTATGCTGGGGCTAAGGCTTGGTGAATAATGTAAGGAATTAGAAAGAGATCATGGCAAGAATTTCTGAATTCCATGGCGACCAAGAAAGTATCACAGTCAGTGAGGCAGATTCCACTAAGGAAGAGTAAAATGCAATCTCGATCATACAGATGAGAGATTTTCTCACTGTATGTCCATAAATAATTACAATTAAGGGGTGTGAGAGAGACTTACCTATCCACAAGGCCCAGCGCCAGAGTGTTGTGTAATAGAGTAGGATATTTGGTCGTCATCATCTGTAGACCAATTCGTCTTCATCATTACATTATCTAGCGATTAACAATAACAAAAATTCATTTTTGGGATTTCGAACCTCATTCGGTAAAACACGAACTTTTATAGGATCACTTTGTTGTCTGTCTGTCTGCCTGCCTGTTAAGGTCTCTTTTTCTCAGGAACTGGCTCAAATTTATGTCACATACTAGGGTCTACATTCCCTTGGTGGTGTAAAACATGTAAGCTTTGAAGTCAATTGAATCAAAAGATACGGTCATTGATGTGCCATATTCTCATAGTCGCAAAGTCACTCATCAAAACCTACAGGTTATTTCCCGTTGACCGAGAATCATAAAATGCGAGAAGTGAAAAGCGAGTTTTCACAGCAGAAGCAAGGAAAAAATACGAGAATTGTTAATTTGTAAGTATAACACAAGAAGGAATTATTTTTTATGTCTTTTATTATTCGAGTGTGTCTGTCTTTCTGTTAAGACCCCTTTTCCTCGGTAACAAGTACGCCTGTCCAGCTGAAACTTACATCACATGTTAGTGTATATGGTCCCTTGGCGGCGTAATTAATATTTTTCGGATTTTCTTCTGTTACTTGTACTGCGACAGCGTACTTCTTACCAAATTTCATGATTCTAGGTTAACAGGAAGTATCCTATAGGTATTGAAGAATGAATTTGCGAGTATCAGAATGTGAGACACAAATTCAAATGCCAGTTAGCGTAGGCTGTTAATTAACTCTAATAAAATAAGTAAGAAATTACAACATAAAATCCAAAATTACGCAAAATATACTCTTAGAACTTAACATTAAATCGTTGTCGAAAATCTTGGAATTCATGGGACCGATATATTGCCGGTATCGATATCGATAATAGGCAATTATCGTATGGATTCTCGATTCCCCGGGTGCACTAACTTTCTGTATACATAATTAAGTTTATACGGAACCGTCGATGCCCGAGTCCTATTCACATTTAACTTTTTTTTGTCACCTGGAACTGAACATACTACGGTACTGTAAAATTAACTGTTGAATTTTTCTTCGCTTCTTTAAAACAGATTTGTAGAGATACTCCTCCTTGTGATGGAAAGACATTTTTAACCAACCACTAAAATGGTATCCCTCAAGCTGGTGGCGTAGGGCAATTAGTATGCAGAAACTGCAAAAGGAGCATATTGAAGTGATAACAGTCCTCAGAAAGGGTTATAGCCACTGGCTGTAAAACGAATGTGCGAAATATTCAATGCTATGCAACTAACAAAATGCCTGAAGGAGACATAAAAGATGCATTTCATACAGAGTTAAATGGAGACCTTTGACAGAACATAAACCACATGTTTGTGATTCAGGCGAGGACGGCTAATGTTCTCTTTAATGCTGATGTACACCAGGCTCGAAGTCCTAAGGGAATCGGCGAAATGCCACGAGTAATGAAAATTATGGAAAAGGAGAACTACATTGGAAATGTTTGGATACGTCGGAAGTTAGGGTCTGATGGAGCGCGTGCTAGGCTACTCCGTGCCGTCGCGGAACGGTAGGTCAACGTGTTCGGTCATAGGGCTAGCTGTCCTCTTTAACAATAAAAATGATTGAATGAATGAACGATAAACAGAAACAAGTGTCATGCCACGTCCGCCCCGAAAAAGTGCAAGGAACAATAACGAACAAAATGAGATCAACAAAAAGAAGTGGTCAGAGCACCTACACAATAAGCAGGAGACCGGTTTCGAATCCCGGTCCGGCACAAATTTCTAACTTTCCTCATTGATTTAATGAATGTAAACTTGCAGTCAATGGTCTGTAATGCCTTTGCTTCTTAATGTAATAATAGAGACAGAAAAATTTTACTGGTAGGTTAGAACGCCAAAGCTAGTTCAGAAAATACAGAGCTTCAGTACGTCGTGGGTGTACACAGCTCTGAGTACAGAAATGCAAATAGTGAACTGCTGTCATATTTGTGCCAAGAATGAGCTACTTATTGGAGTCACAAAGTTTCCACATCGCCACTGCCGTAAGATAACGTAGGTCAAGCAGATTATATTATCGCAAATCAAGTGCTCGTAGATACATAGCTGTAAGCCGTTAGTTTCGACATTCACTGCTGAATGACAGAAATAAAAGAAGAGCGGGTGCTGGAAGTGACCGCCACCTAGTTTTGACGGAGTTCAGATTGAAGCTAATGGTAAACAGAACTAAACTCAATTACAAGCTCAAAAAAATAGATTTGGTGAAGTTAAAAGACCACCAGATCAAAGTTAGATTTGGCCTTGAAGTACAAATTAGATTCCAAGTCCTCTGGGATGAAAAATTCCTGCAGGAAGGAATTAAAATAGGTTGGAAAAAGCTGTCGATGTTAGAAAAAACATCTTAGGTTTTAGGGTACGCCAAAATAAAGAAGGCATCTCTGATGACAGGTGGAATGAAATTAATCGCAGGACAGAACTAAACCAAATTTTAAATTTCTTAAGACAAGAGCGCAAAAGATCGAGACGCATGAATAATACACGGAGGCAAACAATGTAGTGAAAATAAGGATAAGGAGAGATAAAAGGAAATTGATGGATAAACAAGTGGAATTAATAGAACAGGCAACACGAGAATATAATGGAGCCGTATAATATTACCAACGGCTACCGTTGTACCAATGGTGAATATTAGAAGTGACGGATGAGTGAAGAGCAAGGATGGATTGATTATTACGACCCAACAGGAACAGTTACAGACGTGGGAGGGGAATTTCGAGGACCGTTGAATCGTGAAGCCAACCAGGAACAGTAGGTGACAGACGTTCCAAGGGAAGGTTAAGCGTATCAAGATATAAATTTGCGGTGTGGCCCAATGAACGAAAGTAGAAGTGGTTTGAAAAACTTAAAAAATGCATAGCCTTCGTGTTTAGACATCATAGCACCAGAGCTCTTGAAATTTGATACTGAAAGTAGCGTTAAAATGATCCACCCCTTGATGAAGCATATTTGAATTGAAGAGAAATGCCCAAAGAAGTAGCCGGCCGCTGTGACCGAGCGGTTCTATGCTCTTCAGTCCGGACCCTCTGCTGCTGCGGTCGCAGGTTCGTATCCTCTCTCAGGTATGGATGTGTGTGATGTCCTTAGATTAGTTAGGCCTAAGTAGTTCTAAGTCTAGGAGACTGATGACATCAGATGTTAAGTCCCATAGTGTTTAGAGCCATTTGAACCCGAAGGAGTGGAAAAATACGTTGGTGCTAAAGTTTAGAAAAAAGGGAAATCTGCCAAACTGTAACAATTGGCTTGGTATTACATTGCTGTCAGTGTCCAATAAGATCCTCACCAGAACTAATCTAAATATGATTAAAGATTTATTAGAAGCTCGAATTCATAAAGAAAATGCCTGTTTTGGGCCACAACACAGTAGTGTTGATCTTAGTCACGGTCTCAGGTTCATCTTAGAGCAAAGCAAGGAACTCCAACATTCATGTACCTGGCATTCAATTCTGTGAAACATCAAATTCTGTGGCAGGTGTTACAGAAGTATCGTATCCCACAGAAGCTTCTAAGCACCATCAAAGATATGTATGACGGCTACAAATGTTGCGTGTTCCACAAGGAAAATCTCACAGAGCCAATAGACGAAACAACCGGAGTGAGACAAGAGTGTATTTTCTCACCAAAACGTTTTCTACTTATCGTTGATTCAGAGCAGGCATGAGACGAGGGATCCAATTGAGGATCCATGAACGTCTGGATAATCTGTATTTCGGAGACTACATAGTCTCACAGGTCTCAGGTTGACAGATACGAAAGCTAAATTCAACGAACTGCAAAAAAGCAGTGACTGCTCTTCCCATGATAAAGTTAGGTAAAACACAGGAATGTGAGTAAATTCGGGAAACATTGAGGAGGTGCTATTCATAGGACAGAAGCAGATGGAAAATGTCAATTCATTTCCTGTATCTGTGTAGCGTGGTCACAGATGGTGGAGGAGCTGGTGAAGATGTAAAAAACTAGATAAAGACAGCAGATGCTGCCCTCATACACCTGTATTCAGTCTGGCAAATTAGAAACATCATATACAAAACTAAAATTCATATTTTAATACAAATGAGGAAGCTGTCCTTTTGTACAGTAGACAAGAAGATAATATCACGCTCAAAGACGTTCATAAATAGGTGTCTCTGGTGCATCATGAATATCTGGCGACCAGAAAAATAAGTAATGAGGAGCTGTGGAGAAAAATACGCCAAATTACTGGAGTAGAACAGCTACGAGACAGAAAGTGGAGACTGATTGGTCACACATTGAGGAAACCAGTCGGAGAAATCGAGAAGGAGGTACCAGAATGAATTCCCGAATCACAGGGAAGAGAGGCAGGCCTACAGGTGCATGGAGAGGATGATGGAAGGTAAGTTGGCAAGTCCTGGAAAGAATTGAAGGAAATCGACGAAGAAAGAGAGGGATCGCGAGGTATTGTGGATGATTTATGCCTGCATAGAATACAAAGGAATTAAGTGCAAGCAAGATTAAAATGGTAAATACTTTATTTTACAGGTCTTTCATCAGGTTTAAAGAGGTTATTAGGCATGTGGCCAGATTATAAAATCTTATCAGACATATAAGAACTGCCTTATTATTCTTTAGTAAAGGATCGGAAATGCCTATGGCGAATGGCACCTTAAGCTTTCTGAATTCTGTGAGGAATATTGTTGTCTGTCTTCCGTGGACAAGGAAGAAACGGAGATTGAATGATTAGCACCTCCAACCTCTGAATTAGTCCAGTCACAAGTCCCTCAATTTCTTAATTGTACGCAATGCAAAAGAACAGGAAATCTACCTTAGTTGAAATCACATTGGAGTGGTCGTTGGGATAGAACTGCGACGAACTGACGTCAGGAAATCAAGGTAACCGACGAATGTGGGACTGAACGAAACGATATTATTTTGCTTTATTAGCGTTTGACATTTTCCGTTCCTCTTTCCTCTAGCACCTGACGTCCATTTTTAGGTGATGAATAAAGTCGGTGGAAGGTAACTTGATTTCACGGGAAGTTTCTAATATAGGGGCTTCCTTGGCAGCCCCGTTCGCTGTTTCGTTGCACCAAACGCCAGGATTTCGGTGCCATCCTCAGGCATGGGTGTTGTTCTCAACATAAGTTAGTTTACGTTAGTTTAAGTAGTGGCAGGTCGCTGTCGGCGAGCGGTTCTAGACGCTTCAGTCCAAAACCGCGCTGCTGCTACGGTCACAGGTTCGAATCCTGTCTCGGGCATGGATGTGTGTGATGTCCTTAGTTAGGTTTAAGTAGTTTTAAGTCTAGGGGACTGATGACCTCAAATGTTAAGTCCCATAGTGCTTAGTGCCATTTGAACTATTTTAAGTAGTGTGTAAGTCTAGGGACAGACGAAAATAAATGGTTCAAATTGCTCTGAGAACAATGGGACTTAACATCTGTGGTCATCAGTCCCTTAGAACTTAGAACTACTTAAACCTAACTAACCTAAGGACATCACACACATCCATGCCCGAGGCAGGATTCGAACCTGCGACCGTAGCGGTCACGCGGTTCCAGACTGAAGCGCCTAGAATCGCACGGCCACACCGGCCGGCCTAGGGACAGATCACTTCAGTGGTTTGGTCCCTTAGGAATTCAACCACACACTTGAAGCAAATGTCAGCACCAGCTTTTATTCAAAACATATAAATATATTTA
The DNA here is from genome assembly GCF_023864275.1 of Schistocerca cancellata. NCBI lineage: Eukaryota > Metazoa > Arthropoda > Insecta > Orthoptera > Acrididae > Schistocerca > Schistocerca cancellata. The sequence continues at coordinate 411,256,817 of NC_064631.1, forward strand.
CTTTTTCGAGAGCATTCTGTTGCCTCGTGTGGTATATTGATAACAAGTTACCTGCTGTGTTTTCCATAGTTCCTATTCTCTATGGAACTGCGTTTGGTTTTTGACTCAAGAATTGTCTAAATCTGATAGTTCGCCTGCGTTACAGAGCACAAGAAGATTGGCTACTGCTACTGCTTCCACTGCACACGACGATGTTGATCGTGGAAGATTATACTATTGGTAGTGACACGTTCTTGGACACAAGGAACCACATCCAGCGTTACCGTCCAACTCACTCCTCGAACTATCAGTGTATACATGGAGATCGTTGCACCATTTTTCATTGAAGTGTGTGCTGTATATCAAGTTGAAGTTTCTACTAGCGTTTATACTGAAGTCCATCTGGAGTACTGGAGTGTTAAACGTGCAAATATGAGAAGGTAGTTCATCTATAGATTTTGAAAGGATAATTTTCTGTCATCCAGACGAGTGTATAGCATTTCACATTCCTTAATGGCAGGATGAGACGTTAACGCCATATTTTCTAATATAGATCTGCTGGCAGGAATTACTCCTGCTGGCCCGTTATAGCTCCGCAGTGCCTGTCTAAGTTGAGCTACTGACGCTGCTGCTTGCCGGATGACTGCGGCCACTATTTGGACATTACGATCAATCAGAGAACGAGGCACTGGTCTTGTAGCGGGAATTACTCAATCAGGGCGCAGCTGCAGCTGGAACTGTTACCGCCTGTTTGCCTAGGCCGGTGCCTGTCTAAGTTGAGCTACTGACGCTGCTGCTTGCCGGATGACTGCGGCCACTATTTGGACATTACGGTCAGTCAGAGAACGAGGCACTAGTCTTGTAGCGGGAATTACTCAATCTGGGCGCAGCTGCAGCTGGAACTGTTACCGTCTGTTTGCCTAGGCCGCTCTGTTTGGTGCGGAAAGCAGGGGCGGTGGCCGTGAAAGGGCAGGTGGCAGCTGTCTCCCTGTTAGGCACGGCTGTTACCACTGGAACAAACAGTTTTCGGTTATATCGGTTTTTCTCGAAGCCAGTTCACCCTGAGTGTTGAAACCGATCTAAACAACTGGTTACTGAAAAAACAGATTTCAATTTTTTATTCCGGTTATTTCCTATAATAAACGTAGACATCGAACAAATATTGAAAGATTATAACTCTTCAAGTTTTAGGAAATTTAGAATCAAAATAGTAAATTAAGTAGGTAAAAAAAGAAAACTCAGTCAATCCACGGTTCACTGCTTTCCTCGAAACACATAAAGTGACTGAATACTACAAAAAGTCACCAGTATTCCCCTACTGATTCCAATTTTGTGGAACTCCACTCCGAAATAAAGTTGTAATCGAGGATCATGCCACTATTTGGACATTACGATCAATCAGTGCTATAGGATGAAAACTAAGATTTAAGAATATTTTTCATGTTAATTTGCCCGTTTTCAAGGGCTACAAGCAGATAAAGGCGTAATACGTAGACACAGGCAGCAGTTCACTTACTTCCTATTTCTATTGTATACTCTGAATGAACTCTTCTTACGTTTTTAATTTATTACTGTTATCACAATTTCCATTCTCTTTTATTACTTCATAGAAATGGCAGACAAATCTTCAATTTTTGGAAGCAAATGAGGCGCTGTACTTTATGACTACGTCACTCTGTAGAAATATTTCCAGACTAGCGTTGGTGCTATTCTGCAATACTACGGACGTCCGGTGACAACAGCGAGAAATTACCGTATAGACCAGATGGGGGCAAGTCTTGCAGACTGCATGCGCACACGTAACTTAAGCCACGTCACACTGCAACAGGAACAATATTGTCTCAACAAAAGTGTTCCAGTACCTATGGCATATGTTTGTTGCTCGTTGCTATCGGCGTTGTTATTAAAATAGCAGCGTTCGCTTTTCCCATTTTCAATGATAATGGAATATTTCAAACTGATAAAAAGTTTATTTAAATACGACAAGTTTAAGTACTGCTGCTATGTTAAAGTGATATACCACTTTTTTACCCACTTATAAGTAAAAAAATTTATAAAATTATATTATAATCGAGAACAAAGAAATACCGAAAACTATCGGTTATTCACTGAAAAACCGCTATCGGTCTTAACTGATCGTTTCTTTTTCCATCCATACACCCAGTGTCAGCAGGTCCGTCTCATTGGCGGAGTGCAAGGCCTCTGAAGTGAAGTGCAGCTCTGTCTCTGCAATAGTAGACTAGGAATGAGAAAATCTAACTGGTTAAAACCAGTACCGATATTTTAGTTCTTGAATAACCGATATTTTTCGGTACTTCCGTGGTCTCGTTTATTACAGGATTTTTTAATTTTTTACTCATAGCTTGCAAACAATAGGTATATCAATTTTAGATAGTATCAGTGCTAAAATTTTTGCTTTTTAAATACAACTTTATTTTGAAAACGAGTTATGTTTATTGGTAAAATTTCCATTACTTTGAATAATTGGGTTATTATGGAAAATGGGAAAAACAAAGTGTCATTTCAATGAGAGCCAACAATATGCCTGTTGCTGTGTGGCGTCGCCTGTTAGGTAATACATCTGGTCGATACGGTAGTTTCCCACAGTCGTCATTGGTGACCGGTAGTGTTGTAGAATGGCATCATCCCTAGTTCGGAAGTATTTTATGAAGTGTAATAGCAATGAAGTGCAATGTTCCATTACCTTTCAGAGATTAAAAACGGGAGGAGGCACAAGAAAACTTGCGTCATGACATGAGGAGAAATCATCAACAATGTTCATCGGAAGAGAAAGTAAATTTGTGTGAGATACCTATAAATTTGCTGACGTGCTATAAATTTGAGGCCGACCTCGGTGGCCGAGCGGTTCTATGCGCTTCAGTCCGGAACTGCGCGAATGCTGCGGTCGCAGGTTCGAATCCTGCCTCGGGCATGAATGTGTGTGATGTCCTTAGGTTAGTTAGGCTTACGCACTAAGTTCTAGGGGACTGATGGCCTCCGATTTTAAGTCCCATAGTGCTCAGAGCCATTTGAACCAATTTTTTGATAAATTTGGGATATTAACCTTAAAGGAAAGGAGTGGTTGTTTGAGTGTGAAAAACTGATACCATCCAAAAGTGACGATGCAGGCAGGTAATCATCTTGTGAACTTTCGCTCTCGGTCTCGCCACGCCCAGCTCCTTGCTCCTTCACTTTGCCGGACACTTCCAGACCGGTTTCTGCCACGCCTCAATCTCATATCGATCGAAGTTTCCTACTTCTTCACAATGATTAGACTTTTTAAATCTTTGATAATAATTAGTGGAAATAACAGTAATAAAAAACCGAAAGTCGGTTCAACCAGAAACCGATTATTTTGGGCCTTCATAACAGTCAGGCTACTCTGCAGACAAGAAAAACCGATTATTTCGGTGATAACCGCCATACCTTAAGCAGACACACTCCTAACGTTCTTGAATTGTGTCTCTTTATCCATGGTTTTCATTACTTTCTCTTTATCCTGCTCTATAGCCTCCTTCCCACATTCTTACAGAATCAGTTAGTTGTAGAGGAAAACGTTCGCAAGGTAACGACAGCTATTTGGCAAGCCCTGCTTGTAAAATACCTTCTCTAGACTTTTTGCATGCATTACTTTCTTCTCGTCTACGCATCCACGTAGCTGCTACTCCCAGCCGTTTTCTAATATAAACGGTGATTTAACATTCGGTAATTGATAGTACCCCGATAAAGAACGAGTGATCGCAGGGCACTGAAAATGTGTGGAAATATTTGTGATGCCACGCATAAAACAAACAACGAATAAACAATTGAATGAAACACGTTTTAATTTTCACACGAGACGCTAACGTTTGTTAATTGCGTACAATGTTTACGTTCCAGGTTACAAATGTTGTTCAGTGTGACGACCACCTGCATCCACTACAGCTAGCAGCAGCACAAGAGATACACTTTCACAACTGCTTGTGGCACTTTTCAGACGGTGAGCAGTGGAATGATCAGCTGTCACGACACAGTTCATGCACTGCCTGAAGACCGCATACTGCGTCCAGTACTCTTAGCCACGGTAACAGTAACGTGTTCAATGATTTGCGGCGCTATTGGCCGTCGGCCTTTCCCAGAAGCAATTCCCAAATCGGCAGTTGATTAAAATTTACGAGTCGTGGTCCTCGGCTCTAGTGCGGGAAAAGAACGTCTCCGTATGCCTTAATGCGCCATTACTTGCGAAGAGCGCCAGTACTATTGCTATTGCTTTGATAAACGGCTTTACGTCTAAAGCGCTGTTTATCTTGTCTACATATGCGCTACACACATACTCCGCAAGCCACCGTACGGTGCATATCTGAGGTTATCATGTACCTTTACTAGTAATTTCCTTTCCTGTTCCAATTGCAAACAGAGCGAGTTTAAAACAGTTGTCTAAAATCCTCCGTAGGGGCCCCAATTTCTCGCATCTTGTTTTCGTAGTCCTCATATGAAATGCACGTCGGTGGTAGCAGAATCGCTGTGCAGTTACCCTTAAATGCCTCCTTGGAGATCAATGCCCACCACCCGCTGTGACGGAGTGCCACTTCAATGGGTAGGAGTCTCCCAATGTATCTACATCTACATCTACATACATACTCCGCAATCCACCATACGGTGTTTGGCGGAGGGTACCTCGTACCACAACTAGCATCTTATCTCCCTGTTCCACTCCCAAACAGAACGAGGGAAAAATGAGTGCCTATACGCCTCTGTACGAGCCCTAATCTTTGTGGTCTTTCCGCGATATGTAAGTTGGCGGCAGTAAAATTGTACTGCAGTCAGCCTCAAATGCTGGTTCTCTAAATTTCCTCAGTAGCGATTCACGAAAAGAACGCCTCTTTTCCTCTAGAGACTCCCACCCGAGTTAATGAAGCATTTCCGTAACACTCGCGTGATGATCAAACCTACCAGTAACAAATCTAGCAGCTCGCCACTGAATTGCTTCTATGTACTCCCTCAATCCAACCTGATAGGGATCCCAAACGCTCGAGCAGTACTCAAGAATAGGTCGTATTAGTGTTTTATAAGCGGTCTCCTTTACAGATGAACCACATCTCCCCACAATTCTACCAATGAACCGAAGACGACTATCCGCCTTCCCCACAACTGCCATTACATGCTTGTCCCACTCCATAACGCTCTGCAATGTTACGCCCAAATATTTAATCGACGTGACTGTGTCAAGCGCTACACCACTAATGGAGTATTCAAACATTACGGGATTCTTTTTCCTATTCATCTGCATTAATTTACATTTATCTATATTTAGAGTTAGCTGCCATTCTTTACACCAATCACAAATCCTGTCCAAGTCATCTTGTATCCTCCTACAGTCACTCAACGACGACACCTTCCCGTACACCACAACGTCATCAGCAAACAGTCGCACATAGCTATCCACCCTATCCAAAAGATAATTTATGTAGATAGAAAACAACAGCGGACCTACCACACTTCCCTGGGGCACTACAGATGATACCCTCACCTCCGATGAACACTCACCATCGAGGACAACGTACTGGGTTCTATTACTTAAGAAGTCATCGAGCCACTCACATATTTGGGAACCAATACCATATGCTCGTACCTTAGTTAGGAGTCTGCAGTGGGGCACCGAGTCAAACGCTTTCCGGAAGTCAAGAAATATGGCATCCGTCTATTACCCTTCATCCATGGTTCGCAAGATATAATGTGAAAAAAGGGCGAGTTGCGTTTCGCAGGAGCGATGCTTTCTAAAGCCGTGCTGATGCATAGTCAGCAATTTCCTTGTCTCAAGGAAATTCATTATACGTATTCGAACTGCCGGCCGGAGTGGACGTGCGGTTCTAGGCGCTACAGTCTGGAGCCGAGCGACCGCTACGGTCGCAGGTTCGAATCCTGCCTCTGGCATGGATGTGTGTGATGTCCTTAGGTTAGGTTTAATTAGTTCTAAGTTCTAGGCGACTGATGACCTCAGAAGTTAAGTCTCATAGTGCTCAGAGTCATTTGAACCATTTATATTCGAACTGAGAGTATGTTCGAGGATCCTGCAACAAACTGATGTTAGGTTATTGGTCTGTAATTTTTAGGATCCATCCTTCTACCCTTCTTATATACAGGCGTCACCTCCGCTTTTTTCCAGTCGCTCGGGACTTTATACGTTGGGCAAGAGATTCGCGATGAATGCAAGCTAAGTAAGGAGCCAATGCAGTAGAGTACTCTCTGTAAAACCGAGTTGTAATCCCATCAGGACCTGGCGATTTATTTATTTTCAACCCATTCAGCTGCTTCACAACCCCAGGGATGTCTATCACTATGTCCTCCATACGGGAATCTGTACGAGACTCAAACGGCGGTATGTTTGTACGATCCTCCTGCATGAAAGATTTCTCAAATGCTAAATTTAAAATTTCAGCTTTCGTTTTGCTGTCTTCCGTTGCCAGGCTAGACTGATCAGTGAGTGACTGGATGGAAGCCTTCGACCCGCTTACCGATTTTACGTAAGACCAGAATTTCCTTGGGTTTTCAGCAAGATCATTTGCTAAGGTATGACGGTGGTAGTGGTTGTATGCTTCGCGCATCGCTCTTTTTACAGCAACACGAATCTCTACTAACTTTCGCCTGTCCTCATTCTCCAGATCTTTCATGTGCCGCGAGTGCAACTGTCTTTGCTTTCTGAGCATTCGCCGAATTGCACTGTTAAACCAGGGTGGGTCTTTTCCGTCCGTAACCCACTTTTTCGGCACATACTTGTCCAGTGCGTGATTTACAATGTGTTTAAAATTTGCCCATTATTCTTCCACGTCCACCGTACTGGAAGTAAATGAAGTCGATTGATTTACTAAGTGTAACAACTGCTTATCTGCTCTTTCTAGTAAGTATACTCTCCTAGCCTTCTTGACCGACGTTTCAACTTTCGTAACCGTAGTCGTAATGACAACATCATGATCACTAATCCCTTTCTCAACACGGACACCGTCGATGAGGTCTGGTCTGTTCGTGGTTACCAGATCTAAAATATTTCCATTACGCGCTGGCTGTCGATTTAGCTGCTCAAGACAGTTTTCGGATAATGTGTTCAAAAGTAATTCACACGACGGCTTGTCTGTACCACCTGTAATGAATCCATAGACATCCCAGTCTATACTAGGTAGGTTGAAGTTGTACTACCTCGATTTGTGTCTCCTCAATGATGGTTTCCCTACCCACTTGAGTGCTGCTCATGGCACCTTTACTACTATCGATGTCACGATGTCCTCCCCTGCTCTCATCGCTTCCCCTCATTGGTCATCCGATGATGACCTTTGTGACAGTGATTACTTTCCGGTGGTTCTATCATTTCCCTGTTGCTGCTACGCCGGCAAGTTCCCACATTGGCCTTCACATATGTCTGCTGTGTACTTGGACACCACCCTCTCGCATTGCACTGATGCGGTCGTCCAATTCGTCTCTGTCACTATTCTTCATGCTTCCGGCACTGCTGTCCCCTATCGATAGGTCCCTCTCGTCATCGACCAGTGCCGTGATGGGCCAAGGATGTAGCAGTCACTGTCCAGGACCGCCAACGGAGGCTGTAGCGATTTAAACGACATCCTTCACAGAGTAACCTCCTTAAAAGCGTCTCCGTGCTAAGGCTCGTTACCTTATTAAGCAGAGTAAAAAGGACTCTGGGAGTGCTATATCCCCTCCCTGGGGCTGTATGCCACTTCATCGCAGGTCTGCCCCAAGCTCTGTAGCCTTCTGGGCCGCTAGCGACAGTCAGCTGTTCAGGGTCTTAACCTTCAAGGTGCTTCTGTGCACTGATCCATTGGTCCTTGCATAATACCTTGTGACACATTTTGTGACGGCGTCAACGTCCTATTCCTATCCTGCTATCTTTCTCTGGCACAAAAGGTGAGGTGAACAGACCCCCATATATAATTGCGGAGGCTTCCGCGGCCAGAGTCGGTCGACATAAAAGTTTTCTGGGTATGGTACGGCATCATGATGTACAAACCTACTGTTGCTGGAGAAAAACCAACGTTTTGGTTACGGTTGCAGCGGCCTCCTCCTTCTCCAGCAGCAGTAGTTTATACATTATGACACGGTACCGTACCCAGAAAACTTCTATGTCGACAGACTCCCATCTATTTCATCCTGCACTACACTGAGCTCTATAATGAACTGTGCACTGAATGGGAATTCCTGCAGGCTCTTACTTGTTCATGAGACTCGGACCCAGGCCTGGATTCCATCCACAACAAGATATTCCAGCACTTGGACGTTCCCCAGAGGCAACATCTCCTTACTGTCTTCAACCGCATTTAGCTCACAGGTGGTTTCCCAAGACGGTATGGTTAGTCCCATCCTTAAGCCTAGGAAGAACCCAATGTCTCTCGATAACTACCGCCCAATTAGCCTAACGAATGTGCTTTGTAAACTGCTCGAGGGGATGGTTAGCTTTAGATTATGCTGGGTACTCGAATCTCAGGACATTTTGTCCTCGTATCAGTGTGGCTTCTGGGCAGGACAATCACCAACTGAACATTTACTCAGATTGGAAGCAGCAATGCCCATATGCTTTTGCTAACCGCCAGCATCTTGTCATGATCTTCTTTGACCTACATAAGGCATATGACAAGGCTTGATGCCATCACATTTTAATTACCCTCCATTATGGGGCTTCCATGGCCCCCTTCGGATTTTTATCTGCCAAGTTTTTATCTCACCAGGTTCGACTTGGCACATCACTCAGCACCCCTCGGATTCAGGAGAGTGGTATCCTTCAAGGTTCTGTGCTAAGTGTCACACTCTTCCTTATAGCCATCAGTGGCCTTGTAACCTTTGTTGGGCCTGTGGTTACCCTGGTTTGTACGTTAACGATTTTTGGATCTGGTGCAGCTCCCACTCAGTAGCATCTGCTGAGCGCCGGCTCCAAAATGCCATCTTATGGGCCTCTGTGTGGGCCATCTCCCATGGCTTCACGTTTTCTCCCTCCAAAACGCGGGATATGCATTTTTGTCATCGATCCACAGTACACCCTAACCCACAAATTAATTTAGATGACAGCTCCTCGATGTTGTAGCATGATCCTGATTCTTCTATATTATTTTTGATGAAAAGCTGACATGGCTGCCAAATACTCGCCACCTAAATACTGCATGTGAAAGCTTAACGTGCTCTGCCTTCTGGCCCACACATCATTGGGTGCAGGCCGTACCCCTCTTCTCTGTCTTTACTGTGCTCTGGTCTTCTCCAGACTAGATTATGGTAGTCAGGTTTATGGTTCAGCTGCACCTTCCACTTTGCAACTACTTGACCCTGTTCACCATTGTGGGGTGCATCCAGCTATTGGTGACTTTCGCACTAGTCCCATTGACAGCCCTCTCACAGAAGCGTGCATTCCCCCTCTACAAATACGACAGAGCCAACTCGTGGTATCTTATGCAATCGTCATTGAACAATTTCCTGACCATCTCATGTACCCTGTCCTCTTTGCCAATGAGGGATTTTTTCCCTCCTGACAACCGCCCTCAGGTGGAATTGCCGGTTGGCACGCGTCTTACTTCCCTCTATCGGGAACTCCATTTCCACTCACCGGAATGTACTCCATATCTCTCTTCTCAATTGCCCCCCCCCCTCCCCCTTATGTGGTGCCTAGATTACGGATTGGGACCGACCTATTCCAGGGTCCTAAGGTCTCTGTCGCCCCTATGGTTTTCCAGCATCTTGATGCCATCCTTGCAGAGTTCCAGGGTGCCACCATCTTCTGCGCTAATGGTTCTAAGACAATCGATAAGGTGGGACACGCTTTCATGTCTCCTACTGGCTTAGAACACTAATTATTGCCGTGATCATGTACGGTGTTCACAGCAGAGTTTCTAAACATTCACAGAGCCCCCTATTTTGTTTCTCAGGTCTCTCTCCAGAATGTTTTAGTTTGTTCACACTCAATGAGCAGCCTGTAGGCTATCAACCAATGCTACTCTCGTCACCCTTTGGTCTGTCTGCCCTTGTCTGTGCCACCTGCTCAGTTCCAGAAAATCAAGGAGTCTACTGCAGTTTGGCTCTTCTCTCTGCTCCTATCGGAAAGAGTTCACTGCTTTATGCTGTCTACGCATTACTCATACCAGGCTCACCCGTTTTTTCCTCCTGCGTAACGAAGCACCCGCACAATGTGGGTGTGTAGCCAGGGTGACGGTATCCCACATATTGGTGGAGTCTTCCTTTCTTTTGGCCCTTCGTGTTAAGTATAGTTTCCTGATTCCTTAATTTTAATATTAGCAAATGATTCACGGATGGTTGAATTGGTCCTCAGTTCCCTCTGTGAAAATGGTTTTTATTTCCAGATATAAGGTTTTGCTGTAGTCCTGGAGGAGGGGCGGTGTGGTTGTGGTTGGAACCTTTCTTCGTGTCTTCTCGGTTTCGGACTCCATGAGCATTTCTTCTCCCCCATAAACCATGGACCTTGCCGTTGGTTGGGAGGCTTGCGTGCCTGAGCGTTACAGATAGCCGTACCGCAGGTGCAACCACAACGGAGGTGTATCTGTCGAGAGGCCAGACAAACGTGTGGTTCCTAAACAGGAGCGGCAGCCTTTTCAGTTGTTGCAGGGGCAACAGTCTGGATGATTGACTCATCTGGCCTTGCAACACTAACCAAAACGGCCTTGCTGTGCTGGTACTGCGAACGGCCGAAATCAAGGGGAAACTACAGCCGTAATTTTTCCCGAGGGCATGCAGCTTTACTGTATAGTTAAATGATGATGGCTTCCTCTTGGGTAAAATATTCCGGAGGTAAAATAGTCCCCCATTCTGATCTCCGGGCGGGGACTACTCAGGAGGACGTTGTTATCAGGGGAAAGGAAACTGCCGTTCTACGGGTCGGAGCGTGGAATGTCAGATCACTTAACCGGGCAGGTATGTTAGAAAATTTAAAAAGAGAAATGGATAGGTTAAAGTTAGATATAGTGGGAGTTAGTGAAGTTCGGTGGCAGGAGGAAAAAGACTTTTGGTCAGGTGAATACAGGGTTATAAATACAAAATCAAATAGGGGTAATGCAGGAGTAGGTTTAATAATGAATAAAAAATAGGAGTGCAGATAAGCTACTACAAACAGCATAGTAAACGCATTATTGTGGCCAAGATAGGCACGAAGCCCCCGCCTACTACAGTAGTACAAGTTTATATGCCAACTAGCTCTGCAGAAGATGAAGAAATTGATGAAACGTATGATGAGATAAAAGAAATTATTCAGGTAGTGAGGGGAGAGGAAAATTTAATAGTCATGGGTGACTGGAATTCGAGAGTAGGAAAAGGGAGAGAGGGAAACATAATAGGTGAATATGGATTGGGGTTAATAAATGAAAGAGGAAGCCATCTGGTAGAATTTTGCCCAAAGCATAACTTATTCATAGCTATCACTTGGTTCAAGAATCCTAAAACAAGTTTATATACGTGTAAGAATCTGGGTGATACTAGAAGGTATCAAATAGATTATATAATGGTAAGACAGAGATTTAGGAACCAGGTTTTAAATCGTAAGAATTTTCCGTGGGCAGATGTGGACTCTGACCACAATCTATTCGTTATGAACTGGAGATTAAAACTGAAGAAACTGCAAAAAGGTGGGAATTTAAGGAGATGGGACCTGGATAAACCGACTAAACCAGAGGTTGTACAGAGTTTCAGGTAGAGCGTAAGGGAAAAATTGACAGGAATGGGGGAAATAATTACAGTAGAAGAAGAATGGGTAGCTCTGAGGGATGAAGTAGTATAGACGGCAGAGGATCAAGTGGGTAAAAAGACGAGGGCTGGTATAAATCCATGGATAACAGAAGAAATATTGAATTTAACTGATGAAACGAGAAAATATAAAATTGCAGTAAATGAAGCAGGCAAAAAGGAACACAAACGTCTCAAAAATGAGATGTGCAAAATGGCAAAGCAGGGATGGCTAGAGGACAAATATAAGGATGTAGAGGCTTGTTTCACCAGGGGCATAATAGATACTGCCTACAGGAAAATTAAAGAGACCTTTGGAGAAAAGAGAACCACTTGTATGAATATCAAGAGCTCAGATGGAAACCCAGTTCTAAGCAAAGAAGGGAAAGCAGAAAGGTGGAAGGAGTATATAGAGGGTCTATACAAGGGCGATGTACTTCAGGACAATACTGTAGAAATGGAAGAGGAGGTAGATGAAGATGAAATGGGGGATACGATACTGCGTGAAGAGTTTGACAGAGCACTGAAAGACCTAAGTCGAAACAAGGCCCCAGAAGTAGACAACATTCCATTAGAACTACTGACGGCTTTGGGAGAGCCAGTCCTGACAAAACTCTACCATCTGGTGAGCAAGATGTATGAGACAGACGAAATACCCTCAGACTTAAAGAAGAATATAATAATTCCAATCGCCGGCCGATGTGACCGAGCGTTTCTAGGCGCTTCAGTCTGGAACCGCGCGACCGCCACGGTCGCAGGTTCGAATCCTGCCTTGGGCATGGATGTGTGTGATGTCCTTAGGTTAGTTAGGTTTATGTAGTTCTAAGTTCTAGGGGACTGATGACCACAGATGTTAAGTCCCATAGTACTCAGAGCCATTTGAGCCGATAATTCCAATTCCAAAGAAAGCAGGTGTTGAGAGATGTTAAAATTACGTAACTATCAGTTTAAATGGTTCAAATGGCTCTGAGCACTATGGGACTTAACTTCTGAGGTCATCAGTCCCCTAGAACTTAGAACTACTTAAACCTAACTAACCTAAGGACATCACACACATTCATGCCCGAGGCAGGATTTGAACCTGCGACCGTAGTGGTCGTGCGGTTCCAGACTGTCGCGCCTAGAACCGCTCGGCCAACTATCAGTTTAATAAGTCACAGCTGCAAAATACTAACTCGAATTCTTTACAGACGAATGGAAAAAACTGGTAGAAGGGGACGTCGGGGAAGATCGGTTCGGATTCCGTAGAAATATGGAACACGTGAGGCAATACTGACCTTACGACTTACCTTAGACTTAGAAGAAAGATTAAGGAAAGGCAAACCTACTTTTCTAGCATTTGTAGACTTAGAGAAAGCTTTTGACAATGTTGACTGGAATACTCTCTTTCAAATTCTAAAGGTGGCAAGGATAAAATACAGGGAGCGAAAGGCTATTTACAATTTGTACAGAAACCAGATGGCAGTTATAAGAGTCGAGGGACGTGAAAGGGAAGCAGTGGTTGAGAAGGGAGTGACACAGGGCTGTAGCCTCTCCCCAATGTTATTGAATCTGTATATTGAGCTTCCAGTAAAGGAAAGAAATGAAAAGTTCGGAGTAGGTATTAAAATCCATGGAGAAAAAATAAAAACTTTGAGGTTTTACGAAGACATTGTAATTCTGTCAGAGAAAGCTAAGGACCTGGAAGAGCAGTTGAACGGAATGGACAGTGTCTTGAAAGGAGGATATAAGATGAACAGCAACAAAAGCAAAACTAGGATAATGGAATGTAGTCGAATTAAGTCGGGTCATGCGGAGGGAATTAGATTAGGAAATGATACACTTAAAGTAGTAAAGGGATTCTGCTATTTGGGGAGAAAAATAAATGATGATGGTCGAAGTGGAGAAGATATAAAACGTAGACTGGCAATGCCAAGGAAAGCGTTTCTGGAGAAGTGAAATATGTTAACATCGAGTATAGATTTAAGTGTCAGGAAGTCATTTCTGAAAGTATTTGTATGGAGTGTAGCCATGTATGGAAGTGATACATGGATGATTAATAGTTTGGACAGGAAGAGAAGCTTTCGAAATGTGGTGTTACAGAAGAATGCCGAAGATTAGATGGGTAGATCACATAACTAATGAGGAGGTATTGAATAGATTTGGGGAGATGAGGAGTTTGTGGCACAACTTGACAAGAAGAAGGGACCGGTTGGTAGGACATGTTCTAAGGCATCAGGGGATCACAAATTTAGCATTGGAGGGCAGCGTGGACAGTAAAAGTCATAGAGCGAGATCAAGATATGAATACACTAAGCAGATTCAGTAGGATGTAGGGTGCAGTAAGTACTGGGAGATGAAGAAGCTTGCATAGCATAGGGTAGCATGGAGAGCTGCATCAAACCAGTCTCAGGACTGAAGACCACAACAACAACAAAGACCATTTCTTCGTGGAAAGACCGCCCTTCTTTTCATGTTTTTACATTTGTTTCACCTTTTAATCCTTTTATTGTGTGTGTTTTAACTTCATTTTTTATAATATGACTCCCAGGGTCGAATCCGTCTTCTTTCTTATGTGAGTAACTTCGGAATCGCTGGACTGATGACCTCGCCGTTAGGTCCCATAAACCCTGTCAGTCAGTCAGTCATCGAATTAAGACTTACGCTTGATAGTAACAGACTTCTCGACCAGGAAACTGTTTGCGTGTGCAAGTCTGGTTTCTATGTCGTCCTTCCACTGTCAGTCGTCGGTTATTTTGCTGCTTAGCTAGCAGAATTCCTTAAATTCAACTACTTTGTGATCCTCAACAGTAATGTTAAGTTTCTCGCTCTAACCATTTTTGCTGCCTCCCTTTACTTGCGTCTTCCTTCGATTTACACTCAGTCCATATTCTGTTCTCATGAGCCATTCATTCTATTCAGCAAGTCCTGGCTTCACTTTCACTGCGAATAGCAATGTCATCAGGGAATCTAATAATTTTACGTAACGTTGTCGAAGAACAGCGATCTTAATTTTCTGAGCAGATGTTAACTTCTGAGGGGTTTCGGCCGTTTAATTACGGACCATCATCAGAGTTTTCACCATCTGGATGACGGCGATGGCTCCTGAGCTACTGTGGATGTCTCAGTCACTGATACTGATCACAGTCACAGTGACTGAGGCACCCACAGACGGTCAGGCGCCGTAGCTATCATCCAGATGTGGTAAACTCTGATGTTGGCCCATAACTAAAAAGCGGAAACCGGTCAGAAGTTAACATCGGCTGCGATCAGAACTGCTTTTAAATAATTTTAGCAAACCTTATCACTGAAATCGTTTCACCCTGAACTTTAATCCCACTGTTGAACTTTTGTTTTGTTTGTATCATTGTCTCTTCGACGTATAGACTGAACACTGTGGGCGTAGGACCACATGCCGGTCTTACACCGTGTGCACTTAGTTCGTGGTCTTCCACTCGTTTTGTTCCCTCTTCGTCCTTGCACATACTATATCTTACCTGTATTTCCCCATAGCTTACCTTTATTTTTCTGAGGATTTCGAACGTCCTGTACAATTTGGCACTGTCGAAAGGTTTGTCCAAACTGACAAATTCTACGAAGGTGCCTTGATTTTTCTTCAGTCTTCTTCTATTACCAACCGCATCGTCAGATCTGCCTCTCTAATACCCTTATCTTTCCTAAAGCCAAAATGATCGTCGTCTAACACTGAAGTTTCTTTTCCGTTCTTCTGTATATTATTCTTCTCAATGCACTTCTTTCATCTATCGGCTCTCTCGCCTGCATTTAACAATGATATTCCCATTGCACTCTTGATGTTACAGCTCTTGCCTATAATTTCTCCGAAGATTTTTCTGACTTTTCTATACGCCGACAGTAATATTTCTTTCAATTCCTTCGCATTGCGTCTTTGTTTACACTAACTTTGCGCCGGAAGCAGCGTGCCCCTCCATGCCCATCGCGAAGTTTAGTATGGACCGCAGTCGCTGCTGTGTCGTCGTCAGTTGATCGGCGTGTCATGCAGCGCTAGGGCGCCTCCGCCACTACGACCACCGCCGCCGCCGGAGCCTGCACCATGCCGAAGTCGCCATCGAGTACTCTTACGTACTGGGTAGTTAAGTACAAGAGCGGGTCAGTATATTATGGCACTGTACTCGAACACGATTTTGGACGGCATAGCACAGCGCACTAGCTGGACGTTACAACATGGCGCTGTACCCGAACATGACTTCGGACGTGCCTGTACAGCGAATTCCTTCCAGAATGGGGTAACAATCAGTATGGATGGTCTCCCTTCCTGAGTAGTTACCTGTTCATATTGCAATTCCAGTCTGTTCAACACACATACGAGGGTGAGTCAAATGAAAACCATAAATATTTTTTAAATATTATTTATTGTACGGAAGTGATACAAAGCTGTATCACTTAAACATAATCTCCCCCACGCTCAATGCAAGTCCTCCAGCGCTTCCAAAGTGCATAAATTCCTTTAGAAAAAAATTCTTTTGGTAGTCCGCGTAACCACTCATGCAACGCGTGGCGTACCTCTTCATCAGAACGGAACTACTTTCCTCCCATTGCGTCTTTGAGTGGTCCAAACATGAGGAAATCACTTGGTGCAAGGTCTGGTGAGTACGGTGGATGAGGAAGACACTCAAAATGCAGGTCTGTGATTGTTGCAACTGTTGTACGGGCAGTGTGGGGCCCTGCATTTTCATTCTGCCAAAGGACACTTGCTGACAGCAATCCACGTCGCTTTGATTTGATTACAGGCCGCAAATGATTTTTTAGGAGATCTGTGTATGATGCATCAGTCACAATGGTCACTCTAGGCATGTAATGCTCCAGAATGACGCCTTTGTCGTCCCAAAAGAGAGTCACCACAACCTTCCCTCCTGATGGTTCTGTTCGAAACTTCTCTGGTTTTGGTGATGAGGAATGGCGCCATACCTTGCTCGCTCTCATCGTTTCTGGTTGGTGGAAGTAAACCCAAGTTTCGTCCCCAGTAACGGTTCTTGCAAGGAAGCCATCACCTTCTCGTTCAGAGCGCCGAAAAAGTTCTTCACAAGCATCAACGCGTCGTTCTCTCATTTCAGGAGTCAGCTGCCGTGGCACCCATCTTGCAGACACTTTGTGAAACTGGAGCACATCATGCGCAATGTAGTATGCTGACCCATGCCTAACCTGTAAACATGCTGCAGTGCCATTCAGTGTCAGTCGGCAGTTTTCCTCCTCTAAGGCTCCAACTGCTGCAGTGTTCTGTGCAGTCACAACTCGTTGTGCATGACTTGAACGAGGAGCGTCTTCCACTGAAGTCACACCATTTCCGTACTTCCTACTCCAATCGTAGACTTGCTGCTGTGACAAAACCTGCATCACCGTACTCAACCTTCATTCGTCGGTGAATTTCACTAGGTTTCACACTTTCACTACACAAAAACCGAATAACAGAACGCTGTTCTTACCTGGTGCAAGTCGCAAGTGTGGCGGCCATCTTTATGCTGATACTGCGACGGTATGTGTGCATTTGCACTATGCTGCCACATACAGGCCATTCTGCACGCTGTTTGTAGCACAATTACCAACTTACAGGATAACGGCGCGAAATTTCGATTTGTTATTACGAATTTAAGGTTTTCATTTGACTCACCCTCGTAATTCCAGTAATACATGACTGTCATTCTTGACGTATGCTTGCTCTGCTCTTCAGATTCTTGGTTGGATGACGAGTGCAACTGATAGACTCTTTGCAATGTGTGTGCCACATTTAACAGCTATCTACGTAGTAAATTTTTCACATTCATCTCCGTGAGAGACAGTGTTAAGGTTGCATACGATTTTTCCTATATGAGAAAAAAAATTCAAAATGAAATTCGGTTTATTTTCAAAATGTCATAAAAATTTCTCAAAGAAATCTACAATACACCCTTACTGATGACCAGTCTTCCGTATCCACTAGTCTGAAGGTGGAAAAGTTCGTCACAGTTTCTAATAACCCTATTTAATCAACTGTGGTTGTGGATAAGAAATGCCACATTCCTTGCCTTCTTTGAACCTATGACTGCAATATGACGTAACGTTGATTATTGCTTCACTGTGAGGGTTCTAAAACGCATTGTCTTCACACACAGAGTACCCAAATGATCTGGCCACTGTTGGACGACAGTGGAAGCATTGTAGGATAAAATGCTGTACATGTACGCAATACTGTTTATGAAATTAATACTGTTGATCAATTAACTATGATGATAACGATTCTTAAAACGTCTCTTTAGGAAAATATGCAGTGCTTTGTATCCCCTTACTTTTAAATAGTAGCGTGTTCGGAGGATACGATGAACATTCTTCGTTGTGTTTCCACAAGAAAAATTGTTTCCTCAAGCTGCTTTCATCTTGAAGACATTTATCTCATGAATTGTTTAGTGCAGGTGTAAAAGCAGGTTGGTGAGAGCAAATATGATCGCCAGAAATGAGTTAATCGTGGCCTGTTAGATACATTAACGACGTCCGTAAAACGTTAATAAGAATGGAAAGTCTTTCTCGGGATGGTTTTTTGTTTCTTCCCTACTACTTGTTTCCTGTTAATACTATCTAAAGAAGTAAAACCATCCGAAATGACTAAACTTTCAGATACAACCTAGTAATTAACTGATGGTAACGGCAATTCATCTAGAGACGTCTGAATCACCAGTATGTTCAAGGCTGATATTGTTCGCGGCCACTATAGTCGCGTTTTTACCTACTGTGGTACCCGGAACAAAACGACTTCCGTCCTCCCAAACAGCATTGATTACGAAAGCATCGACTATGGGAAAGTCGATGCGTTCTTGACTCACACGACACCATGAAAGTAATGGATCAAGATAGTCAGTGAATACAGTATGTCCTGACTTCAAAAGAGCATTTGATTTAGTATCAGACAAACGATCATTTAGAAAATAACTATTATGTGGGGGCAGGAAACAAAATCCGTGACTAGACCTCTGGGCAGGGAGAACGCAAAATTGCAAAATAGTATTGTGGATGGAGAGTTATGAAACGAAGGAGAACTAACTCCGGGCGTGCCCCCAGGAAAACTTGTTGGAATTATTGTCGTTCGTCTTATGAAAAAGAAATTGTTCGCAAAACACTCATGCGACTTATCATAGGTTATAGCGTTAAGTGCGTAGGACACGCGCTAATGAGGGGACACTGAACTCATACCAAAAAGTCAGAAAGATTTTTCACAGATTTGTTTGACCCATGAGAGAGTGTTAGGAGATACAGAGAAACGATAAGCGACAGTTGCTTGGAAATAATCGGCATACAGCCTGTGATAGTCTACTTAGAAAGTTACAGGAACCAGTACTAAACGAGGAGTCTAAGAATATACTATAACACTAGCGTGTAGCTCCAGAAGAGGCCACATAGTCAAGAATAATAACGACTCGCACAGAGACATTTCAGCAATTCTTCTCACACTCCGTTTGTGAACGGAAAGGTAGAAAACCATAATATGTGATACAATGAGAATTACTGGAAAGGGAGAAAACTTTAATAAGTGATTCAGTGGGAATTGCTGTTTGTCACGCTCTTCAGTGGTTTCAAGAGTATAGCTATAGTTGTAGTTTCTGCTGTAAGGATTTTTATTTAAATAATCCAAGTAATGCACGGTATCTCGCAGCGTATCTCTATTTATGCCCACTTGTCTAAATAGAAAGTTCAGTAAACTGCCAACAAACACACTACTCGCTAGACTGTCAGCATAGCGCTTCCTACAATAAAGCTCATAAAGAGAATGCTGCTGGGTATTGGAAGTTATCGTTTCATATTAAAGTCAGAAACTAATTATTCCGTGAGTTAATTACGGGCTTTATAGATGCTGCGGAGAGCAATTCTGTGGCAAGAATCATAATAAAGCAAAAGTTGAATGAAATTTTTAATTGGATTAAATGTTGAAGGGCTGCTCACTCAGTTTGTGAAAGTCTGATAGCGTCTCTTTTCAGAGGCAAAGAGCAAGGTTCGTTAAACAGTTATTTTTATTTGTTCATTTATTTGATTTAAGATTGTTTCATTATAAAGGAAAGCTTCTGAAATCATTTTGCAGACTTAGTTTCGAAAAAGATGGTTTCCTACATTGTAACTTGGCCGGCAGGAGCCCACTGAGTCGTAGTGCTAAATATATACTAGTGACGTCGGCCATGTATCTCGGTGACTAGTAAGAAAATAAGTTGGTGACAGAAATCCCAATCCTCACTATTTAGCCCATTACGTGAGGATGGATGCATTCATGGTGAAATCACAGACCGAACCATTATGTTTTACGTGACAAGGACATGGTACATTGTAGGAGTACTGATACATAAGACGAGGTGGTTGAATTAGATGTATTCACCGGTAACAGTCTAGAGTAGTAGGCTATATGCTGATACGGAGTGTCTCTTCCCCTTTCATTTTGTTTCCATGTTCACTCATGACACAAAGTCCTGCATTGTTGTGGTCACCCTAAACACTATCCGGTTCAGAAAACAATTATTTATGTTACAGCAAGTGACAGAAATATAGATAGATGCGAAAGTCACTAGGAACAGAAATAACACGTTAGGTTAAGATCTTGTCAAATAATAGCTATTGGCTGGTGTAGTGATTACGACTGCCTAAAGTTAAGTATATTGAACCCTTTAACGTGTTCCTTCCTAGAGCTTTGTCATACATGTTGTCATAAAACGGAGCAATCAGCTGATATTAAGACTAGAGCATATAGACGCTACCTAGTAACGTCTGCGAGAGGGGGTATCTAGGTCTACAGATATGCAGATGTTTGCGCAAAGGAATAATCAAATGCATCCCAAAATCACGTTAGACATTTATCTGAGGCACCTGCGATAAATGTTAGAAGTAAACTGAATTATTTGCCAACATCAAAATACGTTAGTTTTATGAACTGTGCTAAACACAAAATAAATTATTATTTTGGGGACCTCGATTCGGTTCCAGTATTATCCCCGTTAAAGTAAAGGGATAAATATTGATAATAGTTTTTTGAAGCCTTGATTCATAGTGTATGTTTAAAAAAAGTTCTAAATCCATGCTTTTGCGTGAGGTATTTATTTCACGATAGTTTGACAAAAGGATTAACAAAACAACTTGTTCCAAGTATGCTTTAAAGAACTAAATCCAAACCACGCCATAATTGAAACATATGACAACAAAAATGTATGTGACATAGGTTTATTACTGATTACGAAAGGGAGAAGGTAATTGTATTCTGCAGCATTTTTCCTGCGGTCGAAACTCATTCCCACGTGGCGTTCTTCTCATCCCAAACGTTCCGGCAAGGTTGACAGAATGGAACAATCACGTCGACGTTTCCACTATTCCCCTCAGAACGCCGACATAAGGCAGCTTCGTTTAACGCTAATCCACACACCAAGTGGAAGGGGCCTTTGGTAAGGCATGTCGTAATCGGTAGCTGGACGTCAATTTTCTCGCAAGCGCCAGCAGACGAAGTAATGATAAACAGGGAAGCACTACTTGAGGTGCCAGAGTGCATTCAGAAAATGGTAAACAGTAATTAGTATAGAGACGTTTCTATCAGACACTTCATAACAACCTATGTGTATCGTAACTTTTTTCGTTTAATTTCATAGTCCAATAAGTGTATTATACAAATACGCTGTTCGTGTCTGTTTCTACATCTGAAATTTGTTCTTACTATTCACGTTTACTTGTAACTTAGCGTCATTTACCTTTCCAAAATATACGTGACAACAGTAAAGAATGAAAATGTAAAAGAATAGGTTAGTTACTTTTTCGAATTGATTAGCATCTTGATCAACTGAGAGACAGTGAATGGCGCTCTTTTTGTACTCCGCTCCAGTTTTCCCCCGCTTTGAGGAGCTACGTGCCAGCCGGTACGCTGTACTTCTAATGCCACATTATGCTGTCGCCACCCATCCGAACTTTTGTATAATAGTAGGATATACAGGGAGTTTCGAAAAAACTTTTAAAAATTTTAGAGACTGGATCTTTACAGCAAAGCAGAAAAAAATGGTTCGTATAAGCATATGTTCTAAAATGCTTCAGTTTCAAGTTATTAATGGTAGTTGACTTTTAACGTTTATATTCGTCATTTATCTGTATTCGACGTGTCCATTATCTACGTGTACTAAAGGTAGTGAGTTAACTGAATCACATGGCCGGATATAATTTCTAAACAAGCGGACGTGGCCTTTATGTACAGCCGCGCAAACGTTAACGGACACGAGACTGCACGGCTGTATCCGATGGCGTTTTCAGACCAAAGACGGTTGAGTCTTCCAACCTTTGGTGGTGCGTATTGTAGCGTTTCCGAGACAGGATCCGTAGCCTCACAGGAAACTGACCAAGGAAGACCGAGTGTTGGTCGTACGCTTGACCAGGAAGAGCACATTCTTTGGACTACAGAAGTGCCGGGTATCAGTGCAATACAAGGGGCCTGGCTTGTGGTACTTCTCCAAGTTCAGCATAAAGTATAATCCACGGACAACACATATATTCGTATGGTCTTCAACGTGTGCAGGGCATATGCGTCACCATGAGGATTGCGGTTGGCCCATATGTGTTTGTTGTGGAAAGTTGTTATTCCATCTCTTCCAAAAGTTACCTCGTCTGTAAACGAAACTGGAGGGACAAAGAAAGGATTAGCAGTTTGTGCAACAAACCACCGTCAAAAGTTTTACCGAGGTAAGTAAGGCAATGCACACGTTGAACATAATACACATACGTCAGTTGCCCGGGATCTATGTTCCGTCTATGTTCAACCTAGTAAGGATTTGTCTGCCTGGTTAAAACATCAGTGGCCAATTTATTAGTAATTTTTATTTAAAAATCGCACAGTAGGCGAATACAATATATCATACCTAGTTTAAGCAACGAGATCCATTTAAAAGTCTCAAGTGTACTTAAATGTGTCCATAAAACCAACAAATTTGTATTAATATATTAGGTGTTTCTGATTTTCTACAGTTTCCGCTTAAAGTGGGCCATGCAGGAAGATAGCAGCGAAAATATAAAATTTCATAAAAAAGAATAAATTGCTGCTGTGGTGAAATACTTACATAAAAATTCATTGCGAATAACTATCCATCCTTGATGTTTTAATTTTAAGTAATTCCTCCCCCATTAGCAGTATCGGGTTGATTTTGTACGCTTCTTCAGCAGAGCAGCCAGTCAAGAAGAGAAGAAAGAGAAATGAAATGACGCCTTACTGTTACTTTCAGTTTAGTACGAGCGTTCCGTCATTTGTTTGATAGGAGTACAAATATCAGTAGTCAAAAAAGTCGCAGATGCAAGGAATTTTGATGTGTCATTCCAATTGGCTTAAATCAGTGATGTACAGTAGTGAACATGTGGCAAACGACGTAAACAACTTGGAGACTTTAACGTCGTATCATCGGTGATATTTTGAAATACATGCTGCCCAGATAGTTTAACGCTAATCCACACACCAAGTGGAAGGGGCCTTTGGTAAGGCATGTCGTAATCGGTAGCTGGACGTCAATTTTCTCGCAAGCGCCAGCAGACGAAGTAATGATAAACAGGGAAGCACTACTTGAGGTGCCAGAGTGCATTCAGAAAATGGTAAACAGTAATTAGTATAGAGACGTTTCTATCAGACACTTCATAACAACCTATGTGTATCGTAACTTTTTTCGTTTAATTTCATAGTCCAATAAGTGTATTATACAAATACGCTGTTCGTGTCTGTTTCTACATCTGAAATTTGTTCTTACTATTCACGTTTACTTGTAACTTAGCGTCATTTACCTTTCCAAAATATACGTGACAACAGTAAAGAATGAAAATGTAAAAGAATAGGTTAGTTACTTTTTCGAATTGATTAGCATCTTGATCAACTGAGAGACAGTGAATGGCGCTCTTTTTGTACTCCGCTCCAGTTTTCCCCCGCTTTGAGGAGCTACGTGCCAGCCGGTACGCTGTACTTCTAATGCCACATTATGCTGTCGCCACCCATCC
Organism: Schistocerca cancellata; assembly: GCF_023864275.1. NCBI lineage: Eukaryota > Metazoa > Arthropoda > Insecta > Orthoptera > Acrididae > Schistocerca > Schistocerca cancellata. The sequence continues at coordinate 411,280,472 of NC_064631.1, forward strand.
GAACTTTTGTATAATAGTAGGATATACAGGGAGTTTCGAAAAAACTTTTAAAAATTTTAGAGACTGGATCTTTACAGCAAAGCAGAAAAAAATGGTTCGTATAAGCATATGTTCTAAAATGCTTCAGTTTCAAGTTATTAATGGTAGTTGACTTTTAACGTTTATATTCGTCATTTATCTGTATTCTACGTGTCCATTATCTACGTGTACTAAAGGTAGTGAGTTAACTGAATCACATGGCCGGATATAATTTCTAAACAAGCGGACGTGGCCTTTATGTACAGCCGCGCAAACGTTAACGGACACGAGACTGCACGGCTGTATCCGATGGCGTTTTCAGACCAAAGACGGTTGAGTCTTCCAACCTTTGGTGGTGCGTATTGTAGCGTTTCCGAGACAGGATCCGTAGCCTCACAGGAAACTGACCAAGGAAGACCGAGTGTTGGTCGTACGCTTGACCAGGAAGAGCACATTCTTTGGACTACAGAAGTGCCGGGTATCAGTGCAATACAAGGGGCCTGGCTTGTGGTACTTCTCCAAGTTCAGCATAAAGTATAATCCACGGACAACACATATATTCGTATGGTCTTCAACGTGTGCAGGGCATATGCGTCACCATGAGGATTGCGGTTGGCCCATATGTGTTTGTTGTGGAAAGTTGTTATTCCATCTCTTCCAAAAGTTACCTCGTCTGTAAACGAAACTGGAGGGACAAAGAAAGGATTAGCAGTTTGTGCAACAAACCACCGTCAAAAGTTTTACCGAGGTAAGTAAGGCAATGCACACGTTGAACATAATACACATACGTCAGTTGCCCGGGATCTATGTTCCGTCTATGTTCAACCTAGTAAGGATTTGTCTGCCTGGTTAAAACATCAGTGGCCAATTTATTAGTAATTTTTATTTAAAAATCGCACAGTAGGCGAATACAATATATCATACCTAGTTTAAGCAACGAGATCCATTTAAAAGTCTCAAGTGTACTTAAATGTGTCCATAAAACCAACAAATTTGTATTAATATATTAGGTGTTTCTGATTTTCTACAGTTTCCGCTTAAAGTGGGCCATGCAGGAAGATAGCAGCGAAAATATAAAATTTCATAAAAAAGAATAAATTGCTGCTGTGGTGAAATACTTACATAAAAATTCATTGCGAATAACTATCCATCCTTGATGTTTTAATTTTAAGTAATTCCTCCCCCATTAGCAGTATCGGGTTGATTTTGTACGCTTCTTCAGCAGAGCAGCCAGTCAAGAAGAGAAGAAAGAGAAATGAAATGACGCCTTACTGTTACTTTCAGTTTAGTACGAGCGTTCCGTCATTTGTTTGATAGGAGTACAAATATCAGTAGTCAAAAAAGTCGCAGATGCAAGGAATTTTGATGTGTCATTCCAATTGGCTTAAATCAGTGATGTACAGTAGTGAACATGTGGCAAACGACGTAAACAACTTGGAGACTTTAACGTCGTATCATCGGTGATATTTTGAAATACATGCTGCCCAGATAGTTTTTATTATGAGAATTTACTAAAACGTAAGAAAGATTCGTAGAATTACAACTATTGTGATCAATCGCGTCTAAGTAAGAGATGCAGTTCTTGGAACGAAAACGAATACGGTATCGAAAAAACGAGTTCCACAGTTGCAGTGGACAGCACATGGCACAGTTCGAACGAAAAATACATTTATCTCAAAACGCACTTGATCTATGTAGATCAAGTGAAGGTAGCCATACCCATTTCCCAATAAACATGCTTATTAGTAAGTGATCGATATGGTTGTCATTAGAAGCGCTATAGCTGTAATGACATGACTTAAAAAAGTACAAAGTAACTCGTAAAGAAAAAAAACTGATAAATCTGTTAAAATTTATATTACTTTCCTAAACAGAAGAGACACTTTTTTGTCATTTAGACACAGCAGAGACCAAAAATCTAGTTTCTCTCGAAATCAGTGAAGCATGACAGCTAATAGTGCTATAAAAAGATGCAGTTCAAAATGTTCGCCAAGGAGTAGAACCACAGTAGCCATTACCATAATGTCACTGGTCAAAGGCAAGTGTCAGCATCGAAAGTTCCTCTTGACCTGCAAATTTTTGTTACTGAAATACCCTATTCCATAAAAAAAGTCGCCTGTGGAGACAGCTGCGTTTATCAACTCCAAGTAGGGCACTACACAGTAATAGGCGTGCAGTCTGTTTGCACGCTTTGTCAGTGCATTTGTTTTGCGTCTATTATCAATTTACATTCTATGATCACCGATCTGCTGTAATACATGAGAACACGACATGTGAGACAATGGGCATGATTTGTTCATCAACTTATATAGATAACACAAGTGGCAATTGAGCACTTTTAGGAAGAATGTCTCTTCTATCACACAGGTATATGACTTTTTCCCCTTTGAAGTTGAAAAATAGATATCGAACAGCGGCAACGGACTGCCCTTGTATTTTCTGGCAAGGTGGAGAGCTAGCTCTCTAAATCCATAGAGCGGAAGGAAATACGTAATGAGGTGACACTGATTGACGAAGATGCTACAGAAGTGACCCCTTCCATGGATCGTCATGTGATTAGCGCAGCCAGGTTCGTCACAATCAGTTCCTTTCATAAAAAAAAGCTTAAGAAGGTCGCATAAATTATGGCATAAATATCAGGGGGGCTAGTTGAAGATTATTTTTTGGGAGGAAATGAACATCATCGGTTTCTGGACTTCAAACGTAGTATCAAAACGAAACTATACACTGATTCACACATCTAATGCCTAGAGCAGTCGTGTTTGTTAACGGGCCACTCAATAGTCTATGAGCGATCTAAATGCTCCGGAGCAATACATAATCATGCACATTTATAGTAAAACATTAGATGAGCCAGATTTTGGACGGCCAGCGTTCTGACATCTACAATAGTGTTCAGAATTAAAGCAACAAACGGAAATGTTACAAGGTTTCGTTTATTTTGCTTCAAAACCCCATAAACAGGTGACAGTAGAGTATAAACATTGTAAGAATACAGAACTTAAACAACTGCAACATGAATAATGGCAGACAAAAATATTCTTCATTTTTTTTCAAACTAAACGGATTGGCACACACATTCTTAACAATGTGCTCAGTATGGGGCGTGACTACCTCTGGCACCAATACAGGCCTGACAACGACGGGGCATGCTGTGAATGATGTCATCAGTCTAGTGTTGAGGCAATAACGCCCCTTCATCCAGTAGAGCTGCTCGCAGTCTTGGAGAGTGGTTGGCGGATGCCGACGTGATGCGACCCGTCTCCTTAGTGCTCCCAGGCATGCTCCACGGGATTCCTATTGGGAAAGCGAGCAGGGCACGCCGTATGTCCAATATCTTCAGTTTCCAAAAAAACATCAACCAGCCGTCCTCTATGAGGTCGAGCATTATCGTTCATCAATACCAAGTCTCGGCCCACATAACCTCGCAACAACCACAAAAGAGGTCCCAAGATATCAAGATACCTGACCAGTCAAACCTTGCCGATTCACCCATTCAATTGTTTGAAGAGGGGTTCGAATGGTCAATATTATCCCTGCCCACACCATTAGGGATCCTCCTCGATATCAGTCTCTTTCCACAATGGTTAGATCCAGAAATCGTGTTTAATATTCCCTCCAGATGCGAATCCTTCGAGAATCGCCGGCATGTGTGGCCGAGCGGTTCTGGGCGCTACAGTCTGGAGCCGCGCGAGCGCTACGGTCGTAGGTTCGAATCCTGCCTCGGGCATGGATGTTTGTGATGTCCTTAGGTTAGTCAGGTTTAAGTAGTTCTAAGTTCTAGGGGACTGATGACCTTAGAATAGTGCTCAGAGCCATTTGAACCAATTTGAACCATCGAGAATCACTGTCCAGACCAGGTCGGAATTCATCTGTGGTAAGAACATTTGTATAATGTTCGACCGTCCAGGTGGCATGTTTAGAGCTCCACGATAGACGTTACCTTCTACGATGACACGTCAGACATAGACACACAGCACGCCTCCGACAATTAAGGCCACTCTGGCGAAGCCTTCTGCATACCGTTTGCCTCGATATAACACGTCCAGTGGATGATGACAGCTCACACACCAGTTGCCGTAAAGTGCTAAGGCGGTACTGTAGTGCCCTTACAGCCAAATAACTATCTTCTCTTCTGAAGTCACAAGTGGTAGGCTCTGCCATCGTCTTCGGCATACAGTTTTGGCCTGAATGCACTGTCGCCACATCGGAGAAACAACCGAACGATTCACACTAAGCCATCGTCTGGTAGGCATCTTCTGTGTGCCATGCTCCATCGTCTGTGGCTGTGTACAGTGATTGTGGGTGCGGGGCTACCCGGCATTCACTAAATCGTTTCATGGGCGCTCTTACGTCATCAATGGCATGGTTAACCAGTGAATGGAATGCCATCTTTCGTGCAGAATACGATCGTACGGACATCTGGTTGACAGTCTGTATGATTATATCGTGAATTAGACACAGGGCGGGGAAATAGCAGTTTGTTGCTTCAGTTTTGTACATCAGTGTACGTTCCCGCCCAGACATTGTCCACTCAGACCTTACCCCTTTCTTCCGATAGGGGTTGGGTTCCAGGAGCAACTATTTAATTACACAGACTTGGCGAAATCGGCTTGAGGAACCATAATGCAGCCTTTTTAAGGATTAGGGAGTTGGATTCAACAATGGCTCAAAACATCGCCTTTCTCATAGGTAATGCTGACTGCCAGTTTGGTACAGAAACAGTCACTCAAACTCCTACTGCAATTAGAACGATCTTAGATGTTCTGACGATTGCTACATTTATTTTAGTACCGAAATAGTGTCTTGTAGCTACAGGGCACTAAGTCAGGCATTGTCAGGAATATTAAATCTGCACTGACAATTCCCTATTCATAAGTATTAGTTACTTGGCATAATCAGGATGGAGAAAATCGAACTCAGGTGTATTTTCTGTGCACACTAAGAAAAAAAAGACGAACCACGAAATAATTATCCGAATGGGACGCAAATCAGTAGATATAATGTACATGTGCCGACAAGCAAATGATTACAATTTCAGAAAAAGTGGATGATTTATTGAAGAGGAAAAAGTTTCACAAATTAAGCAAATCAAAACGTGTTGGTCCACCTCTGGCCCTTATGCAAGAATCTACATCTACATCTACATGGATACTCTGCAAATCACATTCAAGTGCCTGGCAGAGGGTTCATCGAACCACCTTCACAATTCTCTATTATTCCAATCTCGTATAGCGCGCGGGAAGAATGAACACCTATATCTTTCCGTACAATCTCTGATTTCCCTTATTTTATCTTGGTGATCGTTCCTCCCTGTGTAGGTCGGTGTCAACAAAATATTTTCACATTAGGAGGAGAAAGTTGGTGATTGGAATTTCGTGAGAAGATTCAGCCGCAACGAAAAACGCCTTTCTTTTAATGATTTCCAGCCTAAATCCTGTATCATTTCTGTGACACTCTCTCCCATATTTCGCGATAATACAAAACGTGCTGCCTTTCTTTGAACTTTTTCGATGTACTCCGTCAGTCCTATCTGGTAAGGATCCCAAACCGCGCAGCAGTATTCTGATGATGATGTTTGGTTTGTGGGGCGCTCAACTGCGTGGTCATCAGCGCCCGTACAATTACCCAATCTTTGCTCAGTCCAATTTTGCCACTTTCCTGGATGATGATGAAATGATGAGGACAACACAAACACCCAGTCATCTCGAGGCAGGTGAAAATCCCTGACCCCGCCGGGAATCGAACCCGGGACCCCGTGCTCGGGAAGCGAGAACGCTACCGCGAGACCACGAGCGGCGGACAGCAGTATTCTAAAAGAGGACGAACAAGCGTAGTGTAGGCAGTCTCTTTAGTAGGTCTGTTACATTTTCTAAGTGTCCTGCCAATAAAACGCAGTCTTTGGTTAGCCTTCCGCACAAAATTTATGTGTGTTCCTTCCAATTTAAGTTGTTCGTAATTGTAATACCTAGGTATTTAGCTGAATTTACGGCTTTTGGATTGGACTGATTTATTGTGTAAGCGAAGTTGAACGAGTTCCTTTTAGCACTCATGTGGATGACCTCACAATTTTCGTTATTTAGGGTCAAATGCCTCTTTTCTCACCGTTCAGATATCTTTTCTAAATCGTTTTGCAGTTTATTTTGATCTTCTGATGACTTTATTAGTTACTCGACTTGTCATTGATTTATAGAATTGTTGGATATCATCCTGAGAGTTACAGTGCCAAATTCAGTCCAACTGGATTATTAAAATGCTGATCTGGTTGGAGGGCCCTCTCCACAATGCTATAAACGTTTTCAATTGGATAGAGATCCTCGTATCTTACTGGCCAAAGGAGGGTTTGGGAAGTATGAACACAAACCGTAGAGACCACAATGTTGCCATCCTAGGCTTACATTTCACCAAGATGATGCCGACCTGAACCCAGCAAGCTTTACTGCTTTTTTTCATGTTTTCCAAACACTGCCTTTGCGTGCAAGATCACCGAATCTGTCCCCAGTTGACAACTTTCGGAGCATTATGAGCAGGATTTTCTGACCAGCTTGGGGTTTTGGAGATTTAATGCTTTAATTGGACCTGGCACGATAACTTTAAGGAGGACTTCCAACGACTCTATCAACCAATGCCAAGCCGAATAACTGTTTGCATAAGGGCTAGATGTGGACCAACGCACTATTGACTGGCTCGTTTTGTGAAGCTCTGTCTCTTCAATGAATCTAACAATTTTTCTGAAATTGTAATCATTTGTTTGTCTGTACATGTACCCACATTTTTAGTTATAGTTATTTTCTGTTTTTTTTTTTTTAGTCTGGTTCCTGCTATTCAGCTCCAGAGTTTTATCCGTTTTATATATGGCAACACTAATTCATCACCGAACTATGTAGACAATTAGAAGTTCTTAAATATTTTAAAATTTTTTATATACATTCTAAGACAAAAACGACGCACCACGAAGGCATGATACGAATACTGTGTCCAAAGATCCAAGAGGAGGAGGTATACTTGGAAAACGTGATACGGGAAGATTTCAGTTACGTTACCTCATGGTCAGAGATTCCGAAATTAGATACTGGATAGTAAGTCATACCCAATAGCAGTTACAGACTCAGATCACAATGTAGTTGTGATGAAGCGTAGGCTGAAGTTCAAGAGACAAATCAGGAAGAACCAATACGTAAAGAATTGGGATACGGAAGTAATAAGGTATGACGACTACGAATGACGAGCTACGCTCTAAGTTCACTAATTCTATGGATACAGCTATAAAGAACAGATCAGTAGGCCGTACAGTAATATAGGAAGGGCAGGAAAGCTAAGACGAAATAGCCGCACGAAAAATGTGAACAAATGAAAAAATAAATGATTGCCGGAAGGGCTGACTTAGCGTAGAGGAAAGTCACAATAACGTTCGATGAAATTACAAGCAATGGTGGTAACGTTAAGAGTGTAGCGGGAATTCCACTTACATGAGGAGGAGAGAGCGGATAGGTGAAAAGGCTACATTGAATGCCTTCATAAGGAGAGGAACATTCGTCGACGTGATAAAAGAAGAAACAGGAGTCTATTTAAAACAGATAACGGATCCAGTGTTGGAATCAGAATTAAAGAGAGCTTTGGAGGACTTAAAATCAAATTAGGGCGAAGGGATAGATAACATTGCATAAGAAATTCTAAATTCACTGGGAGGAAGTGGTAACAAAACGACTACTCACGATGGTGTGTATAATGAATCAGTCTGGCGACATACCACGTGCCGGCCGAAGTGGCCGTGCGGTTAAAGGCGCTGCAGTCTGGAACCGCAAGACCGCTACGGTCGCAGGTTCGAATCCTGCCTCGGGCATGGATGTTTGTGATGTCCTTAGGTTAGTTAGGTTTAACTAGTTCTAAGTTCTAGTGGACTAATGACCTCAGCAGTTGAGTCCCATAGTGCTCAGAGCCATTTGAACCATTTTTTTTTCAATCTGTACATCGAAGAAGCAATGAACAAAATAAAAGAAAGGTTCGGGAGTGGAGTTAATATTAAAGGATATCATTAATACGATTCGCTGATGACATTACTATCTTGAGTGAAAGTGAAGAAGATTTACATGGAGGTCAGTTGTGTTCTTCTAATAATTTCCGGGTATGCAGCCGGATTCCGTCGTTGTGGCAGAATATCGACGGGATCCCGCTGCATACCCGGAAATTATTAGAAGAAGAAATACGCCGGGAAAATTTCAAAAGTCACGTCAGTTGTGTTTTCTGATGAACGATGGTTCTGCCGCAGTGACAGTGAAGGCCGTGTGTCGGTTAGATGGAGGTAAGTTGAGGGTCTGTTACCAACATGTCCGCGTGCTAGACACATGGATCTACACCTTCAGTTATGGTCTGGGATGTGATTTTGTATGACAGCAGGAGCACTTCGTGGTTATCCCACACACCCTGACAACAAATTTATACGCTAGCCTGGTTATTCGACCAATTGTGCCGCCACTCATGAACAGCACTCCAAGGGGGTGTTTTCCAACATGGTAAAGATCATCCACATGCCACTGTTGTAACCCAACATACTTTTCAGAGTGTCGACATGTTGCTTTCGACCTGCTTGATCACCAGATCTGTCGCCAGTCCAGCACACATGGAACATCATGGGACGAGAACTCCAGTGTCATCCACAACCGGCGGTAACTGTACCTGTACTAACCGACCAAGTGCACCAGACATGGAACTGCATCATACTAACCGACCTCCAGCACCTGTACAACACAATGCATTCATGTTTTCATGCTTGCATTCAACATTCTGGTGATTACAACGGTTATTAATGCACCAGGATTTCACATTTGCAATGTTCTTCTAATGTTAATCACTTAAATATGTTATCTTGACAAACGTATTCCCGAAATTTTATTACTTTATATTGATTATTTTTTGGCATCGCCATTTAATCCGTCAGTATAAAATTACTTCCTGATTGTTGTTGTTGTTGTGGTCTTCAGTCCTGAGACTGGTTTGATGCAGCTTTCCATGCTACTCTATCCCGTGCAAGCTTCTTCATCTCCCAGTACTTACCGCAGCCTACATCCTTCTGAATCTGCTTAGTGTATTCTTCTCTTGGTCTCCCTCTACGATTTTTACCCTCCACGCTGCCCTCCAATACGAAATTGGTGATCCCTTGATGCCTCAGGACATGTCCTACCATCCGATCCCTTCTTCTAGTCAAGTTGTGCCACAAACCTCTCTTCTCCCCAATCCTATTCAATACTTCCTCATTAGTTATGTGATCTACCCATCTAATCTTCAGCATTATTCTGTAGCACCACATTTCAAAAGCTTCTATTCTCTTCTTGTCCAAACTATTTATCGTCCATGTTTCACTTCTATACATGGCTACACTCCATACAAATACTCTCAAAATTGGCTTCCTGACACTTAAATCTATACTAGATGTTAACAAATTTCTCTTCTTCAGAAACGCTTTCCTTGCCATTGCCAGTCTACATTTAATATCCTCTCTACTTCGACCATCATCGGTTATTTTACTCCCTAAATAGCAAAACTCCTTTACTACTTTAATCTAATTCCCTCAGCATCACCCGACTTAATTCGACTACATTCCATTATCCTCGTTTTGCTTTTGTTGCTGTTCATCTTATATCCTCAAGACACTGTCCATTCCGTTAAACTGCCCTTCCAAGTCCTTTGCTGTCTCTGACAGAATTACAATGTCATCGGCGAACCTCAAAGTTTTTATTTCTTCTTCATGGATTTTAATACGTACTCCGAATTTTTCTTTTGTTTCCTTTACTGCTTGCTCAATATACATATTGAAGAACATCGGGGAGAGGCTACAACCCTGTCTTACTCCCTTCCCAACCACTGCTTGCCTTTCATGTCCCTCGACTCTTATAACTGCCATCTGGTTTCTGTACAAATTGTAAATAGCCTTTCACTCCCTGTATTTTACCCCTGGCACCTTCAGAATTTGAAAGAGAGTATTCCAGTCAACATTGTCAAAAGCTTTCTCTAAGTCTACAAATGCTAGAAACGTAGGTTTGCCCTTCCTTAATCTAGCTTCTAAGATAAGTCGTAGGGACAGTATTGCCTCACGTGTTCCAACATTTCTACGGAATCCTAACTGATCTTCCCCGAATATCTTCCTGAATATAGCGGATGAATTAAATAAGAGCTTTGTTTGTACAGGGAGTCATATCGATCTTACAAAATGGCTTGTTGGGACTGTTATCTTTAATACTCCCCCCGTGATAATGACAACGGATGATCGGTCGGTAGTTAAGTAGCCGAATGCTAAGGATCCTCATGGATGCAATTGGGCATCTAGCAGAATACTAAAGTACTGTGCTATATATGTTAGTCCACTACTTTGCCATATCTGTAATCTTTACTTTTGGAATGGTCAGTTTCCAAATCGATGAAAGTACGCGCGAGCGGAAGGCCTCAGACGCGGTAACCCATGACAAGTCATTTGTGTGCAACTTAAAATGAAAGTCCCTAACATATTTAGACTCAGTACCCCTCCATTTTTTGACAAAACCGCCTCCGACAGTCATGTGGAACAGTAGTCTCAAAATTGACGCAATTGATACAAATTTAAAACTGAGTATTTCTCATTATTGCATATGGTTTAGAAACGCATACTTTTCTAAAAATCGAGGAAAAAAACTTATAACAATGCCGCTTATGCAACCGTAAGGTAAACGCTTTTCCACGAAAGCGCCAGTGACGCAACGAGAAAGATATCTGGCTGGGGACCAGAGATCTCGGGTACGAATCCCAAATGCATTCTGCATTGCTTTTACTCTTTTCATCTGCATATTTTCGCTTATCTAAACTGGTAGGAGTAAGCAGAAGAATGGCTTGGTTTACGTTTAATAATATATCCCTTTCAGCAATTAATTTTCGTGCGTACCTCTCCTGTGGCGCTGTAAACAAACGTTGCGCAGTCCCTCGCTATGAATTCACAGCAGTCCCATTCTGAAGATTTCTCATACAACGAGGCTTAAAATTTTAATTCTGTACTCGTCCATGCCCTTAGAGAAATTTGTTTACCTACCTTATTATAATTCATTAATGATTTACTTACCTTAATAATCCTCCTATTCCTGTCTTTGGTTTTAGAAGTGGTTCAATGACAGAAAATCCTGTATTTTTTTTTTCTCCGTGAGGCACTGGAGAGATAAAACAAAAATTTCCTTGGCTTCTTCCTGGTTTTAATTAAAGTATTTCATTGTGTTGAGCACAAAATATTACTGCAGAAATTGGATAATTAAAGAAAAAGAGGAGTGGATCTCTTACCTTAAAAACAGACAGCAGATAATTCTCCACAGTAGTGGAATGGCTACCACCTGGAGTCCATCCCGGCGAACACTGCCTTATCGTAGGCACCTTAAGTGCCGGACGGGAGAGTTGACGTGCCTCAGTGCCACTGAAGACTATGCTGGCCGTAGCATACCTGTAGCTACCGGCAGGGTGACCCAAGCTGGACAGACTTGAGCGTAGTAGCCTGAATGTGCCACAATGACATTTTCAGTCTGCAGCAATGCGTTTACTGACATGTTAACTTCCTGGCAGATTACAATTGTGTGCCGGACCGAGACTCGAACTCCGGACCTTAGCCTTTCGCGGGCAAGTGCTCCTGGAAGAAAGGAGTGCTACTCTCGTGAGTTTCACAGGAAGACTTCTGTGAAATTTGTTGGAAGGTAGAAGATGAGGTACAGCCGAAAGTAAAGCTGTGAGGACGGGTCGTGAGTCATGACTAGGTAGCTCATTTGGCAAGGGAGGATTGTGCTTTTACCAGGGAACTCCGCCAGAAAATATTAGGTACGGCTACGTCGACTTCGGGTTAGCAGAGCTGAGACTTGCGAGCGTCATCTGATCTCTTGTAACGCATACTTCAGGGACCATCGTTTGGCTCGGCGGTGGAACATAGTGTGTTTCGCCGAATGGTGGCCTTAGCCTCACCGTCTGGACCGCGAGGAAGATACACGTATCTAAGGTAGCCCCTCAACCTCATGCTGTGCTATATGTTGAAGAGGTGAATGGCTGATGAGGTAAGAGAGTCTCTAGCGGGCAGCCTCTTTACCACCTGCCACCTATCCTTCCCACCACACAGCCTTGCAGGGCCTGCAGAGGCATACGGGGCTGTGTGTGGGTTGACATTTGTTTCCCTGGCGGTCTTTGGGATCCTTACGGAACGACATAAACTCAGATACACTCCTGAAGAGACGGATGTACAAACAAACCGTACCCACCCAACAAAAAGACCTCGGTTTGTCAGTCCGCCCGGAAAGTTTCAGAATTATAGTAAAGAGCACTAGCCTGCCTTAACATTTTCACTCTTATCAAGAAAGGAGAGGGAGCCTCTGGGAATGTCTCCCGTTTCTATATTCACGAGGTGTTGGAGGGTTTTTCTGGGTCCCTGAATTATGTTAAACGACTTCCTCCTTATGGATCACGTCTAATTTAAACTGCCATTTCAAACCAAGTATCTAAGCTTCTGGGATGCAAGGCCTTAGGTGAGTAACCGGTTGTGGCTGAGTTGTATATCACCCTTAGCTTATGTAATGAGTGGTTACCTCCTCCTATACAGAGTGTTACAAAAAGGTACGGCCAAACTTTCAGGAAACATTCCTCACACACAAAGAAAGAAAATATGTTATGTGGACATGTGTCCGGAAACGCTTACTTTCCATGTTAGCGCTCATTTTATTACTTCTCTTCAAATCACATTAATCATGGAATGGAAACACACAGCAACAGAACGTACCAGCGTGACTTCAAACACTTTGTTACAGGAAATGTTCAAAATGTCCTCCGTTAGCGAGGATACATGCATCCACCCTCCGTCGCATGGAATCCCTGATGCGCTGATGCAGCCCTGGAGAATGGCGTATTGTATCACAGCCGTCCACGATACGAGCACGAATAGTCTCTACATTTGGTACCGGGGTTGCGTAGACAAGAGCTTTCAAATGGCCCCATAAATGAAAGTCAAGAGGGTTGAGGTCAGGAGAGCATGGAGGCCATGGAATTGGTCCGCCTCTACCAATCCATCGGTCACCGAATCTGTTGTCCGCCCCCGGTAGCTGAGTTGTCAGCGCGACAGATTGTCAATCCAAAGGGCCCGGGTTCGACTCCTGGCTGGGTCGGAAGTTTTCTCCGCTCAGGGACTGGGTGTTGTGTTGTCCTAATCATCATCATTTCATCCTCCATCGACGCGCAAGTCGCCGAAGTGGCGTCAAATCGAAAGACTTGCACCAGGCGAACGGTCTACCCGACGGGAGGCCCTCGTCACACACGACCGAATCTGTTGTTGAGAAGCGTACGAACACTTCGACTGAAATGTGCAGGAGCTCCATCGTGCATGAACCACATGTTGTGTCGTACTTGTAAAGGTACATGTTCTAGCAGCACAGGTAGAGTATCCCGTATGAAATCATGATAACGTGCTCCATTGAGCGTAGGTGGAAGAACAAACTAAAATGAGCTGTAACATGGAAATTAAGCGTTTCCGGACACATGTCCACATAACATCTTTTCTTTATTTGTGTGTGAGGTATGTTTCCCGAAAGATTGACCGTACCTTTTTGTAACACCCTGTATAATGGATATGGACTATGAGTATTCCAAGAATGGTAAAATATGGGTGTCATCGAAGTGCAGAAATAAACGAGGAGAGTCAGTGGCAGAATGCAAAAAAGTGCAACATTTATTCCTGAATTACCTGAACATATAAGGTTCCACCGTTTGTTCCCGTCCCAATGCAGTGCTTCAAATGTTGGATATTTGGCCATACCACTATGGCATGTAACAGGAGGGTTACGTGTGGAAACTTGGGGAGATCCATCTCACGAATTAGGTGACTCTTGCATACCTCCTCCGAAATATATAATGTTCGCCAGGTACCACACATTGTGGAGCATGAAGTGCGGGGTTCCGAAAGGCTTACTTGCAAGTAACTTCCGAAAGCAATTTCTGCAGTTGCCTCAGCATATGTAGTAGAATGAAAACTTGTGCAAGTTTACTTCCGAGAGTCGCTTGGACAAGCTAATTTCAGCAACTTGCTGCAAGTGCTGGATGTTTAACAGTGACATACTAAAAACGAGAACAGCCGCCATAGTTGTTGCATTCTTGTGAAAAATAGTGATGAAAATGAAAAAAAAGCAAGAAAAAAGAAATATTTGCGTAAAGAAATGGATATAGACGTGTACATATTTATCAGGAAACACTACTGAATAAATTAAAATCAGAGAGCTTCGCTCAGATTAAAAAAATTTGAGAATGCCGCACGCAATTTTTGAAAACCTCTGGTCTGTTGCACAATAAAATACTCGAAACAAGGAGGTGTAAATAGTATTTATTGCTTTTATTACAAGTGTAACATATTCTAAAACAGGGCAAAAAAATGCTGGAAGATCGAGCACAAAGAGATTGCCTTTTCATTAGTGTTGGATTTCTTCAAACAATATTTATTACAAACGTAATGCATTTATGTTTACGCTTAAATTAAAAATTAGCTAATATTTTAAGACGTCTCTACTGCCATTCTATTTTCCATTCTGGTGAAACAAAGTAACAATTATTTTTACCCCCTTTCTTGACTGACGGTGGCCAAGTATGTATGTTTATGGATTCCCACGGTAGATTTGTTTCGGTTTACCTTTCTTCGTGCCATTCTTATTTCTGCGAAAGACATTGTCGTAGCGGCACTGAACGCACAAAACTTTGTAAAAAACTTCCAGAAACTGGCAAGTTCGGCAAATACTCGCAGTAAGGTGAAAGAAACTGTTACCATTAACATGTTGAAGCTATTTCTACACGCAGACGGAACTTCCGGATATCGACTTCCTGAGAGTTTTTCATTCTACAATAACTTTCAGAAGTTACGCAAGCGATTTTCGGAAGTTTATCTAGTGTGATGCCTCCATGCAAACCCAACTCAGACCAGAGATTCAAGAACGAGTACTTGTCATTGTATTTGGATGGGGTGTGATAAGGGGGGGAGGGAGGGGGAGGGGGGAAGAAGCTACACTTGAGTCAGAAATCATTCAGAAGCAGTCGACGACGGACTCGGGACCTCAGCTACATCCCACTGCACACCATCAGAAGTCCACGAAGTGGTCTTCTCTACCCCTGGAAGTAACTCCTCCCATAAGTAAGCAGAATCGTCACACAAAACATCGTTCGAAGTGGAAGAGAGTGGCAGGAAACCCACTGGACCGGAGAGCACTCTTCGATGGTGATTTTATGGTTGAGGATGCAGATATCCACGCACAGGATCCGAGGAGCTGCCCACCGTCGTGTTCCTCCTGACCTCTGGGGTAAATCACCAACACCGAAGGAGAACGACGAGGAGAACCATCGCTGACTGATGGCTACTGTAGAGACTACCGTGTTGCAGTGGAACTGAAAAGCATTCGATCGCATCTGTCTCCTGATCCAGTAGATACCTACTGCATCTGATTACCACAGACTCATGTTAGAGTCATCGACAAACTTTCATTAAAGGACCACAACCCCTACAGGAAGCACGAGGTTACTGGAGTCAGGTTTAAGGGTGGAATGACTTTTTACGTCGATGACGGATGCCACTCCTCCCCTGTCCCGCTTTCCATGGCCATACCACTACAATACAAACAATTGCAGAAGAAGTTCTACACGTTAAAATCATAGTGTTTTCTTTATATCTTCTACCTCATGATCAGATGTACTGATGGAATTCTTCAGGCAAATCCCCCGCCCACTCCTCGTCCTTCAGTGCACACCATATGCTGAGGGACTCCGCTGCCACTTGCTCGAGAGATCGAATTAAGGAGCGCCTCGTCCATTCAGAGAGCATCTGCCTTTAGAACTCTGGCCAGATGGCACACTTTTCTTCAGCTACCGGTTCATCTTCAACCATTTACCTTTGTTTTTGCTCCGTAGTTATTGCAGATTCATTTCAGTAGGAAGTGACCACAGATTTGGTTTCCAGTCACCCTTTTCTGGTGTGGATGCTTCTGCTGATTCGACAAGAGACAGCGCAGGTTGATGCTCCAAACATCAATCTGGTTGCTGTGTAGCCAGCAGGCCATCTTCGAAAATAGGATTGTGTCCAGGATATGATGGACAATATCAACTGTGTGATGCAATGAGGTACCGCAGATTCCGTTTCGCAGCCTAGTATCCACATCAAACGACGCCCTGTCGCTTGGTGGAATGATGAAAGTCACTCTACAATCAGAGCCAGTTCCGCAGACTTGCGTAATGCAAACACCATTTAACAACAGAAAACCTTCGTGCCTTCAGGTCTGCAAGAGCACGAGCGAGGCAAGTGATAAAAGATCGGTAGAGAAACTCCTGAATGTAATTTGCGACTTCCACTGGCCGGTCCACTTTCACTGTGGAGAATTGCATCGGTATTGACTTAGGAAATTGATGTCCAATCCCTGACTTTCAGAATATTGCAAGTATGAGAACAACTTAAAAGTGTAAAGTTGTCCGTATAGCCTCGTCGTCAGATGACTCAGTCAGCTCGATTAATACACGTACTTACAGAACTCTCAGGTTAACAGAGGACATCGCCTTGTAGCAGTCTCTCAGTTTACGTTTGACTTACAGCGCAATCTCATGTAGATGGTTTGTAAACACTGATTCATGATGCTGTCTGCCTCTCGAGTTGCTGAGCACACAATCGATATTCGTTCCCCACAAAGTTTACTGTCAACGTTGTTACGCTACGAGTATTTCCAGCTGCACGAAGTTAACGTCTATATTGGACATTAGCATCTACTCTAATTGTCCCGTTTACGTTAGTTACAGACCTATCTCCCTGTCTTTTACAACCTTGTCGCATTTACATGCTTTTAAATAATCAGAGCTCCGCATGACGCCAGCTCAAATTGTGCATGAAATTTTCTGTTACCTGACATTCGAGGATGGTACTACACTTGAACGATCTTGGTCAGTTACTGATCTTGTATATTAAAATTCAAATACTTAAATTCTGTTTGCAGAATTTTTCCTTGTTTTACTGTATGATGTTGCTGTGAATGAATACTTCTGTATTGCATTAAATAAACGAAATAGAAATTCAACTGTAATTCTAAATCGATCATACGTACAAATGGTTGTTTAAATGTAATTTAAAACCATAAACTACATCATATGCTCAATAACTTGCTTTAATCAACCTCCATTATACAATTCGAAGCATAAATCTGTTGTCTTGGTTTTATTTTATATCTGTAATTCCGTTATTCATAAGCTAAGGTGCTGACGATGTTAATTCTACAAATTTGATGTCTTTCATTTCTCACTTCCCAGTTTTCCAAGAGAAATGTACTACAGCAACTATACGAAGCATTTTCTTCCCTGATTTCTTCTGTTTAGCATTTATTCCAAGCACTTAAAGATGCTTCATTAGGCAAACGCTTTAAGAAGTATATTTACTTGGAGAGGGAGTTTATAATCCTATCTAGCTCTAGAAACTGATTTATACGAAACAAACTTTTAAGCATAATATTAGCATGTGAACATAGCATTTCTACTCAGTACCATCATAAAGAAGTCCATTAATTGCGGAAACGGAATTAAACTGTATTGCAATTGCTCTTAAACAGTCAGTTAAATCAAATGTACTTGCCCTTTACAAACATATCCCTTCACTCCCTTTTAAAAATATTTTTTTCTGAAAACATTCCAGGTTAACAATTAATTTTGTAATATCACTCTCAGCACCTACCTGCCCATTGCCTTATCAAGATCAGACTTAATTTCATTCAACCTAAACGATGTTTTTCGAAAGCAAGTGTCAATAGTGTTTTAAATATTAAAACACCAGGCCAGTTATACTTTTACATTCATATTAAGACGCATTTCAGGAATTTTTTCCCAATATCAGTAGCTCCTACATCAGTTAGAATTATCTATAAAAATAATTAGTTCCATTTGTCTCGTAAGTTCCTGTTTTTTTTCTCATAGGCGCCTTTTACTCTGCGCTCTCCCAATTTATTGAACTGTGTTGTAAATAATGTCCGCAAAGACAAGATCTGTAGACATAAACGTAGGTACGGTAGCTTCAAGCACGCAGGAGAAAGATGGACGGTACCAGGGTGACAAGTTCGCTTACATAATGCACAGTATGGCATAAATTTGTGGGACGTCAACTACCGACGGCACGGCAGTGGTTTGTACCGCTGTTACCTTGTTACTACTTTATTAAGTTCCACCCATTTTACGTCGAAGTCTTCTTCGAGGGCTCTTTGCGTTGACACAAGAAAAAAAAACAGCAATAATGTTACCCTGGATATATTTGGCGTGGCCTGTACTAACTGCTTCATCTAACACAGCGTCTCCATCAGAAGTGTTTACATATACATGAAACACTTGTTTGCCTCTTTGCTTAAAACTCACCACCTCGTAACTTTTTAAATGTTGTTATGTTCTCGTGTTACACGTGGCAGACATGGAATTTACTTCATATATCAAGGAAAATTTTACACCATCTTTCTGGTGTTATGCATACGAACGACGTGATTCGTAAATGTGCCATGTTTGTTGGATTTCCTATCTACGCAAGAACTTCCATGGGACGTTGTTTCTGGAGAGCTCGGTATATAATAGCAGCTCTTATGGATCAGCCATTTCATGCTTTAACCTACGATAATCTGGCCGGCCTAGTATTCACTTTTGTAGTAACCTCAGGTAGTTCTCGGCGGCAGTTTATTTAAAGGGCTAAAAGGTCGTATTTACAGCACCATTCAACTAAATACCTTGGGATTACAATTACGAACTGCTTAAATTGAAACGATCATGTGAATAAAGCTGGGGGCAAGGCAAAGCAAAGACCGCGGTTAACTGGCAGAATACTTAGAAGGTGTAACAGGTTAACTAAAGTGACTGCTTGTGCGTTTTCTGATAGAGTATGGGGTCTGTATCAGATGAGATAGACAGAGGGCATCAAGAAAGTTTGGCAGCTCATTTTTTACTATCGCGAAACTAGACAGAGACAGACAGAGAGGGACGGCCGGAGAGAGAGAGAGAGAGAGAGAGAGAGAGAGAGAGTCATGGATATGATACGCATTTGGAATTGCAGTCATAAAACAAAGGCATTTTTTTTGTGTCCAGATCTTTACACAAAATTTAAAAACCCAACTTTCTTCTCCGAATGCGAAAATATTTTGCTGACAGAAAACTACGCAGGGAGGTATGATCGTCGTAATAACACAAGAGAAACCAGAGCGCGCACGGAGATATTATGTGTTTTTTTTCTGCATACTGTTCGAGATTAGAACAGTAGTGAAAGAGTCTGAAGGTAGTTGTATAAACTCTCTGCCAGGAACGTACGTGTGAATTGCGGTGTAGTCATGTACACTACTGGTCATTACAATTGCTACACCAAGAAGAAATGCAGATGATAAACGGGTATTCATTGGACAAATATATTATGCTCGAACTGACATGTGATTACATTTTCATGCAATGCCGTAATAACGACCTTGATACGCCTGAGCATTGAGTCAAACAGAGCTTGGATGGCGTGTACAGATACAGTTGCCCATGCCGCTTCAACACGATACCACAGTTCATCACGAGTAGTGACTGGCGCATTGTGACGAGCAAGTTGCTCGGCCACCATTGACCAGACGTTTTCAATTGGTGAGAGATCTGGAGAATGTGCTGGTCAGGGTAGCAGTCGAACATTTTCTGTATGCAGAAAGGCCCGTACCGGACCTGCAAAATGCGGTCGTGCGTTATCCTGCTGAAATGTAGGGTTTTGCAGGGATCGAATGAAGGGTAGAGCCACGGGTCGTAACACATCTGAAATGTAACGTCCACTGTTCAAAGTGCCACCAATGCCAACAAGAGGTGACCGAGAGGTGTAACCAATGGCACCCCATACCATCACGCCGGGTGATACGCCAGTATGGCGATGACGAATACACGCTTCCAAAGTGCGTTCACCGCGATGTCGCCAAACACGGATGCGACTATCATGATGCTGTAAACAGAACCTGGATTCATCGGAAAAAATGACGTTTTGCCGTTCGCGCTTCCAGGTCCGCCGTTGTGTACACCATCGCAGGCGCTCCTGTCTGTGATGCAGCGAGAAGGGTACCGCAGCCATGGTCTCCGAGCTGATAGTCCATGCTGTTGCAAACGTCGTCGAACTGTTCGTGCAGATGATTGTTGTCTTGCAATCGTCCCCATCTGTTTACTAAGGGATCGAGACGTGGCTGCACGATCCGCTACAGCCATGCGGATAAGATGCCTGTCATGTCGACTGCTAGTGATACGAGGCCGTTGGGATCCAGCACGGCGTTCTGTATTACCCTCCTGAACACACCGATTCCATATTCTGCTAATAGTCATTGGATCTCGACCAACGCGAGCAGCAATGTCGCGATACGATAAACCGCAATCGCTATAGGCTACAATCCGACCTTTATCAAAGTCGGAAACGTGATGGTACGCATTTCTCCTCCTTACAAGAAGCATCACAACAGGGTTTCACCAGGCAACGCCGGTCAACTGCTGTTTGTGTATGAGCAATCGGTTGGAAACGTTCCTCACGTCAGCACGTTGTAGGTGTCGCCACCGGCGCCAATCTTGTGTGAATGCTCTGAAAAGCTAATCATTTGCATATCACAGCATCTCCTTCCTGACGGTTAAATTTCGCGTCTGTAGCACGTCATCTTCGTGGTGTAGCAATTTTAATGGCCAGTAGTGTAGATCGAAATAGAGTCCATCCTCCAGTTTCTTACCGCCCACCTCATATATTACATTAGTTCTCCCTATCTAGTTCGGGTGAGCCGTTCACAGAAAGAAGCCTCACATAAAAATCCCCGACTATAGCCAACGAATACATTAATATTCTGCATCTACCAGCTACTCTTATGTACGTCTTATAAAACAGAAGGCCTGCCACTTCTCTCGAGTAACAATTCCGATGAATTATCACAACAATTACAGAATAATTATCCTTATAATAAAACGTTAAAATCCATTAAATGCAAAGAACTTTGCTGTGCATTTAATTCAATTTAAGTTTACCATACTATTACGCAGTAAAAAGTCTTATAATATAGCTAAATTATTTGCATACGTTCTGAATCACAGTCGCAGTCAATGTGCCTTGTAATACTTACTTGTCTTGTAAGAGACCCATTCGATATCAAAGTAAACTTTAAAAAGGTCTGGTCTGATGCAACTAAATACATAGAAACTCCAAAGAAACTGGTATAGGCATGCGTGTTCAAATAAAGAGTAAAGTAGTCAGGCAGAGTTGGCACTGCAGTCGGCAGCGCCTATATAAAACAAGTGTCTGGTGCAGTTGTTAGCTCGGCTACTGCTTCTACAATGTCAGGTTATCAAGATTTAAGTGAATTGAACGTGGTGTTATAGTCGGCGCACGAGCGTTGGGACACATCATCTCCTAGGTAGCCATGAAGTGGGAATTTTTCCGTACGACGATTTCACGAGCGTACCTTGAATATCAGGAACCCGACAAAACATCGAATCTTTGACATCGCTGCGATCGGAAAAAGATCCTGCAAGAACGGAACCAACAATGACTGAAGAGAATCCTTCAACGTGACAGAAATGTAGTCCATCCGCAAACTGCAGAAAATTTCATTGCTGGGCCATCAACAAGTGTCAGCATGCGAATCATTCAACGAAGCATCATCGATGTGGTCTTTCGGAGCCGAAGACTAACTCGGGAACCTTTGATGACTGCAGAACACAAAGCTTTACGCCTCGCCTGAGCCCGTTGACACCGTCGTTAGACTGTTGATGACTGGAAACACGTTGCCTGGTCGGACGAGTTTCGTTTTCAATTTTATCGAGCGGATGGACATGTACGGACTGGATACAACCTCATGAATCCCTGGACCCTGCATGCCAACAAGGGACTGTTCAAGCTGGTGTAAGCTCTGTAATGATATGGGGCATGTGCAGTTAGAGTGATGTGTGACCCCTGATACGTCTAGATACGCCTCTGAGTGGTGACACCTACGTGAGCATTCATTGATATACATTGTGCATTACAACGGACTCGGGCAATTCCAGAAGGACAATGCGACACCCCACACGTCCAGAATTGCTGCAGAGTGCTTCTAGAAATACTCCTCTGAGTTAAACACTTCTGCTGGCCACCAAACTCCCTAGACATGAACATTGTTGTGTTTATCTCGGACGGCTTGCAACGTGCTGTTCAGAAGAGATCTCCAGCCCTCGTACTCTCGTGGATTTTTGGAAAGGCCTGTAGGATTCATGTGGTAAATTCCTTCCAGCACTACGTCAGACGTTAGTGAAGTCCATGCCACGTTGTGTTGCGGCTTTTCCGTATGCTCGAGTGGACGCAACTCGATAGTAGGTAGGTCTACCACTTTCTTCGGCTATACAGTGCATTAACACGAAGTTTGGATGAACACAGGGCGATAACGGTTGGTTTACAGGTCATTTGACGACTCCTTTTTAGATGCCAACAACTCCTATAGACCCTTTGCTGTCCGGGCTATTGTGTTTTTGCCACCGTTCCGGCGTACTCCGTCCAAGTACTATATCCCCAGGCGTGTTGAAACATTACGTTGCAGTTCGTTACTCCAACATGAAACATATTTTCAACACAGTTAACAATAATATTCATTCACCACTTGCAGCCGTAATTCCATCAGTAAGAAAAATTCTTTACTGCATCCACTTAGCGTTTCTACTTGAAAGAAAGAACTACACACAAACCGGTTATGGCACTTCCGCTACTAGAAATATCAACCGGCACATCTACAAAACAAATGGATCCGAATAAAAAATGTAAATCAGGCGGACGTTACTACAGTCTCACATTCGCATGCTTATACTTTTGTTGTCGAGCAAGAAACGACCCCCAGGCAAAACCAATAACTCAATGGCCAAGAGAAAATCGTAAGTTGAAGCGCACGCACACCAACCCGCTCGCCCAATACCGGTGGAAAATTCACTCCAAGACGTGAAGGAAACATGTCATGCACTTCCCGGCTGGATGTCAAACGGCCACCGTTCGAACGCCGGCGTTCCTTGCACTCCCCCCCGGCCGGTGTGGCCGAGCGGCTCTAGGCGCTTCAGTCCGGAACCGCGCGACCGCTGCGGTCGCAGGTTCGAATCCTGCCTCGGGCATGGATGTGTGTGATGTCCTTAGGTTAGTTAGGTTTAAGTAGTTCTAAGTTCTGGGGGACTGATGACCTCAGAAGTTAAGTCCCATAGTGCTCAGAGCCATTTGAATAATTTTTTTTTCGCACTCCCCTTCCCACCCGCTACCGCCACTCCTCAGAACGACATGCGCTCGCATGGGCCCCTAACCCGTCTGCACCCTCTAAGAAGCTCAATGTGAAGCCGCCAAAGCGGACAGTTGAACCACGAACATACCGGCACGGCTCAGTCACGTCAAAATGCAGAAAGTAAGCGACCTACAAGGACACACGGTTATTTCGAATGTAACAGAAAAATTACTTACATCTAAAACTTAATCTGCAGCCATTTCGAACATTAGAAGTATGATATTTGTGTCAAAACCAACTAACTGAAGAGAAAAAATACGAGACACATGCTTGCATTACAGGACCTGATCTCATAACAAGCAATTCAAAGATTAAGGACTACGAAGATATTACGTTTGTAGTCAGGATGAAGATAACACAGTCACACATCTCACAACATAATTATATTCCAAACATACATTTCCAAGAAGGCAAAGCATTAAACATTTAAAATTACATTACGTAAGGTTTTATCAACAACATCGTATGTGGCCATAATGACTAAAAAGTAACATCTTTACAATAAAGTATATCAAAGTTAGCAATACAGGGGTAACTGCCATACTGCAAATATCCATCTCATGATAACATACATAACTAAAATGCGTTAACTCAGTTTACAGGTCTTTTTAAAAAAAAATCCGTCCAGTCACAAAATAACTATTAAATCCAATATCTGAAACATCCTCAGCAAAAGTAATCAGAAAATATCACACCCGCAGCCAAGTGAAACGATGAGCACAGGTGTGATCTACAGGTTCATCTATATACCTGCATAGATACTCAGCAAGCCAACGTACGGTACGTGGCAGATAGTACCCTGTATCACTAGTCATTTTCACTTCTGTTCCACTCGCGAGGGAAAAGCGACTGTCTGTCGTCTCCGTATGAGCCCGAATTTCTTGTTTCTTCGTGGTTCTTACTCGCAGTTTATGTTGGCGGCTGAAGAATCGTTCAGCAGTCAGCTTCAAATGCCGGTTCTCGAAATTTCCTCAGTAGTTTTTCTCCAAAATAAGGTCGCCTACCCTCCAGGGATTCGCATTTCAGTTCCCGAAGCATCTCTGTAAAACGTATATGTTGTTCGAACCAGCCGGTAATGAATCTGGCAACGCGCATCTGATTTGCTTCGATGTTTTCCTTCAATCCGACCTGGTCAAGCAGGACACCAGTAATACTGTATCCGAACATTACAGGTTTGATATTCCTACTCATAGGCATTGTTGTTGTTGTGGTCTTCAGTCCAGAGACTGGTTTGATGCAGCTCTCCAAGCTACTCTATCCTGTGCAAGCTTCTTCATCTCCCAGTACCTACGGCAGCCTACATTCTTCTGAATCTGTTTAGTGTATTCATCTCTTGGCCTCCTTCTACGATTTTCACCCTCCACGCTACCCTCCAATAATAAATTGCTGATTCCTTGATGCCTAAGAATATGTTATACCAAGCGATCCCTTCTTCTAGTCAAGTTGTGCCCAATTCTATTCAATACCTCCTTATTAGTTTTGTGATCTACCCATCTAATTTTCAGATTGCTTCTGTAGCACCACATTTCGAAATCTTCTATTCTCTTCTTATCTAAACTATTTATCGTCCACGTTTCACTTCCATACACGGCTATACTCCATACAAATTCTTTCAGAAACAACTGCCTGATACTTAAATCTACACTCGATGTTAACAAATTTCATCGGCATTAACTTACATTTTTCCACATTTAGGGCCAGCTGTCATTCATCGCACAAACTGACTGGAAGTTTTGTCTAAGTCGTCTTGTATCTTCCTACAGTTACTCAACTTCGACACCTTAGCGTACTCCTCGGCATCATCAGTAAACAACCGCAGATTGCTGCCCACCCTGTCCGCCAGATCATTTATGTATATAGAGAACAACAGCGGTCCAATCACGCTTCCCTGGGCACTCCTGAGGATACTCTTGTCTGTGATGAACATTTGCCTTCAAGGACAACATGCTGGGTCCTGTTATTTAAGAAGTCTTCGATGCACACACGTATCTGTGACCTTATTCCATATGCTAATACCTTCGTTAACAGCCTACAATGGGGCAAAGTGTTAATTGCTTTCCGGAAATCTAGAAATATGGAATCTGGCTGTTGCTCTTCATCCATAGTTCTCAGTGTATCATGTGAGAAAAACGAAAGTTGAGTTTCGCACAAGCAATTCTTTCCAAAACCATCTCAATCACAAAAAGTTTATTATATTCGAGCCGAGAACACGTACAAGGTTCCTGCAGAAAACAGAAGTTAGAAATATTGCTCTGTAATTTTGCGGGTCCGTTCTTTTACCTTTCTTATATACTTCAGTCACCTACCCGTTTTTCCAGTCGCTTGGGACTTTGTGGTAAGCGACATATTCACTATAAATGCAAGTTATCTAAGGGACCAATTCCGTAGAGTACTCGTTGTAAAATCGAAATGGGATTCCATCCGGACCTACTGATTCATTTCCTTTCTAATCTTTCAACTGTTTCTCTACGCCAGATATGCTTATTACTATGCAGTCCATAAGGGAGTCTGTCCGATGGTGAAATGACATTACGTTTGTTCGATTCTCCAGCGGGGACGATTCCTTCTAAGTGAAATTTAAAACTTCGGCTTTCGTTTTGATGTCTTTAACTGCCACACCAGACGGGTCATCAAGGGACTGAATGGAAGCCTTAGACCCGCTTAGCGATTTCACATAGACCAGAATCTTCTCTCTGCCAGATCTTTTGCTAAAGTGTGACGGTGGTATTGTAAGCTTCTCGCATAAACCTTTTCACAGAGGCACGAATCTCTACTAACATTCGCTTGTCGTCATGTATGCGTTCGATTTCGAACCTAGAGTGCAACAGCCTCTGTTTCCTCAGCATCCGACGAATTTTGTTATTAAACGATAGAGAGTCTTTTCCATCCTTTATCCACTTTCTAGGATGTAATTCTCCAGACCACAGCTTACAATCTGGTTAAACATTGTCCATGACTCCTCTACATCCATCTTACTGGAACTAAGTGATGCCAGTTCACTGTCTAAGTGAGATGTTAACAACTGCTTATGTGCTCTATCTATCAGAAAGACTCTCGTAGCCTTCTTGACTGATTTATTAACTTTGGTAATCATAATTGCTATAATCACATCATGACCCTAATCCCCGTTCATACTGACATTGTAGCTACAACGTCTAAGATATTTCCAATGGTTTGGGCAGCCCAGCTAGCTGTTCAAGACAGTTTTCATAAAACATGTTCAAAAGTTTCGCATGACTGTCTGTCTGTACCCACCCGCAATGGATCCTTAGACATCCCATTCTATACTCGGCAGGTTGAAGTCGCCTCCTACTAATTTAGCATTACATGGGTATTTACGCGCTATGACGGTAAACACTATTTGAGTGACTAGAAGTGTCACAGCAGAATCGGGTGGCCGGTAAAAACATCCAACAATTAGTTTCCCCTACACCTCTTATACGCGACCAGATGACTTTACTGCCACACTCAAATTTGACCTCAATAGAGACAATACTTTTGTCAACTGCAATGAATACTCCCCCTCCCATCGCCTCTAATCAGTCTGTCCGATATACATACCACGACTCGCTAAATTTCTCAGAGCTTTCCACGTCGAGTTTGAGCCAGTTCTCAGTCCCAAGAAAAATTTCAGCGCGAGAACTTTCTTGGAGCGCAGTCAATTAGGGAACTTTTTCACGAATGCTTTGACATTTTCCTCATAAAACTGTGACAATCGAAGTGTCTGGACGCCGTTTGACTTCCCTTGCTGTGAATCGACTGGTGAGAGTTCATCAGAGTACCTCAAACAACCGCCTAGCCTAAAAAACCCTCATGTGCACTCCACAAGTACTCTGCTAGCCGAGTAGCTGCTTCCTTTGTGTAGTGCACACCTGACCTATCAATGCGAGTCCTACAAATCCCCACACGGTAATTTGATCCTTTAGAGAGCTATCCCATGGCATTATCAGGATCATAGTCCTTTAGAAGTGATATACCGTTTAACAATGGGTATAAATGGACGTAGTCCAATGCAATAACTTCGAAGAATAGGAACAACCGTCATAATGTTTATGTCAGAAGTGCTTTAACAATGCCTTTTGTCACCAAAACCATGTAAAAACGAAGCACCAGTACACTTGGATATGTGAAAATATGAAACAATTACCATAACATAGCCAATGAGCAGTCACGTAGTGTAATTAATCAGTTAAAGGTGATATACAAAGCCAGAAAGAAGAAAACCTGCTTATAGAAGAAGAAAAATTTTAAAACATGTCCTTCATTTTATTTGTCACCTAATCCAAAAGTCAACATACGTTCATTCAAGGCAATCAAACAATATCGGAGACATTAATTGTATGAGGATTAATGATAAGGAATGATCGTCTAGGAGGTTAGCCAACTGAGAATCAGCATCATAAGTCTATTAGTTGTAATATAACTCATAACATTGTAAGTAGGCTGTTTATGTTTTCTTATTGGCAACGTTACGTAGCGCTCTGTATGAAAATCACTGGCCGTGCTGTGTGCAGTCTGTGGCTAGTTTGCATTGTTGTCTGCCATTGTAGTTTTGGGCAGCTGGACGTGAACAGCGCGTAGCGTTGCGCAGTTGGAGGTGAGCCACCAGCAGTGGTGGATGTGGGGAGAGAAATGGCGGAGTTTTGAAATTTGTAAAAAAACTGCTATATATATTATGACTGTTAAGGTAAATACATTGTTTGTTCTCTATCAAAATCTTTCCTTTACTAACTATGCCTATCAGTAGTTAGTGCCTTCAGTAGTTTGAATCTTTTATTTAGTTGGCAGTAGTGGCGCTCGCTGTATTGCGGTAGTTCGAGAAACCAAGATTTTTGTGAGGTAAGTGATTTGTGAAACGTATAGGTTAATGTTAGTCAGGGCCATTCTTTTGTAGGGATTTCTGAAAGTCAGATTGCGTTGCGCTAAAAAATATTGTGTGTCAGTTTAAGCACAGTCATATATAATTTTTCGAAGGGGACCTTTCATATGTCGACCCTTAGCCGAGGATACCTCACTGGAATCCTCTGATTTTTTCTTGTAGTTTGTGTAATTAGTGCAGATTTTGTTTATTGCTATTGCGTAATTGTAGAGAGAATCTCCTTTGTAGTTGCAGTCTTTCATTGTTGTACAGTAAAACAGTTGTGGCATGCATGTAGATTTGCACCAAGTATTTCGCAGCTGCGCTTGCAATTAACTAGATATTATTTTCAGTGCTATGTTAATGTGTTCCCCTATTTTTGCTCTTCAAATTGTGTTTTTCTGTTTTGTCGTGTGAAATATTGTGACAATAATGGCGTGTGAAAAACGTAACACTAGGCTCCAAAGTAAACTGAGGAATGACAGTGAAGACGAAAGCAGTGTGTTAACGCCACCATGTAATGAATTAACTAATATTCAAAGTAGTAATTTGGTAACTGTGCATAGGGAAATGGAGCGGGCGTCAAATAATGATGTAGACAGTGAAACAGGTAGTAAACAGGGAAGCATTATCGATCGATCGGTCGGCAACATCTCGCCTCAGGAATCGGGAATGACAGAACACAATATTGCATATACTATAGACTCAGGTTTTGGGTTCTCACCGTTTTCTCAAATGAGTCAAGACACATTTTCCGCTTGTCAAAATGTGAATGTTGCCGGTGCAAATTCACTGCCAAAAAGCACTGAGGAACATGTTTCAGACACCAGTGCATTGTTATTACAGTTAATGCAACAAATGGGACAAAGGCTACAAAAGTTAGACACAACGCTTGAACAAAATCAGAAACAAATGGGACAAAATCTTCAAAAGTTAGACACAATGGAACAAAATCTTCGGAAGTTAGACACCACACTTGAACAAACACGTGAAGATATAACTACTGAGTTACATAACATTGAATCGAAATGTCCAAAAGTCTGTAATGATGTAAAAACACAAATTTGTGAGCATTTTCAACCTATTTTTTCGCGGCATGAAAATGCATTACAGAATCACGAAGCAGCCATAAAAGAACTCCAAACTATTGTTCATGAAAATCACGACACTTTGCAACCTAAAATTGACTCAGTTGCATCTGCCGATTCGGTTACGCAACTTGCAAAAACTCAAGAAAACTTAAAGGACACAGTAGATACGATTTCAACACAAATGGACACTCTGAAACTTGGTTCAGAAAAACACACTGAGGAAATAAGTACACTATCGGAGAAAGTAGCCGAACTTTCGGATCAGTTCACTAACTTATCTGCAAAGGTAGATGATGATCTGAATGACACAAGACCTGTAGCCATCACTGACACAGAAGAGTGCGAACAAATTAGGAAATTCAAACAAAATCAGAATCAAATTAATACGCAACACCAAAGAGAAATCTGGGAAGTACAAGATCAGCTGACACAGGTAATAAAAGAATTACGTATTTCAGAGGACATTCGCGCTCCAATACGGGAAGAGGGACATAGAAATACGGAACAGCCACAAATTAATAACTCAGGGCACTTCGGAAATTATGAAAGAAATTGGCAAGGTACACCGAATTTTGAGATGGAACCGCCGACACGGCGTAACAATGACCGATATGCTACTTGCAGACATGATGATTTTGACTATAAGCTGTTCATTACTACAAGTAAATTCAAAACGTTTAAGAATTCTGCCAACGACATTCATCCACAAGCGTGGCTCCATCAATTCTCTCATTGTTTTCCTCCCAACTGGTCATTGGAGCACAGGTTAGAATTTATGTGTGGCTACTTGGAGAGTGAACCAGCTGTAAGAATGCGATGAGTCATTCACGATTGTCACAGTGAAGGAGAATTTTACCATGCATTCCTCTCAGCATATTGGTCTCAAGCTACACAAGACCGAGTTAAACATAGCATCATAATGATGAAACATTTCGAACAATCTGAATTTTCCAGTCTTGTGAAATATTTTGAAGCCATGTTGCACAAGAATCAGTACCTTTCAAACCCATACAGCCCCTCAGAACTCATACGCATTTGCTTAATCAAATTACCTGAACATTTACGACATTATTTTGGCAGGACGTTGCAAAGACGACATTGAAGCTTTTCAGGGACTGTTACAAGAACTGGAAATTGACACTGACAATCGCAGAACGCGAAAACAGCGGCACAACAATTACAGATCACATCCGTCACAATTTCACGATGACAGAAATAATATACGACAAGACTATTCTTTCAATGTAAATCGTGACCGAAACAGACACCACCCATATGACAACCATTGGCAGAGTAGTAATAATTACAGGGAAAGATCACCTCTCCGCGGTAATGACTATCACAGAGACAATCAGAGAAACAGACAATATGGGAACCAAAATAATTATTATCAAGGGAGACAGAATACCTTTAGACACAATGGTCTAGCATGCAGTTACAACTCAGGGAGAAATTCTCCACCACGTGACCGACAAGAAAGAAACAATGGAATCTACCGACATGACAACAGACAATATGATCGTAACGACAGACCTGAACTGCATCAGAACTGGCGGGATTTAAACAGGGCAGGGCCCTCTCGTCACGGTGAATTTGTAGAAGTTAGTTCTCCAAATCCCAATAACGACGCGCGCCTACAAAGAGACAATAGGCAATGACTCGTACCGCTGGCAGCCACAAAACGTACTTATGAAACTGACAACGCAGCTGCCGTAGCTAGTAATTACGTAAAAATGGAAGACATTAGGGACATCTTACTCCAGGAACACGACGTAAAACATAACAACATTGCATATCCTGTGATTCACATTACTGTAAATGACGTAAAATTTATGGCAGTACTTGACTCTGGCAGTCCCATTTCAGTAATTAGTGAAACAATTTTTAGCAAATGCAACAAATCGAATGATTGCCCCACACTTCCGTTACGTAAGATTAAATTACAAGGTGCAATCTTTGGAAAAAGTGTAGATGTACGCCAACAAACCAATTTAGAATTCTTTTGCCAAAGCCACAGCTTCTCTATGAACTTTCTTATTGTTCCATTATTGTCGACGGAAATTATACTGGGAGTAGACTTTTTGAATGAATACAAAGCAATCTTAAGCTTTCACGATGCTGAAATAAATTTAGAGAAAGAAGGTAAGTCAATAGCTTTGAAATTTGAAGACTGGCTCTCAAACCATGATGAGGAAATTAATCGGCTTTACGTTCTGTTAGACAACAGTTCGGAATTTTCTACGGAACTGGACACTAACAATCACTCTGCAAGTACTGACAGGGATGATATCGACGGCATATTTGAAATTAATGAGTTAATTCAGAATAAAATTCAAACAATTGAGAATTGTAATGACACTGATAGGCAGGACCTTTTTGAGATTTTACAAGCACATTCCACAGTTTTTACTCACAAAACAGGAACAATCAAGGGATTTCAATACCAATTTCGTGTTCGTGAGCATACTAAATTTTGTGTTAGACCATACGTAATTCCAGCACATTATAGGGACCATGTTAGAACAGAAATACAATCTATGCTTGATGAGGGCATTATTGAGCCTGCAGTAAGCTCATACAACAATCCATTACATGTTGTTGAGAAGAAAAATGGATCGATCAGGCTTGTCTTAGATTCGAGACAAATCAATACTATTATTATTCCTGAAACAGACAGGCCGCAAACGTTGGAAGAACTTCTTCAAAATTTTAATGGTGTAAAAGTGTTGTCTTCCATTGATCTCAGATCCAGCTTTTATCAGATCGAACTTTATCCAGAATGTAGAAAATACACAGCTTTCCTTTGCTTCGGCGTTTGTTATCAGTTTCGGAAACTTCCTTTTGGTTCGAACATTTCTTCAGCAGCATTCATTCGCGGGCTAAATTCCATATTACCTGAGTTCTTAAAACGTCACATCACCTTATATGTGGACGATATTCTAATAGCAGAAGCTTCATGGGAACAGCATAATCGCATCCTCAACAGTTTGTTACGTATTTTTGCAGAATCTGGAATTACAGTTAACTTGGAAAAGTCTGAATTCGGTAGGTCAAAGGTGAGGTTTTTGGGACATATTATTTCTTCTGAAGGCATTCAGCCGGATCCTGAAAAGTTAGAAGCAATCAGAGCCATTCCAGTTCCATCCACAAAAAAACAAGTCCGCAGTTTTCTAGGTCTCGTAAATTTTTACCGTCGTTTTCTGAATATGCTAATTCTTGTTACACAAAAACTTTGTTCTCTCACTGGAAAAAATACTATTTGGAACTGGGACGAACAAGCACAGTTGGAATTCAATTCTTTGAAAGAATCGCTACTTAACGCGCCAATACTAGCTCATCCAGATCTGTCACAAGATTTCTGCCTTAGCACGGATTCTTCTAAAGTCGGTCTTGGTCCCCATTTATTTCAAGAAGCCATAGAAAATGACACTACCATTCAGAAAACCATTGCTTTTGCTAGCCGAGTGCTAACAAAATCTGAAAAAAATTATTCCGTTACTGAATTAGAAGCTTTAGCTATCGTTTGGGCATTTAACAAATTCCGTTTCTTTCTTTCTGGCAAGCACGTAAAAGTATACAGTGATCATCGTGCATTACAATTTCTTATGTCTTCAAAATTAAATCATGACAGGTTAAAACGTTGGGCATTGTTTCTGCAAGAATTCCGCTTCACAATAGTCTACATTCCCGGCAAGGAGAACATTGTTGCGGATGCGCTGTCACGCGCACTGGCTGGGCTTGAGAAAAGTAACACAGAAGGCAACCGTGAAAAAAATTTCAGTATTCTTTACATTCAGAAAGTCGCCTTTTTAAAACTTCATCACCACATCTTTAAAGGACATTGCTCATGAATAAGATAAAGATCCGATTTGGAAAGACATCAGAAGTAAATGGCATGAAAAGACACACACTCAGAGTCGGCATTATTACCTGGTTAGAAACAACATACTCTTCAAACGCTGCACTGTTGATGACAAGCTATGGGTACTTTGCATTCCAGACGATTTTGTAAATAAGCTCATTTAGTACATTAATTTCAGCTACGCACATTTTGGCCCACGAAAATGTTATCATATTCTTCGAACGACTTGTTATTTTAACAATATGGAAAAGCAAATTCGAAGAGTCTTGTCTATTTGTAAACTTTGTCAAAAGGCGAAACCATCTACTATCTCACATCGTGCTCCGTTGTTTCCCATTATTCCTTCTAAATTAAAAGAATTTGCTGCTGTTGATCTCTTGGGACCGCTGGTGAGAACATCTAATGGATTTTCGTACTTTCTAGTCGCTGTTGAACTTACTTCAAAATTTGTTTCTTTCACACCGTTACGTAATGCCACTGGACGGTCTGTATCCAACGCCTTTGTTAAAAATTTCTTACGTGAAGTTGGACATGTCAGTAAAGTCATTTCAGATAACGGACCGCAGTTCAGATCTGCTGTTTGGTCATGCATGCTTCAGAACCATAAAATCAAACCTGCTTTTATTTCATTGTACTCACCACATTGTAACCCGTCTGAAAGGATAATGAAAGAAATCAATAAGCTTTGCAGACTTTATTGTAACAGAAAGCATCAGCATTGGGACAGATATTTACACTTGTTTCAAAACGTGCTGAATGAAATGCCTCATGACTCCACTGCTTTACCACCTACTCTTGTACTGAAGAATGAAGAACCACCGAACAGAATCAGAGAGCTTGTACCTTTCCCGAGTACACGTAAACTTCGACACAAAGACATAATTGATTTGGCTCTTAAAAATATAAAATCTGCAGCAGACAAAAGGAGAAAACTACACGGTAAAGCAAATGCAAAGAAATTATATATTGGTCAGAAAGTTCTCATTAAAGCTCATTCATTGTCACATAAGAAGAAACACTTGAGTCACAAATTCTTTCTAGTTTACAATGGACCTTACAGAATCCGACGTATACCACATGATAATTGCGTTGAAGTTGAAACTCTGCGTACTAGGAAGAGTAAAGGTTTACACCACATTTCACATGTAAAACCGTTTATTGAAAGATAATCTGCTTTTTAACTTTGTCTTTGCCATAAAACGTTTCACTTCACGTTACTAGTATGCTTTAGAAACTGTTACCATGCAACAATGTTTGAAGTTAAATATCCAGTCTAGAACCTAGGGAACATTTTGAAACAGAAATTACGAATGCATTGTTATTGCGAACAGACGACACAGTGTTATTGTGTGTGTACATTCTTGCTTGTTAGTTGCACGATTACATACCGACTATAAGGCTCACATACTTAGGACATATACTGGTACTGCTAATGAGATTTTAATGCAACATTTTGGTTTACTTGAAAATACATTCTGAATTAAAGTACTTTCTGAGAGATACCAGATGACACAGTGGTTGGTTTATGTGACAGCTACACGATTATATCACGACGTTACTAATGAGTGACAATTTACAATGTTGCTTTTGCGGTGTATCTGTTTTATATCTGCACAGTTTTTCTAAATTCTTCTGTAAAGAAAAACATGTTTTAGTAGTAACTTTTGTGGTATAGCTACAAGGAGACAGCCTTCTCCGTAGCACAACAATACATTACAGCACAGTACTTTCATCATCACAACAATAAGCGTAATAACTAAGATATCTCTACGCAAAACATTTCACTTTTGTTTATCATGAGGTAAGTACATTGGCTTCTGCAGAACTAGCTTTCGGAGGAAAATAACTACGACACTTCCACAGAGATTATCTTACAACAAGATGTACATGTGGCGCTACAGGACACGCATTTCAGTGATTAATTTTGTACTTCAACATTTATTTTTAAAGATTTTTGAATTACAAAAAAAGTTTTCCGTGATACATTTCATTCCTTTGCTGTAATCTGTAACACCTGAGGCTATAATTACATTAATCCTCAGGGGGGTACACGCTTACTTTGTGTATCATGTGTTTGGCAAGCACAAGGAGCCCTAGCTAATATGGTATTTGCTTATACAACTTTACACATCGGTACCATATTCCTCTAGCACATAAATTACATATCTATCCGATCATTTAACTGAGAGAGACAAACATTTCTTTTTACTACATCAGTGACAGATGTTTACGTAATTACACCGTTGGATAACTTCACACTTATGAAATTGTATTTTGTCTGTAATTTGTGAACTGTTCATAATTTTTCAGACCCACTGTGATATTATGAGAGCTTTGAATGATATATTTGGTATGGGATCACGATTTTTAAAGTACGTTTGAGGCAGATGACACTTTTGACATGAGCAGAGAATTTTTTTTAGGTTTTGAAATTATTGGAGGAAGCTACGACGATTTTGAGAGTTGACTGAGGTGTTATGATGTTATTACTACGATGACTATGTGTATTATGCTGTTGCGGTAAGTTTATGATCCATAAGCTGATGCTATATGAGTTATTTGATTATGCTATGTATCTGTTATGATGAAATATTGAAGAAGTGTCGATGAATAAGGTAAGGAATAATGAGTTGTGGTTAGGGACTCTGGTTTGTGAAAAAGGTTGTTGGGCACCAAGAATCGTACTTTAAGAGTTATGAAATGTGTGTGTAAATGCGTAAATGTATCACAATGCCGGCGAAAATTTTTTGGACACTGCTATATTCATAAGATTTTGCTTCTACACATTTGCAACGCAAATTTTCGACCTGTGAAATTTTGTATATGAGACTGTCACTGTAGCGGAAACTGCTGTCGTAAATATTTCCGTAAGAAAGTTAAGTGACCACCTGCACATAATGCGTCGTGGGCACCCAGCTGTGTCAGATGCCTGGAGAAAAAGCCATTAGTGTGTG
Organism: Schistocerca cancellata; assembly: GCF_023864275.1. Lineage (NCBI taxonomy): Eukaryota > Metazoa > Arthropoda > Insecta > Orthoptera > Acrididae > Schistocerca > Schistocerca cancellata. The sequence goes on from NC_064631.1 coordinate 411,316,555, forward strand.
TGTTCTCAGAGGCACAGGTAGAAAAAAAAAGGGAGGCCCTTATCCTCACTATTGACATTCCTTTGAAGAAAGCATCCCAAATACGACACGCTCAAACTTGAAAGCATATGATTACACTATGGAGCTCTTAATTTATGACTTACTGAAATGCCTAATGAAATGACGAGAAATATTTTATGTCTATACATCTGATTATGACTACTGTCTTTATAGTTGAGAGATTTTTACTACCTTATGAAATGCCATATGGCTAATGAATGATGTTTCATGCCTTCGTTTGTACATATTTTCAATTTTTTTAATATCTAGTTTCTAGCTGCACTGCAGCATTGGTTAAAATAAAATTTAATAGATGTACTAATATAAATATTTTATGCCTACAGATCCAGTAAATAATTTTATGATCTATTCAAAAATACGAAGGAGCATAAAAAGACATTTCCCTTCACAGGACTCGCATACATGATTTTCTTTTCAACTACTTGGTAATTTTTTGGTAGAATAACTTCTTGTGGTGCACCACTTTAATTACATAGACATTAAGATGTGACTATACATTTCCCTTATCTGCATTGTTGTCTTTAGTGTAATATTCTTTCTGCTTGAGCTTTATCATGTTTAGATATTAGTTATAGCATTTACTGCTGCTGTTTGCCAGGCATAGTGCTACTAAATTTCACTTTGTATTACTCTGTTAAGCTAGTTTTACTACTGATTTATTTTTCTTGTTGCTGCACATTGGCTCATATTAGTTGTAATGTTGCATTTTCTCTGTTAATTTAGATTTACTGCTGCTGCCAATTTGCATTTTTTTGTCATTGCTGTTTGCGTTAATTGTTTTGTGCTGCTGCATTGCCTCGTCCCTTAGTTTAGCATCTGAGCTCAGTAGTTTTAAGTTAGCTTAAGAGGGGGTAGACTATATAAGAGAATGAGTTGCGATGACTTGGAACAAATGCATTGAGAAGTTATACGAAAAAAGTACAGAAAGCAGGTATAGGTAGGATTTTCTTGGAAATCAATAATGAGGTAAGAAATATGTGAAATAAATACAGAAAGCATGCTTGGATAGGATTTTTTTGGTGGAAGCAAAGGTTGAAATAAGATGAAAGATCTATGGAATGAAGTTTTGGGTTGGACTGCAGTACAAATGTTACACTGCAAACGAACCCTGTCCTTTCCTTTTGTGTTATCCCACTATGTGTTTGTGTACCCTTGTGTATTTGTTTTCTTCCTGTCTCTGTGTAGTTTCATAGAATTTTTTCTTCTTCTAATACTAAGCTACAGTCACTATGATGAGGAATACTGTTATCCTCAAATATAATTGGCATTAATAATATGTTATTTACTTTGTAAAGATGTTTAGACATTATTTATTCTGTTTTGTTTTAATGCTCATGTGTGAAGTTGATGTTTCGAAAGTTATACTGATCTTTTATGTATGTACTCATGTCATAATTCCTGTAACACTGATGTATATGTTATTTCGATTCTTTTGTAAAGCTTGTACTACAAATGTTATCTGTATTGTTATGTTTTTAATTATGTATTTTGTACCTTGTAATTGTATTCTTATGTTATGAAATTGTAATTGACACCAGTTCATCATATTATTAACTTGTAAGTTCCATTTCACTGCACATGTTTCTGTTGGTCATAGTATATGGACAATATGTAAGAACTAGGGACTCATAGTGTTTGCACATGTGTTAATAATTCAGCAAAGGAATGGATAACAGCATTGCTGGTTCTAAGGACAATTCCAAAAACTTTGTGAGTGCACATGTGGTGGTTATGGACTTGCTATATTATCTGCAAGACTCTGCAATGGTGATTGTGCACCTGCACAGTCACAACAGATGGCTGCTGGCCATCTCTACAAGGACTGCAGTGGGTCTGCATCTTTGATGACCCACCAATACCATTATTTCTACAAGGACTACAGTAGGTCTACACCTTTGATGACTCACCAATACCATTATTTCTACAAGGACTACAGTGGGTCTACACCTTTGATGACTCACCAGTACCATTATTTCTACAAGGACTGCAGTCGGTCTGCACCTCTGGTGGCCCACCAATACCATATTCTCTACCAGGACTACAGTGGGTCTGCTCTGTGATGACCTACCTACCAATATTCTTCAAAACTTCGAATGACTCTACTGGGGGTTTGCTCTGTTGTGACCCATTACCTGTCTGCATGTCAAGAGTCAGCATTGTTTTTCTGTTGGAAGAACAACACTACTTCTTCAAGACTCCATGGAAATCCACTACTTCCGTGTGCATTTTCTTTTACTGCTCAGACTTTGAGAAAAACACTGCAATTTTACAGTGATGAACAATCTGGACTCTCTTTCTGGACTGTGAGAAAATTTAGGTTTTGACCAACATTGTATTAATAAGTGTGTGCATTTGATATCTTTCTTACTGTAATTATGAAAAAATTTTTCAAATCTGTATTGGCCAGTGCCCAAAACAATTTGTAAAATTTTTTGTGGGGAGCATGGGGGCTATGCATGTAGGCTGTTTATGTTTTCTTATTGGCAACGTTACATAGCGCTCTGTATAAAAATCACTGGCTGTGCTGTGTGCAGTCTGTGGCTAGTTTGCATTGTTGTCTGCCATTGTAGTGTTGGGCAGCTGGACGTGAACAGCGCGTAGCGTTGCGCAGTTGGAGGTGAGCCACCAGCAGTGGTGGATGTGGGGAGAGAAATGGCGGAGTTTTGAAATTTGTATAAATGGATGTCATGAACTGCTATATATATTATGACTGTTAAGGTAAATACATTGTTTGTTCTCTATCAAAATCTTTCCTTTGCTAACTATGCCTATCAGTAGTTAGTGCCTTCAGTAGTTTGAATCTTTCATTTAGCTGGCAGTAGTGGCGCTCGCTGTATTGCAGTAGTTCGAGAAACCAAGATTTTTGTGAGGTAAGTGATTTGTGAAACGTATAGGTTAATGTTAGTCAGGGCCATTCTTTTGTAGGGATTTCTGAAAGTCAGATTGCGTTGCGCTAAAAAATATTGTGTGTCAGTTTAAGCACAGTCATATATAATTTTTCAAAGGGGACGTTTCAACATATCAGCAAATAAAACATACATCATATAACAATAAGTGTAAAATAATAGGGATTATAAGCATTTTTTATAATATTAAAGTCACAAAGACCTATGATACAATGAGATTTTTCACCCGCATGGGTGTCAAAGAAATTGGGTCAAAGATACATCTTGGCATAATCAGGATCGTAATCCTTCAGAAGTGATATACTAGCAACATACCAAATTAACGAAAGCTGTATATTCACTTAATTATATGCAAAAACATTGAAGGATACAGGCAATTTCCATAATGTTTCTGTCAGGAGTGCCTCTCCAAGAATGACATTTACCACTGAAAAATGTCCGCTTAACTCAGTGTAGTTTGTTTGGCACTCCGTATGTGGACTTTGCCCTCAGACAAGTGGATTCGTGCTACGCTACGGAAGCTCTTGAGGCATGGGTGGAAGAAACGTAGGAGTGCATTCTATCCATCAAGGTCTTTATTATTCCAGCTGTCGTCTTTCATCCGAGCTCTCGGAAAGGTTTCCGTTTCTTTTAGAAACGCCTTTCAGCTGTTGAGGAAGTCAGTACGCTGTTACGGTAAGATTATTCGGCTCACGCCAGCGTTGGCAAGTGGCCGGCACATAGCCGCGAATTTGAACCGAGATGCTTCGCAGCGTCGCACACCGAAGCTAAGCTCAGCACGTTACTGCTGCAGGAAAATCTGCCGTCTGAAATTCAATTAAAGCTGGCGTAGCCCGAAAATACGTCTTCCGTATAGAGGGACGCAATCCATTCCTTGGCAGTGAAGGGATCTGCTGGAAGCGAAGGAGGAGATTTGCGCTGTACAAGTCCCAGGCGTAGATCCAGCACTCGGGTGGAGGGAGTAAACGTATAAATCAGCAAATTTCTCAGCTAACTTTCAGACAATAAAGTAAAATAAAAAGATCCTCTAAATACTGAGGAATCCTAGAAATTACAAATATATTTTTGAACTGCTCACATGACCACACGTGTACCGGCCTGCAGTCTGCCCAGCTGCGTACAATTTTCCAGGCAGGAAAAACACTCATTCATAGGCTGAGAATACTTGCTGCTTAACAATAAACTTCACGAAGTTCGTGAGTCCGCAGGTAGAACCTGAATTTCAGGAAGGCATGACATAAAAGGAAAGAATCGTTACTAACATAGAATGTAGTACGAAACAACAGTAATAAACGGCATTCCACTCGTTTACACGACTGCATACACATGTGTGTTCACAATTGTGACGCTAAGTGAATATTGAAATGGTGAGTGCACACTACAAATGTAAAGGGTGTTAAATAATATGTGAGAAACCTGTTGGGAATGGATAGAGGGCTTAAAAAGTAGCAAGAATGTTCATACACACTCACAGCAACTTTTTTGTGGTTTTAGTTAGAGACATGTTTTGTTGTTACATGTTTGCTTCGTTCCTGTCTTTCTGTTTTCACATTTTCAGCTTAAGTCTGTAGGTATTTTTCTTTTAGAACATTATTTGTTTGGCCGAACGACTCTAGGAGCTTCAGTCTGGAACCTCGCGACCGCTATGGTCGCAGGTTCGATTCCTGCCTCGGGCATGGATGTGTGTGGTGTCCTTAGGTTAGTTAGGTTTAAGTAGTTCTAAGTTCTAGGGGACTGATGACCTCAAATGTTAAATCCCATAGTGCTCAGAGCCATTTGAACCATTATTTGTTTTCGGGAGGAGTTAAGTCAAAACCTTGTTCAGTTCATCTCAGTTGCCTTGATACTAGTAAATAAACAAATCCCTTAGTACTGAGAGTACTATCGGTAATGGGAGCTTGTTGTATAGTTCTTACTGGACTAGTGTTTAATCTGCAGTGAACATGCTTCCTCCACCAGAATTCGAATCGGTTGTGTCCAAGAGATGCACCACCGAACTGGGGTGCATTACCGACCTCAGATGGAGTGCGAAGCGTTGTGTCCGACTTCCAAACAAGCACATGACACTTGATCAGCCCTATTTTTATTGCACTATTTATGGCTAAAATGTAATCAGCACATAGTGAACATGCACCTGATGCATGGACTTGCGGACTGTAATGCATCTGAACCAATACGTTTTCATGAATAAAGATTACCTAATAGACATTTACCGAACTGCATAACCTTTCAAAGAACACATTAAACTCTGGTGGACACGGGCTCTCTTGATAAAAAGTCATTGGATCCTGGAAGATGGATAGTGTTAGAACACCTGATTATAATATCGTGTACTTGATCATACTGAGGGAAGAAACGTTAGCCGTACCAGAGAAATGGCAGAAACTGAGAACGTGAGTCATATGGCTGCATCTGCTTTATCCATACCATCTTCAGAGAGCGCAAGATATTATTGAAAGAGATCTTCAGCCCAGACAAGCGTTTAGAGCTTAGTCGCGAGTGGAACAGGCTTGGAGGGATCAGATAGTGGTACCGAAAGCACCCTCCGCCACACAACGTTAGGTGGCTTGCGGAGTATGATGTAGATGTAGATGCTGGTGACGTGTGCTCGGGGTCAACACTTTCTGTATACCATGCTACGCACCAATAAAGAAAAGTTTACTATGATTGAAGTGCAGAGTTTTCATGACATTCATGTAAGGGTGGGTGAGCATCTTTCGCAGTTTTGGAAACAATACATCAGCAGCAATTTAGCACTGAGGTACGAGCTGACGGAATTGGAGGCATATTAGACAACTTTTCGTGTTTCATGCAAGACTAATTGTAGCATCGTGCAGTGAATATCTAATGGAACATTAAAGCGTTTGCTGGAAGACGGGGCACTACATTTACGTAACATGTGATTCAAGTAGGATGGGGCACCACCTCATTTTGCTCTGCAAGCAAGAAACCTTTTAAATCCGGGTTCCCAAGAGGACGGATCGTGGAGCAGCAGCATTGTGGACTAATCGATCTCCTGATTTCATTATCGTGTTTGGGGACATTTGAAGGGCATAGTGTATTCAACACCCTCTGCGAAAATTGATGTTCTTAACCAAAGTGTTCAAGAAGGGTTTCAGTAGATATAGAAGACACCTGGATTATGGGATCGAGTAAGACAAGCATGAAGTGCTGTTCTGAAGCATGCGTTAGAGTTAATGGTAGGCAAATTGTTCAAATGGCTCTGAGCACTATGGGACTTATCAGTCCCCTGGAACTTAGAACTACTTAAACCTGACTAACCTAAGGACATCAGACACATCAATGCCCGAGGCAGGATTCGAACCTGCGACCGTAGCGGTCGCGCGGTGCCAGGCTGAAGCGCCTAGAACCGCTCGGCCACAAGGGCCCGCAATGGTAGACATTTTGATCGTTTAATTCAACTACCAGAAGAAAAAATTTGAGGTAAAAAATTAGAGACAAGCTGAAAAGTTAAAAATAAAAAGACAGAAACGAAACAAAGAGGTATTAACAGAAAAGTGCCTGAAATTAAGAAGAAAAATGACCATATGTATATCTGGATGTTATTGCTGCTTCTCCAGTCCCTTTTCCATTCCTAGACGTCACCCGCACTTGAGTTAGACTACGTATGTTGTGCAAATTATGACGTTGTCAAAGTTTGAGATTTTGTTGCTATTATACAATGGATATTCGGAAAGTAAGGTTCGATAGGTCCGGAAATGGAAACCATAGTGAAGAAGAAGAAAGGTTTTTTTGGAACAGTTTGCTTCACCTTCCAGCTACATCTCTGAATAGTCGCCATTCCGAAGTAACTTTGTACCAACTTTCCAATTTCCTCGTCGTAGAAGACGGCCGCCTGTTTTCTATCCTATTCTGCAGTTACTTGTCTTGACCAAAGTATTGCGTTCATATCCAGTGGTTCATGTAAGTACAGATGAACATCAGAGGGAACCAAGTGCGGGCTGTATGGTGGTTGTTCAAACAACTCCCTTCGGAAACGCTGCACGGGCGTCTTCATTACGCCTATCGAAAATTATCATCATGAAAGGGGAAATGCGTGACAGGTACCTTATGTATGGTTGCACGAAATCAGTCGAAACCTCAGAGCAGGCACCCATTCTTTGCGGAAGACACTATTGCTTTAGGCATCTTAGGCGCTCACTGTGTGCTCACTTGTCAGAACTGAAAAGAGCGACATGACGCTATCGGCAGACCTACTAGACACACTGTCCAACACATCAGTGCAAAGATTCATCGGATTTTCACTGTCGTTTCCATTTAGAGCCCTATCAGACCTTACTTTCCGAATAGTCCTGGTAGTTCAGAAATCAAATGCATAACATCTGTACTTGTCAAAATTTAGGAAGAATCCTTATCGTGCACTGAATTTCTCTTAACTGCAATTTGTTGGAAGTTAAGCTACAGAAATATGATAAGAAATAGTTTAAGCAAAGACTAAATTATGTATTTTAGTATTACTATAATGGCGCCCGGCCGGCTAGCCGCGCGGTCTAACGCACTGCTTCCCGAGCGGGAAGGCGTACCGGTCCCCGGCTCGAATCCGCCCGGCGGATTAGTGTTGAGGTTCGGTGTGCTGGCCAGCCTGTGGATGATTTTTAGGGCGGTTTTCCATCTGCCTCGTCGAATACGGGCTGGTTCCCCCTATTCCGCCCCAGTTATACTATTTTGGCGATTGCTCAAATACGGCTCTGAGCACTATTCGACTTAACTTCTAAGGTCATCAGTCGCCTAGAACTTAGAACTAATTAACCTAACTAACCTAAGGACATCACACACATTTATTCCCGAGGCAGGATTCGAACCTGCCAGTGTAGCGGTCGCGAGGTTCCAGACTGTAGCGCCTAGAACCGCACGGCCACTCCGGCCGGCTTGGCGATTCCTGTGCACACTGTCTCCACATACGCGTACACCATAATTACTCTACCATGCGAACATTTGGGATGACACTCGTCTGGAATGAGACGTACCCTACGAGGGGGGGGGGGGGGGGAGGGGGGGCCCTGGGGGCGAACTGCACAATAACCCCAGGTTCGGTGTGGAGTAGGTGGGGGTGTGGGTGGACTGCTGTGGCCTGTTGTGGGGTTGTGATCCACTGAGGGCTACAGCGGGGACGAAGCTTCTCCGTCGTTTCTAGGTCCCCAGTTCAATACACAATACACACATTTGTTATTATTATTATTATTATTATTATTATTAAACGGTTCAAATGGCTCTGAGCACCATGGGACTTAACTTCTGAGGTCATCAGTCCCACTAGAACTTAGAAGTACTTAAACCTAACTAACCTAAGGACATCACACACATCCATTCCCGAGGCAGGATTCGAACCTGCGACCGTAGCGGTAGCGCGGTTCCAGACTGTAGCGCTTAGAACCGCTCGGCCACTCCGGCCGGCTATTATTATTAAATTAGAAGGCATTTGAGATATGTTAAAGGTAGATGTGACAAACTATTACTGGGGCACAGTAAAGGTACAATAACAAATTGCAACTTCCATCCTAATCCCCTCCGACACAGTATAAGTCCCTGGATCATCTCATCAACAGTCTTCAGCGTCGATCGATGCTAATGTTTGTACGTTTCGATGGAAACAGAGGTGCGAAGAGCCACGTATCAAACTGTGGGTGCCTTGTGGTAGGGGGAGACCCACAAAAAGGACGGAGTCGTAAAAGCCCGCCCTCAGGCGGCCAGTGGCCGCCGCAACTGGAGAAAGAAGGCTCTGTCCGGCGGCCAGCACCTGGCACGGTCCCAGGCTGCGAAGCAGAGCTGGTGCGGCACCGACGCGGCTGCTGGCCGGCTCTGCCCAGCCGGCGGTCAACACTTAACACGAGCACAGGCGCTCCGGTTACCGGGAAACTCTCATCGCCTGCGTCATCTCCGAAAATACGCTGTCCCAAAGAAGAAAAAGGAATTCAACAAACGGTCGCAAATCCAGGCTCCTGTATTTTTGTTTGCGGATCTAGATTTCAGTGATGTAATAATCTGATAACCACAATCAGGCTTGACAAAGGAGCGTTCGTTAATGGTGATATATTAATAATATGACACATGAATGAAAAGTGTCGGGCATCTGGCATAGAAATTCATTTAGAATTTATTGATTTTGAGAAAGCCTTTGATCCTAAACGTCTTATCAATACCGTAGAGAGTCTACAGTAAATACAAAAGTAGTTATGAATTCAGGTTCGGAAATCTCAGATGAAATTTTAATAAATGAATGTGTTTGACAAGGGTGAGGTCTATCACACATTTGATTTAATTTACATCTTTAAGAAATGGAAAGACGAAATACACTTAGTAATTAAAACTGGATCTAGAGTACTATTAAAAATCTTGTTGTTTACTGAGAACCAGATAATTGTACATGGATCATAAGATAATTTACAAAGAGTAGTATATAGATTGAGCTGAAAGCAATTGGTTAAAATCAATAAATTTTTTCTGGGTTCATAACCGCATTGTCAACGAGTAAAACTACCGAGGTTTAGGTCACTGTTGGAAGTGACCTTCTTCAGGGTATTTTGTTTATTGACAAGGTCACTTGTAACAGTGACCGCAACTTCGGTAGATTTACATATTAGCCGGCCGGTGTGGCCGTGCGGTTCTAAGCGCGTCAGTTTGGAACCGCGTGCCCGCTACGGTCGCAGGTTCGAATCCTGCCTCGGGCTTGGATGTGTGTGATGTCCGTAGGTTAGTTAGGTTTAAGTAGTTCTAAGTTCTAGGGGACTGATGACCTCAGTAGTTAAGTCCCGTAGAGCTCAGAAGCATTTTTTAGATTTACATATTGACAATAAGGTGAAAGACACAGGAAAAATTTTATTGGCTGTGACAATGGCCGCAGAAGCCTGAGTTTATATTTAACACGTTACAACTTAACTACATCTGCAAATAATATAATGACAAAGGCTTTCAGAGGAAAGAATCCAGTCCTATCGAAAATAATAATAAATGACAAAATTTTAGATCAATTATCCCACATCACTTAGCTAATATGTGATATTAGTCATAATTGTCACAAAGACATTCAGAAGGTTAACTAATATCAAGCTATCTGCGGAATAACTGGAAGGATTGTACGAAGAAGAGCAAGAAAAGACACACAAATGAAATTGGTTAAAATTGTGACTCTACCTACTCTTCTATATGGTTCAGAACTATGGTCAGTAACAAGAAAGTATGATCAGATATACAAACAGAGATGTTCATGAGATGCATAAAAGGCTTTAATAAAATGGATAAAATAAGGACTGAAGCAATAAGATCTGATTTAAAAATCTTTTCAGTTAATGACAAGATGAAAGAGAATAGAATGAAATGGAAGCGCTATGTTGATAAAATGATAGAAAACAGACTGCCAAAAAAGATTATGAATTATAGGCCGACTGGAATGAGAGAACTAGGTAGACATCATGGGAGATGGATGGATGATAGAGGCCAGAACAGGTGATTACACCCAGCCCTGGAAGAATGATGACGACGACGATGATGATAATGATCTAGTTTTCAGGTACTCAATGGCTATCTTTATTTAAGAGACATACAGAGCCGTCAAACTTGTGACAACATGTGTTGCTATAGGACTTCAAGACACATATCACTTACTATCTAGAAAGAACCACTGCGAGGTAAGAACCACCTACCGCTGAATGGGGTGGGGATGGCGGTGCGAAGAGAGCGTAGCTCACGAAGCGCAAACAGCCGGGCTGTGTACATCCATTATTTGAGAATAAGAGCACTTAGTGACCTGCACCCAAGTTGAAATACAACTTAAAACCTTTACTCTTTTTAACGGCATCCCACCAAAACGATGAAACGAAAAAGTCTGTCACTTCCTACATTTTCGCTATTCACACGGTAAAACTGCCACATCAGGAATGACCTCATACTTTACACTTAGTTAATAATAGCTCTATTCTCAATACATTTCGCAGATAACGTCCACATATTCATCTGAGTGTTACTGCAAAAGTATATCATTGTACGAGTCATAGCCAAAAAGATATTATGTCTTAAACACTGAGATGCGTGGATAATTTCCGCATCGTGCATGGCGATTTTAATTAATTTCTTCTGTACTACTAACTCTTTTCGTAACATACTTCACAGATAATGCTTGCGAAAACGAAACTGCAAGCAGAAATTATCTAGAAACACAAGTAAAATATATGTACAAAAATATGTGAAATACGTTAAATGTATGTGACATGTGCGTATGCGGGCAAAGCAGGGGTAAAAAGCTCCATCTAAACCCATGGATCGATTTCAACCAAACTTGATACACACATTACTTAGTATCTGGGAAGAAATAGTTTCTGTAGCCAAGATCGCATTAATTAATATTTATTAAAACTGTTATCTTTTGATCTACACAAAAAACGTTTCGTTATAAATGGTGTTCCATTGCCACGTGCCGTTATGGTGGAGCACGACAACATGGCATGGATGATCAACTCGTAACGGAGAGATAATGTTAGAGGTGGTGTGTAGTGTTGGATGTGGAACGGATTTAGTTGTTGGTCACCCGCAACATCCTGTGTCGCGCTGGGAGCAACAGCCATTGTACGCCCAATTACTGGTACTCTCGTTGACCGGTATTCTTCAACATGATGGCGTACGGTCTCTTTCAGTTGGGATTTGCAGCGTCTCCTTGGAGCACTCCAGTCACTCCTGCTGACGGTGAAGCCGTTGCATAATTGTGGCAAAAACGGTATGTACAACAGGCAAGAGAGAATAATAAGAGTGGACGACCAAGAATGAAGTGCTCGAACTAAAACCGTGTAAGACACCTTACTGTTCAATCTGTACATCGAGGAAGCAATGATGGAAATAAAAGAAAGATTCAGGAGTGGAATTAAAATTCAAGGTGAAAGGATACCAATGATACGATGTGCTAATGACATTCTTATCCTGAGTGAAAGTGAAGAAGAGTTACATGATCTGCTGAACGGAATGGACAGTCTAATGAGTACAGAGTATGGATTGAGAGTAAATCTAAAAAAGACGAAGATAATGAGAAGTAGTAGAAATGAGAACGCCAAGAAACTTAACATCAAGTTTGACGGTCACAAAGAAGATGAAGTTACGGAATTCTGCTACTTAGGCACTAAAATAACCAATGACGGACGAAGCCACGAGGACAACAAAAGCAAACTAGCAATGGCGAATGGGGCATTCCTGGCCAAGAGAATTCTGCTACTATCAAATATCGGCCTTAATTTTAGGAAGAAATTTCTGAGAATGTACGTCTGGAGTACAGAATTGGGTGGTAGTGAAACCTGGACTGTGAGAAAACCGGAACAGAAGAGAGTCGAAGCATTTGAGACGTCGTGCTACAGACGAATGTTGAAAATTAGGTGGACTGATATGGTAAGGAATGAGGAGGTACTGCGCAGAATCGGACAGAAAAGGAATATGTGGAAAATACTGATAAAGAGAAGGGCAGGATGATAGAATATCTGTTAAGACATGAGAGAATGACTTCCATGGTACTAGAGGGAGCTATAGAGGGCAAAAGCTGTAGAGGAAGACAGAGATTGGAATACATCCAGCAAATAGTTGGGGATGTAGATTGTAAGTGCGACTCTGAGATGAAGAGGTTAACACAGGAGAGGAATTCGTGGTGGGCCGCATCAAACCCGTCAGAAGACTGATGACAAAAAAATGACAGGAGTGTTGTTTTCCACCTCTCTGTTCAATCTACGCATCGAAGAGGCAAGAAGGGATATGAGGATTCCCTGATATCATTGTGATATCGTCAGTGAAAATGAATGCGAATGACAGGACTTAGTGAATGAAATTAACAGTTAAGTGTTTAAAGAATGTGGATATAGAGTAAACCGAATAGAGAAGAAAGTAATCAGGAGCACCATCAATGAAATGATAGATATAATGTCAAAACTTGAGATCTCGAAGTAGACGAAGTCAAGAAATTCTTTGTCTGCGAAGCAAACCAAAACGTGATGGAGGAAGCAAGGGGGACACAGAAAGCAGACCAGAAGCAGATTCGCAAAGGCAAAAAGGGCGTTACTGGTCAAGAGAATTCAATTAGTTTCAAACCTCGATCGTAACCTGAGAAAGAAATGTCTGAGACATACGTTTGGCGCACATTACTGTGTGGTAGTGTATATGGCTTGTTGGAAAACAGGAAAAGAAGAGAGACGAACTGTTTGAGATGTGATGCTATAGACGGTGGACTGAAAGGGAATGAAGAGATTTTCCGCAGAACTGGCAAAGAGAGGAACGTAAGGAGAACAAGATCGTGATAGAGTGAAAAGATAACAAGGATTAACCTCTCTCTCCATCTCTCCCTCTCTCCCGAATTAGCACTGACCTCCGCCATTTTTTTCCGTCTATCACGTTACCAAATCACTGATTCTTCACCGACTTAGCGTTCACAATCTTGTACAAATAAAAACCAGCGGATGAATTACACAGGCATATTAGTCAGGACTACATAAAAAGACCTGAGTGGTGTAATGTCTTTTCATATTTCATTTCAAGAAACCAATAGTATTGCACGCCATCGTAAAGAAGGGCGTAAGTATCACTGCCAAATCCAGAGGAACTTTAAAACTATGCTAGCAGATTTATCTTTAAGATGTAGTCTAAGTAAAATAAGAGAAACATACTGTCAGTAAAAGTCACACCTCGGTACCTCAGACTGTATCATTAATTGCTTTTAGATCCAGGAAGGAAACAAAGAATTATACGTTTCATTTCAGCCCACGGAGGCTTGGTCATTCTAGACTCATTGGCCCGAAATATCTGGAATCCCTACCATATTTAGCCATAAGGGGGACAAACATCAAATTCTCTCGCTTATCCAAAAGCCTAGGAATAACAACGGATGAAAATTTAAATTGTGGTGTACGGCCAGTGTAGGAGATCGCTCCCCACACCATGATGCCGGGTGTTGGCCCTGTGTGCCTCGGTCGTATGCAGTCCTGATCGTGGCGCTCACCTGCACGGCGCCAAACACGCATACGACCATCATTGGCACCAAGGCAGAAGCGACTCTCGTCGCTGAAGACGTCACGTCTCCATTCGTCCCTCCATTCACGCCTGTCGCGACACCACTGGAGGCGGGCGTGAGCGGAAGACTGCCTAACGGTGTGCGGGACCGTAGCCCAGCTTCATGGAGACGGTTGCGAATGGTCCTCGCCGATACCCCAGGAGCAACAGTGTCCCTAATTTGCTGGGAAGTGGCGGTGCGGTCCCCTACGGCACTGCGTAGGATCCTACGGTCTTGGCGTGCATCCGTGCGTCGCTGCAGCCCGGTCCCAGGTCGACGGGCACGTGCACCTTCCGCCGACCACTGGCGACAACATCGATGTACTGTGGAGACCTCACGCCCCACGTGTTGAGCAATTCGGCGGTACGTCTACCCGGCCTCCCGCACGCCCACTATACGCCCTCGCTCAAAGTCCGTCAACTGCACATACGGTTCACGTCCACGCTGTCGCGGCATGCTACCAGTGTTAAAGACTGCGATGGAGCTCCGTATGCCACGGCAAACTGGCTGACACTGACGGCGGCGGTGCACAAATGCTGCGCAGCTAGCGCCATTCGACGGCCAACACCGCGGTTCCTGGTGTGTCCGCTGTGCCGTGCGTGTGATAATTGCTTGTACAGCCCTCTCGCAGTGTCCGGAGCAAGTATGGTGGGTCTGACACACCGGTGTCAATGTGTTCTTTTTTCCACGGCCAACACCGCGGTTCCTGGTGTGTCCGCCGTGCCGTGCGTGTGATCATTGCTTGTACAGCCCTCTCGCAGTGTCCGGAGCAAGTATGGTGGGTCTGACACACCGGTGCCAATGTGTTCTTTTTTCCATTTCCTGGAGTGTATTATTGTTATACTACACTTATCATTATTAATCTCAGCACAACAGTAGTAGGTGTACTGCCAGTATTAATTTTATCAGTTCAACTCAGTAGTATTTACTCACCTTGTCACTATATATACTAAAATCATTTTATTTGTTATTTCTTAGGTACCTATGACGAAAAATAGGTACTCTATGTGCGTAACCGTGCTCCGACATAAGAGAGGGGTTGATGGCCCTAATCAGATCAGGTAACATAGATACATCAAACATAAATAAAGCGAAACTCTTATGATGAAAACAATACGCAATTTTTAGTATTTGCAGTGTGGATTTTAAATATCTGTAATGATCATTGGTTGCGGCCTGTTGAACTGGAGCTTCGCGGACCGCATCTCTTCGTGCTGTTTTGGCACAGAGTAATTGGTGAGCGGCCCCTCGAGTCTATCTGCACATCTCGGCCACCTGCTGCCTGCGGTAAAATAAGATTCTCAAGGCAAGGCTGCTGCGGAATCTGCAGGGCAGCGCAAGGCAACCAAACGCGTGTGGCCCACCGTCCAGAGAATAAGTATCTATAAATCCAGTCTCTGTGTACACAGAAATAGCACAGGGATAGGGTCGCCACGATTTCATACTGTGCGCCACAAGACGATCGATTTTAATGCGATGAGCTGTACCCTCCCGCAAATCCCGTATATAATGAATTAAGCATCTAATGACCTTCAAACGGACCAGCCGGAGCCTTTTAATAAAAACGAGGGCTCTAATTCTGAGTACACGAGAGATTTAACACCACCTGTTACTTATTCACGATAACGAGCTTCTGGGGGAAAGACGAACTGTAATATACTATTCTTAGTGTAGTGCATAACTGTTCCCCCTTTACGCTGGTCGATATTATGAGCGATTTATTTATTGACATTTTTTCAAAATGTCCGCAGACCAGTAAACCCGTTAGTGTAGTGTAGAGCTCCACCAGCCTACCCTGGTGTAATGAGATAGCAAAGAGGTAGGTTAGTAGTGAGGGGTAACTTTAGTTTCAGCGCCATGAAGGCGCGGAATTGGCCAGGTCTCTTCTTACATCCTCGCCCTTTAACCCTTCCAGACGTTTGTTCGAACAAACAGTAAATATTAACTTTTGCCGGTCGCTATGGCCGAGCGGTTGTAGGCGCTACAGTCTAGAGCCGAGCAACCGCTACGGTCGCAGGTTCGAATCCTGCCTCGGGCATGGATGTGTGTGATGTCCTTAGGTTAGTTAGGTTCAAGTAGTTATAAGTTCTAGGGGACTGATGACCTCAGATGTTACGTCCCATAGTGCTCAGAGCCATTTGAACCATTTGAACCATTTGAATAACTTTTCGGTTAGTCACTGTAAATACGGTTATGTGGAAGTTGTCTCTTGTTCAGTCTTGTTGAGTAGCTGATTCAGTATTCGAATGTGTATTCTTAATTTGTAGAGCTGTGCTGTGTTAGGGAAAATTTTTCGCACCCCTTTCTTATTCTCTTTACCGATTTTGAGCGTAGATAGTACGTCGCATTGTTCCTATTGACATCCCGGCACGTGCACTTATAATGCAATGTGGTTACGTCTTCATAAGGTACCTGCTTTTTTAATGGAACACATCTTTTCTCGCAAGGTGTATTGTATTGAACCTACCGTAAGTAATATTGTTTATCCAGGTTTTCGATATGGCAGCAGTAAGACCTTTTGAACTTTATTCACTAGACCGCTACGTGTTGCTAGAGTGGAACTGAATCTCTCCCCAAACAATTGAGTGTTCAGTGCATGCGTCCTCTGCGCTTGTTTCTTGTTCCTTTGAGGGCCTTCCTTTCGAGTAAAGAAAAGAAAAGTTGTGGCTTCGGAAGATGAACATACTCAACACATGTGAGCCACAGCAGGTGTACCTTCTTTGTTAGCTATTGTCTTACACCGTTTATTTAGCATGGAGTATTTGAATTTTCATTTAAAAATGTATATCCACA
This sequence comes from Schistocerca cancellata, assembly GCF_023864275.1. Taxonomy (NCBI): domain Eukaryota; kingdom Metazoa; phylum Arthropoda; class Insecta; order Orthoptera; family Acrididae; genus Schistocerca; species Schistocerca cancellata. The sequence continues at coordinate 411,333,346 of NC_064631.1, forward strand.
AGTAAATTGAATTCCTCTGCATTCTCTGATGCAATATGTAATATAATTTAGTGACGACATGACGCACGTGATTCTAGCACATCCTTTCTGGCTTGGCTTCTGGAATAGTTTTAGAGCAGCAGCTTATAGAAATGAATGTTGTCTTTTCTTCCTTGTGCGTTTTCACGATAGAATGAGCGGAGTTACCCACGTGGTTTTTGTCTTATCCTCCGCATCCTATCACCTCAATTTACATGAAGCTAGACCGGAGTGTGAAGGTGTATTATTTCAGTGTACTCCATTTTTCTTGTGTTGCCCTATACTTAGTTTATTGTCACGAGAGGGGACTGAACAATGAATCACATGTACTTTCGGAACCAAGAGTATTTCGAGTCGCAGCAATTTTCTTGATATGTATGCTTATGACAAAAGCACTTTTATTGAAAATTAAATCGTTGTTTAAAAATTGAAAAAAATTGGCTCGTGCTTATGTAACGTAATTCTGAATCTTATTCCATTCTGTATGCCAATCCCGATCCCTCAACGACAGCCGTACGCGTGTACCTTGAACAAGATAAAGGTCCAATTCCAAGCGAAGATCTGTAGTCTCATGTTCACTAGATGCTTGCCTGAATATCATAGTTACCCACTGCGCAGCTTATCATCATTACTACATATTAAACGCGACATTTCTTGTGGTAATAGTAGTGCTGGAAGCAAGCTTGGTAGCTAATCAATGGGGAATGATTAGAGCAAGGCTGATAGTAGTCGGAAGTAATTAATGATCAATGTTAGTTCACAAAAATAGTCTTTTAAAACATCCCCCGTTTTACCTGCTGTCGCTGTTTATGTTTATATGTCTATTTTCTTACAACCCTCTTTCAATCTCCCAGTTGAGAAACCTTGTTTCTGTAGTCAATTGGCATTTTCCCTTCCTTTGTCTTTATATACTCTACCTTGAATCAGATGATATTGCTGAGCGCAAATATTTTAATTCTACGTTGAACAAAACGTGTACTTAACATCTTCAAAATAGATGGACATGCCTGTACGCTTTCGTTTGATTAGAGTGACAACTAGGGGGAGGTCATATTTCTACTTATCTTTCCAGTAAGTCTGTGGTGTTCACAAACGAGCGTTCTTTTCTTTATGTTTACACTGACTCCGTTTGCATGTTGTGGCCTTAGGAATGTTAACTGTCAGTACCCTGGACAAATTATGTGCCTAACACTCTTGGCTATGGTGTTAAGGGGTACATTTGAAAATTAAACCTAGTAATGTGATACGCCCACTAAACCCACTGGGCAATACAGGTAATAGGATTGTTAACTGAAACCCTCAGCTGCCGACAGGTGTTGTTGATATACCTGAATGTGGACAGCTGAAAATGTGTGCCCGACCGGGACTCGAACCTGGGAAGCCTGCTTACATGGCAGACACTCTATCCATCTGAGCCACCGAGGACACAGGTGAATAGCGCGACTGCAGGGACTTATGCCTTGCACGCTTCCCGTGAGACTCACATTCCCAACTGTCTACAATTCTACATACGTAACGTACCTTATAGACATCTGCCTATTACTCGCGCACGCTTTGGTGATTCCCGTAAGAGTTTGGGCAACCTGTGCGCATTCGCACGGTCATCAACAGTATTCTGTTCTTTCGAGAACAGTTACTGTCTTCATATATATAGTTAAAGGCTACCCAGCCACTGACCTTCGTCTGTGCGGCTCAAGTGATGCGTGGCGGCAATAGTCGGGCGAGCCATGTCGACGCAGACCTCACTGCTGCTCCGCACACATACAAAGCCGACTCACGAAAGATCGGCGAGTCCAAACGCGTCGTCCGGATGGACGACCGACCAAGATCCACCAAGACCGTGGCCCGGCTTAAGTGATGAGTGGTGGCAATATTCGGACGAGCCATATCGACGCAGGCCTCACTGCTGCTCCAACCCAACTGCCCTGGTGCCGCATTGCAACTCCCGACTGACAGGTCCGGACTGGGCTCCAGACACGTTCCAACTGACTGGCTGACCCGAACTCCCTTACAACAGACAACGACCGGGAGGTAATGGCAGTCACGCAAAGATACTACGAGAGGGGATAAATCTATACGCGCTGCTAGCGCCGCTCACAATGAAGCAAAGCAGCAACTCAGTGACATTAGTAATCTAAATTAACGTACGGGGGGTGGAAGTACGGATAAAACAGGGTGTAAAATACATGATGAGGGGCACATGAGCCACGCACGGCTCATAATGCTTGTCCGATAAAGAAATTTAGGAAGTGAGTTGTTGCCCCTTGGCTCTCGTCCCGCGATCTTCAGCCGACAAGCCATTAGTGGTGGTTACTCTGATGCTGCCGTTGTCAAAACTCACCCGTTACTGCTGGCAGCTGCAAAAGCCCGAACAGTTTTATAATTTAGGCAGTTACTCGTATTTAGTTGTTTTACAAGGCATAGGTTTAAAACCTTATAATAGGGACAGATAGTCTAAACACATTCAGTCTTACAATGACATATATTGACTACCTTACTGCAGTGCAGTTCCTGTAGCGCAGCTTATTATCTTAACGGTATTGTGGTTATCATTTTACATTCTCTTCACAGATCTTCGCAATCGATGTCTATTTCATTCTATGATACAGTTGCCCACGCGTGGGCATCTGCAACATGTCAACCATGATCGAATCGAAGTGATTGCAGGTGAGTTAACTACAATGTCCAGCCTCCTCAGTTTCCTGAATTCACGTGTCCATCGTCTACTCCAGCCCCCGTAAGTCACTCAGTGGTATAACACATTGTCACTATGCCAGGAGGTCCAGACCATGCACGGCTTTATCGTCAGCAGCAAAAAACTAGATAGCAAAGCAAGAGTTCTCTTTCACTTCAGCACAAGCGATATGTCGCCATTCAAATAATAGCTGTCTATCCACCCTCCAAATCGTCCTTAAGAAGAGCAACGGCCCCATGCTGCGACTATGCCAGCTTAAGGCCAGAAAGACATCGGGTTGTTATCCTGTGCCACATTTCAAATACTTTGTTACGAGCATTATTAATAAGACTGTTTTCTCCACGATCGGCCGTGTTTTTGATCATATAGTAACTACATCAGAAGATATAACGAAAAACCGCTGTTTTCACTCCATTGGGAGTTTATGAATTTCTCCGAATGCTATTTGAAGCGTACAATACCATCTAGATGTCGCAGCACTTCATGGATGAAGTGACTAGATACTTAGAGTTTTGTTATGACTACATTGATGACCGCATTGCAATATTGTATAGTGAGGCAAAGTATCGAGCACATCTACAGCAACTATTCATTAGACAAAAGGAACATTATTTTTTTGTTAACCCACAAAAATGTGTCTTCCCAGTAACATAAGTAAAACTGCTAGGGTATCATATAAATGCAGAAGAAGTGCTACCATGTCAAGACAGCGTAGAAGTTTCACTGAAGCCTCAGAGAAACTGGTGAAGCCAAGTGTATTCAAATACACAGAGATGTAAACAGGCAGAGAACCGCACTGCCGTCGTTAACGCCTACATAAGAAACATGGCTCTGAGCGCTATGGGACTTAACTGCTGTGGTCATCAGTCCCCTAGACTTAGAACTACTTAAACCTAACTAACCTAAGGACATCACACACATCCATGCCCGAGGCAGGATTCAAACCTGCGACCGCAGCGGTCGCGCGGTTCCAGACTGTAGCGCCTAGAACCGCTCGGCCACCCCGGCCGGCCCTACATAAGATAATAAGTGTCTGGAGCAGTTGTTAGATCGTTTACTGCTCCTACAATGACAGGTTATCAAGGTTTAATGGAGTTGGAAGGTGGTCTTATAGCCGGCGCACGAACGATGGGACACAGCATCTCCGAGATGTCGATGAAGTGGGGATTTTACCGTACGACCATTTCACGAGTGTACCGTGAATATCAGGAATCCAGTAAAACATCAAATCTCCGACATCGCTGCCGCCGGGAAAAGATCCTGCTAGAACGGGACCAACGACGACTTAAGATATACGTTTAACGTGATAGAAGTGCAACCCATTCGCAAATTGCTGCAGCTTTCAATGCTGGGCCTTCAACAAGTGTGAGCGTGTGAGCGTGCCGAAGGACCTCTCGTGTACCCTTGATGACTGCAGGACACAAAGCTTTACGCCTCGCCTGGGCCTGTCAACACCGACATTGAACTGTTGATGAGTGGAGACATGTTGCCTGGTCGGACTAGTCTCGTTTCTATTTGTATCGATCGGATGGACGTGTGTGGGTACGGAGGCAAACGCATGAATGCATGGACCCTGCATGTCAGCAGGGGACTGTTCAAGCTGGTGTAAGCTCTGTAGTGGTGTGGGGCTTGTGCAGTTGGATTGATATGGGACGTCTGAGACGTCTAGATACGATCCTGACAGGTGACACGTAAGTAAGCATCCTGTCTGATCACATGCACCCATTCATTTCCATTGTGCATTCCGACGTACTTAGGCAATTCCAGCGGGACATTGCGACACCCCACACGTCCATATTTGCTGCAGAGTGGCTCTATGAACACTCTTCTGAGTTTAATCACCTCCGCTGGCCACCAAACTCCCCAGACATGAACATTATCGAGCATTTCTGGGATGCCTTGCATCGTATTGTTCAAAAGAGATGTCCCCTCTCTGGTACTCTTATGGATTTATGGGCAGCCCTGCAGGATTCATGATGTCAATTCCGTCCAGCACTAATTCAGACATTTGTCGAATCCATGCCACGTTGTGTTGCGGCACTTGGGCGTGCTCGCTGGGGCCCTATAAGATATTAGGCACATGTACCGGTTTCTTTGGCTCTTCATTGTATTTCCCAGTTTTATCAAGCCCACTCTTATACAGGAATTACGCCTTTTCTTGGGCTTAACAAACTTTCGTCAACTTTTTGTGTGGAATCACGCATTTTTGGCAGCCTTTCAACGAAACGCTGAATGTTCGTGTAAACCTGGAGGCATACTACAGCGGATGGACGAAAAGAAAGCATCATTGGCCAAATTAAATCTGCTAATACCGAGACTGCATTGTTAGAGGATCCTCTTCCTGATGTACTACTTGCAGTTATGGTATCCTCTTCCTGATGTACTACTTGCAGTTATGGTAGCTGCTATTAGTGCCGTATGACAACAACGTGTGCAACATAACTGGCAACCTTTAGCTTTCTCCTTAAATAAATTAACACCTTTGCAAGCCAGCTAGTTAACGTATGAGCGCGAACTCTACGTGGCAAACGCCTCAATCAAAATTTTTAGGCACATGCTTGAATATGCAGATTTTAAACATCTCATAGGCCATAAGCCACTTGGGTTTGCTTTTCGTCAGAAGCCAGATAAGTTATCACTGTGCCAGTTATGGCATCTGGGCTTCATTACGCAATTTAATTCCGATATTAAGAATGTTGATGGTAAGCTGAATGGACCTAGAATGCACTATGTCACTGATGCTGTCACAAGGGATCGTGACTTCGTAGCACATGCCAATGCCCAGGAAGAAGACAGACAGCTGTAGGCGCCCCTTGAAACATCTTCAGGCTTACATGTCTGATGCATCCGAATATTGAGCTCAAACGTAGTGCTGTATTGCACTTTATCAAAGCTACATGCGTGATCGTTGGTTACGACCGATTTTCGTAAACAAGCAACTAGGTCTCTTCACAGCCACCATCATCTGCGAGTAAGGGCTGTTATTGTACAACTGGTAATACATTTATTCGGCTCAACATCGAGAATGATTGTAATTCAAATAAAGTAACCCGGCAAGTAACAGGCACGTGAAAATATTTTCACCTCACAGTTTCAACCCTTTCAGCATGTTCACATCGACATCATTGAATCATTGCCACCGTGAAGAGGGTGCTGACATTACCTGACAACGATTGACCACTTCTCTCTATGGTCTGAAAGTGTCCTATGAGAAAGGAAACGGCAGCAACTTAGCCACGATCTTCTTCCGTGAGTGTATCCCACGCTTTGGAGTTCCTCTCAATGTCACTACCAGCATTTCCAGACGTATCTCTTTAAATCACCTGCGCATATTACCCTGATCTTGTGGAACGGCTTCATTGTAATTAAAGAACTTTCTCGGATGCCATGCCACAGAGCATTCAACTACAGTCTACCTATTGTTCTATGCCTCCGGACAGTCTTCAAAGAAGATCTCAACCCAACAATGGTTGAATTACAATAGTTTTCAGGCAAACCCCTCGACTACCGGGAGACTTCTTTACCGACAAGTCAAACAGTACTATGGAAGTCTAAGACTTCGCACAACATCTTCGCTCGCAGATTCGCAATCTTCGTCCTACCATTTCAAAACAACTTTCTACCAAACGACCGTTCGTTTTTTGCGACATGGTCTTGCAAACAGATTTTCGTCCGAAACGATGCTATAGGAAAATGGCCCCAGTGATGGTGTGTACACAGGACTGGTGCCCCACGACAAAACGTTTGAAGACGATATCAATGGCTCTTCCAGCAGAATATCCATCTACAGACTCAAGCCAGCCTTCACCCAAGCTAATACCGAGACGTTACCTACCTGCAATTCCTCAAGGACAAAAGACCCATCTAGTCTTCCACCACCACTGCCAGTTCCTCCAAGTGAACCTGAAATCACAATTTGTTTTGCTCGCTGCATTCATTTTAATGTCAAATATGTCTGGCACCCGGATGAGATAGTAAAAGGATGAGTAGTCCGTTCTAACAATGCGATACAGCACGGCGGCAAAAATGGATTTCACATATGAACTCACTTCGAATATTTTTGGATGTAAGTTGATGCAGTCGTAGGTCATGAATTCGCAATATACAGGTAATTGCCATCGCATTTCTACCATGGATGGCGAGAAGGAAGTTAAACTCAGAGACCAGCACCTGTGTCAGTGAGAGAGACTAGTACGGTAGAATGCTCTGTTATGAACAGCTGATACCTTTCTGGTTTGAAATCAGCAGCCACTACTGCGTTACGGATGCATTTCCGTTGTCACAGGCATGGGCGTCAGCAGAAAGGGGCGAGATTCAAAGCTCACTGGTTTACAAATGACTGATTCTGTGTCTTTGGGAATGTTTTTTTCCCTCAAGAACAAAATCTGACAAGAAATGCGCAACACTTAAGGTGTACATCACAATATTTATGCTTACCAACTCAGTATTTTTCATGTACATTATTTTAGTACCTAATAGGTAAGCAAATTCCAGTAGTATAAGCAAGACGATGTTTCTGAATATGGATGCCACATTTTTGATTCAACAATCTGAAATTGCAACTTGATATGATGAAATTCGGGGTATCCAACGAGTTATGAATTAAACGTATAAAATACCGACGAAAAACTTATTCACATTCACGTAAATGTAGGTTCAAAGCGAAAATTAAAAATATGAAATAGAAAAAAATGTAACAATGATTAAAAAAATCTTGGTCGATGTCAACAAAAATGTCACATTGACACTCCTTGAAGTGGAAAAACAAGAAATAAACTTTCAGTAAGGTTTTCCAACCGTCATGCAGTTTGTAACATTTTGTTTCTTTATGAAACTTGAGATCTGTTATAGTTGGTGATTCACATGGTTCAAAGGACTCTGAGCACTATGGGACTTAACATCTGAGGTCATCAGTCCCCAAGAACGTATAACTACTTAAACCTAACAAACCTAAAGACATCACACATATCCATACCCGAGGCAGGATTCGAACCTGCGTCCGTAGCGGTCGCGCGGTTCCAGACTGCCACAGTGGCTGGCTGTTAGTGATTTTATTGCATTATTTTCAGGATTTGCGTCTTTCAGCGTTGACTGGCGGAACTGAAGTTGAAGAAAATGCGTTTTCAAGTCTACATTTTTTAGGTCGCCTTGATAAATGTAGGACAGGGCCCATATATGACTAGGCAAATGTGCAATCCTCGAGTTCTTTGGTGCGGAGGAAATTTCCAAGTCAATTTCTATACGTTAGAAACGCTTGCTTGGTAGAGGTGCATTTTTCAATGCTTGGCGGCTAAGCTAGGACTTGTAATTGCCTAGCCATTTGCTCGTTAGGTGCAACCACCACATGACTATATTTAGTTTCGTCCAAGTGATGGCCGAAACATATTGACTGGCAAGTTGACCAAACCACAGTACTGAATTATGCGATTAGATGGGCGTGAGTTTCAACGCAGGACTACGAGTCATGTTTGCTGCTGGTGAGTCAGTGGTTGCAGGATTCTGTATGTTTGTCATTGTAGACGTTGATTAAGCGACATGGTTATTTACGAGTGATTCTACACAGCGTGGTTGATGCGGATCTTTTCGTTAGATGCATTTCATCGTTCAGGTACTCGATTCAGTTATTCAGTCATGTTATGAGGTTGCTGGGTGGAGAAGTTTGTGTAACACTTGCATTCAACTGAAGTTGCATGAGAGCAGCTCATACACTCAACCCCCCCCCCCCCTCACGCCCCCCCCCCCTCCTAACTACCACCTTAACTTATGCACAATGGAGAAATGATCATGTAGACGAGCAGTAAAAAGGGTTTCGCACACACTATAATTTAATAAAGTTTCTAATCAATCTGTGTTCAATAATCATAAAAAATGGTCATAAAATGAAATTTATCATCTGACTACTAAATGATAAACAAGTATCACATTCACATTTATTTATTGTAATGAACTCGTAGGTATACGATTCACTTAATAATGCTTTAAAATAACAAGGGCTAAACATATTGGTTTTGAGAATAAGTACTTGGCAGGTTATGTAAACGGGCACCTAATCTGAAATACTGAATACAGTAATCTTTTATAAGTGGGTCAGCCAACAGAGATAATCATGAACCCCGACTGTGCGATAAAATGCCGGTCAAAAATGAGAGCCGGCCAAGGTGGCCGAGCGGTTCTGGGCGCTACAGTCTGGAACCGCGCGACCGCTACGGTCGCAGGTTCGAACCCTGCCTCGGGCATGGATGTGTGTGATGTCTTTAGGTTAGTTAGGTTTACGTAGTTCTCAGTTCTAGGGGACTGATGATCTCAGAAGTTAAGTCCCATAGTGCTCAGAGCCATTTGAACCATTTTTGAATCAAAAATGAGAACTCTGTGAAAAATCCGCATGCCACAGCATAGATACTGTAGCACAAAAACGAGAGAATGAGCTACTGAGGGCGTAAGAGAAGAATTACAACTCCCTATTACGCTGGTGGCTCAAATACTTTACCACCAAGGTCTCAGCAATATGCAGACAGCAAACAGCATTCTCATGGTGCAGCCCCCGACCTCTGTACTGCTGCGCCGTCTGATGATCGATGACCGCGAATAAATACGACGAGATAAATTCCTGAAGCGGTCCAAACTTTTGTCTGGATTGCCGACAGCGTTTTACTCCTAAGCCTGTGCAAGAGTACCTCCAGCAGGACACACTATCAATACATACACTATCCCTGTCAGTCCAGAGAAAACACTCCACGTTGTGCACTGTGCACTGTCACTGGTAAACAGCCTTTATACGACGAACAGTTACTTAAATATTTATAGAGGCCAGCACGCGAAATCACTGTGGCGAAGATTTCAACTGTGTTTCTTAAACAGTCACAGCGCCGCAAAGAATTTGCTTTGAGTCAAGCCCCCTCGTTCGTCATCAGGGTAGAAACACACAGCACGCTGAAAGTTGTAGTCCATGATTAAACTGACTGGGACCGCGGAGCACCTGTAAGTGGTAGGAAGCCGTATAAACCTACTTAAATTTGTATCTGTTGTATTACTACGCGAACTAACTAAAAACACCGCATCAACATGTATTAACCTTGACCAAAAGGTACAATAGAGCTTGAATGTCTTACTATGCCTCAGGCAGCAGTGTACACGGTGTCAACATAAACTGTACTCATCAGTCTGTATTATGAGCCACGTGTGCGCGGTGGCCCTAGGGAGAGTCACGGACCAAACTGGCGCTATCTATGTCAAGAAAGGTGAGTGATGTCCTTAAAGTGCGTGTAATTTACGTACTATTACCTGCCATATGGTGAAGAGGATTTTTTTAAAGATATTTGTAGGTAAGACTCAGTTTAATGCCACACCTCACCTTTCTTGTCATAGATAGCGTCAGCTCGGTCCGAGTTTCCTTCCCAGCGCCGCCTCGCACCCGTGGCTCGTTATAGCGCCTCGTCAGTACGACTTAGGCTTACGTCGTACGCACTTGTATGTCTAATGCATGGTAGGACTTTTACGCTATATTGTATCTATCTGTCGAAATTAAGACGTATTAATGTGGTGCTTTTAGTTATTCCGCATAATTATACTGTAGATAGAAATTTAGGTAAGTTTATCCGGATTCCTATCACTTACAGGTGCTCCACGGTGACAGTCAGTTTAATCATGGACTACGCTTTTAGCGTGATAAGTGTTTCTATCATGAGGGTGAACGGTGGGACTTCACCCTAAGCAATTACTTTGCCGCGCCGTGACGGTTTAAAAAAAACCTGTGCGTACTCAGCCCTCATTGTTATATATGGCTTTTCGTGGCAGTCCACATCTGTTCTGAAGCCACCGTAATTCTGTAATGTTTTAATTTCTTGTACGGATCCCCTGAAGATGCATCTCTGTTGATGCGAAACTGGTAATGACTTTTTAATTAAAGTATTTTAAGAGCCATTCCGGAAGATCGTATTCACCATGTGGAATTTTGGCTGCAGCTGCGCGACCTTGAAAATAACGTCTGATTGTGGTTAACGACCACTTATTTATTACTTTGATTTGATTAACGCTTAAAACGACGTCCAACATTTTCTCACTGTTATTTTGTACCGTTTTCTTGTGTTGAGTACGTTGTAATATGTCAATAGAAAATCAAATTATAGTGTCCAAGGAAAACGTTAAGAAAAATGTTTTATAAAACTTATTTAAGTTTGTTGCATATCGAGGGCGACAGTGAAGTATCTGCACCAAGCCCTTTGTTCGCGGGATAGCCTGCGCATTGATACATAGGGAGCGTGGCGAGAAGCGCGTAGCATTGTCAATAGAACACTCTTGAGTCAACCTTAGTGCAGTGAAGTTGTGTGTAGAGACAGAGCGGTGTGCATGTTCGCCACCAGCTATATATAACTTGAAGAATACTATAATTATATAATTTGCAATTATTTATGAATTATTAAAATCGTTGTCATGAAGACATCGAAGGCACTTAAGCGCTAACTGTATATTGCAAGTTCGTTGTCACATTTTTAATCTGTTGTATGTAAACGATCCGCAATCTAAAGTTTCTAAATTGAGTCATTATAAAGAGCTAAAAGTTTATGTTCAATCATTTTCGGAATAGATAAGTTTATCTCAGTCAATATCGTATTATTTTTCATTGAACCCAGTAACCACAAGTTTAACTTTAGCTAAGTGTTCTCAATTTTTTAATTTAATAACGACATTGAATTTTGCAACAGTAACTTCAGTCAAAAAAGTAAATCAATAATAAGTACAGTTTTAGCTCACTTATTTGGAAATTCCAACCCAAATAATTATCAACAATAGATAATTATCAACAATACATCACAGTGAGTATATGCAGACATGCACGGCGTAAGCTTATGTGCTCACGTCGAAATAATCTCCTTGTGATAAGTCACATTAATACTGCTACCAGTAAAGGCACAAGGCGTACAACATTGTGTACGCTAAAGACTATCAGATCTGACACGTCGCTAAAAGCAAGTCCAGACAGGAAAGCTGCAAGGCACCAAAACTTCAATTCTCTTTCTTTCTTTCATTAGACGGAAAGTAAGTTAAACTATTATATTCTAGACGGAAAGGTTATCGTTCAAACGCATTAAGTTCAATCGTTATTTCTTTAATTTACTCGACGGGCAGGTTTCAACGTTTGGTTAAAGTCTTGTGTTGACAGTGTTTGCTTACATAAATATGTAATTATTACTGTTCCGAATACAATTAGGTACTGAACACATATTGTCGACTTGGACTGACGTCCGTTTAATTTTACAAATTACAGCATTCCTTTCTTGCTGTAGGTTATTCGAAATTTCGCGGTACCTCGTTTTTTCGCTCCCTTTTTGCTGTGGGTGATTGTATCACTTTGTCCGCAGCTCGTGGTCGTGCGGTAGCGTTCTCGCTTCCCGCGCCCGGGTTCCCGGGGGGGGGGGGGGTCAGGGATTTTCTCTGCCTCGTGATGACTGGGTGTTGTGTGATGTCCTTAGGTTAGTTAGGTTTAAGTAGTTCTAAGTTCTAGGGGACTGATGACCATAGATGTTAAGTCCCATAGTGCTCAGAGCCATTTGAACCATTTTTTTGTATCACTTTACACTCTCGTACATGGTTCAGAATTCAAGTAAGCGGATAGTACAATCGTAGAAAGTTTTTCGTAAAAATAATTTGTTGTTCAGTTTTCCCCACTAATCAATTACTCACTTCGGAAACAGTATGTGAAAATTTCTGATACGTTCATGCTGGCGCGATCACGGTCAGTATTAGCATAGCGAATTACAAAACGAGGTCCTTACTAGGTCATAGTACGGCACAGTGATCCTTACAAGGGCTGAAATAGATACACGTTACTTATCCCATAGCTCCTAGCAGGGTTATAGGTACAGGAACCTACTGTGCGATTACGTCCATCCGTCTACTCACCTACAGAAGCTCGCAGGCGAATTCCACATTCCGCAATCCTATGCGCCCTCCCACGGCCCCACAATCGTGTCAAACTTGTCCGAGGGAACTGCAGGGAAAGATTGCGTTGTTGTGGTCCTCGTCTTCCTTAATACTGTTGATCTCTCTTCGACGCTATGGAGCGAGATGTGTTTACCCTCCATTCTACTTCAAACGGTCTCCTTCCGTTGTAATAGATTGCTGAACAATCAGGAACCTCGGTGGTTTTCCAGTGCTTCGGCGTGTCAGTGTTACGACCACCATTTCAGTCTGGGTGCAGCTAGGTGGATGAAACTTACTCAGTGAGTGTGTGTACAATTTCATTATTTGCTGCATCTAATCTACCACAAACACCGAAAATTGGTACACAACTGATATTACACATCTGATACAAAACTGCTACAAGAGTTCTGTCATGACTGATTCAGAAACTTCGTCTGACTATCTGCTCTGGTTGGCCCTTACATGAACGAATAATAAAAAAGGCCGTTTAGTACATATGGCTGCTAGCGCAGTTTCACATTAACAATTAAGAACATATTATTTCCGACTTGGTATGTGTGTCAGCAAGATCTGGATTGACTGGTACACATTTGAAATAACTAATTATATTGGATTCAGTTTTCGTGTACCAAATGTCGTGAAATTTTGTGTTTAAATGGTTCTCTTTGGAACATGCTAATTCTAAGTAAAATTCTAATATTATTAATTTGTGCACAAATGTTTCTTCACAACTGCATTAAAGGTTGTGAACATATGAAATGTCTATATTTTGAATGAGCAATAATTTAGCTTTTTAAAGCTTTCGAGAGTCTTCTATAGCATAAATTTGGTATATTTTATATAAAAATTGTATTACATAAAGGATTTACGTCTGGATTTGAAATTACGGTATTGACTGTACTCTGATATTTATACAGGAATCTGTATAGTTTTATAATTATAGATGTGAATTAGATTTAAACGCTGCTTTCCGCCAAGTATTAAATAATTTTAAATGATTTTTAACAACGAATAATACGTGTAATAAAAGAAACATAATCGTAAGTTCCATTACACAATGAAAAATGGCTTATATTTCTCTTGCAAAGTTGAAGGATGGACATACATAAGTGGACAGGATATTTACTTACGGATAGTTTCAGAATGCGTGGAAATTTTATGTTACTTGGGAGAAGCAATCATTTGTGATATCTGTAGAATAGTCGACTTACGGCAGTAACAGTAGTATCTCTGAACTTGTGTATCTGTGGTTCAGTAGTAGAGCGGAGAGTAACCGAGTGTTGGATATGGAGTAACCTGGCAGAACTTTTAGCGTTGTGCCTACTGGAAGAGTATTTTGCTGGAGAAAATAGTTAAGAATTATTAATCTGATGGAAGGTCCCTATGTGAAAGTCATTTGCTCTGACTCGATCTTCGTTCATGAACATTAAAATGTTTGCCTGATTCTTACTCAAATCTGAATCTACTGTCCTCTGTTATAAAATGGTTCAACTGAAATTCGTATTCCGAACAGGGTGTCTCATTGCACACATTTAATTAAAGACACAACAAACTGGCGTTCACTGAGTATGAAAATAAATCAAAGCTGTTACTCAAAAACCACTAACAAAATCAAACTGTGCACTGCCCAAAAAGAATGAGACACTGAAATTACGTAGTAACACTATGAAACAAACTCTGTTCATTGGCCCATTAAAAATCTGAATTACAAAGAAAATCCTTAGAAATCGCGCAGTGGAAAAGTGAGATGAGAAACGACAGAACCATCAAATTATCCAAAGAATAGGCTGTAACAGCACAGCATGAAGAAATTGCACCAACAAAACTTTACTAAGGTAAAACTAAACTACTGAGAGAAAGATTGGGATGATTCTCTCATAAAAAATAAAAATAAAATCTTACTTGAAATGAAAATATTAATCCGTTCGTTATAATAATAAACCTATATTTTAAACTCTAGTTTCACAAGAACACCAAACCTACAGAAAAACCAATAACATTATTTCGTCTACTAAAGTTTTACAAAGCAGTGCTTTTACGATTAGGCAAATTTAAATATATTAAACTGAAATGACGTAGCAGAGGTGGAGAGGTGGACTGTTCTTTTGAAAGAATCGCTAACGTTATCATCAATCGCCAGAAAAAATTGTTACCTTAAAAAAATATCCATAATGCAAATCCAATCTGTCCACTCCATAAATGTTGCGTCTGTAAATCTTTCCATCAGATTAATAATTCCTAACAATTTTCTTCGGCAAAATCTTCCGCTCTACAACTGAGCCAAAGATACACAAGGTCAGAGATACTACTATCACTAAGGTCAGTCGACTATTCCACGTCCGCAGCTCGTGGTCGTGCGGTAGCGTTCTCGCTTCCCACGCCCGGGTTCCCGGGTTCGATTCTCGGCGGGGTCAGGGATTTTCTCTGCCTCGTGATGACTGGGTGTTGTGTGACGTCCTTAGGTTAGTTAGGTTTAAGTAGTTCTAAGTTCTAGGGGACTGATGACCATAGACGTTAAGTCCCATAGTGCTCAGAGCCAAATTTAAATATATTAAACTGAAATGACGTAGCAGAGGTGGAGAGGTGGACTGTTCTTTTGAAAGAATCGCTAACGTTATCATCAATCGCCAGAAAAAATTGTTACCTTAAAAAAATATCCATAATGCAAATCCAATCTGTCCACTCCATAAATGTTGCGTCTGTAAATCTTTCCATCAGATTAATAATTCCTAACAATTTTCTTCGGCAAAATCTTCCGCTCTAGAACTGAGCCAAAGATACACAAGGTCAGAGATACTACTATCACTAAGGTCAGTCGACTATTCCACGTCCGCAGCTCGTGGTCGTGCGGTAGCGTTCTCGCTTCCCACGCCCGGGTTCCCGGGTTCGATTCTCGGCGGGGTCAGGGATTTTCTCTGCCTCGTGATGACTGGGTGTTGTGTGACGTCCTTAGGTTAGTTAGGTTTAAGTAGTTCTAAGTTCTAGGGGACTGATGACCATAGACGTTAAGTCCCATAGTGCTCAGAGCCATTTGAACCATTTTGAACTATTCCACACGTGTCAAACACGATTGCTTCGCTCTCGTAGCGTGAAATTTCCATTCAGTCTGAAACTATCAACAAATAAATGTCCAGTCCGCCTATCTGTGTCCACCTTTCAGACTTCTTGTAACATTCTTGACCTTGAAACTTCGCCACTGCTAACTATATGGGTCATGGTTGGCAGAAGACAATTTTCTATTTTGGACGCTTGGTCTGACCTCGGCTGTTGGTTAATGTTCCACAGGAAGAGGAGTTTCTTGTGGTCGCTTGCCCAGACTCCAAACACAATTTACAGCTCCCGTTGAAGATGAGTTTTTGCTGATCGTTTGATGAACTACAACACTCATTATTCATTCTGTTGAAATATCGGCGATATTACTTCACAAATGGAGTTCGATAGACTGAATCGTCAGCTTCATGTACGAATATAGTGATGCGTAGTGATTGAGGCAAATCATGGACTTTTAAGATGTTGGTTGTGATAGGAATTTTATGGACTGCAATGATTTCCATTCTGCAGTGATATTTTCATGTGACGATTAAGTGAACCATTTGTGTACCTAATCACAATTTGACAATACCCTAAGCGCAGTCTTTGAACGAAGGCGAAGGACCACAACTTCAGTTTCTTCATGTACATTTTTTGAATTAATATGTTTTCTAAAATTCTGTATGTTTGTGTGTATTGTCAAACTTTCGTAGCTTTTGCATTGCAAGAAAACCTAATAACGTGCGAAAATTTTATGAAAAGCGGCTGTGGATTATGAAAGGTGGACATATGGAGGTGCATTGGACATTTATTTACGAATAGTTTCAAAATGAGTGAAGTAGCTCCATCTTACATCTGTATAATAGTCGACTTATAGCACTGAAAGTAGTATCTGTTAACTTACGTATCTGTGGCTAAGATCTACAAAGTCGAGTGTTGGACATGGAGTAAGCTGACAGAACGTTTAGTGTTATGCATGCTGGAGGTGGATTTTGCTGACGAAATTTGTTAGGAATGATTAATTTTGTGGGAGGAGTTACAGAAATAGCATTTATGGAACAGAGAGAATGGATCTGCATTATGGCTATGTTTTTAAGATAATGACTTTTGCTGGCAGGTCCAAATAAAGTTAGCGATTCTTGCAATAGAACAGTCCACCTCCCCACCCCAGTTTAGATCGTTTCAGTTTAATTCATTTCAGTTTACATCATCATAAAAGCATTACATTGTAAGAATTTTGTAAAGAAAGTAAAGTTTTTGGTTTTCTTTGAGTTTTACGTTCTTGTGAAGCAAGAGTATGAAATACAGCATTGTCATTATAATGAATGGATTAGTATTTTAATTTCAAGTAAGGAGAACTTTTAGTATGAGAAAATCATCTCAGTCTTTCTCCCAGTAATTAAGTTTTACTTTAGTACTTTAGCATATTTTGTCAGGTGTGATTTCTTCATATTGTTCTGTTGCTGTTGAAGATGCTGTAAAGTTTCAGGTGAGATTTTTTTAATATTTTCGTTTCTTATCTCACGTTTACTCTGCGGAAAGTTTAGGCATTCCTTTTTTTTTTTTGTAATTCAAACTTTTAATGGGCCAGAGTCAATTATGTGTTTCAAGTGTTGCTAAGTAATTTCAGTCTTTCAATATTTTGGGGCTGTGCACAGTTTGATTTAGTTAGTGGTTTTTGAGTAACAGTTTTGATGTAATTTCATGCACAGTGAACGCTAGTTAGTTGTGTCTGTATGTAATGTGTGCACTGAGATGCGCTATTCACAATAGTAATTTCAGTTCAATCTTTTTCTAACGCAGTACAGTACATTTGCTGTACTTTAATATTGTAATCTTAAATACGAGATCCAGGTTATTGGGTTATTGAATGAAGTCGCCTGGGACATTGCGAAAAACGGAATATATCATGTGCCTAATAACATATAAAACCCACTTGCATGGTAATGGCGATCTAGTCGGCGGAAAGAGCAATTCAAACGTCGTAAGCGGTGAACAACCGTTACGGAGCATAACCAATCAACAGTTCCTTTTTCCACCATGTGTGTTCGACCGACAGACATACCAGATACGCCAAAAATTTATTTTGTGGAAAATAATTTGACTACCAGAATTATAAGACAGTATTTAGGCCAATTTTCATTCATTACACAATGGCTGATAACGTGATCGCCTCCTATGCAAGCGGGCCCGCGTTCGATTCCCGGCCGGGTTGGAGATATTCTCTGCACGGCGACAGGGTGTTGTGTTGTCTTCATCATCATTTCATTCTCATCACCGGCGCAAGTCGCCAAATGTGGCGTCGACTGAAATAAGACTTGCACTTGGTGGCCGAACTTCCCCGTATGGGGCCTCCCCGCCAACAATGCCATACTCTCATTTCATTTCATTTCTTATATCTCAGTTTGTGTGTGATGTACAGTCGTGATAATGATAACTTCAGCACTAGAATACCTATTGTAAAGATATTGTAGGATTCTGGATTTTTCATACAGTTTTACTACCGTCATGTAGTTTGCGACAGGACAAATGAGGATGATACTGAAGTCATAAAGCGAATTCTGAAGTTTAAGATCCCTCAAATCATGATATTCGACCTGTCGCATTTAATATTATTGTGCATCACTTAAATAATGACTGGAAGGCTACAAGCATAATAAATAAAAAGGAGAATTTCAAGATATATTTGTGACATACAGACCGAAAATGTGTAACACTTGATATTTCTGAAAAATATAATGCATACTGCAACATGGTCATATAATACTTTGAAATTTCTCAACCTAATAAATTAATCAGATTAAATACTTTGGGCCACAATTAAGATAAGATCTTTCGTATCATGCAGGAACACAGATGACAGGGTTCAATCAAATTACAAATTGCATGGCAAAAATGTAACCAAAGTTATCAGTGCATCGGAGTGTCTGTATGTGCAAGATAAAATGAATAATATATGTACTGTGTGCGGCATCAAAAAAAGAGACAGGGAAACTTCATTAAAAGTAAGTAGCTCTCACGTCATACACTTTTTTTCTTATGTATAGGAGATGAGTTTCTTCGTAGAACGCCCACAGTTTGACTGAAAATTGTTCGAAATCAGGTCTGATAAAATCATTTATATCTTACATCTCAAAAACAAGTTGTAAACTTTTCAAATTTAAGAAGGAATACTCATAAACTTAAACAACGTTGTCGATGGAGTACAGAGACCGGATGCTGAATTTAGGTTAAAATCAACAGTTGAGGTCGCAATAGTATTTGTTTATTTACCGCCTTCGGCTTATTCTAAAGTCATCTTAAGAATTTTTGGAACCCTGTGGCTGATGCTGGAGGCTCTTCGGTTTCTCGTGATACCACGATCGTACACTGAAGCCGAAACCGCTAAATAAACAAATGTTATTGCGATTTCGACTGTTGATTTTAACCTCAAGAAAGAACAGGCAGTCTCTATTCCAAGTGAGACTTCCCATTCTTTCTTGAACACCTCAAGAGGTTGCTATACAATTAGCCCAAAAAATGGAGTGGTGTGATTTGCGTTATAAAATGTCCTGAAATTTGGTATTCATATGGCTGTCATGAAATCTTTTTGCAAAATAATCAAACGTCGTTAATCTCAGCAATGTAATATAGTTAATCACATTTAAACTTATATTTCACGTTGTTAAATTATTTCACAGAAAAGGTGATAAAAAACTACAGAAAAGAATTATTGGCCCTTTACAGTACTGCAAGTAATTAAAAAATTATTGATATAACATATAGAGTAGGGTTTACAAAATCTTAGTGGATTATTACATTAATAGTAACACTATTATGATTCAGAAAATAACTTTAATGTTTAGGAATTGTATTTGTTTGAAACAATAAATAATAAACTATTATCATGAGAATTTTTAGTGTAGTGGTTAATGCTTTTGAGTATGGGAAACATGATATCCTACTGCAGAAGTGAAAATATTATAGAATAATACAAGAGTAAGTTCACATTTCTTTTTCTTAGTTGCAAGACAGGAAGCAGTGTTTATCAGTATCATCATATAGGAACAGGAACAGAGAATTTGAGATAACCTAAGACAATGTATTAAAGGTTACTGAATTGGATCCTCTTTTGTTTCTGATATACAAAAATGGTTTTTAATCCCGCGATGTCACAAGATCTTAGTTTTGTCCTTTTTGGAGATGAAACAAGAATAGAAATAAAACGTAGCAGCAACCATATTACTTGACAGGTATTAAACGTAATGTTTAGATATATCAGTGAATGATTAAACGCAAAGGAACTAATTTTGTAAGAGTCAGACGTCTCACAGAACGCCACAGTTTTAAAACAATGAGATAAGGAAGTAGTCAATGTTAGGTTTTGAGGATTATAAATCACAACCAGAATTTTAAAACTCACACTACTGATATAATAAAGTACATTAGTTAAGCTGCATCTGTAGAATGCATGATTTCTGACATGTAATTTACAAATGAAGAAGCTGGTTCATTCTATACATTTCTATTCACTACGAGGTGCAGATTTTCTTCTTTTTATTTATCTATTTATTGAGAAACTGAATTCCAGAACACATAAGCATGTAATGAAAATTATTTCTGCTGTACTTAAGGTTCTGACAACTTTTTGAGAGAAAGACAGACAGACAGAGATAGAGAGAGACAGACAGACGGGGACAGTTGGCGGGGGGAGAGGGGGTGGAGTGTGGGCGATGGGGAGAGCAGGCGAGACAGATGCTACGACGATTTCATTAGAACTTCGGTGAACAGATTATTGGACGCTGCTGGACCGAGGGTCTCAACAGCTGTGGGTAATCGAGTTTAATAGTCTCCCACCGGCATTCACTGATGCCAGATACTTAGCAGTTGCTGTAACAAGGGCAACTGCAGTTAAGCGGTATCGTCTTCAGTGGAAATGGCTACCTATCGCAATAGTGCCGCTCGATTGCAGACACTGTCCATGTGCCTTCGAACTCGGACTTGAATGGGCACACTATCTGCCAGAAAGGCTTTGCCAACCCATAGACAAAACTTTGCTACCAGGTGGTCAATTAGGCACCACTGTTATTCACAGAACTATTCGAAGTGAGCCCCTTGCATCTAAAAGGAGACCAGGACAACTCAAATTGCTATCGTAGATTGACTGAAAATGATAATTCGAGACTAAGGAAATCTTCCACAACCTCATTATTAACTATAAGTCATACTTGACTAGAAGGGATAACAATGAAAACGGATAACAGATACAGAGTGTATTATATCTATTGAGACTGAGATGCTTTTCCGGCGAGGCGATGGAAACTGCTTTCTTCCAGTGTTCAAAGTGTCATGTTATTTCTGTTGGGTTTAAATAACAGTAATAAAGTGGTAATCTAATGACTGCATGTCCATATGTTTTTGCCAGCTCGTCGATTTCGTATATGGGAATTCCAACGGCTCCATCTTTTCAATATTATCACCTACTTCAACGTTGCGACAGTGGTCAGTCCTTTCCTCCATTTGCTTAGCCGAAGAATGCGTCTTGTCAGTAGCAATAGACTTGGTGTCAACATTGTTAAGAACATTTTTTCACAGTTTTGGGGCGTCACTCACTAACCATTTATCTCGATCCTCAAGGCAAGAAAGCGGCGTCGAAATTTTCCATTGAATGCAGTTTCATGAAATTACATCCGACATTGCTCACTTCAAACAGCTCCCAAAAAACAGTAGCAGAGAACAATCCCTAAAGTGGACTCCCCCCTAAAACGCACCTCCTTCGTGTCTTCACCCTGCATTCTCTTGAACTCTAATAGGACCAAGTAATTGTAGTTTAGGCTTCTGCCAGTCTGTAGCGGAATCGCACAAGCAGCCCAGTTCACTTGTTACTTATCAGTTCGCCATTAGCTGTTCTGAAAACGGAAAAAGTTATTACATTATGCTGAATCTTTCGTTATTCCTCCAAAATATTGCCAGGTATTCCTTTCAAACTTTCTTCATCACTAAGGTTTATGGTTAATGATTACGATTAAACTGTTTAATTTAGATCTTTGGTTAAAAATTTCTTGGTTTGACAAAGTGTGGACTGTAGTCGCATAAATTGAAACCCCTTCACTTGCTTGAACCGGACCCTTTACTAGTTGATATTTAAAGTCTGCCTTTATTAGTCAGACAACTATTCTCTTGGTATATTTTTGCAGATACAGAGAGCATAATGGAGATAGTTGGTTAAAGGAAAGTGGAACCGTCGAAAATGAGTAACGGAATCGATGCAGTCTAGAAGATAATGTGGGGTTGGAAGAAGGGCAGTGAACCGTTTAATGCCCCAAAACAAATACCTGTGTGGTTGAAAAACATGAAGTACAGTTCACTTGAGGAAGCAGCAAAGCAAAAACAGCAGATAATGAAGAAAAGCTGGTTTAATGTAACCTTGCTATGTAATTATCTTACTTTGGGATCACTCGTAATGACTTGTGAAGAATGACGGTACAGTTAGCAGAAGGAAACAATACTGAACACCCATTCAAAGACAAAATTACTGGGAAATGGTGCATTAGTTTTTTTCTTAAATGCCACAGAGTAAGCCTTCAGATAGAAAGCCTACAGCAACATCCTATAGCAGCACTTTTGGGTTCAGCAAATAAAATATTGAGATATTCTATAATCTCCTTGAAGAAATTATATAATGCCTATTTTGAAACTGCACTATGTTTTCTCAGACGTTTACTATTTATAATTGTTTTGCCCTATTTTGCTTATTTTTACAGTGTCCAATTTTGATAACCACTTTTCAAACCCACTAAGTGTGACGTTTTTGAATTTATTTTGTATTATAAATTTTAATCATAATTTCTAAGAGTAAAATGTAATCGGTGCATAACACTGCAAAGTAAACATTGTATGCTTTCAAAATGTAATGTTTTACTGTTTCATATTTTTTAAAGGTCAGAAATAAAATGGAAGTCCGGGCGTTTTTTTATGTAGTAACAGATACATTATTTATCCCACAACAGTAAGCAATGGAAAATATTAGCACACAACGAATGATTCCGCAGGACAGCAGGCAGCCTGTAGCATAGTGCCAAGTGTTTTGATGATAGGCGTTTAGGTCTGGCAGTCGCACATGATTACTGCAAGTAACCATTCTGTAAGTCACTTGGAGTAAGCTGAATGTGTGCCGTACATCCCCCGTGAGCTACTAGATCTACATCTGCATACATACTCCACAACCAAACCATTCGCAAACAGAGCGAGCGAAAAACGACTGTGTGTATGCCTCCATAAGAACCGTCATTTCTCTTGTCTTATGTTCGTCATCCTCACGCGAAGTGTGCAGTGGCGACAGTAGGATGGCTCTACATTCAGCTGCAAATACCAGTTCTCTAATTTTTTTCAATAGCATTCCTTAAAAATAACGTCGCCTTCCCTCCAGTTATTTCCATTCGAGTTCACGAAACGTCTCCGTAATACTTGCATGTTGGTAGAATTTACCGGTAACAAGTGTAGCACGCCTCTGAATTGTTTAAATATTTTCCTTTAATCCGACCTAGAGTGTATCACGAACACTGGAGCAGTACACAAGAATAGGTCGCACTAGTGTTCCATTACGGACTCCTACACAGATGAACCATACTTCCCGTAATAAACCGATGTCGACCATTCCTTCCCCACTACAATCCTCACACGCTCGTTTCATTCCCATTACTTTTCAACGTTACGCCTAGATATTTAAACGACCTGACTGTGCCAAGTAGCACGCTACTAATATTTTATTCTAACATTAAGTTTTTCTTACTCATCGGAATTAAGTTACATTTTTTGTACATTTATAGATAACTGCCATTCGTTAAAACAACTAGATATTTTTTCTTAGCCATTTTGTGTCTTGATATAGCATCTGAACGACGATACTGTTCCATACAACACAGCACCATCGGCAAGCAGCCGCAGATAGTTGTTCACCTTGTCTGTTACATTATATACGTATATAGAGAATACTAGCAGTACTACCGGCCGGCCGTGTGGCCGTGCGGTTCTAGGCGCTGCAGTCTGGAGCCGAGCGACCGCTAAGGTCGCAGGTTCGAATCCTGCCTCGGGCATGGATGTGTGTGATGTCCTTAGGTTGGTTAGGTTTAATTAGTTCTAAGTTCTAGGCGACTGATGACCTCAGAAGTTAAGTCGCATAGTGCTCAGAGCCATTTGAACCATTTGAGCAGTACTACCACGCTTTCCTGGGGCACTCCTGCGACTCCGCTCCCCCTGACGAAGGCTCGCCGTCGAGGCCTACGAACTGCATTCTGTTACTTAAGAAGTCCTCGAGACACTCATACCTTAGGAACCTATTCCGTATTCTCACCGAGCGGTTCTAGGCGCTTCAGTCCGGAACCGCGCGACTGCTACAGTCGCAGGTACGAATCCTGCCTCGGGCATGGATGTGTGTGATGTCCTAAGGTTTGTCAGGTTTAAGTAGTTCTAAGTTCTAGGGGAGTGATGACCTCAGATGTTAAGTCTCATAGTGCTCAGCGCTATTTGAATCATTTCGTATTCTCTTACCTTCGTTAACAGTCTCCCGTTCGCCACCGTGTTAAACGCGTCCCGGAAATCTTCCTGTTGCCCTTCATCCTTAGTTCGTCGGATATAACACGAAGAATGGGCAATCTGAATTTTGCAGGGGCCATGTTTTCTAAAACAGTGATGATTTGTGAACAGAAACTTTTTCGTGTAAACGAAATTTCTTACATTCGAACTGAGAAAACGTTGACTTCTGCAGCAAACCCATGTTAAGGGAGTTGGTCTGTAATTTCGCAGGTCCATTCTTTTGCCTTTCTTGTCGTACATTAGTTACCTGCGCTTTTTTTCCAGTGTTTGGGACTCTGCACTGAGGCGATAAATGGAAGCAAAGTAGAGGTCCAGTGCCGTACTCTTGTAAAAAGGAACTGGGATTTCATCCGAGCCTGGTGATGTATTTATTTTCAACTGTTTCTGTTGCTTCTCTACACCAGGGATGCTTGTTAGTATGTCCTCGATACGGGAGTCCGCTCGATGGTCAGACGACGTTATGTTCGTACGATCCTCCTGTGTCAACAATTTTTTTAAATGTCAGATTTAAAACTTCGGCTGTCCTTGCTATCTTCTGTCGCCATATCAGACTATTCAACGAGTGACTGGAGTAAAGTTCTTCGACCCGCTTAGAGATTTAACGTAAGAGATTTAACGTAAGACCAGGATTTTCTCGGGTTCTCGGCAACGTCTTTGGTAAAGTATTATAAGTAGGCTCTTTAGGTTTTTATGTTGGTGACACCATGTAGCGCTCTGTATTAAAATCGCTGACTGCGCTGTGTGCAGTCTGTGGCTGGTTGGACGCACTGTCGTATTATTCGCTAGTGTAGTGTTGGGCAGTTGGATGTGAACAGCGCGTAGCGTTGGGCAGTTGGAGGTGAGCCGCCAGCAGTGATGGATGTGGGGAGAGAGATGCCAGAGTTTTGAGATGTTAATATGAGCGGACGATCTGGACGTATGTCCGTGAGAAGAAGGAAATTTGTCACCCTGGATCTCACGAATTCATATATATATGAATTCATGAACATTATTAAGGTAAATACATTGTTTGTTCTCTATCAAAATCTTTCATTTGCTAACTATGCCTATCAGTAGCTAGTGCCCTCGGTAGTTAGAATCTTTTATGTAGCTGGCAGTATTAGCGCTCGCTGTATTGCAGTAGTTCGAGTAACGAAGATTTTTGTGAGGTAACTGATTCACTAAAGGTATCAAAATCTTTCATTTGCTAACTATGCCTATCAGTAGCTAGTGCCCTCGGTAGTTAGAATCTTTTATGTAGCTGGCAGTATTAGCGCTCGCTGTATTGCAGTAGTTCGAGTAACGAAGATTTTTGTGAGGTAACTGATTCACGAAAGGTATGGGTTATTATTAATCAGGGCTATTCTTTTGTAGGGATTATTAAAAGTCAGATTGCGTTGCGCTGAAATTTGTGTAATCTAAGAAAGGATCAGAATAAGTAAAGAGAAAAACTGTCTGATTACGGTCAGTTTTACTCAGCTATTTCAGTATCAAATAACGTAGTTTACCAGCAGAGTCTTTCTGTACATTCAAAGGGGAAGTTTCATATTTCTTTACATTCAAAGTGGAAGTTTCAGTCTGACGGTGGTAGTTGTTGCATGCTTCATGTCTCAATCTTTCTACAGACACACTAATCTCTACTAACCACTAACATTTGCCTAACTTCGTTTCTGCGTTCTCTTTTCAGTTGTGAGTGCAATACTCTTTGCTCCATCAGTATTTTTTTTCCTTCTTTTATCCACTTACGCCACACATATTTCTCCAGAAAGTGTGTTACAATCGCTTTAAACTTTTCCCGTTATCCATCTAAGTATACAGAATATAAAAGATGTCTATTCATGGGTGAATGGGGCGCTAACAACTGCTTATCTGCGTTTCTAACAAAAATACTTTCCTAGCCTTCTTGATTGGTTTATTAACGTTAGTAGCAATCGTCGCTATAATGATATGATGATCAGAAAACCCTGTTTCTGTACTGAGATCATCAACTTCCTCCCATTACTTCCCACGCAGCTATCAATCCTAAAGTAACTGCGAACAGAGTCTAATAAGAGCGCTGGGGTATCTTAGATGACAACATTTGGAAGAAAGGTGAACTTATCTCAGGAAACCTGTTGTCTAAAATAAGAGAATCAGTATTCGAGAGAATCTGCTGACACAGCTGTATCACAGAGAAATCACATTATTAGAACACGTGGAGTGCCAGTCTTTTCACTCGGACGGAAAGTAACAACATTACGACGCGCCCAAGGTTGTGTATTTTTCGGAGTCTTGTGGAACGGATTTCTAGATTGGAAGTGGTGGCAGGTGCAGCCTAAGCATGAAGTGTGTTTCTACACACATTAAAAAACGTTTTACATCACCCCGCTTCCCAGAACTCCTGAAGGTAGACGTTAACTGTTGATATTGTATAACAGACACAGTTCCTTTGACTGTTCAGAAATGTCACAAAACCCACCCAAAGATGTAAACAACCATGTTTATGATAGCTTCCTATTAGACGGAGGAGTCTGACATCCGATCAGTTCCAGGAAGGAGGTACATGGCTCGTGCTGTATATGGTTCAACCATGCCTAGACGGTCAATACTGTGGTTCAATCGCGTCCGCTTTGCTATTTTATGGCAGCAGGTGTCCAGGCGCCTCGGAGGGAACCAAAGCGATGTTCGGACATGGAGAAGATGAAGAGAGACCATATCGCCAGCATAGTGGTGAGGCATTCGTCTTCATAGACGGCAATTCAGGCCCCCATCGTGCACCTATTGTGAATGAATTCCTTCAGGATAACGACATCGCTCGACTGAAGTGGCCACCATGTGCTCCAGACATGAACCGTATCGAACATGCCTGGAATGGATTGAAAAGTGCGGTTTGTGGATGACGTGATCCACCAACCGCTCTGAGGGGTCTACGCCGAAGCCCCGTTGAGGAGTGGGACAATCAGGACCGACCGTGCCTTGATGAACTTGTAGATAGTATGCCACGAGGAATACAGGCACGCATCAATGTTAGCAGACGTGCTACTGGGTATTAGAGGTACCGGTGTGTACAGCAATTTGGACCACCACCTCTGAAGGTCTCGCTCTATGATGGTACAACATGCAGTGTGCGGTTTCGATGAGCAATAAAAAGGGCGGAAATGATGTTTAAGTTGACCTCTATTCCAGATTTCTGTACAGTTTCGGTGCTTTCTGAACCGAGGAGAAGCAAAACTCTTTTTTTATGTGTGTATTTTATTGTTACCATGTTCCGTGAATCATGTGATCCAGAACTACTTTGTCAGTAGTTTACAGAATGCCGATTAACAAATTTATAAACAAAGAAAATAAATAATTAATAAAATACTACAAATGGTGAGACTATCTATAAATAAATGACACATTACAGAGAAATAAATTTCAATAGCTGTGAGGAAATACTGGAAAGAATAGAAATATGACACAGGGAAAATTTTCCACTTCAGTAGTTGGGGTCAGTCACTAATTTTTTTTATTTTCAGTTCTGCTCGAAGCCTATTGAAATGAAACCTCTTGAACAGTAAATATTCCTAAACCATGTATAGCACTTCCGTTGCGTCGGCAAGACGTGCACCGGCCTCTGGTTCTCACAAAGCAATCGTATGAGCTAGTTTGTCGCTGGAGATTGTAAATTAATCACATCATGCGATTTTTCTGAAAGCTACTAACCTTGTATTCAGAGATGCCCATTTTGCTGCAGCGGATGCACTGGGTCGTTGGTAAGTACAGAAGTGCCATATGCAGAGCTGTATTGGTAATAATTGACGGTTATCTTTAACTATTTTGCTAGTGGTGAGCAGCACACAGCTTAACTTTTTCATCGGATGGCAATTAATGATTCCTGTGGTTCTCATCACATCACAGTTTACTCTACATTTAATATTTATCCGAAAGATGCTTTTGTTGCCGATACAGATCTGCCAATTTTGAGCAGGTTTCACTTCAATAGCTTCCAACGCACATGAGTGAAAGCAGCATATAACGGCCAACGATAATGCAGTTATAAACAAAATGTACTACTTGCTATTTCTCAACAATTGATGTGAGCCACCGCTTATCTGAGCGTCCGCCGCATCCTCCGATGCCAGCCTTCTCTGCTACTCTCTCGGCCTTCGTGCCTGTCGAAGCAAAAGAACTTCCACATCAGTCATTCCAGCCAGTCCAAGCAACTGAAATTTTGTGGTATGGTACAAGTGGAGCCTTGCTCAGTCGAAATAGAAAGCTTCTGATGTGGATGACGATATGGCGCCAGGACACGTCAGCCTGGTGCTACGCTGTAATTTCCACATCACTCCGTCGTCCCTCTATGCAGACAGGAGGCTTTGCACAGATTGCACTATCTTCTGAAGACGTAGATACTTGTTACAAAACATAAATATTATAGAAGCTTATAGAAATGTTATCGAAGAGGATGTAGTTTTCCCGTCTGCACATTCTTCCGAATGAGTCAGTATCGTCATTAACAAATCTCACCATGTAATATACGTACAGGGGTGGCAGAGTTAGGATTCAGGGACACCTGGACAAAGACCTGAGCGAAGTTCGCCAATGAATCTGGCCGCCCTTTCCTGACATAAAGATGTTCCTGGTGAATGCTGAGCGTTGCCCGAAAGTACACCATAAGAGGCAATAGAATGAAAGAACGTAAAGTAAAGCAAAGAAAATCTTCGCACAGAACTGTCTAGAGATAGTGGAGATCAGTCTTACTGTGGACTCAGCAGCATTCATTTTCTTCATAAGATCTTAAGTGTGATACCATTGGTCCTAAGAATTTATAAAATGGCGGACTTCATTATCAGTTTGACCACCTTCGACGTTTTACAAGAGGTCCATTCCAGAACTATAATTATTGTTTTTCGTTGCAGCTAAGCATTAATCTTATGTCTGAAAGATAGGTGCTTATTTCACTGACCACTCTATTAGTTATATCATTTACTTTCAATGTCTTTCACAATTACACTTGCGCCCGCTGAAAAGGGATTTTTATTTATTTATTTATTTATTTATTTTTGAGTCCTCTGTCACGTTTAGTGGCAGATCACTGATATGTGTCAACAAAAACAATGGATCCAGAACAGAACCTTATGCCCCTCCACCTTTTCCTCTCCCCCTCCCCCCCGTCCCCTCATCACCAACCTCACAATACTTTCCATGACTCCAATCAAGTTGGAATCTCTTTCCTGTTTGTGTTGATGAACTGTATACGATTGAAGATTCTCGGAGGTTGTCCGATCAGGAACTGCTGTTAGCATGCTGCAGTTTGCCAGGTTGTTGATACCCCAAATAGTGATGGGGATAGCGCATATTGGCAAAGCATACTTAGTGGCAGGACATCGAAATCGTAGTGATGATCATGACCGTTTCCACAGACAAATTGCTCTTCACTATGTGGGAGCGGGAACAGCAGATAAAACTGGTCGATATGCGCACAGAAAGCCGGCCGTGGTGGCCAAGCGGTTCTAGGCGCTTCAGTCTGGAACCGCGCGACCGCTACGGTCGCAGGTTCCAATCCTGCCTCGGGCATGGATGTGTGTAAGTTCTAAGTTCTAGGGGACTGATGACCTCAGATGTTAAGTCCTATAGTGCTCAGAGCCATTTGAACCATTTGCACACAGATAAGTACACTGAATCTGCAGAACGACTTGTAACATCTGAGATAGAACCAAGAGCTTCATTAGCTAGTGCAATGCTTTAAACAGCTATCTCTGAGTGAAATACGAGTGAAGAAAATTTATATAATCCCAACTGTAAATGAATATTTGGCGTTCAGTTGGTGGCGATAGCAGAGTTCAATTGATTAAGAAAATAAAAAGAAAACAACAAAACACACATCATTCAATCGAAATTAGGTTTAAAAATCTCCAAAAAAGGCCACATTTTAATATTTGAAAATAAAACCAATACTCAAAGCATTTCATCAACTACAGAGAAACCTCTTAAGTTCTTTTATTTTTTACCTTATTGAATTAATACTTCCTTTGGAAAACGATGAAAGTATTACGTTGGTTTGTTACACAGAATAAGCCGCTGGTCATGAATGTGAAGTCCATAACATCATAGTGTCAGTGAAAGTAAAATATAACAATCAAGAAGTAACAGTGTTCAGGAAATTAGTGTCGATATTAACTAGTGTACGAAAAAATACAATATAGTAAGAACTTTTCACTGTTATGCTAATCAACACTACCTCTATGAAAACCACCAAGTTGTCATTAGACTATTAACAACACATGAAATGTATTCAGAGCTGCGAATTTGTACAACCAGCGACTGTACAAGGGAATGATGACAGTGAAGGTTTGGCCGGACCGGGGCTCGCACGTGGATTCCACGCTTATCGCGAGTAGTCGCCGCACCATTAAGCTATAGGAGCACGAATTACGGCCAGGCCCTAATTTCCGCATGTCGGCAACCATGTGTCTACAACCAGCACGCGCACATTTATTATGTATATTACCGTACGGGGGAGAGATCTTAATTGTCTGGTTTCGGTGAATGAATACGATACTGCGGTGCCTGTGTTGTACAGAAGAACGATGCAAAGTTCCTTCGGAATTGCATGTATGTCTGAAGGAACTTTTCGTATTATTTCTCAACAACACAAGCACTGCAATATCATATTGTCAACAACGATTTTTAATTTGCTTTATTTTCTTAGTATTTAAAGCCTGTAACATTAAATATTCTGATGTTACATTTCGCTCTCGTATGTTTCCGTCAAAATCACAACCAGACGTTAAACCCCATCGAGGTACCAAACACATCAAAATACATTAAATCACACTCCTGATTCCAGACATGTTTTCCTTCCCACCATACATTTCATGCTCCTTCTCGGCAGTCTGCTCCAATATCTCTATCCGCCAGTCGATAGTGGTAAGTCAACTGTTTTTAGTTTGTCGTCTGGTGATGTCCTCCAGCGACAATAAAACGAGTGTTCCCAGCGATCTAGGAATATTTTATTTCGTTGAACGTTACCAAATTAATTTATTTGCATACTGGTTTCAAGTAATTGTAGCTTCATTCTCAGTGCAAACAATACATACAATTTCTTTGGGTTTGTAAAAGTGGTTTATTAATGCCGCGTAACACAACGTGTGCAATTCAAAGTGAATGAATGACTGAATGAAAGAAATGAATTTCTAGCCCTGAAAATGAAGATATAAATGCCTGAAATCGATATATAGTTTGATAAGTGCATGGCGAAAATGATTTTTTGTATCAAATTCACAATACTCTTCATATACTCGTATAGCTTAACGCTCAGCTTGCTAGCTTGCATGAAAGGGAATTGAGCCAGAATGAATCGAATCTGCACAGCGGTTTAACGACCGTTTCTTAGGCGCATCGGTTGGCCTGTGGTTTCTAGGGGTCTCTGACCTCATTTAGGCAAATGCTGGACTGTTGACCAAACTCTGCCTGAGAGAATAAGATACCTACACATTTAAAATACGATAACAAAGATAATGAGGTTCACACGATTCACAGGCAGATACTGCGCACTACTTCCTTTCGTTGTGTTAGCTGACGACTGTGGTCACAAAGAAGTCATAAAACCACAGACTGAAAATGAAATAAGTTTGTTAAATCATGGCCAGAGTGAATCCCGTATGTGGTCTTAGTTGATCTCAAACTATTAATTCCCACTAATACAACAATACGTATCTCACAACGTCAAACACGAACGCTGATAAGAGGAAACTCAGTAATAATAATCATAAAAATTATAATAACAATGATCTTTATTCGGCCTCCTATCATTTCTTGACGTGACCAGGAGAAATTACTTAGAAATAGAAATACGGAATGCAGATAACAAAAAAAATTAACTTTGTAAAAAATACAATTAGCTTTGTGCTATAGTTAGTAAATAAATCAGCACTCGTGCAACAGTCACCAACCCACAAGCATATATCCACTCATATGCGCGCGCACACACACACACACACACACACACACACACACACACACACACACACACACACACATTATGCCACCACACATCTCCGAACACGTAACTCACTCACATAATTACTATTGGCCAAGCTCAATTCCGTAGCACAAAAGCGTGGCGCCCTGTGACGTTGACCCAGGGCTCAATTCTTCAAACAGCAAGGTCTCGACACGTACGAGAAAAAGGCCAGAGTTCAGAAGTGCTTGTGAGGTGTAAGATGGGTTGATAAGGTCACATCAGCATCAAATTTCACCACAATTCTGCCCAACGACATCGTGGACCAGTCACTGTTGTTGCCACCCCGCGCATCTTTGTTGGGCGCTTTCAAAATATTTGCGTGCAGAGACAACCTGTCAATGATTTCTATGCCCCACATGACAGGCATCTCTTTCGACACCACTTAGATTTTGCATGTCGCCAATGGGCGCTAACTCAGCGGCAGAATGTCACTCAGATCAGGAGTGCCAGAATGATTGCTTGTCACACCGGCACCTAGGAATCAATGACTAGATTTTTGTACAGGTGCATTTTTAAAGTGCTCATGAAAGGGTGTATGGGTGGCACCAAGGGTGCGCCGAACGAGGAGGTGGGTGGGGCTCTTGCAGAAACCCATTGTTGCTGTTTTCTTCACGCTTGTGTTAATGTCTCCTAATCCCGCCCCACACCACTCAGGATCGCGCCACTGGAGGGCGCGAATTAGGAGGGCAGAATAGCCACAAGCACCCTTTGCTGCTTTGGATCATGTTAAAATTTCGTCGAATGATTTTCAATAGTCTCTCAGTCCATAGTGATTTCACACTGTATACCGGAGCTAAAATTGTGATCGCACTACAATCCAAAGCGATGCGATCAGTATCGTTGGGGTTGCTAGTCCACGATGCCCTTAGAGAAGGGTTGAAGCGTCCGAGAGGTCTCAACAATATGAAAAATAGTCAACAACGTCGTCCTGTCGCTCAGAACACTGCAAACTCTCATTATCGACAGCGAAATATGTGGGAATCAACGCCCCAAGTGAAGGGGTGGATAGATTGACGCCCTTTGTGCCATCCACTAAGGCATTTCGTTGTCTATAATCAGCAGCGATGTGCCTCAAATATTTTCCTCGGCCAGACGGAAGAAAATCGCGTGATTTCAACTCTTTGTGTCTGACCTCGATCGCAAAAGCATCAAAAGGTGTGAAATATGGATGAGGTATTATTGTGACATCCTCCCAATCGAGTAACACGTCCTCGGTGGCATTTTGGTGCCAATGTGACACAGTACACCTACCTTACACTTCACTGTAACTTCTGAGTTCCGTCCTTTTTTTCTGCACATGTCTACACATTGCTGTTTGAAACTCCACTTCCGCACCATTACAATGAAAGGATACAGGCACCTTTGAGCCAAATTCAAAACATTTTCCTCGCAATGGAAGATACTTACAGGGTTCCGAACAACTGACCCCTTAATTATATTGTAATAACTTCTCTTAACTGTGTATACTGCTTTTGTATTCCTTATTTCTGCAGGCAACGTCTTGAAGATTGTTTTAAGTTTATTTCTGGTACGGTTTTGATGTGTAATTCTCTATGAAAATCGTTCCAACTTCCAGTTTCACAATTATGAGCTTGGCCACTAAATGCCGAAAATTTCCTTTGTGACTTAACAGGTCCACATTCTTATATATAATATTAGAAGGTTCAAATTTTTTTATTTCAAAATGTCCCATCATTTCCTATTGGTAATCATTGCAATTACTCCTATTGCTCTTTTACTAATTTGATCCTGTGCTGCATGATTTTCATTCCATTGAACAGCTTTTAATGGTCACCGCCCCGGTGTTCCAATCAGTCATGGGACTGCAAATGCATGCAGCGTGCATCACCAGTAAGGAGTACCCAGTGTAGTGGGCTGTGCGCCTCAGCCTCAGGACTAATTGAAAACTGTGAAGAGGCGACCATTAACAGCTGTCGACTGTGGCAGACGCTTTGCGGCACACACTTAAAATAATTACCATAAAAAACTGAAACGTACTGAAACGTCTGGGCTAGGAGGACAGAGCGGATTAGGTTGTGGAAAGGAGCCAGAATAAGGTTGCTGTCAGTTTCACTCAAGATATAAACTTTATTTGTCCATACACAAAATATTACAACAGGAATGGAAAACACTCAAAATTTAATCGACCTCCTTTGATCAGCTGAAGGCCACACTCAAAATCCAAGATGCAAGGCCTAGTTAAGAGATTGGCATACAACGTTCTTCTGGAGATGTGACCCAAAAATATTTTGTAAATCTTCAATCTAAACAGGCTGAAGGCTAAAAAATAGCTCTGAGCACTATGGGACTTATCATCTGAGGTCATCAGTCCCCTAGAACTTAGAACTACTTACATCTAACTAAACTAAGGACATCACACACATCCATGCCCGAGGCAGGATTCGGACCTGCGACCGTAGCGGTCGCACGGTTCCAGACTATAGCGCCTAGAACCGCATGGCCACCACGGACGGCCAGGCTGAAGGCCTTAGTTCTTCAATTTCAACGGAACTCGGCTGGAGGCCGCATATTAAGCAATAAGAAGTGTTCCAATCAAACAGCAGAATGCCTTATCTTAAAACAATTGTAGCAAATTCGGCTGAAGGCCCAATACAAAAACATCACAATCGTATGCCTTAAGGACAAGACAAGAACATTAATTTAAGAGATATCAACACTTGGCTGAAGGCCGCACATCAGCAAATAATTTAACGTCTTAAGCCCTAAACGAAAAGTTTCAGTGTTAAAGGCAGAAGGTCGTACCATAAAATATTTCATATAAAGTAAAGAATAACAATCTCATGCCTTAAGGGCAACACAGGAACATTGAGGATATATTAGAAGTCGACTGAAGGCCACACACCAAGCAAATAACTAAAACAGGGAAGTTTCTATGTAACACACACCGGACGGCGCTCAGAAGTTTCCAAGGGTGAGGGAATTGTAACACTAACGCTCGTTTAGACGAGACAGGCAATCTCGTAATTGGAAGGCAAGCCAACCGACAGACAGCCGACGTACCAACCAATTACTTCATTTCGGTCATCAGACGAACGGCACTACAACCAAAGTGCCAACGAGGCAAAGAGACCTGTATCACTGGTCTTCAGATATTGGTGTGTTAATAAGCCAAGGCACAATAACTACTGTGGTACATGAACATCGCCACGGTTGTGGAACTACAAGTCGTGGCGGACAGCATGAACACCGTAAGATAACACTCATTCGCTGCTCTGTCGCAACCGACCAACTGGCTACTGCAGTACGTTGGCAGCATTACAGCATTTAAAGAATTGCTCAGTGGAACTGACACAGGGTACACAGTGTTCCACGAAACACTGTCATAAGAAACTCGAACACTCATAAAACGAATCACTATTTAACAAATAGAACAAATCACTGCCGGGCACACACACAAACCCGAAGGGCGATCGGTGACGAAACACACATCGTCTGACCAGACGACCGACAAAAACCGACCAAGGTTGTTGGCACTCAGACCATGAGCGTCCGCTGTCCGTCGGGAACTCGGAGACACGGCGATCCGGGCACACTGGCACGGACCTATTCATGCAGAGGTAACTCTTGCCTATGCCCACGGCGTCTCTGCACAAGAAGGAACCGTGCCACGTCCAGCAAGATGACCCAGTGGCGAGGCCCAGAAACGGTCAAAAGCCCAAACACACGTCGCCCAAAGGGGCGACCAACTGAACGACCGACCAACAGTCGATCCCGCTGCCATCTCCGTCCGTCGGACAGTTCATCCGGTGTCGCGAGTGGTCGGTGAGTACTGGCTGTCCGCGCCTCCCTAGCGCTCCGTCCCCGACTGCTACTACGTCCCAACTGGACATCTTCCACATTCCAAATCAATGACTGCCAGGTGCGATCTCACTTCACTACACACGACAACCGGGAAATAATGGCCGTCCAGCAAAGATAATACGGCAGGGCTAATACCGATAAAGCTACTGCTGACACTCATGGGCAACCAAGACAGCAATTCAGTTACACCAGTAACTGAAATTAAAATGACGAGGCGGCTGTACAGTAAAAACAAGATGTTAAATAATAGACGGCACGAACATGAGCCACAAATGGCTCACGTACCCAGGATGTTTCACTATATCGTAGCGTGGCACATAATCGTTTATATTTCGTAAAGTATTATTTATTTGCTGCAAGAACTTGCTGGTTTATAATGTAGGTGCTATATGGGACCGCATATTGCATTAATGACACACCTGACTCCCATATAATTAAGACATTCAATTACAGTTCGAATATCATTTTGGCTTAAGAGTACGTTAATCCATGAACCACGTCTTTTCGTCAGGTTGGTATGAAGCCTAAGAAATTCGCGAAAAGTTAGTGGTAGAAAACAGTGACACTTTGAGGGCCGTTATTAGTATGAACTAACTAGCGAACCCGGAAATGTTTCCCAATTGCTAAATATGTATGAGAATTGTATATATGTTCTAATGTCTTTCTTCCCCTCCCCCAAACCTATCTCCTCCTAACCCTTGTTTCCATTTTCTTCCCCTCCCTCTCACTCTTTAACTCTGAGCCTTGTTTATTGTTATTGCAAACGAAACGGCGACTGGGATATGTAGTCACTTAAAATGAATGGATAAATCAGTGTGGATAATTAATTTAAGGTTTCTGTGAGAGATTACTCCAGCTGTTGGATGTGTAAGGAAAGTAGCTTCCACGATGGTATTTCTCATACTTTTAGTCTGAGAATGGATAGGGCTGCAAAGTTTTGGATGGTCCAGGTTACATAGTACAGTAGTCTTCTAAACATATGAAGATATACCATAAAGCAACATTTATCTCTAAACCAACAGCAATGAAGAAAACAAAACCACACTCGATGTATCGTTTTTGTTTAAAATTTTGTGTAAGGAGAAAGAACTCATTTTGAAGAAACGATTTGTCGAATTGTTTAAATGCCCTGATATCTAAGTTAAAACTGAGTGTGAGAAAGAAAAGGGAAACCACACATTTTCACAGCGTAGCAGATTTTCTTCTCCCAATAAGCTTTAACAGGAAATCAGTACATCGTTGTTTAAAAATGTATGCAGCTTATGTCAGCCTAAACTTTTAGTAGAGTAGCAGTATTTGGACAAAGACAGTTCTGGGCCACTCTGCATTGTTGCCAGACGTATCTAAGATGGCGGCGATGACGTCATCCAAGATGGCGGCGTGTAGACTAGGAAACAGCGCATGATTTCATCCAAGATGGCATCTATGATGTCCAGTGATGACGCAAGTACCGTTAACCAGGATGGCGGATTTTTGCAGGAAACTGCCACAACCCCTCCCTGAGATAAATGGCGGAAAGCTCAAATTCCAACACGATAATGCATCATACCACAGTTATCTATGATAACCTAAGAAAATTGAGGGAATATAGTTCATTTGGGCTAACCTAAGTTACCTGACCGCCACTTCTTCATATGAACTAGCGCCAAGTTAGAATTTTGGCTGTAAAGAAAGGTCACTTGGTGTTTCGTTACCAACATAAGAAAATTGCGGGAAACAAAAATGGTTCAAATGGCTCTGAGCACTGTGCGACTTAACTTCTGAAGTCATCAGTCACCTAGAACTTAGAACTAATTAAACCTAACTAATCTAAGGACATCACACACATCCATGCCCGAGGCAGGATTCGAACATGCGACCATAGCGGTCGCTCGGTTCCAGACTGTAGTGCCTAGAACCGCATGGCCACTCTGGCCAGCTGCAGGAAACAAAGTTCACCTCCACTAACCTAAGTCACTTGGCCGCAACCTCTTCCTCGGGTTCAGTGGGGACATCACTCAGCCCACACTAGGCTGATGTAGAGAGAAAGGAGTGTACTTTATTTATTTTGGAGCAGTTTATTTTGGGATGGAGTATATTTATCACAGTGATACAGAACACATGCTCAGACATGCCCCACAGCATACAGACCTGCAAACTACTTCTTCATAACTCATGTACAATGCTCTACACATGCGCTTGATAATTGTAAACTGTCAAAAAATAACGCACTGCCCAGCCTACAGACATGCAAACCACTCGGAAATTATGCAATATATTTATGTCCAGAGAGCCAAACAACTCGTAATTTGTCAAAATAATACTCCATCTAAAATATTCTGCAAACATGCTTGCTTTTCATCAACTGTCGAAATCATGCACCAGTATTTATTTAAACGATGACCTAGTACACAGCACCACCACCAGAGGGCGCTGTCATCCAAGATGGCGGCCATGATGTCAAGTGATGACACAAGTACATTTATCCAAGATGATGTCAAACAGTTTGTGGTAAACAAAGTCTGGACCTAGTACTCAGTACCACCACTAGAGAGCACTGTTGTCCATTTTGTGATGTAACCCAAGATGGTAGTGGTAAATTGTGGGACAATGACTCTGCCTGTGCTGAACATGAGTCATTATTTTGCAAGCAGTGTCTCCACCACGAGATCTAGACTCCAAATGACCTAGTACACAACACTGCCATCAGAGGGTGCTGTCATCCCTCCTGAGATGTAATCCAAGATGGTTGTCTGTAAGGGGAAAATGGCGCGAAAATTACTCAGCCTGCGCTGGGCTGCTGGGGAGTGAGGAAGGAGTGTAATGTATTTATGCTGGAAAATTTTACTTAGTAATGGAGTATATTTATCACAATGATACAAAACGCAATCTCTGACATGCCTGGGGTTACGCCACACAGCCCACAGATCTATAAACTAATCATAAATAATGCTCTCCATACATGTAAACAACTCCTAATTTACCGAAATAATTTCAGTACAGGCATGCAGACTCCTCCTAAATAATGTGGCACAGTGATTTGTAGACACGGTCAGTACTCATAAACTTTCCACATAATGCACAGCGCAGCTTACAGACCTGCTGGCAAAAAATTTCAACACACACCCAATCAACACACGTGCAGACACCCTGCCCACTAGATTGCACAGGTGGTAAATGGCAACCCCTGCAAAGTGACGCAACTGTTACGTGTCAAACTACACACAGGTGCCCTCAGGCATGAGGCTGTGGCATATCTTTCATAAATGACACCAGAGAAATACCTATCCAAATACATGTTCACCTAGCCACAAGTGCTAACATGATGAGGCAGGAGAGAAGTTACAAGCTGCCGGTGGACGCAGGTGAAAGTTGCCTCTGTTTCCGAGTACACAGTCATGGATATACCGACCTCACAGAACTCCAGGGCGCAGCTCCCATATCTGAGACACCTCTGGGCAGCACTTGTCTTTACTGTTTGTTGACAGAATAGCACAGGTTGCTTTCCCCTGACAGAACATACAAGCTGTGCTCAGCCGAGCGTACCCACCCCAGTGTGACCGACACCACGCCGTGAAACGTCTGTGTGGCGACTCGCCATCTAAAAGGTTCTCAATGTTATTCTTATTGAAACGTCCCCTTAGAACAATTATACATGACTATGCTTAAACTGACACAATATTTTTAGCGCAACGCAATCTGACTTTCAAAAATCCCTACAAAAGAATGACCCTGACTAACATTAACCTATACGTTCCACAAATCACTTACCTCACAAAAATCTTGGTTACTCGAACTACTGCAATACAGTGAGCGCCACTACTGCCAGCTAAATAAAACATTCAAACAACGGAAGGCACTAACTACTGACAGGCATAGTTAGCAAATGAAAGATTTTTATAGAGAACAAACAATGTATTTAACTTAATAGTCATCAAAAGTCGTAATATGTATAGCAGTTCATGACATCCAGTCTTACAAATTTCAAAATTCCGCCATCTCTCTCCCCACATCCACCACTGCTGGCGGCTCACCTCCAACTGCGCAACGCTACGCGCTGTTCATATCCAGCTGCCCAACACTGCAATAGCAGACAACAATGCAAACAAGCCACAGACTGCACATAGCGCAGCCAGTGATTTTCATACAGAGCGCTACGTAACGTTGCCAATAAGAAAACATAAGCAGCCTACTTACATTATGTCATATGGTTTTCTAAAAAATAACAGCGAAGTCGACTTCTCGGAAATTGTATAGCATCCCAGAAATAGTTAATGCTCGCTTTCTTGATGTCTCAGCTTGTATGCACGGGAATTCTTGCCCTAACAGAATCTGTTTACGAAAATACCGCAGAATAACATCGAATGCACTGTTCCCAGCACTCGTAATGTGATAGCCTTTCTGCTCTCAACATAAGCAAATGTTCTCAGCGCCATGTGGATTCTCCTACAGCCCACCACAAGGGATGTGAATGAATCGAACATTAAGATTGGCTCTTATCTAGTCTACCCGCCGAATTACTGTTGCCGCTGGTATCGAAGCACCGTCCGCCTGTTTTTCATTCTGCAGACGAGACTTTCACCGGTTATTTTACACTGATGACCATATTGCACCGACGACTAAACCTCGCAAAGGGCCATACATATCGTCAAATATGGAAAGACACTCATTTACACTGCTCTCACACTAAGGACAGGAGCTTGAATAATAAACTACACTGGCTACACGATAGAATGAACTCCAAGTGGTATGTTTGAAGGTAAGATTGTCACATACATTAACGTACGTAAATGTGTGCTAACGTACCCTAACGTGCACTAACGTTTACTAGTTTCCCATCGCCACAACCACATTATTGTTTCTATTCCAGACCTGCTTCCTCGCTTTTCTATGCACATCTACAGACTCGGAGACTACAAGAACACATATTTTTGCATGGTTCATCATAATATTATACAATTTTCGTGGTACTTCTCCATATCATGTACTAGGCAGTATCCTGCCGATCTCTAACGCAACATACTTCCCAAGATAGAAACTAGAAATTATTTCTCTACAAAGCCCAAACTTCAGCGAGGTGCAGCGTGCTGTAAACCTCTGACTAACTGGAAATAAATAGAAGAAACTGATATTTCCACTCTCGAATTCCGATGTCGGTGACATAACAGATTTCAAATCGTTCCTATAATTTACAAGCCAAGTAAGGTCTGCTGATGTCTATAGAACAGGCAAACGTGTTTTCCACATATTTCAATCGATCTTCTCTCAACTAAATAAAAGCAGTCAACTGAACAATTTACATGGGATGGAATAACAGTGCAGTGCAAACACACTTCCATACATAATCTTCTCAAATTTCCAGTTGATCGCGAAAGTCGTCCAACGAAAACAAAGTATTAGTTCGCTATTCGGTCGTCTACAGGGCAGCAAAGTTAACTCACATGCATTTCTACACTCCAACAGGCCTCTGCATTTGGACAGCTGCTGCCGTTTACGGGAAGCGTGAATCATTCCCGCCACAGGCCATGCATACACAGAATCATTCTAGAAAACCGGTCACACATATGTTTTAACATTATACTTACAATTAAATGTTAAGATCGGGGCTTCAATTGAACGGCACATAATAATGAACAAAGCATTGGAAATACTCCCTGCTGTCGACAGTGGCTCTGGAAATAGAAATATCACCAGCTTTTTTATTGCTTGACATACTCCTACCTTTGCTATCACAGTACTCCAAGTCAAATCCATGCCCTCCTTACGACTGGACATAGTCATTTCTTTTCCACAAATACATACTTTATAAACCTGATGCTCGAATGCGAACATATCACAGATCCTCTACTACTAACTATAATTCTTTATCAAAAACTGATTGCCTACGATACGAAATAATACTGATCGAAAATCGACAATGGGTGAACATGTATCTTATGTTTTTCTTGCCATTGCTACCGCTGTGTCTTAGTGACGTAATAGACCAGTTGCTAAAAACAATTGATCCCAACAACTACTGCATGTAACTGTTACAAGCGATATTTTATCTACAGGTGGACATAAGTATCTATGTTAAAAGCTATACTCGCTTTACGAGTCGAGGTACGTCATTACCTCTGAATGAGGTGGTTTTTTCCGGACAAATATCGTGACGGTGTTCGTAGGAATGTGTATTATCACCCCAAGATGCAACCTCATGATAAAATTACCACATTTTGAAAGTGGTATGTTTGCGACTCCCTCACACCACCCCAGCTAGATAATTGTATAGTATTTGTAGCGCATTCTCACTCGAGACCGTATCAGAGGTACTACGATATATATTCACAGAGTTATGGGCGATGACTGACTGAGAAGGAACACAAACAGTAGTAGTAGATGATGCGCAGATTGAGGTCATAAGAAAATGTACACTAGCTTCTCACATCTCTAGTGTCATGCTATCCACTAGCAATGGTGTCCAATATTTGGAATCGGGTCTTTCCATTCAAGCACATACCTGCATTGGATCCTATTGACAATTTCCTTATTGATTACAACCACAACTCAATCATATTTCTGGGACTCTTATATCTCGAAACGAGTCATTTTTCCCGAACCTAGCTCCAACGTGGTTTTAGTCACCCCCTACCCATCTTGCAACTGCTCACATTTCTACATGTTTCCGCATGTGATCGTTCCAATTTAAGTCGGAACTGAGCAGAAGACGGAGAAAGACATAACCACCACCTTCTGCAAACCATGTAGACAGAACGACCTGAGTTACTGCAACAGGACCGTGTTTAGACCATTCGGTGGAGATGCATGCAATGTGTACATCTTCTAACTAGATACGGATACTACACCCCAAAGCAGATCCGCGTCCATTCATGTCAATTAGCCCAACATGCTGTCATCGTTATTCTCTATCCCCCAACAGAGAAAAAATACGGACCATAAAAGCTCATCCGGTTTAGAAGTCACCTAGGAACCCATGCCAGTACAAAGACGCATAGCTGTGGTGCGATCCAGTGTGGAGAAAGAGATTTCACAATGCTCTCCAGAATAGCGCAGCATGTAGCCATCCAATCATTCCTAACGGTATACCCAGTCCCACATCGAATTTACACCTCAAAATGATGCTGCTACTGCTGCCGCCTGTGTGGCACGTTCCTATTAAATATACAGGCACCGCAGAGGCCACTTTAAAGTTTGATCACCTATACTCTAGGGGAGTGGTCGTATTCCGCTGACTATACTAAATCATATGAGATGCTCCCTCTGCTCCTGTTTAGTTGTTTCAAACACTGTTTTCTAACACGCTTTTGTACGACACAAAACATTTCGTTTTTCTGCCATGACTTTGAGGCCTGTGCCAGGTTCTACACTGACATTAAGAAGTTCTGATCCATGTCCTTTTGCAGGAAACTAGACGTTGCGCGGTGTAAATCACATTCTTACGGCAGATAGCATAACACGGCACACATCAGCTGACTTTAAATAAAAGACAGTTACAACACATGCAGACTGCAAGAGTTTTACGGCGTCGGCATAGGTTTCCAAACTACATTCCGAAGCTTTTTCATGAGCTCTACATTTAGACTCGTCTCTCACACTGATAGAATTGCTGATGGCTCTGCATTCCCTTTTGACTGATTCCTCATATTGCGTTCATGTACACAATGAGTGTTTCAGTGCTATCCAGCTCAGAACGTGCTGTGCATCCACCAAAACATTTTCCCCAACTCAAACAAGCGATATCAGTCAATCATTATATGATAACCAACAGCATGCTAGTGCACAGATGGGATGCAAAATACCCCTTCGATGTACTCTAATAATAAGCATCCCAGTTGATAGTGCAAGCAATGTTAGCAGTTTTACAGTAACGCCAAAACAGGCCAATGATGTCCAGCATGTTTCCCCAGTTTCAGTAACACAGCTAAACCATCCACTCTCCACAATGCGAGTATCATTGCGAATGTGGATAGATGACTGTGCAGTACGTCCATTTATGGTTAATTCTCGAACACATAAATCATCAAAGTATTATATCACCTCAAGCATAGTGTTTAATTTACGATCTATCATGCTGGGTATGGGAAGCACAGAACATTCTCGCTGATTTTCAATCACCAACCCGCCCTGCAGCACTTCTAGCGAATTAATCTGCAACCAACCAGAAGAAGACCGCTACACTACACATCTTGTGAATGAATAGAGCTTTCCGTGTCCTCACCCATCTTGAGATGCGTCCATGTCGAGGAACTTAGCACTCCTTATCGATGTATAGGAACAGATTTCTAAGTGCCATAATGTAATAGCAAACATTTAAGAAGAACAAGAAAAGAATGATTTTTATATGGGATCGAACTCCAGACGGATGGAGTTCGTCGCATTTCTACGTAAATCAACCAAGCTCCTGTAGCCGTATACTTGTTCCCATGTACAAATTGTTCGGTGTGAACCAGAAGATACGCAAATACATCCTCAGTTTACCCACACTTTGGTGTATATTTGGTAAATATAGACCTATTCCCTCATCATATTTTCGCAATTATATCGATTATATGTCAGATCTATCCATACGATCATGACATAACATCTCATTCTACGTTCTAAGATTGCTTGTTTTGATCGTTTTTTTTCTTTTAATCTGGCCTATTACCTCTCTTTGTAAGAAACAGTGGTAGCACTGGCAAGAAAAACATAAGATACATGTTCACCCATTGTTGATTTTCGATCAGTATTATTTCGCACCGTAGGCAATCAGTTATTGACGAAGTATTATAGTAAGTGGTAGACGATATGTGATATTTTCACATTTGAGCATCACGTTTATAAAGTATGTGTTTGTGGAAAGGAAATGACTATTTCCAGTCGTAAGGATGGTATGG
Organism: Schistocerca cancellata; assembly: GCF_023864275.1. NCBI lineage: Eukaryota > Metazoa > Arthropoda > Insecta > Orthoptera > Acrididae > Schistocerca > Schistocerca cancellata. The sequence goes on from NC_064631.1 coordinate 411,378,227, forward strand.
ATTAGACTTAGAGTACTGTGATAGCAAAGGGAGGAGTATGTCAATTCAAAAGAAAGGTAGTGATATTTCTATTTCCAGAGCCACTGTCGACAGCAGGGTGTATTTCGGATACTTTGCTCATTGTCGAATGCCTTTCAATTGAGACAGAGATCGTAGCATTTAATTGTAAGTGTAATAATAAAACATATATGTGACTGGTTTTCTAGAATGATTCTGTGTACGCATGGCCTTTGATGGGAATGGTTCACGTTTCCCGTTAACGGCAGCAACTATTCAAATGCAGAGGCCTGTTGGAGTGTAAGAATGTATCTGAGTTAACTTTGCTGCCGCCTAGACGACGGAATAGCGAACTGATACTTAGTATGTGTTGGGCGGCTTTCGTGATCAACCGGAAATTTGAGAAGATTATGTACGGAAGTGTGTTTGCGCTGGACTAGTATTCCCTCCCATGTAAATTGTTCGGTTGATTACTTCTGCACATTTCGCGCTTTTATTTAGCTTAGAGACGATCGATCGTGGTGTGTGGAAGACACGTTTGCCTGTTCTCTAGACATGGGAAACTCTTTACTTGGCTTGTATATTATAGGAATAATTTGGAATGTGTTACATCACCGACATCGGTATTCGAGAGTGGAGATATCATTTTCCTCTGTTTGTTTCTAGTTACTTAGTGGTTTACAGCACACTGTATCTCGCTAAAGTTTGGGGTTTGTAGAGAAATAATTTCCACTCTTTATCTTGGGAATTATGTTGCGCTAACGATCGGTAGGATGCTGCCTAGCGCTTGATACGGAGAAGTGCCGCGGAAATGGTATAATACTATGGTGAACCATGCGAGTCTTTCCGTATTTGGCGGTATGTATGGATACTTGTGAGGTTTAGATGTTGGTGCAATATGGTGATCAGTGTAAAATAACCGCTGAAAGTCTCGTGTGCAGAAGGAAGGAAAGGCTAAAGTTTCTTCGATACGGGGCGGCAATAGTAATTCGGTGGGTAAATTCGATAAGGGATCATAATGCTGGATTCATTCACATCCCTTGTGCTGCGATATAAGAGCCTCTACCTAGCACTGAGAATATTTGCGTATGTTGAGAGAAGGAAGGCTATCACATTAGGAGCGCTGGGAACAGCCCATTCGATGTTATTTTGCGCTATTTTCGTAAACAGTTTCTGTTAGGGCAAGAATTTCCGTGCATACAAGCTGAGACATCAAGAAAGCGAGCGTTAACTATATCTAGGACACTATACAATTCCTGAGAGGTCGACTTGGCTGTTATTTTTTACAAAGCCATAAGAATAACATTGAAAAGCTTTCACATGGCGAGTCATCAGTTGGACGTTTCGCAGCAAGGTGTTGGTCATGCTGGGGTGGGTACGCGTGGCTGAACACAGCTTGTATGTTCTGTTAAGGGGAAAGAAGCCTGAGCGATTCTGTCATCAGTGATAAAGGCAAGTGCTGCCCAGTGGTGTCTCACATATGGGGGATGCACCTTGGAGTTCTGTGAGGTTGGTATGTCCGTGAATGTATACTCGGAAATAGAGGCAACTTTCACCTGCGTCTGGCAGCGGCTTATGGTTATGGTCCCATCCTATCACATCGGACCTGTGTATAAGTGATTACATCTTTGGATAGGAATTTCTCTGGCGTCAAGTGTGAAAGGGATGTCACCACCAGATGACTGGGGGACCTGTGTTGTTTGACAGCCGCACTTCACAAGGGGTTGCCACTAACCTCCTGTGCGGTCCAGTGGACAGGGTGCTGTGCGCGTTGATTGGGTGTGTGCCGCATTATTTTGTGAGCAGGTCTGTAAGCTGCGCTGTGCGTTATTTGGACAGTTTACGAGTACTGAGCATGTCTACAGCTCACTGTGCTGCATTATTTAGGACGAGTTTGCATGTCCGTACTGAAATTATTCGGTAAATTAGCAGTTGTTTGCGTGTCTGGAGAGCGATATGTAAAGAGTAGTTTACAGATCTGTGGGCTGTGTAGCGTGACCCAAGGCATGTCAGAGCTTGGGCTTTTGTAACATTGTGATAAGTATACGGCATCCCTAAATAAAATGTTCGAGAACAAATACAGTACACTCCTTCTTCACTCCCTGGCAACCCAAGCCAGGCTGAGTCACTTTCACACCAGTTTCCCCCTACAAACCACCATCTCATATTACATCACAGGAGGAATGAGAGCATACTCTGGTGGCAGTATTGTGTATTAGGTCAGTTGGAGTCTAGATCTCGTGGTGGAGACACTGCCTGCACAATAATGACTCATGTTCAGCAATTGCAGTTTTTTCCTGCCATTTACCCCCACCTCTTGTGTTATGTCAGAAAAAGGACGACAGCGCTCTCTGGTGGTGCTACTGAGCACTAGGTCCATACCTTGTGGTGAACACACTGTTTGATGTCATCTTGATACCTGTACTTGCATCATCACCAGACGCCATCTTTTACGACAGCGCTGGTTGTGACGCTGTGTACTATGTCAGTTGGACTGCAGACCTCATGGCGAGCACACTGGATGGTGGTGCTGCCTATAATTGTTTAAAGAAAGACTGGTGCATGATTTCGACAGTTGACTGTTAGGAAGCATGTTTGCAGAGTATTTTAGATGGATTATTATTTTGTCAATTTTCGAGTTGTTTGACTCTCTGGACGTAAATGTATTGCATAATTTCCAAGTAGTTTGCATGTCTGTAGGCTGGGCAACGCGTTACTTCTGAAAGTTTACAATTAGCAAGCACGCGTGTAGAGAGTGTTATACATGAGTTATGTAGAAGTAGTTTGCAAGTCTGTATGCTGTGGGTCCATGTCAGAGCATGTGTTCTGTATCACTGTGGTAAATATATTCCATCATATAAACAAATTGCTCCAAAATAAAAAAAGTACACTCCTTCCTCTCTACATCAGCCTAGTGTGGGCCGAGTCCTGTTCCCACTGACCCCTAGGTAAAGGTGGCGGCCAGGTGACTTAGGATAGTGGAGGTAAGCTTTGTTTCCCACAATTTTCTTAGGTTGGTAGCGACACCCAAGTGACCTTTCTTTACTGCCAAAATTCAAACTTGGTGTCAGTTCCTAGGGGGAGGTGGCGATCAGGTTACTAAGATTAGTCCAAGTGTCCTTTCTATCGCGCCATTTTATTAGCGTAGTTGAGATACGCAAATTGACCTTTATTTACAGCCAAGATTCAAACTTGGTGCCAGGTCATAGGAAGAAGTGGCGGTCGGGGGACTTAGGTTAGCCCAAGTGAACTATCTTCCCACAGTTTTCTTAGGTTAGTATAGATAACTGTGGTGTGATGCATTATCCTGTTTAAATTTGAAATTCCCCTCCATTTTTAGGAGGGAGGCGCTTTCCTGCCAAAGCCACCATCTTGGATAACAGTACTTGCGTCATCAGCTGACCTCATGGCCGCCATATTTGATGACATCATGCAATGTTGCCAAATCTACATGCCTCCATCTTGGATGGCGTAATCGCCGCCATCTTGGACATATCTGGCAACACTGGAGAGTGGCCCAGAACTGCTCTTGTCCCAATACTAGTAATGTATAACAATTTGAACAAAGCAGTCAAGAACATTTCGAGGTTTTTGTTAATAACGAATCTCATTTATCTATTGCATGTGTACGTATATAGGGATGGTTCCTGTTAAAGGGCATGGCAGACCTTCCTGATCCTTTCCTAAATTGATGGGACCAATGACCTCGCTGTTTGCATCCCCCCCCCCCCCCTGGCCGATTCCTCCAAACAATTACCCTATAATTATATACCATATCAAACAGAAGTGGCAAAGAAACTGGTATAGGCATGTGTATTTAAATACAGAGATATGTAAACAAACAGAATATGGTGCTGCAGTCAGCAGCGCCAATGTAAGATAAGTGTCTGGCGCAGTTGTTAAATCCGTTACTACTGCTACAATGTCAGGTTATCATGGTTTTAGCGAGTTTGAACGTGGTGTTATAGTCGGCGCACGACCGATGGGACACAGCATCTCCAAGGCAGCGGTGAAGTGGGAACTTTCCTGTACGAACATTTCACGAATGTACCGCGAATATCAGGAATCCCGTAAAACATAAAATCTCCGACATCGTGGCGGCCGGAATAACATCCTGCAAGGACGGGACCAACGACGACTGAAACAATCGATCAACGTGACAAGAGTGCAATCCTTTCGCAAATTACTGCAGATTTCAATGCTGGGCCATCGACAGGTGTCAGTGTGCGAACCATTCAGCAAAACACCATCGACAACCTAACCTAACCTAATCTAACATGGAACCCAAGGCCCACTCGTGTACATTTGATAACTGCATGACACAAAGCTTTACGACTCTCCTGGGCCCGTCAGCACCGACATTGGGCTGTTCATGACTGGAAACATGTTGCCCGGTCGGATAAAAATGGTGCAAATGGCTCTGAGCACTATGGGACTCAACTGCTGTGGTCATAAGTCCCCTAGAACTTAGAACTACTTAAACCTAACCTAAGGACCTCACACACATCCATGCCCGAGGCAGGATTCGAACCTGCGACCGTAGTGGTCGTGCGGTTCCAGACTGTAGCGCCTTTAACCGCTCGGCCACTCCGGCCGGCCCGGTCGGATAAGACTTGTTTCAAATTGTATCGAGTGGATGGACGTGTGCAGATAGGGAAACAAGCTCGTGAATCCATGGACCCTGCATGTCAGCAGGGGGCTGTTCAAACTGGTGGAGGCTAAGTGACGCTGTGGGGTATGTGTAGCTGGGCCCCTTATACGTTTAGATACGACTCTGACAGGTGACACGTACGTAAGCATCCTGTCTGATCACCTGCATCCATTCATATCCATTGTGCCTTCTGACGAATTTGGAAAATTCCAGTAGGACAATGCGACACCCCGCATAGTGGTTCCAGGAACAGTCTTCCGAGTTTAATCACTATCGATGGCCAGCAAAAGTCCCCAGACATGAACATTATTCAGCATGTCTGGGATGCCTTGCAACGTGCTGTTCAGAAGAGAACTCCACTCCCCTAGTACTACTACGGATTTATGGACAGCCCTGCAGGATTCATGGTGTCAGTTCTCTCCAGCACTACTTCAGGCATTATTGAAGTCCATGCCACGTCGTGTTGCGGCACTTCTGATGCTCGCGAGCGTTCTACACGAAATGAGGGAAGTGTGCCAGTTTCTTTGGCTCTTCAGTGTATTTATTAGAGTCTAGTGTAATGTTTTAAATAAATCGGTCAAGAACTTTTCGAGATTTTTGGTAAAAACGTTAAACTACGACTTGTCTTTACATCATACTAGTGCAAATGAACATTATGCTGCATGACAAGCAGTTATTCGAGGAGAGAGCGTCAGGCGTTACTTAAAAAAGCCTGAAAAAGGTTACGTTGATACCAAACAAATCAGAACAGTTGCGACAATTTGAGATGAAACGATTAAACGAGACAGAAGATCCATCCTTCGCCCAGATTCTACCCTGTGCGGCACAGTGATGCGACTGCCTGGGGTGAGCTGTTTCCTCGCCTTTGCAGCAGGCAGGCCGGCCAGGCCGCCACCACCCGGCGCGCCGCCACCGCTGCCCCACCCCCCTTTCAGCCCGACCGCTCCCGTCCCGCTAATAAACGGGTGGCGCCGAGTCGTTACGGGGTGCGGCGTCCGATGTCAGCGACAGGACTGATGACGTCCTCGCAAGAAATATGGTGGGCGTGCTTGACTCTGCAACAGGCGGCTCGCGCTTTCCGGCGGCTGTGCTTGGCAGCAGCTGCAACTGTCACTCGCCTCAGCACCCGACTCCAAATTCGTCTAGATTCTCGCTTTCGTGAGGGGCCGCACAAAAACACGAGTCAGTCATACAATTCTAACTACTTATTAATTAATGGTGACAAAATTCGCTCTGATTGAGAATTAATGTAGGGTGGTCAGAACCTGTTTCAGAAGCTTGTAAGGGTGCCGCAGTGGAGGTTGTGCTTAGATACAGTTTTAAGAAAAAAAATTCGATACATTGCCCAGTTATGTAGCACTGAAGTTAGTCACTCAGGTCCACACGCGTGCAAATTCAAGCACCCTTCGTTTTGCTTCCGGGTTTCATCAAACTGAAGAAACGAAGCTTTTGTTTACCTAACTTCAATTTATCACTTGCGAAAAACGCACCTTTTGAAACTTCCTGGCAAATTAACACTGTGTGCCGGACCGAGACTCGAACTAGGGACCTTTGCCTTTCGCGGGCAAGTGCTCTACAAACTGAGCTACCCGAGCACGACTCACGCACCGTCCTCATAGCTTTACTTCTGCCAGTACCTCGTCTCCTACCTTCCAAACTTTACAGAAGCTCTCCACTGCAGAGTGAAAATCTCATTCTGGAAACATCTCCTAAGCTGTAACTAAGCCATGTCTCCGCAATATCCTTTCTTTCTTTCAGGAGCGCTAGTTCTGCAAGGTTCGCAGGAGAGCTTCTGTAAAGTTTGGAGACGAGGTACTGGTAGAAGTAAGGTTGTGAGGACGGGGTGTGAGTCGTGCTCGGGTAGCTCAGTTGGTAGAGCACTTGCCCGCGAAAGGCAGAGGTCCCGAGTTCGAGTCTCGTTCCGGTACATAGTTTCAATCTGCCAGGAAGTTTCATTATCAGCGCACACTCCGCTGCAGAGTCAAAATGTCATTCTGGAAATGCACGTTTTAATTCAAAATGAGCATTTCAACAAGTGGTAACTCACGAACACACAGATGTCTGTGCATTACAGCAGGCAAGTGCTTGAATTTGCGTGCGCAGTGACCTGATCGACTAACGTCAGTGCTAAATAAGTCCGAAACGTGCCACGTACCGAATTTATTCCTTAACAGTTACTTTCCATCACAACCTCCCACTGAAACACCCCTGCAAGCTTTTCAGACTATTTCTAGCCACCCTGTATGAAACTTTATACAAATTTCAATAGTTTCTATTCTGTTACAGTTTTCGTTCCCTTCGTACAAGCTATAATGTCGAATTTTTTACATCATTATCTGAACAGCACAGATATAAACTTATCAGTAGGTTCGTGAAATTTATTATTGGTAGATACGATGGTTGTGCAGAAAGTAAGTTCCGATCGGTCGCAAAAAGGAAACACAATGAAAACCAGAAATGTTTTATTTGCAACAGTTAGGTACACCTTCCACTACTTCTCTACATAGTCTCCTCTCCAACTTCGAGTTTTGTCGTAGTGTTGTATCAAATTTCCAATATCCTCGTCATAAAAGCAGCCGCCTGTGCTTTCGGCCAGTTATCTGCACTCGTCTGCAGCACGTTGTCTCTGGAAAAATTTTGTCTTCATAGCCAGCGGTTCTTGTGAGCAGAGATGAGACTCAGGGGGAGTGAATTACTGACTGTATTGTGGGTGATCAATCCCTTCTCACCGGAAACGCTGCAGGTGCGTCTTCACTGTCCCTCAGTGTGCGGCCGAGAATTGGCAAGAAGAAGGAACTGCTCGACACTTGTGTTATGTGGGCTGCATGACACAGGCGAAATCTCTAACCAGGCCATCATACTTGGCGGCAGACACTATTCCCTACGTATCTCTACGTGCTCACGGTTCACTCAAAACTGAAAAGAGCGACGTGACAAAATCTACGGGCATACTAGGGACACTGTCCAACACATCTGTGCAAAGCTTTACCGGATTTTCCCAGTGGTTTCCATTTCGTGACCGCTCAGAACTTACTTTTTGGGCAAACCTCATATTTTGAAGTGACACCTGGGTATTGCGAGTGCCTCTGGTTTCTACTTTCTCTGGTCCTCCTTTCATCCAGCATGACTGGTGTGTTGTACGAGTGGAATATGTTGTTACCTTTTTCTTTCTGTCCTTCACGTTAATCAGTCTGGGGTATGGTCCTGTGGAAAGTAACGGCACGTTCTGCCCCGCTATGTCACCCTCTGCCTATGGCGTCACTCGGATACTGAATGGAGGAGCATGTGGTCAGTACACTGCTCTCTCGGCCGTAATCGTCTTTCCTGATCTTGGAGCCGCTACTTCTCACTCATATGGTATCACGCTCTATCACTAACATACACGTAGGCTACGAACTTGCGGTATACGCAATGCACTTCCCTATTCACCAGAGTTGTGAAAAATTTATTTCAATGACGGTTAATGAATACAGGTAATAACTGTTATTCGTCATTCATGAATAACAAATAAAGACACTTATTCCAAACATTATTCGTTCACACGAATAAAAACATTTATTCGTTATCAGAATAAAAAGCGTTATAAATGACAGACAAGTTTGAAATGCAATGACATTTACTGCTCCAGTTCCTTGTTATTTATTTGAAAAATGTACGTTTTGTTGTTTTTAAATTAGACTTCAGAACAATTATTTTTTCAGAGGTCTCTTCAGGAAGTTTATTTTATTTTCGAAGTTCCACCATTTTTAAACATTAAAGAAAATACGTTTTTGTAGCCTACATCTTACGAGAGGATGTCGATGAGTTATATCCCCTGTAATCATCTTTATTTCAGGATGACAATAATAAATATGACTTTCAAATTATAATGTTCTTCTATAAAAATTGAGAAATTAAGTAGTCCTCTACAGTTTCGTTTGATAACTTCTTCGTGATCCCATGTTAGATGCAACTCTCAAATGGCGTTCAGAAGAAATTTACTTTTTACATATTTTACACATTTCTTTGTCTTTCAGATGTCTATAGTTTTTTGTAAGCTACCCTTGTTCATAGACAGCAATCAAGTGAACTATTTGTTTTTAAATTGTATGTTAGACGTTGATGTAATACCCACAGCTGGTGTCAAACGGCAATAAGTGAATTAACACTTTCTTGATGAAGAAGTTGTCAGTGTGCTGCAATATTACGAACTCTTTTATGTAGCCACACCATGATACTGTTCTGAAATTTCTCAATCTCATTGCTCTATTTAACTGCGTAGGTATATATCACACCGAAAAACTGTTTCTTTTTCTAACGGAAAGCTTACTCAGAGTAAGTCCAAAAACACTTTCGAATGACTTTGGACGTTCAGCGGGATTCCATAACTTTTGAGAAGACTTAAGATCAAAAGTTTGTTGCTGGTTCTTGCTTGTGTCTCTCATTTTGTAGCACTAGTGCCACGAACGAATTGTGTAATTATAGCAACGAGGCGCCACATCTGATGGTGATATTATCCTGAGGTAGAAATTATAAATTAAGAGTTTTTGCTGTCTCCATTCTCATCTAGTTATGTTCAATGCTTGGAATGTTAGGAGGGGGAGAGGGGAAGTAGTGTCAGGCGTAGAGACAGTGGGATTGGGTCGCGTCGGTAGTATAACTGCAAAGAACGTCCGCCTAGAAGCATTTGCACCATTTTACATTGTCGAACGCTATTCCCAGTTCTACAAATCCTATGAACGTGTCTTGATTTTTCTTTTGTAATGCTTCCATTATCAACTGCAATGTCAGAATTGCCTCTCTGGTGCCTTTATCGTTTCTAAAGCCAAACTGATCGTCATCTAGCACATTCCGTTAATGGCTGAAATTCTGAAGACAGCGCCATAGCGCTCCGATGTGAAACGACCAACCGCGTGGCCCCACAGCTAGGGACTCAGAGTCTAAACTAAGAGTCTTTCTTTCTGTCTTTCTTTTGCTTTTTGCTTTTATCCCGCATTGTGCGCAGGGTCGGCAGGATTAAGTACGGATTTGGCATGATGAAATTTAAAGGGTGGCCTGATGCCCTTCCTGCCGCCACCCCATAGCCCCCAGGACGGAATTAGTGTATCCCAGCTGTCTGCGTCTACTATAAATCGTGAAATAGTGTGAATGTGTGTCAAATGTCTGCGAGTCGTGTGAGTGAGGTGAGACATGGGGACCAGCCCGGTATTCACCTAGGAGGATGTGGAAAACTGCCTAAAAACCACAACCAGGCTGGCTGGCACACCGGCCGTCATCGTTAATCCGCCTGGCGGATTCGATCCGGAGCCGGTGCGCCTACCCGAGTCCAGGAATCAGCGCGTTAGCGCTCTCGGCTATTCTGGTGGGTGAGTCTAAACTAACAGTCTCCACCTGAATTTCGCTAATAGTAAGTATTTGTTAGTACGCCCACATTGATTCAAAGTGAACAAGCCTCCATATTTGGGACAGGTGGTAAGAAGTACATTTTGTACTGTCACTTGTAAACAAGGTGAGAATAAAGACACTAGCGTGATCTTCCTACCTGGCGTCGAAACTATGAGCGCGAAAAATGCTAGCAGATTCAAACAGACAAAAGACACTATGCCGAACCTTCTAAGGCTAAATTGTCAAGTTAACAGAATCTTCCGTCGGTTCTTGGTAGTTCTACGAAGAGTTGGCCCACGCAGCGAACAACAAATGCATACAATCTGGTCTCTCGTTGGGAGAAATGTGTTCGTTAATATGGCGGCTATTGAGAAATAAATATGCAGACATCAAGAATAAAGATGTAGAATGTAATAAAGTTTCTTTTATTTAAAAAGCTTTGACAGTTTTTACATAAAAAGTTGGAGGCCTTATATTTCAGGTTGCTCTCATAAATCTAATGAGGGCTCACAATATCTGAAAAAGGTTATTTGCTAATAATAATTCAAAGATGTGCTTGTGTCAAAGTTTTTCTAATAAATAAAACATTTATCTCATTACAAGAAACAAAACATTTTTTCATTATTGACGGGACAACCTCAATAATGAGAAAAATGTTTTATTTTTACTTTATGTAAATTTTCTGGAACTCTCCATTAGAAGTGTATACGAGCACTGTAGAGCTGATATCATAGTCCATATTATTTCTTTCCACCCAGTGCCGAAGAATACATTGTTAGAAAGAACATGAGCCTCCGTAAACTAATGTTCTGTCTGTGGAGCTTTTCTAGGTGACATACAAGGGAAACATCTATGGAACCATCGTAAAGTAGTTGGAGGAGGCATTCGTGCACGCGGTTTTAGTGCGGCTACTTTTACGGCATTTTAATATATTTGAAGAAACACGAAGTTTTCCAGTTTCCAAAACGTTGTTGAAACTATTAGCGAGTATTTGGGTGAGCCGAATGTATCAGGCCTGAAAACTTTAATTTAAATCAATTTTCATTAACCTATATATCACTTTCAATTTAGTAAGCACACGCTATAACAAATATATTTACACTTAAATCAAAAAATGGCTCTGAGCACTATGGGACTTAACTACTGAGGTCATCAGTCCCCAAGAACTTAGAACTACTTAAACCTAACTAACCTAAGGACATCACACACATCCATGCCCGAGGCAGGATTCGAACCTGCGACCATAGCGGTCGCGCTTAGAACCGCTTAGAACCGCACGGCCACACCGGCCGGCTACACTTAAATCACTGGCACAAATTGAGCCACCGCAAGCAGGCTGTCTTGATAAGTTAAAATCGTTACGCACAACAGGTAAGATGTTAATTTGAATTCTGAGATAATACTGAAATTAGAAATTTTAAAAGTCTTTCATCATAACAATTTGGAGGCAACTTACGTCTTCGCCTCTTCTTGATGGCATAAAGATACAGTTGGATAATACAACTGAAACATAGAATTGTCACAAGATGCAACTTACTGACACGAGCAAACATGGAGCAAAAACTCCTGGCACTGCGTCAGTCAAATATAAATAGGTAATTACCAACAGAAAATTGATTTCATTTTAATTTATCTAATCTTCGTAAGTCTTTAAACCAATAGCTTAAGATTTTACAGTATTAAAAGCGTTGTACTTTTGTGACAGAAATAATAAAAGCATTTACGAAGAAAAAACGAAATTAGTAAAAGTAACTGATAGCTAAGCCTACAGCACTACTTCATAAATCATTACTGTTTGCATATAATCATAATCCTTATAAACACTGATAAGAGAAATAATGATAACATGACTCAAGCTTTTTTAAAAAAAAACTTTGAAAAACATAAAACAGGTGCATGTAGCTGAATATGGCTCAGCTAAAGCTTTATGCTTTAGTTACACGCCGATGTATGGAATACATGAAATGCTCACCTTTATGAGTGTAGCCGAGTGACTTCTGCAACGTGCTGAGATAAGTTACAAAACCTGTTCCAGTCATTAACGGTCAACTGCTGCATATTACATTGCGTTAAATCGCTGCACATAGAGATGGATACACCATGCGTCGACCTGAACTTGCTTCGTCCTAGCATGCCGCAGTATTGCCCTATAAATCATCAAATGATGCCGCATACACGGATCTATACTGTAGATTAATCCTCTGGAAGTAGTAGTCTGCAGAACTTGACCACCACATCTGACAGACTCGTGGCAACTCCACCCTAAATCGTTACTATACAACTTGCAGACATGCGATCTCACTGCGGCACCACTGAACACACGCCTACACTCGTAATATCAGTCTTAAGTCACTCAGGCTTGAGGATCTGACTGCAGGCCGAGATTGAAAGACATAGACGCCGCCTGTGAGGTGGAATCATAATATATTCTTAGCGCCACCTCCACGCCACCTAGAAGAACGCTGCAACGCATTTAGGCGGCGATAACGGTCAGAGCAGATCACAAACGATCTATCACACTGGAAACAGTACCGAAGTGAGTCAGCTGTGTTTTCCGATACATGGCTCACTGAACTTCTATTTATGATGAAAATATGTAACCGTTGCCTGGTTGATGCCTGGATGCTGTAGAGCTTTTTCGTGTATCTGGTGTTTGTGTATTTTATGTGCATCTGTGTATACTTCTGCTGTTAACAATACGTCGTTAGATCATATAGGGCTGCACACAACGTATTCACAACAACTTCTTATCACGGGCGAGTATTGATATTTTTGATATTTTTAATTCCTTCTATATTCAAGTGCCCGATAAATAAACCACCTTCGAATCTCGGTAAATACGTAAAATAAATTTGGAACAGATCAGTGTGAAGCACCGAAGAAAAATTACTTCAAGAATTACTTGTAAACCTTCTCCCATTTTTGTTTACGCCACTTAATATTGGATTAATTCGAATAAGAATCTACCGTCCTGAAAAAGGGCGCCCAACAATACAAATTACAACTCACGCTATGCCGCACGTTCGTACAAAAAAATTTTCACACATGCAGTAATGTTACTGAATTAAGTGGTTTGATTACAAATAACAGCATATATTTATGAGAAGTGCGTTACAAGATTCATATGTCTCTATTCGTGTCTCTCTTATATGAAGATCCGAACGAAAGTAAGATAACTCTGAAAACCTGTTTCTATTGTTTCATTATTCTATAACCACGGATTATTCTACAATATCCATACCTGCTCTTCACATACCGGGTGATCAAAAAGTCAGTATAAGTTAGAAAATTGAATAAATCACGAAATAATGTATATAGAGAGGTACAAATTGACACACATGCTTGGAATGACATGGGGTTTTATTAGAACCAAAAAAATACAAAAGTTCAAAAAATGTCCGACAAATGGCGCTTCATCTGATCAGAATAGCAATAAATAGCATAAAAAAGTAAGACAGAGCAAAGATGATATTCTTTACAGGAAATTCTCGATATGTCCACCACCATTCCTCAACAATAGCTGTAGTCGAGGAATAATGTTGTGAACAGCACTGTAAAGCATGTCCGGAGTTATGGTGAGTCATTGGCGTCGGATGATGTCTTTCAGCATCCCTAGAGATGTCGGTCGATCACGATACACTTGCGACTTCAGTTAACCCCAAAGGCAATAGTCTCACGGACTGAGGTCTGGGGACCTGGGAGGCCAAGCATGACGAAAGTGGCGGCTGAGCACACGATCATCACCAAACGACGCGTGCAAGTGATCTTCCACGCGTCTTGCAATACCTTTTTTTGTTCTAATAAAACCCCGTGTCATTCCATGCATGTGTGTCAATTTTTACCTGTCTATCTACATTATTCCGTGATTTATTAAGTTTTCAAATTTATGCTGACTTTTTGATCACCCGGTACATCCCAGTGAGATGACTGATATTTTTATGTCGTATTCTTTTGCACACAAAATAACAGTTCGTTTAAACATGTCATGTCAATCATAAATATTTCTCGTTCCCAGAGGACCAGTACAGAAAATGGAAGACAACAATATGTTACGATCTTGAACATGGCTGACATTCAGCAACCTTAAGTATTAACAAAGGATAAAAACAGCTATCTGACTGCACATATTTTACTACATTGACCTGGTTTGGATACCGACTGAGGGTATCAAAATAAGTTATATTTACGTATAGTTACCTTCTTTCTATATTAGCAACTTACAGACCAATGTACAAGTTGAAACAACCGCCACATCATAGAAAATAACCTACTAGCCTTTAGAAAAGATATTGCTGATGAACAAGTTCCTGATGCTTGAAATAGTAGTGAAATACAAACACTTTGAATTTAATGAAAAAACGAACCAACAACCTGACGGCCTTATAACGGGTAAACCTTTGGCAGACATTTTAGCAGACACTGTAACGCAGACACTTTCTAAGAATGTAAGAAGGCTCATGGTGCAGCCACAACGGCTGTACCAACCTGTCAACGTCACAAAACAAAATTAATTTGCTAATTTCAATCACAGATTCGAGCTACCTACAAAATTCCGAAATCATTGCCAATAATTTGAGACCAGTTACAATATTAATAAATAATTCATCAAACTAAATCAATCATTTTATTCCTTTAGATTAATTTTCCCCAGCCAATTAGAGTCACCGAGAGATTGTCTACATGGAGGACTATCAAATAGAGAGGACAGAGCAACTGTCGCATTCTCCCTTTGTTTAATGTAGAAAATGATCAAAATGGCGAATTTCCTTTACAGTTCTTGGCCGTTACACCTGAATGTTAGCTGAAGACAAAGGGCGGCGTAGGATTACGTCCTCCATAGTTTGGAGAATTCACACTCTGACAGGTGTCCCAACCTGAGAGTTCAAGAGCCAGCCGCCCAACCGGGTCGAAACTGCACCTACGGTTCGTTCCCTCCCTGTGTCACTTTGGTTGCTCGGACCTACTCGTTAACTATCGGAAGCACATTACGATTCGTTGCACGAATTTACAAATAGGACCTACAGCCATTCTCCAGGATCTTTCAGTCGCTCATCTCAGACGCCTTCACTTCGCGCGCTGTAGTACTGCGGAAGTTGCCGCAATTTTGTGATACCGTTGCTACCGCGCCATTTACATCGTTTGTAACGCGAGCACCCTGTATTGCTACCTCACAAAATGTGATGAGGTAATATTTTTCGTTCGGCCCCAGCGCCTGTTTTCGTAATTCGAATCTCACGGCTAGCATCTTATCAGTCTCTCATTTAAACATTCCTCGCTCTTTCTATAGGGGCTGGACTGATTTTCGTTTACCATAAGCAGATTTTTTATGTAGTTGCATTTATTATTCCTTGTCCTGAAGCAAGATGGGTTAGTGCCAAATCTCTCAGATTAGAGAGTACATAGAAATAACACAGCTGCCTCCCATTCGTGTGTTTTGCTGCTAAGTACGAGCATATTCCAAATTTATCTCATTACAGCCTGTAACTGTCCCATTGTTATTATATGAAGTTTCCAATGAGGCTGCCAAAGACCTGCCAAGAGAAGACATCCGACGCCTTTGGGATTCAGGGACAGCAGATAATCTGGCGAGTGTAACTTCTTCTCTGAAACGGAAAGGTGGCAGGCAGCAGAACATCACACTACTTCCCACGGGCCATACGAGCTACAGCATCTTCATTAATTCACTGTAGGAAACATTTTTCAATAATTATTCAGCTGCTAATCTAGTTATGTAGATGACATTTTGATCTTTTGCAGCGGACCTGTTTGAGATTTTTAATGAACTACATGAAATACCAATCTTCACCTGTGAATTGGAAAACTAGAATCCTCAATTTAATTATCTAGATCTTTCTCTACCTATAATTGACTACAAGATCTGTTTTGACATTTTTCGAAAAGAAAGTAGTACACACCAAATCTCACCCTGCACCTCAATATGTCCCCCAACTTCATAACAAATCCTTACTCTATTCAGCCTTTCATTGGACTGTTTCTTCACCTTTATCTACCAAAAATTTAAAGTTGGAATGAATTTAGTAAAAAAATAATTAATAATGGTTGTGAATTTTCCGTAGTCGATAATATTTAAAAGCAAAAACTAACAGCAGAGTTACTGTTTTAGGAATTATTGCTAATAATGAAAAAGATCAAAGCAAAAACAAAAATATCAAAACCCTACACGTGCACCATTTCCTACAGAATTCGCCGTCCGCTATTAAAAAGACATAGATGCAAATTTGCGTTTTCCACTAATAACAGTTTGCAGAAAAATCCAGTTAAAAGTCTTAAACTTCGGATACTGCTTTGCGTAATTCAAGGGTATATTAAACAATCTGTGACCAGTGACACTTGTCCAGGTTATTACACAGGAAGAGTCATTACTATCAAATATCAAGCCCATTTATTAGGAAGGAAGGCTACTAATATGCGTAATTCGTTCTTTGCTCACATTACGCTTATTATAGACCACAAACCGAAGGGGGTCGATGAAGTTACTTTCCTCCATAAAGAAAAGAAAGGTTATAGGCTTGTTATCCTTGAAGAACAAAAACTTTTTAAACATATGTCTGATAATAATTCTCTCGTTATTAATGAAGAACTACAGCTACGAAATGATACTTTCTTTAACGGTTTCAAACTGCTATTCGCAACTTTTTGACGTAATATAATTCTTTGGCTGAATGTCTTTACACCAGTTTGAAACATCGTTTGCCTCCTCTTTTAATTATTTTTATTGAGTTCCACAGTTGTTATTCCTATTATGTTGACTATGTTCATTTTGAGCACTTTAATGCTACCGGCCCCAGACAGGTGGCGTGTATCAAGGGCTGATTCATTTTGCAGCACTACCTATTTATTTAATTTATTATCTATTTTTACACTTCTGTTATTGAGCTTGGTGTCTTCCTACAACTATTTTCAGGTATAAAATAACAGTTTTCCTAATATGTGCCGTTCTATGCTTTTCCCATTCCATAGATGACTTGTACTGCGCTGTTTCCACGTAGCAGCGTAATCAGTTGACAAACGTTTCAGTCTGATATCAGTCCTAGCGGCACGCTTTGCTTGCGGTTTTAATGTTGGCGTTATAACATTTACTTATTTGACTTGAGTATTCCAGCTCATATGGTTTTATTTTCTCTCTATGCAGTGTGAACTTAAAGCAAATAATACGTGTCCTACACTCCATATAGCGGAGATGCTGTCGCAGATAGGCAAAACAAAAAGATTTTCATACTCAAAGTTCTCGGCCAATGGCCTTTATCAATTTGACAAAGGCCAATGACCGAAAGCCACTATATGATGAGTAGCAACTTCCCTTCTCATGATATTGTTACATTCCATCCTGGACTTTCTATTGTTTAATACCTGTTGTGTTATTAATGCTTCTAGTGCTACTGAAGGATTTTAATGTGGTTGTTATTCTCCAATGTAGGTTAAAAAATTTGTAGACCACTACAACTTATTTTGACGAAGGTACCATTAGTCACAATCGAGACTGGTCAATGCAATAAAATTTGTGCAACGGTTCGTTATTTTTAAACCAACAATATTTGCTCATGTTTTTGCGGAATTTCTCACACTCATCGAAAATGACTGATTTTTATACACAGAGGTCGTTGTCCGAATCCAATAACTAACGTTCACGTACTATTTCATGTAATGTGAGGTGTTAAACATAATCGCCAGTTACTTCATTTTGCGGGAATATAATGATGCTTACAATATTTTGTTAGTCAGTGTAATTCCAACCGAATTCAGATGATGATAAATTTCGGGAAGTCTGTAACATGTGGTGAAACCTACGACGCGAAAACGAGTGAATTTATGAAGTTCTATTTTAACGAAACGAATCTGAAATAACATAAGCAGAAGGAGGCTGTAGAAAAGTGACTTAATGCCTATTGTCTGCACAGATTAGTGCTATGGTGTGTTATGATTATTGCCTATTTTTTTGCTTCTCTTTAAGAAGTAACAGCCATTAAAAAACTTTTAGTTTTCTTCGATTATGGACAAGTGCTATCATTAATTTCGTATAACAGGCAGAGAACTAGCTTAAATACTTGAGGGGGTTTCGTAATATTTCAGTTTTCCATTTTTCTTCCCTGGCCTCCCACTGCTCCTATGCCACTTCTCCCCCCTCTGTTTTTCTCTTTTCTTCCTTCCTTTTCCACTCATCCAATCTGGCTGTATACTTATCCCTCCCATTTCTCCCTCCATCCTCCACCCAGCGGCCACCTATCTTAGAGCTGTGTTTTCCTTTAACTGCAATCCACCCATTTACTAACTAAAATAAAACAAAAATAATCGTGAACCATAAACAAAAATTGATAGCAGAACAGAGCAAATTGTTTCCGTGGCGAACAATATATTTATTTTATCACTACATTTCTATTCCATGTTCCTGTTTCTCGTTGATAATGATACGTTCATTTGCTAACCGGAAGTACATTTATTGTTAAAAAAGTAAGTCATTTGTACTTCCAATAACATAACAGGACTTTTTATTTGTTTCAGGCTCTGAAAAGTGAACGTCCAGTGAAGTGACTTGGGTAAGTACTGATAACTTGAAAAAGACACATCTTATTGTCCAGTGCAAATATTAGTACTGTTAAAGTTCTATTAATACCATACACAATCCTGTAATCATCTAATAAAGTCCAATGAATGCTGTACACAGTGATCAAGATTTCATCTTGTTCCACTTTCAAATGTTTCATAAAGAAATAATTTGTTGTGGACAGACTCAGTATCACAAAAGTTCGCTTTGCTAGGAAAGTGACTTCACTTTTAACTCAATTCCTTTGGCCCCTATGGGGGCATAGGGCATCCAGGAGAACTCGCCATCCGTCTCTGTCTTTTGCCATTTGCCTCAATTCTGCCCAGGTCTTACCAACTCTTTTTGCTTCCCCTTCCACTGTCCTCTTCCATGTGCCCCTTGGTCTTCCTGTCTTCCTTGTTCCCTGGGGATTCCATTCCAATGCTCTTTTCTCGATGGCTCCATCTGGTTTGGTTTGTTATCCGCCAGAGCTCCTCATTACATATTTTTTTTCTGGCCACCAGATATTCATGATGCGTCGAAGACATCTATTTATGAAGCTTTGTAACTGGGTTGTTATCTTTTTATCCATTTTCCAGCTTTCACTGGCGTACAGAAGGACAGCCTTCACATTTGTATTAAAAATACGGATTTTTGTTTTGTATGTGATATTTCAATTTTTCCATATTGGATACAATTGTATGACGGCAGCATTTGCCTTTTTAATGCGGTTTTTCACGTCATCTCCAGCTCCACCATCTTCCGCCACTATACTACCCAGATACAGGAATGAGTTGACAGTCTCCACTCGCTGATCACCTATTAACAGGGGCACCTCCATGTTCCCTGAATTTGCTCTCATTTCCTTTGTTTTGCCTGTATTTATCTTGAGGCCAGCAGTCTCTGCTTCTTCTTTCAGCAAGTTTAATTTAGGGGCTTGCGTATCAGTCAGCCTTGGAGCTAATAAAACTATGTCGTCTGCAAAATCCAAATCCTCCAGACGTTCGTGGATCCCCCACTGGATTCCTCGTCTCCTGCCTGCTGTGACTCTTCTCATAACAGAGTCTAGAATGAGTAGAAAAAGTGGTGACAAAATGCAACCCTGCCGGACTCCAGTTGTTACTTTTATGGACTCTCTCACATTTCCCTTGTGGAGTATGCAGCATTCGTAGCCACCATATAGATCTTTTATGATGTTTAAGATCTTCTGTGGTATGCCATACTTCCGCAACATCCGCCAGAGCACTTTATGTTTCACGGAATCGAAGGCCTTTTGAAAATCAATGAATGCCAGGTACATGGTTGCTTGGAAGTCTTTGCTTTGCTCTAAGATGATCCTAAGAGTGTTAATAAGATCAACACAGCTGCGTTGTGCCCTAAAACCGGCCTGTTCTGTTTAAAATAATTCTGGTGAGGACCTTACTGGGAACTGACAACAATGTAATACCACGCCAGTTGCTACAGTCTGACAAATTTCCCTTTTTTGGGAGCTTTACCACCAAGCCATTTTTCCACTCCTTTAGAGATTTCTCTTCAAGCCAAATATGCTTCAGAAAAGGATGGGGCATTTTAACAGTACTTTCAATATCGGCTTTTAAGACCTCTGGTGCTATGTTGTCTAGGCCTGGAGCCTTTGTATTTTTAGTGTTTTCAAGGCAATCCTAATTTCGTCCATTGTGGGGCACTGCAAATTTATATCTTGATCTTCTTCGACTTCCTCTGGAACATCTCTTACCTGTTCCTCTTGGTTGTCTTCACAATTTAACAGTTCCCTGAAGTGCTCCTCCCATCTCTGTAGCTGTGCCTGTTGAGTTGTAAGCATCAAACCATTCTTGTTCTTAATTGGTCCTTCATGTCTGAAGTTCTTCATTGACAACCGTTTGGTAATGTTGTAGATCTCTTTCATATTTCCTTGTCTTGCTGCCTCTTCTGCTAATTTTACTTGTTCGTCTATCCATTTCCTTTTATCTCGACGTAGCAATGTTTTCACTTTTTTGTTCGCCTCCACGTATTCTTTATGCGCTTCGCTC
The DNA here is from genome assembly GCF_023864275.1 of Schistocerca cancellata. Taxonomy (NCBI): domain Eukaryota; kingdom Metazoa; phylum Arthropoda; class Insecta; order Orthoptera; family Acrididae; genus Schistocerca; species Schistocerca cancellata. The sequence goes on from NC_064631.1 coordinate 411,398,811, forward strand.
TTCTGCGCTCTTGTCTTACAAAAATTTAACTTAAGTTTTAGTTCTTTCCTGTGGCTGATTTCATTCCACGTAGCATCGGAGATCCATTTCTTCCTTTGATGTTCCTTAAATCCTAAGATTTTTTCTCCCACATCTAAATAACTGTTCTTGATTTTTTGCCAGCATGTTTCAATTCCCTCTTCCATAAAGTTTTCTTCAGAGAGGACCTGGAATCTGTTTTGTAGTTCAAGGGCAAATTTTTCTTTTATCTGTTGGTCTCTTAAACTTCCCACCTTTATTTTCTTGCGCCTATGATTGAGCTTGGTTCTATTTGCCACTATCTTCAGTCTCAATTCCGTCAAAACTAGGTGGTGGTCACTTCCAACGTCTGCCCCTCTTCTATTTCTGACATCTAACAGAGAGTGATGGAACTTGCGGCTTATGACTATGTGGTCTATTTGATTTTCGGTAACGTGGTCTGTAGAAACCCTTATTATCTTATTGCACTTACGATGTGGAAGCAATGTGCCTCCCATGACTAGGTCATGTTCAGCGCATGTGTCTATCAACAGTTCACCATTTACATTCCTGATCCCCATGCCATGCACGCCCATGATATGTTCAAGCCCTTCATTTTCTGAACCAGCTTTTGCGTTCAAGTCACCCATTAAAATTTTTATGTCCCTAGAATTTATTTGTCTAAGGACTCCATTAAGCTCTGTATAAAATGCATCTTTTAATTCTCCTTTAGCCATTTAAGTAGGTGCATAGCATTGAATTACAGTGAAATATCGTACATTTGTTTTAAAGCGTGTGGTTATTATCCGTTCTGAGACTGGTTTCTACTCCAGTAAGCTCTTCTTGCTGCTTTTAGATAGTAAGAGCCCTACACCATTCCTATGCACCGCGTCCTCACCTGTCTGACCCGCATACAGCAACACTCCACCATTTTGTGTTTGGAATTCCCCAGAATCTGGCCACCTTACTTCACTTACTCCCAATATATCTACTCGATAGTTCTCCATCTCTTTTTCAACTTGTCTTAGCCTTCCTGCCTCTCTCAACGTCCTTACATTCCAAAAACCGATAAGAGTTTTCCTTTTCAGGCCAAAGGTCATATCCTTAAGATCCACCCGGCTGTTTCTCCTTTTAGTTTCTGTGATATGTGTGTTTTGGTGGTGCGGGTTATCATCCCACAGCCCCCGAGTGTCCTGGTGGGGCTGCCACCTCATGGCCTGCACACCTGCCAAGGTTTTATTTTAGGGCCTTACCCCTTAGATAGCTTGTCTTCACCACGACTACAGAACGCTGTCCATCCCTTCGCAGTAAGGCCTATGTGCATCAACGTTTTCCTGGTTTCTAAGGATCTTCCACTGTCCACATTAGGGGACTGTGTCTGCTGCCACACAATCACAAGAAGGAAAAGGAAAGGAAGGGAATGTATAGGATGGGACAGAACAGAATAGGATAGGACAGGACACTAGACGGGACGTTGTGAGACACATTTTGTCTGGATCCTCTATGGAGACCTGTCCGGCTTGGGAGGCCCTGCCGGTAGTTACACCACCGCCGGCATAGCCCTCCACTTCATTGGATCACACAACTCCTCGCCCAAACGGACAGTGTTTCGCTAAGGCGGTGTCTCCTGAGGGGGCTAGGAAAGTAGAAGGGCATATAATCGGGAATATTAGTCTTAATTACAACGAGAACTAAAGTAACTACGGATTTAGCTATACACACCATGTAGATCACTAGCTGAAAACAATAAAATGATTTATATGAGCCGAAAATTCGACCATTAAGAAAAAAAAATAGCTTGAAGCAAATCTAGAGTTAATTCCATGTTTATGGGAACAGTAGCAAAGGTGGATAATGATTTTACGTCTATAACTTACCCTTCTCGCTAAGAAAGCAGATATTTGAAATATCTAGATATCTGTAATAGCTTAAACATTTAAAAATTGATCTAGACCATAAATTCTCTGAATGCTGAACACTGAAAAATGTGCAACAGACTAGTAACGAATCGTAAGATGTATTTCTTCCTTGAAGCCAGAGTAAGTCTACCTGAAAGTGAATGTACCAGATTTCATGCTCACCAGGAACACTTTCATAGTGAGCTACGTACCTTGTACATTTACTTTCAGCCTTCCTGTACTGGCCCTCACAGCGGCTGCTTGGTAGTTAGAAGGTGATCACTTCCAAGTGGTTGTGAGATTCCCACCACAGTTTCACTTTCCTCCAACTACAAAACCTTAGACTCTTAAGTGAAACCTACATATCACCTACACATTTTCTGAAACTCATTATTCTTAAATTTGAAAGATGGATGCTGTGATTAAGAACAAAAACTACAACTATAAATAGTGATAGTTGTTCCCTGAAGTCTTGAAGCTATGCGAAAAGTGTACTAGCTATAAAAGCAGACAAAAGTAATTCTGTAGTGCTAATGAATAAACACTAGTACATGTATAAAACAGAAGGACTGTTACAGAAAAATAATACTGAAGAGCTAAACTCTGATCCAACAGTTTAGGAGGAAAATTTTAAAATTGTTTTCCAAAATGAAGCTCCTTCAAATAATTGTTTACTTTCTGCCACTCTCTTATTGTGTCGATTGCCTACTATGATGATAAAGGTCAATTTTGTCAAAAATTTTGAATTTCTTTTTTAATGTTTCTGGGCCTCAAAATGTTAATCGAGCTACATGTGAAGCGATTTGAGTAATGATCTCGTGAAAGGCACCATTTCTCTGTAGCTTATAAGAATGTTATCAAATATCCAGTCGATAAATGCAGGCTTGAATTCAGAAAACAACCGATTGCACAAACTTTTCTACATACTGAATGGCTATAATTAAATTGAAGCTACACACGGCGGTCCAGTGTCGGCTGTAACTAATGTACAGCAGAAAACTTGGTAGACATGCTACTACGATAATGCGGATCCGATTTCCGCTGTAAAAGAATAGTTCAAATTTTGGCCACTAGGCGCAGATTTGGCACTCCGTAGCGTCAGTGAGGCTATGATATCCACGCTGCCATTTGACAAGCCACAATGTGAGTGGAAGGTATGTCCATCGAGAAGAGAGACTGTGTACTTTTAGTAAAACAGTTTTATGTGACGACATTGCTGCATTGGGAGAGTATCACCGATGAAAGGCCTGAGAAGAAGCTCGATATCATTAAATGCTTTAAAACAGTTTGTCATGAGCTTCGTGGTGCACCTGGAAAAGTATGGCGTCCTAATACAGCAGAAGTTTTTGATGAAGTTGTTGTTGAGGCAGCTGACCATGCACATGTGCCCTGGGTAGTGCTAATACTCGTGCTGTATCACGAGAACTGTCCGTCCCGTGGCCAACAATGTGGCAAGTTTTGCGATCTATTTTACACTGTTACCAGTACAAGATCCAGAAGTTGCAGCAACTGAAAGCTCTTAATCCCCTGCAACGTTCTGAATTTGCTCTTTGGTTTGCTGCGTGGTCGGAGGCGTCTGGTCACGGTCCGCGGGGCTTCCCCCGTCGGAAGTTCGAGTCCTCCCTCGGGCATGGCTGTGTTCGTGTGTGTGTGTGTGTGTGTGTGTGTGTGTGTGTGTGTGTGTGTGTGTCGTACTTACCGTAAGTTAGTTTAAGTTAGATTAAGTGGTGTGTAAGGTTAGCGACCGATGACCTCAGCAGTTTGGTCCTATAAGACCTGCCCACAAATTTCCATTGCTCTTCGGTTTCTGGCGTAGACTGAGGTTGATGACCTGTGACCGGGCAATACTCTGCGGAGTGACGAGACAAATTTTACTGGACAGAGTCCAGTGAATACACAGAACTGGAAAATTTTGGACAATGTTAAACCGCGCGTTGCGCATGAAGAACCATTGTACCAACTGTATGTGACTGTGTAGAATGGATTCAGTAGAACCTGTTGTCTCAGTACGTTTTTCTTTGGAGTACATGCCAAGAGGGCCTGTGAAGTTTTCGAGACTCCTTGTACATAATGTGATTGCTGCTTTGGAAGAACGCAACTGTTTGGAGGCCACCTTCCACGAATGTGTTATCTCCAAAGGTTTTCTCGATGCGTGTCCTGCAAAATCACTTGCTCTAAACACATGTGACTTGATTCTTACCAGGGGCACGTTCGGTCTCTTCTTTATCTAAGGTCAGCATACAGGAAAACGCTGCTCAGATTCCAACAAAAGTGCTGCGAGCAACTGTAGATCACTTCGTTTTGCGGATTTTGCATCTTATTGACGTCTCCGGTGCTCGTATTGAATAAATTGTCTAAGCGGCAGTAAATAGTAAAATTAGCATTATTTCTTTCACAGTTGTTTGACCTCTACCTGTTCGCGTTTCGTTCCCATTCCATAACTTGTGGAAACATTTCTGTATGTTTTTCATACATTCACAGAGCCAAGTTTGTCTGGTGGCCAAAACTGGGACTAAAGTTTTCCAGTCTAAATCGGTTCCGCATTAATGCATTAGAATATGTACCGAGTTTCGCTGCCTTACAATAATTATAGTTCACACTGGACCTAAAAACTTCTCTTCTCCCCAAGCCTATTCAATACTTCCTCATTAGTTATGTGATCTACCCATCTAATCTTCAGCATTCTTCTGTAGCACTACATTTCAAAAGCTTCTATTCTCTTCTTGTCCAAACTATTTATCGTCCATGTTTCACTTCCACACTCCATACAAATACTTTCAGAAATGACTTCCTGACACTTATATCTGTACTCGATCTTAACAAATTTCTCTTCTTCAAAAACGCTTTCTTTGCCATTGCCAGTCTACATTTTATATCCTCTCTACTTCGACCATCATCAGTTATTTTGCTCCCCAAATAGCAAAATTCCTTTACTACTTTAAGTATATTTCCTAATCTAATCCCCTCAGCATCACCCGAGTTAATTCGACTACATTCCATTATTCTCGTTTTGCTTTTGTTGATGTTCATCTTATACCCTCCTTTCAAGACACTATCCATTCCATTCAACTGCTCTTCCAAGTCCTTTGCTGTCTCTGACAGAATTACAATGTCATCGGCGAACCTCAAAGTTTTTATTTCTTCTCCATGGACTTTAATACCTACTCCGAATTTTTCTTGTGTTTCCTTTACTGCTTGCTCAATATACAGATTGAATAACATCGGGGAGAGGCTACAACCCTGTCTCACTCCATTCCCAACCACTGCTTCCCTTTCATGCCCCTCGACTGTTATAACTGCCATGTGGTTACTGCACAAATTGTAAATAGCCTTTCGCTCCTTGTATTGTACCCCTGCCACCTTCAGGATTTGAAAGAGAGTATTCCATTCAACATTGTCTAAAGCTTTCTCTAGGTCTACAAATGCTAGAAATGTAGGTTTGTCTTACCTTAATTTATTTTCTAAGTCGTAGGGTCAGTATTGCCGCACGTGTTCCAACATTTCTACGGAATCCAAACTGATCTTCCCCCAGGTCGGCTCTCCCAGTTTTTTCCATTTGTCTGTAAAGAATTCGCGTTATTATTTTGCAGCCGTGACTTATAAAACTTATAGTTCGGTAATTTTCACATTTGTCAACACCTGCTTTCTTTGGGAATGGAATTATTATATTCCTCTTGAAGTCTGAGGGTATTTCGTCAGTTTCATACATCTTGGTCACCAGATGGTAGAGTTTCTTCAGAACGGGCTCTCCCAAGGTTGTCAGTAGTTCTACTGGAATGTTGTCTACTCCCGGTGCCTTGTTTCGACTCAGGTCTTTCAGTGCTCTGTCAAACTCTTCACGCAGTATCGTATCTCCCATTTCGTCTTCATCTACATCCTCTTCCATTTCCATAATATTGTCCTCAAGTACATCGCCCTTGTATAGACCCTCTATATAGTCCTTCCACCTTTCTGCTTTCCCTTCTTTGCTTAGAAATGGGATTCCATCTGAGCTTTTGATATTCATACGGCATATGTATGATCCCTTAATCGGGCAGATAGGTTAGAAAATTTAAAAATGGAAAAGGATAGGTTAAAGTTAGATATAGTGGGAATTAGTGAAGTTCGGTGGAAGGAGTAACAAGACATTTGGTCAGGTGAATACAGTGTTATAAATACAAAATCAAATAGGGGTAATGCAGGAGTAGGTTTAATAATAATAGGAAAATAGGAATGCGGGTAAGCTACTACAAACAGCATAGTGAACGCATTATTGTGGCAAAATTATTAATCACGTTAATAACTGTAGGACACACTGATATTGAAACATGTTTCATTTATGTTGAAAAATGGAATAAACTATTTTTTAATATTTTTTCCTTGGCTAAATCTTTCTGCTCAGGCATGAGATCTTTGATTATTATTAGCATTTACCCACACATGCGGGAGATAATTATTTCTTACCACTTTTTTTATAAAGCATTGTAGTCCGAGTCGTGGCTCTGGATCTCGGCCGTTGAACTGAAAATGAAAATCTTAAAACTATGTCTTCTGCTGTTGCGTTTGTCGGCTCTGGAAATAATGCTTATTATAATTTACGCTGGCGAATTATTCGCTTTCAGCTAATTTTACAAATTAAGATTGCCACGTAATGAAGTCTATGGCTGCAGCGGCGGCTGCAATTGTTGCGCTGAAAATTACTTGAAATACAGATACTTAAAGGAAGCTCACCTCTTACAAATAAAAGTGAATATTAACATGAAACTAATATATTATCAAAGTTAGATTACAATTGATCTTACATTCAACAGAACACGCCAGTACTGTATGTCCGACTTGTCGCACCGAAGACAAAAAATGACTCTGAGCACTATGGGACTCAACTGCAGAGGTCATTAGTCCCCTAGAACTTAGAACTAGTTAAACCTAACTAACCTAAGGACATCACAAACATCCATGCCCGAGGCAGGATTCGAACCTGCGACCGTAGCGGTCTTGCGGTTCCAGACTGTAGCGCCTTTTAACCGCACGGCCACTTCGGCCGGCCTCGCACCGAAGACAAGAGATTAGATTAGATTAGATTAGATTAGATTTACTTTCATTCCAATTGATCCGTAGTGAGGAGGTCCTCCAGGATGTGAAACATGTCAGAAAAACAACAATACATGACAAATATTTACAACTAAAACAAATAAGCTAATGTACCATTCCACAGGTCCCAAGTGGAATGATCATCATTTTTTAATGAACACTAAGAGTCATTTTACAAATACTAATGCACTGAATTTAAAATAAAAATGTTTTTTATTTATTTATAAGGTAATAAACATGTAATACAACTACTGAAATACTTATTTACAATGAACACATTACTGCACTGAAATGGTGCAGAAGTTAGATTATACTTACACACAACCACACACACACACACAGACACACACACACAAATTTTCAGTGAACACATTACTGCACTGAAATTGTGCAGAACTTATGTTGTACTTATATACAAATCAGTTGGTTTTACTAAGAAATTCATCAATGGAGTAGAAGGAGTTGGCCACCAATAAATCCTTTAGGCTTCTCTTAAACTGAATTTCATTGGTTGTTAAGCTTTTTATGGCTGCTGGCAAGTTATTGAAAATGTGTGTGCCTGAATAATGCACACCTTTTTGTACAAGACTAAGTGACTTTAAATCCTTGTGAAGGTTATTCTTATTTCTAGTATTTATTCCATGAATTGAGCTGTTGGTTTGAAAAAGTTTGAAAAAGTGATATATTTTTAATGACAAATTTCATTAAGGAATATATATATTGGGAAGCTGTAGTTAGTATCCCTAGTTCCCTAAACAGGCTTCTGCAGGATGTTCTTGAGTTCACACCACATATAATTCTTACTGCACGTTTTTGTGCCCGAAAAACTTTAGCTTGGCTTGATGAATTACCCCAAAAAATAATCCCATATGACATTATGGAATGAAAGTAAGCATAGTATGCCAGCTTTTTCATTTTTATATCCCCTATGTCTGACAAAATTCGCATTGCAAACAGAGATTTGTTAAGACGCTTCAGCAGTTCTGTGGTGTGCTCCTCCCAGTTGAATTTATTATCAAGCTGTAATCCCAAGAATTTAACACTGTCCACTTCTTCTATCTTCTTGTCATCGTATGTTAGACATATACTCTTGCGACACCCCTTACAAGTTCTGAACTGCATGTAGTGTGGTTTTTCAGAGTTTAGTGACAAAGAATTGGCAGAATTTAACACTGTCCACTTCTTCTATCTTCTTGTCATCGTATGTTAGACATATACTCTTGCGACACCCCTTACAAGTTCTGAACTGCATGTAGTGTGGTTTTTCAGAGTTTAGTGACAAAGAATTGGCTAGGAACCAGTGATTAATGTCCACAAATATTTTATTGGCTGATATTTCTAAGACTACACTTGATTTGCTATTTATTGCAATGTTTGTATCATCGGCAAACAAAACAAACTTGGCATCTGGTAATGTTACTGATGAAAGGTCATTGATATACACAAGGAAAAGTAAGGGCCCCAAAATGGAACCTTGTGGGACCCCACATGTAATTAGTTCCCAGTTGGATGATGCCTGATAGCTTGATACATGTCTCTTTCCTAATAACACCCTTTGTTTCCTGCCAGAGATCGAAGATTTGAACCATTTTGCAGCATTTCCTGTTACACTATAATATTCTAGTTTACTTAAAAGGATAGAAAGATAGAGAGAGAGAGAGAGAGAGAGAGAGAGAGAGAGAGAGAGAGAGAGAGAGAGTGAACAGATAGAGAGAGAGAGAGTGAACAGATAAAAAAAGACAACTGAACTGTCCTTTTCCATCTACATTGTCCATCATTGTCAGAGTGCATCCTTTTTATTCTTTGCTCTCGATAGTCTGTAACAGAATTCAATATAATATTAATGATAATAATATATGAGAAAAATTACCTACCGTCTGAGCGGTCAGTATTCACGCACAATATAATACTTAACTTCTAAGTTCTAGGGGACTGATGCCCTCAGAAGTTAAGTCCCATAGTGCTCAGAACCATTTGAACCATTTGAATCTATATAAACAGTTTGAGCACAAACTGAACGGCCTCCTTAGAATGGTTGCAGATAATGCTGTCGTCGATCTTCTAATAAAGTCACCAAATGATCAAAACGAATAGCAAAATGATTTCAAAAAGGTATCTGCATGGTGTGAAGGATGGAAACTAAATAATAAAAAGTTTGAATCCTACAAATGGGAACCCTACAAATGAATAGAAAAAAGTACTATAAATTATGGTTTCACGATAAATCACACAGCCGGCCGGTTTGCCCGTGCGGTTCTAGGCGCTTCAGTCTGGAACCGCGTGAGCGCTACGGTCGCAGGTTCGAATCCTGCCTCGGGCATGGATGTGTGTGATGTCCTTAGGTTAGTTAGGTTTAAGTAGTTCTAAGTTCTAGGGGACTGATGACCACAGATGTTAAGTCTCATACTGCTCAGAGCAATTTGACGTAACATCGAGATTAAATCTCTCGTCCATTTTATTTGTTTTTTAAATATCACGTTCGAGTTTTTTGGAATATTTCCACTGAGGATGGCACACGGTATACGGTACTTTTTCTTCAGAGCAAGTTGATTGATATTGGCTACCATTGTCTGAAATGTGGTGCACAGATTCCCATAATTTAAAATACAGAACTAGTGTATATATTACTTCTCGATCTTATATGATATAGCTTTCGCTAACGGATCATTAAAGGTAAGTAACCTGGGAGCTCTTGTACGTTAGGCAAGATCCTCAATGTACAGAGCTCCGATGTCCATGCTTAGACTGCAGTGCAATATTGAAAGTTCTGCAACATATGGAGACCAAACAATGGGTATTCGGGAAGCAAGGTGTTCAGTTCCTAGCCAGACCATCCAGAGTTAGATTTTCCGTGGTCTCACTAAATCACAAATGCTGGTGTGATCCCTTTGGAAGGGCACAACCGATTTATTTCTTCAATCGGAGGTTGTGCTTATGCCGATTCGCGACACATTGTTGTTGACGCGATCCGTGTGATCTTTGACCCCGTGTGTTGGCGCCCCTTGTGAGTCGAATGCGAGGACCAATCTGGAACGACTGCGAGAGGAGTAGCCTGTGAGACAGCGATCAGGAAGGAGCTGCAATGATAATAAACACAGGCAGTCAGCAGTGAGCGCTGCGACTGTTATTGTAGGGCGGCGGAGTGTCTTGACCGTTTACGACGGTACTTACAGCAGGTAGTTGATTTTCATCTGCTCGGCGCTGTTGAAGTCCGAAACCAAGCTTCTAAACGAAATATAGGCCCACCTACGAGGGCATGCTGAAAAGTAATGCCTCCAAAGTTTTTATGTGAATGCTCTCAAAGCCTTTTAAATAAAACCAACCTTATTAACATTCTACATCTTTATTCCTTATGTTTGCGTATTTGATGCCCTCTGTCGCTACACGGGTCCGAAATGTAGTGTGTAACAGGCTGTTGTGTAACGTAACTATGTCAGTGCTCGAGAAACAGAGTGCTCTAATCGAATTTCCAATTCGCAGAGTGCGTTCACACATGGAGTAGCCTCTCCTTTAGCATGGTGCAACTACTTGGGCACACGTGCATTGTGTTACGTGTGACAGTCCGACGCCTTCTGTTCACTGTCACCAATCATCCTCCATACAGTCCCGACCTGGCTTAATCCGATTTTCATCAGTTTCCAAAACTGTTTAAAGAACACCATCGAGGACTTCGCTTTGATAGTGAAGAAGTGGTGCAAGCAGGGATGTGGCTTTGGATCCGTTAACAAAGTCAAATATGAGATTTTCACTCTGCAGCGGAGTTTGCGCTGATATGAAACTTCCTGGCAGATTAAAACTGTGTGCCGGACCGAGACTCGAACTCGGGACCTTTGCCTTTCGCGGGCGAGTGCACTACCATCTGAGCTACCCAAGCACGACTCACGTCCCGTCCTCACAGCTTTACTTCTGCCAGTACCTCTGCTCCTACCTTCCATTCTCATTCTGGAAACATCCCCCAGGCTGTGGCTAAGCCATGTCTTCGCTATATCCTTTCTTTCAGGAGTGCTTGTTCTGCAAGGTTCGCAGAAGAGCATCTGCGAAGCTTGGAAGGTAGGAGACGACGTAGTAGCAGAAGGAAAGCTGTGAGGACGGGGCGTGAGTTATGCTTGGGTAGCTCAGATGGTAGGGCACTTGCCCGCGAAAGGCAAAGGTCCCGAGTTCGAGTCTCGGTCCGGCACACAGTTTCAATCTGCCAGGAAGTTTCAAAGTCAAAAATACTACAGTGACGGTATCAATAAACTGGTTTCTAGTTGTGAAAAATGTGTTCGTCGTCACGGTGTCTATGTTGAGAAATAAAACTGTAGACCGTTAATAACATTTGCTTTATTTAAAAAGCTTTAAGATATTTCACACCGAAAATTCTAAAGCGTTAGTTTTCAGCACGCCCTAGTATTTGAGAATACTTGAATTTCCAGCGGGGAATATTTAGTAGATAGATGAAGTCTACTCAACGAAATACAGAATGAATGTGGTTCATCCTCACTGTTATCTAGTGGGGACTCCCTAACTGTAGACTGGATGTCAGGTACGTCAAGTCCTCACAACTTGTGGGTTTGGCACTGCCAGTGTATTCCGAGGTTTTGTGTCTATACTCCTGTTTCTTTGGCACAAGCAAATGAACTAAATCTGATCGCACCCGGCACCATTCCTACTTGGATGTAGTCATTACGGACGCAACTAAGTAATTTCTAGGATCAGAGCCGATGGAGCTTGTTGGTCCTATGCGTGACATAGCCCATTCGTAATAAGTCGTCTATTAGCCGAACATTGTACCTGGTGTTTTCTGTATTAGTCTTTGGTCTTTAATATCAACAAGATACTTGTTGTTACTGTTGGATATTTGTGCCATGTTAAACGATGTATTATGATGATCTCTTGGGGTTTTGGAACTTAAGTAGTTAATTAAAGCACTGTTATTTTGTTTTTACTGTCTATGGGAATTACACTTTAAACTATGATTAGGAAAGTTATGTTTAAAGCCACATTCATGTGGACCCCTAATCTTTTAGTGAAGTTTTATTTTATTGTCCACTGGCATGCTGGCTTTCCTTAAGACTACAAGCCTGAAGAGTAGAAGGAATTTTGCCAACGTATGCAGGCTTAGCGGGTCTACGGTTTACATAGCCTTTTGTATGGCCAAATCCTAATATAATTTACTTTGCATAACAACATCTGCTGCTGTATATAACATTCTGTGACTGGCTACGAAAGTATCTGTGTATTGGCTGACTCTAACCGTTGAAGAAACGTTCTTTCAAAGGAGCGAAACAAGATATTCATTGTAAACTGTCTAATATTATCCTCACGAAGCAATGAGAGTTATTGAGAGGCGATATAAAATTGATTCCATATTTTTAGATTTCCAGGAGGCTTTCGCCAACGTTCCTCACAAGGGACTTCCAATCAAACTGCTTGCCAGCGGAGTGACGTCTCAGTTGTGCGATTGGATTCATGATTTTCCACCATAAAGGTCACAGTCCGTAGTAATTGACGGAAATTCATCGATTGAAACAAAAGTAATGTCCACTGTTCCACAAGGAAGTGTTATAATTCCTCTGCTGTTCCTGGTCTATATAAAAGCCCTATTACAGTGTTATAGATGGTGTTCTAAATTTGCCGTCTTCTAAAGTCATCAGATGGTCAAAATCAATTGCAGAATGATATAGACAAGATATCCCAAATAATGAAAATTGTGAAGTCATCCACATGAGTACTAAAACAACCGCTAAATTTTCAGTTACAAGACAAATCACACAAATCTAAAAGCTGTAAATTCAACTAAGTACTTAGAGGCTACAATTATGAATAACGTAAATTGGGAGGATGACATATATAATGTTGTGGGGAAAGTGAACCAAAGATGACGATGTAACGGGAGGACATAAAATGCGACAGGTCTACTGAAGAGACTGGTTACACTATGCTTTTTCACCCTCTTCTGGAGAACTGCTGCGCGGTGTGGGATCCGAATCAGATAGGATAGCCGGTGGACATCGAAAAAATTCAAAAAAGGGGAGCTTGTTTTCGAATATCGCGAAATAAAGAGTGCCACAAATATGATACTCGAATATACGTCGCAGTCGTTAAAACAAAGCCTTTTTGTTGGGGTAGGAGCTCCTCATGAAATTTCAATCACAAACTTTGTCCTAGTTTGTGAAAATATTTTGTTGGCGCCCATAGGGAGAACTGATTGTAACAAAAAAACAAGAGAAATAAGAGCTCGCACAGATGGATGTAAGTCTCCGTTTTCACGCACACTGTTCGGGAGTGGTCAAATGCGGGAGAGAGCTGGTGTTGAGCAGAAAGATATTGAGCCATAATGAATTTATTAACGTTTCTAAAAACACTAATGAACAGATTTTTAAAAGCAAACATCCAAGAATAAAAAATGGTTCAAATGGCTCTGAGGACTATGGTACTTAACATCTGAGGTCATCAGTCCCTTAGAACTTTGAACTACTTAAACCTAACTAACCTAAGGACGTCACACACATCCATGCCCGAGGCAGGATTCGAACCTGCGACCGTAGCGGTCACGCGGTTCCAGACTGAAGCGCCTAGAACTGGTCGGCCACACCGGCCGGCGCACCAAAAATAACATTAACTAAATCTGAATAACCAACTGACGGCAAACATCTCAGAAGGGCAACAGTATAAAATCACTTCATTTAACAGAGAATATTAAATGAATGAAAAAATTACATATACATTACAAACAGCAAAACATATGATCAAATGATCAACCATCGGCTATTGGCAGTAATTATCAAAACGCCATTGCCTCCGAAGTAGCCAAAATGACTGACAAAGGCTTTTCAAATTATTACGATAGAGGTGGTGACAGAGCCGAAGCCAGTAGCAGAAATTCCTCTTTCTCGACTAACATAGGGCGGCGGTTGCCGCTACCATAGAACTAGACACCTTCATTAAAAATTTCAGTCATGGTGCTCAGGCATCTTTAACAAGATCACAGTTCACAAGAGATACAGTCACTTATCCTATAGCACAGATACAACTCGTTAAATATTTAATAAAATTTCATCATAATACAAATGCAGAAATTCTTAATTTTTTGCAGGTGAAAACAATTTTGTAATCAGCTCGAGCTCGTGATACTACACAACAGGTAACTATAGAGATGCCTCAGAAATAAGATAGCTTGATTCAACAAGTTTCACTGACTTACGACTCGTAAATCAGAAGAATTACACCTGCATTCTGTACCCTTAGATTCTAAAATCAGTCCAGGACACAGAGTCAGAGTAGCCACCATATGGCACCAAGCGAAGTACACACTAATCGGATGCTCACCGTCATGTCTCGTAAAATTCAGCGTCTCTTGACAAACGCTTGCTTAGAGAGTGCCGAGAGAAGGATGTAACAAAGATTATCCGTAGTCGGAAACCCACGGGTATGATCCAGCAGACGCCACCGCTTCCAGTACTTACGAAGGTCAGACCGGACTCCACCCCGACACCACAATATACACAATCTGCTTGCAACTTCAATAACAGAGAGTACGCCGAATACTGTGCATCCTGCCGAAGTATCATTTAACGAGCGATGTTTACTGCTGCGAACAACACTCGGCCCCGCGAAACCCGCAATGAGCAAAGGCACCACTCTTGCCAACGGGACATAGCAGACGCTTGGCCACAACAACGCGCCGTGTCACACTCTGCCCCTTCTCCAGGTCGCCGCAGCCCTTAACTACCTTCTCCTCTGACCGGCCCTATTCGCGGTAGTAACGCTCCATGTGCTCTTGGGACCTGAGGGATCCCAAATCCGCGGGAATTACGCGAAATTAAAAGCGGGCTCATGGAACAAGTGGAACTGTTGAGCCGGACGTGGTGGCCGAGCGGTTCTAGGCGCTTCCGTCTGGACCCGCGCGACCGCTACGGTTCGCAGATTCGAATCCTGCCTCGGGCATGGATGTGTGTGATGTCCTTAGGTTAGTTAGGTTTAAGTAGTTCTAAGTTCTAGGGGACTGATGACCTCAGATGTTGAGTCCCATAGTGCTCAGAGCCATTTCAACCATTTTTGGAACGGTTGAGGAATAGCTTGAAGGTGGTACGATGAACTCTCTGCCAGCCACTTATTTGTGAATTGGAGAATAATCATGTCGCTCAATGTTTAATTGTTCTGGCAGACAATTTGTTTTACTTTCGATTTTTTCGCCATTGTAATATTTTAATTAGCAAAAGTCAAGCGATAATTCTGCACTTTATTAAGCCAGTTCTTGTTTCGGTGGTACGCGCTCCATCTTAAATGATCTCGCTTCGAAGAGACGGTAATCCCAAATCATGCATTTCTCGTTTTGAACACCTTTATTCACCACAGACACATGCGTTTGTAATAGTTTCTAATTCATTAATGACGTTGGCGTTATGCGCTGTAGCCAGTCAGAAATAGTACTGACCTTGGACTGAGATGATTGACGTTTCTTTCGCAGTGGGAGTCTGTTACGCACTCTGTGGTCTGGAGCCCGGGATTCCGAAACCCCCTTCTGTTTACAAGCCACCGACTAATAACTTTGTTAGTTTTAGTAAATGAACCATAAAGTGTCTACACCACTTTGTATGGGGATAACTCTACGTAGAAAATCAGTATCTATACACATGCGAAATATCTGCTTAATATGTGTTGCAGTTCAGGAATTTTCTATAATTACAGAATTTCAATTTGCGTAAATATGTACAGTGTGATTGTAATTATACTTTCGCCACTTGAGCCAGTATAGGTGGAAAAATACGCTGCTAGCGAAAAAAAATTAGTACATCGGGAAAGACGAAGTCGATTTTGATACGATGACGGAATATGTCACCTGGAAGACAGTAAATGTACTGATAATGGTTTCAATATCGTCCGCCAACGAATAGCATAGCGACATAGTTACCAGAGGGCTATCTGTGTCGACATTTTAATAGAGAATGCACACAGCCAGAAAACAGTGTCATGCAAAAATGTGAAGAAAGGAGGCACCCACGCAGCAGAAACGCATTTGTGCGTCCTACAATCAACTAAGCGAGTTTGCAAGAGGTCAGATTGTGCCCTTTCGAATGATAGGGTGGTCCTTTCGGAGAATTCCCACACAGATGGGACGTGCTGCATCTGCTGTGCAACAACGCCGGTATCAGCGGTCACGTGAACATTTTGACACCCGTAGACGAGCATCTGGACGCCCACGCAGCACAGATCGTCGTATTGTAAGGGCAACAGTGGCAGACTGTACAGCAGCCACTTCGCAGATAAGAAGGCTTGTGAGCCCAGACGTGTCAACGCGAATTGTTGCCAACCGGTTGTTAGCAGTGGCACCACAGCCATGCACACCTCTAGCATATTGGAAGATAGAACGGCGCGCCGTAGTCTTCAGCATCAAAAATAGATTCTGCCTGCATGGAAGTGGTGGTCGTTTCCGTGTAAGACGTAGATCTTGTTAGCTCTGTCTCGCAGAGTGCATTCGTCCAAGACACAATGTTACAACCCCAGGGTTTGCGGTCTCAAATGGTTCAAATGGCTCTGACCACTATGTGACTTAACATCTGAGGTCATCAGTCCCCTAAACTTAGAACTACTTAAACCTAACTAACCTAAGGACATCACACACATCCGTGAGCGAGGCAGGATTCGAACTTGCGAACGTAGCGGACGAGTGGTTCCGGACTAAAGCGCCTAGAACCGCTTTACGGTCTAAGGAGCAATAGTCTTGTTCATCTTTGGTGTTTCTGGGGGGGGGGGGGCGGACGTTAACTAGCGCTCGGTACGTGCAGAATGTTTTTACACCTGTTCTTTTGCCGTTCTTGCGAAAGGAAGGTGTTGTTTTGTTCCGACAGGATAATGCTCGCCCGAACACTGCTCGTGAAACTCAACGTGCCCAGCAAGACGTGCCCAGCAAGACGTGCAGCAACTTCCCTGGCTAGCAAGATCTCTAGATTGGCCTCCAGTCGAGCACGTGTGGGGTATTATGGGACTAGAAAGGACTCGAGTGACTCGTTAACCAACAAATGTTACAGGTCTTCGTGAACAGATAGTGCGAGCATGGCGCAACGTATCCCAGGACAATATTCGCTATCTGTGATATCGACTGCATGATAGAGTCAGTGCCTGCGTCACCACACGTGGGGGTTACACCACGTGCTAATATGGGTGTTCCAGCATGGGTTCATACCTGGCACCTCAGAATCGCTTGACCTACTGATCTGTAAATGTAATCGTTTCACTTACTCCATATGCACTGTTGCGGCTACAAATCTTGAGTCAATTGGAAACATGTAATAAGGTTATTAACTTTGTCCGGCAGCGTATTTAAAGAATGTGGGTTATGTTCAGATTTTGCAGAACATGATTTGCGTTGTCCTCTTAGTGTCACGACTTGCTGTTACGCGCCGGTTCTTCTTCGGTGACGTAGGGTTGAAACACAAGCATCAGAGTGCATTACAGTAGCAGTCGACACGGGTCTGGACAACGTGTCAGGGCATTACTCGTAAAACTGTTTTATCAAAACAGTAGCAAAAGTACTGGAACTCTTCGCGAGTATCGACGCATTAAAGGAAACGGAAATGCGAGTATCAACGCATTAAAGGAAACGGAGATGCGAGTATCGACGTATTAAAGGAATACGGAGAGGCCCACTTTCCGCACCGATGTTGAAGAAGATGATTCGGCAGTTCGAATTGATTGGTCGTTTGCGAATTGGGAGACTTCGACGGAAAATTCTTCCAAAAAATTTTGAAGAAGTTATTGTTGTCTTGGCTAAAATGCTATCGCAGTATGCGCCTTCCAGCATTGCGCTGCCGTGTCACTACCAGTGAACATTTCTAGGTCCACTGTTGTTTCGGGCAGCAGAAGAGCAGTCTCCTGAGCTATTCCAGGCTGTCCTGGTTGTAGATGGTCATCTCACTGAGCAGCGTTTGTAACCTCAAGTAAGCAGTTACAAATGTCACCCTCGCCTGTTAAAGCGCCTGCCGGTGTGGCCGTGCGGTTCTAGGCGCTGCAGTCTGGAACCGAGCGACCGCTACGGTCGCAGGTTCGAATCCTGCCTCGGGCATGGATGTTTGTGATGTCCTTAGATTAGTTAGGTTTAATTAGTTCAAAGTTCTAGGCGACTGATAACCTCAGAAGTTAAGTCACATAGTGCTCAGAGCCATTTCTGCTTTTAAAAATTAAATCTATTTCTTTCGTTACTTCTCTTTCGCACGTCCTTTCGACATTTCCAGAAAGTTTCTTTGTCTACGACCACACGATCATTTTGGGGTCCCTCTCAAGTAACGAAAATTCATTTTGAATAATGCCTACTTTTCATCCTGTTTAATACGAATTTTCCTTTAAGTTCATACGTAAAATTGGTCTAATACTTTAGAGATGGCACAGTTCTTACTCTTCCCATATGTACTTTCAGAGCACCGGAATAGTGTGACTGTAGTAACGTAGCATGGCTTTTCTTACCTATAGGAAAGCCGAGGAGAATTTGTGTAGCACACATAGGAAAGACGCAATAAAATATTCGGAACAGACAGTAACTGCGCGTCATCGAGATGTGATTATATTTATGTCTACTTGTAGACTCAGCACTACATTGTCAAATTAAATCCGACTGTCATCCGTTGATGAATGAAAATAACAACAATTGCTCCTTAAGGAATGTAAATGATACATAGTATTTATATGAATTCAGTGAAACTGTTCGTAGAGGTATCTGCCATTAATATTATCTACATTTTGCTCTCTGTGAGTTTCAGAAATGTGTGAAGACTTGCAAGATGCACCTCTTCTTAGCCAGTGCCGGAACTTATTAAAACGTCCACCTCTGTATCGAAGAGAGAGCTTTGTTAAATTTAGTACTTAGTTAATCAATGATGTACAAGAATTAAGTTTTCATCAATTCGTTCTATGAACATCATTGTAGCAGAAAACTTACATTGTGTTAGCCAGCAAAATTATTTTCGTTAAAATCTCTCTTCATATTTTCTGGCAAACTTTGTTTGTAGTATGCGAAGAAACAGCGCAACTAGTAAGTGCGTTAATTTCGGCGAATCAGTCGCTGAATTCTTAAAGCGAAATATGATCCACGATAAACATACTCTGAGAGGTAGTAACTACTTTCGAATACTTGTATTAGTAACCGCGAGGATAAAATTACAGAACGATGTTCAGGACCAAGCAATTATGAAAAGGCTTCAGACTTATGCAAAAGCAGAGCGGAAATGTCATGTGGCACGGCCAATAACGCGATATACAGACCGGGAGAAACAGTTCGTCTATTCGTGACCCAGTGACCACTGGTTTGTTTGGTCAGGCGCGCTGCACCCGCTAACGACGTAACTAAAATATACCACGTCCGGCAGGCTGCAGCCTTAACGCCAGGGCATAAAATTTCTAATAAACTCAGTGTCTTCTGGAGCAGGCAACATCGACGCGGTGTTGCCACTTCTTAACACCTGCAGCGGGAAAGAGTTCCTTCCATTCGACGAATTCATCTGCTGTCGAATGTCGGTCACCAAGTGTTTTTTAGTATCAGTCTTGAAATCATCTGCAGTGAATCCTGAATCCAATAAAAGTGCTACTATTCCGTTATTATGTTAACTCCAGTAAAGACAGTTATATCTGTAAGGACAAAAACATAGATCTGTAAGGACAAAAACATAGATGTAAGATCTGAAAAGGAGTATGACGACCAGTCGACTACGATTAAAAATGCTTTTACGTTATTTAAACGTCTTTAATCATTATTCTTAATATTTGGTTTGAAGTCAGCTATTATGCATTCTTAAAATGGGTTAGTCTTTCATTTCTGTGTACCTACAACACTTGACATTGTACATCAATTGTTTTGCACATTCAAGCTTTTCCGTAAGACTTCAAAGTTTATGGTCATACTCCTGTCTGTCAAACCGAAAAGCAAATGTCCTTATCTTTTCCCACTTACATCTCTTTCTCTTTGTGTTTGTCAGTTAGTCCCATTAGTCTTCAGTATTTGTGTTTCTCTCTCGCTCATACTTCTCTCATGTCCTTGATGCCAGTGCTCTCAATGTAAATCTATTTGATTGTTATTTGGTTTTGTTGATCTAGTTTCCACGAACTAACGTAGAGGTTGCTGTTGTCTGTTATAGTTACTACTGCTTTCCACTATTTAAGTTATAGTTACTTAAGTGTTGTATCGCAAACTAGAAGAAAGGTTTTTCATATCGTTTGTGTCGTCATGTGAACACAATTTAAAATACATAGAATGCCCGGTTAGACGTAAGTGATGTCTTTATGACACTAATATACACAGGAAAAGTATATAAGTAAATAAATAGTCTGTAACTTCCTACTTTTTCCATCTTTTACAGCTCCACCTAGTGGTAGATTGAAAATAAAAGGGTTCATTAATAATGTTCACTACATCGTTTAGTCTTTTAGTACATCTTAAATGATTTATCCCGTTAATTTTTTACCATTTTCTGTCCACTGTCACAATACACAGAGTTCCTACGTCACTCGTTCCAGGATAGTGCAAGTCCAGTGTCCTAATAATGTTTTCTTCCTGGTTTCGTAAACTTACCCCTCATTTGGAAGTCAAAGCACCATCACAGCTGGTTTCTTGAAGAAACATTTCTTTGCCAGAGCTGGTTTACTTACGACACCTTTCTTTTTCGTTCACCTTATGTGGTCTTGCTACCTGTCAAGTAGCACTCTGTACTTTTCATAGTACAACGCATTTATCAGTTTGTGCATTTTCTTCCAAATAATTTTCAAACTGTTAATAAACCTTGTTTTCTCCTACTTCACGTACAGTCCAACGAATGTAATAGAGGAGTATATGGTACCCGTAAAAGTAGCTAAATAATATTGCAATAAAATGATCAAATTCACAAAACAGTAACATTGTGTATGTTTAAACTGTATAGAATATTACAAATTCGGTGGGAGAGGGAGAAATTTTACGTCGGGCCAAAACTGCGGATTTTAGTGCAGCGTATGACACAATACGAAACAAATGGTGCAAATTTAGATTGAAAAAGATGAAATACTGCCAATGGAAACCAAGCCGCTGAGTTGTAGAAAAAAGAAAGACAGATAAACAGCTACTGCAAAGATGTAACAACTACCAAAGAAAATAAATTGCTCCTAACCTTTCCTGTCCTACCGGACACTGAGTCTAAAGATTAAAAGAAAAAGTCAGATGCTTGTAACAGGAATTTATTTGCCCAAGACAATTTGTCACTCAGCCAACGGTCATTCAGCCAAGATGCTATACTGTTATAAACAAACCAGTAGGGTTTTGCCAGAAATATTGATCCATAGACAATATGTCTAATAGTGTATTTTAAATGCAACAATATGCCGTATTAGGCACTGTATAACATCGTAAGTAAGCATTATAAATATGGATTCCTATGGTTATATCACTTGTTATGTATTTCACGGTTATTGTCTAATATGATTTCAGAAAACGCTTGATAATGGCACTTTGAAGCCCAAATCATGGTCGTGTAAATGTAACACTGCAAATAAAAAACAGTCTAATGGCGGTACTGACTTTAGAGAAATATGTTAAGACTGTGGCACCACATTATGAAAAAAAATTACAAAAGACTATAATTAATTACTCGAGCATTTCAAAATACGGTAACTTACTTTTACTTTTAGTAGTCCTCGACAGATACACCGCATGCTTCAAGCGGTTTACTTTTCCTTATCGTGTGAAGAGTGCTTTGACAACGCAGCAGAATCCGCTGCAGCAGGTGCTTCTAGTCTGAAGAGGAGCACTGGTTCGTGGAGTTTAATTGAGCCATTGTGAAATGCTCATGTAGTTGCGTCGTATAAATATAAGAATATAAGAGCGATTGAGGTTCCATAATTAATCGAAAAAAGCTTTACAAATACTGTGGATTAAAAATAAATTGATAGTAAGGTATCAGCAGAGTCTGGGACGTCGAATGCAGGAAAATTTTACGCTGAACCATTGTTCGCAAATGAGCCAATGTTAAGCAATCACGGACAAGTTTATGGAAGTCTGTGCGTTTAATCTTTTATTTACTGTAATTGTTAGAAGTATAAAATCAGAATTTAAAATTTAACATTTGATTAACTAGTATTGAATTAACAGGAAATTATTTTACTTTAAAAAATAATACAAAGTCACTAAAATGCATTAAATGTTCACAGCACTTGTAAGTTCCGACGGCATTTTACAGTCGAATTACATTCAGGGACTGAGAAGGCCCAAATGAGTTATACAACTGGGATTATTGCTCCTGGTGATACTTAATGAAAACATTTCGTTTTTTCCATTAACGCCCAAAAAATAATATTACGCTCTGAACACTGTGAATGGGATGTACATTTCACCTCTGTTGATGAGCAAACCTCACATCTGTCCCTAGAACTGACAAAGGTTGACCAGTAAGATTCTGTATTCTGGAAACGTTCTCGTTTGGTACCGAAAATGCTGTCATTCTTCTACCTCTTCAGTTGAAAGAGGAGAATTCTGATCCGTTTTGGGTCGTAACCCTCTTTTGAGCATTTGCTTTCCAACTACGAGAAGGCCAGTTCCATGTTTGACATCAGTCAGTGAAAGAGTTCCCCGTAGGTCACAGTATGAAGTATAAGAATTCACAAGGGTCTTCTCCACGAGATGATGTTTCGTTTGTGGGGCGCTCAACTGCGCGGTCATCATCGCCCGTGCAAAGTCCCAATATTTACACAGTCCAATGTAGCCAGTGTCACGAATGAAGATGATGAAATGATAAGGACGATACAAACACCCAGTCCCCGGGCAGAGAAATCACCAGCCCGACCGGGAATCGAACCCGGTACCCCGTGATCCAGAGGCGGCAACCCTAGACACTAGACCACGAGCTACGGACTGACGGTCTTCTTCACCTTTGCAAAAAAACAGTTTGTATCAATACTTCCTTCACTTTCTATTTCATAAAGACAGCTCACCATGTTAGCTTCATGTACGTCACCCAAGAGTTTATTATAATCTTGTACAACACTTAGCGCCCTCACTTCAATATTTATTCCATAGTTTTGGGTTCTGGACCCACTGCATATTTCATTCCCATGATAATTTAAAAGAAAATGAGTTGCACAACAATTGTCCATCCATATTCTGTGAAGAACTAGCACAAACCTGCTGAGTTTGAACATTTTTTCATTGTCTTCCTCTTCCTCATCAGCACGTGGTTCATGTTCTGTATTATTCTGTAAAGTACTAGCACACGCCTGAAGTGTTTTTGCATTATTATTCCGCGCAGTAATACACACCATTTATTTTTACTGCCACCACTACATTCATATAGTGTATCATCATCATTTGGAGAGCTTTCTACTTTGGTACGAATATCTACGGCCTAAGAACTCTTCTTTAATAGAGAAAAAGAAATATCTTACTAAGTTCACTAATGTTTTACAAGTCACGCATAATATTCTTTTTCTTTTTTTCTACAAAATGAAATACCATATTGTCCTCAGCAAGGATCATTTTCTATTTAAAAAAAAACACTGAAAGCAGAAAAAGCTATAAACATCAAAGCAAAGCAACCCAAAATCAATGTAACCTCAACTGCTGAGGCCACTGCCCTAGATCTTTCGGGGCTGCGAAGCTCCAATCATATTTTATGCTATACATTAATATTGCAAGGCTACAGTATTGATATTTTATCCCAAATAACGTTATTATGTGTAAAGGTAGTTACATATAAATTATCACTCATCTCAGTTCAGATATAACTCTTACTTTTATTTACGTAATCTTGCAGCATTGTTTCACATACCAAGCAGTCACTTGCTGTACCACTTGTCATATTTCAGGCTGATCTATAGACTTCGGAGCGGCACGCAGGCTATACTGAAATCCACCATAGGAAGCACAAATCGTATGAAATGGCGTGGAAAGACCTAACAGGCAGAGGTACGTATTCCACACAGAATCGGCCGTGACTCCCAAATTCCACCAGCAAATAAAGGGTTAAACTAAGTTTCCACGTCTAATATCATTTGTGCCAAGGATCTGCAAATAACAGTTTCAACAGAACAATCAAAGTAGGCAGACTTTAAATATCTATCCGTGGCTGGATCCGTTCGAAGAAAATTATCTCCTATTTTTATTGGGTAAAGTTTGACTATTAGGTAATTAAGCAAATAGAACAATAGTCACATTACATTGTTATGAGAATAAGCTATAACACGTTGCTACACCCATTGAGACACTTCCCCAAGGAAGCGATATACGCCATCCGCTGCTCTTAATCTATATAAACGCCGGCCGGAGTGGCCGAGCAGTTCTAGGCGCTACAGTCTGGAACCGCGCGATCTCTACGGCCGCAGGTTCGAATCCTGCCTCGGGCATGGATGTGTGTGATGTCTTTAGGTTAGTTAGGTTTACGTAGTTCTAAGTTCTAGGGGACTGATGACCTCAGAAGTTAAGTCCCATAGTGCTCAGAACCATTTGAACCATTTGAATCTATATAAACAGTTTGAGTACAAACTGAACGGCCTCCTTAGAATGGTTGCAGATAATGCTGTCGTCGATCTTCTAATAAAGTCACCAAATGATCAAAACGAATAGCAAAATGATTTCAAAAAGGTATCTGCATGGTGTGAAGGATGGAAACTAAATAATAAAAAGTTTGAATCCTACAAATGGGAACCCTACAAATGAATAGAAAAAAGTCCTTTAAATTATCGTTTCATGATAAATCACACAGCCGGCCGATGTGACCGAGCGGTCCTAGGCGCTTCAGTCTGGGACCGCGCGACCGCTACAGTTGCAGGTTTGAATCCTGGCTCTTGCATGGATGTGTGTGATGTCCTTAGGATAGTTAGGTTTAAGTAGTTCTAAGTTCTAGGGGACTGATGACCTCAGATGTTATGTCCCATAGTGCTCAGAGCCATTTAAACCATAATTCACACATATGTAAAGGATTCAGCTAAATGTCTAGAGGAAGCAATTATGAGAAATTAAAACTGAAACCGTCATATGTTGGGGAAAAAAAACCAAAGACTACATTTTACTGGCAGAACACATCGGAAAGGCAACAGCTCTACTGTAGAGACTGTCTGTAATTCTCCTCTCTCTTTTGGTATCCTGCTTATCAGATACGATTGGTGTAGGACATCGAACAAATTTCAGAGAAGGACATCTCGTTTTCTATTATCACTAAATTGGGGAGACAGTGTCACTAATTTGACAGAAGGAAGGAAGATTAGTTTTTAGCCTCCTGCCGCCGCGCGGGGTAGCATCGCGGTCTTGGGCGCCTGCAACGGGACAGTTTTAACGTACAAAGATCTGTCCTTATAACGGGAATCACACTGCAGTTGCATACGAACAGGGGCGCTTTGAACTGAAGCGACAAACGGTCTCGGAAACAGCTGTAAAACAGTTCAAAAACGGGTGTAAGACTAGCCATCTAGTTAAAACGCTTAGAAAACTATCCTAGTAATTCTTTCAAGGAAACAATGAATTATTAAAACCTCGAGTTTCTTAGGGAACGGGGCTTTGTTTGTCAAAATTTGTCTCTAATGCATTCTAATCAAATCAGAAATATGTTGTTACTCACCTTGCAGTGCATTGCCATGGACAGTGTGCAGTCAAGTCCACTGAAAATGCGTGGTCTGCTATCCATAACGGGTGTTCTAATTTTCATTCGTGCACTCGTTTTTCTTTCGTAACTCGAACACTTGCACGTTTTAAACGGTAAAATCGTTCTAGACGTGCCCCTTGACTTAACCAACGTACTCTACAGTAATATGTAAATTCTCCATGCTCTTCCTTTAGTCCCATCGAAAACAGTTGCACCTGACAATGGAATATTGCAGACGACTTCAAAAATTTTACTGTTCATACCACCATATTCTTCACGTGCTCCATGCCTGTTAATGTAGCACGAACTGCTGCTTGCTGTACAGAACAATAAATCCCGTTCGTTGAGCATTGTAATTTTTACTCTTTGATTGTCAGCTGAGTCCTTAAACTCTTTCCCCACGGTATTGCAGTGTCATTACATAACAATTAACGTAACAGTACCACTCGATTATGTAACTGCAAAACAGGTACCCCTTCTAATACCGAGTATTTTTTGTTACGCTGAGTACCATTGGGGTCTTTAGTGACCCCAACGGAATCTATTTTTTATTAACGATATTTTTAATATTGGTAGAATAAAATCACATTCCTTATTTTTTACACGATCTAAAACATGATATCAGTGACATTACATTAAATTAAAATGCATATTTTTTAAATTATTTATTTCTATAAAATTTACAAACGATTCTCATGAAACTACAAACATTTTTGATAACGTTCTGAATTGACATTTATGACGCATTACACTTACAGCAATAAGTTGTAGAGTGGTTTTTACACACAGAACATCCACATTTTGAACATTTATCGGTGCATTTTCTATCCTCAGACCTTTTACAAAACGGACACCTTCCTCTTTTTTTTTTGTCTATACTGTTGATGGAAGAACTGGGGAAATAATTTTGACTGGCTTTCTTCCGAGGAGCTGCTTTCCTAATTCTATCATAAATGCCCGTCTTTTGTAGTTGGTCCTCTCTGCCCAGTCTGGTGTAAGGTGTAGCCATACGACAAATGCATTCAGTGCGCTGATATCAATCATGTTGTAAAATAATACCATTGTCCACCTTCTGCTCATCCTCTTTGTAGTGTACATTCTTACCAGCTTGTCCACGGTGTCTACTCCTGATTTTGTTTTGTTGTAATCCAGAATCATTACTGGCTTGCATTCTTCACGATCTTCCACTTCTTCCTTGAATGCATTGTACTGAGCAAAGTTACAATTTTTCCCTTTTTCGGACAATATGAAACAATTGAGGCACGCTCTTGGAATTCAAAAATAGATGAATATTTGACTCGACCTTTGGTCTGAATGAAAGCTTGTGGTAGTTCTCCTTTATTTTTTCTAATTGTTCCCAAGAGTGTGTGATTGATTTTCAGAAGTTCTCTCGCCAAACTAAGGCTAGTGAAAAAATTGTCAGTTGTCACATTTCTGCCACTGTTTTCTAAGCCTTTCACCATATCTAAAACAACTCTCTTGCCTTGACCAACTGCACGAGATTCATTTTCTTGTCGACCAGTGTAAAACTGGAGATAGTGCAACGTCTTACGTTCTCAATCACATACAGCCCATAATTTCAACCCATATTTTTCTGGTTTTGAAGGAATATATTTCTGAAATGGACATCTACCACGAAATGCCACAAGTTGTTCATCAATTGTTACGTTGCTGTGAGGAACATATGCTTCTTGGAATGTGTGTACCCACTTTTCCAATATTTCTCTAACGAGAGCCAGCTTGTCAGGAGCACGGTTGTGACGTCTCACATCTGCGTCATCAAATCGGATGCACCTTGAAATTTGCGTAAAGCGATATTTAGCCATTGCTTCACTAAAAATGGGTCTACCATCCTCTTTGTTCCACAGATGTGTAACTGCTTCATTATGGGCCTTGTAAGCACCTGCTAGAATCAAGACACCCATAAAGCACTTCAGTTCAAAGGCATCTGCTGGTTTCCATTTACTAACGTAAACAAGACTACCCATTTTGTTAGTCCACTTGAGTCTACATTTTTCACTGCGAATTTTGTTGGACCTGGCTTTACTCGTATTATGTACCATCTCTCTTCTCTTCCACAAGCTCTTCTAAACTTGTATTTGTGACACAATTCTTCTTTGTTTTTAGACCTACAAAATAAAATACAAAGGGTATATCTTGGCGCTAGACCCTAATGCACGTTTACAAAAATACAATGTATACTTTGATATAACAGTCAGAAAGATGTGTTACTTCCTGTTCAGGCTGGACACCTGCACTGTCCAAATCTTCTTCTGAACTTTTGTCTGATTGAGCAATATTCTCTTCCAAGACGTCAATTTCTCCATCGCTGCATGAGACATCAGAAACTATATCGCTGATATCACTATTTGATTCTCCAGGTGGAGGATTATCCTGCAGTAATATTTCAAGCACTTCGCCTTCGGAAAGATGACGAGACATTTACCAATAAATGCAACACACACGGTAGTAGTCTCCACTTGTATGGAACAAATAACTGTCGGCTTCACACATTACAGCAATATTTACAAGAATAAAACAAAGGAAATACAGCAACAGTTACGGATTCAATGCAGCATCATTGGGTAATAATACCGCAAGAGAGAAATGGGGTCGCATTTAAACCCAATGGTATTCAGTGGTTCTCTCTTGATTTTCTGCAAAACTAAATATTTTCAAAAAGTTATATTAATATATCACGAACCCATTACTTAATTCGGGAAAAGTCCGAATTTTTCATAATTTTTAGGAATAGGAAATAAGGTTTATTTTACAGAAACTTACGGCCTGGGGTCATTATAGACCCCACGGTATTAGGAGGGATACAGAGAATTTTCGCCCCTCCCTTCTGTCCTTCCCATACATTTTTGAAGGCTTCGTACGATAGATCACTAGACTGCCTGTTTTGTGCAAACAGCCACTGGACCTGTTTAATTCCTTCATACCACAAACAAAAAACGAAGGATCAATTGGCTCGGAGCACTATGGGACTTAACATCTGAGGTAAACGGTCACCTAGAACTTAGAACTACACCACTGGCCATTACAATTGCTACACCAAGAAATAATGCAGATGATAAACGTGTATTCATTGGACAAATATATTATACTAGAACTGACATGTGATTAAATTTCTCGCAATTTGGGTGCATAGATCCTGAGAAATCAGTATCCAGAACAAACACCTCTGGCCGTAATAACGGCCTTGATACGCCTGGGCATTGAGTCAAACAGAGCTTGCAATGAGTGTACAGGTACAGCTGCCCATACAGCTTCAACACGATACCACAGTCCATCAACAGTAGTGACTGGCGTATTGTGACGAGCCAGTTGCTCGGCCACCACTGACCAGAGGTTTTCAATTGGTGAGAGATCTGGAGAATGTGCTGGCCAGGGCAGCCGTCGAACATTTCCTGTATCCAGAAAGGCCCGTACAGGACATGCAACATGCGGTCATGCACTATCCTGCTGAAATGTAGGGTTTCGCAGGGATCGAATGAAGGGTAGGACCAATAGTCGTAACACATCTGAAATGTAACGTCCACTTTTCAAAGTGCCGTCAATGCGAGCAAGAGGTGATCGAGACGTGTAACCAATGGCACCCCATACCATCACGCCGGGTGATACGCCAGTACGGAGATGACGAATACACGCTTCCAATGTGCGTTCACCGCGATGTCGCCAAACACGGATGCGACCATCATGATTCTGTAAACAGAACCTGGATTCGTCCGAAAAAATGACGTTTTGCCACTGTTGCAACCAGATTCGTCGTGGAGTACACCACGCAGGCTCTCCTGTTTGTGATGCAGCGTCAAGGGTAACCGCAGCCATGCTCTCCGAGCCGATACTCCATGCTGCTGCAAACGTCGTCGAACTGTTCGTGCAGATGGTTGTTGTCTTGCAAACGTTCCCATCTGTTGACTCAGGGTTCGAGACGTGGCTGACCTATCCGTTACAGCTACGTGGATAAAATGCCTGTCATCTCGACTGCTAGTGATACGAGGCCGTTGGGATCCAGCACGGCGTTCCGTATTTCCCTCCTGAACCCACCGATTCCATATTCTGCTGACAGTCATTGGATCTCGACCAACGCGAGCAGCAGTGTCACGATACGATAAACTGCAATCGCGATAGGCTACAATCCGACCTTTATCAAAGACGGAAACGTGATGGTACGCATTTCTCATCCTTACACGAGGCATCACAACAACGTTCCACCAGGCAACGCCGGTCAACTGTTGTTTGTGTATGAGAAATCGGTTGGAAACTTTCCTAATGTCACCATGTTGTAGGTGTTTTCACCGGCGCCAACCTTGTGTGAAGGCTCTGAAAAGCTAATGATTTGCATATCACAGCATCTTCTTCCCGTCGGTTAAATTTCGTGTCTGTAGCACGTCATCTTCGCGGTGTAGCAATTTTAATGGCCAGTAGTGTACTTAAACCTAACTAACCTAAGGACATCACACACATCCATGCCCGAGGCAGGATTCAAACCTGCAACTGTAGCGGTCACGCGGTTCCAGACTGAAGCGCCTAGAACCACTCGGCTACACAGGCCGGCAACGAAGGGTCAATAACGTAAATACCACGTCGCGGTACTAAATGAAATGTCACTCTGTACCAGCTGCTTCTGAGAAGGACCGAGAGAAGGTAAGACAGGTCGAACCTCGAACCGCAGGTGGCTCGCATGGGATGTGTAATTTGGCGTTCAAAAATGTATGTTCCTAAGGGACCAAACTGCTGAGGTCATCGGTCCCTAGACTTACACACTACTTAAACTAACTTATGCTAAGAACAACTCACACACTCATGCCCGAGGGAGGACTCGAACCTCCGGCGGGAGAAGCCGAGCAAGTGGTTTGGCGTGCCGTGGCCGGTCCTGATTTAAACCTCTGTGGCTCAAATGTAATAATTTTCTTGTCCTTGTTGGCATGTAGTGGGAAGTTATGTTATGTCGTCGAGTCATACCTTTCGGTGGTATAGAAAGGAGCATGTTTACTTTTGGTTAGGAGCTCAATGGGGCGAACGGATGTTAATGTTGTCAGTCTGAAGTTTTGAAAGTTAAAAATACAAAAATTTAAAGTGTAGACATACTATTTCATTTTGTAGTTAGTGATTCATTCGAAGTCTCACATCCCTCGAATCAGTGTATACAGCCGGCCGAAGTGGCCGCGCGGTTCTGGCGCTGCAGTCCTGAACCGCGAGACCGCTACGGTCGCAGGTTCGAATCCTGCCTCGGGCATGGATGTGTGTGATGTCCTTAGGTTAGTTAGGTTTAACTAGTTCTAAGTTCTAGGGGACTAATGACCTCAGCAGTTGAGTCCCATAGTGCTCAGAGCCATTTGAACCATTTGAATCAGTGTATACAGGGTGTTAGGAGTATAAGTTCAGATATCTTTATTGATGACATGACAGTGTAGTGAACGGCTTTACATTAGCTTGCAAACTAATAATTACAGCTATTAGTGGTAGTATGTTTTTAGGTTGGTTACCATCACAACCAAGTGCGTGTGGTACGAGTAAGCCATTAATTTTTACACTCGTCTAGGCAGCAGGTCAGGTGTTGAAGTTTGAACCCAAAACGCTTAGTCTATACTGACAGACGCAGTCCACTTAATGATGCTCTGCGCTCGCTGCCGAGGCAGCAGCCTCGGCCGCGAAGGAGTTCTACCGATCTCTATCCGGAGGAGCTCCGCACATCCGCCGCTCCCATCGGCCGCTCCACCTACGACAGGGCTGACAAAGAATTCGGTCCGCAGGCCGTGTACTGACATGATTGCCGTACAGCTTAACCTCGCTTCACTCTTCCCCTACCGCCACGCCACAGTGTCTCACAATGACAAGAGGTAAACTGTGAACGCGCCGCCCTTAAATCGTAATGCATTTGCTCTACGTAGTACTTGCATTCACATTTCTCAACAACACAGATAAAAAAGAAAACTAATTTTTAGTATTATTTAATTATTTTTGGCGCGCTGAAGATATGAGCTTTATCTGGTACAAACTCTCGGCGTACGGACAGAAGCAGACAATTTCACAGATTTTCGCACTCAGCTTGCCACGTAATCGTAGCTTGTATCGAAAAAACCTATTTCACATTCCTATGTTGATAGAAATTGTAACACATTTTCAACCTCATTATGGAGTCGTGGAAACTCTACCTGACGAATGGAATGTAGTCGTCCTGCACAGCGTGAGCGTTAAAGGCATTTGCAGATCAGTCAGTTACATCTGCACATGCACAGGGGTGCTTTCAACTAAACCGGTGAACGGTCCCAAAAACAACTCACTAACAGGAGTAAGACTGACAGTATCTTGAAAATTTGCAGGAAAGTAACCTTGTAATTCTTTCGATGAATTCCTCGAATCCCTCGTTTTCGTTAACACCAGAGAGCTTAGGGAACTGGACCGTATCAGAAAGTGTCCAGGCTACAACACATTTACAAAAAGTCAGAAATAAGTTGTTCCCTTCCTTCCAATGTCCTACTATGGGCAATGTGCAGTTCAAATGGTTCAAATGGCTCTGAGCACTGTGGGACTTAACTTCTGAGGTCATCAGTCTCCTGGAACTTAGAACTATTTATACCTAACTAACTGTTCCAGACTGAACAGTGTGCAGTCAAGCCACTTAAAAGGCGAGGTCTGCAATCGTTTCCCTTCGTAAACTACGAACAGCGAGTTTTAAATCTGAAAATTGTTCCAGGCATGCTCCTTCACTTGATTAATGTAATTTGCTATAATATATCAAGTCTCAATACTCTTCGTTCACTTCCATCACAGACTGTTGCAACTGACGGCGGCATAATACGTGCGACTTCAGAAGTTGTACTATTCGTATCACCAGTTTCTTCACGAGCTTCATGCCTGCAAATTTAGCATAAAGTGCTTCTTGTTATAGAGATAAAATTAATCCTTTCTTTCGATCGTTGTAAATTTTGGTTCTTTCTTTGATAACTAAATCTTTAATTTATTTCTGCATCGTATTGTAATGTCGTTTCGTAGTACTTTGGCAGTACCCGTTGCTTACACGTCCTCATAATATATACTGAGAATTTTCATCCTTTACTTCTTTCTTCTTTAAAGGCTTGTTAGAATAGATTGCAAGACTGCCTTTTTTGTGCAGACAGCTAGTCAACCTCTAAACATCTTTTGTACCACAAATAATATAGTGAAGGGTAAAGAGCGCTGACATCACGATTCTGCCGAACTGAAGACAGCTGTGTCCGCGGAAAAATGTCTCACCGTGATGGCAAGTCAAATGTCGCGCTGTTCCGGCTACTTTCGTGAATGGCCAAGCAAAGCCGAGATCGGTCTGGCTTTGGCTCGCCCGCTGCCCGCATACAAAGCACGCGTGAAATTTGGCACTCCGTGACCAGCTCTTGACGTACGACGAAACTGGGGATTGCGCACGCACAAAGGCTTACGATGGGCCAGACCACCGTACCACCGTACAAGACTCAGAGACTGCGAGATGAACTTGCTAATGGACTATCAGCCAGACGTGAAATAATGCCACCTAAATTTGATAACGAAGAGGATGTCACATCTAACGCAGCGGAACCGACATTTACCGAGTTCGTCAGATTCTGAGCCTCTGAACACGTCGGACAACGATTATGCTCAACCACAGAATCACGACGAAGACTAACAGTTGCAACTTGTTTTCCATCAATGGTCGGGAAGAAAATGCAAAAGTTCCAATGAAACGGAGGACATCGCGAAACGACAGCAACCTGTGCCTTTCAAACAAACATGTACCGTTGCAGCCTGACTACGATCAGATTGAGTTCAACAGAGCACACTACAGCTGGAACTAGCAACGACTCAAAGCCTCTACCGATGCAAAATCCTTCAGTACCACCTGCTAGGATCCCGCCTATTACCATCCAGTGCTAAGAGCAGTACCTATTCCTGAACAGTGAATTGAAGAAACATGTCGAAGGACTCGTAAGGGCGATTTATAAGGGCGATACAATGTAATATCATTTCTTACCATTGATTGACCAGGGGACCGACCTGCGGTTCTTCAAGGATTAAAAATTCCGTTTTTGTGTACACCATTAGCCAACGGACAATTCTCTCAAAGTTGTTATCAAGAACCTGCCCACGGGAATCACAGAAGAGGAGATAGGACAAGCTCTGTACAACATTGGTTTCCAACAAGCCTCAATCCATTATTTTAAATCGAGAGACGTGAAAAATCAGCAACCTAATACAACAGTCAGTTCACTGTAGGATCCTGCCGGGAGGCCCAGCGAACGAGTCAACATACGGCGCGAAACACTTTCTCGGCACCGAAGGGATAATTGAAACATATCGATCAAAAGAGTAGCCACCACAGTCTAGAACATGTCACGTTTCTTCCATACGGCAATTATTGCCACATGCCATCTATGTGTGTGATGTGTATCGACCACCATCCGTCCAAGGTTGCCAAAAACTACCAAAACAAAAGGCAGAATGTGTAAACCATTAAGCCCAATATCCCGCTACATGGAGAGGATGCTCCAAATTCCAGGAGGTACTGCATATTTAAAATGCGTAGGGGCAAGGGCACAGACGAGACAACTAACGGTTGCTGTCCCACTCAAGTGAATGTTGCCAACTAAAAGGAATTTCCGTCTTTACGGCGGAGAACGACACAGTCTACAGCCGCCTCGCATACCTGACCTGGCATCAGTGGTCAACAGCCTACTGCGACTACAACGGACGCACATTCATAGTTCGATTTCTCGGAAGTCCTGAAGATGGTCCCGAGTGTAACGGAACTTCTAACGACTCTCCGCCAGAGGAACATTTTTACCGCCATTCAAGAGGTCTTACGAAAATTTAATGAATGACATAACACCCTATGAAAACTACTCACCTTAGCAGATGGAACGATAAAGATACGAACCTCCAATAATGGTCCACAGACCAACAAGGCTGGATGACATTACACTCTGTATATTGAAAGCGAACGGCGTCTACAGTAAGAAGGTGGACGTCGAGGATTTCCTCACGCGTTTTAAGATCGACATTCTATTCCTGACAGAAACACACCTCCGTCCTACTCAACCTTTCACTTCAGTTAACGTCTTCACTCGCTTGGCTTCATTACATGGGTTGCTGCATATGTTCTTGGATTGGAAACCTCTCTTCAAGCACCATTTTCAGGTAAAACGCGACAAAACGTGCTTCATCTATTATATATGCTGCTGATGTGTCAACATCTGAAAGTGAGGACCAAGTTATGCCTTTGACGAACAACGATCCTGACGTAAATCTTAAATGGATGTTCCTCCTGGGGGATCCCGAATAATGAAACTACCTCTTTAATTGCTTTTATATTAAACACTTACATACATAATTTTTCCTGACAAAGACAACTCAGACATAAGGTATTCATTTATCACCCACAATATGCAAGCCAAACACAGTCTGACTGCTATACATTGACAACATGACTTCCAATAATTAACACAAAAGAATGGCCCTGAATTGCTATAAATTCTAACAGTAATACAAATCAAAAAAATATGAATTTAAAGAAATATGAAACTACCTCCGACTCTGTTAATTGCTTAACCTCATTACAGTCACGTATATCGATGGTGAAAACCCTACTCTTTTTTATAAGTCACTTACCTCACAGAAAATCCTCATAGCACGAACTACAGCAATTAAAGCAAGAAGCAACCACAGCCAGCTAAATAAAAATATTCTAACTACTATAAAATTTTATCTTATTCATGTAACATCCAGTTCCAAAAATTATATAGTTGTTAATAACTCCACTACCCAAAGATTATAAAATCATACATCAACCTTCATACTTTTCCTTTCGTACTTTCGTGTAAAAATATCATTTCATCTCACTTTAAAATGCATGTCCTACCAACTCAGAGTCTCCAATAAGAATATCATATCCATATACTTCCCTATCCACTCGCTAATTGCTAATCCGTCCACCCACAGAATCTCTGCCGAGGTCGTAGAGCACTGACAGCAATATTAACACAGTGTACAGCGCTGCCAACATACAAACAGGCTACTTACAATAACAGCACTCTCGAACCACAGCACACCATACAAAACCGATGCCTACGGTTAATCTTTGTTGGACATAGATGGACAAGGATCACAGATCTCCGTCAGGAACATCACATAAAAACCATCAGGGAATTAATCTCATCATTCTCTCAAAAACAGCTATCTGCCATCAAAGCAACAAGGCCCACTACGAGACATCTTGATTATCTGAAAAGTGGTGCCGCATCAGAGCTCCCTACGCCATCATCGCGGCACCCCATTAGTATAACACAGTAATGTAAATTTGTAAACAACAAAAGGAGAAAAAGTGATGTAACTTTGTGTGACAGGAATGTAAAGTAAACTGGAAGAGTAAATTACATTAAATGAAATGTAATGAAGTATTTTACCAATAGCTTAGGAGGGTCAAAGATCCTAGTGCCCAATACCTTTTTCTAGCGGAATCTAGAGAAAATCACCCCTTCACTCTTTACATCTAGGAAGTCCAGCCAGGAGGTGGTATACTTCCGTGAAACCACACCAAAAGGTACAAATAGCCACAGTATCTGCACATATAAAACCCTGTATATTCTTCGCGTAATCAAGACCTCAGGCCGTATTCATACTTCTGATGCGGGTCGCTGTGGCCGAGCGGTTCTAGCAGCTTCAGTCGGGAACCGCGCTGCTGCTACGGTCGTAGGTTCGAATCCTGCCTCGGGCATGGATGTGTGTGATGTCCTTAGGTTAGTTAGGTTTAAGTAGTTCTAAGGTACTGATGTCCTAAGATGTTAAGTCCCATAGTGCTTGGAGCGATTTGAACCATTTTTGAACCATACTTCTGATAAGAAGACAATCAGACCAATGAGCTAAGCTAAGCTTGTACAGGGTGTCTAAGGAAAAATAGTCAATATTCAAGGACGTCACAGGAACGATCATTCAAAGAGAAAATTCTGTTAAACATTGGCACTAAAATGCGTATCTTACGATCTACGATTACTTCTTTGTCTTCGATAATGTGAAACGCATAATTGCTTTCCTTATTGTGAAAGGTGGTGGTACGTATCCAAAAAAGAAAAATCTAGCAAATACTGGCTCTGATGTGCAGAGCATGAGATCTGTGAGCACATGTTCATCTTCCCCTACTCTGAAACAGCAATTTGTGACAAGATTTCTCGTGAAGTAAATCAAAAGTGCGGCTAAAATAATTTAAAAATCGATTACAAACAGTATTGATGGGTGTAAAATATTTGTTTACAATGGTTATAGGTTTTTGTCTGAATCTGACCATTTTCGAACCATCTATACCGTGATGGTAGGCGGTGGTCGTGAACGGAACAGGTGTTGTTTCTCCACGTGTTTGACCGAAAACCGTTACCTTTGTAAATCGATATTTTATTGCGGCAAAGATGTTTTTAATCCATTTTTAAAGCACTGTGAAAAAAATCTACTGAACAAGTGCACATAGTTCGTAAGGTATGCATTTTAGAGATCATGTTTACTTGACATTAGTTTCCTGTTTTGATCTGTACTATCACCTCGCATAATTTGGAACGCAAAGAGCTTGGAGTAGAAGCGATGTTTCACAGTATCGAAGACATAGAACTGCTCACAGTTCTTACGGTATGCA
Organism: Schistocerca cancellata; assembly: GCF_023864275.1. Taxonomy (NCBI): domain Eukaryota; kingdom Metazoa; phylum Arthropoda; class Insecta; order Orthoptera; family Acrididae; genus Schistocerca; species Schistocerca cancellata. Next base: position 411,435,989 of record NC_064631.1, read on the forward strand.
TCTAACAGTAAATGTTTGCAGCATTTTTTTGGTTAGAATGATCATTCCCTGTCATATTCCGGAATAATGACCACTCCTCCTGGGACACCATGTATTTTAGTGAAGTGAATTTACCTTTCAGTGACAAGTTCTTCAGAATAATGACAGAAGTCAGTTCAGAGGAAAAGGCATTGTGTTCACGTAACTGATCAATCATGTTAAAACTGTAGATCTGAGATTCGCTTGCCAGACAAAAGGCCTACTGCCATTTCTGCGTATTGGCTAGTTTTCACTATGTGAGATCTCGCAGGATTTAGGTACTGCGATCTTTGCGTACGTCTAGTTATGATTAACAATTAACATGCGCTCGTTTGGAGATGATGTGTCGAAAGTTGAACGAAAGGTAGCGGTTTGATGGGCAGAGTGGAGAAAAGTGCTAAAGCAAGAGCCAAGGGAAAAAAAAATCTCTGCGATAGTTGGGTCGGATTGTAAGAGCAGTAGAGGAATGTCGCTGCCTGCAATAGGTCGTGCAAGGGTAGGTCTTGTTGGTACTCTGTATTATGCAGGAGGACACCTTTGAAGTTGTAAAGTGTTGTTACTCGGCGGCTGCTGCTGGGTACCGGCGTTGGCTTCTTGAACAGCATCATCATACCTGTAACAATTGGGTTCATCATTAGTTAGTGCGCGATGGGTCATATACCGGATTCACAGTGTACTAAGTGTTGGTGGTTTGGTTGTTCATTAGTTTGCGAGCTCGTCGGCTTCGTTGCTGTAGCCTGTTGGTCAGCTGTGATAGAACCTGCCATATCCAGTCGATTGTGAATTCGTCATAGGTGGTTATGCTCTAGCTAGCAGTGTCTTTGGCCGCTGAAAGGATAATTCGATTGTCTCGAGCTCCTGCTTAGTCGTGTAGCGTGTTTTTTGAATACTTCCTTGAAGGTTTCAAGGCGGTATTCATTGTGAAGATCCACGGTGCGAATGTAGCGTGCAGCATTGCTAAAGATGCATAGCACTTTGTTCTGTGTGATCTGCAGGCGGCGCAGGTGTGTAGGTGCTGCATTTCCCAGACCGGAGCTGCCTACGTCATCAGAGGGCTAATCAGTGTCTTGTGTATGGGCCTCGACACCCTCCTACTTAGAGTGTTTTCCCTGCTGAGCATCGTGTAGAGTTTTTTGAGCCTTGCGTGCGTTCCGTTGGCAATGGATTCTGTGTGGTCCCCCCAAGTGAGTTTCCGGTCCAGCCAGATACTTAGGTATCCGAAGTTCTCTCTGAAACATATTGGGCGTGCGTGTAGTGATACGTGTGTACAGTGTTGATGTTTGCGCAGTACGTTCGGTCTGTGTATGGACAGAACTGCTTCGCACTTGTCGACGTTTACTTTAATACATCATCGTTTCAACCAAGACTCGTCTGTTGACTTATTCAGCGATGCATTTTGCGATTAATGTTCCCTATACATGTTTGATATTGTATTTCTCCAGCCTGTATACGAGTACGTGGGTATAAACCGGGAAATACGCTGTAATCGAATTCACCGACGAATGCATTGCTCCGCTGAATATTGCCGGGCCTTCCGTCACTAACTGCAGCTCAAGTGGTGCAAGAAGTCTGCCACTTACCCGAAATACGGGAGTTATGCGCGAGACGTCCGCGTCAAAAGTCGAGCAGCCAGATGCGAAACTGCCAGCCACTCACGTGGGCCGCTTCAAAGGCAGCGCGCGCGCGCTCCGACGCTCATTTCCACGTCGTTTCCTCTGTCAGCTCCGCTCCACCCTGCTCTGCTCTCTCTGCTGTCACGCCAGCCGCCCCCCCCCCCCTCTCCCTCAGTCCCCATCGCCCACGAGCTTCTATTTCCCAGATGTACAGAGTGCTCCTCCACTTTGCCGCCGCCCTCGGGGACTTTCACGCGCCACTGCTTTAACGCATCTTTTACAGTTGCTTTGACGAATTCGCGAACACATTGTATTCGTTTCTTGGAACGAATGGAGTGACCAGCCAACTGCGAAAAGACGCGAAAGCGGTAGGATCCCTCATTGTGAAGGCAACTGTTCACAGGTTGTAACATTTGTTGAAGGCGTGGTACTCTAAATAATACTCTTTGGATTGGTTACTGAGGGATATGAACGTTATTCATAAGCTCATTCCCTGCTGAAGGCAGGTGCGCCAACTTGCCTATCCTATTGCGCAAGCAGAACGACGGACGTAGTTATGTTACACACATCTAGACGTTGTAGAGTGGGCTTAGTAGATCAAGCTTTGCGTGGGAACAGAGCTATAGAGCGTCAAAGTTATAGGCGCCAGAACCAGTAAATGTATATACATACACGGGGATTCCGTGGTGATGATAATAAAAACTTTGAAGATGGTGACGACGGCTAAATGTATCCATTTGAGGTAAGGGTTTCTGATTCGGAAACAAAGGAGTCGAATGTTACTAAGAGAGAACCTTTTTGTCTCCTCTGACAGTCGATTTCATGTTCTCGTACTATTGTTGATAAGACTGCAGGGGATCCAGCTTTCAGAGGTGGTAATATGGACAAAGACAAGGAAAAAATGTCAGGTAAACATGGGCTCTGAAATGCAAACCGGAGGAGGTATGAGCACTTGTTTATTTTCACTACTGTGAAACGTATCTCCTCTATTCAGTAAGTGCTCATATCTCCTCAGGTACACATTTTAGAGCCCATTTTTACTGGTCTATCTTCTTCTTTTGGTCCATACTACCACCTCCGAAAGTTTCCTACCCTACAATCATAGCAACAGCACTACCCGTACATGTATTGACCTGTCAGAGTTGTCAGAACAGTCATCACTTCGTTTGTTTCCGATACAGGGACTTTCATGTCGTCTCGTTGTCTCCGTAGAGCTGTACCATTGGAAGCAAGGAGAGGATGTTGTTTGGTGGCCGGTATCCTGTTTCTACAACACAAACTGCATGCATATATTAACTGGGATTTTTATTCCTAAGAATAGAAAATTATTTAACTCTAGACAGTCGTTGCGGTACAAGCTCTCCTTAATTGTCCACGTTAGCCCGACTGCTGGTGAAGTACAAAGTCCGCTGTGTGCACTCCTCTGGTCGCTGTGTGCTGCCTAATCCTTAGCTAGAGGCTGTGACTGCGACTCCGACTCGGTGACTCGCTCGATGACAGACTCGAACTCTCTCGGTGCGACAGACGGCGACAGACTGGCCCTAAGGTCCACAGTGGCGATCTAAATACTGGCAGCCAAGAGGGCGTTGGTGGAACGTTTCCTGCGAGTCTGTCGTTGGCCTCTATCTATATTCGCCAGCACAGGTACTCTTACCTGAAATACATACATTTATCCTTCTCCACATCCTTGAAGGTATGTAACATCATCAAGGGATGACCCTGTAAATACATACCTTTAAGGTTCTGGCGCCAATAACTTTAACACTCTGTAGCATCGTTGGACAGTGTTTCTGAACAAGGGTTCCTAAGTAAAACTTGTTCAAAGTCTCCTCTACAACCTGTAGCAAGCGTGGAACACAAATCGTGAAACACCCTTGTACAGGAGAAACCTAACTCTGTCGACATAATTCTTGAGAGACTGTTTTGGTATAAGGCATGGACTGCCAAGAATTCTGTATGCATGCAGTGCTCTGGCTTGCAAACGGACTTCCTGTCGCTTGGCTGCACACTTCTATCACTGTCGTGCCAGGCGCTCTGAGCGGTAATATGGTGAAGAAAGGGAAACTGCAAACGTGCCGCTTTAAGATGGCACGACAGTTGTGTAAGAGCCACTGAATACTGTTCAACGAAAGTGAGCACATGCAGTGTGCTGTAATATGGCATTAGTTATAAAGATTGCAATTACTGCATGCAGTAAGCTTTCTGTCTATATTTCTGGTGCTTACAGGTTTATGTGCTCACTTTCACATCGGTCACAACGCCACTGGCCAATCGTGCAGTACATAATAAATTGAATACTTGTGGGGAACGGCCATGGTAGAAAACTTCAGAATGTGCTTGCATATTTCAAAACAACATGGAAACTAAATCTCATGCTTCTTGACAGAGCATAGCGGAACGATGCAGGAGACCCGCACTGCCGTACTAGGCGAGGTGTAATGGAGGAGGTTTGCCGTTGCCTTCCTCCGACAGTAATGGGTGATGAATGGAGATGATGAAGACGACACAACGACACCCAACCATCTTGGGGTAGGTGAAAACCCCTGCCCCCCCTCGGGAATCGGACCCGGAACCCCGTGCTCGGGAAGGGAGAATGCTATCGCAAGACCTGAAGTTGCGGACTCATAGCAAAATAGATAAAAAAAGAAGAAAACATATTAAAAATCATGTAATTACATTTGGCGAGCTCAAGACATTAAAGACTTTACATCTGGAACAAACTGTCGACATAAGGACAAAATATCTTTGCAGGAAGCTGAAGTCAAAAATTCGAAAAATATGTTCGCCACACAGTTGATTTGCCAAAAATCAAATAGAATAAGTTATATTCTGACATGATGGTGTAACCTACAGTGCCGGGTTGTTTTAACGTGACTGTGTATTTTTCACTCATATACTGTGTGCGTGTGATGTAATATGTGAACTGAAAATAAAAAATATAGTTTTTAAACGTATCAAGTCGTCTTTTATTTATTTTCCTTCATACGGGGTCAACATTGTATAATGTCATAGTAATTCTATCTTACACTAAATTCTTCAAAAAATGTTCAGATGTATGTGAAATCTTTTGGGACTTAACTGCTAAGGTCATCAGTCCCTAAGCTTACACACTACTTAACCTAAATTATCCTAAGGACAAACACACACACACATGCCCAAGGGAGGACTCGAACCTTCGCCGGGATGAGCCGCACAGTCCATGACTGCAGCGCCCTAGACCGCTCGGCTAATCCCGCGCGGCACACCAAATTCTTGTCAAGTGTTATAAAAATAGAGTTTTTATAGATTATCTACACCTTTGATACGTGTACAGTGTTAAAAAGGTGAAAAACTTTTTCAGGATTTCCTGAAAAAAATGAAAATGGCAGGAAAGAAAAGATGCCATTCCTCCGCCAATGTTAAACATTTGTGGTTCACACTTTTTTTGTGTATACAATCCGTGGTAGTCAACAAATCTGCGTATGGGTTTGAAAAAATAATAAGTATTACATAACTGAAAAATTCAAAAGCATGAAAAAATTTTGTTTCGCAAATTGGATTTACCCACGTAATTCAGTGTGCCAAGATATGTTCTGACACATATTTTCAGCCCCCTCTGAGTTTTGTCACTATCGAATTGATATTTCACTGGCACGTCCCCTTAAAGCTAAGAAAAGGCAGGTGATTAGTGTGAAAAGAAAATGTTTTGAGCGTCGTACACGAGGACAAGAAACATCTCATGATCCTAAGAAGTTCGATAGCACACGTGCAGCCACGGAACTATATGGCTTTCAATGTTGGAAGATTTCTAGATCTAGTTCTGTTGAATGGTTATGATGTCGTTCTCCACTAGATAAACCATAAACCAAACTACAGTCTCTAGTACATTAACAATTCTCTTCGCAAAGGCTTACATACGTACTGATACACATCAAGATATTCAGAGAATCAATCGCGATAATTCTAAATGCTCCTGAGTTTTATATTACATTGGCTTCTCCATCGTGTATAATATGAGAAGAATTTTAGTTCATTTTATGTGCATTGTGCAAAAAATTAGATTTTAAGGATTTCCTTACATATTATTATCATTTTCATTATTTTCAGTCATAGTAATGAGTCACTTATTATTTTCGGTTAACAAAATATGCGTATGTGAAACGGTAAAAAAAAGAATAGAGAAAACAGAAAAATGAATGTAAAACGTAAAATAGCAATTTAAAACATAAAACAAATATACAGGGCTATTACAAATGATTGAAGCGATTTCATAAATTCACTGTAGCTCCATTCATTGACATATGGTCACGACACACTACAGATACGTAGAAAAACTCATAAAGTTTTGTTCGGCTGAAGCCGCACTTCAGTTTTCTGCCGTCAGAGTGCTCGAGAGCGCAGTGAGACAAAATGGCGACAGGAGCCGAGAAAGCGTATGTCGTGCTTGAAATGCACTCACATCAGTCAGTCATAACAGTGCAAAGACACTTCAGGATGAAGTTCAACAAAAATCCACCAACTGCTAACTCCATTCGGCGATGGTATGCGCAGTTTAAAGCTTCTGGATGCCTCTGTAAGGGGAAAGCAACGGGTCGGCCTGCAGTGAGCGAAGAAACGGTTGAACGCGTGCGGGCAAATTTCACGGGTAGCCCGCGGAAAATTGCTCATGCCAAAACTGGAGACCGACAGCGCCGACTTCATCTTTCAACAGGATGGTGCTCCACCGCACTTCCATCATGATGTTCGGCATTTCTTAAAAAGGAGATTGGAAAACCGATGGATCAGTCGTGGTGGAGATCATGATCAGCAATTCATGTCATGGCCTCCAAGCTCTCCCGACGTAACCCCATGCGATTTCTTTCTGTGGGGTTATGTGAAAGATTCAGTGTTTAAACCTCCTCTACCAAGAAACGTGCCAGAACTGCGAGCTCGCATCAACATGCTTTCGAACTCATTGATGGGGACATGCTGCGCCGAGTGTGGGAGGAAGTTGATTATCGGCTTGATGTCTGCCGAATCACTAAAGGGGCACATATCGAACATTTGTGAATGCCTAATAAGACTTTTTGAGTTTTTGTATGTGTGTGCAAAGCACTGTGAAAATATCTCAAATAATAAAGTTATTGTAGAGCTGTGAAATCGCTTCAATCATCTGTAATAACCCTGTGACACAAATAATTAGAATGGTAATGAATGTTGAAATATTGTAATTAGTTATGTTACAAATATTCCGACAGCGCATTGTGTAAAACTTATTATCGAAAGAGGCATTATAGAAACCAGCTTCACTACACTAGCATGTATGTGACTTGAAAGCTTCCTTCATCTATGCTGTAACGAAATACTTCATGATTCAAAATGAAATAATGATGGTTTGAGATTTTGCAAAATTTCAAATTATTACAAAAGTTGATTACTCAGTTTTCAAGAACAGTACATGTCTACTGTTATATGCAATACAATTTTTGTACATCGTCGTGTCGAAAATATTCCCTCTGAACCTGAAATGCGAAATTACCTTTCTGCGTGCGTTTCACCCCTTAAAAGTGAAACTGGGCACAAACAAAAAATTACGTAATGCACTGTTTTTTCCTCTGTAGACACCCGCCTAGCTTCATTAAGATCCTTTATTCATACTTCGGAATGTTGCCTTGTAATTAGTCCAGCGGGTAAGGTAAATGGTATATCTACTTAGGAAGATATGACATTTGTGAATCGGAGTGAATTGCTTGATTCCTTGAACGTGATGGGAGAGGCAGGGGCTGGGGGAGGGACGGTGGACTGGATGTGCATTGAAGCAGAGGAGCCGTGGCGGTTCAGCGCTGTGCCTGCTTCCACAAACGGCGACTGCTGCTGGTCAGTGGGCGGTCCGGCTTGCCGCACACTAATCGCGCCTGTTGTTGTATGCAGATGAGCTGGCTCTGCCGGCAGCCCACCTGTACCCGCGACCCTGCAGCACGGCGGGCGCGTCCCGTTAACGACCGTTAACTGGCTGCCGGTCGCCAACTGAAACCTGGGGCCCAGAGCGTGGCCACATCTCGGAGACCAAGGACTGTTAATAGCGTCCTATCCTCCGTGCTTTGACAAGCTAATGATGCCAAAACCATATTTAAAGGGAAGTTCTGCAACCCTGGGCTAGAACAGGAGGCAAATTAAACGCATGGTAAGTTTATTGAGCGGGCATGCTAAAGCCAGGAAACATCTACAGAATGTCCAAGGAACAATAGTAAATTTTCAGTTATATAAGAGGTGTGGTTCTCCAGACTTTACTGTCTAGCACTGTCCTTAGTTTCTTCAGGCAGGCAAGAAAAGTGTAGAATCTTATTTTCAATTTTGTGTATGAGGTGTGTACGAAAATGCTTTTTGCTGTTTGCTCCATGTCGCACGAGGAAATGCTGGCTAATTATCAGACCGTGTTCTACAGACGCAGCAATCGGCAGTGTAGGTTACTAAAGAAAAGGTGGCCGACGGTCCGCTAGGGTGCGACGCCATTGTCAAGTCCTCTCTGCTCATTCTTTCAAAAATTGATGTTTGAAATTGGCGTTCTTAAAATGTCAGTTTACGAAACGTCTTGTATCAACTGATTATAAATAAAAAGAGTGTTAATTTAAAGGTGTGGTAACTACTTATGTTGAGTAGCGCCGGCCAGGGTGGCCGAGCGGTTCTAGGCGCTACAGTCTGGAACCACGCGACCGCTTCGATCGCAGGTTCGAATCCTGCCTCGGGCATGGATGTGTGTGATGTTCTTAGGTTAGTTCGGTTTAAGTACTTCTAAGTTCTAGGGGACTGATGACCTCAGAAGTTAAGTCCCATAGTGCTCAGAGCCATTTGAAACCATTCGAGTAGCATATTGATTCTACCAATGAGCACGTAAGAAATTTTCTCAGTTTTATTGATTCGTGAATAACATTGAAAGTTTGTGGTTATAACTTTGAATAGTCCATCGAAATAGTTTTACTTAAATTTCATACTGGTGTTAACCAAGACTTAACACAAGAACAATACGTTTACGCTATCTTCGCCTCAAGAAATAGAATCTGTTACAGATTAGATATGGGCTCGACATCTAAGTGAACAAAATAATTGTGTAGAAATACAGATTTTACATTGTCTCCGAAAAGTTTCATTGAAATTTTGATTCTAAAACAGTTAAACTGATATACCTAAATATTACGCAACAGATCGCTCAAATAGTGTCTGTGGCTGGTGGAATTCAGTGACCCGAAACAGATAAAGCAAATTTCTCACTACGGTGACGTTTTACGTGGAATTTTTAAAGAAGCTGCTTCTCGACTAGGCAGGCTAAACCATCCTGCTGTATATAAGAAGAGATTGGAATCCTTTTTTCACTAAAAAGGTTATAAAATAAATACAGAGGAATATTCGTATGTGGTGTGTTCCCATAGATTAACGCGGTCACTTACATCAGCGAAGGAAGCTAGTAGGAAAACGTTAACCAGTTTCTATTACACCCGAAGTCAGTTACGAGCAGAATCAATTAGATAGTAGATCTGCGACTATAGTGTGCGAACATTGTTGTGTCACAAGTCGCAATGCAGCTACACCTCCTCATCAACTGTTCAAGACAATCTCCAGGATGTGAAGAAGAGAAAAGTGTTTCTACCGCAAATCTTGGTTCCTGGACAAAAACAACGAAGCGTGGATGTCTGCAGCGACTTGATTGAAATGCAAAGCTTGGACCCTTTGTTTTCTGGAAAAAATCATCATGGGTGAGGATACTTCGTGATCTCAGTACAAAGCTGACAAAAATATACACTCCTGGAAATTGAAATAAGAACACCGTGAATTCATTGTCCCAGGAAGGGGAAACTTTATTGACACATTCCTGGGGTCAGATACATCACATGATCACACTGACAGAACCACAGGCACATAGACACAGGCAACAGAACATGCACAATGTCGGCACTAGTACAGTGTATATCCACCTTTCGCAGCAATGCAGGCTGCTATTCTCCCATGGAGACGATCGTAGAGATGCTGGATGTAGTCCTGTGGAACGGCTTGCCATGCCATTTCCACCTGGCGCCTCAGTTGGACCAGCGTTCGTGCTGGACGTGCAGACCGCGTGAGACGACGCTTCATCCAGTCCCAAACATGCTCAATGGCGGACAGATCCGGAGATTTTGCTGGCCAGGGTAGTTGACTTACACCTTCTAGAGCACGTTGGGTGGCACGGGATACATGCGGACGTGCATTGTCCTGTTGGAACAGCAAGTTCCCTTGCCGGTCTAGGAATAGTAGAACTATGGGTTCGATGACGGTTTGGATGTACCGTGCACTATTCAGTGTCCCCTCGACGATCACCAGTGGTGTACGGCCAGTGTAGGAGATCGCTCCCCACACCTTGATGCCGGGTGTTGGCCCTGTGTGCCTCGGTCGTATGCAGTCCTGATTGTGGCGCTCACCTGCACGGCGCCAAACACGCATACGACCATCATTGGCACCAAGGCAGAAGCGACTCTCATCGCTGAAGACGACACGTCTCCATTCGTCCCTCCATTCACGCCTGTCGCGACACCACTGGAGGCGGGCTGCACGATGTTGGGGCGTGAGCGGAAGACGGCCCAACGGTGTGCGGGACCGTAGCCCAGCTTCATGGAGACGGTTGCGAATGGTCCTCGCCGATACCCCAGGAGCAACAGTGTCCCTAATTTGCTGGGAAGTGGCGGTGCGGTCCCCTACGGCACTGCGTAGGATCCTACGGTCTTGGCGTGCATCCGTGCGTCGCTGCGGTCCGGTCCCAGGTCGACGGGCACGTGCACCTTCCGCCGACCACTGGCGACAACATCGATGTACTGTGGAGACCTCACGCCCCACGTGTTGAGCAATTCGGCGGTACGTCCACCTGGCCTCCCGCATGCCCACTATACGCCCTCGCTCAAAGTCCGTCAACTGCACATACGGTTCACGTCCACGCTGTCACGGCATGCTACCAGTGTTAAAGACTGCGATGGAGCTCCGTATGCCACGGCAAACTGGCTGACACTGACGGCGGCGGTGCACAAATGCTGCGCAGCTAGCGTCATTCGACGGCCAACACCGCGGTTCCTGGTGTGTCCGCTGTGCCGTGCGTGTGATCATTGCTTGTGCAGCCCTCTCGCAGTGTCCGGAGCAAGTATGGTGGGTCTGACACACCGGTGTCAATGTGTTCTTTTTTCCATTTCCAGGAGTGTAGATATCCACATGAAGCGTAAAAGCTTTCACGACATGAACGACATTGAATCCAATGTGACGTGCGAGTTGCGCAATATGTCAAAGAACGACTTTTCTGACGGTTTGACACGGTTGTATGAACATTGTGTGCGATGTACTTACGTGGCGGAGAGCGGGGTCGGGAAAACTATGTACAAAACATGAAGCATTAAAAGCACTATCTTAACGAAATAAAATGGCTCTGAGCACTATGGGACTTAACATCTGAGGTCATCATTCCCCTAGACTTTAGAACTGCTTAAACCGAACTAACCTAAGGACAAGACACACATCCATGCCTGAGGCGTAGCGGTCGCGCGGTTCCAGACTGAGGCGCTTATATCCGCTCGGCCACAGCGGCCTACCTATCTTAACGTTTCTCTATTTTTTTAATTAATGTAGTATCGAATCATTGCGAACTAAGGGGGTATACACGTCAACCAATTACGCAGTTAGATTCAACTATAAACTGTACAACTAAAGAGGACTAAATTTTAGATACTTTTATGTAAGTGGGATGTTTTAACGTGCAACTGGAATTACAAAGCGAACCAAGAGCTTTCTGTAGAGCGAAATTTTCGCATTGGAATATTATTTTAGTATTTATTTTCGTATGGGTACATATTTTTGGTAGAAAACTGCACCAATTGAATTCTGAAAGCATTGCGTTTTAAGATACAAACATACTGCAATACAATAATTTTGAATGAAAAGATACTTTTGAAATATCATGCTTCTCAGAAAACGTAAAATGTATGTTTGTGAAAGGAAAACGATGGCTTTCAAATATGGTATGTTAATCCTAAAACAAATAGTTACTAGCACAGTGGAATTTTGAAGAGGGCATGTTTTTAGTGAATCGTAAATTTACAATATTTGATTATAGGAAAGGTTAGCTCAAAAACTAATCATAAAGTTAGTAAGAGTGGTCTGAAAACTATACTCTGAATGAAAAAGTTCAGAAAAATACATTGTGCAAAGAAATTTAGCTATTTTGAGTATTCTTGGTACGATGCGCATTCAAAAAGAAACGGGCCGGATGCTGTAAAATTCAAAGCGATGAAAGGAACGTAATCAACGCCTCAAAATCGCCGTAGGAAGAACATGGACACATACTCACGAGGCTGCCAACCGCCCACTGATCTCTATCATGCGGAAACCACTGAAATTTAGGCATCGGAAGAAGAGTACAAGAGGGTGTTGTGCGTCTGCTGAAAGCGGAAGGGGTGCGAGGTGCGGAAATTAATGACAGAGTGACGCAAATGTACGGAGAGCAGTACGTATCCGTTGCATTTCTGGTTGAAGGAAGGACGGACGTCGTTGGCCGGCGACGCTCGATCTAGAACGCCGCATCGCATTACCTCCTTTTCCAGTACCCACACGTGGATGTCATTATTGCAAACCGGTGGGTTGCAGTGGCAGCCATTCCACAAGAGGTGGGATTGCCCGTTGGAATAGCAGTGGACGTGCAATGGTGTCCGCACACTTGTGCCGTTTCTCGATTAATTTCCGTTCCCCGCTCTCCTTCCGCTGTACGGAAACGCAGGACGCCACTCTGCTCTTTCAAAGCCTCCGTTTCTCTTTATTCAGCACAACTGTACTGTGGACGATCGACACGTGCACGTGTTCGCTCTGTCATCACGCACGTGTACGACCATATCCCTCTAGCGGCGAGTTCGGGAGGCTCAGCAGCCTTATTGGGACCACACAATCTTTATTAGCCAATGGCGTTACGATCTATTATGCGTTTTCGTGCATTACCTGTAGAATAGAAAAAAATGTATTTAAGGAGTGGGATTATACGAAGAAGGGCTTTCCCACCTTGCTTCGTTTCAGACAAGATCGTTAAAAACTGGGGAAGGAAACTGCAGTATGTATGTTGCGTTCTTATAAAAGGAACCAACGTGGCTTTCCCCTTGACAGCTGCCCCATGCTCTCCCCTCCTTTTCCATCCTCTCTGACCTTTCCATCGGCAGGTCCCACCTGGTAGTTTCATTGTTCGTCGTGTGTGCTCCAAGTGGGTTTTAAGTGTGTTGTTTCGGAGTGTTTTTAATACTGTGGCCAACTTTTAACCTGTGCATGCGCATCCAGTGTCTTCTCTGTGTTTTAAGAATCGCCAACTGTCTTTTTTAACTTTCTGGTGACTTTTTTAACTGTCCCCAATGAACGTCTACATGTCAGTGTAATTTTACCTCCATTTTCTCCCCTTACTCTGTTTTACGTTCCCCTTTTTTATCTCCTTATGTATGTATTATTTTATTCTTGTTTTAGTTGTCGTGTCACTCAGCTGAAGAGCGGCGGATTGTGCTGCTGACAGCCCTCCCCTGCCCATATGGGGCAGGAGAATGAAATCACAATAAAGAAAAAAAAAAAACTTTCCCCTTGAGCGAAACCACGGCAAAATAAGGAAGACCGGATTGGTAATAGAAGCCCAGTCGCCACTAACAAGAGTGCAGTGTGTTACCTCAGCGCCACGTCACTCCGTGGTTACGAAACGGCGCACATTGTTTTGTCTGTTACAACGTTCATCTTAATTATGACCTCCAAAGAGCTTCGGCGCTATGCAGCTGCACACTAAAGTCCGTGACGCATAGCAGTGCACTACATAAAGCTGAACTGCTGCGAACAGAATCAATTAAAATACTATTAAACCCGGGTTAAGGTGGAAATCAGTGCGATTGATTTGAGAATGACTTAACTGCTGAGGTCATCAGTCCCCTAGAACTTAGAACTACTTAAACGTAACTAACCTAAGGACATCACACACAGCCATGCCCGAGGCAGGATTCGAACCTGCGACTGTAGCGGTCGTGCGGTTCCAGACTGTAGTGCCTAGAACCGCTCGGCCTTCTCTGATTTCCTGAAACTTTACCATTCCTAGTGCTTCTTGAGCCATGCCGCTGGCGACCACGTAATCTATGAGGTGTAAACCTTAAACCTTAATATTTATTTCTTCGCTAGGGGAGGTCTGTCATGACCATCACATAGGCAAATCATGGAAAAATGGACGCGTTTTCATTCGTATTGCGCGAGTGTGGGATGACGAGACTTCATTAAAATATAAAGAACGGATTTTGTTTACCTTTTTTCAACATTTATCTCTTGTCTGACTCGATACCGCCTGCTGCCTGGGCGATTCCCTATACCTGCCAATATCTTCATGTCTGAGTACCACTTCCACAAAGCAATCTGAGTATTCCAGACCGACTACGGTCTGTTACTTCCGTGGAAAGGAGAATCGTCAAGACGTGGTATATCTGTCTATTTATCTATATTAGTAAACGTACACCACCAGAGTTACATGCTGTCAATCTCACGGCTTCCAAGAGAACCAAATATTTGATTTTCTGTATTTCATACAGTCATCAAAAATTTTAAAGAAACTCTCGTAATCTACCATAAAGAGCTGAAATCTTATGTCAAAGGCCTAAAGCAATAATTATTACTGTTACAAACTGTATATATGTGTTGAGGCAGCATAACTCGCGGTGCACAAATTACCATGACTGTATTCAGATGGTTTTTGAGAATGAGTGCAGTTAGCTACTTACAACAAACTACGCCCATAATTTCAAACATTTATGGAACTCTGAAGCGAAATGATGTTCTCAGCATCGGAGGTGAAGAGAAATTCATAGCATCGGTGTCTGCTAGAAAAGAAGAAATTCGATAATACCTTAGTTTTGATGAATTGTTTAACATAATACATGAGACCCACATTGCTATAGGTCATGGCAGCCGAACGCGGATGTTTCTGGAATTGGATCATAAGTACAAGAGTGTTGCTCTTGGATCAATCATTATTTATTTGGAATTGTGTGAACTATGTCAGAAAAAGCAAAAAACACTGAAAAAGGCTGTTGTAGTGAAACCTGTCATACACAGTGAAAAGGATTCAGGATGCCAAACTGACTTAATCGACATGCAGGCAAACCCAGACAACAAGTCGAAGTTCATACTTGTATACCAAGATCATTTGACAAAATTTGTTATCCTCTGCGCACTAACTTCGAGAAGGGCTGATGAAGTAACAAATCATCTTTTGGACATTTTTACCACCTGCGTGCCCCAAGTATCCTTCATTCTGATAATGGTAGAGAGTTTTGTAACCAAGTCATTCAAAGATTATGTTGGTTATGGAGTGATACAAAGAGAGTCCACGGGAAGCCGAGGCACAGTCACTATCAGGGATCAGTCGAAAGAGCAAATCAAGATATCGAAAATATTTTATCAACATGAATGGAAACAAATGAAACTTCAAAATGATCTGAAGGCGTGAGCTTAGTGCAAGCAATTAAAAATCGGGCATTTCATGAAGGGATCAGATGTTCACCATATGAAGCCATGTTTGGGGTTCCCAAGAAAATGGGAATTGCTACCTCATTTGTTTCACTTGATTTAATAAAACATATAAACACTGAAGAACACTTGGAGACAATGTTAAACACGACTTCCACTTCCACTAACTCACAGGAAATTGAAAACGACGGCCAAAGAATTGATGCCAGTGAATCAAGTACTGAAACAGAAGGAACGGAAGTAGAAAGTGCGGCTGCAGCAGGTGGGGAAGCACCAGAGACACAGGATTTGACGACAGTTAACAATTAGACAGGGGAATCAGCTGGTGGTTATGACGAGACGCTGACAACTGCCAACAATGTCAATAAAGTGAAACTGGTCCGAGAAGCTGCCAAAGAAGGTATTCAGTTGCAGGCGGAGAAAATGAAAGCAGCCTCATGTAGCAAAATTCCAAAACCCTCAGTTGGACAGAATGTGAGAATTAAAGTACCGGATGTAGACAGGGCAAAAATTGATGCAAAATCTATAACAGCAGTAGTGATAAATATTCTGGAAGACGAATTTTATCAACTTGGTACCAAAGCTGGTAAACTGAAGTCATTGTACATTAGGAACCAATTGACAATGTGGAAGGAAAATTTTATTAACATCAAGGAGTAGCAATAGGCGAAATTAGTCTACAGGAAGTAGTCGCAAAGCAAGCTTTTCATGGAGGACAAGAGTGCAATTGCTTAAAAACGTGTTCAGCTAAAAGATGCTTGTGTAAATCGTCTTCCATATTATGTAATTCGAAATGTCACAATAGTCAGCCTTGTTGTAACAAAAACTAACGTTCACAAGGTACCAATTTTTACAATATTTTTCGCTAATACGGAGTATTATTCATTAAAATCACATTGAAATGTGAGAATGTTTAAAATACATAAATTTACAACAAATACAAGCTATTTCAATAAATTTTAAGCTGATTTTTTTTTTAGTGAATACGGTTTTACCAGTTGGTATGATACATCCTAAGATTTACCATCGTCTCTTGGTAAAAGTTCAAAATCTATGCAGATAATAAGAAATTTCGGACTTTTACCACACCGTGATGACAAGTCTCAGGTTTCACCATTTAATTGTAGGATTTACCAATCATCTTACTTTTACAGTAATATATCTGTACTGACCAAAATGAGGTGTAGAGAATAGGCCTAATTTTCTAGGATTTCTCATAATCTTATTCGATTTTTCAAAGAATCTGAAAAAATGGAATTCTGTAGTTTAAATTCACGTCTGGTCATCAGGGTCTACGTTTTCCATGGTCATGAACATGAGCGGCTTCCTTTATCATCTTCCCCCAATTTGAATTTCTACTTGGTTTTTAAAGATCTCTTCGACGGGAATTTTAAACGTTAATCTTCCATCTCAGTTTTAATTCTTATTGTGAGGCGTTTAGAGATTGGGAGAGAGATACTTGATGAATGGCATGTAATTAGGTTTTACAAAAGCGCGAAACACCGTAGACGTGCGTAGAAATACGATTATTAATGCCCTCAAATTATTAAGCGTATTCTATAAAGACGAAAGCCGCTTTGTCATGCTGAAACTGGAATCTATTACCTGCTCTTGCTCCGTTCGGAAGGAGAAATCAAGTGTGGAAAGTCGAGTATAAACTTCAAAGGGAAACCGACTGTTTGGAACTGGATAACATTTAATGGGTTTCCATTTTGTACTTAACGTGACAAATAAGGCTCGATCGATTACCCACAGCTCTGCTGACTCACAAGTTTGCAAGACCGGTTCCGGCGACCACCGGCCGCTCACAGGAAAGCAGGGGCACATTCACGACCGGCCTTTTAGTTACCTGTAGCGTACTGCCGATTGCACGTCACACCCGAGTCAAGGTTTCCCACTAAGCGTTCTAGAATAGCTCGCTTGATGCTTGACGGATGCGACCACACAATGTTGTGTGACCTCTCTCGACGGGCTACTCGCATTCTTCAGAATGAACGCTGGCGTTCTCGTAAGTTCGGGAGTGGAAGGCGCTCAAACGCGTTTATTGCTCATGTTTGCTCTGTTTTGACATTTCACAGTTACTCTTGCAATAACACAAAATAAAATAATGATAAAAATTAAGAGAAACTACTGCTGTAAACAGTAGACATCCTGTTTACCTTTCAGTATTTGACTTCCGTACGACTTAATATTTACCAATTTACAGCCGTATCGAGAGTTACTGTGTCCGTATTTTGTAGTTAAATAACAATTATGTTGGGTTTTCGGTACACAAACTACACCAATAAACATATCAGTAAAAATATATTAATATATCGTCGTAAGAAAGTTATCTAAGACAGCTTGGAATAAACCCATTCAGTATTACTAGCAATTAGTGTACAGTACGTCTCGCTCAACTTCCAACAACACGGCACTGACTCGAACAGTACACGTCCCTCTACGCAGTCATTGTAGTGATACTGTTATTCCATCAGATCCGTTAGTGTACTCTATACTGCTCCTTCCGAGCGTCAGATACATCGACGCAAACTGAAGTATTGGAACTATGAAGAATTGACAGTTTTCCTGATAGAGAATACTCTATTCTCCTGATGGTTCAAATGGCTCTGAGCACTATGGGACTTGACATCTAGGGTCATCAGTACCCTAGAACTTAGAACTACTGAAACCTAACTAACCTAAGGACAGCACACAACACCCAGCCATCACGAGGCAGAGAAAATCCCTGACCCCGCCGGGAATCGAACCCGGGAACCCGGGCCTGGGAAGCGAGAACGCTACCGCACGACCACGAGATGCGGGCTATTCTTCTGATCAATGTGCAAAACGTTCTACGTTGTGTACCATGGAATCACGGCAATATATTTAGTTCCGGGGTACTTAAGAAACTTTCACTTCAAGCGAGTCAAACTTGAAGAGTCGGGTGTTTATGTTATAAGTAATACATAACTGCAAACCTTTCTTTGTGAAACACGTCACTAACACACAAGTCATCTGACAGCAGTATAAATGACAGACGATTGAAAA
Source organism: Schistocerca cancellata (assembly GCF_023864275.1). Lineage (NCBI taxonomy): Eukaryota > Metazoa > Arthropoda > Insecta > Orthoptera > Acrididae > Schistocerca > Schistocerca cancellata. The sequence goes on from NC_064631.1 coordinate 411,454,144, forward strand.
GACTCGTTCTCGTACTGAACTGCGGCTTATTCATGTGAAGATATTGGGTAAAACAGTGGAAGTTGTCAATGAGGTAAATACGAAGATGAGCACGAACCAGGGATCTGAGCAAAGAAACATACCCTGTCCAGTCACTTTAATGTGACCATGTGCTAGAATCTTGAATAACCACCTTTTGAAGCGTGGACCACTACGAGACCTGCAAGAAGTGAGTCAGTGACTTTCAGGAAGGTAATAAAGGGGATGTTGAGTCATGTCATGACCAGCTGAACCACGTTCTCCGTGTGAGGATCCATGGAGCGAACAGCCCGATCGAGGTGGCCCCACAGAATTTCCATTGGCCTTAAATGCCGGGAGTTTCATAGCCAGGGGAGAACCATAAACTCATTCTGGAGCTCTTAGAACCCCGCACGTTCACTGCCAGCAGTGTGACTCGCTGCATTGTCCTGCTGGTAAATGCCACAGAGCTGGGGAAAACCGAAGTGCATGTAGGAGTGGCCTGCTTTGATCCATTGTGCCTTGCAGTACAACGAGGTGGCCGAGGAGGTCGCGAAAACATCCCCTGGACAATAACGCATGCAGGTGGTTCACTTTCAGATGTTTGACACCGTACACGCCGGCAGCCATCTGTCCGATGGAGCATGAAACGATATTCATATGGTAGGCAATCTGTTATCACTCACGGACGTACAGTTGCGGTAATGCTGTGCGAATCCCCCCCTCCCCCCTCCACCTTGTCAACGATGAAGAGTAGTCAGCATGGGTGCTGCTGCTGAGGCCTCTAGCCAGTAACGTTCGCTGAACGGCAGTTGAGGAGACCGAAGAGTAGTCAGCACAGGTGCTGCTGCTGAGGCCTCTAGCCAGTAACGTTCGCTGAACGGCAGTTGAGGAGACCGAAGAGTAGTCAGCACAGGTGCTGCTGCTGAGGCCTCCAGGCAGTAACGTTCGCTGAACGGCAGTTGAGGAGGCCGTCCATGTTGCTTTGTCTGGGCACTATTCGCCCGATCACATCTCAGCAGCTGTCGTTCACCGCTGTCATACATGGTTGGTGATGCTCCGCAGTTGCCTCGGCGGTTGTTTTGATATTTCCATTTTACCATGCTCTGTATACTTTAACCACAGTAGCACGCAAATGGTTTACAAGCTTAGCTGTTTCGGAAATGTCCCACCCTGGGCCCGAATGCGAACGATTATGCCCTTTTGGACGTTGGGTAAATCACTGCGTTCCCGTATTACGACAGACTGCATTCTACTGCGTCTGCCTTTACCGCTCTTCCCCCACCCCCACCCCAAGACATGATTAACACATCCTCCACTGCTAGTGCTGCCACCTTCCGTCCGTAAGTGGTTACTGCACGTTGACGTCGAATACAGGCGGTTGTCACATTAATGTCACTGGACCGTCTATAATGCAGCGTCAAAGTATGCCTGTTCACTTTTTCTCTCCGCAGGGTGTGATTGTGTATAGAAACCAGCAGGGAAAGCGAACACTCATGGACTCTTTTTGCAAACGGCGGATGAACCACGTTAGAGGCTGTGTATTATTTTGTGAAATTACCCGATATGAGCCCCTGCGGTTTGCGACCTATTCGCTAAAATGAAGCAAACGCTTCGTGGCATGCGTTTTAACGCAAGAGAAAACATCATCCGTGCCATATGGCTGTCGTTGCGAGACATCGACAGAGATGGACGCGCTGACAGTGTACGATGCCTTCCATCTCTTCGGGGTAGGTGACTGAGATGCTGGGCGATTATATTTAGGGCATGTAATACGATTAACGTGTGTGATTATAGTTTGGTCTGATTGGATGCTTGGTTGATTGAGAGGAGGCAACCAAAAACAAGTCATAGGTCTCATCGGAAAAGGGAAGGATGTGGAAGGAAGCCGGCCGTCCTGTTTCAAAGGAACCGTAGCGACATCTGCCTGAAATGGTTTAGGGAAATTACAGAAAACCTAAATCAGGATGGCCGAACGAGGGTTTGAACCGTCATTCTCCCGAATACGAATCCAGTTTTCTGACCACAGTGCCACCTCGCTCGGTAGTGGGGTGTGAATTATAACAGTGTTGCTACTACTTTTTATCCAGCCCCTGTATAAAGCACGTCCGGAAAACAGTGCAGCCGTTGTCGTAATGGGGAAATGGAGGGTTTCATCTGATGCCGAAACCGGCATCATCAGTGGTCTTCAGGCCAAGTGTGGAAGCATTTATGAAACGATTAAATTTCTAAACTGTTCGCGTGCCATCATGGTTAAAGTATGCCGTGTACGGCAAAATGGGGCTACCCAAATACGGCACCAATGCAACTGTGGTGTACCAAGGGCCATAGATGACAGGAGTGAATTACGGCTGCAGAGATATGTCTGGAGAGATATGTCTGGAGAGATAGACGCGCTACTGTTAGGCAACTGACAACCCAGATGAACTGAAAGGCTACCAGCAGTGTCCGTCAGGGACCAGTCATGGGACGTTGCTGTCTATGAGCATCCGCCAGCAGGCGCCCTGTTCATAGACCCAGGCTGACTGCTCTCCATCGTTGATGATGGCTGGAGAGTTGAAACAAATATGGCAACTTGACGTCTAAAGAGTACCGACAGGTAGCCTTTTTCATCTGACTCATGTTTTATGCTCCATCGGGCGTGAAACGTCTGAAATCAAACACCCTGCAACAATCGGCGGAATTTTCTAAGCAAGAAGAGGGAGCGTTATGGTCTAGGGAATGTTTTAGTGGCATTCTCTGTGTGATCCCGTTATTCTGGATCAACACAAGTATGTATCCGTCCTTGTGAACCATGTCCACATCTAAATACGTGGGGGAGTTGGAAAATAAGTTTCCCCTGTCGACTGTGGTCAGAGTTGTGTGTCAAAAGAAAAAAAGAGAATGAGACAATGAAGATAAGACATTGAGAGGCACCCACATGCCTTGCTCATACTGTGACATCAAGCAGTCAAAGCAAGATGAGTGGTCTGCCAAGCGAGTGGATTTATTCTTATCTATCGAGTAATATCAATGACTGATTATGTGCTCTAGTACCCACAATTAAGCTACAAATTATTCTCCTGTTTGAATATTACGCAACGGAAACGGATAACGCACATCTGACTATTAGTAATTTACACAACTCTGATTGTTCACTACGCACTGGCAAAACCACATTTTGTTTCTTACCCAACGGCTTTGATCAACACGTGGCCATCGCACTGAATATGAATGGCGCACACATTATAAATTCTGAGTATCATGACCACACACTATTCGAAGAACAAGCCCACCAATCTTTCCCTTTTCACTATCGTTTTTATTCCGATAAATTGTATTATGATTCAAAGATAATTTAAACACAACATTACATTTTATACAACAATAATTACACATGAGAAACTCCGCCCAGTGGGCATGGCTTTACATTGGTGATTCTCTATCTTATGGTCTCGTAATTATCTAACGCTACGGTGCATTATCTGGATAGGATGGTGGATATTTTGCTATATCTCACACTTCGACTCTCACACCCATTATCACGAAAATTTCCTCCAGACCGAGCGGTACAAAAGGGAACATGCATAACCCACTGCCTCTGAACCTATCTTGCTACTCTCCCATGCAAACCACACATACTTAAATTACATGAAATACATCACACTGGCAACATACAATACATCACAAAGAATACTCACAACGTTAGAATCACTTCACTTTCCGCTTTACCACTTCAATTAGTATTCATCCCAGTTTCACACGACACTGCCCCACTTCGTAACTTTCCTTTCCTACTACGAACTCTGGAGGATATATGCACGTCTCCCTGTGCAATGCAAGCCAAGTGGCGTTGCTGGATAGACGGCTGACTCACCTTGCTTCTCTCTCACAGTATTATACACTCCTGGAAATAGAAATAAGAACACTGTGAATTCATTGTCCCAGGAAGGGGAAACTTTATTGACACATTCCTGTGGTCAGATACATCACATGATCACACTGACAGAACCACAGGCACATAGACACAGGCAACAGAGCATGCACAATGTCGGTACTAGTACAGTGTATATCCACCTTTCGCTGCAATGCAGGCTGCTATTCTCCCATGGAGACGATCGTAGAGATGCTGGATGTAGTCCTGTGGAACGGCTTGCCATGCCATTTCCACCTGGCGCCTCAGTTGGACCAGCGTTCGTGCTGGACGTGCAGACCGCGTGAGACGACGCTTCATCCAGTCCCAAACATGCTCAATGGGGGACAGATCCGGAGATCTTGCTGGCCATGGTAATTGACTTACACCTTCTAGAGCACATTGGGTGGCACGGGATACATGCGGACGTGCATTGTCCTGTTGGAACAGCAAGTTCCCTTGCCGGTCTAGGAATGGTAGAACAATGGGTTCGATGACGGTTTGGATGTACCGTGCACTATTCAGTGTCCCCTCGACGATCACCAGTGGTGTACGGCTAGTGTAGGAGATCGCTCCCCACACCATGATGCCGGGTGTTGGCCCTGTGTGCCTCGGTCGTATGCAGTCCTGATTGTGGCGCTCACCTGCACGGCGCCAAACACGCATATGACCATCATTGGCACCAAGGCAGAAGCGACTCTCATCGCTGAAGACGACACGTCTCCACTCGTCCCTCCATTCACGCCTGTCGCGACACCACTGGAGGCGGGCTGCACGATGTTGGGGCGTGAGCGGAAGACGGCCTAACGGTGTGCGGGACCGTAGCCCAGCTTCATGGAGACGGTTGCGAATGGTCCTCGCCGATACCCCAGGAGCAACAGTGTCCCTAATTTACTGGGAAGTGGCGGTGCGGTCCCCTACGGCACTGCGTAGGATCCTACGGTCTTGGCGTGCATCCGTGCGTCGCTGCGGTCCGGTCCCAGGTCGACGGGCACGTGCACCTTCCGCCGACCACTGGCGACAACATCGATGTACTGTGGACACCTCACGCCCCACGTGTTGAGCAATTCGGCGGTACGTCCACCCGGCCTCCCGCATGCCCACTATACGCCCTCGCTCAAAGTCCGTCAACTGCACATACGGTTCACGTCCACGCTGTCACGGCATGCTACCAGTGTTAAAGACTGCGATGGAGCTCCGTATGCCACGGCAAACTGGCTGACACTGACGGCGGCAGTGCACAAATGCTGCGCAGCTAGCGCCATTCGACGGCCAACACCGCGGTTCCTGGTGTGTCCGCTGTGCCGTGAGTGTGATCATTGCTTGTACAGCCCTCTCGCAGTGTCCGGAGCAAGTATATTGGGTCTGACACACCGGTGTCAATGTGTTCTTTTTTCCATTTCCAGGAGTGTAGTTTGAATCAAGCGACACACGGAAACATAACACGCCAAGTAATATTAAGAACATATTCGTCACACACGCGAGTCCTCAACTGATACCATGGACGAGTACTTCTCTTTATCCACGCATCTTGTGGTCGTGCGGTAGCGTTCTCGCTTCCCACGCCCGGGTTCCCGGGTTCGATTCCCGGCGGGGTCAGGGATTTTCTCTGCCTCGTGATGGCTGGGTGTTGTGTGCTGTCCTTAGGTTAGTTAGCTTTAAGTAGTTCTAAGTTCTAGGGGATTGATGACCAGAGATGTTAAGTCCCATAGTGCTCAGAGCCTCTTTATCCTTTGTCTCATATACAGATTGAGACTCACACAGTACTCACCACGTGGAAGTACTCGTCTGTAATTTCAAGTACTGCACACGATATTTCTTAAATATTTCCAACATATAGTACACACGCCAATAATTCAGCTTAACTTTAGCACTCGGAAGTATTTCAACTAAGTACTAGCACTTGCAAGTATTCGAACTTAGTACTAGCACTCACAAGTATTTCAACTTATTGCTACACGTGGTTTCATTGTGACCGTTGGTCACTTCCGAAGATTACTACTATCCCCTTAATATTACCTGCCTGACATATAATTCTCCCCACAAAAGTTTCTGAAATAGTCAGTTCCAAACTACTCTTAAGTATTGCACATGCATACCATTCTATCCACTCTTTTGTCTTCACGGAGCACACCTAAGACAGGTCTTACCAACTCAAGATCCAGCGCCAGAATGCTGAAACATGGCCGTTCTTCAGGTCAGCTCGCACCATCAAGGTGGGCGCGCACCTTGCTACCGTATTGGTCAGCCACATTTCAGGCGCTCAAAGCTCAGGTAAATTTCATCTCTTTGGTTCAACCAAAGGTGACCAAAGGACCGTCTCAAAGATGATCATATATTGAACATTCACTATCTGCAGTTAGCAGACGACCATACATTCACTCATTTCGCAGATCTCACCAAATTTGATGTAGGGATTTATTTTGTGGGAGTGCACATGTGATCAATTAAATAAATAAACTGATCTTCTTTCCTACACTGGCATCAGGCTTCGGTGTATTAAGCGAAATTGAGTTATTATTACAAAAATATGTTGTTCTGACAAGAATAACGAAGAATGTTGTACCTATTTTCAATGTCGGTCGGTACTGTACCCTTTCAGCAAAACTTTATTTTTCTGCATAATTTCCAAGTACATTGAGACATTTGTCATACCACTTTATAAGCTTCAAAAAGCCTTCCAGGAAAAAATCAGGGCACTGCATACGGAAGAAGAGTTGAACGGCTTGTTTGACGTCGGCATTGCTGCCAAAGCGCCTTCCGCCGTGAGTCTTCTTCAAAGCAGGAAGTCACTTGGTGCGAGGTCCGGACTGTAAGGTGGATGGTGTAGACGTTCCCAACCAAGAGTTGCAATATGGTTTTGCGTTGCCGTCACCGTGTGTGGTCTCGCATTGTCATCCAACAGCAGAACGCCGGATCTGAGAAGGCCAGGCCGCTTTTTCCGAATCACCTCTTTCAATTTCGACAGAGTGGCACAGTACCACGCAGCATTGATGTTTACATCCTCCAGAAAGTGCAGCAGCGTCCCAGAAAACGGTGAGTAGCACTTTACCTACAGACGGAGGGCTTTTTCACTTCTTTCGGATAGGTGATGACGGATGTTTCCACTCCATGGATGCGGCCCTCTATTCGGGCGTGTAATGGTGGACCCACGTTTCATCCCTCGTCAGAGCCCGAAACAGGAGGTCATTGCCAGATTCGTGGTAACAAACGAGCTGTTCCAGGCTGAACGTCGTGCGTTGTTCCATGTGTGTTGGAGTCATTTGGTGGGGCAACCATCGTGCTGACACTTTCCTGTATCGAAGAATGTAGTGGGTGATCTTGTGAGCTCGCTCATGTCCGATTCCAAGTTCTGCCGTTACTCCATCGACGGTGATACGCCAGTTCGCTTTAATCATGTCATCTACATCTACATCTACATCTACATCCATACTCCGCAAGCCACCTGACGGTGTGTGGCGGAGGGTACCTTCAGTACCTCTATCGGTTCTCCCTTCTATTCCAGTCTCGTATTGTTCGTGGAAAGAAGGATTGTCGGTATGCCTCTGTGTGGGCTCTAATCTCTCTGATTTTATCCTCATGGTCTCTTCGCGAGATATACGTAGGAGGGAGCAATATACTGCTTGACTCTTCGGTGAAGGTATGTTCTCGAAACTTTGACAAAAGCCCGTACCGAGCTACTGAGCGTCTCTCCTGCAGAGTCTTCCACTGGAGTTTATGTATCATCTCCGTAACGCTTTCGCGATTACTGAATGATCCTGTAACGAAGCGCGCTGCTCTCCGTTGTATCTTCTCTATGTCTTGTATCAACCCTATCTGGTACGGATCCCACACTGCTGTGCAGTATTCAAGCAGTGGGCGAACAAGCGTACTGTAACCTACTTCCTTTGTTTTCGGATTGCATTTCCTTAGGATTCTTCCAATGAATCTCAGTCTGGCATCTGCTTTACCGACGATCAACATTATATGATCATTCCATTTTAAATCACTCCTAATGCGTACTCCCAGATAATGTATGGTATTAACTGCTTCCAGTTGCTGACCTGCTATTTTGTAGCTAAATGATAAAGGATCTATCTTTCTGTGTATTCGCAGCACATTACACTTGTCTACGTTGAGATTCAATTGCCATTCCCTGCATCATGCGTCAGTTCGCTGCAGATCTTCCTGCGTTTCAGTACAATTTTCCATTGTTACAACCTCTCGATACACCACAGCATCATCTGCAAAAAGCCTCAGTGATCTTCCGATGTCATCCACCAGGTCATTTATGTATATTGTGAATAGCAACGGTCCTATGACACTCCCCTGCGGCACACCTGAAATCACTCTTACTTCGGAAGACTTCTCTCCATTGAGAATAACATGCTGCGTCCTGTTATCTAGGAACTCCTCAATCCAATCACACAATTGGTCTGATAGTCCACATGCTCTTACTTTGTTCATTAAACGACTGTGGGGAACTGTATCGAACGCCTTGCGGAAGTCAAGAAACACGGCATCTACCTGTGAACCCGTGTCTATGGCCCTCTGAGTCTTGTGGACGAATAGCGCGAGCTGGGTTTCACATGACCGTCTTTTTCGAAAACCATGCTGATTCCTACAGAGTAGATTTCTAGTCTCCAGAAAAGTCATTATACTCGAACATAATACGTGTTCCAAAATTCTACAACTGATCGACGTTAGAGATATAGGTCTATAGTTCTGCACATCTGTTCGACGTCCCTTCTTGAAAACGGAGATGACCTGTGCCCTTTTCCAATCCTTTGGAACGCTACGCTCTTCTAGAGACCTACGGTACACCGCTGCAAGAAGGGGGGCAAGTTCCTTCGCGTACTCTGTGTAAAATTGAACTGGTATCTCATCAGGTCCAGAGGCGTTTCCTCTTTTGAGCGATTTTAATTGTTTCTCTATCCCTCTGTCGTCTATTTCGATGTCTACCATTTTGTCATCTGTGCGACAATCTAGAGAAGGAACTACAGTGCGATCTTCCTCTGTGAAACAACTTTGGAAAAAGACATTTAGTATTTCGGCCTTTAGTCTGTCATCCTCTGTTTCAGTACCATTTTGGTCACAGAGTGTCTGGACATTTTGTTTTGATCCACCTACCGCTTTGACATAAGACCAAAATTTCTTAGGATTTTCTGCCAAGTCAGTACATAGAACTTTACTTTCGAATTCATTGAACGCCTCTCGCATAGCCCTCCTCACACTACATTTCGCTTCGCGTAATTTTTGTTTGTCTGCAAGGCTTTGGCTATGTTTATGTTTGCTGTGAAGTTCCCTTTGCTTCCGCAGCAGTTTTCTAACTCGGTTGTTGTACCACGGTGGCTCTTTTCCATCTCTTACGATCTTGCTTGGCACATACTCATCTAACGCATAATGTACGACGGTTTTGAACTTTGTCCACTGATCCTCAACACTATCTGTACTTGAGACAAAACTTTTGTGTTGAGCCAACAGGTACTCTGAAATCTGCTTTTTGTCACTTTTTCTAAACAGAAAAATCTTCCTACCCTTTTTAATATTCCTATTTACGGCTGAAATCATCGATGGCGTAACCGCTTTATGATCGATGATTCCCTGTTCTGCGTTAACTTTTTCAAATAGTTCGGGTCTGTTTGTCACCAGAAGGTCTAATATGTTATCGCCACGAGTCGGTTCTCTGTTTAACTGCTCAAGGTAGTTTTCAGATAAAGCACTTAAAAAAAGTGCGCGTCCGTCCAGGTCTCGGTATGTCCTGCATTTGATGACGTCCATCACTGAATTGCTGGCACCATCTCCGTATCGTTACCTGACCCATACACCTCAACAAGGCGGTTATCAATTTCTGTGCCTCATACTCCACGTGCCCATTCATAGCGGATAACAGCTCTCACTTCCGCCTTTGACCACGACTCCAAAACGCACCTTATTTCCATAGCTCCGGGAAAAGACCGAGCGGCTGGCCTCCGCTTTGCGCAGGCATTGCGACAGCGCCATCTGCTTGATCGCCGTCGACCTCTACCCAATGGTTTATCGGTGTCTTGCACGTGCGCGTTCACCTGCCGTGTCGTCTTTCGCCCAAATCACCCAACTCTGCCCACAGTCGATAGGGGAATCCTATTTCCCAACTCCTCTTCGTACAATTTGTTTTTCATCGGCACGAAAGCATCTGTCAACAGGACAATGCAACGTGCGTGGATGGAAGAGCAACAGAATGAGTTCTCCGTAGTTTTCCGGGCAGCAGACTCACCGGATTCAAATCCCATCGAGAACCTGGGGAGGGGGTGGAAGGAGGGGGGGGAAGCTTGATTGGACGGTTCGCACCTCAGCCGAGAAAAGTAGCTCAGTTGGCCACAGCATTGGTGTAGTAGCTCCACGTAGTTGTCGGTACCTTTAGAACCTCATTGATTCTTTTCCAGGACATCTCGCAGCGATCCGTACTGCAAAAGGTGGTTATTCAGGTTTTCGACAGGTGTGCACATTGTGACTGGACAGTGTAGTTACAGTATCAGCGGATGGGCCGGACACTTGTTCGCTTGTTTTGACCCCTCTCCCGCTGGGCGGGGTTTCTGGGGCGTCGGGTTGTGGCGCGTGCCGTGTTCTCCTCGTTAGCGATATTCGTGTGAGGCTGAGACGGGTCGCTAGTTGCTTATGAGCGTGACCTGAATGAGTAAACTTCAGTCATGCTACAGAAAACACTTTCAAAGCCTCACAGAACCACATCTGGCCTGAGCTTCACTGTAGACACACTGCAGATTATGAAACTTCCTGGCAGATTAAAACTGTGTGCCGGACCGAGACTCGAACTCGGGTCCTTTGCCTTTCGCGGGCAAGTGCTCTACCAACTTAGGTACCCGAGCACGACTCACGCCCCGTCCTCACAGCTTTACTTCTGCCAGGGTTCGCAGGAGAGGTTCTGTAAAGTTTGGAAGTTAGGAGGCAAGGTACTGGCAGAAGTAAAGCTGTGAGAACGGAGCGTGAGTCGTGCTGGGGTAGCTCAGTTGGTAGAGCACTTGCCCGCGAAAGGCAAAGGTCCCGAGTTCGAGTCTCGGTCCGGCACACAGTTTTAATCTTCCAGGAAGTTTCATATTAGCGCACACTCCGCTGCAGAGTGAAAATCTCATTCTGGACACTGCGCCTTTTGTGGCTTCGGATGGGAAAAACGGACCGGTTAAAACCGATACTGGAATTTGATTTCTGAATAACATGTATTTTCTGGTATTCGTTTGGTCTGGATTACAATACTTGTTTTTATTTTTTACCAATAACCAGGTGAAAAAAATCGAAAATCAATCAGCCATTGCTGCTGTGACAATTTTTTTTGGCTTTTAAGTAAACCTTTTTTAAAGAACGAATAATTTTTGTTCGTAAAATTTGCGTTGATTTGAAATATTGCGTTATTATAGAAAATGGGAAAAGCGATAAGTGCTATTTTAATAGAAATATCAACAGAAACGAGCAACAAACACATGGCGTGTGGGATCCGTACCCGGTAGGTTTGATAGAAAAGAGAGAAAAGATCCAACTGAGAGCAGCGCGCTACGTTGCAGGATCATTTAGTAATCGCGAAAGCGTTACGGAGATGATAGATAAACTCCAGTGGAAGACTCTGCAAGAGAGACGCTCAGTAGCTCGGTACTGGCTTTTGTTGAAGTTTCGAGAACATACCTTTACCTAGGAGTCAAGCAGTATATTGCTCCCTACCACGTATATCTTGCGAAGAGACCATGAGGATAAAATCAGAGAGATTAGATCCCACACAGAGATATACCAACAATCCTTCTTTCCACGAACAATACGAGACTGGAATAGAAGGGAGAACCAATAGAGGTACTCGAAGTACCCTCCGCCACACACCGTCAGGCGGCTTGCGGTGTATGGATGTAGATGTAGATGTAGTGGCAACGGACAGTAGGCCTTAGTATTTGACATCAACGTGAACTTGACAACTTAACCCGTTCTTGAGGAAAGGCGTATTTACAGACAGCTATATATTTTGGCTGCATAGGCTTAGAAGCTTAAACTATTTACACGGGCGAGAGACCGTAGGCGCTAGTATTTGACATAAATTTGAACTTGATGCTGTCACCCTTTTCTGAGAAAAACTGGTCTTAACGGACGGACTTACAGACGAACGGACGAAGAAGTAATCCTAAAAGGCTTTGTTTTTACAGATTGAGGTACGGAACCCTAAAAATGATCCGCAGTCCTCGTTCGAGATAGGAAGAATGGCACCTTTTCATCGTGCAAGAATCAGTTGCTCGGCAGGATCAGAGCTGCGAACAGTTCGCAACAGAAGGCAGTGTGTCAACTTTACTCAATAGCAGTTGCTTGATTACCTCGAAAGTCCTCGCGGAGCGCGAGGCGTCTGTCTGCGGCGTTGCGGTTGGAATGAGCAGAGTTGCGGAACATGGCAGGGGAAAGGGTAGGGTGGTGGGGGAGGTGGGGTGGAGCAAGCGAGAGCGGCGACAGCACGGAGCCCTGCCTGAAGCGCGCACACCACACCACACCACGCTGCGAGACGGAGCGGCGCTAATTGCGCCCGCCGCCCCTCCCACTGGGTCGCCGACGGCAATCTGTGGGGCCACGCCGCGCCGCGCCGCCTGCATTCATTCACACTTCGCAACGCCCACTGTTATCAGCCGCGTTTGTCTTCCGTTTCGCGATCGGCTACGGACGAATGAAATCTCGGTATTCTCCGACAGTAGAAAGCTCTCGGGGCTGTTACGGTATTGTATCACCACAGTGTTACAGAACTCTTGTTTTCAAATGTCGTCTTCCGGATGACTAACGTTTCCGTCCACGCCTCGGGCGACACAGACGGGCAAATATACATATTAAAGGCAGTTTTATGTCTGAAGTACATTATTTCCGTGTCCATTGATACGTGAACACTGTGACTAAAATGTCATATTTGGGCTATTGAACTTCGTGGCAGAAATGAGTTTCATTTTTCAGCTTAATACAGAATGTGTTCCTGCAATAATAATGAGCGTATGGCATTGGTGGCCGGGAGACCCCTCGCGCGGCGGTTCGCCCGCCGCTCCACAAGTTCTTTAACGCCACTACGGCGACTTGCAAGTGAATGAAATGATGATGGACACACAACACCCAGTCATCTCGAGGCAGAGAAAATCCCTGACCCCGCCGGGAATCGAACCCGGGACCGCGTGCGCGTGAAGCGAGAACGCTACCGCAAGACCACGAGCCGCGGACTGTGTTCCTGTAATGAACAGACTTACCCCCCCCCCAGTGGTTTAATGAATATTTGGATGTTGTATAACACTATGCATCACGAATGATGTACTAAATACCTAAATGTCGAATGGCATTGGTGACCGGGATATCCCACAATATGGGTTCAGTTGCCTGTCGAAAAGGGTGTACCTCTTCCGAGAAAATTGGGCCCTATCCTTGCTGATATGTGAGGCATGTCCTGAATGCGTATTTGTACAGTATAGTTGACTGTAATTGATGCATTTTCGTGTAGTGCTCACTTTGTTATAATCTGATGAGCAAAACATGAGGACGAAAGTAATGTTCGCATGATGTGTCAGTGCCAAGTAACACAGCACGATGAAGTTTGGACCACACTTAAAAAGAACTGGTACAGTATAGTACGGATGGTGAATACGCAATCAGACGAACTGAAATGACACTCTCATTGAAAGACAATACTTACACTGAAGTCACCGCGATTCATGATGGTCTCCAGGACAAAGCAAATGGTTAGAATGGAGGTCAGGATCGGTCGTGGTGTCATCTGTCGTTTTTGTTGCATTACGGAACTAAATTTTAGCTGACACAGCTATCATCAGTGGGTTATACGTAGACATCTGGACTGACGTAATTATAACGACACGTATTCCATCTAACTCAGGCATGCATATGCATTAGTCAGTGTTTACGTTATGTGAACATGACTACTTGTAACGCACTGATGATACCTGCAACGCAATAAAAACGACAAATGACATTAAGACCGGTGTTGATCTCCTTTCTGCCCTGAATTACATCACGGTCGTGGAGCACAATCATTCCCATGGAATCGAACATAATGAATGCAGAAGGTGGTGCATTGTTCGTAAAAGGGCGTGTGATCACCCCGAAAGCCAACATTCAGCATGCTCCTATACTGGCCATAAGGTTGGTAATAAGTTCTTGTGGTGGGGCCGTCCATTCCTTCAGCAGCTTGTCGACAAATGCTGGATGTTCGTTGGAGCGTGTGCTTCAGTAGGTCTGCCCAATGCATTCCACACATGCTCGATGGGACTCAAGCCGGGGGAAGTAGCAGATCAGTGCAGTATGTTGAATATCCTCTCGTGCTTAAACTCTGTGCTGCGTTGGTGCACTGTCATTCATAAAAAAAGATAAGTCATGGTAGACTGCACTCCTCAGTAGACGCATAATGGGAAAGATTACAGTTCCACAATAACGTTGATGATGAATGTACAGTGTTCAAAGATTTCGAGATCAGTACACCCTGCAACATTTTGTCTCTCCCACCTGCACCACCAAAATGATCTGAGTGCAATGTTTCCCCACCTCTAGCCATTTGAGGGTACGTAAAAAGTCACTACTCTCATCCGAGAGGAGCACGCGATGCCACTTCTCATTTATCCAGTCCCTGTGCTCTTGGTACCATTTCAAACAGTGCAGTCCTGGTAAATGTGGTTGCAATTCCATCCACTATTTGATATGGGGCCCCTTCTTGCATGTTGTTCAATGTAGCGGTCTTCTGCTCCTGCAGCTGACAGCGCAACGGCCACTACAGGGGGGGGGGGGGTGTTCTCCTTGCCCGACGACTTATACTTCCTGTTCTCTGACGTCCAGCTTTCTGTTAACGACCGGGGGACCTCTGACAACAGGCTGCCGCGTTTTCATTCATTCCCACCGAGTAAGTATTATTTTATGATGCTTGATTTATCTTATATTTAAGTCTTGCAGAGCACTCTGTGATTATGACGAGAGAAGCCACATGTCGTGTCGGCGTACAGCCTACTACTCTCGGATAGCAACTAGGGGATAGAGGAGCTCAAGGTCGAAACTAATCAAAAACTTTTTGTTACGTTTGTTTTGGTCATATTCGAACTTCCGTCTACATGTGTACAAAGAATAGATGTTTGATAACTTATGTTTGCAGGTTTTGACAGAATGATACGGATTTCGAAAACTGATTTTATCACTGAAGAGCTAAATCTTCCTGTTTTACTAAGAACGAGCACCACTACAAAACAGAAGAACGGCAACGTCAAGAATAACAAAGACGTACGTAGTTAGTTCAAATGCTACTCCGTCAAGTGCCGACGGGTTGAACGACATTTGATTTGCCTTACCCGCCTCTTGCGACGTGCAAAATGGCAAGCACCTGAGGCGACTCAGTCTTTATTGGCTGCGTACAGGTTTGACAAACACGCTGTCCCTGAGCTGCGAACTGCTGAGTGCCGCCAGTCCTCAGTAAGCGCGGAGTCAGCGGCCACAATGTGGCGCAGCGATGGGACGTTTACATCACAGGGAGCGGGCATGTTGGTTTAACTGCGTGGACCGCTAAGATGGTAAAAACATGTGTAGTTATTATAACCTCAAACTCAAGATGTGCTATGCACCGATGGAATGAACGGCTGTTCGGAAGAAACAGTCCTTAGAGGAAAACCTCTGGCTCACCTGCCACGCCGGCCTTGTGTACGTCTTACCATGTTCTGCGTTGACGGAATTTTCGTTGCACAACTGCCAATAGATTCCTAGGAAGTAGAGACACTACAAGTGATATGGAAATAAAGAACACACACTCACACACACACCCACACACACACACACACACACACACACACACACACACACACACATGCCACTTGATAGACGCCTGTGTGACTGCTGCAAAGTATATATAGGCGAAACGGGACGATCTGTTAAGACACGCATTAAAGTACACGAACGGCACACGCGGCTAAAGCAAAGTGTAAAATCGTCAGTAGCGAAACGTCATGAAGACTGTGGCGCTGTCATCGATTTTAATAACATATGTGTCCTGGCTAAGGAAATTAACATTTAAAGTAGAAAGGTCCCAGAAGCGGTTGAAATTTCCAAGAATGCATGTAATTCCAATAGAGAGGACGGCTATAGGTTTGCGGCAACGTGGCTCCCCGCCATCAAGGAAGTTAATATGCGACCGCGTTGTGCGATCAATACAAACAACGCGTTACAAGTCACTTCCGTGGACAATAATATTTTGGGTGAACATTCCCCCTCTCTAGTTCTGTCCATTTCGCATCTAGCCAAGGATGACGGTCATCCAACAGCACCAGGAGGAATTTCAACCAGTAACCCTTCTCCAGCGTAAGTGCGTATAATGCCTTTCATTCCAATGACGATGGGCCACCAATAGCAGCCACAAGAGTTTACCCAATAACGCCCATAATTCTGTATCAAGGCGGAAATATTATCCTATGACTGTTGCTCGTCAATGGTAGCCACAATAATTTTAACCGATACCCCGACTTCTCTAGCACAACGCGACCAAACTCCTCTTGATAAGAGAACGTGGCACTGGTCCCTAACAGCGTTCTAGCAGTAGTGGACACCGACACATCCTGAAGAAGATCCCAGCAGAGGGGTCGAAACGTCGATTATTTTAGAAGGAAACATGACGCGGCCTAACAACCCAGAAGACTTTACAGAATGATATTTTCACTCTGCAGCGGAGTGTGCGCTGATATGAAACTTCCTGGCAGATTAAAACTGTGTGCCGGACCGAGACTCGAACTCGGGGCCTTTGCCTTTCGCGGGAAAGAGTTCTACCATCTGTGCTACCCAAGCATGACTCACACTCCTCCCCACAGCTTCACTTCTGCCAGTACCTTGTCTCCTACCTTCCAAACTTTACAGAACCTCTCCTGCGAACCCTGGCAGAAGCTCTTCTGCGAACCTCGAAGAACTAGCACTCCTGACAGAAAGGATATTGCGGAGACATGGCTCAGCCACAGCCTTGGAGATGTTTCCAGAATCAGATTTTCACTCTGCAGCGGAGTGTTCGCTGATATGAAATTTCCTGGCAGATTGAAACTGTGTGCCGGAATGAGATTGACAGTAAATTGGAGAAAGGCGACAGTAATATAGGTGCAGGAGATGAAAACAGCGAGAAACTTAACATGAGAATTGGGGATCATGAAGTAGACGAAATTAAGGAATACTGCTATCTATGCAGCAAAATAACCCAGGACGGATGTGGCAAGGAGGACATAAAAAGCAGATCATCATCAATGCCAAGAGGGCATTCCTGACCTTGAGAAGTCTGCTAGTATGAAACATAGGTCTTAATTACAGGTGGAAATTTATGAGAATGTACATTTCGAGCTCAGAATTCAGTCGTGAGACATGGACGAGAGAAAACCGAAACACAAAAGAATCGAAACATTCAAGACATGATACTCCACAAAAATGATGAAAATTAGATAGACTGGTAAGGTACGGAATCAGGAGGTTCACCATATAATTGGTGAGCAGCGAACATGTGGTTGTAAGTTCCTATGGGACCAAACTGCTGATGTCGTCGGCCTTACGAAACACATGGAAAACACTAACAAGAAGAGGGGATGAGATGAGGAGACATCTGTTAGGACATCAGGGAATAACTTCCATGCTATAGAGGGAGCTGTAGAGAGTAAAAACTGCAGAGGAAGACGGAGATTGAAATACATTCAGAAAATAATTGAGAAAGTAGGTTGCAAGTGATACACTCAGACGAAAAAGTTGTCACAAGTGAGGAAATATGGGGAAGCTGGATCAAGCCAGTAAGAGGACTGGTGACTCAAAAAGGATAATGACAGAAGCGTCTCTATGATGGCTCCCAGCAAAACAACAATGGACTCAGGACACACGTGGAGGGACTACGACTTACAGTAAAGGTAAGATTAATGTGGATCGTGCCAATGCTGTTCATTGTTCCCTACCTTTGTCAGCCTTCCACGGTGACAGAAAATGTAAAACATACTATATAATTTGCTTCTACTTAAAGTAACGGAGAAACCGTAGTTCCTCTGCATAGTTTACTGGTGATAAGAGACGAACACAGCGGTTCTGACACAAAAGCGCTGTTCCAATGTATTGTACCCAAGTTGCCAGTGCGCTAAGTGCTACGGGCTGGGTGCTACGTGCTCCACTCTCACGGTTGGATGCGCCAGCAATTCCACTCAGCGACGTGGCCGTGCTCGGTCTCCACAAATGGCGATCCGCCGCAAGTCCTGCGTGGGCGCAAATCGACGGGGCTGCAGCAGAGCACAGTGGGTTTGCGGACTCGCCGTGGCCTGTGCGGCTGGCCGCCTTTGATCTCAGCACGGAAGACGTCCTCCCGAAATTTCCAGGCTAGTTGAGGAATCCAGCAGTAATGGACCCTTTGTGTGTTGAACTGTTGTACCTGCCCCAGAATCAGGCAGCAAATACAGTATTGCGCGCCGTTCTTCGACAAAACTGTGACGTCACGCCCTCAAGCGATGGATAAGGAATGAAAAAAGAAAATTTTAAAATAAATCTAGATCAAAGAAAATGAAGCACTTAGTTCCGAAAAATGGGTGTGTAAAATTTTATATCAACTTTGTGTGTGATGCGAGGGTGTTCCAGGAATGATATACGTTGAGCGTGGTCAGAAACAGTCTGAAAAGCTTGTAATGGTGTAGCAGGTTGAAAAGCTTGTAAGGGTATTGCAGATTAGGTTGTGCTTAGAAATCACAAAAATATTCGTAGTTAGCCAATCAGATATTTAGGCATGCAGACTCAAGCGCCCCGCCAAATAAAATTATTTTAAATCGTATGCGTCTCCTTATAAGAGTGGTCAGTGTGTCTGACTCCCATGTTTTGGGCCCAAGTTCGATTCCCGGCGGGTCGGAGATTTCCTCCGCTCGGGATCTGCGTGTTCTGTTGTCATCATCAGGGTTTCATCATCATCGACATGAAAGTTGTCCAGTGTGGCGTCACCTGTAAAAGTCTAGCAACTGGGCGACCAAACTTCCTCAGATGTGGCTCCAGGCCACCAATGCCACACGATCATTTTCAGATTCAGTCGTTCACATAACGTAGATTTTTGGCTAGTGTTCGCTGTTTTCCATGGTCCCATATCCAATATTTGTATCGTCCTCTTACTCAGTTTTGGGAAACTGAAAAAAGAACATGTTTGGGGACACCGTCTCTGGCGGGCATCTTAAACTTGCGCTCGCAGTGGCCAGATTGGGTAACTTCAATGCTAATGAAATCGGAAACGGCGCAGCGTGTTGAATTTTTTTATAAACACTTATTTCTTAGCACAGCTTACCATGTAACACCATTAAAAGTTTTCAGACTGTTTCTGACAACTCTGCGTAATGATGGATCGCCAATATGGCGATTTCTGGTAAAACCATGTCGCTGTATGAGCATATAGTGCACGCTTATTTGCATTCTTTGCGATTTTTTGTCATATGTGCATTAGGCTGTTGCCTGTAACCTGGTCTGATAACGTTTACAAAAATGGATGCGCGTAAAATAGCTGTGTTAACTGTCGAAGAAAGAGAAAATGGCGAAGATTATGTTGGACTCGTCGATGGCTTGAACAACGGATTTTTGGTAGCGGAACGCTTCATTCTGATGTACAATGATATGAAGTTATAGTGTCTAATCTCAAGCTGTGCTTGCTCCGCCTCCTTCAGCATGCTGATGACGTCATATTTCTCTCTCTCTCTATCCTACACTCCAGAAATCCCACAAGTCCTACCATGTCCACCTCATTCAATTTACTTCCTGCTGTAACCAAGGGCAATTCAAGATCAGTCCTTCCAAAACCCAGACAATAAGTATAGGACGTAACACACGCACTTCCCGTCTCTCTGACGTATGCCTTACCATTTACGACCCTCCTATCCAGCTAACTAATACACTAAAATATCTTGGACTATCAATCGACCGACACTTAAGATGGAAACCTCACCTATGAATCATCCAACAGAAAGTCCGCAATAGACTAAAACTACTAACTGGCCGAACGTGAGGATTGCACCCCTCCACACCTATAAATCTTTGATACGTCCCATCCTTTGTTACGAGAATTTGTATGGATATCCGTCTCACACAAGCTCTGTCAGCCCCTCCGTCTCGCTTTGCCCATCCGTTTACCTTACTCTACAACAATCCTTTACCAACTCTTCACTTTCCCACCTCACCTCACCTACACAGAACACCTCTGAACAATCTAGAACATCTGGAAAATTGATTCCAATAATCCTATTGTTTCCCTTCTGCTTTCCAACTCTCATATGCTGCCGCACTTTACCAACATATACCACAAGCCCTCCACCTATACACCCACCACATACTCTTGCAAAGACACTTCAACCATCTCCCCTTGTCAGAACATAAACTCCGCCTCACAACTATATGTCCACCTCACACAGTCCAGTTTATCAGGGCTTCCTCTCCCTCCCCTCCCAACATATCTTTACTCCCCTTTCTTTCCCTTCTACCTTTCTCTCTCCACCCCTTTTTGCCAACAAATATTGGTGTCAACAATTCCCTCCTCTACCCCAACTTCTCTTCTGTCCCACCAGCCCCTCCTACCTAGCTGGTGCCATTTCTCTGCCACGCAAACATATGGGTTACACTCGTGTGGTCTGGAGGTGAGGGGGGGGGGGGGGGTTCCACCGGGGGCCGAACCGCACAATAACCCTGGGTTCGGTGTGGTGCGGCAACGGGTGAAGTGGACTGCGGTAGTCGTTGTAGGGTTGTGGACCACTGTGGCTGCGGCGGGGATGGAGCCTCACCGTCGTTTCTAGGTCCCCAGTTAACAAACAATACAATGCAATACAATACCTATCTGGTGCCATGCATCAGTCTTCCATCCTTATATCACCATTTTCTTCCCCCATCTTACCGATCAACCTTGTTCCCTTTCAACAACTGACTTCCTGTCCCATGGCAGGTCCTTCCAGTTTCTAGTGAAAGGAAAGTGCATCTTTTAAGTTTCAGTGTCCCGACAACATGTTTTAAATGTTTTAAGGGTGTGCTTGTTGTGTTTCATTTTACCGTTTTTATTACCGTTTTTGAGTACCAATCCCAAAAGTCAACTGTCGTATCTCATCACATTTTATTTTTCAATTTTAAAAAGTTTTAAATTCAATCTCAATATCTCCGTTAGTTGTTTCTGTTTTTTTTTTTCGCTTAGATTCATTTTTTATTGTGAATTAACTGCAGAGCGGTTTGCCTGGACCTATGACAGCCAGCCCGCGTCGCTCATATGGGACGCGCTGCTATGAAATAACAATAAAGAAAAAAAAGTGGTGCTTGCGTGATATCCATGTCTTAGATGTTGCATTGACTAACATCACTCTAAAGTAGCGTACTTCATCATACAGATTTCAAGGTCGAGATTTATTTCTTAATTCCATATGAATGGTAGAGGAGATTAGTTTCGTCGGAGCTGCTTACCTTCATTGAGAAAAACATTTACTTTCAAGCTACAAACATGAAGCTGTTCAAATGGTTCAATTACTAATTTACGGAAGTACTATTTGCCATAGTCGGCGTTATTTAGGCCTATTATAAATAGCCAACGTCTGGATGTTCCCCCAGGGCGAGAACTCTTAACATGATTGCCAGTCTATGTCAGAAAGTAAACAATATTCCAGTCAATGGCCTTTGTAAGAAGAGTTGCAGCAAATACGTTATTTATAATAAATAATAATGAGTATGGCTAACAGTACTTCTATTAAATTAGTAACAAATATCCAGGATCCTTTAGAAAGCAATAGGGGAAAAAAAATTGGAAGGAGGTGGACGCGAACCTGCCCACGACATTACGCCACACATTGAACAGGCGTAAAGACGTTATCTACAAACATCATTGTTTGACATTTAACTACATTAAACTGTACCAAAATGACACAGTATTGACAGATCATCGTTTCGTCGTAGCACTGAAACAGTATACTTTCATTGCACACCAATTATAACTAGCACATAACACTAAAACATGAAATACAGGAAGCCTGTAACTACCGATTTGAAAATACTTGTCATTCTTTGTAACTAATCATAGCTAAAACGTCGCGTTTCCGAGAGATCATCAATCTGATGATGTTTTGAAGCAACTTATATTCATACGAAGTACTCTACGAAAAAGAAAACCCACGGAGTTTGATTGCATACGACTCGGCGACTCATAAGTTCTTCCCCTGAAGTAAAAACTACGTCGCATCGCGCTGCCAAGTTTCTCTGCGCTAGGCAAAAAATATGATATGCCAGATGCTTCATTTCACACTCTTCCGTGTAGTAGAACGTGGAATCCCACAATGTGACGTCATCACCTTTTCGTCCACGTGCGTTAACCCGTCCCGTGAGAGAACGGATTTAGATTGACGGTATACATTACAGTCCCTATAGTCTTTGGACTACACTGACGTAAAAAAAAACCCTAAGAAGGAGCTCTACGACAGTTGGTAGATGTGTTTCTATACTTCAGAGATCATGTATAATCAAATTTCGCGCCAGTCGTATAAAAGTGGCTCCAGTAGCGCCTGTATGACGATGCATCAGGTTTGTTTCAAATACACGCTGTAACGCTTGTGAGCGTTAGTTAGCCTTCAGACTCGACATATTGAGTTGATGTTAGTCAAGAATGGCTCTAAGGTAATAAAGACACCTCACTGAACGAGGTCGTGCAGTAGGGCTACGAGAAGCCGGGTGTTGCTTTTGTGATACTGCAGAAGGACTTGGTAGGAATGTCGCCACTGTACATAATAGCCGGCAGCGGGGATAACGAGAATGCACGGTCTCAATAAGACCAGACTTCAGACTACCCAGTGGCACTATCGAGGGGGAAGACGATCTTGTTGGACTATGACTCTGTCGCATCGTATTGCATCTGCAGCAGCAATTTGACCGGCAGTTAGCAAAACAGCGACACAACTAACCGTTGCAAATCGGTTACTGTAAGGACATCTCAAAGCCAGAAGCCCTGTAGCATGCATTCCACTGATCCCAAACCACTGCCATTTGCGAGTGTCAATTGAGAACTCTTTGGAGGGCATACCGGAGGTCTGTTGTGTTTGGTGATTAAAACTGGTTGTAACACGCTGCCAGTGATGGCCATGTTCCGGTTATGAGGCCAGTTGATGTCCATGTGCTGTACACACTGACCCTACACCTGGAGTTATGGTATGGAGTGCGATTTCATATGAGAGCAGGAGCACACTCTCTGTTATCCCGCGCACCCGGACTTGAAATTTGAAAACTTGCACGTCAATTTGGTGATTCAACCTGATCTACTGCCATTCACGAACAGCTTTCCAGGGGGTTTTTCCAGCAGGATAACACTCGCCCACATACCGCAGTTGTAACCAAACATGTTCTGCCAGGCCCGCATCTCGTGGTCGTGCGGTAGCGTTCTCGCTTCCCACGCCCGGGTTCCCGGGTTCGATTCCCGGCGGGGTCAGGGATTTTCTCTGCCTCGTGATGGCTGGGTGTTGTGTGCTGTCCTTAGGTTAGTTAGGTTTAAGTAGTTCTAAGTTCTAGGGGACTGATGACCATAGATGTTAAGTCCCATAGTGCTCAGAGCCATTTGAACCATTTTGTTCTGCCGGTTGTCGACATGTTGTCTTAATTCGCTCGATCACCTGTTCCGTCTCCAATCGAGCACACATGGGACATCATCGGACGACATCTCCAGAGTTCTCCACAAACGGATTTAACCGTCTCAGTATTGACCGATCAAGTGCAGCTGGCATGGAGTTTCATTCCACAAACCGACATCCGTCACTTGTACAACACAATGCATGCACGTCTGCAGGCTTGCATTCGACATTGTGGCGGTTATAGGTGCACTTGCATTTCAATTTTGCAATGGCTTATGTCGAGCTTACATGAACCTGTGCTCTTGCAGTGTTTATCACGTAAATATGCTACCTAGACCAATCTATTTCCGAAATTTCATTACTATTCTTTTTTTTGGTATTGATGTTCTTTTTCGCCAATGTATTTTCTAATGAAAGACACGAGTTAAGTTAAGAGGACAGAAATTAGATGCGCGTTTTCAAATCGCACGCTTAGGCATCTAACATTCTATTTACAAGCGATCATATCAGCGCGAGAAATGACCAGACGTCTTTTCTGTATGTTTCTATAATTTTTCTTGGTTTGACGGTGAGAAAAAGGAGTGAAAACGAAAGCGAAAATATTGATCTCGCACTACTAAATGATGAAGATGAAAATATTCCATCATTGTGGAATACAGCATCAGAGCTGTACGCACAGAAACAGGGCAGTAGACCGGTTTTTAAGGCCACAAACAAAAAGGGTCAAGCACTCCAATCTGTGAAGGTTAAACGCCCTCCTGTCAGCATGTGGCGTATATGAAATTCCGTGCATGTGTGGTAACGTTTATGTTGGAACATCCAAGAGGAGCGTCAGTATACGACTAAAGGGACAAGTCTTTTAAGACTAGATAAAATAGACAAATCAACTGTAGCAGAGCGTTGTCTTCAGCCAGTAAGTCACGAAGTTTCTGTTGGTGTTGAGCAGTTTGGAGCCCAATTTAAATTGTATGCCTTCCCAGCTTTGTCTGTATTTTGGGGGATTGTTTATTTTCTTTTATTGCTTAAAAGGATTTTTATTAAGGCTTATAATTTGCTAAGAGCTCTCAACATCCGCAATCAGTCGTGTGACTTGGTATCATTTCTGCATTTTTCCACTTGTGTAACGTGTAACGTGTTACCCAGGCTTGGAAACTGTTAGTACATTTAGTTGCTGTCTTTATAATTCATTTTGCTGGTAAAATTATTAGTTGAACCTACTGGCAGCCGCGCTTTGTTGGAGTGACTTATTCCTTGTTTTTGGAACTGTATACATCCGGTTTCAATCCCTGCTATGAAGTGATTACAATAACCTGTCAGCAATTATTGTGATCGTTTCATAGCTTCTGTTACTGCTAATAATTAGACACCAGTGCCTATGAGCTTTAATTTGTACGCTAAAGCACTGAAGATGATCATTATGTGATCAAAAATCGATTTTGCTGTTAATAAATCATCAAAATTACAGCCAGTGCTGACCTCAGTTCGAATTTTATCCAGATTATCCTTACGCGTAGTGTCTATCATCTGTATCAAAACCCATATTACGTAGCATACTTGCTGATTACCTTTACCTGCATCTAATACAAATAAAACATACTGAAGCTCCATTTGTATATATGTTTCGAGTAATTGCACCATTATTTACATCTTGACAGATGTGGACTGGACTTCTGAATGCTATTTCAGTATTTGACATTCTCTTAATCCATTCATTTTTCATCCACATTTAAGAAACTATTGTGAACTCTCTTTCGTACTCGGCGAGACAGCTTTCTTTAGATCCTGGAATTTTTGCTGCCTCGTGATGACTGGGTGTTCTGTGCTGTCCTTAGGTTAGTTAGGTTTAAGTAGTTCTAAGTTCTAGGGGACTGATGTCCGTAGATGTTAAGTCCCATAGTGCTCAGAGCCATTTGAACAATTTTTTTAGATCCTGCTCTTTCACCAGCTGTAAGAACTTAAGAATCAATTCCATTCGTGGCAAACGGACAAGTTCTCTCTTTCTGAAGAAATAAATGTTTTGAAACACATTAGCGTTATCATAAATTACACAAACATCTTTCTCCTGTACGATTGTAGCATAAATTTCGTGTGGCGAAATTCGTCATGGTCGTCAAATGTTGACC
Source organism: Schistocerca cancellata (assembly GCF_023864275.1). Taxonomy (NCBI): domain Eukaryota; kingdom Metazoa; phylum Arthropoda; class Insecta; order Orthoptera; family Acrididae; genus Schistocerca; species Schistocerca cancellata. Next base: position 411,479,733 of record NC_064631.1, read on the forward strand.
ATTTTAGAAGTTTACAATAAAAACGAATGACGTAATGCAGAAATTATTGTTGAGCAAAAAGGAGTTGGAAAAAAAAGCGCCAAATGATCGGTCTTAGTGTGCGGAGTGCCAAATGCACACATCAATGGAGCTGTCGTAACTTCACAGTGGAGACTCCCGGTGAGCGAGGTGACTGAGTTTTAGAGGGCAGAGAGGTGAAGGCCCCAAGTTTTGATACTTCCTCGCAATATCTGCTCTCTGCCGCCCAACGAACGAGCCAATTAGCAGTCAGTAATGGTAGGGCGACGCTTCTGGAAATAGCCGCTGCTGTTCCGGACAGCACGAGGAGACGTTTCTCCACCCATCGACTCGGAGCGCCTGACGCTACGGTTTGGGGATGGAGAGTGGCGGATGGGGGCGGGGTGGAGGATTGGAAAGAGAAGGGAATGGAAGAGCAGGAATGCCAGCATCAAGCAGACTGCGGGCACAGGCGGGGCTCTCTGCTTTCTTTCAATAGAAGCAGGTGAGTCGCTGCAATTACACCGCTTGCTTTACTACTTCTATCCTACTCTGTACGCTGGTTTCATGGAAATGTTCTGCTTATAATAAAACTAGCTGCGCCCCGCAGCGTTACCCGCGATTATAGAGTTATTTATAAAGTAATGTTAATGCCGAAACTTGATATCCACGCGTATAAGTCATTACAAAAGCTATCTCTTGGAGATGTTGAGGCTCGAGCTACTTGCGGCCCTACAAACCGCACGACATCGGAAAAAACACCAAATTCTAAGAAGCTGGCAGACTACTTGTCACTCACAACAAAGTCGTTTACTTAAGGCAAGGATTTCTACGCAATGGAGTAACGAATTACAAATGTGCCACGAAAGGGAGTAAATAATTTCACGGCTGTTTGAGACTTTCCTAGAACGGAAAAGATCTTAATTGTCATGGTTTTATGGAGAGTCAGAAATCTGCTGTAGCATGTCTCTGTAAATAACATTCTGAGAGTCCTTGGTTCTCTGCGTGTATGTAGAGATTTGTGACTCTTCATACACGCGAGCAGCCAACATAGGGCTGTGGCGTGTCCAGATGAATATCAGCCACTTTCAACTTTTGTCCTTCGCTCTTATTTATACTGATCAGTATCACAGTCCACTGCACTTCCAAAAAATTCTACTTGCTGCGAAATATTTTCATGCTCATGCGTTACACTGATATGGAGTTTAGTGATGATTCTATTATTCAAGAATATTTCATCTGCCGCGCGGCTCGCCCCGTCATATGTTCGAGTCCTCCCTCGGGCAGGTGTGTGTGTGTGGGGTGGCGGCCGTGGTGGCCGAGCGGTTGTAGGTGCTACAGTCTGGAACCGTGCGACCACTACGGTCGCAGGTTCGAATCCTGCCTCGGGCGTGGATGTGTGTGATGTCCTTAGGTTAGTTAGGTTTAAGTAGTTCTAAGTTCTAGGGGATTTATGACCTCAGACGTTAAGTCCCACAGTGCTCAGAGCCATTTGAACCATTTGTGTGTGTGTGTGTGTGTGTGTGTGTGTGTTTTGTCCTTAGAGTAAGTTAGTATCAATATTTTATCTGTCCTAGATTTGTGTTCATACTAATTCCATTTGGCAAATAGTTAAAAACTAATCTCTCCACTAAACTTAATTCAGTCATTTGATAGGTAACTTTCAGTTACGTTGACCATTCGGTGAGACAATGACCATTCGGCGGGAAACGTGTTTCTCCTTTTATTTTATTTTATTTTTTTTTTTAAGTAGACAATAGTCTCTGTGTCAATTCAGGGTGCCGCGTGTCTCCATTCCAAAGTTTATCCAAATCCTTCGTCGCTTCAGCGTGAGGGGGTAACACAAAAATTCTCACTCGACTAAGAGGGGAAAAAAAGCAATTTCTAGTCCGTCGCAACGCTGATTTCATAATATTTCTACATGCAACGACGTCATTGCCCTCAAGTGTGTGCCTGCTACCAGCGGATACGCTTGCATCAAAACTAGCCTCACTAAATGCCTACCGCGTTCTAGATATAAAGGTACGACGTCTCTCTTTGTTCTACAGCATCTAAATCACACCGTCATTGTCAGTCTTCAAGCGTTTAGGAAGCTACAAGATACGCCTGGCGCTCAGTGGCTAAAATGCAAATGGCTTGTGTGGAAGTACGAATTAAACACACTGACAGAGCGAGGTGGCGCAGTGGTTATCACACTGGACTCGCATTCGGGAGGACGACGGTTCAATCCCGCGTCCGGCCTTCCTGATTTAGGTTTTCCATGATTTCCCTAAATCGCTCCAGGTAAATGCCGGGATGGTTCCTTTGAAAGGGCACGGCTGATATCCTTCCCCATCCTTCCCTAATGCGATGAGACCGATGACCTCGCAGTTTGGTCTCTTCAGATGGTTCAAATGGCTCTGAGCACTATGGGACTTAACATCTATGGTCATCAGTCCCCTAGAACTTAGAACTACTTAAACCTAACTAACCTAAGGACATCACACAACACCCAGTCATCACGAGGCAGTTGGTCTCTTCTCCCAAACAACCCAACCCGAACCCAACACACTGAGGATTGTATAAGCATCGTATGCACTACGTTGGATCGTATAATATAGGACACGTTAAACAATAAAAAAATTTTCAGTTAAAAACTCAAAGAGGGAATAGCTTTTTCTAAGAGTATTTATAGTTCAAATCAATAAATCTCTCGTACTAAATACTTTCAAAATTAGCCCATGTGTTAATTCAGGGTATAAACTAACTACATTCCAAATTTCTTCCAAATCAGTCCAGCCGTTTCAGAGCGAAGAAGTAACAAACATATAAACTTCCGCATTTTTGATATGTATGGGATAAAACCTAAACAGAAAGTATTTGTTTTCTATTGTAGAAGGCGGCAGAGCTCCTCATACGCAAAAGGGTAATAAACTGTTACCCACAATAAACGACACGAGGACTCTGTGGTGTATTACGTTGACTGATCGTGCAACGCTGGTGCAGTGTGACTGTAATGACAGATGGCTGTCGCCTTTTGTTCTAAGCCCACTACGCACATTCTCTGATTTCCCAGAGACTGAGGCCCCATTCATAAATGCAGTGAAGCCACAAAGCGTTATGCTGCAAAGTATTTGAAGCAGGCAGAAAAGCCATAGGAGAAGAAAAACTTTTCAGATTATGTGGAAAATAACGCAGAATACTATAGTTATATCAAAACATGTCAAACTTAATTGGTTGTAATGAATGAACGTTTCAAATTCCAGTACCCAAATTAGTAATGGCTGCAAAGACCGTGTTCAAAATAGTTCAAATGGCTCTGAGCACTATGGGACTCAACATCCGAGGTCATCAATCCCCTTGACATAGAACTACTTAAACCTAACTAACCTAAGGACATAACGCACATCCATGCGCGAGGCAGGATTCGAACCTGCGACCGTAGCAGCAGCGCGGTTCCGGACTGAAGCGCCTAGAACCGCTCGGCCACAACAGCCGGCAAGGCCGTGTTAAGGGTCTACAGGTTCCAAAGTGGTGTGGACGCTACTAGATGTAGCTTTCCGATAACTAACCCAAAAAAAATAGTATTTTAGAGCAATTTTCGAATCAGAAGCCTATAACTCAGAATTTAAGGGCTATTATTTAATTGTGCGAGATTAGTGACCTGCCCCTGCTTTGCGAGATAGCACTAAGTACGTGCGGACAGGCAACCTGTCTGGCCTAGTGGTAATAAATTATATATACAGACCTTTCTTACGAATCAGTCTATCTATTATTGAAACCTTATCCAAATCCTTGCAGTATTTCCTGAGGTAAGCCTTGACACTCAGACTGAAAAAGTGGGTAGAAACTTCAATTTATAATTTGTATAGATATCTGGCCTTGCTGTGGGTTTCTTATTTTACTGCCTTTTCCGTCAGATACCGCTTCCTCTGTAGCTGACATACTCGTATTTCCAATCACTGCCGTGAGATGCCACTCCAAACGTCAATTAAATATGGAACAGGTAAAACTACATATATTACGCATTCGGCATTACTGTGATTATACATTATCTATAGAAACCTGGCTCATGAATCAGTCTGCCCATTAGCGAAAATGGTGTCGTCGTTCTTTTAATAGTTCCTAAGACAAGTCTTCATACACAGACAGCAATACGCGGTGTGGAGCTCACAATTTATAGCGTATACCTTTTACTATATAAGTTAAGATTTAATGAAGATTTAAAAAGAACGAAAGGTATATATACCATTAAAGTGTTCATCTCCGTTTATTATTACCATTGTGAACATTTTTTAAATAAAAGGAACGAAAAGTTGACATTCATGTCCACACACAAATCAGTAATTCTGTTTTAAAAATAAGGTATTAGTATTATCAGATACCTAATTTAACGTACATTTAATTCAAATACAATAATTTCCCAAATAATGATTCTCATAGACGATGATCCAAATAACCTTAGTGGATAATTGGACTGGGCCAACATTTCGTATTAACGAAGGTACTGGCATTGTCTTCATGACTTAGTTATACTAAATTATCACTGTCAGTTCTGAGCGAAACCAAAATGTTGAACCTGTCATTTAACATGAAGGTTTTGAGCCTGTGCTTGGTCAACCTTCATTTCAAAAATGACATTTCATGACCACTACTTGACAGGTATATTCTTATGATGATTTCAACATTAGGAAAAAGCATTTGACAATTTATGGGTCTTTTTGCAATTTTATCACATGATGACATGGTTGGAGATCTTGGCCATTGTTCGAAGACAAATGTTTATGGTGTAGAGACTGCAACCAGCCACAAATTTACTGTCAGTTCCTTTATTCAAAGGGCACCGTTACCGGATTCGAATCGTTATGATTCACCTTCAGACGGTTTTCATGCTTTCATTGCAACGTTTTTTACAGATTAATTGTTCTAAAATATAAATAATTCATAATTATAAGCACACCACACAGATAGTTGCGTTACAGATTTTCATTGGATGTGACTTACGTGAAATGTCATTTTTGAGTGTTTGTTTTCTTTACATTCGTCCAACAGATGTAAATACATTCCCACTGCATTTTTACTGTCGCACACATAAATTTTTCTCTCTCTCGCTCAACACTTTCAATTTTTCACAAAAAGAGATCTCTAGCACATATCACATGTTTTGATACAATACAAAGTGTTTGCAAACATATGAGTGACAAAGATGCTATGATATATCGTAACATCATGAAGATGTCCCATGTTTGGGAAAAGATCTTAAATTCACTTATGCAACTGAGACGCCTTTTACACTAATACGGAGAGACATTGACTTTGTGAGCTTTAGAGCGAATACTGTTACATTAATTACAAAGTTGATTCATTTTTTTAGTACTGTGTAGGTAAGACGGTACATTATTTATTTCCATTTAGCATCATGAGAATTGTAGTAACACATTAATTTGCTACTTGGTCTGCAGATAGGCGTAAGTATATAGTTTGCTTTGGCGGGGGGAAAATAATATTTGGAAATTTTTCAGGAAAAGCGTGTTAGCTAACTCGGTTTTTTCTTTAAGGATATAGTCTGGGGTGCTGTTTTTGAGCTTGTGTATTTCTATTTCTTCTAATATATTCATTGTGGATCCTTTTTCTGCTCGACGTAAAATTTTTAAGTTGTGCTCAATGTTTCTCACTGAATGGTTTTCTTCAGCAATATGGGCTGCAAATGCAGATTTGTTCAAGTTGCCTAGCCCTAAAGCATCAAGGTGTTCTTGGTATCTAACTTCAAACCTTCTGCCTCTCTGTCCAATGTAGAATTTTGGGCATGTATCACATTTGAGTTTGTATATTCCTGATTTACCGTAGGGACTTCTGGAGGTATTTACATAATGGATTACTTTTTGTTGTGATTTATTATTTGTGGGAAAGCTGATTGTGATATTTTTCTTTCTAATTGCTCTGAAATATGGCATTTTTTGTTGGCAAGGGTGGCAAGAAGAGTTGTCAATACTGACATCTGTGGTGGTAGGTTTTCTGTAAATACCTACTTCATTGTTACTATTGCAAATCTTCAGGTCAAGAATGTTAATGATTTCATTAGTCTCATTTTCAACTGTGAATGTAATGTTTTTGTGCATTTTGCTTAGATCTGCTGCTAACGTATCAATTTGATTGTTTGTGCCATCAAAAAGCAATATTGTATCATCAACATATCTCCTGTAGTACATTATTTTGTTTGAGGTGTGCTGGTTGGTTGAGAAGAATATTTGTTCTATATGGTTGACGTAAATATCAGCCAGTATCTCAGCTAAGCTACTTCCCATATCCAAACCATCATGTTGTTTGTACACTTTGCTGTTGAAGCGAAAGTAATTATGCTCTAGAATAAGTGGAAGTATTTCTATGAGTTCACAGGTCTCTGCAATACTAATTTTCTTATATTTAAGCAGATTGTTTCATATAATGCTAATAGTCTCTTTGACAGAGATGTTAGTGAATAGGTTGACTATGTATAGTGATGCTAATTTAGCTGTTGGTGGGATGTGGATGTCTTTAATTAGGCTTATGAGTTCATGTGTGTTATGTATGGTGTAGTTATTATAAAATGTATAGTATTCGGTAATGAGGTCTTTTAGTTTAAACGGCATGAAAACTATCTGAAGATGAATCATAACGATTCAAAACCGGAAACGGTACCCTTTGAATAAAAGAACTGAAAGTAAATTTGTGGGTGGTTGCTGTATCAACGCCATCAACATTTGTGGGTCTTTGTTTGGGTGAAATGAAATACGGAAAAAAATCAGTATTTTGCGAAATCTAGCTCATTTGAAACTGTCAGAACGCCATTAATCAATCTTCAAGAAGCGTCTGCGATTTGGCCAACTGAAGCGACAGGCGTTTGACCGGACGTCCTTGCGAAACTGACGCGAGACCGTCGGTTTCACAAGTGAATACTGACCCTCCACTGAAGCGTTCAACCAAATAATTCCATGCAAAATAATTGCTTCAATTACCACATATTAAAGGTGCCCACATGATAGTATTAAAATATGATATTTTGAAATTTACGTTTTTGTGGTGCGGAGCCCATTGACAGATGCAGCTATAGAGCGTAGTCCAGATACCATGCTCTTAAATGCGGCACTGGTGGCAGCTGAAGCACAGAATGCCGCTTACACGATCCTATTGGCCGTCAGGTACAGTCTAACTTCCCGCCATGGCATCTGAACATTATTCCCCGTCACGGGACGCCACTCGGCCCGTGTTACAGAAATATTAGTACACTGTCTAATCAAAAGTATTCGGACACCTAATATTGGACATTTATCTTGGCTGTGTCCACACTTCAGCTAAATGACACCTTGCACTCTGCTGGGGACATTTTCAGAGAGATATCTGAATGCCTGTAGGGAAATAGCAGCCTACTCTCTCTCAAGAGCCGAAACAAGAGAGATTGATGTTGGCCACCGAATTCTGCAGCGAAGTTGGCGTTCTGACTCATCTCAAAGGTGTTCCAATGGGTTCTCATTGGGACTCTGGATAAGCCAGTCAATTCTGCAATGTCATTGTCTGCAAACCATTGACTCGCAGAAGTTAGCCTATCAGGAGTGCACTTTCATACTCACAGAAACATTCAAGGTATGCGAACTGTTTCTCTACTATATGCACTAAACTAAGATGTAGAATGTGTTCATGTCCTACCGCATTTAGCATTCTTTCAAGTGCAATAAGGGGTCAATGCACTAACCGCGAAAAACACACCCATACCGAGCCACAACCTCCTCATTAGTTCACTGTTTTGATTACATAAAGTAGCAGGTAACACTGTCCTTGTTGTTGTTGCGGTCTTCAGTCCAGAGACTGGTTTGATGCAGCTCTCCATGCTACTCTCTCCTGTGCCAGCTTCTTCATCTCCCAGTACCTACTGCAACCTACATCCGTCTGAATCTGTTTAGTGTATTCATCTCTTGGTCTCCCTATGCGATTTTTACCCTCCACGCTGCCCTCCAATATTAAATTGGTGATCCCTTGACGCCTCAGAATATGCCCTACCAACCGATCCTTTCTTCTAGTCAAGTTGTGCCACAAATTTCTCTTTTCTCCAATTCTATTTAATACCACCTCATTAGTTATGTGATCTACCGACCTAATCTTCAGCATTCTTCTGTAGCACCACATTTCGAAAGCTTCTATTCTCTTCTTGTCCAAACTATTTATCGTCCATGTTTTACTTCCATACATGGCTACACTCCATACAAATACTTTCAGAAGCGACTTCCTGACACTTAAATCTGTACTCGATGTTAACAAATTTCTCTTCTTCAGAAATGCTTCCCTTGCCATTGCTATTCTACATTTTATATCCTCTCTACTTCGCCCATCATCAGTTATTTTGCTCCCCAAATAGCAATACTCGTTTACTACTTTAAGCGTCTCATTTCCTAATCTAATTCCCGCAACATCACCCGCTTTAATTCGACTACCTTCCATTATTCTCTTTCAAGGCCTTGTCAATTCCGTTCAGCTGCTCTTCCAGGTCGTTTGCTGTCTCTGACAGAATTACAATGTCATCGGTGAACCTCAAAGTTTTTATTTGTTCTCCGTGGATTTTAATTCCTACTCCGAATTTTTTTTTGTTTCCTTTACTGCTTGCTCAATATACAGATTGAATAACATCGGGGATAGGCTACAACCCTGTCTCACGCCCTTCGCAGCCACTGCTTCCCTTTCATGTCCCTCGACTCTTATAACTGCCATCTGGTTTCTGTACAAATTGTAAATAGCCTTTCGCTCCCTGTATTTTACCCCTGCCACCTTCAGAATTTGAAAGAGAATATTCCAGTCAACATTGTCAAAAGCTTTCTCTATGTCTACAAATGCTAGAAACGTATGTTTACCTTTCCTTAATCTATTTTCTAAGATAAGTCGTGAGGTCAGTATTACGTCACGTGTTCCAACATTTCTACGGAATCCAGACTGATCTTCCCCGTGGTCCGCTTCTACCAGTTTTTGTATTCGTCTGTAAAGAATTCGCCTTAGTATTCTGCAGCAGTGGCTTATTAAACTGATAGTTCGGTAATTTTCACATCTGTCAACACCTGCTTTCTTTGGGATTGGAATTACTATATTCTTCTTGAAGTCTGAGGGCATTAAATTTTCCAAACCAAAACACTTCCATCGGATTGTCACAGGTTACATCGTGATTTATCAATCAATTTCAGCAATCCCCTGTAAACTGGCGTCGCCCTTTACACCATCTCAATCGTCGCTTAGCTGTGACTAGAGCAATGTGTGGCTTATGAGGGGCCGTTCGGTCAGTCAACTCCATTCTTTTTAGCTCACTACGCACATCGTGCCAGCTGAATGATGATTGCGCTACGGAACTGACGAATGATTCTTTCCGCTGATTCCAGGTGACTTTTTATAACCACCCTTCCCATTCCCCGACCATTCCTGTCGGTCAGTACATGAGCTGTGCCTGGTTTTGTGCTATCTATAGCTGTTCCCTTGCGTTTTCACTTCACAGTCACAACGCCAACAGTACTTGGTCAGTTTTAGAAGCGCTGAAATGTTCCTGATGGACCTATTACTCGGCTGACATCTAAGGACGAGCTCACATTCGAAGTCTCTGATCTCTCCTGACTTAGCCATTTCTCTGTTACTGCTTTCCTACTGACAATACTTGCCGCTTCCTCTTATAATGGCAGGTCAGCCTCTTATGACACCTGGTGGTCAGTCCCACATTACGTAGAGATGTCAGACAGTGTGTAACTCAATGAGGAATGCTCTTGGCATCTTTCATTTGTTACACCACTTACCTGAATGCAGGCTAAAGCAGTATCACTTAAGTGAGAGTGTATTTTCGGTCAGTCCAACCAGCTGATCGGGAACGGAAACGAATAGTTATTCCACCAGACCAGTTTCGTTTTCGCTACATTGTAAGAAATTTTCGGCACTTGTTGTTGTCCATTTACTGCAGTTGATCAAGATAATGGAGCTGCTCAGTAGTACACACGATTATGGTGTGGGCTTTTGTTTGTTTCGAAAAAGACGGTCATGTGAAACCCAGCTCGCGCTATTCGTACACGAGACTCAGAGAGCCATAGACACGGGTTCACAGGTAGATGCCGTGTTTCTTGACTTCCGCAAGGCGTTCGATACAGTTCCCCACAGTCGTTTAATGAACAAAGTAAGAGCATATGGACTATCAGACAAATTGTGTGATTGGATTGAGGAGTTCCTAGATAACAGGACGCAGCATGTCATTCTCAATGGAGAGAAGTCTTCCGAAATAAGAGTGATTTCAGGTGTGCCGCAGGGGAGTGTCATAGGACCGTTGCTGTTCACAATATACATAAGTGACCTGGTGGATGACATTGGAAGTTCACTGAGGCTTTTTGCAGATGATGCTGTGGTGTATCGAGAGGTTGTAACAATGGAAAATTGTACTGAAATGCAGGAGGATCTGCAGCGAATTGACGCATGGTGCAGGGAATGGCAATTGAATCTCAATGTAGACAAGTGTAATGTGCTGCGAATACACAGAAAGATAGATCCCATATCATTTAGCTACAAAATAGCAGGTCAGCAACTGGAAGCACTTAATACCATAAGTTATCTGGGAGTACGCATTAGGAGTGATTTAAAATGGAATGATCATATAATGTTGATCGTCGGTAAAGCAGATGCCAGACTGAGATTCATTGGAAGAATCCTAAGGAAATGCAATCCGAAAACAAAGGAAGTAGGTTACAGTAGGCTTGTTCGCCCACTGCTTGAATACTGCTCAGCAGTGTGGGATCCGTACCAGATAGGGTTGATAGAAGAGATAGAGAAGATCAAACGGAGAGCAGCGCGCTTCGTTACAGGATCATTTAGTAATCGCGAAAGCGTTACGTAGATGATAGATAAACTCCAGTGGAAGACTCTGCAGGAGAGGCGCTCAGTAGCTCGGTACGGGCTTTTGTCAAAGTTTAGAAAACATACCTTCACCGAAGAGTCAAGCAGTATATTGCTCCCTCCTACGTATATCTCGCGAAGAGACCATGAGGATAAAATCAGAGAGATTAGAGCCCACACAGAGGCATACCGACAATCCTTCTTTCCACGAACAATACGAGACTGGAATAGAAGGGAGAACCGATAGAGGTACTCAAGGTACCCTCCGCCACACACCGTCAGGTGGCTTGCGGAGTATGGATGTAGATGTAGATGTAGATACATATATTGTGCGGAGTCCTCCGGTCTAACTGAACCGAATATTGACTGGAAATGGTTATGTTCGGCCACTCGTAAACGATTCGCAGCCATTCATGGAGTTGATGTTCTTGAACCACGATTACTTTTTTATGGATGACAATGCGCCAAGTCACTGGGCCACAATTGTTCGTGTTTGGTCCGCAGAACATTCTGGACTACAGGACGAATCATTTGGCCACCCAGGTCGCAAGACAAGAATCCCTTCGAACATTTATGTGACGTAATCGGGAGGTCAGTTCGTGCACAAATTCCCGCACCGGGATATTTTCGCAATTACGCACGTGTATAAAGGCAGCATGGCCCAGCATTTCTGCAGGGAACTCCCAACAACAGTCCAGCTGCTGATCTACGCCTGGCAAAAGGAGGTGCGGCACGACGTTGGGAGGTATCCCAAGACTTGTCACTTCAGTGTGTAGGAAAATACCAAAGAAGTCCCCACAAAAGTCACTGCTTTGTGATGAATTGGGCAGTCGCATTTTCAAGTTACGTTTTATTTTAGTAGAATTGATTTTGATCACGAGCTATTAAAATTAATTTTGAGCACGGGCCAATCATGACGAATTCGCTTGAAGTTGAAACTTAAGTTTAGTCATGTTGGTAGATGATGAACTCTGACGTTGTCACGCAGTAAGCTGAATGAACAATTGTCAAATCGGTAATGTGGTATATTTGATTTTTCACCTTCTGTCACTTCCTTTTATCATATTTGCTGTAACCAACGAAAATAAATAAACGACTATATGTTAAAATAATCATCAACCATTAACGCAACCTAAATCGCCGGATACTAGTATCTGGGATAATGAGAAGGCCACTGGTAAATAAGCGAATTAGGAAGAATTGACACCCGAAGTGCAGTCAGTGACAAGTGGTAGCCTAATAACACGAGCAAGTGCGGAGTACTCCACACGACACACGCCGTAGTGCCACAGATACACTGGGTAAATGTTTCCACGTTCATCACCTGTACTCAAGCAGCACTAACAGTATTGCGACACGAGACGAAGAATTCGGCCAGTCCATCAGACATCACAGCGCTGGACGGCAGTGGTAACAAGAAGGCGGAGCTTTAGTGTAGCAGGCAACCATTTGCTTGAGGTTATTACCAAAGGGGGCTTGAATTCCGCTAGCTATGCCGTCGGTTATGTCACCATATTCTTAGCTCCACAGGCAGCTGACTTCGTGTCCGGTGGTCTTGTGGACGATTTACTGCTACTTGGGGCGGCGCCATTAAGCCTGCTATGTCCGCGGTCTGTAACATGGATACGTCTTCGTCGATCAACCAAGGAGATAGATGGGTAAGTCAAATATACGATGCAGTTCTGGAAGAGCCTTTCGGAAGAAAAAGGTGCACTGTAGCAGAACGATGTTTTCCCGTAGGTTTCTAGTGTATGTAGACGGGCGTGCAGGTGGTATGACAGTCCTGTTAGGGTCCTAGGTCCGGCAACGTCATGCATTAACTGGAATAATGAGAATTCGCTATGTTGGCTAGCATACTGCAAAGTAAAAATGCATCATGTTCGGTTATTTCTTTCAAACGTTTACTCATTTGATGGATCAAGTTCTGTATTGATGCAGTAGGAAACCCAACGAATAACACGTTCCGCTTCAGTTAGCACGCGCAGTGCCCTGTTTGGTTAACTTCACTGCTAAATAAAACGGAAAAGGCACAACGTATCGAATTTTTTTCTTAACAATTATTTCTCAGCACAACACATCCTACAACACCCTTATAACCTATCGAGACTGTTTACGATCACATTTGGATAGGGAGTTTGTTTTAATTTGGGCCGCTCGGGGTAGTCGTTCGGTCTAGGCGCCTTGCACGGTTCGCGAGGCTCCCCTCCTCCCCCCCCCCCCTTGACGAATGTTCGAATCCTCCCTCGGGCATGGGTGTGTGTGTTGACCTTAGCGCAAGTTAGCTTAAGTTAGATTAAGTAATGTGTAAGCCAAATTTTAATTTGTTAGAATTCAATATCTCGAACACTACGTAATGTATGAAAAAAATATTCCAGATGAAATGTTAACATTTCCAAGGGAGACATCTGTTTGTGCTAAGACATGGGGGATCAATATTTACTTCCAAATGGTAACCTACTTTTTATTGTAGTTTCGGATCCTACGCCAAAAGTTACCTAGGGCTTATGTAAGCAAATTTTTCCATTCGTTTATAAACGACGCTGTAATCAGAGCGAGAATTGCAGCGGTTCGCTGGAACATAGCGTAAACATTCACCCTGATGGTGAGAACGAGGGACTCACCGAAATCAATTCTAGTGGCACGGGGGGGTTCACCAACATCCACCCCGAAGGGAACAGGAATCTACATTACGTTCAAAGTAGCCTATTTGCTAGACTTCTAAATGTCTAAGCTTAAAAGTTTTACTGTGCAATCAAATTTGCAAAAGTGAATTAAATATTTAGCAGTAGTATCAACTGTTTAGTACTAGATTCAGAGCTATGAAACTCAATTGTCCTAATTCGTCTTAAAATCTGTTGGGACGGGCTGTTTGGGACCTGTGCCGATCGTATATATATGTTTACTCCAGCTGGGAACTGGCTAAAATGGCTCTGAGCACTATGGGACTTAACATCTTAGGTCATCAGTCCCCTATAACTTAGAAATACTTAAACCTAACTAACCTAAGGACATCACACACATCCATGCCCGAGTCAGGATTCGAACCTGCGACCGTAGCAGTCCCCCGGTTCCGGACTGCAGTGCCTAGAACCACACGGCCACCGCGGCCGGCCCAGCTGACAACTGACACCAAATTGTCATAAGAAAGTTACAGTTAGCTATGCAAATGATTAAAGCCCAAAGAACTGATCCAAGAGAAGTGCATATTTAATTGCACAACATGCTATCTGACATTACAACATTCACCCTGCTGTACAACTAACCAGTTTCCTCATATAAGATTACGTAAATCTACATTTTTTTATAACCCTCCTAAATTTATGACTGGGAACCAAGGATGGGATACTTTCAATTGATAAATGTAGTGAGTACCAGAATCATTACTGAATTTATTCAGTTCACCAGGAAAATAACACAAAAAATTAATTAGAATGTTAATGAAAGTTTTCCGTTATTACTAAAAAGAGAGCCGTTAATATCTACACACTGAACTTGAAAATAACTTCTCAGCGTCTGGCACTTTCCCTTCCCAGATGTACTGCACAGAACTGTAACGTTGTGCATCCTACCATAAGTCTGTTTGAATTAGTTACGTAAAGTGATGATCACGAAAGGTGCGACCTCTTTAGCTCTAGGATGATGGAGCAAGACCCTAAATGGAAATGACAAGACTGATCAAAGTACGTCAGTGCTGCGTATATTTACTCTTAATTGCAGGTGCACCTGGTGTTAACGTTGACTGCTTTCAGTTCTCGATGGGTTACTATGTAGATAACCCATGCAGCTGCAACTGCGGTGATGCTCAATCCCGATAAACAATGTGTTCCTGTCCGGGCTACCGGAGAAGTAAAACTACTATCATCGTACCCTTTAGCGGACGGCACAGAGTAATACCACGGCTGGCTTACGCAGTCAGAACACGAATCTCTTTTTTTCAGTTCGAGTGCAGCGTCAGTTTCTCCTGCTGTGCACCAGCGGGTGCCCAGTCATTTTTTGCAACAAAATATGCCGCCAAACGTCGTGTGCTCAGTAATCATTGCCCTCCGTAATACAATTTCAGCCAATGGCTGGTTTCTGGAAGGCGTTTTAAGTTGAAACGTTCTTGAGGCATATTCATCGCTAAAGTAGCCATCGGAACGTATCTGCAGAATATCACGAGGGGTGTGAGAGGCTTTTAACAAGCGCACCTCGGCAATAGGGACTGTAGAGACCCAAGGCCTGTCTTCTGTGGTAATATGAGACCTTGGCCACAAAAACCTGAGTCTGCGCCAGCTTTCCATGTCGTGGAGTAATCACAGCTTTGAGATTTACGATGGGGGATGAGGGCACCACACCACCCCGTCCTACACAAAGCCTGCCGTCCGCCGGGGACGGCTTGTCAGTTGTTTTCCTCTCGGACTCACTTCGGAGGACGCGATAAACCGCCCCACCTCTGCCGTTCCCTCACCTCTTCGCGTATGGCGCATTGTGGCTCGCTCACAGAAACCAAAACTGACTGAATTTTTTCCATCTGCTACAAAATTTGCTGTTTGTGTGAAATGCGACAATTAATCATCACTCCGCCCGCTTGGTTCCTCCCAGATGAAGAAAACTAGAAATATTCGTAATCATTCCGCGAAACCGTATGCAAATTGCTTAGTTTTGTATTAAAAATGTAAGGTGGGAGAGTAATGTGGGCGTAGCACTCATTGCGGACAGGCCACATCCTTTCCCCCTTAGCACAGCTTCTGAACAAGATTTTCAGGATGAGGCATTCATGTCCGACATCGGTTTCTCGCCGGCAGTTATGGTATAAATTACGAGTTGTAACTCTACCGGTGTACTTCAGTTCTGTCTGTACTGAGTATTTACATATTGGCTATTGGGTTATTGTATACTACATTGTTAATAGCGACTTCTGATCCAATTATTGACGCTTTTAAACCGTTTTCTCCAATTGAATACTTGAATCATACGGGCTTCCAAATAAATTCTGATGTTTGTTGATGCTGTAATTAGTGGTGGTTTTAAATACCCGTTTCTGTGTTTTACCATCATACCCTTTCACTGTCACCGTTATATCTTTTCACAGTTTTATTTTCTGATGTATTGTAAACAGCATGCTGACCTTACATTCCAAGTTTGGTGAGGCCGGTTCGTCAGATCCACACAACAAACAATTGAAGAAACATGCTGGTTATTAGCACAATCAGTTCCACAAGAAAGTGCACGCCGTAATTTTTAATGTAACGTTAGCAGCGATACTTCTGATAGTGGTCTCGAATCTGTCGCAAAACACTTTTGCACAGTGCGTAGATAAACAGGGTGAGAGTTGAATGTTTTGTTTTGTCGGTTGCAGTTTTCGCTATTTGCACTTATTTAAGCCAATTTAAAAGCTGAAAAAATGTTTAACTTTTATTAAAAATGCATTTTGAGGTCCATTAAGGTGGTATTTGGTTCTAACGAGGCAAACTGGGTACTTCAGGAGGATAATGATGCGTCTCTGTACAGAGTGGAAACAAGACAATAGGGTGTCCACGATGCATTTACGTGCAACTTCTCCGAATGAAAATCAGTCGCAGTGTCTGGTGGTATATTAAGATGAAGTTTAAACGAAAGCCATTATATACTTTGAAGCAGCTGTCATATAAAATCAGGACGATAAGGAGATCGTCACCGAGAGAATATGCAGAAAACCTTGTGAAAAGCTTGCCTAAAAGGTACCAGCTATAATCGATAATGGTGGCGATTGGATTAACTGTTAGGTTATCTTGCAATTAGTAATAACATGAATTTTTATGTAAATATATATTTATTATATTTTTGTCTTCAGTTTCATACACACAGTGGTGTATACATCCTAGTGGAACTGACTGTATGTCAAATACAAACAAGAACAGACATACTCATGAATCATTTTACTCTATCTCGAGGACTGTTTGTAAGTAAATGTAGCATTAAATATATATAATGCTATTCTTTGGTCATACAGTTAATATGGACCATATGCTAGCATATAACCGAAAAACTAAGAACATTGAAACAATAGTTTTAAAAAAACTGCACACACTACAAATCAGACTATTTAATACACTTAAGAAATAATCATCTTGAGGCTGAAGTCTTTCCTCCGAGTTTTCTTTAACAATACATATGTTTTTGGATGGGGTCCGCCTTTAACAAAACACAATTTCATTTTTTAGCCCAATATGTTTCACTGCAGTTGCAACATCATCAATGGGCTTTTATTTTATGGCCGTTAAACACAAAGAATGTTCTTTACTTTTTGTATATATGTAAAAATTAGTTTTTAAATCGTAATTACAGATTTTTGAAGCACACATAAAATTATGTATTCATACCATTTTACCGCATGATGTGGTTTTCCTGGTGTATTACGTTTCTATAGTGCCTCTGAAATATGTTTGGGATTAAAAAAAAATTGTATTTTGCTAAAGGCGGTCCTCATCCTAAAACATTTGTAAAGTTAAGAAACGTTGAAGGAAAGAGAATAATTACTTATACAGCTACTAATTATTTCACACTTAGCTCTTATTGACAATCCTTACCCAATACTCCAATATGTTCAAGACACATGCACTTTTTGCTCTTTCTGCAGTAATATTTGTTTTTCCTGTTTTCTTTTGATGTACATATGATGCGGCATCTGCCGAAGTTGTCCCTGACCCTTGGTCTCGTTGCAGTCTTTCATGTACTTTGCAGACGATGGAAATTCTCTCATGCAGATGATGTGGAATATTGGTTCAAAAATGGTTCAAATGGTTCTGAGCACTATGGGACTTAACTTATGAGGGCATCAGTCCCCTAGAACTGAGAACTACCTAAACATAACTAACCTAAGGACATCACACACATCCATGCTCGAGGCAGGATTCGAACCTGCGACCGTAGCAGTCACGCGGTTCCAGACTGTAGCGCCTAGAACCGCTCGGCCACTCCGGCCGGGCGGATATTGGTCACTGTTGCTCTAGTAAGAAGATGATTTTTGATAGGGCAGTCAAGTACTATTCAAACTGTGAGTATATTGCATGAAATGCATTCGCAGTTGCGATTATGGATAACGGTCAGCTGTATAATCGAATGACGACAATGTAAATTTGTGCTGGTCCGGGTCTCGAATACGGATTTCCCGTTTATAGCTAACGGTCGCCTTACAAAGAGGCTATACGAGCACGACTCACGACCCGGCTTAAACTTCCAGATGTCGTCAGCCACTTGCCTACAAAGATATTCACTCAAACATAACTTTTAACTAAGAGCAAACAAAGTTTTAGCTCTACAAGCCTGGTGTGGTTGGTCTAGTGGGTCGAAAAATGCTGTCCTCACTGTATGGCTGCTGGCTTCAAACTTACTAAATCGTGGCTTTAGGCAACGGGAGAGAGGAAGGTACACGGCAGAACAGCTCTTTCTTTCTCACGGCCGAAAATATGATCAACAGCGTTTAAGAAGTTGGTCTGATACACCGTGTCACACGCGGTCACCCACGGTACGGGACTACAAGTCCCACCGCCTCACCTGCACCTGCCCATGTTAGGCAATAAATTCTGCCTGACTCATGTAGTACTATCACCGTAAGAGGGTGGTACGGGACTACAAGTCCCACCGCCACACCTCCAAAGTGAATTGCAGTGACAAAGTCACTGCAGTGGAAATTTACTGGCCCACCAACACAGTTAGACCGCAACAGACCGGTGATGCTGTATTGTAACCTATCACCTCGGACTACAAGTCCATTTAAAAAAAAAAAAAAAAACCATGTCACAACAGCGGAGGATTAACAATCATTTACAAGTGGTTAACTGATAAATGTCCGCCCCGGTAGCTGAGTGGTCAGCGTGACAGACCGTCAATTCTAAGGGCCCGGGTTCGATTCCCGGCTGGGTCGGAGATTTTCTCCGTTCAGGGACTGGGTGTTGTGTTGTCCTAATAATCATCATTTCATCCCCATCGACGCGCAGGTCGCCGAAGTGGCGTCAAATCGAAAGACCTGCACCAGGCGAACGGTCTACCCGACGGGAGGCCATAGCCACACGACATTTCCATTTCAACTGAAAAATTAAATGTACTCGGGTCACTAGCGTGTGCTTTATGTAAATTTTTTGTATTAAATAAATGTTTTCTGATATTCGTCTCTGTCGTTTATTACTCCCAGATCCCCGACCCCTTATTTATTTCAGCGGGACTTTGAAACTGTACAGTAACTGGGATGACGATGGCTCTTTCAAATTCACAAGAAGGAGGACGGGTGAACGTGGTACCTAACATCAAGTGTTTCTGTTAATTTTCACACTTTTACTCTCCTTTAGACAAGCTAAACGTTTGACTCTTTAGAAATATGAAACGAGTCAGCGAATATTTGGCAGCACGTCAAGTCTTAGTCCGCGTAGCGTGCGTCTAACGGCCACCTAGCTGTCAACGTTGATGTCAGAGACAGTACTACACTTTTTGAGTCAGTCTTAATATCGTACAGTAAACACAAGAGAAAAGCGCTACACAAGCGTACAACCTGGAAGACAGAAATGGAAACTCCGTAAATCCGAAGTACAACAATCGTTAAATTGGCATGCGTGGATACACAAATCATTAACTTTTCAGTGTAAGCTGTACAAAATATATAGGTATAACGCCAACAACAATCAGGAATACGCGGTCGATTTATCATTCTCAGATCCTCTTTGAAAGTTGTTAATTTTCTTATGAGAAGATCGTGCAATGCCTTCTGTAAGAAGCCGGCCGGTGTGGCCGTGCGGTTTTAGGCGCTTCAGTCTGGAACCGCGTGACCGATATGGTCGCAGGTTCGAATCCTGCCTCGGGCATGGATGTGGGTGATGTCCTTAGGTTAGTTAGGTTTAAGTTGTTCTAAGTTCTAGGGGACTGATGACCACAGATGTTAAGTCCCATACTGCTCAGAGCCATTTGAACCTTTTGTAAGAATGAAAGTTGTCCATCATCTTAAGTGTCTGAATTCGATAGCGACAGCACCGAGGCCTTTCCAAACAGTGGAGTATCGTTATTATACATCTACTTCTACATACATACTCCACAATCCACCGCACGGTGCGTGTCGGTGGGTACGTTGTACCCGACTGCTGTTCATTTCCTCCCACTCGCAAAGAAAGCGAAGGGGAGTCCATATGCCTTCGTGCGTGGCCTAATTTTTCTTACCTTACTTTCGTTCTTTAATCAGATTCCAATACCAGGTCCCTACATTTTCTCAGGAGCGTTCCTCGAAAAAAAAAAAAAAAAAAAAAAACATCGCCTTCCCTCCGTAACAGTTGCGCTTTGATCGAACCAACTGGTAACAAATCCAGCAGCCCGTCTACGACTTGTTTCGATGTTTGCCTCAATCCGACCTGGTGGGTATCCCAAACATACGAGCAGTACAGATGAATGGCTTGCACTAGTATTCTATACGCGGTCTCCTTCACAGGTGAACCGCACCTTGCTAAACCTGCCCCAATCAACCGAAGTCAACTATCCGCCTTCCCCACTACAATCGTTACGTGCTCGTTCCACTTCAGATCACTTTGCAGCTTTATGCCTCCATATTTAATCGAGGTGTCTGTGTCAAGCAATAAACTACTAATACTGTAATTTAATTGTTACGTGATTGTTTCCTTGCTGCACTGCATTAACTTGCATTTCTCTACATTCAGAGCTAGCTGCCACTTATCACACCAAAAAAAAAGAAAAATTGTCTGTCATCTTGAACCCTCCTTGAGTCACTCTGTGGTGTACTTCCCGTACACCACAGCATCATCAGCAACCAATAGAAAACTGCCCTCTCTGTCCGTCAGATCATTTACGTATACAGAGAATAAGACTTGACGATACTCTTGTCTCTGACGAACATTTGCCGTCAAGGACAGCACACTGATTTCTATTACTTAGGAAGTTCTTGAGCCACTCACATATCTGGGAACTTACTCCATATGCTCGTACCTCCGTTAACAGTCTGCAGTGGAGCACCGCGTCAAATGCCTTACGGAAATCTAGGAATATGGAATCTATCTGTTGCCTTCATCCGTAGTTCGGAGAGCATTACGTGATAAAAGGTAAGCTGAGTTTCTTACGAACGTTACTTTCTAAAATCGTGCTGATTTTTGGACAGAAGCTTTTCCACCTCAAATTTAGTATATCCGAAGCGAGACTATGTTCAACAATTCTGCATGTTAAGGTTGCTGGTCTGTAATTTTGTGGGTCCGTTTTTTATCCTTCATGTCACCTGCGCTTTTGCGGTGGGCAAGAGATTCGCAACAAATGCAATCTAAGTAAAGGTCCATCGCCGTAGAGTATTCTTTGTAAAACCTAATTGGGTTTCCATCTGAACCTGGCGACTTACGTCAACTCTCTACGCCAGGGGTGCATGTTACCATGTTCTCCGTACGAGTGTTTGCGTAGAGCTCAAACGACGTTATGTTTGTACGAACCAGCTGCGTGAACGATTTCTTAAACGTGAAATTAAAAATGTTACGCTTCATTTTCTTGTCTTGTTTTGCCACACCAGATTGGTCAACGAGTGATTCGACGAAGCCTTTTACACGCTTAGCGATTTAGTGTGGGACCAGAACTTTCTCGCCAGGATCCTTTACTAGGATATGATACCCGTATTGATCACATTCACGCGACTGTCACGTGTGTACGAAATCTGTTGGTTCAGTGAGGACACGCTCGGGCCACACAGGATCTCAGCGGCATCCCACGGCTAGTGCCCGGCAGAACTGTTACTATGGCCGTGGAGCACCGTCTAGATAGGCCATCAAACTGTCAGTCAGGGGAAAAAAACTTTTCTGGGATACGAGTCAAATATGAATAAAACATATTAACGAATAAAAGCAAAGTCCTGAAATTGTCAATGGATAGAGCGAAATCAGTAAAATTCATATATCATAGTCAAATACGTGGGGGGGGGGGGGGGGGGTTGGAAAATAAGTCTGCCCCTCTGTCGACTGTGGCCAGAGCTGTGTGTGAAAGGAAAAAAAGAAAAGTGAATGAGACATATCTTTATTTTTCTACATAATTTCCAAGTACATTGACACATTTGTCATACCGCTTTATAAGCTTAAAAAAGCCTTCCAGGAGAAAATCAGGGCGTTGCATACGGAAGAAGCGTTGAACGCAGTGTTTGACGTCAGCATTGCTGCCAAAGCGCCTTCCGCCGAGAATGTTCTTCAAAGCAGAAAACAGATGGACGTCACTTGGTACGAGATCCGAATTGTAAGGCGGTTGGTGGAGGCGCTCCCAACCAAGAGTTGCAATATGGTTTGGCGTTGCCGTCGCCGTGTATGGTCAAAACGTCAGATATGAGAAGGCCAGGCCACTTTTTCCGAGTCACCTCTTTCAATTGCGAGAGTGGCACAGTACAGCCCAGCACTGATGGTAGCACCCTTCAGAAAATCCAGCAGCAAAACTCCTTCGGCGTCCCAGAATACGGAGAGCAGCACATTACCCACAGACGGAGTGGTTTTGAACTTCTTTCGGAGTGGTGATGAAGGATGTTTCCACTGCTGCACTGGCTGACGTCCGTCACTGAATTGCTCGCAACATCTCCGCACCATTTGCCTCGACATCACACCTGACCCATACACCTCAACAAGGCGGTTATGAATTTCTGTGCCTGATACGCCACGTGTCCATTCATAGCGGATAACAGCTCTCATTTCCGCCTTTGACCACAACTCCAAAACGCACCTTCTCTCCATAGCTCCGAGAAAAGACTGAGCGGCTGGCCCCGCTTTGCGCAGACACTGCGACAGCACCATCTGTTTGATCGCGGTCGACCTCTATCCAATGGTGTATCGGTGTCTTGGACGTGCGCGTTCACCTGCCGTGTCGTCTTTCGACAATATCACACAACTCTGCCCATAGTCGTGAGGGGAAACTTATTTTCTAACTCCCCCTAGCAAATTCTATGTTAGTTTATATTCGTAAAAACAGGACTGCAGCGCTTAATTCTGTGACAGACATAAACTTCCGAAAATACACCTTTAATTGAGTTAGATAACTAACAGCTCTCTAAATTGGTTCTTTGCTGTACTACGGGACTAACACCGCTATCTATTGGTTCTTTGGTGTTCTACGCCGTATTGATAAAGCATCCGAATTAGTATGTGATCAGGCGATTTTGGACACGTCTTTACATCACAATATCTTTTTTTTTCGTGATCCAGTTTTGATGAAATAAAGCTAGTACGTTGGTCTCAGCTACTCTCAAGTTACTTGTGAGAAGCCCACGAAAATTTGTATAGTAGTTTTCGAGTTTAGCGTGTACAAACATACAGACACGACGGTTTTAGATAAAAATTTAAATAACAATACCTTTTCTTTTCATGATCCGTTTTTTATGAAATAAAGCCTCAGTCTACGCCCAAGTTACTCTGGGAAACCCCATGAAAAATCATCTAGTTGTTCTTGAGATTTTCGTGTTCAAACAGACAAGCAGACAGATACAACAGTTTTACAGTTTTATTTTTAGTAAGGTATTGATGACATGTTACGAAAAAAATAAACATTTGTGAATTACATCACTTTTACACGCTGGACAACAGAAAGCAACCAGTAGTTACAAAAACATGTGCATAATCTCACATAATTTCAGATAACCTCGCTAAGAAGTTGAAGCCTGGCAGCTACAGATATGCATTTTATATCACTAAAAACATACCAAAATTTTCGTTCAGTAATAAAGACAAACTGGAGCCCTTGGCATAATAGAGTGACGTATATAAAACCACCTGCAATCACTGTGGGAAAGTATATACTGTTAAACCAGGCACGGCTGTGGCAGTTGGGTTATCTGATGAGAAGTTGAAAATTAAGAAAGAAAGATTTTACTTAGCCGATCATCTTTCAACAGAAATTACTCATATGATGTATGTACATTCTGTACAGAAAAGTTGAAAGATGATTCTGCTGGAAATTCTGGAAATCGACGATCATGTGACACAGAATGCCATCTTAGAATAAAATGATGAAACGCGATTCCCTTTTCCCTTTGTTAAATTAAGTTTCAGTTTTAAACGACAGATTGAAATTGTGAAGTCAAAATTATTTGTCATCAGTTGTTCCACGTAACTGTAACTATTCCTTAAATGTAACTATTGCTGCGTGACAAAAAATGGAGTACTCTGATATGTAAACACTCAACATATCTCAGATTTGTATCTTTTGTATCTTCTATATAAAAAAAGGTGCACGTCATTTTGTCTGTGTTTGCCACATTCAGTTGCCTAAGAAGCCGAAAACTGGCTGGTTTCCAAATTAATATAATTTTACAGAACGTTAGGAAGTGTTTCTATTCAATATTGTTGTCTCATTTGTTTAAGATATTTCTCAAAAATGTTGAAAATGTTACCTTCGTGTGAAAAAGTCATACCAACAACTCTGAGTTCGTCGTGTCAACGTTAACTGTTGCTTTTGACATGTTTAACACGCTGACTGTCTTCGATAAACTAGTTGTTACAGTGAGGATCTATGAAGGTCAAATACGCCTGACATCTGTCTCACCTGCATCTGCACGGTTGGCATAGATGAATATGTAATGTACCAAGTAAGTTTCTGCAAGATTAGCTCCTCCACTGCAGTAACAAATGACATCAAAAACCAACATGAAGAAAGTGTGCAAATAGTACGAATCGTTCAAAGCTGTGAATGACATGTAATTTATTGAAATATGTACTTCACAGCACGTAACTGAGCTGAGCACAGGCAATAATAACGCATCTTTTACGAGGCCGAAAAGGAGTACAGATATATTCTAAGCAAGTGGTATTCGTATTGGTTACTAGTATGCTCTTCATTACTAAGAATGAAACATTACCAAACATTAGATTCCAGCGACAAGTTTAATAATGAGGATTCACAGTTCCAGTGACAAAAGAATAAAATAATACTAAAAAAATTAGAAAATGATTTTCGAAGAGGATGGACTTACGGGGAGTTGGAACGCCCTATCCCGACAATGTTAAATTTAGTGACTTGGGTTCCCTCTGTTTCAGGAACCACTGTAACCATTGACATGAAACTTTTACAGGACGTTATATTGTATGTTCTGGGTCTACTGTACTACAATTATTGCATTTCAGCCACTGATTTCGGAAATACAAATTTTTATCTACACGGTTAAAATTTGTGTACTTTTTTGTACGTTATCCACAATAATTTTAATTATACATAACATTATGTTCTTCTTTTAGTTCAGTAGATTCACGACATGAATGTTATTATTCCCTGACAGTTTGATAACCCTACTTGAAGTGGTTTCTGAGATTTAGGGAAATGCAACAGAAAGATGTAAATTTTCAGGAACGGCTTCTGAAGTTTCACTTAATATATGCTTATTTCTTTATTTTTAGTCACTCAGAAGGATCCTGCACCATACTGTATATTATCCCCTTGATCCTTATCCAAGTTGTATCGCCTTTTCTTCTTTCTGGAGTCCTTAGTGGCCAACTGTGCTGCATACTCTGCTTTATCAATGCGAACCTTGTCCATCAGTTCAAGTTCTTTGATGCAGTTTGCTCCAGGATTAATTCCCATATGCTGTAGCACTTTCGCCCTACTAATGTTGCTATCATTAAAAGCAATAACAGCATCACTGATCACCCACTTTGGTGTCTTCATGCCAACAAAAACATTTTTGGTAAGCGAGTCAATGTAAGGTTATTGAACGACTTACTGGGATTTTGAGTCTGACCATGCAGACACTTCTTAAGTAACTGATGATTTGCCAGGTATCTGTAAATAGTTTTATGATATCCATGACTGCTGCTGTATGAACTGTTTGGGTACTGGGTTTTGTGGTAATTGCACCATGAACAAGGTCCAGGAGGGGAAAGGAGGAGTACTGGTTTTTCATCAGTGGACAGTCTGTGGAAGAAGGTAGCCCATACTGTCTGCACTATTTTCAACAAATCCTCAGCATTATTTCTAATGGCCATTCCGTAATACTGCTGTAGTTAATCAATCATTTTGTCTGTCAGCCCGCCTCTTATGCTTTTACCTTCAGAAAATTTCTTGTCTCTCAAACTTCGTTTCAACTTCCTCGACCTGGTGCCCATCCTCTTCAGGACATGACCAACAGATTCCATTTATAACACAACAATCCATAGCCTTCTATATAAAAAATTTACGATTTTATTAGCTTTTGAAGTAATGCACATAAAAATTTTAACATTTTCCACTGGTGTGTATTATATTTAAAAAATAAAATAAAACACCACCCATGTGAGTTTATAAGTGATATATTTATAACATTTTATTCGGAAATTTGCAAATTTTATAATGAGATTAAAGTCCGAAAATGTTAAAAAAAAATTCCGTTCTATCTCCCTTAACGCAAAGAAACAAGAAATTTATTTCGGATGGTGATTATCGATTGCTTTGTCGTTACGGAAATTGGCACACTACTAACTGAACGTGTACTGTAACATTTAACGAAACGTTAACTGAGAGACAGACGAACTTATCATCTCCCAAATGAGTGTGTGATAAATGGAAATTCACGTTGGATATTGGAATACGTATCAGGATTATTTCGAGGAATTACGGCAGAGACAAAAGCTCAATTAAGGTCAGAGCTCCGTCCGAATTCGCTGATTGCAGCTATTCCATTTTATAAGGGTGCCTAGCCAGAAACTGGGTTAATGACATAACTGGAGCTGACGTAATCGGCAGCAAAAGGACATTGCCAACGTCATGCTGATGTTGCACTCCAAGGTGTTGGAATAATTAAGAGTTGTGTCAGAGAGGACTAGTGTAAGTCATCTGCTGATCCTATTAACATCTAATGTGTGTGGTACAATTTCATTCTCTGCAGCTGGAAAGTCGTAGTCAATACGCTTCCTAAGGCGTCGAACTGTTCGCAGCAGTCAGCCATGTGTTAGCAAAGTGCAAGCGTTCTAATAAAGCTATTGCCAGGGTTAGTTACAATTACACGTAATTCGTTGACGTAGAACATCATGCATTCATTGGTAACTGCTCCTCTACCGTGCGTTGCCGTACTGAACGCATCTTTCATTACAAGTAACTTCCTTTGCATGTTCATTCGAAAGATACAGATTTACACTCTGTTATGAGTAATAATTACAAATTGGGGAAGAGTATGGGTAACAAAATGAAGCCAGTAAATTCTTTATAAAGACATTATCAGTTTTGAGGCTTGACATTTGAAAAACTAAAAAGAGTTTCCCTTTATGATTTTTAAAATTCTCCGGTGTCACAGTCATGTAGAAATGCCTACACGATAACGCTTTTATAATTTGGCTTTTACGGTATTTAGATTTTCTATTGGGATTTCGGCTTTGTAGGCACTGACAAGTAATCCCACAGCAAACATACACATTTCAGCTTTAGTAATCATTACAACATATAATTTTACTATGAGCAATAGGGCCGAGTGTACTGTTAATAGGTAACAAACCATTACTTTCTTTTCGAAAATAGTGACAGTGCACTGTCATATTAACATCACTTACACTGGAGAATGAAAACAATACGACAACCTGCTCTGTATGGTGTAAGTATGTCTCTAGAACGCAATGCGGCAACAATTCTGCGGGGCATGAGATCGACACTTTGTTGGTACTTTTCCGGAGATAAGTAACACCAGATGTCTACGCACAGGTCTCGCAAATCCAGTAAATTACAGGTCGGTGCTTTTGGACGTGGAGCTGGCATCTGGTAATAACGTCTCAAATGTAACCCATTCGGATCAGATGGTGGTCAAAACATCTTCGTGATACGACTGTGTTTGTTCCGGAAAAACGGTCTCGCAGAAATTTTAAATGGTGTCATATTCACCATCGACTGATATACTATTCAGATTTTCGTTCCTAGCCAGTTGTGCAAGAGACGTTTAATAAAATTCGTATTCCATTTTTAAATGATGGCATTCCCCTTATGTGTGCTAATCTCTTATTCTGAACGTACAAAAACTGCTCCGGAAAATTAAGGTTTTTCCAAAGCTGAAAAAAAGTTCCGAGATACAACATGGTCATATACCTAGGAAGAAATAGTCTATTGAAACACAGAAACACAACAATTGAGGTAGTCATGCCAATACTGTATTTAATAGTCTGTCTGTTACATACACCAATAAAAAATAAGTTAAATGAAATTACGCAGAAATATTATAAAAATCCAGAATGAGATTTTCACTCTGCAGCGGAGTGTGCGCTGATATGAAACTTCCTGGCAGATTAAAACTGTGTGCCGGACCGAGACTCGAACTCGGAATCTTTGCCTTTCGCGGGCAAGTGCTCTACCAACTTTCCTTTTTTTTTTTTTTTGTCCAGTTAGTTCGTTGTTGATCGTTGTGTTTGTTCGTTGCGGACGTCACATGACATCCGGTTAAGTTCGTTTGTTGATCGTTTCACTCAGTTTTTTTATTACAGAGGCCAGCCAGCTCTGACCGAGCACGCTGAGCTACCGTGCCGGCAATCAACTGAGTTACCCAAGCACGACACGCGCCGTCCTCACAGCTTTACTTCTGCCAGTACCTCTTCTCCTACCTTCCAAACGTCACAGGAGAGCTTCTGTAAAGTTTGGAAGGTAGGAGACGAGGTACTGGCTGAAGTATAACTGTGAGGACGGGGCATGAGTCGTGCTTGGGTAGCTCAGTTGCTAGAGCACTTGCCAGCGAAAGGCAAAGGTGCCGAGTTCGAGTCTCACTCCGGCACACAGTTTTAATCTGCCAGGAAGTTTCGTTATAAAAATCCGTTACAAATTAAATAGATTTTGAAATAGCAGCAGTTGGATACCAACAAAAATTACATATGCGTAATTTGTTGTGGGACATCGTGGAATATTCTCGCTTTAGCCCCTATAGTTCATGAAGTTCTCATAAGTAGCGGCACAATACGTAGCCGTAAAAATGGCGTATGTAACAGAGGTGCGTTCCAAGCAGAATGCTGTAATTGAGATTTCTTTGACGGAAAACGAGAGTATCGCAGATATTCATAATCGTTTGCAGAATGTTTTCGGAGACCTGTCAGTGAACAAAAACACGGCGAGCCGTTGGACTAGGCGCCTTTCATCATCGCAACAAGGTCGAGCGAGCTGTCCGATTCCCCGCGTGCCGGCCGGCCGGACAGCTGTGATACCTGCGATTCTGAAATGTACGGACACTCTTATTCGAGGTGGTCCACGAATCACAAATGGACGTCTATGTTGGTAGTACTGACGCATGAGAGGACCTCACAATACTTTATTGGACTTTTCTTCCTCGCCCACCCTACAGCCCGCATCTCGCTTCTTCCGACTTCCATCAGTCTAATCCAATTCGGGAAGCAGTAGGTGGATGAAGGGAGCAAGACGTTGACTCCGGCTTCGAGCAGTAAAGTGGTACCATGCACACAACAGGCCCTCCCAGTAAGATGGCGTAAGGCCGTCACATTGTGTTGTAAAATAGGGTCGCGTACGCGAAATAGTGGGGAATAATACGGTGTACTGGAATCCTGAATAAAACCTACCTGATTACAAAAGAAAAGTGTTAC
This sequence comes from Schistocerca cancellata, assembly GCF_023864275.1. Classification (NCBI taxonomy): domain Eukaryota; kingdom Metazoa; phylum Arthropoda; class Insecta; order Orthoptera; family Acrididae; genus Schistocerca; species Schistocerca cancellata. The sequence goes on from NC_064631.1 coordinate 411,509,084, forward strand.
ATTAACTCTCGAAAGCCCCTCGCTGGTATGTTGTCCATCTGTTTTGACGTAGTAAGGTACAACAAGTTACTAAAAGCACCCAGGACTTTCTCTCATCTATATACACATCTGCATCTGTTCTCCGGAAGCCACCTTATGGTGTGTGGCGGAGGGTACTTATTGCACCACAATCAATTTCCCCCTCTCCTGTTCCAAATAGTTCCACAGCAAGAACGATTGCTGGTAAGCCCTCATGTGGGCTCGAATCTCTCTAGTTTATCTTCAAGGCCTCTTCGTGAAATATCCGTAGCAGTTAGCAATATATTCGTTGACTTTTCTAGAAATGTACGCTCTCGAAACTTTAACAATGAACAACGTTGTGGTGCAGAATGCCTCTCTTGCAGTGTGTGCCACTTGAGATGGTTGACCATCTCTGTGACGTTTCCTTGCCTACGAAATGAACTTATAACGAATTGCATAGCTCTTCACTGGATCTCCTTTATTTTTTCCATCAGTCCTATCTGATACAGATCCCATAATGACGAGCAATATTTAAGTTTTGATCGAACGAGTGTTTTGTAAACCACTTCCTTTGTTAGTTGACTACATATCCTGAGGATTCTTCCAAGGAATCTCAGCCTGGCATCTGCCTTACTTGTGATTAATTTTATGTAGTCGTTCTATTTCAAGTTGCTCCCCACTCATACTCCTAGGTATTTTGTGGAAATAACTACTTCCAGTGATTGTCCTGCAATTATCTAATCAAACAACAAAGGGTATTTCTGTCTATACATCTATGTTGTGCGTCAACTGCCACTCCCTGTACCAATTGCCGACCCTCTGTGGGCCTTTTTGCATATCGCAAAAAATTCCATCGTTGTGACTTCTGTGTGTACAACAGCATCACCTGTGAAAATCTTTATGGAAATTTCGACGTTGTCTATTAGGTCATATATATACCGTGGAGAGTAATGGTCCTATGACACTTTTCTGGGGCATACCAGAAATCAGTTTTACTTCTGAAGAATTCTTTCCATTCAGAGTGATAAGCTGTGTTCTGTCCGCCAGAAACTTTTCAGTCTAGTCACTGAGATGGTCTGATATTCGGTGCCCTAGTATTATGTCCTTTAGGGAACAGACTGGAAGAACATGGCAACTACCCGGGCGCCTGTATAATTATGCTGCTTTCCGAATCTCGTGGGCGGGTTGAGTGAGCTGTGTTTCACAAGTTCGTTGTCTTAGGAAACCATTTTGGTTCGTACAGAGGAGATTTTCGGCCTTCAGAAACATCACAATGTATCAGCATAAAACGTGTTCAACGCCCCTCTTAAAAACGGCAATGACCTGTGCTTTTTCTTTCCAATGATCGGGAACGCTTCGCTCAGATACCTACGGTACACAGCCGGTAAAAGAGGGTAAAGTTTTTTCGCATACTCTTTGTAGAATCGTAGCGGTGATCCGTCAGGCCCAGTGGTCTTACCTCTGTTGAGCGGTTTCAACTCTTTTTCTATCTCATGGTTACTTATTTCGATATCAGCCATTTTGTCGTCTACGTGAGGATTCAAGAGACGCACCTCAGTGCTATTTTTACAGTGAAACAGTTCGGAAAAATACTTTCAGTATTTCGGCCCTTTCTTTATACACCATAGCATATTTTATACTGTCTTCAAATGTCCTTAAACTAAATAGTTGGAAGAAATTATAGACATATATCTTAAACTCGAGTCCAAAGATATTGCTACAGCTGATGAGGTACCGTCAGAGAGATATATTCTTAAAACCATTTATATAACACGTGGACATGTAAACTACACATCGTCGGTCATGCACCATCTTGTATCGTGAAACAGGAGGAGGTCTTTTAGCATGAAACATGTGATATTTGCAAATGAACTGAGTTTCTTTAATGTCTTTTCAATGGAAATTTATGTTAATCGCCAACTGCTGCTATTTCAAAATGTACGCAATTTTGATAATATTTCTGAGTAATTTGATTTCACTTACCCGTTTAATCGCAAGGTCCTGGTTTCGTAAGTGAAGTTATAGAGAGGGCTCAAGGCATGTAGAGAGCATAAAATCACTGATACATGTTTCTTGGTTACGACTATGTGAAACTATTTGAGGAGGTAAGTGCTACTCTGGGATGACGAGTTTGGTACAGGAAAGGAATTTGTGGCGGGCCGCATCAAATTAGTCAGAAGACAGATGATTCAATAAAAAAAAGGTCTGGAACCGCTAAGGACCATTCAAAACCCTTCGACGAAATTTGAATGTGGCCCGAAGTAGTAGAGAGTGCGTATGCTTTTATAGGACTCCTGTTTTGCGGATACCTGTGCCATAATCGTATAAGGGTGTGACACTGGCACATGAATGAATGATATGATGAAGGTTCCCTCTAAGATCCCACAGTTCGGTAACACCCTTGTTGCCACCTGCCTGCCTTTGTTGTGCGGTTAAAAAATGTTCCTGCACGGAGACAACCTGTGACGAAGTTCTAGGCAACTGCAGACAGACAATTCCTTGACATCACTCTGATTCCGTATGCCTACCAGTAGACACAAGAGCTGCAGCGTAACCTGCCTGCTGGTGCCTAGGTCCCTCGTTACGGTTTGTCTCTGTACAGGCGTGTTTAAAATGTGCTCAGAAAACGTGGGCGGGTGGCGTCATGGGTCTTGCCAAACTGGGAGTTCTCAGAGGGGCCGTTTATCATTTTATTCATGCTTGTGGCAATATCACACGCCTCTATGATCACTCAGTGCCGCACAATGAGTGAAAATTAAGACGTTTTGAAGAAATGATCTTATAATTAGGGTGTGCAGTGTAGATCCAAAAACCTGGTTCTGACCAACGTATCTAGAAGGTTTCCCTTGGTTATCAGACTAATACCTCTGTAAGTCCCCTCCCAAATTTTTTAAACTGGTATTTTGCCTGTTCCACTAATAACCTACCAGGTATGTGAGCAAAAAGAACCACTACCCTTTACTCCTTGGAGGAGTCAGAGTCACAGAGAGAGAGAGAGAGAGAGAGAGGGGGGGGGGTTGAGGAGAGGGAGAGGGAAGCATACTGAGAAATTTGCTTCCTGACACAGAAAGGAGGATTGGTACTCTTGATTTGCTTTCTAGTTTACCGACAAATAAATGCGTTTTCATTGGTCGGAACACCACTACTAACAGTATTATGCGCAGTAATTATTTCTGAACAGTAGGTGTCCATCAAACAAAATAGTTTCTCGAACATTATTTTCAGAATTCAAATATACGTTCCTAAATTAACCCATATAAAACGGAATGTGTGAGAGAATAATGGGTCTGCCGATAAAACCCTGTCAGTACAGCATTGTTAATGAGGTTTACGTATTAAAACAACTTGTCATCTCTCACACGTTACCAACAGCGCTAATGTAATCAGAGCGCCGCAGTTATTTCTGCTGATTAATGCGGGCTGAACACTATGATATTCGAATCACGTCGTTAACGAATATTAAAAGCCATTGTATACACAATTTTTTGCGCTTTAATAGTGTCGAAAATGATGGAAAAACTGTTCTCTCTCTCTGCTCCCCCCCCCCCCTCTCTCTCTCTCTGTGTGTGTGTGTGTGTGTGTGTGTGTGTGTGTGTGTGTGTCCGTCTCTGTAACGGTTTGCAACATAAATAAGAATACAATGCACTGCAATCTGATTACAGAAGTAATGTTATACTGGATACCAAAATAGCGTTGAGGGGGCGATATGACTGATCTCTTTTAGCTCATGTTTTGACTGAAAGTGAATGTAGTCGACGCGGTTAATTACCTGGGCAGTAAACAAATACAAATTTAGCGTGACTCAAATGTTGGAAGTTTCTGTAGTAATTCAACTAACCGAAGTCTGCCGCGGTGGTTCAGTAGTAGAATGCCAGACTGAAATTGCGACGGTCTTGAGTTCGATCCGGTGTCGGTCGCAGGGCTATTATGTGTCACCTATCACTTCATCTTTTGCAGTACAACACAGTGTGGTATGGAGTCCACGTTAAACTGTAGGTTCTCTATAAGTGGATGGGTAAGTCCGTTCGAGGATCGTAAGTCGGAGGAAGGCAACGGCTCACCATCTCCAGCATGACTTTGCCTAGGAAAACACTGTGGAGTTAAAACCAATCTTCGGACTGATGTTAAAGTTACTTCCACTTAAACGACAGGAAGTGACAATGGAGGCAGGTAATATTAGGCTTCCTCCCAGATTCTATATTACGTCCTACACCCTTTTCATTGTATGTCAACGACGTGCCATCAGTTTTATCCACCGGCAAGTACTGCATGTAAGCTGATGAACTGCAGTTGTATCTAAGTGCAAAACAAATAAACTAGAAGAGGGCTGTCGAGAGGCTCAATACCGAATTGTGTGCAGTCTCAAAATGGGCGCTAGTTGTAGAGCTAAAGCTAAACCCACGCAAAACCCAAGCAGTACTGGTTAGTCGTCCTAGGCTCATTATCACAAAATATCCCTACGATCTCTAACTCTTACTGGGACAAATATAAACATTTCTCCCTCAACCAAATGTCTGGGAGTAATAACAGAAGAATATCTAAAGTGCAGTGACCATGTAACTGCAGTGTGGAAGAAGGTATCAGAATAACTTAATGTCCTACAAGAAAATTAAAAGCCCTTTCCTGTTGATCTGGTAAAGAAAACTTGTACAATCACTTATAAGACGTTTCGTGCAGTGTCTCTCTTAGAAAAGGTCAAGACGCCTGGAACTCATTCTGCATCCCTTCGTTCATGATACCGTGATATTAGACTCTTTGATTATCTTTCTTCATAATATTCACAGCTATCCTGAATGCGTGCAAATAAGCGCTGAGAGATAATCGCAGAGATTTCCATATCCTGTGCCTTCCCTACTGTCTTATTATACCTCTCGAAATTCACGCTCTTGTATGACTCACGGCAGAAACACGCGAACCCATCGGAGGAAATTTCTTCTGTCCCACTCCATCGTTCAACCGGTTTCTCGAAATCATTCTTAGTAGCAGAAACCCGAGACTGAAATAATCTCCTGCATTAATTAAGGAATATAATAACGTATTTAGCTTCAGAAGGAGTATCTAGTACAGCAACAATAAGAATTACCAATGTCCGTGTACTCACTCGTTACACAAGTACATACTTCTTTCCAACAAGATCTTCCTCATTTCCCAGTATTCTTAGCCCATGTAATATCCTTAAATTTCCTTTCCCCAGAAATCACTAGATCTGAAAAAATCTTTTTTGTACACCTTTAACTTCTTTTTATCTCTGCTGCTATAATTTTTGTTATTATTGTCATTATATTACACGTATTATTATCATTATTAGCAGGAACAGTAATATAAGTACTGCCTGTATCAACGTTGTTAGTTCACATCCATCATTATTTACTAACATTGTCATAACAGACATCCAAATCATTGTAATACTATTTGTCATTTTAAAATTGTTATTTCATAGACAAATATGGTGTACAAGAAGTAACGTGTATGAGAAACCCAGGTCTGATGCAAGAAAGGGACTGATGGGCATAATCAGGTTAGATAAATAAGTAAATAAATAAAACAAACTAAATGCTTCTGTAAGACGCCAATTTAGCAAAGAAATATTATTGACCATATGTATTGCTCCGTCTGTGTGAGACAAAAAGTTTGGGTGGAAGTGTTGCAAGAGAAATTTAGTATGAATATGAAAATGACAGCGTCAGACTTGAAATGTACTGCCTCTGTTTCTAAGAAGATCATGTAATGAGAACTATTTGGATGTTAGCTGAGATAAGGGGTAATAAAAGTTTGACAATAGAGAAATGCATCTCAAATTTTTCATGGAATGAGAACGAAATGGATGTAGCAGCTGTAATATTTAAACGGCGGAAAACTGTGACCGATCTTCCACACTTGAAGCTTTTTCATATCATAGTGTTACACTATAATGCAAGCCAGCCCCACCTCATGCCGAGCCGCGTACTTGGTCTCTCGCACTTTGTCGATTAATAGAGAAAGAGTCCCCAATTAATTTGTCTAAGTTTAACTAAATTGGAATCCATTGTATAGAGACGGTGCACATTTACCGTTGAATATTCAAATTTAAAACAAGGACACCAGTCAGTCGCAAAATCTGTGATATGCGGCAGATCTAGATTTAGTCTATTACGTAGTCATCATCGTAGGATTCTCTTAATGCACCGGCTATGACTGTGTTATAGTCGAAATTTAGATCTGTAATAAGTTACGGACTCTGCGACTGACTGCTGTTCTTCTTTACATTTAAAATCAGATTTATATGCCTACGGAATATTGATCCTCCCGTTACAAATAACTTTCTTATTCATTTCATTTTGAATTTTAGTTCCACTTGGATATATGTAGAAATCTGCTTGCAGAGTTCTCCGTCAAAGATAAATCGGAAGGTAAAGAGTCGCAGACAGGAATCATATATGCCGTGGAACAGTATCCCAGAATCCCATCTAAGGCAAGGTCATCCTGAGAGAAATTACTATTTTCTCTAAAATAGTGACGACCTATAGAATCCCCTGAACATTTCAACCCTCCATCGTTTTGTAAAAAAGCGCCTTGGTACAGAAACTGCGTAGTGAAGATACGTAGGATGACGCACAGGCAGGATGGCAAATCTCTAAGGAACGAGTCGTTATCCGCTTTTTCTGTCTCAACAAGTAGAACATGGCTGCTGCATCTCTCAGCAGAGAACTGTTTTTTTTTTTTTTTTTTTTTTTTTTTTTTTTTTTTTTTTTTTTTTGTGTCGGAAAACTACTTAGCACCGGGCCCTCTCAGACCTTAAAACTGTAGTAGGCGATCGTCTGAGCCCCACTCTCCTTGTTCGGACATCAACATCAACTAAAGAGCGTTTATACAGTGTGTTTCAAAAATGACCGGTATATTTGAAACGGCAATAAAAACTAAACGAGCAGCGATAGAAATACACCGTTTGTTGCAATATGCTTGAGACAACAGTACATTTTCAGGCAGACAAACTTTCGAAATTACAGTAGTTACAATTTTCAACAACAGATGGCGCTGCGGTCTGGGAAACACTATAGTACGATATTTTCCACATATCCACCATGCGTAGCAATAATATGGCGTAGTCTCTGAATGAAATTACCCGAAACCTTTGACAACGTGTCTGGCGGAATGGCTTCACATGCAGATGAGATGTACTGCTTCAGCTGTTCAATTGTTTCTGGATTCTGGCGGTACACCTGGTCTTTCAAGTGTCCCCACAGAAAGAAGTCACAGGGGTTCATGTCTGGCGAATAGGGAGGCCAATCCACGCCGCCTCCTGTATGTTTCGGATAGCCCAAAGCAATCACACGATCATCGAAATATTCATTCAGGAAATTAAAGACGTCGGCCGTGCGACGTGGCCGGGCACCATCTTGCATAAACCACGAGGTGTTCGCAGTGTCGTCTAAGGCAGTGTGTACCGCCACAAATTCATGAAGAATGTCCAGATAGCGTGATGCAGTAATCGTTTCGGATCTGAAAAATGGGCCAATGATTCCTTTGGAAGAAATGGCGGCCCAGACCAGTACTTTTTGAGGATGCAGGGACGATGGGACTGCAACATGGGGCTTTTCGGTTCCCTATATGCGCCAGTTCTGTTTATTGACGAAGCCGTCCAGGTAAAAATAAGCTTCGTCAGTAAACCAAATGCTGCCCACATGCATATCGCCGTCATCAATCCTGTGCACTATATCGTTAGCGAATGTCTCTCGTGCAGCAATGGTAGCGGCGCTGAGGGGTTTCCGCGTTTGAATTTTGTATGGATAGAGGTGTAAACTCTGGCGCATGAGACGATACGTGGACGTTGGTGTCATTTGGACCGCAGCTGCAACACGGCGAACGGAAACCCGAGGCCGCTGTTGGATCACCTGCTGCACTAGCTGCGCGTTGCCCTCTGTGGTTGCCGTATGCGGTCGCCCTACCTTTCCAGCACGTTCATCCGTCACGTTCCCAGTCCGTTGACATTTTTCAAACAGATCCTTTATTGTATCGCTTTTAGGTCCTTTGGTTACATTAAACCTCCGTTGAAAACTTCGTCTTGTTGCAACAACACTGTGTTCTAGGCGGTGGAATTCCATCACCAGAAACATCCTCTGTTCTAAGGAATAAACCATGTTGTCTACAGCACACTTGCACGTTGTGAACAGCACACGCTTACAGCAGAAAGACGACATACAGAATGGCGCACCCACAGACTGCGTTGTCTTCTATATCTTTCACATCACTTGCAGCGCCATCTGTTGTTGAAAATTGTAACAATTGTAATTTCGAAAGTTTGTCCGCCTGAAAATGTACTGTTGTCCCAAGCATATTGCAACAAACGGTGTATTTCTATCGCTGCTCGTTTAGTTTTTATTGCCGTTTCAAATATACCGGTCATTTTTGAAACACCCTTTAAGACGCCAGTTGATACCACGCTGAGCTTCAGTCACTCCTTAACAATCGAAACTAACAACTGGACAAAGGCCATATCGTCTCTTCGCTGTGGGGTACAGACAGTGTCACGGAACTCAGAGATTGGCATGGGAGCAGACTTACTCGGACTGAATCCTCGAAATGTGGAAAGCACCACTCCAGCTGACTGGTCTCTGTACCTGTATGTAGAGATCGATAGGGTGGTCCGAGTGAGTCGCAAGTCACATAAAATGCTAACAGGAACAAGACATGGAAGAGATACTCTATTATGGAGTGGGAGACGGGGTGGGTGGGGAGGGGGGAGGTGCGATACGCCTGCCACCGGTTCTCATTGCCGAAAGATACAGAAAACTAGTGTCCCACTGCGTGTGTCTATTTATTTGTCTACAGCGCAACATAGATGGCCTACACTTATGACCACTTGCGTAACCCTTTCGGTGGTGCAGACGTGCTCTCTGCATTCTGTGCTGAGGGTAGCTTTCCTCATGGCTGTACTGCTCGCCAAATGCTGGCGTCTGAGCTAAGAGACAGTGTTCCGGTCGATATGAAATAATCATCCGATTTTTCGAAAACTGTAGGTGAAAAAATTTGATTTCTGCGCTTCTTTCACCCTGATCTCCATACTCGATAGAGAACTGAATTTCATTTCGTTATCCGTCACGCTCACTGCGCTGCAACCAATTAAGTAAAACATTGCTCAAAATTTTAAATAGTTCGCAGAAGTAAAAACGCATTGCGTAAACTATGTGTTCGTCTGATTTTAGCTCATACATTGCAGTAAATGAAATGTAGATAATATATCGTACTTTTATTTAAAATTGAAAGCAGAATGACATCTCACTTCGTTACCGACTTATTCGGTTTTATACCCGACAGACGCTCGCGTGCGATGGTCCCATTCACGTCCTTTCACATCGCAAATCCTGTAGTCATAACAAACGTCATATCTCATAAATGATTGAAGATACTGAGACCAGGTTTTTTGCAAACGATAGCTCGCAGTGAGGGGCATAATAAATACTCGAAACATTTTATTCACTGAGATATGGAAGTAGCTCGACCACAGAGAGGTCGGTGGATAAGAACGCATTTAAAGCAGCGACTCTGAGTGGTAGGAATTCGACAGGTCCTTAGTGGGTTTCCGGAGGTACACGGCACCCATATGGCTACGCAAAGGTTATGGAGTTACCGTAAATACGGGCTGGAGAATTGTGGGCGTAGAGATAGCACCTGATACCGTGACAGATATGTTGCACCGGATACAGCGTAGGCGAATTTAGTGGCCATTACATCAACCTGATTTCTCCGCCAAGCTCCTTAACAGCTGTAGCACGGTGCTGACCTTGTGACACGAACAGTTCTCCTGCTGAATCGCCCTGGGGAAAGGCATCAAGCAAGAGGGGTTGCTGGTGCTCCACTGTAAGTTACACGTATTCCGCAGTTGCATTGGTATCTTCGATTACTAGCATAGGTCCCACGGAAGCCTAGATGAATATCCTCCATAGCACAATACTACTCCCAATGTCCCGTTTCCTTGGCGAAGCGCATGGTTAGAGCCGCCGTTTGTTGAGGTGATGGAGTACCTGTAGGCAAACATCAATTCATCGGACCAGGCCACACGTTTCCATTGATACGCGGCCCCATCCCGATCATCACTTAGCCACTACAGTCGTAAGTGACGACCACGCTGGTTCAGCATGGGAAGACGTATGGATCGCCTGTTATGGATGTCCACGTGCAACAACGTGCACTGAACGCAGCACTCAGAAATGCCTATAGTTGCTCCAGCATTGGACCCCGTCTCCTGTTCTGTCGCAGAGCGTCATGTGTCATCCTTTATGGTGTGGCTAAGAGTTCGACCTTTAAGCTCTGTCAAGAGGAGTGGACCTAGAACATCTTATAGCTTACTCGTGGTTTCCCCGTCCTTCAACGATTTTCTGTAGATTATCACGATAATAGAATGCGAACATCCTATCAGCTTCGTTGTTTCTGAGAAGCTCATTCAGGAGCACCGGGTCTCTTATGTCGGTGTCCATCTCCATTCGCATGTAATATGTCCCCATTCGTCTCTTCTACTCCTACTTTCCTAAACGTGTCACGTACCCAAAACGGTACCAGATAGCACTAACATTGGCGGTTCATAGTGTCCACAATGTTTGGTCTCATCCGTGTACACAGCTGAGGACGGTGGGGTCCTATTGTAGTGTTGAATTCCTTTAAAAACAAATTGTAACGTGTATTTTTATTTGCTTCATCAGGACTTCGATAATTATTCTGCGTGTCTCTAACTTGCTCAGATTAATACTATGATCTTGTTGGGTTTCGTATCGTTGTCTGTACGATCAGAGTACCTTGATGTTTGTTACACAAAGAATGTCAATTTCACTCTTTCGTCATATAAATGCAGTTGTTATACAGGGTAATTCAAAATGGGTGGGAGAAAAAGTACTCCTGTTGTCGTGACTTGGCAACACAGCCAAGTCACTATGCGAGGATGCCGAAATGCGCGCGCTTAGCTCACGCAGGCTTGCGTGAGGTCTGGAACAGTGTAAAGTAGTTAATATAGCAAATAAAGTACGTAGTTGATGTAATACTTAACTTTATTCCATAATTGGTGAACATCGCTCTTGTTGATACATAAGTGCAATCTCAATATAAACTGGTAATGGCGCCTTGCTAGGTCGTAGCAATTGACGTAGCTGAAGGCTATGCTATCTATCGTCTCGGCAAATGAGAGCGTATTTGTCAGTGTAGCATCGCTAGCAAAGTCGGCTGTACAACTGGGCGAGTGCTAGGACGTCTCTCTAGACCTGCCGTGTGGCGGCGCTCGGTCTGCAATCACTGACAGTGGCGACACGCGGGTCCGACGTATACTAGCGGACCGCGGCCGATTTAAAGGCTACCACCTAGCAAGTGTGGTGTCTGGCGGTGACACCACACCTGTGACTAAAAGATTAGCTCCCACAGTGGAGGTTCGCAACACCAGAAAATCCCCGTTGTTGTTAGTGGCTGGCGATAGTATTCAAAATGGTGGCATCTGCCAGAAAAGGCGTATTGTGTATTGTGTCACAGAATACCATAAACATCGTCAATAATCATTGTTCAAAGACGTTTTCGGATCAAGTTTGGTAAAGTGGCACTACACCATCACAGAATTGCTAGAAGGACAAAGTATTCTGAGGAGACAGGAGGGGTGCGCAAGAAGAGCAGACGATGCCATCCATCGGGAACGAAGTAGTGCAAAATACTCGTACGATCTACGAAAGAAATCCCAGAAAATCTATGCGTCATGTCAGCAGAGAAGTGGATGTGTTGCAGCCAACAGTGTGGCGTGTGTTGCGCAAGCTTCTGCAGTTCAAGTCCTACAGAATTCGAATCGCCTACGATGGAATGGGTCCGGCAGGAAATGCGGTACTGAATAGACACAAATGAAGCCCACATTGAACGTCTGTGAATGTCCACAGGAACTGCAAGAGTTGAACTTTCATTCTATATGTGTGTTTCCGAAATAAAGTCGCCACTGTAGTCACATGAATGCTTTCTTTTGACCGGAATCATTTTGAATCATCTCAACGAACATGTCCCGGAACGCAGGACTTCTTGCTTCTGTTAATTTTCTCAGCGCTGTCACTCGATCGTCAGACGACTTTCCCCATGAGATAGCTACTGTTGCTCATAGCACTGTTTCATTTTTAGGGTGAAGTAGTGAACTCGCATCCGAGATAGAGTAAGTAAGCGGCACCCACACACTCTGTTGCAATCTTTGCAGAGTAGTCGAAACGTACCTGAGAAATCTGTTTCTGCATCTTCTTTTGGTCAGGATTCAACATATTTAACATTCATCTTGCACAAAGACTGATTATAAAATATAAACTGTACCGCACTCTTTGTTCTGGTGTTTTCTTGGAATTAGATGTTCTTATGATTTTAACTAGTATTCCCCCTCCTCGAGTCTTTAAAGAATCGATTTCCCCTGTAAGGAAGTCTGATTACTCTAGAAATGTTAAATGTTTGACGTCACAAATGTAAAACCTTTACGGTTAACACCGCAAAACTCTAAGTATGTTGGTTTCATAATCTTCGTTTATTCACCCACAGACTACTGAAAAACTCAAAACCAAATATTATTGTTTAATACGCCATATCTCCTGAACTGATTCGTAGAAATACATAGTTTTGCAAATACATTCACTCGTGTATGCTGACACTGTTTGTAAAATATGTTGAAAGTAGAGTTAATAGTGAAAAAGTAATAAAATTATAACTTGATACCTAATGGAAAAACTGGTAGAAGCCGACCTCGGGGAAGATCAGTTTGGATTCCGTAGAAATGTTGGAACACGTGAGGCAATACTGACCTTACGACTTATCTTAGAAGAAAGATTAAGAAAAGGCAAACCTACGTTTCTAGCATTTGTAGACTTAGAGAAAGCTTTTGACAATGTTAACTGGAATACTCTCTTTCAAATTCTGAAGGTGGCAGGGGTAAAATACAGGGAGCGAAAGGCTATTTACAGTTTGTACAGAAACCAGATGGCAGTTATAAGAGTCGAGGGGCATGAAAGGGAAGCAGTGGTTGGGACAGGAGTAAGACAGGGTTGTAGCCTCTCCCCGATGTTATTCAATCTGTATATTGAGCAAGCAGTAAAGGAAACAAAAGAAAAATTCGGAGTAGGTATTAAAATTCATGGAGAAGAAGTAAAAACTTTGAGGTTCGCCGATGACATTGTAATTCTGTCAGAGACAGCAAAGGGCTTGGAAGAGCAGTTGAACGGAATGGACAGTGTCTTGAAAGGAGGATATAAGATGAACATCAACAAAAGCAAAACGAGGATAATGGAATGTAGTCAAATTAAGTCGGGTGATGCTGAGGGAATTAGATTAGGAAATGAGACACTTAAAGTAGTAAAGGAGTTTTGCTATTTAGGGAGTAAAATAACCGATGATGGTCGAAGTAGAGAGGATATAAAATGTAGACTGGCAATGGCAAGGAAAGCGTTTCTCAAGAAGAGGAATTTGTTAACATCGAGTATAGATTTAAGTGTCAGGAAGTCGTTTCTGAAAGTATTTGTATGGAGTGTAGCCATGTATGGAAGTGAAACATGGACGATAACTAGTTTGGACAAGACGAGAATAGAAGCTTTCGAAATGTGGTGCTACAGAAGAATGCTGAAGATAAGGTGGGTAGATCACGTAACTAATGAGGAGGTATTGAATAGGATTGGGGAGAAGAGAAGTTTGTGGCACAACTTGACTAGAAGAAGGGATCGGTTGGTAGGACATGTTTTGAGGCATCAAGGGATCACAAATTTAGCATTGGAGGGCAGTGTGGAGGGTAAAAATCGTAGAGGGAGACCAAGAGATGAATACACTAAGCAGATTCAGAAGGATGTAGGTTGCAGTAGATACTGGGAGATGAAGAAGCTTGCACAGGATAGAGTAGCATGGAGAGCTGCATCAAACCAGTCTCAGGACTGAAGACCACGACGACGACCTAATGATGTCTTTCTGAGGGTAGTACGAAAATGTAGTGAGCGATAAATCGTTTTTATGGAAGGTCCTAGCGAGAATAAGTTTAGAAAAAGATTGGAATTATGTGTAAGGTTTGTTGGAAGTTGCTCAGTACTCTCATTCTCAAGTAGTGGTTAAATAAAGTCTGCACAGTCTGCACGTTCTGTGTTACACTGCCGCAACTCATAAACACAGTTTCAAACTTTAGTATTTAAATCATTATGTTTGAAATTCGACACAGAATTCTACCTCTTAACGAGTAGATTATGATAGCATTTTAAATTTTTAAATTCGGTCAATAACTATACGAAATACTGAAAATCAGCTTTTGTCGCCCCTTGAGGCGTTAGACAGGCAACCTATAACTGAAACTGTATAGCAGAGTGATTGTTTTAGCAATTTGGTAATTTGGACAGTCGATCTTCCGGTAGGGACATGGGCGCTTTTTCCCAGTTTCCAATTTTGTCACGGTTTTGGAATGTCATCTACACGAATCATCTCCAAGACAAGGAAAGCACATCTAATAACTATTAAATGTGAAGGAGCACGTTCCTTATAATACTTCTTGAATGGTGGACACACACACACACACACACACAATATAGGTACTTAAGAACAGTTATTGAAACTGTCCAAACAATGAAGTAGCTACACAAAATGTGTAAGTGAAAAACAAAAGATTTCATTAAATCAATACGATCAGTTTTCTTGAACGGAACCTGTTCTTGGATTAAAATAGTGTATTACTGTTTGTCATAAACATTTTCTTTATTTATCGCCCCCCCCCTGCCGAGGGCTAATAGACGAGGGCTAATAGAAATCCTTGGGTAACAGAAGAAATATTGAATTTAATTGATGAAAGGAGAAAATATAAAAATGCAGTAAATGAAGTAGGCAAAAAGGAATACAAACGTCTCAAAAATGATATCGACAGGAAGTGCAAAATGGCTAAGCAGGGATGGCTAGAGGACAAATGTAAGGATGTAGAGGCTTGTCTCACTAGGGGTAAGATAGATACTGCCTACAGGAAAATTAAAGAGACCTTTGGAGAGAGGAGAACCACTTGTATGAATATCAAGAGCTCAGATGGCAACCCAGTTCTAAGCAAAGAAGGGAAGGCAGAAAGGTGGAAGGAGTATATAGAGGGTTTATACAAGGGCGATGTACTTGAGGACAATATTATGGAAATGGAAGAGGATGTAGATGAAGACGAAATGGGAGACAAGATACTGCGTGAAGAGTTTGACAGAGCACTGAAAGACCTGAGTCGAAACAAGGCCCCGGGAGTAGACAACATTCCACTTGAACTACTGATGGCCTCGGGAGAGCCAGTCATGACAAAACTCTACCATCTGGTGAGCAAGATGTATGAGACAGGCGAAATACCCTCAGACTTCAAGAAGAATATAATAAT
The DNA here is from genome assembly GCF_023864275.1 of Schistocerca cancellata. Classification (NCBI taxonomy): domain Eukaryota; kingdom Metazoa; phylum Arthropoda; class Insecta; order Orthoptera; family Acrididae; genus Schistocerca; species Schistocerca cancellata. Next base: position 411,524,427 of record NC_064631.1, read on the forward strand.
TCCAATCCCAAAGAAAGCAGGTGTTGACAGATGTGAAAATTACCGAACTATCAGTTTAATAAGTCACAGCTGCAAAATACTAACGCGAATTCTTTACAGACGAATGGAAAAACTGGTAGAAGCCGACCTCGGGGAAGATCAGTTTGGATTCCGTAGAAATGTTGGAACACGTGAGGCAATACTGACCTTACGACTTATCTTAGAAGAAAGATTAAGAAAAGGCAAACCTACGTTTCTAGCATTTGTAGACTTAGAGAAAGCTTTTGACAATGTTAACTGGAATACTCTCTTTCAAATTCTGAAGGTGGCAGGGGTAAAATACAGGGAGCGAAAGGCTATTTTCAATTTGTACAGAAACCAGATGGCAGTTATAAGAGTCCAGGGACATGAAAGGGAAGCAGTGGTTGGGAAAGGAGTAAGACAGGGTTGTAGCCTCTCCCCGATGTTATTCAATCTGAAGATGATGATATTTGGTTTGTGGGGCGCTCAACTGCGTGGTTATCAGCGCCCGTACAATTACCCAATCTTTGCTCAGTCCAATTTCGCCACTTTCCTGGATGATGATGAAATGATGAGGACAACACAAACACCCAGTCATCTCGAGGCAGGTGAAAATCCCTGACCCCGCCGGGAATCGAACCCGGGACCCCGTGCTCGGGAAGCGAGAACGCTACCGCGAGACCACGAGCGGCGGACTGTTATTCAATCTATATATTGAGCAAGCAGTAAAGGAAACAAAAGAAAAATTCGGAGTAGGTATTAAAATTCATGGAGAAGAAGTAAAAACTTTGAGGTTTGCCGATGACATTGTAATTCTGTCAGAGACAGCAAAGGACTTGGAAGAGCAGTTGCACGGAATGGACAGTGTCTTGAAAGGCGGATATAAGATGAACATCAACAAAAGCAAAACGAGGATAATGGAATGTAGTCAAATTAAGTCGGGTGATGCTGAGGGAATTAGATTAGGAAATGAGACACTTAAAGTAGTAAAGGAGTTTTGCTATTTAGGGAGTAAAATAACTGATGATGGTCGAAGTAGAGAGGATATAAAATGTAGACTGGCAATGGCAAGGAAAGCGTTTCTCAAGAAGAGGAATTTGTTAACATCGAGTATAGATTTAAGTGTCAGGAAGTCGTTTCTGAAAGTATTTGTATGGAGTGTAGCCATGTATGGAAGTGAAACATGGACGATAACTAGTTTGGACAAGAAGAGAATAGAAGCTTTCGAAATGTGGTGCTACAGAAGAATGCTGAAGAGAAGGTGGGTAGATCACGTAACTAATGAGGAGGTATTGAATAGGATAGAGTAGCATGGAGAGCTGCATCAAACCAGTCTCAGGACTGAAGACCACAACAACAACAACCCCCCCTGCCTTATCTCCTGTACGGGAATATACACAGTGGATGTAAAGAGTGTAGGTTGCAGACATGTGGTTGACGACATACGGAAGCAAGCGTATGGCCGTTATTCGTGCTCGTATAGCCAAATGGTAAGTCGACCGCTCGCGATAACCCGGAAATCCGGGTTCCATTCCCGGGCTGGCACAAATTTCCATTGTTGTCATTCCAGTATATAGCTGATGGCAGTCCATATTTGTAAAAGCGAAATACATGTATTTTCTTTATTGTTATTATGATCAATTCAGCACTTTAAATCAGTAAGTTGTTTCGCGCTTTTACTATCTTAGATTTATTGTACTTTTACATAGAAAACGGGTTGTGCCATGGTGACCAAGTAATTGACAAAATTAATTCATAAAAAAGCAGAATTTTTAATTGTATCACCCATTACCAACTGTAATTAATCTGTACTAAATAGAAAAACTCTGAAACGTGCGAATTATTTATTTACAGATTATGAGAGAACAATGTGTAAGAGATAATTATTTCGACGTGAAACTTGTTCCGCACACCCAGTGGCACAGCGGTTCCTCTGGCAATCACTATATAAACTTATTTTTCTTCTTACCTGTTCTTCATCAATAAAATGTGAATTCGTTCAAGATATCAGTTGATTAACCCTGACTCCTCGCAGCTGAGTGCATGAGATTCGGTTGTCGTGTCTGTTTATTTCCTTTGATTTTTATGTGAGCAGGGATTTGTAAAGTTTCTTGTTTAAAGTGAACTCATAAGCAGAAGCTTACATCAATAAAAATAAATCTTCCATTTTGAACCACGTCAGGATGACTGACTGACGAAAACATTACATAACACGCAAGTCACTGTAAAACCGTTACTAAATTCTATTTTTAGGGAACGGCAAGTTAAAACTGGCGGTTGAATTTTTAGAAGCGGACAGGGCAACAACGAGGGTAGTCATTTTTAAAGTTACGTACCTCAATCTGTAAACGGAACCTCATAGGATCCCTTTGTTGTCAGTCTGTCTGCCTTTCTGTCTGTCCGTCTGTTTTAATACCCCTTTTTCTCACTAACGGGTAGAAGCATCAACTTGAAATACAGTCAGATACTAAAGTCTGTGATCCCTTGGCGTTGTATAAAACTAAAAACTAAACTGTGTCTGAACAGGCCTCGGAAGGCACAACGGTATAGAAAGGCCTTGCCGCAATGGTAACATAGGTTCCCGTCAGATAATCGAGGTTAAGCGCTGTCGGGCTTGGATAGCACTTAGATGGGTGACCGTCCGGCGTACCGAGCGCTGTTGCAAGCGGGGTGCACTCAGTCCTTGTGAAGCACACTGAGGAACTACTTGACTGAGAAGTAGCGGTTCCGGTCATGAAAACTGACAAAATATGGAAGAGCGATATCCTGATCAAATGTCCCTATACCTGCATTCAGTGACGCCAATAGGCTGTGGACGACACGGCAGTCGGTCAGTACCGTTGGGCGGTATATAAAATTTAAACTTCTAAACCAATTCAGTCAAAAGATTCACAATTTGCGACATTGTCGTGAATGAAACAGTGACCCGAATATACAATAAGTAAATTTAATTGTGTATGTAGATGGTTATCTATAGGTTTTGATGGGAGAAATTGCGAGTGTCAAAGAGTAACAAACTGCCGTATCTTTTGGTTGATAAGTTTCCTTTAATTTACGTCTATTGTCAGAAACTTTTTGTTAACAGATTACTGGTTTCGGTCTATAATGACCATCATCAGATCTGGTTTATAAAAGTATGGCTATAGTATATTAGGTCTGTCTTTTTATAAAACAGATCTGATAACCGTAATTATAGACCGAAATCTGTAATCTGTTAACAAAAAGTTTGTGACCATAGACGTAAATTAAAGGAAACCTATCAATCAAAAGATACGGCAGTTTGTTACTTTTTGACACTCGCAAATTCACTCATCAAAACCTATGGATCAACCATCTGTATACACAATTAAATTTGCATGCAACCCGCACAGCGCGAGTCCTACCCGCACTTGTACGGTTTATTTGTTTATTTTTTACCGTACAGTTGGTCGTCACAAATAAATCTAAAATATTTTCTAATCAAAAGAATAGTATGAATGGAGAAAGCATCCCTAAACAAGTGCAAACACAATGACTACAATATAACCCCATCCACAGAGCTCAGTTTGTTCCTGGCATAATGAGACGCAAAATTGTTCGTTTGGGGCAAAGAGCAGATGGCAGCTTTGCGAAAGAATCTCTTATCCACACTAGCCTGGAATTATTTCCAATACCAACGAAAAGAAACCACAGAGACGTAACTTTCATTCTAAAAGAAAAGTTCGATGTTTTGTGTTTGCTACGCAGTAGCTAATACTAGATGAGGAACGGGAATATCAGCAGTGGAAATTGCCCTCCGAGAAATTCATATTAGACATTCAGACGGAGAGATACGGTTTTATGGCGAGATTCAACGAGATTACTTTGCAATCAGAAGTTCGTGGACTGCCGAGAGATCCGCTACAGCAGTTTCCGGCGTGAGAGCAATCTGCTCTTCTTCTGACTCTATACAACACGATTGGCAGCACAATAAATTAATCAGCTTCACTCCAGCTACTATTTGCTTACAATTCCGGGTTTCACGGCGTTAGCATAAACTAGGTGTGGCAGTAAAATGCTCACTTGCCGTGCTGTCAAAGATATTCTGGGCACTTTTTTGTGCTCGACTGTCGTACGTAGCATAGTAAGAAACATCGATTGGCTGGGTAAAATTACATAGACTTGAGGTTGTTAATCCAGTGCCTTACCGAAAGATATGTTATCAACGTGATATTACTTTCAGTGATAATTACGGCAAGATATTCCCTTGGGATAACGCGTTTGAAATTACGTTACGAGGCGCAGAAGTGATTTGTTAGTGGCAATCGTGTATGTTAGCGATAGTTAGACGCATAACCAAATTCATCTTGGACTTATTTATTTATTTTTCGTATCAATCGTCTACAGACGACGCTTTTTCAACTCTCCAGTCCCTTTTCCTTGGGTCCCAGAAGTATTCAAACTTTTTGCGTCCGCGATTCCACTGACCTGAAATTATACAACCCTGTCTCTTTTCACACATGAAATCGGACTGGAAGTGTAAGGTAAATAGATTTAAGTTTCAAAAACTGAGTTTTTGAGTCAGCAGAGCGGCCCGCCACGAATTTCTCTACTGTGCCAACCGCTCCACCCCAGAGTAGTTCTCGCAACCTACGTGCTCAATTATTTGTCGCAGACTTGTTGCCAGGAATGCTCTTTTTGCCAGTTCTAGTCTGCTTTTGATATATTCCTTGCTCCGTCTGTCATTGATTATTTTACTTGCCCAAATAGCAGATTCCTTAACTTTATCTATTTCCTGAACACCAATCCTGACGTTAAGTTTCTCGCTGTTCTCATGTCTGCCGCTGCTAAGTACTTTCGTATTTCTTCGATTTACTCTCAGCGCACATTCCGCACTCATTAGGCTGTTCATCCCATTCAACAAATCCTGTAATTCTTCTTCACTTTCACTGAGGGTAGAATTGTCATCAGCGAATCTTATCATTGGCTCTGAGCACTATGGGACTTAACAGCTGTGGTCATCAGTCCCCTAGAACTTAGAACTGCTTAAACCTAACTAACCTAAGGACATCACACACATCCATGCCCGAGGCAGGATTCCAACCTGCGACCGTAGCAGTCGCGCGGTTCCGGACTGCGTGCCTAGAACCGCGAGACCACCGCGGCCGGCAATCTTATCATTGATACCAATTCGAATTCCTCTTTTGAACCTTTGTTTTTCTTCTGTCATTGCTTCTTCGATGTATATATTGAACAGTGGGTGCGAAAGACATCATCTCTGTCTGACGCCATTTTTAATGCGTGCACTTCGTTCTTGGTTTCCACCCCTAATGTTCTCTTTTGGCTCTTGTACATACTGTAGATAACTCATCTTTCCGTACAGCTTACACATATTTTTTTTGGGAGTTCGAGCATCTTGCTCCACTTGACATTGTTTAACTGACATTTACCCGCACTCACACATCTCGTTATTTCCGTGAAACATCAAGACAACGGGAATTGCTCGAAGTGTGAGTGTGGTAAACGAATTAATAATCTATGGGAAGAAACAGATAGGGGAGTGACAACGGAAGTTTGGATCGGTTCGTGGAGCGTGCTGGGCTAGCCTAAGTGGTACTGCGACCAATCACGATAAGCAGGAAATTCGTGTTCGAGTCATGGTCCGACAAATTCCGCTATTTCGCTTTAGCTATTACATCTACACTTATACAAGTAAGATGAATATCAGGAATAAATTTCATTATTTGAAACTATAGTTCGTCATCAGATATAAGTACCTCTATTCTTTGTGCATCTTTTATTTCATCTGATACTACTTCTTGCTTAGTAAATGAGTGCTTATATATGTATTCTTTCATTTAACATCTTCAGTGCGTTGTTCCACCTTTCATTTCTGTAATCTGAAATCTTTTCCTCTAAACTCTGGATATTTACCTGTCGATGCATATCTCAGTTTCTAATTCTCTCCCAGCTAGTGACACATAGGACTGACCTCCGAACACTCATACACGCAACCTGATATCTGTTCCGTCTTTTGTTGTTATACTACAGTACACTCACTATGATAAAGGCAGGTACCAACAGACGGATGACCCAAAACAATGTGATTACCTGTTTAACAACGTGCTGATCCACAAAGCAATACAGCAACGACTGTATGTAACACTGATCAGAGAAGCTCTTTACAGTCTTTGAGAAGTATTTGATATCATAAATGTAGGCACGGTGATGCAGTTCGCTTAATCGTTAACTGTGGCCCTGGGAAGGAGTCAGATGTGGATTGTTCTGGAGTGAAAGGATTAGCCGTCATTCTCTGGCCTTATCTGGATACACCCGATTCCTTATATTGTCCTGAAGATCTTCTTGATAAATCTCTTATTTTCAAGGAGCAGTGCATAATCTGCAAATCAAAAGTTTCCACCAGTAACAATTTCCTACGGAAAACGGCTGGATCACAGTGGAGTAGTCAACCTGGAACATATGAACTTTTGCAATGGCGCTATGCTACTCTGCGACAGAGTGTACTTCTCCTGTTTGTATTAATTCAGCACCTGCGAAACAGAAGGCTGTATCTCTCAGTAACACCTGCAGGATCATAACAGATTGCTTGACATACATTCCAGTCGAATGGGGTACCACCTTGCAGTAGTAGCACCAACTGCTTATCGAAGAGAAATATCTGCGAATGAGGAATGAAAGACAGACGGGAAGAAGAGAACCCTTCTTTTGTATAGGCACAAACCCCACCCGCAGCGATTGAAATCAAGGAGGAATTTTCTTAGACGTCCTAGAACAGACTGAGATCTGGAGTGGACAGATCAAAGGGTAATTAGCAGGATGATATTCAGTTTGTGACGACGACCAGACTCTTCACCATATGCTTCAATTCGTTTGTGCCCAGCTTGCTTCACCTAAGATGAGCTTCATTGAGGAAAATAAAATGCATTGGGAGTGGCGAAGTTTTAGTCAAAAGAAATATAGTCATAACTGTGTATTATATGTATTTTTCTGAAACGAAAATAAATTTAAAGAAGGCCCCTAATTGCCGGATTGGAGTTTTTGGGCTAGAACTTGGCGCCCAATAGCGTTTAAGTTGTGATCCACAAGAGTAGGATCAGGCGAATTTGGTAACCAGAACACCAACGTGACCTCACTGTCATGCTCCTCTGACCACAGTTTTGTTCGAATGACATCGCTGTCTGAAAGATATCAAGCATTGAGGGATTCAGGTTGTCCGCGATAATGTTGACATACTCCACATCTGTAAAGGTGCCTCATGGAGGTGAGCGTCCTGCATAGCACAACACTGTCTCTCAGTGGCCAGCGTCTGTGTGTGATTGATGTTACGAGCAGCTGTTCGCCTCGTTGACGGCCTCCCTAAACACACCAGAGCTGTAGTGTAAACAGACGACTCGTGCTACTGGCCGACACTTTATCATTGACCAACTGTGTAATAAAGAAGATATCATGTCCATTGTATCTCTAATTCATGTCGTCTTGGGATCGGTGTGAGAACTCGGAGTGTTCGCTATTTCGAAGTCCTATATTCAACAGTGTCTGCTGAACGATGTGTTGCTGAACACCTGTGCCTGCTCCAGCATTGTATCCTGCCGTCGATCCGCCTTCACAGAGTGGCAGGAGTCCGACCTCCGACCTCCATACTCTGTGATGAGGCATGGACGTCCACTAGCTTTTGTCCTCCGTGTGGTGTTATTGGCTTCACGACACGAGTTCGCGGCTACCCGACCTGTCTCGCCGTTTTCGAGAACCTCATTCTCTGGCGCAGAAATGTAATGCTGTGATCTCTCGTAAAGTCGCTTACGCTGGTATCGACTCTTGAATGAATTCCAACTCGCCTTTACTGCACTTGTATGTTTCCCTTGTCGTGTCATGTATCCATAATGCCGCTAGGCAGCATCCACTCTTGCTGTTAGCAGTCATAATGTTGTAGTTCAACAGTGGAACTATGGTTCTGTAGAAATTGTTTATTGTGCCTTTCCTAGTTTCTCAGCTCAGTGTTTCGCGAAGCGTTACAGGTGTGTGACTAAAAGTGTTAAGCAAACAATCACGTGTGTTTGCGGCATTTTGGTGTCCAGTAACTGTGGAGAGATTTACTTTTGTTCTTAGAAAATTTGTAAGTTCTTCATTTTATACTGCCTCTTAATTGTCAGGAAGACTGATGGTGCTAACAAAATTCTATCCAATAAATGAGAAGTTAGAATTTTCTTAACCATTCGGTAATGGTACTATCAAAACAACAAAACTGTGTGAGATGAACACCATGTTGTTTCCCTCCATTTGGTCTCGCGGTTCTAGGTGCTCAGTCCAGAGCCGCGCGACTGCTGCGGTCACAGGTTCGAATCCTGCCTCGGGCATGGATGTGTGTGATGTCCTTAGGTTAGTTAGGTTTAAGTAGTTCTAAGTTCTAGGGGACTGATGACCACAGATGTTAAGTCCCATAGTGCTCGGAGCCATTTGAACCATTTTTGAACCTCCATTTGGGTATTCCCTGCTAACGAAGTACCAAGTAGTTCGTTCACTCATGTTTTTGTAGACTTACATGTATCTCGTACTACGTTCCTGAAATAAAAGACTTCTTACCTTTATTAGTTCCCATAGTTTATTTATCACCATCGCATAATCTATAAATAGAATGTGTCTCCTTGTTCTCAAGTCACCTCTGTTTTCCTTCATTTTGTTTAAAGATAACTAATAATTTTACGAATATATGTTCCTTTATTTATAGAATTAAAACTTCGGTAGAAGTTTAAAAACAAGCGAAGAGTAGTAGTCTCGCTTCATATTATACGTAAATGTATTCAATACGTAAATTTTGCATCAACATGAATACATTTGTACACTTTATTATGTGAGTGAATGAGAGCTAAGAGTTTTTCTCAGGTGTTTCCACCATCAGTAATCAACACAAAATAGCAGCATGCTCATCAGAGATTAACAATTTTTCGGTCATCCGTTCCCTGACTTGCTTGATGTGGATCGCCACGACGTTCTATTTATACCTTGTTGGATATATTCGGATCACTACGTATTTTTATCCTTTTCAACTCCATCTGTTTCCATGGAAATTATTTCCCGATGTCTTAACAATGTTCTTTCTACATGTCCGTTTTTGTAGTCATGTTTTCCTAATGATGCTCTCCCAGCTTGTTCTTCATTTCTTGTTTTCAACATCGTTCTCTACACCTCATCTCAAACGCTTCGATTCTCCCCTTCTCCGGTTCTTCCACTGTGCATGATTAACTATCACAGTACAATTCCGTGCTCTAACGGCTCATTCTCAGTCAGTTGTTTCTCTAATTTTTGACACTAGTAGACTTTTTTTGCCAAGAATACACGCCATGCTTGTGTTACTTTACTTTTTGTCTCCTCCTTGTTTCAGCTGTCATTTTTTTCCGAGGTAGAAGAATGCACTCACTTAGACATCTTCGCATTAATTTTAACGTAATATAATTTCTGCTACTGCTCATGCTTTTCATCTTTCTCACGTTTCTTGGTCTCTGCCCTGTGATCATTAGAATGTTCAATCCGCCCAGGAAGTCTTGTATTTCTTCCTCACTTTCACTGACGATAGCTACGACATAAGCGTATCTTATTGTTGACATCCTTCTTCTTCTGTATGTCTATCCAAGATTAGGTCTAATCGTCCGTTCCGGCGTCATCATCTCTTTCTCTGCCATCCCACAATCCTTCTTCCAATATAACTGTATTCCTCGTTTGTCGAGGGATTCTGTCATGTGACACACGCAATAAACGCTCTTTGCAGCGCTATTTTAGTCGACTTACTTTTTCAGTCAATCGCTATACTCCAGTTCTTGCCTTGTTTCTTCATTTCGTATTTTGTCTTGTGCAGCCTTTCATTCTCTCACCTTCAATTTTAAACAGACCTCTCTCGTATTTCTGTGATTGATTTTTCTACGTATAGGTTGACAGTAGCGGGAGAAAGACTGTTCGACATCGAGCATTCTTCAAAAACAGTGTTAAAGGGGAAACAAAAATGGCCAGATGTGAATAGGACCCGCGCTCTTAAGGTTCCAGATGAAATTTATGGTGTATACAGACAGTTCATCCATCCCTGGAATCGAGAATCTTGACGATTTTTGCCTATTATCGACATGGATACTTGCTAAATACCGGTCTTGGGAATTACAAATTCCAAGACTCGAGAATCTTTTAATTTTAACTTTTAAGTCGGATAATAAATGAAAAAGGAATTTTTTCGTGTGATATAATAACAAGTTAACACTTCTAAAAGTTTTCCTTTTACTTGTTTGTGAAACCTCGTTTGTTGCGAAATTTCATGGTTCTATGTCAACGGGAAGTTCACTACAGGCTTTGATGAGCGAGTTCGCGAGCAGCAGAATATGTGACGTAAATGATCGTATACGAGTATTTCGATCGCATTAACTTAGAAGCATAGGCTGTTTTACACTACTAAGAGACCATAGAACTTAATAGTTTATACATAAATTATGATACGTCTACCCATTTCTGAGAAAGAGGGATCTTAACGGACGGATAGACAGTCGGAGAACAAATTAGGAAACATATAATTTTTCGTGTTATATAATTACAAATTAACGAATTTCAGAATTTTTCCTTTACTTTTACTGTTAAACCTTGGTTATTACCAAATATCATGATTCAAGGTCAACTGGAAGTACGCTATAGCTTTTGATAAGAGAATTTGCGAGTATCAAAATATGACATAAATGACAGTATGTTTCGATCGCACTGACTTGGAAGCTTCAGTTTCTTACACCAACAAGGGACCTATAGATCGTAATATTTGGCATAGTTTTCAAGCTGACAAGTCTACACGTTAATGAGAAAAAGGGTTTTAAAAGTCTGATAGACAGACAGATATACGAAAGAACAACGAAGTGATCCTACAAGGGTTCGGGGTTTACCGACCGATGTAAAGTACCCTAAAAATGAAGGGGCACGATAAAAAGTCTAATATATCATGAAAGGATCTTTCTTTTACTCGTGGGAGAAATGTAAAGAATGACTCCATTCCGCAAAAAAGTTAGAGTCCTGTGAAATATTTATCTTTGTATCCGATACAAGCAGTGGACAAGCGCGAAGTTGGAGACGGTGTGTTGCTGAAACGTATCCGTACTCAGATTCGCTGCTGCTGATGTAGAGATGAAATTAGCGATGTTTCAACAGAGGCTGTTTCTGCGGGAGGCAGACGCCCACGGGCCAGCCAGACTATAACAGGGTGCTCTGCGCGTCGCGCCTGGGACTTCCCTAGGCAGCGAGTGCTCCACGGTGCGGACACGAGGCCCTCTATCAGATAAGCGGTCATCCACAGCCGCAGCGACCCGTGGCTCCAGAATAGCGGCGCCCACTTTGTGGTAACCCCGCTCTCTGCCAACTCCTCCGCGGGCCGACCGTAACTCTGCGCAGCAGACAATGCCGGACTCAGCTATAAACGTGGTTACATCAAATACCAAGGAGGCTATATTTCTCAACTGTACCAGTCCAAAGGCCCTGTCAGGAAAATAGCTATACGAGTATGTCGTAATTACTAATTTTAGCGAACTTTTCGAGTACCACGAGAGGTAGTGATAAAATTTTATTTATCACCACGGAAAATAAAAGAACAGTCTGCGACCGTCAAACTTGCTGAAAGTCTTGTTCCTACTATTTCCTTTTGTGATTGAGAGTGGCGCTGTGAACGATGAATTATTGGAGCTACCTGCCAACTGATTCTCTCAGAACAGGAACAGCTGACCTCACCTGCTAATTTCCGGTTGTGTTGAATATGACCGGCAAAGGACCCCGTCTCGCCTAGCACTTTATTTGATGTAACACGCAACATGAGAAATTCTAAACTAGAACAGCAGACAGGTCTGGTAGAAATTGATATGCATTGTTCGAGAAATACATTGAAATTGGAGGTAACCCCTTACTATATTAAAAGGTTAATCAACCCATCATTAACCCAAACACTGCATGAAAATGTCTTGCTCTAGGTCAATATAAGTAAAGTGAATAACTAAAATATAAAAGAACGTCTGTATAACTTGTCCAGCCCCTGTTTAGAGTAAGAGTGCACTGACAATTACTTTAAAACGGTTAGTAGCAAAGAGCACGAAAATTACTAAAACGGAGGCAGGGGCAGCGAATGTTTGCCTAGATTTATCACGGCTACCGATGGGGGTTGCTAACGGTTGCATCAGTACGAAATCACAGCCGCAATACTCGTGGTTGTGTCATCGATCAAAGCTGGACTGACTAGTGCTGAGCGATCCATGTCTGCTACCAAGAGCCGGAAACGTGCACATAGACATGAAAATGGCGGCAATACACGCGCCATTGAGCACAACGACGTGCTTCAGCCAAGAACTGCAGCCGACTCAGATGGCGAGTAGCTTCTCCGACACATTTATTTAGCACGGATGCCGCATCACAATACGCATCCCCCAGCGTAAAGAGGGCCCCACGGCTAACCTACCCAGAGCTGCAGCTACCTTTGTACCGGAAAGCGAAGCCCGACCTCATACTGGAGGCACTGCAGAGGCGAAACCGCTGAGGATGGGAGGGACAGGGACGGCATAGTGCCCCCCACACTTAGGCAGACATGGCTTTCGTTTCCACGTAACGTTTCGGCCATTCTTTTTCGATATTGAGCCATGGCGCCATATTTTACTTCTCCTAGGTCTTGCCTGGGGCCACTGGATCGAGTTTGCTATCGATTTACTGATTGTACAGTAAGCATCTTTGGTCGAAGTCGGCCAAGAACGAAGTGCTGGCCATGTGTTTTTGGATGGGAAGGCAGTTGGTCTGAGACAGTGGAGTTGCACGGTTAGAGCTGAGCTGGTTCAAAGGTCTCTGAGCACTCTGGGACTTAACATCTGAGGCCATCAGTCCCCTAGACTTAGAACTACTTAAACCTAAGTAGTCTAAGGGACATCACAAACACATCCATGCCCGAGGCAGGATTCGAACCTTCAACCGTAGCAGCAGCGCGGTTCCGGACTGAAGCGCCTAGAACCGCTCGGAGAGCCGAGTTGTTTTCTGATATCGGGTTCCTATGTTAGAGCTGAGTTGAGCTGTTTGAGCCAGGTTGGTCTGCTAAAGCCGCATCCGTCCGACACAGGAAATTTCCCGTCGGACGATTGGTGTGTGGTACGTGTCGGTCGGTTGATGGGGTCTGCCTTCGTCGCGTCCGCCAGCTAGTGGGGTCCTCCTGCTGTGGAAATGGGCAACTTTGTGGCCGTCCGATCGTTGGTTAGTGAAGCCGCATTTCATAGGAGTGTATGGACTGCCGCGCCACATTGCAAGCTGAATGGTTCGTCTGCTTCACCCTGTACCGAACAGCCGCATACGCCATCCGACCACTTGTATCCATGCAGCGCCGACACATTACATAAGATGAGTATCAAGTGTGGCTACGTTTGACTACATTAGTTTCAAAAGAGTAACCTTGTAATCATACCTCTCCATCTAAATTATGGCTACAATTAGACTGCAAATTTCAACTGAACTTTTGCGTAGCTGGCCCTATTATTTTTATTATTACTTCTTTCTTTTCTAAGACGTTATGTCTCGTCCAAAATGAAAAGTGACGCTGACCTTGATCAAGCGTGACTTCCTTTTAACTATACGGTATATAGGATGAAAAACAGCCGACCAGTTGCAACCTTTGCAACTGGTCGGCTGTTTTTCATCTTATTACGTGGAACCGTTGCTGTCACGCAGCTTTGTTTAAAATAATATACGGTATATGTTATATTGCATTTAGGAACTTTCGGGTAATTGAACATGTATCAATAATTACGGATTTCTGTAGTTGTATATATAAGTTTGGATGTAGCTGTATTGCATTGATGTACTGGTGGATATTGTGTGGTATGACTAATGTAGTTGATAATGTCAACTTTATCCTGATGCCACATGTCCTTGACTTCCTCAGCCAGTTGGATGTATTTTTCAATTTTTTCTCCTGTTTTCTTTGGTGTATTTATTGTATTGGGTATGGATATTTCGATTAGTTGTGTTAATTTCTTCTTTTTATTGGTGAGTATGATGTCAGGTTTGTTATGTGCTGTTGTTTTATCTGTTATAATGGTTCTGTTCCAGTATAATTTGTATTCATCATCTCCAGTACATTTTGTGGTGCATACTTGTATGTGGGAACGTGTTGTTTTATAAGTTTATGTTGTAAGGCAAGCTATTGATGTATTATTTTTGCTACATTGCCATGTCTTCTGTGGTATTCTGTATTTGCTAGTATTGTACATCCACTTGTGATGTGGTCTACTGTTTCTACACTCCTGGAAATTGAAATAAGAACACCGTGAATTCATTGTCCCAGGAAGGGGAAACTTTATTGACACATTCCTGGGGTCAGATACATCACATGATCACACTGACAGAACCACAGGCACACAGACACAGGCAACAGAGCATGCACAATGTCGGCACTAGTACAGTGTATATCCAACTTTCGCAGCAATGCAGGCTGCTATTCTCCCATGGAGACGATCGTAGAGATGCTGGATGTAGTCCTGTGGAACGGCTTGCCATGCCATTTCCACCTGGCGCCTCAGTTGGACCAGCGTTCGTGCTGTACGTGCAGACCGCGTGAGACGACGCTTCATCCAGTCCCAAACATGCTCAATGGGGGACAGATCCGGAGATCCTTGCTGGCCAGGGTAGTTGACTTACACCTTCTAGAGAACGTTGGGTGGCACGGGATACATGCGGACGTGCATTGTCCTGTTGGAACAGCAAGTTCCCTTGCCGGTCTAGGAATGGTAGAACGATGGGTTCGATGACGGTTTGGATGTACCGTGCACTATTCAGTGTCCCCTCGACGATCACCAGTGGTGTACGGCCAGTGTAGGAGATCGCTCCCCACACCATGATGCCGGGTGTTGGCCCTGTGTGCCTCGGTCGTATGCAGTCCTGATTGTGGCGCTCACCTGCACGGCGCCAAACACGCATACGAGCATCATTGGCACCAAGGCAGAAGCGACTCTCATCGCTGAAGACGACACGTCTCCATTCGTCCCTCCATTCACGCCTGTCGCGACACCACTGGAGGCGGGCTTCACGATGTTGGGGCGTGAGCGGAAGACGGCCTAACGGTGTGCGGGACCGTAGCCCAGCTTAATGGAGACGGTTGCGAATGGTCCTCGCCGATACCCCAGGAGCAACAGTGTCCCTAATTTGCTGGGAAGTGGCGGTGCGGTTCCCTACGGCACTGCGTAGGATCCTACGGTCTTGGCGTGCATCCGTGCATCGCTGCGGTCCGGTCCCAGGTCGACGGGCACTTGCACCTTCCGCCGACCACTGGCGACAACATCGATGTACTGTGGAGACCTCACGCCCCACGTGTTGAGCAATTCGGCGGTACGTCCACCCGGCCTCCCGCATGCCCACTATACGCCCTCGCTCAAAGTCCGTCAACTGCACATACGGTTCACGTCCACGCTGTCGCGGCATGCTACCAGTGTTAAAGACTGCAAAGGAGCTCCGTATGCCACGGCAAACTGGCTGACACTGACGGCGGCGGTGCACAAATGCTGCGCAGCTAGCGCCATTCGACGGCCAATACCGCGGTTCCTGGTGTGTCCGCTGTGCCGTGCGTGTGATCATTGCTTGTACAGCCCTCTCGCAGTGTCCGGAGCAAGTATGGTGGGTCTGACACACCGGTGTCAATGTGTTCTTTTTTCCATTTCCAGGAGTGTATTTGTTGTTTGCGAAGTCTGCATTTATCTGTTGTGGTATTGGGATCTCTTATAATATGCTTGCTGTAATATCTGGTGTTTATTGTTTGATCCTGTATTTCAATCATGAATCCTTCCGTCTCACTGTATATATTGCCTTTTTTTAGCCATGTGTTGGATGCGTCTTGATCGATGTGTGGCTGTGTTAGATGATACGGGTGCTTGCCATGTAGTGTTTTCTTTTTCCAATTTACTTTCGTATCTGTTCATATGTGATCTAGAGGGTTGTAGAAGTGTTAATGAAATTGCAGTGGTGTAGCCGATGTATTTATATGAGTGATTGATTTGTGTATTTCGCTAGTTTCTGTTCGTTCTAGAAAGAATTTTCTTACATTGTCTACCTGTCCATAATGTAGGTTTTTATGTGGATAAATACCCTTCCTCCTTCGTTTCTGCTTAATGTGAAACTTTCTGTTGCTGAATGTATGTGATGTATTCTATATTTGTGGCATTGTGATCGTGTAAGTGTATTGAGTGCTTCTAGGTCTGTGTTACTCCATTTAACTACTCCAAATGAGTAGGTCAATATTGGTATAGCATAAGTATTTATACCTTTTGTCTTGTGTTTTCCTATCAATTCTGTTTTCAGTATTTTTGTTAGCTTTTGTCTATATTTTTCTTTTAGTTCTTCTTTAATATTTGTATTATCTATTCTTATCCTTTGTCTGTATCCTAGATATTTATAGGCATCTGTTTTTTCCATCGCTTCTATGCAGTCGCTGTGGTTATTCAATATGTAATCTTCCTGTTTAGTGTCTTTTCCCTTGACTATGCTATTTTTCTTACATTTGTCTGTTCCAAAATCCATATTTATATCATTGCTGAATACTTCTGTTATCTTTAGTAATTGGTTGAGTTGTTGATTTGTTGCTGCCAGTAGTTTTAGATCATCCATGTATAGCAAATTTGTGATTTTGTGTTTGTATGTTCCTGTAATATTGTATCCATAACTTGTATTGTTTCGTATGTTGGATAGTGGGTTCAGCGCAAGGCAGAACCAGAAACGACTTAATGAGTCTCCTTGGTATATTGCATGCTTAATCTGTATTGGCTGTGATGTGATATTATTTGAATTTGTTTGTATATTAAGTGTGGTTTTCCAATTTTTCATTAGTATGTTTAGGAACTGTATCAATTTAGGATCTACTTTGTATATTTCCAATATTTGTAGTAATTATGAATGGGGTACACTATCAAAAGCTTTTTGGTAATCAATGTATGCGTAGTGTAGCGACCTTTGTTTAGTTTTAGCTTTATATGTCACCTCTGCATCTAGTATCGTTGCTCTTTACATCCTCGAGCTCCTTTGCAACAGCCTTTTTGTTCTTCATTTATAATTTTGTTCTGTGTTGTATGTGTCATTAATGTCTGTGTAATGACTGAAATTAATATTTTGTATATTGTTGGTAGGCATGTTATGGGGCGATATTTAGCTGGGTTTGGTGTGTCTGCTTGATCGTTAGGTTTCAGATAAGTTATTCCATGTGTAAAAGTATCAGGGAATGTG
Source organism: Schistocerca cancellata (assembly GCF_023864275.1). Taxonomy (NCBI): domain Eukaryota; kingdom Metazoa; phylum Arthropoda; class Insecta; order Orthoptera; family Acrididae; genus Schistocerca; species Schistocerca cancellata. Next base: position 411,541,653 of record NC_064631.1, read on the forward strand.
TATGGGTCTGCAATGTAACTGTCAAATAATTTAGTTAGATGTGAATGCGTTGAGGTGAACTTCTTTAGCCAGAAATTTGCTATTTTATCTTCTCCAGGGGCTTTCCAGTTGTGAGTAGAATTAATTGCTTGGGTGACTTCATGTTGCAAAATTATCACTTCAGGCATCCGCGGTATCACCTTGTATGTGTCTATTTCAGCTTGTATCCTCCGTGCATGCCTGTTATGTTGTACTGGGTTTGACCATATGTTGCTTCAGAAGTGTTCCATGTCTGTTATGCTTGGTGGATTGTCTACTTTAATGTGCGTCTTATCTATTGTCTGCTAAAATTTCTTTTGGTTTGTGTTGAATATTTGGTTTTGTTTCCTTCTATTTTCACTTTTTTTGTATCTTCTAAGTCGTTTGGCCAATGATTGTAACTTCTGCTACTTTTCATCTAATTGATCTATCGCTTCTTTTTATGGGATTTTACCTAACCTTTTTCGCTTTCTTTCTGACTTTCATTTCTTATAAATTGTGTTAGCTGTCCGATGTCTTTTCTCAGTTTTTCTATTCTGATCTGTAGCCTGTGTTGCCATGCTGGTTTTGTGGGTTTCTTCTGTGTGTTGGTTGTTTCTGATCTCTGTCTAGTATGTATATTTAGTGTAGTGAGTGCTCATTATTATTATTATTATTACTTTACTTTCTCATACGTTAAGTCTGGTTAAAAATGGGAAGTGACGCGGACCTTGATCAAGCGTCACTTCCTTTAAACTGTGCGGTATATGTTATGTTGTGTCTAGACAAGACAGCCTAGACACAAATGAGAGGAAGCCGAAAGGCACGCGCTTAAACTCACGCAGGCTGGCGTGAGGTCTGAAACAGGATACGTAATGAATGCTATAAAGAAAAGTACGTAGCTTCTGGAATACTTAACTTTAATCCACATTTGTAGAACATCGCTCTTGATGACACATTAATAGAATCTCAATATCTATACTGGTAATGGCGCCTTGCTAGGTTGTAGCAAATGTAGCCGAAGGCTATGCTACTATCGTCTCGGCAAATGAGAGCGTAATTCTCAGTGAACCATGGCTAGCAACGTCGGCTGTACAATTGGGGCGAGTGCTAGTCAGTGTCTCTAGACCTGCCGTGTGGCGGCGCTCGGTCTGCAATCACTGACAGTGGCGACACGCGGGTCCGTCGTATACTAGCGGACCGCGGCCGATTTAAAAGCTACCACCTAGCAAGTGTGGTGTCTGGCGGTGACACCACATTCCCCCCCAGAAATCGGCGGACGGGTGTGTTATAAGGCTTCCGCCCGCCGTGGGGAGGACCCCATGTTGACGTATGCGACGAGGTGGGGAGCCTAACAACAGGCGAGGCTGTGCCACCCGCACCCGGCCATAGGTTCCGAGGGGAGCTAGGAAACGTCTGAAAACCTAGTCCAGGGTGCACGCCAACATGCGGTGTATGCGCCCGAAGATAGTCAGGAGGGGCCGAAGGGTCGACCTCCATCGAGTCGGAGCACCCGACTGGCGAAGACGACAGATGGTCCGGAGCGGGCAAAAGTTCCATGGCGGAGGACAACTGGTCACGGGAAGCGATCGGCGGCGCGTGACCCAGGGAGGCGCCCGGCGGTTGCAGCGACGCGTCCACTGCGGGCGGCGCCGGCGAGAGTACAGGCGGCGACGGCGGTGCGTCGCCATGGGGCAAAATGGAAGGCAGCGTCGGTAACACCTGGGGATGAGGCGAGCCAGTAGATGGGTCCCCAGGGCGCTGACCGGACGGCACCGTCGCTGAAAGCAGACGGGGAGCGGCAGATCCCGTGCGACGACAGAGGCGCAGCTGATTGAGATGCCGACGCGCCTCACCAGAGGCCTCCAAAACCAGATACATAGCGCGGCCGAGGCAGCGAAGAATGCGCCCTGCGAGCTAACGCCGTGAACCGCGATAGTTGCGATAATATACAACGTCGCCTGGGGCAAAAGCAGGTGTCTGCCGCTGTACAGGAACCTTATGTGGCGGATGCAGCAAAGACATCAAGGTTCGATGAGGACGACCATGGAGCAACTCAGCCGGCGAGCGACCATCGCGGGGCTGAGAGCGATACGAGGACAAAAAGAGCAATAACGCGTCCTCCCGAGAATGTGACTCTTTCAATTTCAACATCTGTGACTTGAAAGTCCGGACCAAACGTTCAGCGGCACCGTTGGACTGAGGCGAAAACGGCGCGGATGTCAGATGTTGAATACCATTGGCCGTGCAGAATGACTGAAATTCTGCGGACATGAATTGTGGGCCATTGTCAGAAACAATAGTCTGCGGAAGACCTTCAATGCAAAAGATAGCGGACAACGCTTGGATGGTGGCAGAAGACGTCGTGGAAGACATCCTGACAACAAAAGGAAAATTACTGAAGGAATCGACAACAGCCAACCATCGAGCATTCCAGAATGAACCAGCAAAATCGATGTGTAAGCGTTGCCAAGGGGAAGTGGCTTTCGGCGATGCAAAGAATTTCCGCGGTGGTGCGGATTGTTGTTCGGCACACGCCATGCAAGAAGAGCACATATTCGTAATCGCAGCATCGATTCCGAACCAAGTACATTGCAGACGAGCAAGTTGTTTCGTTCTCACTATACCCCAATGTCCTTGGTGGAGAAGCTGTAAGACAGAGGACTGTAACGAACGTGGGACCACGACCCTGGACTGATCATTATCAGAACGCAACAGCAAAACACCACGTCGTACAAAAAGTCTCTCCTTGTGAGCAAAAAATCGGCGAACCAACGGATCCACGATCCGTGACTTTGACAAGGGCCATTGCGTAGCAACAAAACGCAAAACTGTAGCAAGGACAGGGTCAGCAGCTGTGGCTGCAGCTACACGACCAAATTCAATCGGAAACGATTCGACCACGTCATCGGTTTCCGAATCAATGAACATGCAAGCAAGTTCGGAGGAATCGAATGCTCTATCCTCAGCAACAGGCAAACGGGACAACGCATCGGCGTTTCGTGCTTAGCAGTGGACCGATACAAGATATCGTATGGGTACTGCGAGAGGAAAATAGACCAGCGAATGAATTTCTGCGCTGTACGTGGAGGTACAGGCTTGGTCGGATGAAAAAGCGATGTCAAAGGTTTGTGGTCTGTGATGATGGTAAAGTAACGACCATACAAGAAATCATGAAACTTGGTAACACAAAATACGAGAGCCAAAGCTTCTTTCTCGATCAGTGAATAATTTCTTTGCGCAGACGACAGCAATTTGGACGCAAAGGCAATAGGGCGATCATGCGAACCATCTTTGTGCGCAAGCACAGCACCGATCCCGAAATCCGATGCATCCACCATCAACAAAAGGGGTTTCTGGGGATCGAATGGCGTAAGGCAAGTATTAGAAAGCAACGCCGATTTCAACTGGCGATAGGCGCGTTCGCATTCCGTGGACCAGACGAACGGAACACCTTTACGCCGTAAGCGATGAAGCGGAGCTGAAATTGAAGAGGCATGGGGGATATATTTGTTGTAATAATTAATATTTCCCAGCACACTCTGTAGCTGCTTCAAATTCTGCGGCGAAGGCAAGTCTTGTATGGCACGGAGGTGCTCTGGACTTGGATGTATGCCTTGGGCATTGAGTACATGTCCCAGATATGGCAAATCACGAGCAAAAAACACACATTTGTCCTTCCGCAAGCGAAGACCATTTTGTTGCAAGACCTGAAATAATGTTCGCAGGTTGGATAAATGTTCTGCTGCTGTCTTTCCGGAGATCACAATATCGTCCAGATAGTTTGCTGCAATAGGGACCGACGCACAAACAGTTTGTAAATATTGCTGAAACAATGCAGGGGCGGATGCACACCCAAATGGCAGTCGTTTGAATCGGTACAAACCAAGATGCGTGTTAACCACCAATACGCGCTGGGATTCTTCGTCCACTGGTATTTGCAAGTACGCATCTGCTAGGTCCAACTTTGAAAAATATTTACCCGGGCACAGTGTGTCAAAAAGATCTTCCGGGCGGGGTAAAGGAAAAGTTGCAGTCACAAGTTGTGGATTCACTGTTGACTTGAAGTCCACACAAAGTCTCAATTTTCCGGAAGGTTTTTGCAAAATTACTAAGGGTGAAGACCAGAGAGAAGCCTGCACACGTTCAATTACACCTTGTGATTCCAATTCGTGTAATGTTCTTGCGACCTCATCACGCAATGCGTGGGGAACATTGCGCGCTCTGAAAAATTTCGGTTGCGCGTTACTTTCAGTTCCAAATGTGCTTGATAGTTCTGAGCGCAACCAAGGCCCGGTGCAAAAATGTCTGCAAATTCTTCACATAGACGTGAAACACTGGCTGAAGGCACAGTCTGGTTCACTGATAGGACCTGATTGACTATAGACAAGTTAAACAACTGAAATAAATCTAAACCAGACAAGTTCACTGCAGAAGAAGAACGAAGAACGTAAAATGACACAAGTTTTGTTTGTTCCTCGTATGTTGGAAGAAGGCTGCACTGTCCTAACACAGGGATATGCTGTCCGGAATAAGTATGTAACTTAACATGTGCGGCACGCAATGGAGGTGTGTCCAGTTGTTTGTACGTGTCTTTATTGAGCAATGAAACTGTAGCTCCGGTATCGAGCTGGAATGGTATCACGTTGCCATTAATTTCCAAGTCTACAAAAAGTTTATTGTCCTGCTGACGACAAGAGCGACTGTTTTGTGCAACATGAACAGACACTGCGACAGAAGCACTTGCGACTTGACGGGATTTCCGTCGATGTTGACGCACACTTTTTGTGGGACGAACACAGTCACTGTGAGAGAGAGTGGCACTGGGCGGAGTGGAATTAACTACAAGAATTTCCACAGGCGAAGGTTCACGAGCCCGAGTAATCTGGGTTCGATTCCGGCACGAAGCAAAGGGCCTGGAATGGTTGTGAGTGTCCGATCGGAGCTTTTTCTGGCAAACACTTTGAACATGACCTTTCTTATTACAGAAAAAGCAAATAGCTTGGCGTGACGGGAAATTCTCACGCGAATGTCTAGTAGCACACTGCGGGCATAATTTCAGTACTGCATTTGCTTGCTTACGCGGCACACGTGGCTGCGCGGAAGGGCGCAAGGGCTGTTTACGGTTCCGTGCAGCTCGCCCGGCGGGCCGGTTAATGTGACACACGGCTGGCCAAGTTTCAAATGATTCCTGAGCAAAGTCAAGTGTGTCTTGCCGATCCAATATGTCTATCACTTGTTGAAGGGAGGGATTGACTAGTTTCAAAATCTGTTCCCGTATACGAACATCAGACACGTTCTGTGCAATTGCATCACGTACCATAGTATCTGAATAAGGGAGTCCACATTCACACTCAAAAGCATAATCCCTTGTAAGGCCTTGCAAAGTCGCAACCCACTCCCGATTAATCTGACCGGCCGTACGGTTTGTACGAAAGAACGTATACCTTTTTGCAACGACATTGACTGATTCCATGTAATAGGCATCTAAAGCAGACAAAATTTCTTCGTAGGACAGAGTTGCTACGTCGCGTCGGGGAAACAATTTCACTATCACATGGTAGGTGGACACACCTACACAAGAAAGGAGATGAGGCTGCCGCTCGTTTCCTTGAATTCAGTAGGCGGCGAGATGGAATCCAAATTGGCGCGACCACTCCGTCCAGCTTTCCATTGCTGAATCAAAAGGCCGAAAAGTTGGTGCAACTGCGTTTTGTGGCTGCTGTAGCGGTGGAGCGGCGGCGGCCGCATCGTTTTGCAGTGTACGTTGACCCTGGACGAGCTGTCCAAGGGCATCCAATAAGGCCTGCGTCTGCTGATTCTGCAAGCGATAAAATTCGGACAGTACATCTGGAGATTGTGGCGAAGCCATTACACAAGTAAAGTAAGCAAGTAGAAAGAAGAAGAAGACCCTTTATCCCATCCTCGTCGCCAAATATGTTGTGTCTAGACAAGACAGCCTAGACACAAATGAGAGGAAGCCGAAAGGCATGCGCTTAAACTCACGCAGGCTGGCGTGAGGTTTGAAACAGGATATGTAATGAATGCTATAAAGAAAAGTACGTAGCTTCTGGAATACTTAACTTTAATCCACATTTGTAGAACATCGCTCTTGATGATACATTAATAGAATCTCAATATCTATACTGGTAATGGTGCCTTGCTAGGTTGTAGCAAATGTAGCTGAAGGCTATGCTACTATCGTCTCGGCAAATGAGAGCGTAATTCTCAGTGAACCATGGCTAGCAACGTCGGCTGTACAACTGGGGCGAGTGCTAGTCCGTGTCTCTAGACCTGCCGTGTGGCGGCGCTCGGTCTGCCATCACTGACAGTGGCGACACGCGGGTCCGTCGTATACTAGCGGACTGCGGCCGATTTAAAAGCTACCACCTAGCAAGTGTGGTGTCTGGCGGTGACACCACATGTTATATTGCATTTAGGAACTTTCGGGTAATTGAACATGTATCAATAATTACGGATTTCTGTAGTTGTATATATAAGTTTGGATGTAGCTGTATTGCATTGATGTACTGGTGCATATTGTGTGGTATGACTCCTGTGGTTGATAGTATAATTGGTATAATGTCAACTTTATCCTGATGCCACATGTCCTTGACTTCCTCAGCCAGTTGGATGTATTTTTCAATTTTTTCTCCTGTTTTCTTTTGTATATTTGTTGTATTGGGTATGGATATTTCGATTAGTTGTGTTAATTTCTTCTTTTTATTGGTGAGTATGATGTCAGGTTTGTTATGTGGTGTTTTTTTATCTGTTATAATGGTTCTGTTCCAGTATAATTTGTATTCGTCATTCTCCAGTACATTTTGTGGTGCATACTTGTATGTGGGAACGTGTTGTTTTATAAGTTTATGTTGTAAGGCAAGCTGTTGATGTATTATTTTTGCTACATTGTCATGTCTTCTGGGGTATTCTGTATTTGCTAGTATTGTACATCCACTTGTGATGTGATCTACCGTTTCTATTTGTTGTTTGCAACGTCTGCATTTATCTGTTGTGGTATTGGGATCTTTAATAATATGCTTGCTGTAATATCTGGTGTTTATTGTTTGATCCTGTATTTCAGTCATGAATCATTCCGTCTCACTGTATATATTGCCTTTTCTTAGCCATGTGTTGGATGCGTCTTGATCGATGTGTGGCTGTGTTAGATGATACAGGTGTTTGCCATGTAGTGTTTTCTTCTTATTATTATTAATATTATTATTACTATTCTTATTATTATTACTACTAAAGACATTGTGGTGTCACCGCCAGACACCACACTTACTATTTGGTTGCCTTTATATCGGCTGCGGTCCGTTAGTATACGTCGGACCCACGTGTCGCCACTATCAGTGATTGCAGACCGAGCGCCGCCACACGGCAGGTCTAGTCTAGAGAGGCTCCCTAGCACTCGCCCCAGTTGTACAGCCGACTTTGCTAGCGATGGTTCACTGTCTACATACGCTCTCATTTGCCGAGACGACAGTTTAGCATAGCCTTCAGCTACGTCAAATGTTACGACCTAGCAAGGCGCCATATTCAGTTACTATTCTGAATAGATAATATTGTGAACTATGTACCGTCAAGAGCGACGTTCATCATTAATGGATTAAAGTTAAGTATGAGACTCATTACGTCCACTTTCAGAATTCTCATACCTTCTCATGTTCCAGACCTCACGTCAGTATAGTTCTTTCCTACTCACTCCAGCCTGCGTGAGCTAAAACGCGTTCATTTGGGCCTCCTCTTGTAACTCGGTGTTGGCTCTTCTGCCAACACAACAGACACATTATATTTATTTTAAAATGTTGCCTTAATATTTAAATTGCAGTATTTATTTCTTTGATTTTAAGTTAAATTTTAACTTATCAATAAATTGTTATTTGCATGAAATAATAATCAGTTTATTTATGGGCCTGGTCCTTTCCGTTTTCCTTAACTCCCGATTGTCCGGTTCACATATCACGAATAATTAATCCGAGGATAGCAAAGTTACTCCGCCCCCACGAGACGACACTTTTATAACTAGGCAAACTCACGGCAGTCTCTAACTGCTGGGGAAAATTGACTTGATACTATTTGTTTCACAAAAAATCCCAGCGACTTTTCTAGTCATACGTTAATCGTTTTGTAATTTTGTAGACAATCCGAGTCTGCTGTCGGAAGCGTAAATTGCACCCATTTAATCACTGTCTCTTCGTGAGGAAACTGGACAGGGCTACAATAGGTTCTTCTGCACGCTTTGTGGTAGGTTAGAGGAAAATCTTTGCTCTGCAGTGCTACCCGTCCGTTACATATTCACGCACCAATGTGACGTATTTGTCCCTAAGATACTTATAGAAGTCCGCGTTAAGGCTGTTGAGGAAACTTTCCACTTCTAAAATCATCTCGCTGCCATTCTGGAAATATGTGTCAACTGATACCATATTAGGGGAGAACCGGGGGCAATTGTCGCCCCCAGAAGCAGAGTGTATGGGTGTGTTCCGTGCAGAATGATCTCTGGAGCTGTCGTGGAGCATAAACAACCTATTCGACAGCACTCCACGACGGCGTATGGTCTCCCGTATCTTCCTCGCATGCTTCCGTGGCTTGCTCTTGTTACGGTATGGCTGTTACGGGCATAAACGGTTTCCACGCCGCTTCAGTCCCAGGAAACACACAGCTTCACCTTTCAGGGCGATGGGTAGGTACTGCTTTGATCCTTTGTCGCGAGGTCTTAGCGATAAACACAGCCAACACTTGTCCATGGTGTTATGGCGGCTCTACTTTATCATTCAACTCCACCATTTCGTTTCGGTCTCTCTGGTGGCACACTGGAGTACTCTGGGGCGGGGTTTTAATGTGCACAGGCGTTGTAGACAAATAATGGCAAAAAATGAAAAATAATATAATGTCCAATCGATTATGAAAAATTTGAGTATGGTACACGTAGGATATCTTTGACGTGAAGTACTACCCCTTTTTCTCGCGGTCATTGCATATGAGGTTTCTCCTACTCAAGACATACAGTAGGAACTGGTTAGTAAACATCTTGTTCCCTGAAATATGCTGCTAATAAAGGGAAAATTGTTCTGTTTCATAATTTTGGAGCGATGTGCAAGGGGTGGACGTATAGAAACACCAAAAACACAAAGCATTTTCATACCTAACACCATATATGAAAACCATTGGCTTTCAAATTCTGTCGTCTCTGAATGGAAAATACAGGTCCTGTACGGTTTTCAACGGTGTATTATACCATTCTTCTTGCAAAACACTGGCTAATTCAGGGAACGTCAATGGAGATGAATAGTGATCACGCATCCTTCTCTTCAAAGTAGACCACAAAGGCTCAGTTATACTGAGATCTGCTGACTGTAATGGCCAGCGGAGATGCGACAATTCATCCTTGTGTTCACACAGCGAGTCCTGGACGACACGACTTGCGTTAAAAGGGGCCCTGTCGTCTTGGAACACGGAATCACCATTGGGGAACAAATATAGAACTTTCGGGCGGATCTGACCAACTAAAATTGTCATACAGTCCCTGTCAGTCATGCCACCTTCCAGAGTAACCATAGGACCAATGGTATAGCGTGTTATTCGTACCCAAATAATCACGGAACCCCCGCCATGTGTTACTCTTGGCCCGAAGCCGGAAACAGTGTGAACCAAGACCTCTAATCAAATTATTTTCTTCCTGTGCTCGATATTCCAAGTTTTATGACTTTGGCACTATGTGTTCCTGTTACTGGCATACGCATCACTGATTAGTGTGTTTGGAATTAGTCCAGATGGCCCTGCATTTCCCTGTTTCCGGAGTTCCCTACGCGTTGTTTTGGTGCTGACAGTTTGCCGAGTGCGACATTCAGTTTTGCAGTAACTTTCGCAGCTGTCGCCCTCTTATGTTCCGCCACAATACTCTTTATTGACTGTCCGTCTCGATGGCTCAACACACATATACTCTCCGCGTCGTGACATAGGTGATGTTTTTCAGATTTCCCTTATGCGGCATAAATCTTTGATGCGCTTCCTCTTGAAACACCAAACACTATGGCTACCATAGTTACGGAGGCACCCACCATATTAATATCAATAATTTGCCTACGTTAGAATTCACTTGAGTTCTACATAATGCACTCAGCTACACAGAAAACCGTTCCGACCACGACTGGTACTTGTAAGGTGCTGAGGTCACTTCACACATGCAGTTCGTGGTCAAATACAAGAGCTAAACCTGCCGGTTTGGCTAACATCTATGTTTATGTGCAAGGATGCATTTCTCGCTGTTTTTTCCATTTCTTTACCAACCACTGTAAATGCACTCTTTATGCGCCACTAGTCTGCGTTTGTTGGCTGCTTTTGTAATCCAGTTATTGGCTGTATAACACATGAAAATTTATAGACATGTGTCCGGTTGGTTACAGCTTGAATTACGTACAAATATTTAATATTAAATCATCGTACTTTAATTACTACCAGAGCATGACAAATACGCGTACCTCAATGGTTTGTAAGGAGCTCGCGAACATTCTATTGAAAATTTTGTTACTTGTGACATTAAATCATTTGAAAATGTACAGCTATACATTAGTAACAATTACTCTTGATCTTACGCACAATCGCGCTGATTGACTAGTTTCCATACCAGGATGTTACGTGAACGTCATACAACTAAGAGGATTATTGTGTACTACAAACATCTACCCGTTTGAGTATTTTGATCCTCCGTTAACTAGGTGAGCCTCTCTGTTACAAGCCAACTGAAGATGATACCTTGACGAATTGTACATGAACTGTCCAGGTACACCTTAGATAATTACTAGTGTGGAACTAACATTTATGTCGCAGCTGTACGCACTTCGTAAGTCATATATCTGTCACGTCTTTCTTGAATCACATTTGGTTCTTGCGAAAGAATTTCATCGTCTTCTACACTTGCTACAGGATGATGTCCCTCCTTATCCTGCAGTGATGACAATCGTCTTAGGTTCTTTGAAAGAGGCAGAACATTTGTTGAAGACTTTTTAGCCTTCCGAACCTCTATCGGTAAATACGGAACCATCATCGGATCACTTTGTTGTCCATCTCTCTTTCTGTGTTTCTGTCTTGCCGACTGTCTCTCTGTCCGTCTGTCTTTCAGACTGTTACTCCTCTTTTTTTCTCAGGAACAGGTGGATGTTTCATTTTGAAATTTATGTCATATGCTAAGATGATTGCTTGGTGATATAAAAAATTGAAGCTTCTACGTCAATGCAGTTCAAAGACACGGCCACTTATTTAATATATTTTAATACGCACAAACTCAGTCATTAAAACCTATAGTAACAAAAAAGTATTTGGTTTTGTTATTTGTAATCCACAGTCTATGGTTGCTTGGCGGTGTTGTAAATGTAAGCTTTTAAGTCATAGCTCCAAAAGATACGGCTATTTATGTCATATATTTTGGTCGGCCCCTCCCGACGGAGTTTCGAGTCCTCCCTCGAACATGGGTGTGTGTGTTGTTCTTAGCATAAGTTAGTTCAAGTAGTGAGTAAGTCTAGGAACCGATGACCTCAACAGTTTGGTCCCTTAGGAATTCACACACAATCATATATTTAGATATCTTGCCAGTATCGATACCGATAACAGGCAAAAATCGTCGAAATTGTCGATGTGCAAGATGGATGAGCTATCCATCTACATAGTTCAGCACGTAAAGAACCCTCAATGAGAGAGTCTTACTCGCACTGATCCGGAATTTTTATTTGATAGAGCTCCAATGCTGTTCCAAAGTTGAAGCATTTTTCACCTTCCTATTACGAAGAAAAGAATGTAAAGATAGATTTCAACTTTATCAAACGGTGAGGATAGTAATCAAGCAATATTGGTGATGTCCATTTATTAGCTCAGCGTCGGAGCCGATAGTGACAACAGGTAAGGAATTATGTTGTGAAACGTGTTTCCAGCAACCATGTATCTATAAGAATAGTTCGAGGCCGTCTCGACCACGACTGCCATTGTAGCACCTTCTCTTCACGCAACACTGGCGCACCCAACAACAAGACTGGTGACAAGAGACGTACGACCCCGTCACATCAGAAGAGTCCTGGTCCTGGATGTAGCAACACGATGCCCGGATCCATATATGGAGACTCAGTGTAGTATGAGCGTTGTAGGATTACATTCGTCCTCAGCTTAAGGTCCCGCCACTTGGCGTGATGGCACGGGATGACATCGGTTACGTAACTCGCTCAAGTGTTGTTCTACGGCTGGTAATACTGACAGAAACTGTTGCACTTTTTTCGTGTTTAGTCCGGCTTCTGGGCCCTACATTCTATGTATCCTTGACGTTATATTTCAACAAGATAACGCAGTATTTCATTTTGCTTGAGTTTACTCACCTACCAAGATATAGACGGCGTTTAACTGTTATCGTTGCCCAAATGTTCTCCAGTTTTCTGCCTAATTGGAAATATCTGATCATGGATGGGTTGCCAAAGGTCTGGCACGCCAGCATTAGCCAACCACTACAATTGAGGAACTCTGAGATGAAGCTGCAAGGAATTATGAACCACATTTTTATCCAAGCTCAGTTCAGCTCAAGACCAGCTTGTTTCTTCCAGAGATTGCAGCTCCTGAGTGCTAAATTTTGCACTCTGTATGGCCTCATACAACCTGAAGGGTTCCTGTCTCAACCCTTCCATGTAATTTCTATCAGGAATACCTAATTTACATTCAGTTAATCTAGCAGACTACTCTTCTGCTGCTTGTTTTGTATAAATAATTGCTGTGAGAACTGAACTATATCCTTAGGGATTACCAATACGAATAACTTAAACTGGAGCGATCACGTAAGTAATGTTGTTGGGAAAGCAAATCAGAGACTAAAACTTATTGACAGAATACCTAGAAAACGCAATGGATCTACTAAAGACAATATATACAAAACGCTGGTCCGCCCACTTCTAGAGTACTGCTGAGGGGCGTGGAATCCGCATCTTATAGGATTGCCAGAGGACATCGAAAATGTTCAAAGAAGTTAAGCTCATTTAGTATTAGCCGAAACAGGGGACAGAGTGCCACGTATATGAAATGCGAATTGGCTTGTCAGTCATTAGAGCAAGGCGAATTTCATTGCGGCAAGATCTTCTCATGACATTTGATTCACCAGCTTGTACTCGTAGTGTGAAAATATCTGGTTGGCACCCACATACATAGGAAGGAATAATCCTCATAATAAAATAAGAAAAATCAGACCTCACAGGAAATGATTTAAGTGTTCCTTTTCCCCCGTGCGCTCTTCGACAGTGGGACGGTATAGAAAAAGCTTGAAAGTTGTTCGATGAACCCTCTACCAGGCACTTGACTGTGTATCGCAGGGTAATCATTTCATGACGTAGACGAAGAGAAGGATTTCGCAGCGAACCCTCGTTTATTGATTTTATTTTTCTGTATTTCACATCAAGAACTTGCCTTTATCCCGTCTGCATAATCCCCACCATGAATACGCTCTACAATGTGTGGATGTGTGAGCAATTGCATCACATGTAATTGGAGAATCAGGGTAGCTTTGCTTCATTCTTTCTTTGTAGAGGCTGAACAGTTTTCCTCTGAATTTTGTTTTCAGTGTGGTCTGAGGTAGCCAGGAACAACGTGTGTCCCGGTATTTTTAAAAGTACGGCTTACAATTGGTCAAGTAAGAGTAAAAACCAGTGCTGAAAGCTGTGGAAATTTCCACAGTTTTCTCTGTTCAGGCTTCTACCGGTAAAACGTCATTGGGAACAAGGCTACGACATTACTGGTGATATGCTAGTATTGATTGAGCGTTTTACGGATTGGCGGCTAACGCCTCCACTCAGTAAAGATGGGCTGGTCATGCGACTGTTAACGTAGATTTCCAAAAATGTCGGAAGATAGCACTCTTGCTGTGTCGCCATGGTGAGAAAGATTGCTGTAAGAACTCATGTTGTGGAAGTTCTTTTGCAGTAGGTATCCGTAAATTAATTTTCTTTCAATGCAGGTGATCATTCAAATTAAACGCTCTCTGGTAACGTGTGAAAACTTTGTTTCTCTAAGATGGGTTGCTTTCTTGTTTTTGAGGTGTCAGTGTGACCTCGATCACATCCTCAGCTTAACGACTAATCACAGCGCTCGATATCCAAATTTAAGTGAATCGATTTATACCAATTTTTTTATGTTTGTCAGATCGAACTTTCAGGGACGGACCACCCACAATCGTGCCATACAGTTGTCCTCTCCGTAACTTATTGACCGTTACGAATACTAACAAGCCAGGGTAATCGTCGTTAGTTTGGGATTTGTCAAAATTATCGAAATTTTATCGAGCAAGGTGAACACAGCTTTTGGCCCCATTTCATCCACCTGTTTTGATGTTGCTTATTGGGGTACGAAGTCTGTGCACCTTCCTCTTGTACCTTCTGCTTAGTCCGTGTAAATGCTTTTATACTACCAATGTCACAGCTCATTAAATTCCAAAGTGCACGAATTATCACCTCTGGGTAAACATTCCTTTGCTGACAATGGTATTTATTAACAAAAAGCGACTTTAAGGAACCGTATCAATAAGTTGGTTCTGTTTTGGCTACTTGAGGAACAAGCTACAGAAGGGGAGGTTATGAGCCAATAAACATTTATTCCACGCAACGTAATTCGATTTTCATGCTCTACGCCATCGTCCTAAATCACCAGTGAGATCACTGAGAATGGCATTTCACCCTCGAGAAGTAATTACTACAGGTTTGATAAAGTCCATTCACTGGAATGTCGTGTTGTAATCATGATTGTAATTTACGTCGCGACTCAGATATAATTTAATGGGCCACATTCTTTTAACGATTTCACGCGATATTACACTTACAAGGGGACCACTGACTCCATCCAAATTTATGGTACTTTAGGGGTTGGCACGAAATGAAACTGACGGAAATGGTGCTGCAGGTGGCCGAGCGATTACAAAAAACAGCATTTCTCGAGCGCAGGAAGCGTGAGACATGATCCACTTATGTTAGTTGCTGTTGCCGCCGCGGGAAGGGTGCAAAACAATAATCGGAAGGTTGTGAGCGCGACTCCCTATGAGGAAGTTTCTTTTTTTTTCAATTTTTACGTTACTTACTCTGCAATTTAACCGAAACAATGCTCACATACATTTCATTTATTAATATTTTCATGCAAGTACAGGCAAAGATTAATTTGGGAGTACAAATACATTTCAGCTGAAGGATTGTAAGACGAGCAAGAGAACTTCGTATATAAAATTGATACTCTTGTTGTTAATATCACTATTATTATTATTTCTTTCCTTTCTCAGATGTTATGTCTGGTTAAAAATGGAAAGTGACGCGGACCTTGATCAAGCGTGACTTCCTTTTAACTATACAGTATATGTTACATAGCATTTAGGAACTTTCGGGTAATGGAACATGTATCAATAATTAAAGATTTCTGTAGTTGTATATATACGTTTGGATGTAGCTGCATTACGTTGATGTATTGGTGGATATTGTGTGGTATGAGTCCTGTAGTTGATAGTATAATTGGTATAATGTCAACTTTATCCTGATGCCACATGTCCTTGACTTCCTCAGCCAGTTGGATGTATTTTTCAATTTTTTCTCCTGTTTTCTTCTGTATATTGGTTGTATTGGGTATGGACATTTAGATTAGTTGTGTTAATTTCTTCTTTTTATTGGTGAGTATGATGTCAGGTTTGTTATGAGGTGTTGTTTTATCTGTTATAATCGTTCTGTTCCAGTATAATTTGTGTTCATCATTCTCCAGTACATTTTGTGGTGCATACTTGTATGTGGGTACGTGTTGTTTTATTAGTTTATGTTGTTTGACAAGTTGTTGATGTATTACTTTTGCTACATTGTCATGTCTTCTGGGGTATTCTGTGTTTGCTATTATTGTACATCCGCTTGTGATGTGGTCTACTGTTTCTATTTGTTGTTTGCAAAGACTGCATTTATCTGTTGTGGTATTGGGATCTTTATCATATGCTTTCTGTAATATCTGGTGTTTATTGTTCGCTCCTGTATTGCAATCATGAATCCTTCCGTCTGACTGTATATATTCCCTTTTTTTAGCCATGTGTTAGATGCATCTTTATCGATGTGTGGCTGTGTTAGATGATACGGGTGCTTGCCATGCAGTGTTTTCTTTTCCCAATTTACTTTCTTCGTATCTGTTGATGTTATGTGATCTATAGGATTGTAGAAGTGGTTATGAAATTGCAATGGTGTAGCCGATGTATTTATATGAGTGTTTGCTTTGTGTATTTTGCTAGTTTCTGCTCGTTCTAGAAAGAATTTTCTTACATTGTCTACCTGTCCATAATGTAGGCTTTTATGTCGGTAAATCCCCTTCCTCCTTCCTTTCTGCTTAATGTGAATCTTTCTGTTGCTGAATGTATATGATGTATTCTATATTTGTGGCATTGTGATCGTGTAAGTGTATTGAGTGCTTCTAGGTCTGCGTTACTCCATTTCACTACTCCAAATGAATAGGTCAATATTGGTATAGCATATGTATTTATAGCTTGTGTCTTGTTTCTTGCTGTCAATTCTGTTTTCAGTATTTTTGTTAGTCTTTGTCTATATTTTTCTTTTAGTTCTTTTTTAATATTTGTATTAGCTATTCCTACTTTTTGCCTGTATCCTAGATATTTATAGGCATCTGTTTTCTTCATCGCTTCTATGCAGTTGCTGTGGTTATCCAATACGTATTCTTCTTGTTTAGTGTGTTTTCCCTTGACTATGCTATTTTTCTTTCATTTGTCTGTTCCAAAATCCATATTTATATCATTGCTGAATACTTCTGTTATCTTTAGTAATTGGTTGAGTTGTTGATTTGTTGCTGCCAGTAGTTTTAGATCATCCATGTATAGCAAATTTGTGATTTTGTGTTTGTATGTTCCTGTAAAATTGTATCCATAACTTGTATTGTTTCGCATTTTGGATGTGGGTTCAGAGCAAGGTAGAACCAGAAAGGACTTAATGAGTCTCCTTGGTATATTGCATGCTTAATCTGTATTGGCTGTGATGTGATGTTTTTGTATTTGTTTGGATATTAAGTGTGGTTTTCCAATTTTTCATTAGTATGTTTAGGAACTGTATCAATTTAGGATCTACTTTGTATATTTCCAATATTTGTAGTAACCATGAATGGGGTACACTATCAAAAGCTTTTTGGTAATCAATGTATGTATAGTGTAGCGACCTTTGTTTAGTTTTTGCTTTATATGTCAATTTTGCATCTATTATCAGTTACTCTTTACATCCGCATGCCCCTTTGCAACAGCCTTTTTGTTCTTCATTTATAAATATGTTTTGTGTTGTATGTCATTAATTTCTGTGTAATGACTGAAGTTAATATTTTGTATATTGTTGGTATGTATGTTATGGGGCGATATTTAGCTGGGTTTGGTGTGTCTGCTTGATCTTTAGGTTTCAGATAAGTTATTCCATGTGTAAATGTATCAGGGAATGTGTATGGGTCTGCAACGTAACTGTTAAGTAATTTAGTTAGATGTGAATGTGTTGAGGTGAACTTCTTCATCCAGAAATTTGCTATTTTATCTTTTCCAGGGGCTTTCCAATTGTGCATAGAATTAATTGCTCAGGTGACTTCATGTTGCAAAATTACCACTTCAGGCATTTGTGGTATTATCTTGTGTCTGTTTCTGCTTATATCCACCGTGCATGTCTGTTATGTTGTACCGGGTTTGACCATATGTTGCTCCAGAAGTGTTCCATTTCTGTTATGTTTGGTGGACTGTCTATTTTAATGTATGTGATATCTATTGTCTGGTAAAATCTCTTTTGTTTTGTGTTGAGTGTTTGGTTTTGTTTCCTTCTATTTTCACTTTTTTGTATCTTCTAAATCGTTTGGCCAATGCTTGTAATTTTTGCTTCTTTTCATCTAATTGCTCTGTCGCTTCTTGTTGTGAGATTTTACCTAACCCTTTTCGTTTTTTTTCTGACATTTCATTTCTTATAAATTGTGTTAGCTGTCCGATGTCTTTTCTCAGTTTTTCTATTCTGATCTGTAGCCTGTGTTGCCATGCTGGTTTTGTGGGTTTCTTCTGTGTGTTGGTTTGTTCTGATCTCTGCCTAGTGTGTATATTTAGTGTAGTGAGTGCTCCTATATAAACGAGTAGTTGTAACTCTTCCATAGTTGTGTTTTCATTTATTTTGTTGTGTATGATTGTGTTGATAGTTTTTATTGTTGTTTCGACTTGTGGGTTATTTGGCGGTCTATGCAAGAATGGTCTAATGTCTGTATTTGTGTCTTTGTATTCTATATATGTCAGCTGAAATTTCTCTTCTATATCTAACACGTGTGTCTCTTCGTGTTCTATTTGTGCTTGTTCTGGTGGCTGTCTTAAGATTTCGTTTTCCTCTGATTGTTTAATTGATGCGTGTTGGTCTTTGTTTGTTTGCTCTGGGATGTTTGAGTCCATTACTGTATTTTCTTCTTCTTCTTCTTCTGATTGCACATTATTTTGTTCCAGTATTTGTTGTACTTGTTGTTTGATGTTTTCTAATTCTGACTGGGATATCCTGTTATTTTTTATTGCTACACGGATCTGATCAGCTAGTCATTGTTCTGTTAAAAATTTTAATTCCGGGTATCTGGTAATAAATGTTGTGTATACTTGTGATCTGTATCCAGTTGTGTTGGTTCCTAGGTTTGTTGCTTGGTAATAACAGAACATGAGGTGTCGATTAACTTCATCTGACCATCTCATCCTCTGTCTTTGTTTTCCTTCTAGGGTGGTTGCAGGAAGCATACCCTGCAAAACACCTCTATTTGGATTTAAATCATTTTCCAGTTGGCTAGCAGTGTCGTTACCATTGTGGGCGGGCGTAGGGTTCACTTTTTTGTATCTTCTAAGTCGTTTGGCCAATGCTTGTAATTTTTGCTTCCATTTCATCTAATTGCTCTGTCGCTTCTTGTTGTGAGATTTTACCTAACCCTTTTCGTTTTTTTTCTGACATTTCATTTCTTATAAATTGTGTTAGCTGTCCGTCCCCGACCATGACGGCGCTTGTCCGAGGCTTCTTTAGTTCTGTCCTGAACCAAGTAATCACACTAAAAGGGGGGTTAGCCCTATTAGTGGTTTGTTCTTTTCGTCGCCTTTTACGACTGGCAGAACATACCGGAGGCCTATTCTTTTCCCGGGCCTCCACGGGAATTATTATTATTATTATTATTATTATTATTATTATTATTATTATTATCATCATTATTATTACTATTGCTAATATTAGTGGTATTAGGAGTAGTAGTAATAGTAGTATTACTTACTTCGAGACCCTGTAGGATTACGCAAAGCACTGCGACTCCTCTGAGCATTATTGCTCATGTACCACTGCCTCGGTTTTCTCGTTCTTTCACCACGATGATTCTTCGCTTTGGAGTATTTCCATTTTCATAATGAAGGTACCAGAGATTTCACCAACGAAGTTGTTATTAAAGAAAGCTTTATTTACATTCATGAAAGGTTCTCTCTCATCGCATTGTTTTACAACAAACAATGTGTAATTCATCATTTCGTCAAATATTGAGGAGGTTTGTTCGTGGTGTGCAAGAGACTGTATTTGAATGCAGTCTTTTGCGGACGTGTTTTCTTTTTCGTGGCGGAAATATTTTCGTCGCTAGTATGTTTATGTTGAGAAATAAATACAATGGCGGAAAAATAGAATACACACTTTTAGAGGTTTCAAATTCACTGAAGATTTATTGTTACAACAGTACATGTGGAATACGTGCAACGTTTACTTTTATGGATCGGCAGCAATCGTTAGTTCCTAGGCTGCCTTCTTACTGCGCTAGAGCCCGGTGTCACTCTCAAACGTTAATAAAGGGAATTTAGGAACATATTGTTCCGATTATGCTGAAACGGTGACATAAAAGTCAAGGCAGTCTTCAGAAGATCAATACCTTTGCTGGAGATCACACTTTGTGCAAGAGTGATCCATAACTTTTAAATGGACCGAGCACTCTTGCTTCATACAGTGAGTACATTCGCTACACTGACATCCTCGCTTAAAATACGTATCCGCAGGTGAAGATTTTGAGTGAGGGTATCTGGTAGCAATTGGTCTACCTACTTAGCTCGCGTATTATAGCACTCAGATGAAAATGTAATGAAATAATACTGAAGATCAACATCTTAACAGCTGTTGCAATTAATTTATTACGCATGCATCGATACACAACGTCATTGCAGTAAATTAATGTTCTGTGTGTCTGGATGCTACGTATATCGTCACAGCTGTAATATCGTTATCCTACGATGGTTGACATAATAGTACAGAACGATAGGTAAATATGTCTTATCCTCTACAGGTTCTTGTTGCTGCTTTTTAAGATGCAGTTGCTTTTCCTTGACACTGTGTGTGCAGCTCAAGTTGATGGGTCAACAGGGATGGAGAAGCACTGATTCCAAACGCTAACCTTCTGGCTAGCGTTCAGTCTTTTATTCAACGGGCGGGATTGCAGGAAGGACAATCCCGACTCTTTTTTTCTCCCAGCTACAAGTGCCTTTTATTGGCAGTCATGCATCAGGGAATCATATGCGCTTCACAGAAGAGCACCGGGGGAAGCCGCCTCCTTTTGTTTCATGTAATCTCACATTTCTCTCTCTCTCGGTCTGTATGTGTGTGTGTGTGTGTGTGTGTGTGTGTGTGTGTGTGTGTGTGTGTGTGTGTGCACGCGCGTGCATTCCCGCCCACACGCGTGCTTGCGAGCGAGCGCATTTATACACTTACACTCACACGTCTCACAGTCGTACGCTCAATATTGCTGCACAAGCCCTTTTGCCAACAAAGCCAAGTAGATGTGCCTTAAATGCACGCCTTTCCTTCTCTCACATGAATGCAACCAAGAGTGGGTTGCCTGAAATGTGACTTCGTGGATGCATCGACTTGTATCAGAGAGTTTTAGACAGTACTGTGGCAAGTGTCAACACGGATTAGCATCAAAATATTACACTGAATCGGTCCACTGCAAGCTTTTTTTAAATTTTATCCATCAAGCGCTTCGATCCGTATATCATCATCAAGATGAAGGCCTCGTTTGCATATCTACTCTAAGTCAAATGAAATGTCGTGTGACTACGGCCTCCCGTCGGGCAGACCGTTCGCCTGGGGCAAGTCTTTCGATTTGACGCCACTTGGGGGACTTGCGCGTCGATGGGGATGAAATTATGATGATTAGGACAACACAACACCCAGTCCCTGAGCGGAGAAAATCTCCGCCCCAGCCGGGAATCGAACCTGGGCCCTTAGGATTGACATTCTGTCGCGCTGACCACTCAGCTACCGGGGGCGGACATCTGTTCTAAGTGAGAAACACTTGAGTTTTGTAACAGCAACAATGCACGCCTCTGTATGAAGAAATGCAGCTTAAATGCTAGAATAGTCAATTTACTCAATGACTGATCTGAAACCGAACAGAACAGTTATCTTAAAAGGGTCGATGTAGTACTCACTGACTCTTAGATACATAAGAAACTTTGCTATCTTATTACAAATTTAACTGTTCACTTAATTATATTTTTTTGCAATATGGTACTAAAGGTAATAATACACGGGATGGACCATTGGGGTGGAACAAGCCATTCTAAACCGAAAACAGGTAAAAATAAGAAATATAAGGTGTAGTAGTGTTAAATGGAGGAAGGTGAAAACCTGTGAGACTGTGTTACCAACATGGGTGTCACTTTGTAAACTACCATCTCGGATGCAGTTCGAAATTTTTTAACGGGAATGGTGTCAAATGGTTCAAATGGCTCTGAGCACTATAGGACTTAACATCTGAGGTCATCAGTCCCTTAGAACTTAGAACTACTTAAACCTAACCAACCAAAGGACATCACACACATCCATGCCCGAGGCAGGATTCGAACCTGCGACCGTAGCGGTCGCGCGGTTCCAAACTGAAGAGCCTAGAAACGCTCGGCCACAGCGGCCGGCGAAATGGTGTCATATAATGCATCAAACAGATATAGAGTAACACGAGAAAAACAATGGAGTCTTTCATTTGAGCATAACTTCATTAATTCTCCAAATTACGCCGTATTTTACCAACAACGAGCTAAATGCTGATCTCCACTCATTACCGCTTAAAAAGTGCACCTCTTTTTTATCAACACTAGCAGAGAAATGCCCGTATATGTAATTATTACAGCTCTATTCATTTCCTCTTCTTCTTTTCTCTGTCCACTTGCTCCTCCCCCTTCCGTCTCCTCCTGCCCCCTTTATCTCCTCCTTCCCGTCTCTCTGTCTATCTTCACCCCCGTCCCTTAAATCTCACTGTCCATCTTCTCCTCCCCTCTTCATCTGCTCCTCTACCTTCTCTCTGTCCGATTAATCTTCCTTATCTTTTTGTCCATCTACTGCACCCTCTCTCTGTCAATCCCTTCATCTCCCCCCTCTCTGACCATATGCTCCTGCTTCCTTTCCCCTCCATCAACTCCTTCCCCCACTTTCTCTCCATCTTCCACACTTCCCATTCTCTGTCAGTTTCTCCCCACTCCTCTTTGTCTGTCCATTTCAAATTTGGTTGAAATCGGTCCAGAGCTTTAGGGGGGGGGGGAGGGATGTGCAACATACACACGTTTTTACACTGCGTGATGTAACAAGCTGCTGTTGATGCGTCATGCCCCATTTCGGCCACCAAAGTTATGGTGAACAGAAAGTGGACTGAGATGTTGGGAATCCTTGTACTAATTTATTTTTTTCTGTGCACAAGTTTTGATCGTCAACAATAAAATTGATTGTCAGTTACTTGCTAAAATCATACTTGTAGTACATAATGTCGGCAAAAAATCCAAACAACTGAAAGATGAAAACGTATGTTCAATTGAATAGTTAATTTCTTAAAATAAGGAATGGAAATGTGAAATACACTCCTGGAAATGGAAAAAAGAACACATTGACACCGGTGTGTCAGACCCACCATACTTGCTCCGGACACTGCGAGAGGGCTGTACAAGCAATGATCACACGCACGGCACAGCGGACACACCAGGAACCGCGGTGTTGGCCGTCGAATGGCGCTAGCTGCGCAGCATTTGTGCACCGCCGCCGTCAGTGTCAGCCAGTTTGCCGTGGCATACTGAGCTCCATCGCAGTCTTTAACACTGGTAGCATACCGCGACAGCGTGGACGTGAACCGTATGTGCAGTTGACGGACTTTGAGCGAGGGCGTATAATGGGCATGCGGGAGGCCGGGTGGACGTACCGCCGAATTGCTCAACACGTGGGGCGTGAGGTCTCCACAGTACATCGATGTTGTCGCCAGTGGTCGGCGGAAGGTGCACGTGCCCGTCGACCTGGGACCGGACCGCAGCGACGCACGGATGCACGCCAAGACCGTAGGATCCTACGCAGTGCCGTAGGGGACCGCACCGCCACTTCCCAGCAAATTAGGGACACTGTTGCTCCTGGGGTATCGGCGAGGACCATTCGCAACCGTCTCCATGAAGCTGGGCTACGGTCCCGCACACCGTTAGGCCGTCTTCTGCTCACGCCCCAACATCGTGCAGCCCGCCTCCAGTGGTGTCGCGACAGGCGTGAATGGAGGGACGAATGGAGACGTGTCGTCTTCAGCGATGAGAGTCGCTTCTGCCTTGGTGCCAATGATGGTCGTATGCGTGTTTGGCGCCGTGCAGGTGAGCGCCACAATCAGGACTGCATACGACCGAGGCACACAGGGCCAACACCCGGCATCATGGTGTGGGGAGCGATCTCCTACACTGGCCGTACACCACTGGTGATCGTCGAGGGGACACTGAATAGTGCACGGTACATCCAAACCGTCATCGAACCCATCGTTCTACCATTCCTAGACCGGCAAGGGAACTTGCTGTTCCAACAGGACAATGCACGTCGCATGTATCCCGTGCCACCCAACGTGCTCTAGAAGGTGTAAGTCAACTACCCTGGCCAGCAAGATCTCCGGATCTGTCCCCCATTGAGCATGTTTGGGACTGGATGAAGCGTCGTCTCACGCAGTCTGCACGTCCAGCACGAACGCTGGTCCAACTGAGGCGCCAGGTGGAAATGGCATGGCAAGCCGTTCCACAGGACTACATCTAGCATCCCTACGATCGTCTCCATGGGAGAATAGCAGCCTGCATTGCTGCGAAAGGTGGATATACACTGTACTAGTGCCGACATTGTGCATGCTCTGTTGCCTGTGTCTATGTGCCTGTGGTTCTGTCAGTGTGATCATGTGATGTATCTGACCCCAGGAATGTGTCAATAAAGTTTCCCCTTCCTGGGACAATGAATTCACGGTGTTCTTATTTCAATTTCCAGGAGTGTATATAAAAGAAGTAGGACGTCAGGTCACATTGATAGGGCTGAATAGGTGCAATGTCTGGTTTTATAGTACACTACGGTTTCTGAGATATGTTTAATTGGCGGTTTGATCTCACCCACGTCTTACGTCAGCTGTGGACCGCATGAGAAATGGCGATCGGCGAGCGAGGCAGGGCTGCTGTCTCGAAGGCATCAGCGTCAGCGGTTATCGCATGGCGGATGGGTGAGTGCTGTCGACAGTTGAACGCGTTGGTCCTTTTAAGTGAGTAAAGTGAGTTACTTTTACCGCCAGCAGAGGCTGCTCGGTAGGATCTCCTCGCCATTCAGGCGTGACGTGAGAATAGCTCAACACTCGAGTAAGTCAACATCAGTGTCAGAGCCGGAAGGCAGAGTCGGAAGTAAATTCGAAGCACTAGGCTTGAATGAGCATCAACACAACATGGATACTCCTTCACCGAAATCTCATTGACCATTACCGTGAGCCTCGCCAGGTGACCGAGGTACTGGGGTGTTACTCAAAGCGTTAGAGAACCGTGGATTAAGGGAGAACTGACACCAAACCTAATATAATTTATGTTGAAGGAAACTTTTTAGTATTAAATTAAATGAAACAACAAGTTTACTGTCACCGGTCACAGTTTTATTTATTTCCATGACGTGTTTCAAAGGTTTAAACCTCCATCATCGGGTGGATTTACATTAGTTAGTATGACATATGTGTGTGTGTGTGTGTGTTGTGTTACGATTTTTTGGAGGAACTTGTGGCACTGCCTTCAGTGGTCACAGGTTTCTTTTGCTGTCGTAACACATCACATGTTCATTGTGACATTTGTAAACAAAAATGGCGTCTTAATGTTTACAAATGTAAATGTGACTAATGTAAATCCGCCCGATGATGGAGGTTTAAACCTTTGAAACGCGTCGTGGAAATAAATTAAACGGTGACCGGTGACAGTACACTTGTTGTTTCATTTAATTTCAATAACAGGTACGGTAAAGCTTAACCTAAAATGTTCGCATTTAAACTTTTTAGTAGCAGAATTATAGTATTTCGCAGTAATAAGGCCGTAATGGCACTGGATCGTATACTATGCTTCAAACAACACCTTCTTAACTTAGCTCAAAAGTTGAGGACTCGAAACAACATCCTCCATAAGCTATGAGGAACTACCTGGGGATCTTCAGCAACCACCCTGCGATCTTCAGCTCTTGGCTTGGTGTACTCAGGTGCTGACATTGTGCACCTGTTTGGACGAACAGTCATCATACAAGCCTTGTTGATACCCAGCAGAATACGACAATGCGCATAATATCTGGCGCAATCAGATCTACTCCAGTTTATTGGCTTCCATTGTTAACTGGTATAATGCCTCCTGATCTACGCAGATGTACTGTCCTTATGAGAGAATTCCACAAGATCTCCAGGAATTCTAACCTACCCGTGCAAAGCGACCTGCCACTTTTAAATCCTAAGTGACTGGAATCACGCCATCCAACTCTGTGCGATGCTGCTGACATGGTTGCTAAGGATTTCAAACCTCTTGAAGAATGGAAAGGTCGGTGGGAAGCAGTGACAGATGTGCACTTGCATAACATCTTTTCAGGTGCTAAACTTCCAAGTGGATTCGACCTACCACGCAAGACCTGTACTACTCTCAACATAATCCGTACCGGCCTGTGACTGCGGGGCTCCATACCAGACTGTTCACCACATTGTCAGTGAATGCAGGATTCGAGCCTATCACGGCGCCAAAGAGGACTTCCTGCTAGCAACTCCAGATGCAGTGCGCTGGATTAAAGGACTGAATATTCAGCTGTAAAGACAAACTTAAGTTTCTTGTGTGTCAATATGTACATATGTATATGTATATGTAATTTAATTTCATGATATATCTGTATTAGCCATACGCTAAATTAATAATGGCATAAAATCTATTTTTTGCGCTGTTGGAGAGAGCTGGTGGCGAAGAGTTTGTTTGCTGACAGATTATGATTATTATTATTATTATTATTATTATTATTATTATATGATTGTTATGCAGACGCTGCTGACGAACGGAAGTGAGTACAGGGTGAGACAGAAAAGATTAGTGACTGTATCGTATTCAATGATTTTGAAGTCAATATGCGAATGATGTATAACGTCTCCCCTTACCGCAGCAACTGGACCACTAAAACTATCATGTTTAACCAGTTCGTGAGTGTATTAGGTATGACGAGAAATAGGGACATGTAGTGCATGGTGTTGGCTGTATTACATCCCTCGTAAGGTGAGAGGTAGGACCAATTGTGTGATTGGATTGAGGAGTTCCTAGATAACAGGACGCAGCATGTCATTCTCAATGGAGAGAAGTCCTCCGAAGTAAGAGTGATTTCAGGTGTGCCGCAGGGGAGTGTCATAGGACCGTTGCTATTCACAATATACATAAATGACCTTGTGGATGACATCGGAAGTTCACTGAGGCTTTTTGCAGATGATGCTGTGGTGTATCGAGAGGTTGTAACAATGGAAAATTGTACTGAAATGCAGGAGGATCTGCAACGAATTGACGCATGGTGCAGGGAATGGCAATTGAATCTCAATGTAGACAAGTGTAATGTGCTGCGAATACAGAGAAAGATAGATCCTTTATCATTTAGCTACAAAATAGCAGGTCAGCAACTGGAAGCAGTTAATACCATAAATTATCTGAGAGTACGCATTAGGAGTGATTTAAAATGGAATGATCATATAATGTTGAGCGTCGGTAAAGCAGATGCCAGACTGAGATTCATTGGAAGAATCCTAAGGAAATGCAATCCGAAAACAAAGGAAGTAGGTTACAGTACGCTTGTTCGCCCACTGCTTGAATACTGCTCAGCAGTGTGGGATCCGTACCAGATAGGGTTGATAGAAGATATAGAGAAGATCCAACGGAGAGCAGCGCGCTTTGTTACAGGATCATTCAGTAATCGCGAAAGCGTTACGGAGATGATAGATAAACTCCAGTGGAAGACTCTGCAGGAGAGACGCTCAGTAGCTCGGTACGGGCTTTTGTCAAAGTTTCGAGAACATACCTTCACCGAAGAGTCAAGCAGTATATTGCTCCCTCCCACGTATATCTCGCGAAGAGACCATGAGGATAAAATCAGAGAGATTAGAGCCCACACAGAGGCATACCGACAATCCTTCTTTCCACGAACAATACGAGACTGGAATAGAAGGGAGAACCGATAGAGGTACTCAAGGTACCCTCCGCCACACACCGTCAGGTGGCTTGCGGAGTATGGATGTAGATGTAGATGTAGAACATGCAGTGTATTGTGCTGGCAGTCACAATGTTGCATGGTCCTGAACTCCAAATCTTTGAACACGATACACTACCAGCCAGTGTTATTGTGACGTAGTACTCGTCATCCAAGTTCGTCGTTTCAGGGATGCAGTTGCCCCCGACATCATTTTTATGTATGACAGTGGGCAACCACAACGAACTGCGGAGTGGAGAAGCTCTTGGAACAAGATTTTGTTTGGCTATCGGGCCACCCTGCCCGTTTCCTCGATTTGAATCCCATCGAACACGTGTGGGATGCGTTGAAATGTACTGCATCGCAGCCATATGCACCAACGACGATGCACTTCAGCTGCGCTGGTGGGGGAACGGAACACCCTGTCACATGAACATCTTACCAATCTTGTGGACAGCGTGGGAGCACATAACACAGCATATATTACCGTACGTGTGATGACGCGCCCTGTTATTACCGTGTCCCGCCTTTTTTAATGCGCAAGGAACCCTCATGAATCGCTGAGAGTTCATTGTAATTATTGTCTTTGAATAAATGTGTCCTTTCTGTTAGTCTCGATGCATATTTGTGTACTGTACTGGTACTGAACTGTACGATACGATACTGAAGTAAACCTTTCTACATATGCTTAAAGATTCATAGAGATAGGTTACTTGTCAATGAAACAAAATGCGGTAGTTACTTTCGTCCAGAAGTTTTGCACACCAGTTTCATTGAGGTGAGATTTTCACTAAGGCATAGCTTACAATGTCGTGTCTTCTCTCAGGTACGTAAGAAATCTTTAACTTTTATAGATGCCAAATAACAGTCTATATTTTTAAAAGGGGCTTAACACTTTTCATGGCATTGCGAAGAGCTTTGGAACAGAATCTCAAGGAGATAACTTACGTGGCACTTCATCAAATAGTAACAGGATAATAACACCGCAGGTCCCAGAAGCTTCTGCTCTTCTGTTGCAAATGTAGGCAAACACATAACTAAGGCATCATTCACAAAATGTACGAAAACTGTTGGATGTTGCCCACTCGTCGCATTTAGGGTGCCCAAAGGATGCTGCGTTCTCGGAATGCTATACAACAATTCAAAACAAATAACATTAGTAGTTTTATTTCTATTAAGCAGTTGACAATACTTAAGTCTGGAGTTACATCGGTGTCGCAAGCAACATGCAAACAGCAATAGTCACCGCGATAGTCAAAGTCCTGACAAGTAACTCATAAGGATCACAACTGGTTGTTCTTGTAGCACGCTCCACAATTACGTTCGACTAATATCCGTACACTGAGGCGATCTGACCGCCCGAGATTGGCAGGAGCGGCGTTTATATTCACTTCTTGCAGGGGCGCTCCTGCTGCAGTCCAGTCCCATTCCGCGCACCATTGGCGGACGTTTCCTCACAGCTTTCTCTCGTCTTGCATTCCACATCTTCGTTCTGGCGCTTATGGTTTAGCCAGAACAAAAACTGTTTCAAATGGCTCTGAGCACTATAGGACTTAACATCTGAGTTCATCAGTCCCCTAGAACTTAGAACTACTTAAACCTAACTAACCTAAGGACATCACACACATCCATGCCCGAGGCAGGATTCGAACTGGCGACCGTAGCGGTCGCGCGGTTCCAGAATAAAGCGCCTAGAACCACTCGGCCATACCGGCCGGCAACAAAAACTACAATGGTAGATATGGTTTCCCTGCGGTACAGTTATACACTGAAGTGACTAAAGTCATGGGATAGCGATTGGTACATACAGGCCACAGATGACGGTAGTGCTATGTACACAAGATTTAAAAGAGGAACGCATTGGCGTAACTGTCCTTCGTACTAAAGTGATTCGTGTGAAAAGGTCTACGACGTGATTATGGCTGCATGGCTGGACTTCACAAACATTCAACGCGGGTTGGTAGTTGGAGCTAGACACATGGGCATTCCCATTTCGGATATCGTTAGCGAATTCAACATTCTGAATCTATCTGGGCCGTGCGCGGCTCGTGTTCGTTCTGTTTTTGCTTGACATCTTGTCTTGGCAGTGCTCCCGTCTCGTTTGTTATTCGGTTAACTGGCGTCACTAAGTTGCTGGCTTGCCTGCATGTGCGTGGCAGAAGCAGCAGTTATCGTTAAGAACACTGTCGTACTATCATTGGAGCGACCGGTAGTATTTCCGAGTCGTCGTGTCTCGGGAGTTCAGTGGGGGTGGGTCAGTAGTGAGGTCCAGACAGCCATGACTCGCCCGACCGTTGCCGGCACACAAGAATTCAGTTGGGACGACCTTTGTTGGTCGTTCGGTCGGTCGTCTCATCGGACGAGTATATTCGGTCGCCGACCGCTTCTGGGTTCTCTGTGTGTCGACTTGTGATTCCTCCTAGTTGTTCCACAGTGACTGGCTTTAGTATTGTTCGAATTGTTTGTGGAAGTGTTTCGCGGCACCATGTGTAGCTTGTGTGATTTTGACTGAGCAGTTATTTTAACGCTGTCTGCTTGCTGGATTGAGTCAGTCGTTTGGGACGGAGTAGCAAGGAAGTCCCTGTGGCACGAGGCCAGGCTGGGACCACTGGCGGCGTGCACGCGCGATCGGATTGTGAGGCGCTAGATGCGAGAGGCGACAAACATCGTTGCCCACCGAACCTGGATGCTGAAGTTGAGTGATCAGTTAACCTGTTATGAAGTCACAGCTATCGTGACATCTCATCGTTCATTTGCGGGTTGTTGCTCCCTAGGTCGTTTGGGCTACCAACAATGTACACTCCTGGAAATGGAAAAAAGGACACATTGACACCGGTGTGTCAGACCCACCATACTTGCTCCGGACACTGCGAGAGGGCTGTACAAGCAATGATCACACGCACGGCACAGCGGACACACCAGGAACCGCGGTGTTGGCCGTCGAATGGCGATAGCTGCGCAGCATTTGTGCACCAACGCCGTCAGTGTCAGCCAGTTTGCCGTGGCATACGGAGCTGCATCGCAGTCTTTAACACTGGTAGCATGCCGCGACAGCGTGGACGTGAACCGTATGTGCAGTTGACGGACTTTGAGCGAGGGCGTATAGTGGGCATGCGGGAGGCCGGGTGGACGTACCGCCGAATTGCTCAACACGTGGGGCGTGAGGTCTCCACAGTACATCGATGTTGTCGCCAGTGGTCGGCGGAAGGTGCACGTGCCCGTCGACCTGGGACCGGACCGCAGCGACGCACGGATGCACGCCAAGACCGTAGGATCCTACGCAGTGCCGTAGGGGACCGCACCGCCAATTCCCAGCAAATTAGGGACACTGTTGCTCCTGGGGTATCGGCGAGGACCATTCGCAACCGTCTCCATGAAGCTGGGCTACGGTCCCGCACACCGTTAGGCCGTCTTCCGCTCACGCCCCAACATCGTGCAGCCCGCCTCCAGTGGTGTCGCGACAGGCGTGAATGGAGGGACGAATGGAGACGTGTCGTCTTCAGCGATGAGAGTCGCTTCTGCCTTGGTGCCAATGATGGTCGTATGCGTGTTTGGCGCCGTGCAGGTGAGCGCCACAATCAGGACTGCATACGACCGAGGCACACAGGGCCAACACCCGGCATCATGGTGTGGGGAGCGATCTCCTACACTGGCCGTACACCACTGGTGATCGTCGAGGGGACACTGAATAGTGCACGGTACATCCAAACCGTCATCGAACCCATCGTTCTACCATTCCTAGAGCGGCAAGGGAACTTGCTGTTCCAACAGGACAATGCACGTCCGCATGTATCCCGTGCCACCCAACGTGCTCTAGAAGGTGTAAGTCAACTACCCTGGCCAGCAAGATCTCCGGATCTGTCCCCCATTGATCATGTTTGGGACTGGATGAAGCGTCGTCTCACGCGGTCTGCACGCCCAGCACGAACGCTGGTCCAACTGAGGCGCCAGGTGGAAATGGCATGGCAAGCCGTTCCACAGGACTACATCGAGCATCTCTACGATCATCTCCATGGGAGAATAGCAGCCTGCATTGCTGCGAAAGGTGGATATACACTGTACTAGTGCTGACATTGTGCATGCTCTGTTGCCTGTGTCTATGTGCCTGTGGTTCTGTCAGTGTGATCATGTGATGTATCTGACCCCAGGAATGTGTCAATAAAGTTTCCCCTTCCTGGGACAATGAATTCACGGTGTTCTTATTTCAATTTCCAGGAGTGTATGATGTGTTGGAGTCAGTGAAATCTTGCAGCCATCTTCCTATATTGTGATTAATTAATAAATTTGTGATCAAGTGACCCCAGGAATGTGTCAATAAAGTTTCCCCTTCCTGGGACAATGAATTCACGGTGTTCTTATTTCAATTTCCAGGAGTGTATGATGTGTTGGAGTCAGTGAAATCTTGCAGCCATCTTCCTATATTGTGATTAATTAATAAATTGACTGTTACTTATCAGTGAAGTGCACCAGCGGTATTTTCTGCCCTGTGACTGTTAACGACCCAGTTACCTGCCCTGGTCGTTCACGTACTTTCCTGGCAGTGCGCCTTTCCTCGTCGTGCTGATGCTGTCCGGCACGGCGTGTAGTTCGACAGCCTTCTAAGTTGTTTGGTCCATATTTGCTTAGAGTGGTTATTGTGCCCTTGGCTGTTTTTGAACTCCAATTTCCGAAGACGTAGTGCTGTTTGTATCCTCATCCTTGCCTGATGTTTTCCATCATCTTGCCATTTGTCTGACAGAAGGGAATTGGTTAAATTGTTGGTCGGTCCTGGGGCATCCCTAGTTTGGGTTGCCATCCGATTATTTAACTTCAACTCTCGACTGCCTGTCTCACCTCACCTTATGTTTCAACTACCTTCTCAGGTCAACCGTTGGAACACTTCTAAGCAAAACTTGTTTGTTTGTTTTAGATTGTGATTTTCATTTTAGTTTACAGTATTGGGCGAGGCCATCGGCTGTGTATTAATTCAGTTCTTTTTAAATTTTACATAAATGCCTTCAGCCACGTTAAGTTAAAATTTTGAAGGTTGATTTCATTTAAAAAATGTTTTTCGTTAAAATTGGTTCTATCTGAAATTGGTTGTAATGTCGGCCCTAAGCTGTTGTTCATGTGTTATGTGTGGCTTTCAGCTGAGGATTTACTTGAACCCCTTTTAATAAGGCCTTCAGCCATGTGCATTCTTTAAACGAAAATTTTTATAAGAAATAAGGAGTTTATTTTAAATTGTTTGTCTGACTTGTTGTTCAGGACTTCAGCCATTATTTCGAATTTGTTTGTGGCCTTCAGCCGTGAAACAAATTAATATATCTTTAATTAGGCTTCCGGCTGTTCTGTTGTAAGTTTAAAAAGAAAACTCTTTGTTGAAAAAAAAATTTTATTAATGTGTTTTAATTATAGTTGTCCTTCAGATGTGTAGTGTAAGCCTTCAGCCGGCCGAGTGGCCGTGCGGTTCTAGGCGCTACAGTCTGGAACCGAGCGACCACTACGGTCGCAGGTTCGAATCCTGCCTTGGGCATGGATGTGTGTGATGTCTTTAGGTTAGTTAGGTTTAATTAGTTCTAAGTTCTAGGCGACTGACGACCTCAGAAGTTAAGTAGCATAGTGCTCAGAGCCATTTGAACCATTTAGCCAGTGTAAGCCTTCAACTACAAATTCTTTTCAATTGCATGTTTTTTTAAGAAAAACATTTCCTTCTATTTATAATTGCTTTTGACTTCTAAGGCGGGCCTTCAGCCGTTCTTGTTCTTGGTGTGGTTTTGGGCCTTGAGCCCAGAAAGCATCTCAAGTTCTTTATCTGGGCCTTCACCCGTATTGTTTAGTTGTGATCTTTAAAGCAATGTGTAAATGAGTGGTTCTTAGAAAAATAAAATTGTGTGTTTGATTGTGCGACTCGCAGTAACTGTTTACGGCCCCATCCACAATCATAACCATATCCTGTGCGCTCTCTGAGTACCTACCAACCTGGTCTCACTCTTACATTAAGAGTGTGCAGAAAATACCAAATTTCAGTCATTACCTCTCCCCACAGACAATGCAGTGGTCGACGAGCTTCACTTAACGACCGAGAGCAGTGACGTTGGTGTAGAGTTTCCATGCTACCAGGCAAGCAATACCCCGTGAAATAACCGCAGAAATAATTGAGGAACGTACGAAAAACGTGTTCATTGTTACAGTGCGGCGAAATTTGACTTTAATGGGCTATGGCATGAGTGGCTTCGCTAACTCGACGACATCGGCTGCTGCACCTGTTCTGGTCTCGTGACCATATCGGTTGGGCCCTAGACTACTGGAAACCGGTGGCCTGGTCAGATGAGTCCCGATTTCAGTTGGTAAGACCTGATGGTAGGGTTCCAGTGTGGCGGAGATACCATCAAGCTATGGACCCAAGTTGCCAACAAAGCACTGTGCAAGCTGGTTGTAACCCATAATGACGTGAGCTTGTTTAAATTTCATGATCTGGGTCCTCTGGTCCAACTGAGCCAGTCATTGAAAGGAAATGGTTATGTTTGGGTACTTGCAGACCATTTACAGCCATTCATGGAGTTCATGTTCCCAAACAACGATGAAAGTTTTATGGATGACAATGCGCCACTGCCGTCGGGCCACAATTGTTCGTGATTGGTTTGAAGAACATTCTGTACATTCCTCAAGGTCTGGGGCGCATTTAACGGTCCGCGCGGCTCTACCCCGTCGGAGGTTCGAGACCTCCCTCGTTCATGGGTGTGTGTGTTGTCCTTAGAGTAAGTTAGTTTAATTTAGATTAAGTAGTGTGTAAGCTTAGGTGTTGATGACCTCAGCTGTTTGGTCCCATAAGACTTTGCACATATTTCCAGTGTCCATTCCTCACAAAAGATTTGACCACCCAGATCGCCCGACATGAATCCCATAGAATATTTATGGGATGTAATAAAGAGGTCAGTTCGTCCACAAACTCCTGCACAGGTAACAATGTCGCAATTATGGATGTCTATAGAGGCAGCATGGCTCAATCTGCAGGCGATTTCCATTGTTTTGTGAATCCATGTGACGTGAGTTGCTGCACTACATCGGGCAAAAGGTAGTCAAACACGACATTAGGAGGTGTCCCACAATTTCCTTCACGTCAGTGTGCTCAAATGAATAGTGACAGAATTTCCCATAAGAACTGTTTTGGCAATATTATTAAAAAATAAGATAACTCTAATAGTGAATAAGAAAATACACCATTGAAAAAGAATAGCAGATGCGAAAGAAATGCAACTAATATTTTAGGAGCGATAACATCGAATCTGCACGTCAGCAGCTTGAATATGCGACTGGAATCAGCTAAGTGATTGTTCTGTACATTTTCCATCCCAAAGTATATCAAACCTTCCATATTTACATCCGACAACATTTTTATGACTACGATATCCAAACTTTGTCACACTTCCCACAAAGGTGTCGAAGAAAACGCAAAAGTCGGACGACGATCGTGTACAAGATTTTGTTTACAAATTACAGGAAAATCAGTATTCTCAATATGTTATACCGGCCAGCTGGAGATCTACGTTGGGTGAAAGAAAGGAATCAACTACGACCGTGGTCTGTTACTATGCAGTGCAGGCTTCTATAGAATTTCAATCAGTAGTCTTTACTGTAGATTTCCTCTAGTATGTACAACTCCTAAGAGAAATTCTGACGCATTAATGCGAAGAGGAAGGATATTCTACTGATCCAAAGTCATCGTGGTGGATGTCTCGCCAATTCTACACAATTAATCACAGAACTTCTTAACAGAACATTTGGAAATAGTTGCATCGGTCGTTCAGGAAACTCAAAACTGCGTACACATTTAGCAGAGTTCGAACCTTTTGACCCTCATCTGTGCGTAAATTTAAAGAAAATTATCTACAAGGAAACACAGAATACTTGCTAAGACATGAACCGCTAAATGAGACGGGTGTATGCTGAGAATTCCAGACGAAGTTGAATGAGCGTTATTTTCTGTCCGAAAATACCTTCTAGCATTGAAAGATCTCTGTTGGATTCCTTTCATGTTAATTTCTTAAATATGTTGTCATTTACGGCATAAATTCCTCTTCTAAATTTACTGTGGTGTTTCTGACTATCTGGGAGGAGACTGAGCAGTGGAACGTGTTACTTTTACACATAAACAAGAACGATCTGTCACACTGCTACACTTTAAAACACAGCTTATATGTAATTCATGTCACACAGTCTCATACGGAACCTACATCCGCTTTCTTTTATATACTGTATTTGATAAGGTACTTTCATCCCCCTTCCCTTCTGTGTGAGAGGATGAATGAGCAAATGCATTTCTAGTTGCATGCTGGATGGTAGCAGACAAGCCTGTCTGCTAGAGAACAGTAGGACCAACGTCGGAACAGGTAGCTACGCTTTCTAAAAGCAGAAATGTTTCTATTCTTAGTATGGTCCTGTCCGTCCCCTGTCATGTTGGTATAGGAAGCTGCCCCTCTGGCCACTTACATTTGTATTTGTGAGCCACCCTCAGGAAGGGACCACGGCAGTCTGTCCGCGGCGAGCGTCTGATGTGGTAATATCTCCGGCTAAGCGCGTGTCTGCTAAGTCCATAGGACAATGGATTTCTTAAATTCAGCCTAACTGAAAATTTAATCACCTTTATTTCAGGTTTAGCTCTAAAAATATCTAATGTTATCTTAAATTGCAACGCAGTGTGATTCGAGTGTACAGTTCAGAATATCCTCCAGTAATTGCTTTGTCACTACTTTGTGAGTAAAGTGGAACCACGTGTTGATCAGTAACTTTAACTAAGATCATCAATCTTAAATGCGAATGTTCGTGAGATTATAACGTCTCGTCTTGACAATATTTTTCAATATAGCAACTTTTCTTTATGTTCAACCCACGTGGGGTGTCCTTTGTGAGACCAGTACCACGTGCTTATACAATTGTTTGACCCATCAGGTTAATAGTAAGACGATAGTAACCAGTTCCAGGTTTTTCTTTTGTAAATTGCTTTTCGATCTAATTTAATTATCAAAATTATTGTGGAGTTACACTCTTTGTGTAAACCAAGTTGACCACATGAAGCATTTGGTGTAATCATCAAAGTAGCCCTCAGCTATTCTTTTCGGGAAGATTTCACAGAGAGTTAGTATGAATTTAGTAACCAATGTGTGGTAATTGCATGACGGACAGGATTGCGCAACGAACGTAACTTCTTTGGGTGAAAATTGAATTGGTTGGTAGTGATTAATTTCCTCTTGCATATGTTTCAACGTTCTTCGTGTGTTATTTTATGAATGCAGTGTTGTATGCAGTCTCCCAATATTGGCTCCATATTTGATGTGTTCTGTAAGATTACAAACTCACATTTTCACAATTCTAAATAAGGCAGCAGTTTAATTATGAATCAAGTTTAATATGCTGAAATTTCAATGAGCAACTGAATTTGGTAAGCTAGACTGGATACCTGGTGAAACAGTTGCTCAGTAATGCAAGGTTAACTTCCCCAGACAGCTCACAGCTTTTAACCCACTTTTATGGTCTTGAATAGCAGCAGCGCTAGCAGAACAAATTAATGCAACAACGTTACAGCATGTACCAATGCTCACCCTCATCGTTCTGAACATTTGACAATGACATTAATAAACAGGGGAACCGTGCCTGGGTTACGTGGTAACCTACATTTAATGCAGTAAGGCAGACGTTCGCGGGACGTATTCCGCTGACGGTAGTTTGGTGGTTAGTGGCTAGAGGCTAGAGGTTAGTGGCTAGTGGCTAGTGGCGCTCTTACCTCGTTACTACCAGGTGGGTATAATTAAAGTGCAGCTACTCATGGAGGTGCAGTGAAGGCTTAATTATGACAGTGGAACTTGGTAGTTACGCTAATGAGTTAATGGGGAAATGATTTACGCTGGGAAACAATTTAGTTCCAGTTGCGGCCACCAAGTGTAAATCTGGCTCGGTACATTATTTGTATGACGGTATTAAATCCACGCTGTCGTTTGACAAACCCTAAGGTGAGTCAACGGTATAGCTATCGAGAAGACAGATCGTGCGCTTTTAGCGAAACTGTTTTACGTGAAAGGCAGCAAATAAATGCTGCATTGAGAGAGTATTGGCGACTGATAGGTCTGAGAAAAGGTTCGTCGTGATTAAATGGCTTTTATTGTAATAATGGAATTCAAAAGCACAGGTGAGTTTTGTGTGGGGCCTGGAAGAGGAAGTCGTCCTATGTTGGTGGAAGTTAGTAACGAGGTTGCTGTTGCTGTAATTGACCACACTGCCCGTGACCCAGGATAATGCTACTGCTCGTGTAGCGTCACGGGTTTCTTTTATATTTATTACCATACAGATTCCAGACGGTGCAACAACTGAAACCTCATGATCCACAGCAACGTTCTAATTTGCTCGTCGGTTTCTGGGACGAATCGAAGTTAACATGTGTCCTGACATTACTCTATGGAGTGATGAGGCGCATTTTACTGTACAGGGAGCAGGGAATACACAGAACTGCCGAATTTATATTACTGTTCAGAAGTGTGTTATGCACGAAGAAGAGCTATTGCACCCGCCGCATTATGTGACTGTGGTGTGGATTCACATGAGTTGTTCTCGGTCCGTTCTTCTTAGAAGAGAATACATACAGAAGCGTCCTTGTGTGGCTTATGATTCTCGCTCTGGAAGTATTTAGCTGTGTGGAAGACCATGTTTTCATGTAATATGGGGCAACACTATGTCGCTCGCCCAGTGAGAGATCTGTTTTATGCTATCTTCAACGAATGTGCTATCAACACAGCTTTTCAAAATGAATTACCTACAATAAAATTAATATTGTAGAAAAAAAGCAAACTGGTACTTTTCATTTATTATAATGTCCACCCCCGATAGCTGAGTGGTTAGAGCGACAGACTGCCAATCCTAAGGGTCCGGGCTCGATTCCCGCGCGTGGGTCGGATATTTTCTCCGCTCAGGGACTGGGTGTTGTGTTGAGCTAATCCTCATTATTTCAACCCCATCGAAGCGAAAGTCACCGAAGTGGCGTCAGATCGAAAGAATTGCACCCGGCGAAATGTCTACCCAACGGGAGGCCCTAGTCGCACGACATATTACTTATTTATTATAATGTTGTTCTACCAAGAACCGACGGAAGATTTTGTTGACAATTCCTTGCAACATCACCTGATTTGAATCCAACTGTCTTCTGGTTCTAGAGATATATAGAAGAACGCGTTTATCAGGGACACGTTCCTGATTTAAAGTCCAGGATACAGGAACATGTTGCTCCGATTCCACAGGAAATGTGAGCAGCCTGCCTTTTAAGGGAGGAAGCATCTCGTCTCGTCGACGTCACACTGAAAAATTGTGTAAGCAGCGGTTAATAATAAAATCAACTTTTAGCCTTTCTCATTTGTTTGACCTTTCCTGTCTACGTCCAATTTCTAATCCATCACATATAGAAACAATTCTACAGCGTGTTTCCGTAAGAGCGTGCAAAACTGTAACAGAACATAGACAATGCTCCACTGAACAATTTGAGATACGGAACCGGGGATCGGAGAAGCCAGCTTAAGTCTACCGTTTTGTCTAGCATTACTGTTTTCCAGCTTATTCACAACTAACATGTGTTCAGGTTTACACGTACTGTGCTGTTTATTTACATGTACATTCTTTATTTCCTGCAAGGAAACAATGAGGACGAGCGTGATTACCAGGATGTCATGATGCATGATTGTTTACTTTACATGTCCATATGACGTCTCTGTTGTATGGTATTTACATTGTCACATGACAGATCGTACTATGAATCAACGAGAGACCCATTCATTAATCAGTGCTATTCAGAGACGTACAGTACAATACGATGGAGCAGTGCTGGTACAGTATTTCGTGGTCGCTGGATTGTAAGGATTGTCCTATTCCTTCGCCTGCAAGGTTACCTGACCTGAATCTCTTAATTATTTCCTATGGGGATATCTAAGGTCACTTGTGTAGGAGACCCCAGTGCATAAGGAGATGGAATTAGTTACCAGAATTGTAGCTGCCTGTGATACGATTCGAAACACACCACGGATATTTGTCAGGGTGCGTCAGAATCTTGTTCGCCGATGTCATGCTGGCATTGAGGTTGATGGAAGTCAGTTTCAGCTCATTTAGTAAGATACAGTACAAATGGTACGTTCATTGTATCAGTGATGGTATTTGCGGTTAACTAACATAAATTAACAAAATACACAGTAATGTGTTTTATTCCTATTACCTGCTTAAGCTGGCTTCTCAGAACCCAGGTTCCCTACCTTATATTATTCAGCAGGGCATCTTCTATGTCCTGTTATATTTTTACACGCTCTTACGGAAACACCCTGTATACGTTTTTTTTTCTTTCCTTCACAAATGCAGATTTGCACCTGGCAGCCAAAATTGGAATTAATGTTTATTCCAACCTAAATGAGTTCCACATTATCGGGCTAGAATATCTGCCAATTTACGTCAGTTGCAGGTCACAGTGCAGCTCTGTGAATAGAGATCTGTGAATATCTGTACTTTAATTACAACGACTCGGTACTTGCGCACGTTCCACATGGGTTACGCAATTAAAGTCTCCTTCGAATTCAAAAAACTATATT
Source organism: Schistocerca cancellata (assembly GCF_023864275.1). Lineage (NCBI taxonomy): Eukaryota > Metazoa > Arthropoda > Insecta > Orthoptera > Acrididae > Schistocerca > Schistocerca cancellata. Next base: position 411,581,788 of record NC_064631.1, read on the forward strand.
GTTCTACAAAAATAATCTCTGTCAAAATTCTTCAGCTGTTAGCATTAACAATTACCCGAGTAAGTCAGAAGGTTAGTCACTCTGTCCGCTTGAACTTACGGAAATCCGCTGCTCGACATACTTGCTCTTTCTGGATACATTATGGGTGGCCTACATTAACTACCTCATCCTTTATAATGCTAGTGATGTCACTCTTGGTACTTATTCTAATACATTAATCCATTTCTCTACTTCAAAGATAAAATTTTATGTTGTGTCTGTATTACTCTATAGCCATCGTTGGTATGATTTACATCCTTCATCTTAAAAAATAACTACGTCACATATAGCTTCCTGAATATCGTCTACGTTGTATTATATTATTCTATAGCCATCGTTGCTATGATTTTCGTTATTCGTCTTAAAAAGTAACTGCGTCCCATATAGCTTCTTGAATATCGTCCTTCTTCTTCTGTCCGTCTTCATGTAAGGACGCGTTACTTTGTTACCTATGCCATTGCAAATAACAAGAGTAGTAATGTGATGTGTTTAGTATTTTATAGTAGTGCAATAAAGATCCTGTTACTAACGATATGTCCAGAAGTTTCCTCTGTTTCAGTTTATAATTACATTGGTAAGCGATTGATTTAGTGACGTTCGGATTTGCGCGCTATTCGCGCTCGTCATTACTTGCAACTTTGCATTCTATATAAGTCGAAACTTCCAGTGCAAATGTCTTGTCCGATCAATGTTTTTAGTGTATGCAAAACATTTTGTCACATTATATTTCATACTTTTAGGGTCCGCTGTCAACAAGCTTATTTGCTCCCCAAAACGACTCTGAACATGATCACTACAAATCCAGTAACGGAAGAGTTTTATTTTCGCCTCCTGCAGGTGAACTTAGTCAAAATTGAACTCATATGTTTCTTTGTTCTGCGGTCACTGATGTATTCTGACTCCGAACAATTAATTTTAGGAAGAGTTACGTATATCCACTACTATCCAGTCACGGTTTTTTTATTTTGAAAGTGATCCATTACATGTAATAAAAATTGTATGGCATGAAGGCAAACGCACTAGTGATGCTTTTGCTGAGGCAGGAATGTTAAGATTCAGCTTCCCATCGAATAGCAGGATATCAGAGTTACAGAAAGATAGAGCAGAAAAATGACTTGTACTGCTTTCCACAGGAACTATCGAAGCGCTATTTTTATCTTTATTTGCAGACCTAATTCCATGGAACAAAACTGAGGAGACAGTTTCCATAGTACATTAAATTACGTCATAGAAGTTAATAACAGATAAAGTAAAATTCACACGAACTCTATGCGGACGACCAGCTGCTTAGCACAGTTTATTAAAGAAGTCAACAGTGTAACATAGGGGTTTGGTTAATTCTTTTCCAGAAATTCCCTGACAGAGTAGACAAGAGATTTGAAAGTGTGAGGTTTACTGCTAAGATGTTTTAGTTCTCTTAGCAGCTTGTAGAAAATGGATACAGAAGCATATTGTAGGCCTTTGCACAAGAGTCTTTGAGGTGTGATCTAAATGCAGAGCCATACAGGGTAGCCGTGCTCCCCTGTCGGAGGCCCGATTGCCCCATCGGGCATGGGTGTGTGTGTTGTCGTTAGCGTAAGTTACTTTAAGTTCATAGGACTTACCACAAATTTCCAAAACTAAATGTAAATTGTATTTCCGCCTAGTATCAACTGAATGAATGCTGCTGAGTCTTGGGAATAGCCTCGTGTTGTTAACGACATTAAGTAGAATGAGTATTAAGAGGCCAGTGTCAGAATTCCCAACCTTACGAACACGGGATGACGGGTGGCTCCAAAAAAGTAATTTCGATGTTAAAGTATCATTTACTCCAGATACTGTTCTAATGGTGAATACAGCAGAGTTCGGTACTTGAACAAGATTCTGAACATAGACTTTCCTAGACAGCTTATGAATGACAAATATGCCAGAACTGCCCGTTTATGAGCCAAAACCACCATCTCCGAATGGATGATGATGACATTGATGACGACGTTGATGATGACGTTGATGATGATAATGCTTGATTTGTGGGGCGCTCAACTGCGCGGTTATCAGCACCCGTACAAATTCCCAAACTTTGCTCAGTTCAGACTCGCCAGTCTAATGAATGATGCTGAAATGATGAGGACAACACAAACACCCAGTCATCTCGAAGCAGGTGAAAATCCCTGACCCCGCCTGCAATCGAATCCGGGACCCCGTGCCCGGGAAGCGAGAACGCGACCCCGATTTCCAAATGGAAGGTGTTATTCCAGAGTTTATGGTTCAAATGGCTTTGAGCACTATGGGACGTAACATCTAGATCATCAGTCCCCTAGAACTTAGAACTACTTAAACCTAAGGACATCACACACATCCAAGCCCGAGGCAGGATTTGAACCTGTGACCGTAGCGGTCGTGCGAATCCAGACTGAAGCGCCTAGAACCGCTCGGCCACATCGGGTGGCTCCAAAAAAGTAATTTCGATGTTAAAGTATCATTTACTCCAGATACTGTTCTAATGGTGAATACAGCAGAGTTCGGTACTTGAACAAGATTCTGAACATAGACTTTCCTAGACAGCTTACCGTAACTGTACACATAACAATCTGGATTGTTCAGACTCAATTCTGAGCAATCAATATGTCACTGTCCGCTCAATTGTGAGTTAAAAGCTATAAAAATTGAGAGTTTCTGTGATTAAGCAATAATGTACTGGGTGATCAGAAAGTCAGTATAAATTTGAAAACTTAATAAACCACGGAATAATGTAGATAGAGAGCTAAAAATTGACACACATGCTTGGAATGACATGGGGTTTTGTTAGAAAAAAAAAAGTATTTCTAGACGCTTGAAAGATCTCTTGCGCGCGTCGTTTGGTGATGATCGTGTGCTCAGCCGCCACTTTCGTCATGCTTGACCTCAGTCCGTGTGAGTATTGGCCTTGGGGTTACCTGAAGTCGTAAGTGTATCGTGATCGACCGACATCTCTAGGGATACTGAAAGACAACATCCGACGCCAATGTCTCACCATAACTCCGGACATGCTTTACAGTGCTGTTCACAGCATTATTCCTCGACTACAGCTACTGTTGAGGAATGATGGTGGACATATTGAGCATTTCCTGTAAAGAACATCATCTTTCCTTTGTCTTACTTTGTTATGCTAATTATTGCTATTCTGATGAGATGAAGCGCCACCTGTCGGACGATTCTGCGTAGAACCTCCTAATTCCTTACCTTATAAGTCCACCTAATTTTCAACATTCTTCTGTAGCACCCAATCTCAGAGGCTTCAATTCTCTTCTGTTCCGGTTTTCCCACAGTCCACGTTTCACTAACAAAAAATGCAGTTCTCTAGACGTACATACCCAGAAAATTCTTCCTCAAGGCCTATTTTTGATTCAGCAGATCATCTAATTTTTCGTCACTTTCACTATGAATAGCAGTGTTTTCAGCGAATCGTATCACTGATATGCTTTCACCTTGAATTTTAATTTCACTCCTGAACCTTGCACGCTCACGTCGAACATTGGCAGTGGACACATTAATGAGACTGGACTGTGTTTGTAGACCATGGCCCGTCACCTCGGAAGTTTTAGCTGAAGCACACACAAGTCGTGAAAAGCTACATCGCGTGGACTGTAGTTGCTCATCTGGGGCGTTTCATGTTGTTTGTAACTGATGCGATTCAGGAATAAAGCAATTGCAGGTGTTGCCGGGCGCACGCTGTTAACAGCCACTTTGTATGCGCGAGCAGCCGCCGCACCGCAGCTGAGGGCTGGAAAGGGCTGGAACGTGCGAGAAATAAAAGCGCGGCCGTCGGCCAGGCCGTTGTCACGGCTCCAGAATCTGGACCGCACTGCGCTGCGTCGCGGTTACACGACCGATTACGCGCTGTAACGACCAGAGAGGCAGTGCAGTATTTCACCGTGTGCTTCGAGGCAGCTCTACACGAATTCCAACTCCGTACTGCGTGACATAAGTGACTTTACAGGCAAAGAAGTTACGAAAGAGTGTTGCTAGAGATTATTTGGTGGCTCAGTGACACATCTGATTAAGTTCAAGAATACAGATCGTTATGTACGGGATTCGATCCCCAGTTTGTTACAGGACATTTCCAGTTACTGTTTCATGGACTTCTGCTGACGATTTTTTGATGTGGACAATGTCATATATTTTCCCCACTTTTTGCAGTTCGTATTAAAAGTTCGGGTTGAGGACAGCTTCACTGTTCCCTTAACATTCTTTGCCTTAAATTAAACCTGATTGTGTAGTAGTGGACATATGGACAATCTAACGATTAGCAGTGTCTGTATTGTTCAGAAGTACGACGGAACGGTCCTAACAGGTCGTAGACTCATATTTGACGACGTATGTAAGTGTAGGTCTGGTCGCGGCTCATGTTCAGATAGCCTAATGGTGAGGTGACTACTTGCGATAGCCAGTAAATCCTCGTTCGATTTCTGGTCCGGAGCAGCTGGTGGTTGTCCATATTCCCTACTGCGAATACATATAACGTAAAGACAGTCTTATCCAACATACTGAGTATTAATAACCGCTTCAGCTGGATTTATTCCTTTGTTATTGGATCACTACCAGTTTCGTGGCACTAAAAGCCACGTCTTAAGGTAATGATCCAATAATAAAGGACTAAATACAGATGAAGTGGCAATTAATACACAACATGACTACCCATAGCTGCGGTTGCCCTACCTGCAGGGTTGTCTGCTTATCCAGAAGGTATGACGGTGTCCCCACCCCCGACCCAAAAAAAACAAAAACAAATTGTTTACCAAACAACCTAATCCCCTTCAAAATACTCTCCATTATAACTAATACATTTGTGCCACCAGTGCTTCCATGGTCCGAAATATTTTTGTAGTCATATTTAGAAATGGCGAACAGCTCCTCCCTCGTTTTTCCTTGACTTCTTCACTATAGTGAAGTCGGTATCCTTTCATGCCCCTTTCATGCATGGAAATAAGAAAAGGTCGCATAGAGCAATGACAGGCGGTTAAGGTGCATGGACAGGGAAACCATGCCATTTTAGCCAAAAACTGTCCGATAGAGTAGGCTGTGTGAAGAAGGTGCATTATTGTGGTGGAAGAACCTGTCTCCACTCTGCCAAAAATTGGGTCTGTTTTGGAGAACACTGTTGTGCAATCTTCTCAAAGGTCTGATGGACGGTCTGACCTAGGGGAACAAACTTTGAATGGACTACACCCTCGGCACAAAAAAAGCAAATCAGCATTTTTTTGATGTTTGATTGGACTTAATGACATTTTTTTTTGGACGAGGTGACGATGAGGTCTTCCATTGGCTTGCCTGTTGCTTTGTTTTTGGGACGCAACCATAGCACCATGAGTCATCATCAGTAATGATCTTTGTCAGAAAATCTGTACCAGTTTCAAATCGTTGTTTCAAAGCACGACGGGTTTCAACTCGACGTTCCTTTTGTCAGTCAGAACTGTAGAAACAGATTTAGCAGTAATCGTTTTCAATTCCAAATCTTCCGTTAAAATTCTTTGAGCGGAGCTCGAAGGTAACCCACCAATCTCTTGACAGTTGATCAATTGTCTTTCGACGCTCTGTGAGCAAAAGTTCTCGATTTTTTTCGATATTTTCGTCGTGTCGGACAATTGATGGAATTCCAGGTTTTGTCACCAGTCAACATGCCGCCATTTTTAAATCGAGCAAACCACTCATACATTTGTGTTTTTCCTATAGCATCATCTTGGTAAGTTTTTTTCAACATTAAAACAGCTTCAGCAGCATTTTAACGGAGTAGAAAATAAAATTTCAAAGCTGCATATTGTTCGCTTAAATTGGTCATAACAAAAAACGAAACAAGAACAAAACAGCGCTAGCAGAAGCCATCACTGCAGATGAACTGAACAAGCCAGGTCGACAACACAGGTCGCACTGAACTGGCAATAAGTTGCTCTGTACACGCCAGCGGCAGAAATGTGTACTACATAATCTCCGCCCACGGCAATGTTAGTCCGCTTTTTCTTTTTTTTCCTCCTTCACAGTGTTCTCCAAATTTCTGCTTTTGCGTTTTTTATGCGGCTATACCAATTCAGTGTATTATTTGTGTGTGCTGGAAGGGAACACACATTTGTACATTAAGACGAAACCATCAAGTAAACGTATGTTTATGCTAGCTGGTATCAAAGAGGCAGCCGTTTGAAACTGTGAGAAATGGTAAATGCGCAGGTCACTCAAACTTACTGCATAGTTACTGTTGACATTTAATGAGTTTCCACTTAAACTACAGTTTAGATGTTACACGGGTAGCTGTGATGGATTATACAGCTCGCGTCAAGAGATATTATGTTGATAACTGATTATAATGTCTTCATCATATGCGTATATTAGTGATAACCTTTTTTACTGCATCATGTATTGAGATGTTTGTATTTTCATTTCGTGTCACAATGGAGAGAGGCCGAGTGATGTGAGAGATCACCATAGCCAAAAAATCTCAAAATAAGTCTCACTGGAACGCTGTAGCTTTAAACATGAAATATGTTTATAGGTATATTCAACTGTAAGAACATTCATATCGTTAAGTTAGGGGATCTTCAAGACCCAAGTAGCAAGTTAGGACTTTTTCCTTTTTTCTTCATTTTAGTCGCCAGTATTTTGAATGATTTTTGTGGTCCTCCACGAATTCCTCTCCTGTGCCAGCATTTTCATGTCAGAGTAACACTTGCCACTAACGTCGTCAGTTATTTTCTGCATGTATCCCAATTTTGCTCTACAGTCCTTACCCTCTACAGGCCCCTCTAGTACCATGGAAGTTATTCCTTGATGTCTTAAGAGATGTCACACCATCCTGTACCTTCTTCTTGTCAGTGTTTTTCTCACATTTCTTTCCTCGTCGGTTCTGCGGAAAACCTTTCAATTACTTGCCTTATCTGTCCACCTAATTTTCAACATTCTTCTATAGCACCACAGCTGAAATGCTTCTGTCCTCTTTTGTCCCTATTTTCCCCCAATTCATGTCTCACCACAATAAATTTCTGTGCACCAAACGTGCATTCTCACAAATTTCATTCTCAAATTAAGATCCATATTTGATACTAGCAGACTTCTCTTGCTCATAAATGCCCTCGTTACCAGTGCTAGTCTGTTTTCATCTCCTCCTTTCTCCGTCCGTTGTGTGTTATTTTGCTGCCTAGGTAGCAAAATTCCTTAAGTTCATCTACTTCATGATCACCAATTCTGATATTAAGTCGGTTGCTGTTTTAACTTCTGCTACTTCTCATTACGTTCGTGATCTTCGATTTACTCTCAATGCGCAGAACTCAAAAATGCAAATTTGTACGAGGGTGGTCGCAAAGTTTTTTCACGGGCAAACAGTCAAGACGCGAGAGTGAAACTTGGTGATGGTAGTCCGTCTCTACAGTATAGCAATGTACTCCAGCTCGTAAATGGGTGGATCCTTGATGTACTAGCATCTCTAGCAGAGATCTACTGTACTGTGGGGTGCGGATTTCACTGTACATCCGGACTGGGTACGTTTACCGGGACACAGAAAAAATAATAATTACGTTACTTTATATCGCTTCGTACTTTTGTCTTTTTGGGTTTTGTTTAATCCATTAAATGTAGATAGCAGACGTTTTTGGAATAAGACGTATCAAACGCTTAATTTATTTATGTACATTGTCGTTTTGGCTACTGCCAGTATAATATTTGTTGCTGAAATCGCTGAAACTTTGGAACAATAGGTGTTTGTTGTACTTCCACCATTGCAGCCATCTTCGTTGGCTTCTATATAATTATAAGATCATGGAGCCAAGGTATGTTACAAAACTTTAACTTCTTCTGATTATGGCTGATAGGCCGCTTAGTATTATGGCGATGCAGCGACTATGGTTCTTTCTGCTGCAAATATTGTTAGTGCGGTTTTATCCGTTAGCAATAAGGTCTATAGCATAGCTATCTCTTTAGTTCAGTTATCATTTCTACCTAATTCTAGGGCCTCCATATTAGCTTGTGGCTGATTTACCATCCGTGCACAAAGTTTGTCGTGCGTTGCTATTAAAGATGTATTAATTCCAGCATCATCGTTTTTATCATTTGTTCAGTTTGCTATTTGTGCGACAACTTTTGGCAATCCGTTAGGTCCCGATCCGTGTTAACTTTGTAATCCCGCTCCCACGCATAAGAAGGGTCTTTCCTGGCCGCTCGCATGCGCAGTGATTTCGATAGCCTCGCATGTGAGCAGCGCGCGGCGCCTCAGTTCCGTGGAGAGCCTGTGACCATCGCACGTTGCCTGGGGCGAGGCAGCACACACAGGGTTGAGATAAGTAACGTTATTGACTTGGTACATATGTACCGTGTATTTGTAAAAAAAATTTATGGGGTCTTACAGCTGTAAGTGTTGATTTTAGCCTTTAACTATGCCTATTTAGGCGAACCGCGCGACCGCTACGGTCGCAGGTCCGGATCCTGCCTCGGGCATGGATGTGTGTGATGTCCTTAGGTTAGTTAGGTTTAAGTAGTTCTAAGTCCTAGGGGACTGATGACCTCAGATGTTAAGTCCCATAGTGCTCAGAGCCATTTGAACCATTTGAACCTATTTAGGCAAGCTGTATTATATTTGTTCTGAAGAAGGCGTGGTTACCCACGCTGAAACCTAGGTAAACACCAGATAGTTGGTGCAATCGAGGCGGATTTTTCATAATTGTGTTTGTTGTACGCTATCAGGTTACAGGAGACGAAAAATTAAAAGTTAATACCTTTAAAATTGTTCGCTTACTGAAACCTTGAACTTCTGAAACAACGTTCAGTCTCAGAACATTATCAAGCAAAGGCTAAGCAGAGCATCAACTGTCAGCTCTGTTCAAATAATTTCCAAAGATACAAGTGTTATCCGAGAGATAATGTCTGTTAGATTTTCCCCACTTATCGCTTATAGGTCGCTTATAGCGAGAAGTAGTAGAAATGACAACAGCGAGAAACTTAACATCAGGACTGATGGTCACGAAGTCAATGAAGTTAAGGAATTCTGCTACCTAGGCAGTAAAATAACCAATGACGGACGGAGCAAGGAGGCCATCAAAAACAGACTCGCTATGGCAAAAAAGGCATTTATGGCCAAGAGAAGTCTACTAATATCAAATACCGGCCTTAATTTGAGGAAGAAATTTCTGAGGATGTACGTCTGGAGTACAGCATTGTATGGTAGTGAAACATGGACTGTGGGAAAACCGGAACAGAAGATAATCTAAGCATTTGAGATGTGGTGCTGTAGACGAATGTTGAAAATTAGGTGGACTGGTAAGGTAAGGAATTAGGAGGTTCTACGCAGAATCGGAGAGGAAAGGAATATGTGGAAAACACTGATAAGGAGAAGGGACATGATGATAGGACATCTGCTAAGACATGAGGGAATGACTTCCATGGTACTAGAGGGAGCTGTAGAGGGCAAAAACTGTAGAGGAAGACAGAGATTGGAATACGTCAAGCAAATAATTGAGGACGTAGGTTGCAAGTGCTACTTTGAGATGAAGAGGTTAGCACAGGAAAGTAATTCGTGGCGGGCCGCATCAAACCAGTCAGTAGACTGATGACAAAAAAAAAATAGCGTTTTCGGAATGCTGTGCAACAATTGAAGCTAATAATATTAGTAGTTTTATTTCAATAAATCAAAATGACAATACTTAACTTCGGAGTTACATCGTTGTCGCAAGTAACACTCAGACAGTAATGTTCTATAGTTAAAAGTCCTGCTAGCTGACACACGTCACTGATAGTGCTCTGCGAATACGTTCTCCTAATGCCCGTAGACTGAGTTGATCTGAGCCGGCCAAGGATGGCAGTAGCGGCGCTTACGGTCACTTCTTGCAGGGGGCGCTCCTGGTGCGGCTCGGCCCTGGTCAGCGGGCTATTGGGTGACGTTTCCTCACCGCCTTCTCTGGTTTTCCGTTCTTCGTCTTCGTTCCAGCGCTTGTAGTTACGCCAGAACAATGGAACGCTATACGGGGGTGTGTTGAAAAGCAATGACTCAGAATTTTTGTGAGAAAAATATTTAATGTCTTAAATAAAACAAACGTTATAAACATTCTGCATCTCCATTCTGCTTGTCCACGTATTTATTGCTCAATGTAGTCACCTTGGCAATGAATACATTTCTCCCAACAAACCTGTTTGTTGGTACCGACGCCATAGAATGTTTCTTAATGGAGCCACAACGTCACCTCTACTTGTACCACTTCGTCACTATCAAAGTGATACCATCGCAAATGTCCTTTAAGTTTCGGAATTACAGGAACATCGGATGGGACCAAGTCGGGAATGCATTCAGTATGGTCGATGACAGTGAACCCAAGGTGTCGGTTTGTTGCACATGGCGCAGCGCTCGTGTGTGGTCTGAGATTGTCATACTGGAGAAGTGGATGCTCCATGTGTGGACGAACCTTTCGAATATGAACCCCTCGAATTCAAAACTCTATTACATCACACTCTTTCTCAGGCACGGACACAGTTAAGTTACACACCGTCATGTTAGAGGCTACACATCGGAGCCCTCTGGCAGCAGAGGGTTGTAAATATGTAGACATGAAGAATAAAGATATAGATACCTTCCGTTTTGTTTAAATGGATTTGAGCGTTTTCACACACAAAATTCGAAAGCAGTACTTTTCACCACTGCCTCGTAAATGAAGACATACATTAAACAATATAGATGGCTTGATCCGCAAAATATCACAATATTCCCAAACTCACTCATGAAATTTATGTACTTTTTTATTAAAGTATAATTTTTGTTCAGTATGTTCAATAATTTTTCCTCATGTTCACAGTGGATATTGATGTCATCTGTGAATCTTACTATCTTCTTCCATTCGTTGCGTGTTTTAACGGAGTGAGGTGCCGTTTCGATAAGACACTCTACCCTATTTCGGGAGACGGGCGATTAGAAATCTCCGTCCGCCCGTTTTGATTTAGGCTTTGCATGATTACCCTAATCACCTAAGGTAAATACCACCTCTGCACGTGCGATGTTCTTCCCCAGTTCGAACATCTACTCTGTTGCTAATGACTTCGCCGTGGACGGAACGTCAAACTACAACTCTTCTTCTCCCTTATGAGTCTTACTCCCGCCTTCGAACCTACTTGTTTCCTTTATTGCTTCTTCGATATTTAGGCTGAACAGTGGACGAGAGTCCGCCCCGATAGCTAGGTGGTCAGCGTGACGGATTGCTGTCCTCCGGGCCCGGGTGCGATTCCCAGCTGGGTCGGGGATTTTCACCGCTCAGGGACTGGGTTTTGTGTTGTCTTCATCATCATTTCATCCCCATCCGGCGTGCAGGTCACCCAATGTGGCGTAGAATGTAATAAGGCCTGCACCAAGGCGGCCGGACCTGCCCTGTAAAGGGCCTCCCGGTCAATGACACCAAACGCTCATTTCCATTTAATGGACGAGAAAAAACTGAATCACCCTTTTCAGCCCCTTTTTTAATTCGGAAAATTTTATCGGCGTGTTGCACACCTTGAAAGTGGAATAAAATCAGTAAACAAAATCAGTCAACAAAACATTTATTTACAGTGATTTTTGGTTACGGGCAGAATGTGACCATCTTCAGACCATTTACACTGACGTGACAAAAACCATGGGAAATCTCCTAATATCGTGTCGGATCTCCTTTTGCCCCACGTAGTGCAGCTACTATATGTGGCATTGTCTCAGTATTCCCCTGACGAAATATTAAGCCATGCTATCTTATAGTCGTCCATAATTGGCAAAATGTTGCCAATGCAGCATTTTTGTACACGAACCGATCTCCCGATTATGTCGCATAAATGTTTGACTGGATTCATACCAGGGATCTGGGTGGCCGGATCATTGGCCCGAACGGTCCATAATGATCTTCCAACAAATCGCGAAACGTTGTGGCCTGGTGACACTACATCGTTGTTTGGGAATATGAAGTCCATGAATGGCAGCAAATGGTCACCAAGTAGCCGAACATAATCATTTAGACTAACTGGTCGCTTCAGTTGGACTGGAGGATCCAGTCCGTTTCATGTAAACACAGCCCACATCATTATGGAGTAATCATTAGCTTGCACAGTGTCTTGTTGCCGTATTGGCAACTTGGGTCCACGGCTTCGTGGAGTCTGCACCAAACTCGAACCCTACCATGAGCTCTTGCCAACTGAAATCGGTGCTCATCTGACTGATACGGTCACGAGCGCAGGTGAGGCGTTGCAGGCGACGTCATGCTGTTAGCAAAACCAATCACGTTGGTCGTCCACTGCTGTAGACCATTAACGCCAAATTCCGCCGGACTGTCGTAAAGGATACGTTCTTTGTACGTCTCACGTCGATTTCTGCGCAGTGTTCCTTGTTGGTTCGTTGGTTGGTTCTGGGGAGTGGACTAAACAGAGAGGCCATCGGTTCCATCGTATTACGGAAGGGTGGGGAAGGAAGTCAGCCGTGCTCTTTCAAAGGAACCATCCCAGCATTTACCTGAAACATTTAGGGAAATCACGGGAAACCTAAATCAGGATGGCCGGTCGCTGGTTTGGACCGTCGTCATCCCGAATGCGAGTCCATTGTGCTAACCACTGAGCTACCTCGCTCGGTAGTGTTGCCTGTCTGCTAGCACTGACAGCTCTACGCAAACGCCGCTGCTTTCTGCCGTAAGGTGAAGCGCGTCGATCACTCCGTTATCCATGGTGATAATGACTGAAATTGGTAATCTCGGCACATTCTTAACATTGTAGATTTCGGAGTGTTGAATTCCCTCACGGCATCCGAAATGGAATGTGTCCAGCTCCAACTACCATTCCGCATTCTGTTAATTCCGGTCGTGCGGCCGTAATCACGTTGGACGCCTTTTCACATGAATCACCTGAATACAAATGACAGCTCCGCCAATTCACTACCCTTTCATACAGTGTGTACGTGATACTACAGACATCTCCATATGTACACCTCGCTATCACATGACTTTCATCGCCTCAGAGTATACAAATTGTATTGACGTTTGTGGATTCACAATATCTGCTCTGTTCACCGCTTAGCACCGTCTGAAGATAGATTCTGACCGAAACCGATATCAATTGTAAATAATTTTTTATTGCAGTCGAGACTGTTTTATTCCCTTTTCGAAGTACTTTTAGCCAGGCAGTTATTTCTCCACGAGAAATGTTCTAAAAATTTACTGTGTCGTAACTACTGTTCCGTCGTGGTTCTTGTACATATCGTTCTCTCTATGGTGAGCGCGCTGTACGAACCACTCAATCACTTCGTTCCGTGTCTTTCTTCAAGTGTCTATCATCAGTGATGTAGTGATTTCTTCTACAATCTCCCGATGTTCTGTCGAGTTTATTGTCGCTTGGTCGCAGTTCTCTGTAGGATTAATGTGACAGGGATTCCCCGCGACGCCGGCTGCTGTGACCGAGTGGTTCTAGGCGCTTCAGCCCGGAATCGCGCTGCTGCTACGTTCGCTGATTCGAATCCTGCCTCGGGCATGGATGTGTGTGATGTCCTTAGGTTAGTTAGCTTTAAGTAGTTGTATGTCTAGGGGACTGATGACCTCAGATGTTAAGTCCCATAGTGCTTAGAACCATTTGAACCATTCCTGGCGACTTAAGACTACTTCCGTAATATTAATTTCAAGGTTTTAGTGTAGGTCTCGTATAATACATAAACAGCCCGATTTCGTTGATTTATATATTGTTTCGTTTTTACTATGCTTCAGCGTTTCTTTCTTGCTCTCATTTATCGCTTTCATCCGTGAAATGGGTGGTTGATTTTGGAAGTAAAACCTCAGCCGTTTTGTTGTGATACTTTTCATTCAAATTACCTTCACGTGAAGAGTCGCAGAGTACTTCTTGTACTGGGAGGGAGAAATCTAGGTAAGCACACATAGCAATGGATCTGGTTCCAGGCATTCTTTCGTCACAGGAGCTACAAATTATCACTGATTCGAATAAACACAAGTGGGAGGGCATAATAGACGTTCCTTTAGTGAGCAACAAGCGCGTGTAATGAATGCGTGGCGCATACAACACTGTGTAACAGCCACGATTAACAGAACACAAAGGAATGTAAAGGTCAGACTTGCATGAAATTGCTGTCTACTGATTACTAACTTTAATTACTGTGGACTGCAAGAATCTGTCACGTTTTCCAGCTCGAATTACTCTTCGTTGTATAAAATGCATTGCAATTGGCACTCACTTTACATGTTCGACTGAAACGTATTCTACGAGCATTAATTTCTCACTTCTCTCCTATGAATAATTGTAGAATAATATGTCATATTTCTGTGATGCTAATTGAAAAAGAAACGATATAGTGATAAAATCATAACTAACACTGAGAAGTGAAATAAATTGGTCTAGAAATATGCCTTCATTAGCTCCAGGAGTTAATTTGGTTTTGCGGTAGCAGTGCCGTGCCATATATGAGTACATGACATCGAAGCGGATGTACAGCTCGCCGTTTGACGTTAATTGGTTTATCTCCACAGTTTAATCCAGTGCATGGTCGATGCTTCCGTAATCACTGCAAGCAATTCTCTCAACGCATCGTACATTTAATGACGTCACTGCTATAGATTACTGGAAGTACTGAAGCAACAGTCGTCTCCCTTCCCCAACGTCGCGTATCTGTGGAACTTTTGTTAAACTGCAACGACTGAGATGTAGCGAACGTTGAGGAAGGGGATTCACGTTTACAACGATATTATAAAACTGATCTACACATAATGGAATTCACATAAGAGACATTGTACATCTCATGGGTGGGTACGTCCGCGTGGGAGAAATTATTCTGCGATTTCCAGGAACTGTGTTAACGCATGAGTCAGAGGTTTCTTGCATTCCGTATACAAATTCTGAAAGTAGTTTCCTCCCAATTGTGATGTTTTCGTCCATCAAAATAGTAACCTTTCTTGCATTTGTTCTTTAGTGAAGCGTATTTATTGTAAGAGAATGGAGAACATATACGTCTACATCTGTACCTACATCTACAATATACTCCGCAAGCCACTAATAGCGTTCGGCGGAAAGTACTTCTGGTACCACCAACTGATCCCCCTTCCATGTTCCACTCATGAATGACGCTTGGGAAGAACGATTGTCGGCAAGCGCCTGCGTTAGCTCTAATTTCTCGAATATCCTAGGAAGTAATAAGCTGTCCGATTCCTCCCAGGAAGCGCTCACTCGAAATTTCGATATTAAACATCTGCGTGATGCGAAACACCTGTCTTGTAGCATCTGCTACAGGAGTTTGTTGAGCATGTCTTTAACGCTGTCTCGTCGACTAAACGATCCCGTGATGATATACGCCGTTCTTCGTTGGAGATTTTATGTCGTTTCTATCAGTCCTATCTGGTAAGGATCCCATATTGATGAACAATAGACAGGAATCGGTCGAACAAGCGCCTTGTGACCCACAAATAACGTAGTTACCTCCATTCCTCACGACACATTTTCCAAGCAAACTGTATAAAGACTGAAACTTCCTCGGCCAGCCGGAGTGGCCGAGCGGTTCTAGGCGCTACAGTCTGAAACCGCGCGACCGCTACGGTCGCAGGTTCGAATCCTGCCTCGGGCATGGATGTGTGTGATGTCCTTAGGTTAGTTAGGCTTAAGTAGTTCTAAGTTCTAGGGACAGATGACCTTAGAAGTTAAGTCCCATAGTGCTCACAGCCATTTGAACCATTTGGAAACTTCCTTGAAGATTAAAACTGTGCGTCTGACGTTTATCCGAATCTGGAGCTTTGTTTTTAACGGTCAGTTTTCTTATCGATTTAATTGTTCAGGCAGGGCTCCTCAGTGCTTGAATAACGCAGTACCTCTATCGTACTGTAACACCCGGATTACTCATTCAGATACGTTACAGGTTATTGGGTTGTGTTAACTTTCTTTTAATAATATGTCAAATATTGTTTCACCTGCCTTGGAGATATCTTAGGCACTCATTCCTATAGGAGGCGCACCTTACTCAAACCGGGTCTATAAAATTTCAGTGGGAAAACATTGTCCCACTGACAAAAATGAAGAAGTCTACAACTGACTGAATTTTACAGTTAGTACCTAAAATTACTGACTGATATTTTAAACACGTACCACATGAAGCAAAAGGTTCTTTCAGGCATTGTGAGATTGGAATGAGTACACGAGACACTGAGTGGGGGGAAAGGAGCGAAGTTGAGAACCGTATGTTGTCCATTTGCTCGGTGTCACAAACGTTCACAAACAGGCACTACAAAATCGGAACAAGGCCAAGGAATTTAACTAGAAGCAACTAGACTGAATAAATAGATATTTCAGGCAACGAAGAGGACACAACGGTAGTGGTTTAACGATTAAAGCTCTTCAAGTCGATCAATGATCTGCGTATGACTACCGTTTTCGTGTTCTATCACATGCGAGGGAGTGAAACCGCTGCAGAGTATTAAGAGATCAAATGACTGAGACACAATATACGTGTGGGAGAAGCCCAAGTTATACACGAACATCGACCGAAACGAAGATCCAAGAAAATGACCAATAAACATACTTCATGCCCATTAAAATAATGAGACGCTTCACGAAGTTAATAATGTCTGTTGACGGCAACCACATATTGAACCCAAACGCGGAAGTACACTCCTGGAAATTGAAATAAGAACACCGTGAATTCATTGTCCCAGGAAGGGGAAACTTTATTGACACATTCCTGGGGTCAGATACATCACATGATCACACTGACAGAACCACAGGCACATAGACACAGGCAACAGAGCATGCACAATGTCGGCACTAGTACAGTGTATATCCACCTTTCGCAGCAATGCAGGCTGCTATTCTCCCATGGAGACGATCGTAGAGATGCTGGATGTAGTCCTGTGGAACGGCTTGCCATGCCATTTCCACCTGGCGCCTCAGTTGGACCAGCGTTCGTGCTGGACGTGCAGACCGGGTGAGACGACGCTTCATCCAGTCCCAAACATGCTCAATGGGGGACAGATCCGGAGATCTTGCTGGCCAGGGTAGTTGACTTACACCTTCTAGAGCACGTTGGGTGGCACGGGGTACATGCGGACGTGCATTGTCCTGTTGGAACAGCAAGTTCCCTTGCCGGTCTAGGAATGGTAGAACGATGGGTTCGATGACGGTTTGGATGTACCGTGCACTATTCAGTGTCCCCTCGACGATCACCAGTGGTGTACGGCCAGTGTAGGAGATCGCTCCCCACACCATGATGCCGGGTGTTGGCCCTGTGTGCCTCGGTCGTATGCAGTCCTGATTGTGGCGCTCACCTGCACGGCGCCAAACACCATCATTGGCACCAAGGCAGAAGCGACTCTCATCGCTGAAGACGACACGTCTGCATTCGTCCCTCCATTCACGCCTGTCGCGACACCACTGGAGGCGGGCTGCACGATGTTGGGGCGTGAGCGGAAGACGGCCTAACGGTGTGCGAGACCGTAACCCAGCTTCATGGAGACGGTTGCGAATGGTGCTCGCCGATACCCCAGGAGCAACAGTGTCCCTAATTTGCTGGGAAGTGGCGGTGCGGTCCCCTACGGCACTGCGTAGGATCCTACGGTCTTGGCGTGCATCCGTGCGTCGCTGCGGTCCGATCCCAGGTCGACGGACACGTGCACCTTCCGCCGACCACTGGCGACAACATCGATGTACTGTGGAGACCTCACGCCCCACGTGTTGAGCAATTCGGCGGTACGTCCACCCGGCCTCCCGCATGCCCACTATACGCCCTCGCTCAAAGTCCGTCAAATGCACATACGGTTCTCGTCCACGCTGTCGCGGCATGCTACCAGTGTTAAGGACTGCGATGGAGCTCCGTATGCCACGGCAAACTGGCTGACACTGACGGCGGCGGTGCACAAATGCTGCGCAGCTAGCGCCATTCGACGGCCAACACCGCGGTTCCTGGTGTGTCCGCTGTGCCGTGCGTGTGATCATTGCTTGTACAGCCCTCTCGCAGTGTCCGGAGCAAGTATGGTGGGTCTGACACACCGGTGTCAATGTGTTCTTTTTTCCATTTCCAGGAGTGTATTTCCCGGTAGACTATCTTAATCTACTCACTGTGAGGTATAGTCTTATGTTAATGCAATAGCACAAAAAGTACAGTTAGTTAGTGTGTGTCTCTACCGAGCAGCATAACTCATGGTGCGTGAATACACATACTTACCTTTCCGATATTTGAGAATGACAGTGTTAAGAAATTCCAACAAATGTCACTCATAATTTCAAATGCTAATGACATTTTGCCTTGCCGACTCTCCCACCTTCCCCCTCCCGACAAAATAACGAAAGGCAAAAAAGTTTATCACTTGTTATAATTTCACTGTTCTTGGAGGAAGCATTCAGTATCAGACCTGATGTTACATTTCAGCTTTACTGCTGACTCTATTCCTAACACTGTTTGTAAATAGCATCCAAGTATACCACTGACTGTACCTGCAAAGTTATCACTATCCGACACATGCTTCAAGAGAAATGACGTCACAGATATTGAAATGCGCGAAAATTAGCTGCCGCCTAAAAGGGAGCGCAATAGATTTTGAACAGCGGCAAAGACGTTTTACTTTGTTACTTCTTTATTACTAACACTACTAGCAACACGCTTTGTAGATAGCATCAATATACTTATATCACTGAATGAACGTGCAAAATAACGACGTCTATTCAAAAAATTCCGGAACATTCGTAATTTCGCGCCAGTGGTGTGTTACAGCGAAATGCGGTTGGAGTCCCTGCACACGCCTGTGTTTAATGTGTAATTGGCGGAAGTTTAATTGTTGTATGTCTGTTACTTATTCTTCAGTTCTGCATTGAGTAGAACGTTGTGTGACGCAGTTTGCGAATTTCGAGATGGCGAAGTCAGAGGAGCAAGACGTCGAAGGGCGTCCTGAATGAGGGCCATCTTACCTTCCGTCCAGCCATTTTTAAACCGTGTGAACCACTCGTAATACCGAGTACGGCAATGCACTCATCACCGTAGGCTTCTTGTGTCATTTGGTGTGGTGCCGCCAAGCCCGTCCCATGGCTCATGAGTCAAGACGAGAAAGACCTTCGCCTCGCAATCTGTGAAGAGCTTTTGGATCTCGCAAATGAGAACGAGATGTTTCTTAAGAGAATCATAACTGGTGATGAGACGTGGGTCTACGTTCATGATGAGGGACCTAGTTGTCCGCTGAGTGTTCAGCGCGGCTGACTGCTATGCGGAGGTCCCGGGTTTGATTCCCAGTACTGCTGTGGCTTTTAGGTTTTTCCTTGGTGGAAAGACTGGTATTGGGTGTACAAAGTCTCGCGATGCCCACCGAGGAACTTCTTGACCGGTTAGTAGTGCTTCCAAGATCAAGACACCTGACAACGGCCGTGAGCGCAGTGTGCTGACCACATGCTGCTGCAACCTGCTTCCCATGACACCCTTGGCTGGACACGACGGTCGGTCGCACCCGATTCGCCAGTCCAGGGGCAGAACGCATAGCTTTACTTACTTTTATCACACACAGTTCAGGAGATATGACGCCATAATTATTGAGATGCATGAAAAACTAGATTTTGCTTAAAATGGAGTACAAATTACCCATACTGTATTCCTTCATTGTTTTATAATTAGAGCACTCAGCGACTTCCAACAAGTACGTACGTCCCATACCCACAGTGTTAAATTTGCAATATTGATGACCCATTATCTCAGAACCTGTGACAGATAGAGATCTGAAATTTCTGGGATGAATGGTATTACTCCTTTTCTGATTACTGAACAAGAATAAAAATATACAGAGAAATAATTAGCTAGTTATGATTTTTTTAAAAAATGTTGTTCAATATTTTCTTTTAAAAGTCCACTTTTTGTTCCGTAAGTAAAAAACCGATAGATATAGAGATGTTTTGAGAGGTTCAGTAGCTGCAGTATACTAAGTGGTAACATAGTGTAATATTAGAGATATGTATCTGTAATAGTTCCTGAGATAATGGGTCAAATAATTTTAAAAATGTCATTTCCGGCAAATCAAGTTCTAACATTTTATTTGATATTAACTTACACATGGAGGCATGCCAGCTTCTAGAAACAGCCAGGCCTATTATCAGTATTATCTGGATCCTGTTCTTGACTCTCCTGTAAACCTAGAAGCTTCCTTCTTTTCCTGCCTCTTGCTTCTTTAATCATTTCCTCTCCTGCACGCTGGGCTTTCATGATCCTAAGTCGATCCACTCGCTGAAAGGCTTGCAGTGTGTTGGCACCTGGAGCGATACCAAGTTCCTCTAGTACCCCAATTCTTCCCTTTATACGATCTTTAAACGTTATCACAGCATCACAAACACCCAAGCATAGAGTTTTCCTTCCTACAAAAACATTTTTTGGTACGCGGGTCCAAATTAGATTATTGAAAGACTAATTCTGGTTTTGTGTTCGACCATGGAGACATTTGGAAAGAAGGTCAGGATGAGCTAATTCTCTATATATTGGTTTAATAGTTTCCATCACTGCAGATGGTACGCTATTTTTGTGCCTAAACTGTTCCTTGCTACCCGCTGCCTGAGCTTTGCGGTACTTGCACCATGAATCAGCACCAGGTGGACAAAGACCATGTATAGGTGTATCACCAGTGGAAGATTTGTGGAAGAATGTAGCCCACACTGCTCGTTTCATCCCTTGTAGGTCATGTGTATCGTTTCTTATTGCCATTCCATAATAATTCTGGAGTTCATCAATGTTTTTGTCTGTAACTCTTCCTTTACCATTTAGAGTCTTTACATCTGATAACTTCTCTTTTCCTTTTGTTTGCTTCAATTTTCGGAGACGTGTTCCCATCCGTTTTTGAACGTGGCCCACACATTCAATCTTAACAATCTGCTTATTACCATAAGGTTGGCTTTCCACTAATGATTTGTAAGCTTTTGAATCAAATGGCTCTGAGCACTATGGAACTTAACATCTGTGGTCATCAGTCCCCTAGAACTTAGAACTACTTAAACATAACTAACCTAAGGACATCACACACATCCATGCCCGAGGCAGGATTCGAACCTGCGACCGTAGCGGTCACGCGGTTCCAGACTGAAGCGTCTAGAACCGCACCGCCACACCGGCCGGCAAGCTTTTGAATCACCATCCCCCAAGTACTCAGTGTAACACACACACCTCTCTCCTGTTGTGAACGTCTGAACATAGAAACAACTGCAGTAGCCTCCATACCCCAACTAGTTCCCTCATAATTCTTAGCACAATTTGTTTTATGGCTTTCACTTGTTTCATTAACTGATTTACACTGATGAAAGTATTTAGCTAGCACTTCAATGTCTAAAACTTTACCTGTGTCAACACTAGTGACAGTTGCAACTGCATTTTTTGCTGTGTGAACCCTCATCTGCCATGTGCCATCAACTGCCACAGATAAGTCTGTTGTGTTATTTAATGTTACTGCTTCTTTAGCAGCAGCTTTCATAGAAGCAACAGCAACAGATTTGACACTTTCGCCAATTACTTCTGTGTACTTATTTGATCTGGTTGGTGGGTTTGGCAAGTTCAGCGTTGCACATAATACTTCAGCTGCAGTCAATCCTTTCCCAATACACCTCATTCCATACAGCAATCTAACATTGCTCTCAAACAAGTCATTCTTACACTTTTCAGAAGTCCAAAATGATGTCGAGAGCGTGCAAACTTCGCACCGAATATCAAGTTTGTTAGCCAGTCCAGTCCTTGCAGATGAGTCCTCAGAGATGCTAATTTGCCCACCACAAACCTTACATGACACAGCATCTTGCAAAACTTGTCCTAACACACTCAGATCTAAAAGAACATAACCTAAACTATTTTGATCTTTGTCAATAAATAAATCCTCGTGGTCTCCAAGTTTCCTCTTCGAAGCACTATTAGGCGTGTCCTTATCATGGGTCTGTGAAAAATCTATTTCAGGATCAACACTGGATTCAGATTTTGGATATGCTGATTTCCATGGTAACGTCGCTTCTCAAAACAACCCTTTCTTCTCGTCGTGTTGAAAAGAGGTATAAGAGCGTATAATAACACACCAAACCACTATGTTTTCAGTTCAAAACTTGTGAAACACGACAACTACAAATTAAATAAACAAAATGGATGTGCCATACCGCCATTTCTGTTTACACAGTGCATCCAACCTCTTAACACGAACATTAACATGATTTCAAGGAATAAATAGCTGAAAACCACAGCCTTCTAGATTGAATAGTTCAAGAGATAGAGATACTCAGGCAAGTCAGTGCAGAACGACCGGATAATTTTACACGCGCACTATTAACTTTTAAATGATAAAAACTACACTTCCAACTGGATTTTATCGACAAATAATGCATCAAATTATTGAAGAGAGAACAAATATTAATAAGAGATATTAATCCGAAAATGTCACTTTTTCACTTGTTCCGCCATACGTACTCCCCTTAGAGGAACTTCAAACAAAACTGTTCCGTGGCCACTTGTTGACAAATTACCTGTTCGCTTCTGTTTCGGGTTCTTCGACCGACGTTCATTTGATGATTTTTCTGACGTTTCGCATGCACGAGTGTCTGGCATTGTCAAAGCTTCACCCTCCATTGTTGGTGGTGGACTGGAGCAGAGCTCGCGGCCGCAGATTATCTGTACCTGGGGCACCAAGGTCCATCGGCTTCTCCATGGTCAGTACCGCTACCGTTCTCCCCATGCTACCTGCAATGGTCGTTCGCTGCAGCGCGGGACTCCAGGATCCATTCACCTTGAGGCTTTCTTTTTCTTTCAGTGGTTGAAATTACCACTACCGTTGTAAGCTTCTTTTATGTAACACATGACCAGTTTTGGGCTCTTACACTCCCATCTTGAGATGTCTCAACTTGTGGTGTGACCTCGAGCGCCGCGGTGGACGTGTACAAGACACGGTGTGCTACCAACGAGCGCAGAGCATGGGAGTTCGATTCCGCAAAGAATCGGAGATTTATTCGTTTCACTTAAAAGTCTTCACAGCTTTAAAGTAGCAATTTCTATGGTTCAGTTAGTAGGAACTCCAACTGTGTGCTTATTTTGTACGCAATTGTAAATAATAGTCGCGAACTGTAGTATCTCCCATCTGCAATATAAAAGAATAAAGTATATGGACCACCTGCTACATGAACATTTATATTCCTTGGTTCGGTCCAGTGACACGAATACATCTACGTCCGGCCTTCGTGGTCCATGAAGATAGCGTAAAATACAGCTGAATGCTATTGGCTGCGGTTTCCGGCGGGACGAGAATTAGTGCGCAGTGAGGGCTCTCGGGACAGAGCTGCTCTCCGGTCGCGGCCAGTATACATCACGGCATTGGAGTCAGTTCGCAATGGGCACCGCGCGTCGATATTAAATTCCGGCCTGCGCGCCGACCTGTGACTGGCGGCAACACGTCCGCCATTCAGCGTCCTACCGCGTCCATCCTCCTACCAACATCGTGCGACTCACTCAAAGTGCTCACCTTCCTTGTCATTAAAGCAGATTTTAACGTCTTACATACACCCGGCACATTCAAAACAGAAGGAATTGTTTTCTAGATACTTGCCAATAAAACTGCGCTGTGCTACGGATATCCAATTGGCCACCGCAGAACGTCCACAACAGTAATGCCATCTACAATCGGTATAAAAGAAAATAAGCCAAGTGTGTTTCTCATTCAGAACTCGTGTGTAAAAGCTGTTTTGATCTAAGATGATAATGCCATCCCTCGTTTAAGAAGACGGTAGGTCTACCATGGCGTTTCGGAATCAGACCGCACCGTGATCCTAGCCATTAGAAATTGATTTACTGTTCCGCGGTTTAGCTGCTTTGGTTCTACGTCTGCATACACATCAATTACATACTCCTTAAGTCATGGTATGGTCCGTGGGGGGGGAGGGTAACTTGAACCACTAAATTTCGAAAATGCATTCAATTAAAAATGAATATCTATATCCCTCCGTAGGGCTCTAATTCCTCTTATCTTCGTGGTCCTTACGCGAAACGTACGCTAACAGCAGTATATTAGTTCTGCAGTCAGCTTCAAATTCCAGTGCGCTAAATTTTCTCGACAATGTTTCCCGAAAGGAACGTCGCTTTTCCTGCAGGGATTCCCATTACAGGTGACGTAACAAAACCGTAATCCCCGTGTCTTGATCGAATTTACCGGTATGATCAAACAGCCCAACTCCGAATTCCTTCGATGTATTCACTTATACCTGACTCGTGGGATAACACCATCGCTCAGGAAAATATTGTGCCGGCCGCTGTGGCCGAGCGGTTCTAGGCGCTTCAGTCCGGAACCCCGCTGCTGCTACGACCACAGGTTCGAATCCTGCCTCGGGCATGGATGTGTGTGATGTCCTTAGGTTAGTTAGGTTTAAGCAGTTCTAAGTCTAGGCGACTGATGACCTTAGATGTTAAGTCCCATAGTGATTAGAGCCATTTGAAGCATTTTTGGAAATATTGTAATACATTCAAATTTGATTCAAAACATTCCTCGGCGATATCCATAGACAAGTCCGTGGCAAATACAAGATAAGTTAAACACTGCAACTATTGACTAGATAGAAATAAACATGAGTCTTGAGGCTAGTTCCGATGACTCTTGAATAAAGATGAGACTGTGCTAAGACGATCCTCGGTTGCTGTCATCTGGGCAAGAAATAGGCTGCAACTGGCCAAAGCTGCGTCGGGCGGTCTGTTATCCACGTGGTCCATGACGCCAGTGACAGATCAGCTCAAGGTAGGTGTGGCAGTTGCGCGGCCAGCGACTGTTCTGTGCCAGTCGCTGCTGCTGCCGCTTTCGGAGAGCAGCGGAACCTCTAGTGCCAGTGTCTGTACGTGGAACGATTTCCCCCAGTGTGGTACCGACTGACTACGATACCACGGTCTCCTGTACAGATGAATCAGACTTTCCTAAAATTCTCCCAATAGTCTACCATTCGCCTTCTCTACTACCGTCCTTAGGTACTCATCCTATTTGATTTCCCTTTGCAACGTTACACCTAGATATTTAATCGACGTGATTGTGACAAGTAAAACACTGCTGTTATCGAACATTATGTGATTGCTTATCTCACTCATGTACGTTAACTACAATTTCTTTCTACATTTCCTCCCACGCCCGGGTTCTCGGGTTCGATTCCCGGCGGGGTCAGGGATTTTCTCTGCCTCGTGATGACTGGGTGTTGTGTGCTGTCCTTAGGTTAGTTAGGTTTAAGTAGTTCTAAGTTCTAGGGGACTGATAACCATAGATGTTAAGTCCCATAGTGCTCAGAGCCATTTGAACCGTTTTTTTTCTACATTTCGAGCTATCCGCCCTTCATCGCACAAAATAGAAATTGTGTCTAAGTCAAATTGTATCCTGCTACAGTTAATCAACGACGTCACCTACCTGTACATCACAGCATTACCAGAAAACAGCCGCAGACTGCTGCTCACGACGTCCGCATGCATGAACAGGAAGTCGCCGTTACAGCAGAATGGACTGCTTTTCGTACTACGCCTGTGCAGAGCCGCCCACGACTCACCACACCAGCAGAGATCCGTAAAATTATCCGGAAGGCTTGGAATCACGCGCCAGGCAACGACTCCATAAGCAACACCTATTTGAAACAGTTGCCCAGGAAGCCAAATGTGCTCCTTACCCGAATTTTCAACAGCTCTCTGCTGCAGGGATATTTTCCTACGACGTGGCAGACTGCTCGAATAGTTCCAGTGTCAAAGCCAGGTAAAGCCCTAGCAGAACCCAGTACTTACCGGCCAATTAGTCTCTTCTCGACCCTTGGAAAGATGCTTGAGAGGGTGCTGTTGAAGAGGCTCCACGACACTCTTAAAGCGCATGATGTTATACGACCGGAACAATTCGGGTTCAGGTACAAGTTATCTGTTGAACTACGGATCACCGGACGGATTCAAGAAGGATACATCAAGCAGCACTTCACAATTGGTGTATTCCTTGACACAGAAAACGCATACGATAAGCTGTGGCGGCCCAACCTTCTCGTCAAACTACATCGCACTACCCCTACTGTGGATTGTTACATTGGACTCATAGACAACTTTCTGCTCGACAGGAAACTGTATGTCCGAGTCATCGATAAAAACTCCGAAATGGAACTGATCTCCGCAGGAATTTCGCAGGGCTCTGTCATTTCGCCTCTGCTTTTCAACTTATATGTAAGTGGCATTCCTGTTATGGCGAGTTTTTATGCGGACGATACGACCTTTCTGACGACTGGACGACACTTGGACCAGATAATCGCTAGAATGCAACGGAAACTTGCTGTAATGGAACGCTCGGAGCTGCAAAATAAGATAACGATAAACCCGACGAAGACGGCATCCGTTATATTCACACGGAGGAAACAAGTTCTGAACGACAGACTCCAAATAGCCGATCAATTTATCCCATGGTCGCCGGAAGTGAAGTACCTCGGTGTCTACCATGACAAAAAATTGCTCTTTACGCAGCATATTGACGACAAGAGGACGGCAGCCCCCCGGGTTCGATTCCCAGCGGGGGCAGGGATTCTCTCTGCCTCGTGACGACTGGGTGTTGTGTGATGTCCTTAGGTTAGTTAGGTTTAAGTAGTTCTAAGTTCTAGGGGACTGATGACCATAGATGTTAAGTCCCATAGTGCTCAGAGCCATTTGAACCATTTGACGGCAGCCCAGAAGATGGCCAGGTCATTGATTCCGTTCCTGAAGGTAAGGAACTCAACCCTAAGACTAAACTCCAGTTGTATAAGGCAACGGTGGAACCCACAATGTTATCTGGCTCGACCTCTTGGGGAACTACTTGCGTCTCCAACTACAACAAACTGCAAGCGCTGCAAAACATTTGCTACCGATGGATCACAGGAGCTCCATGGTGGACAAGAAACGTCGACATCCGCACCGCACTCCACGAGACCACTATACAAGAGAAGGTCCATGACAAGGCTCTACGAGTTTTTGACAAAATCAATGCCCTTAGGGACGAAGTTCAACAATTAGAATCGGTAAGAACGGTAAACCCTGCAAGGTGGCACAAGTATCGAGTACCGAAATCAATAAAGTTTCATCCCCAATAGGCGATCTGTCATAACACGAGGAAGCAGTCATACATAACAGCTTCGACACATCGCACCCTCCACAAGAGACAGACATCACCAAAGGCAGCAGGCTAAAGGACCCATTGAGTGCCCAAATCTAACTGAAAGTGTAATAAATAAAGTGTTTTCCTTGTATCCTTACATCCCATCTTAAAAGAAGAATAAGTCATCAAGGATGATCTCTTCAGCGCATACTACACAGTATATTCAAAAAAAGATTGCTACTCATCCTGTCTGTCGGTATTTACGTTTATAGAGGAAGATAACGGTCCTATCAGACTTCCCTGGGACACACCTGATGATATCCTTGTCCAATCACCTTAATATGATCACCGTCCGTGTTCGACGTCAGAGTGCAATAACCACTAAGAGACGACAGGTAGCGGCTCTAGCTGTGGAGGGTATATGAAGCCTATGGGAGGGACGTGTACAAAAGTGCAGTCAATGTCGTACTACGGAAACGGAGCGATTACCCGCCGTCCAATGACCGTGCACTTACACTATGTGATCAAAAGTTACCGGACACCCCCCAAAACAACGTTTTTCGTGTTAGGTGCATTGTGCTGCCACCTACTGCCAGTTACTCTATATCAGCGACATCAGCAGTCATCAGATATCGTGAGAGAGCAGAATGGGGTGCTCCGCGGAACTCACGGACTGCGCACGTGGTCAGGTGATTGGGTGTCACTTGTGTCATACGTCTGTACGCGAGATTTCCACGCTCCTAAACATCCCTAGGTCCACTGTTTCCGATATGGTAGTAAAGTGGGGAGCTGGACCCGTGGTCTAGGGTAGCGTCTTTAATTCATAATCAAAACGCCTTCTATCCTGGGTTCGAATCCCAGGTCTGCTTAAATTTTGATTACTAATCAGCACTGACTGCAAAAGACCTCCGGAATAAGAAGTCATTCTCATTCGGCCAGCGGCCTTGTCAAAGGGGGCGGAGGAGTAGACAGAGGCTCAGGGCACTCTCTTGTCCTAGGGGTGGGAAATTGCCCCTAAAGGCGGAAGAAGCAGCAATGATCAACGGCATGAGGATGCAGAACGCAATGGAAACCACTGCAGTGAAGTGTATCCTTAGGACATGTGGCCTGCAATTGGAGAAGTGTCATGATGATCTCTCCATTGGCAGAAGATTCCCTATTCGCATCTCCGGGAGGGGACTGACAAGGGTGAGGTTATCTTGAGAAAAGGATTGAATAATCAACGAAAGGTTAACGTTCTACGAGTCTGGGACTAAGCTTGAACGTGGCAGGGAAACAAGAAAATGTGAAAAACAAAATGCAAAGGCTCAAACTAGATATAGTCAGGGTCAGTGAAGTGCAGTGGAGAGATGACAAGGATATCAGATCAGATGAGTACAGGGTAATATCAACAGCAGGGGGAGTAGGATTCGTTA
Organism: Schistocerca cancellata; assembly: GCF_023864275.1. NCBI lineage: Eukaryota > Metazoa > Arthropoda > Insecta > Orthoptera > Acrididae > Schistocerca > Schistocerca cancellata. The sequence goes on from NC_064631.1 coordinate 411,610,265, forward strand.
TAAATAGGAAGGCAGAGCAGAGAGAGTGTTTCTGTGAACAGTTCAGTGACAGAGTCGTTCTTATTAGAATCGACAGCAAACCGACACAGACAACCATAGTTCAGGTATACATACCGACGTCGCAGGCTGAAGATGTAGAGATAGAGAAAGTGTTTGAAGATATTGAAATGGTTATACAGTACATTAAGGGAGACGAAAATATAATAATCATGGGAGACAGGATTGTAATTGCAGGGGAAGGAGCAGAAGAAAAAGTTACAAGAGAATATGCGATTGGGACATCGAATGAGAGAGGAGGAGGACTAATTGAGTACTGTAGCAAGTTTCAGTTAGAAATAGCGAATACTCTGTTCAAGAATCACAAGAGGAGGAGGTATACTCGATAAAGGCCGGGAGATACGTGAAGATTTCAGTTAGATTACATTATGGTCAGACAGAGATTCCGAAATCAGATACTGGATTGTAAGGCGTACCCAGGGGCAGATACAGACTCAGATCACAATGCAGTAGTGATGAAGAGTAGGCTCAAGTTTAAGACATTAGTCAGGAAGAATCAATACGAAAAGAAGTGGGATACAGAAGTACTAAGGATTGACGAGATACACTTGAAGTTCTCTAACGCTATAGATACAGCAATAAGGAACAGCTCAGCAGGCAGTGCAGTTGAAGAGGAATGGACATCTCTAATAATGGCCATCACAGAAGTTGGGAAGGAAAACACAGGTACAAAGAAGGTATCTGCGAAGAAACCATGGGTAACAGAAGAAATACTTCAGTTGATTGATGAAAGGAGGAAGTACAAACATGTTCCGGGAAACTCAGGAATACAGACATACAAGTCGCTGAGGAATGAAATAAATAGGAAGTGCAGGGAAGCTAAGACGAAATGGCTGTAGGAAAAATGTGAAGACATCGAAAAAGATATGATTGTCGGAAGGACAGACTCAGCATACAGGAAAGTCGAAACAACCTTTGGTGACATTAAACGCAACGGTGGTAAGATTAAGAGTGCAACGGGAATTCCACTGTTAAATGCAGAGGAGAGAGCAAATAGGTGGAAAGAATACATTGAAAGCCTCTATGAGGGTGAAGATTTGTCTGATGTGATAGAAGAAGAAACAGGAATCGATTTAGAAGAGATAGGGGATCCAGTATTAGAATCGGAATTTAAAAGAGCTTTGGAGAACTTACGGTCAAATAAGGCAGAAGGGATAGATAACATTCCATCACAATTTCTAAAATCATTGAGGGAAGTGGCAACAAAACGACTATTCGCGTTGAGTGTAGAATGTATGAGTCTGGCGACGTAACATCTGACTTTCGGAAAAGCATCATCCACACAATTACGAAGACAGTAAGAACTGACAAGTGCGAGAATTTTCGCACAATGAGCTCAATAGCTCATGCATCCAAGTTGCTTGCAAGAATAATATCCAGACGAATGGAAAAGAGAATGGAGGATGCGTTATATGACGATCAGTTTGGCTTTAGGAAAAGTAAAGGCACGAGACAGGCAATTCTGACATTGCGGTTAATAATGGAAGCAAGACTAAAGAAAAATCAAGACGCGTTCATAGGATCTGTCGACCTTGAAAAAGCGTTCCACAGTGTAAAGTGGCTCAAGATGTTCGAAGTTCAGAAGAAAGTAGGGATAAGCTCTAGGGAGAGACGGGTCATATACATTAAGTTCAAATGTGTGTGAATTCCTAAGGGACCAAACTGCTGAGGTCATCGTTTCCTAGACTTACACACTACTTGAACTAACTAACGCTAAGGTAGCAACATACACACGCCCATTTCCGAGGGAGGACTCGAACCTCCGGCGGGAGGGGCCGCACGATTCGTGACATGGCGCCTCTAACATCGCGGCCACTCCGCGCGGCTTACAATATGTACAACAGCAAAGAGGGAATAATAAGAGTGGACGACCAAGAACGAAGTGGTCGTATTAAAAAGTGTGTAAGACAATGATGTAATCTTTCGCCCCTGCTGTTCAGTCTGTACATCGAAGAAGCAATTATGGAAATAAAAGAACAGTTCGGGAGTCGAATTAAAATTTAAGGTGAAAGGATATCAATCATACGATTGGCTGATGACATTGCTATCCTGAGTGAAAGTGAAGAAGAATTACAAGATATTCTTATCGGAATGAATAGTCAAATGAGTACACAGTGTGGATTGAGAGTAAATCGAAGAAAGACGAAGGCCATGAGAAATAGTAGACATGAGAACAGCGAGGAACTGAACATCAGGATTGATGGTCAACAAGTAGATGAAGTTAAGGAACTCTGCTGCCTAGGCAGTAAAATAACCAGTGACAGACAGACCAAGGACATCAAAAGCAGACTAGCACTGGCAAAAAGGGCATTCCTGGCCAGGAGAAGTCTACTTATATCAAAAATCGGCCTTAATTTGAGGAAGAAATTTCTGGTAATGTACGTCTGGACTACAGCATTGTATGGTAGTGAAACCTGGACTGTGGGAAAATCGGAACAGAAGAGAATCTAAGCATTTTAGGTGCGGTACTACAGAAGAATGTAGAAAATTAGGTGGAGTGATAAGGTAAGGAATTGGGAGGTTCTACGCAGAATCGGAAAGGAAGGGAATACGCGGAAAACACTGATAAGAAGAAGGGAGAGGATGAGAGGACATCTGTTATGACATCTGGGAATGACTTCCATGGTACCAGAGGAAGCTGTAGAGGGTAAGAACAGTAGAGGAAGACAAAGATTGGAATACATCAAGCAAATAATTGAGGACGTAGGTTGCAAGTGCTACTCTGACATGAAGAGGTTAGCGTAGGAGAGGAATTCGTGGCGGGCCGCATCAAACCAGTCAGAAGACTGATGACCAACAAAAGAGAAATGGAAACATGAAGGGACACGCTCAGCACAAAAGCGTACAGGCCTACCTCATCTGTTGACTGACTCAGACCACCGAGTGTTGAACAGGGTCATAATGTGTAATAGTCAGACACATATACATACAATCACACAGGAATTCCAAATTGCTTCTGGATCCTCTGCAAGTACTATGACAGTTAGGGGGGGGGGGGTGAGAAAATTTGGATTTCATGGTCGAGTGGCTGCTCAGAAGCGACACATCACGCCTGAAAATGCCAAACGGCGCCTCGCTTGGTGTAAAGAGTGTAAACAGTGGATGATTGAACAGTGGGAAAACGTTGTGTGGGGTGACAAATCACGGTATAAAAGTGGCGATCCGACGGCAGGGTGAGGGTATGGCGAATGCCTCGTGAACGTCATCTGCTAGCGTGTGTAGTGCCAACAGTAAAATTCGGAAGCGGTGATGTGCTGCTGTGGTCATGTTTTTCATGGAGAGGGCTTGCACCGCTTGTAGTTTGCGTGACACTATTACAGCACAGACTTACATTAGTGATTTAAGCAGCTGCTAGCATCCCACTGTTGAAGAGTTATTCGGAGATGGCACACGATCGAGCACCACTTCATAATGCACGGTCTGAGGCCGAGTGGTTACACGACAGAAACATCCCTGTAATCGGCTAGCCTGCACAGAGTCTAGACCAGAATCCTATAGAACACCTTTGTGATGTTTTGGAACACCAACTTCGTACCAAGCCACACCGACCGACATCGATACCTTCCCTCAGTGCAGCACTCCTTCGAATGGGCTACCCTTCCCCCAGAAACCTTCCAGAACGTAATTGAACGTATGCCTGCAAGAGTGCAAGCTGTCATTAGGGCTAAGGGTGGCTAACACCACATTGAATTCCAGCATTACCGATGGAGGGTGCCAATAACTTGTAAGTCATTTTCAGCCAGATGTCCGGATACTTTTGATCGCATAGTGTAGGTTATCGGGTTAAGGGTGGAAGCATTTCTGAAATGGGTGAGTTTGAAAACTGTACGCGTGATCCCATGGGTAGAGCATACTCTGCATGACAAAATGATACTATGGCAAAATGACACTATCTAAAACCGGCCCGAGGCAACTGTCGTGCACCATGGGCCACAGATGACAGGGGTTGAATGACAGCTACAGATTAGTGTACAAGTGAACAAATGTGCAATTGTTCAGCAACTTTGGGTAGTTTGGGGAAGGAGACCAGACAGCGAGGTCATCGGTCTCATCGGATTAGGGAAGGATGGGGAAGGAAGTCAGCCGTGCCCTTTCAAAGGAACCATCCCGGCATTTGCCTGGAGCGATTTAGGGAAATCACGGAAAACCTAAATCAGGATGGCCGGACGCGGGATTGAACCGTCCTCCTCCCGAATGCGAGTCCAGTGTCTAGCCACTGCGCCACCTCACTCGGTGTGTTCAGCAACTGTCCGCACGGCTGAACCATGAGGCTACCAACAGTGTCTCCACAACGTTGCTATTTATGGGTCTCTGCAGCAAGCGCCTGATCCATGCCACCTATGCTGACTACTCTGCATTGGCGAGGAACGCTGAAATTTGCACGCTAATACCGTAGCTGGACGTCCACCGAATGACCACTGGTGATGTTCTTAATTGAATAATGTCCGTTATCAAGTAGGGGTGATATGTCCGACAGCAAAGATCGTGCAGCAATCGTAGGAAGGATGCATTCCGGGGGGATATTCCCTGAGAGATCTCGTCATTCTCGAACGCACGATCTATCAACTGAAGTACGCATCTATGTTAGGGAACCACGTCAACCGGTACATGCTGATTCGCTTTCAGCGGCGCGATGGCGCCTTCCACCATGACAATGCAACATGAAACAACTTTCACTGTTCTTTCTAGATTCTAAGAGCACTGAGATGAGTTTGCCGTGCTCTCCTGGCCACCAAACAGCTCGGATTGAACAGCAATTGAGGATCTGTTGGACCATCTCGTCGGGCTGTTCGTGTGATGGGTCCTCAACCGAGAAACCTGGCACATCGGGCCACGCACTGGAGTCGTCTTGGCTCTATATCATTGCCGGAACCCTTCCAGGACCCCAGTGAGTCTCCAGCACGCGTCCGCAGCTCGTGGTCTCGCGGTCGTGTTCTCGCTTTCCATGCACGGGGGGTCCCAGGTTCGATTCGTGGCGGGGTCGGGGATTTTCATCTGCCTCGAGATGACTGGGTGTTTATGTTGTCTGCATGATTTCATCATCATTCATGAAAGTGGTGAGATTGGACAGAGCAACAGTTGGAAATTTGTACAGGCGTTGGTAACCGCGCAGTTGAGCGCCCCACAAACCAAACATCATCATCATCATCATCATCATCATCTTGCAGCATGTCCCGCAGTGCCCCACGCTGGTTATTCAGGCATCTGACTGGTGATCACATTAATGTGACTGGACATTGTTTTACTTAAGAAGCTTTTGTTGTTCGGGGTTCCACGACTGTCACGAGTAATGGCAAAGGGGATCCAATGACTGACTAGCACCTGAGAGGACAGATATGCGTTGGTCCATCCCTGATGAAACAACTATATCTCGTGCCTTGAGACAAGGCAAGTAGTCACAAGGACATCACTATGGCATCTGAAGCACTAATGATTGCCTGGCTTGTTGCAGCTTCCCTTGAAGCCGCAGCAGGGAAGATCTCCATGTGTGGAGATGTTGCCACTTTGCATTCAGCCTCAGCATCAAAGTCCTGTACCATGTGTTATTCTTTCGGGTGTCACTGGGTTCGCAACACTATCACCTTTGTTTCACAAAGCCGGTATCTTCGACAACAGACTTTACAACTGTGAGCTTTTGAAACCGGTGCATGCGCCCTGCATTCGTGCTCACCACGATGTTGCTATTCTGCAGAATTACAGAGGACTTCATATTCCCCTTCTGTCCTGAGCTACCTCGAAAGTGGATATGTTAAAAATGTTGCGATAGGCAGCCATTCCCTAAAACTCTCACCAATTGAAAAAACGTAGTCATGAGTTGCTAGTAGACGAATATCCCAACACCGAAACATTTATGACTGATGAACTCTTGCATGGCACAGCGTACCCCTATCTGTTATCGAAGCTCATTTTGATCCGATGCGCAGCCATTTCCTCGCATGGGGCCCTCAACACCGACATAGGACTGTTGGTGACTGGAAATATGTTGCCAGGTCGGACGAGTCTCGTTTCAAATTGTATCGAACGGATGGACGTGTACTGGTATGGAGAAAACCTCATGAACCACCCATGTCAGCAGGGGACTGGTGAAGGCTCTGTAATAGTGTGAGACGTGTGCAGTTGGAGTGGTATGGGACGCGTGGTACGTCTGTACACGACTCTGACAGGTGAGACATACGTAAACATTCATGTCCAGTGTGTATTCCGACAATTTCAGCAGGACAATGCGACTCCCCACACGTCCAGAACTTCTACAGAGTGGCTCCAGGAAAACTATTCTGAACTTATGCACTTCTGCTGGCCACCCATATATGAAAAATATTGGACATATCTGGAATTCCTTGCTGTTCAGAAAAGATCTCTTACGGATTTATGGACAGCCCTGCCGGATTCGTGGTGTCAGTTCCCTCCAGCACTACTTCAGACATTAGTAGAGTCCATGCCACATCATATTGCTGCCCTTCTCCGTGCTCGATCTTGACGATATTAGGCAGGTGAACTAGTTTCTTTGGCTCCTCAGTGAACATGTTTCATACTGGAATAGGGACTGATTCAAGTCGCTTTGACGCAATCATTGTTTTTCTTAAGACCTGTGGAACAACACTGTTCTTAGCAACTGATACTGATTCGGAAATATCCCCTACATTATGACACTATTGTAGCGAATGAAGTTATGGATTGAGAAAAAATATGTTTCCCTTGCCTGTAATAAACATTTTCGTACCATTTCATTTATATCGCCCTCCAAAAAGTTAGACATGAGCCATCCACTTTGACGTTATAGATCATAGTTTAAAAGTATATTTCCTATAAATGATTTCTAATCCTTCGTCAGTAGTTTTTCTTTCTTTTCCAACGCTGTTATTGTCACGGTATTGTTCCTGTGTTGGCGGAATGCTAGTTCCTTCATGATTCAAGTCTCCACATATGGAGTGTCATCTCTCTTATACATTAAACACCAGCGGTTTCTGCCGCATATTCGGGTTTCATCTACTGTACAATGCTTTTTTTTCCTATAAATTAGTGTAGGTTGCGAATTATACCTAGTTTGTGAGGTGTCGTAATTTTTTTTCCCGTTCAGTACGCCATGATACATCATTGAGTCACTACGAGTTTAGCGGAGTTTGCAAGCTGCATCTGGAGTACTACCACCACATACAAAGCACTTGGGTCAGATGATGCAACAGTGTCACTCTGCTGGGAAAGAAGAGATGTTCTTAACACTATGGGAGGCTGCCTGCATCGAGAGATTGTGCTTTTGTCTGCCAGTTGTATGTTTCAATACTAAACTCACAGTCCATGCCACGTCATGTTGCGGCACTTGTGTGTGCTCGCGGGGCCGTACGCAATACTAAGCAGATGTACCAGTTTCTTTTACTCTTCAGTTGATGTGTCCCAGTAAGACTGAATGGAAAAGAAAGAAAACACGAAACACACGTTTGGAACGTACATGAGGGGCGGGCACACATCCTAATATCCTGTCTCCCCGCTCCCCTCGTCTGTGTCCATCTTCTCCTCTCTGCTTCCTATCTCCTTTTCTACCACCCCACTGTCTGTATCTTCTTCCGCCCTCTTCTTTATATAAACATAAACGTATATGAAACAAGTGCATATTCGACATATTCGAATGCAACGTTGTGTCATAATTTCGAAGCAATCGGTGAAGAACTTTCCGAGCTCTACGATATTGTAGAACCGAAGATTTATATTTTTTTATGCAGGTTATGTATTATTCGTGTTAGACTATATAAACACAATAAATATTGTCTTTTACTTCTGCGATGCCTTGTTTAATTTTAACGCTCAGTATTGCAACTGATTCAAGTTGACGTCATTCATGCAGAAGAAAATTTGTAGTTGCTCTTTAGCCCGGAAAGTTACTTAAAGAAACGAGAAAAGATTCAGGTAGGCATTAGATTCCAACCTTTTTATACACTTACCACACTGCGTGTCTGAAGGCTGACGATCAGCACGAAACACACGCATCCGCTGAAGTAGGCAATCAACTGCAATATCAGCGTCTTTGTCTCACTCTTGTAGTTGAAACGTGGTACTTTTCCTGAAGTCGGCAGGCCATCAGTTTACTTTTAAATGTCGTGCTGAATTATCTGGCTAGATTCTCTGAATGTTTCAGTCAGCAATAGTTTTCACTTGAACTTTGGGACTGAGTGAGAATTATGAGTTAAGCATTCCACAAGATAGTTCCCTGAGTAAGTAACAACTACTCTTACTTTCCTTACAATGAACCATCTTAGCTACCATTACAGCAATGAAAGACTGCTGAAAGCTGAGGTAACTTATTACCTAAGTGACAATGCTCTCGACGTATGACGCCAATATTAATTTGACTACGCGTGCAAATCCTTCTGGAGGAGAAACGGATCTTCACAGCGTATTTTCCTTCGAGTTTAACAGAACTGCAAACTGCCACAACGACGTAAACTGCTAAATATTAAGATAAACTCTTGAGGCACAAACATTCACGTAACTTCAATTGAATACTTAGTAGTCGTACTTACACGAAAACAGAGCTAACGCCAGAAAACTAACCCTTAGATGAAACACAAGGGAAAAAACATGTAAATTGTCAGATGTATCTGGCAAACCACAAACATTTTAAACTAAAAGAATACATACACTCTCCTACAGACCTGCCAGTTACCCGTGCTGTCCAACGCGCTACTTTCCGGACGGGAAGGCGCGCTGGTCCCCGGCACAAAGCCACCCGGTGGATTAGTGTCGAGGTCCGGTGTGTTGGTCAGTCTGTGGATGGTTTTTAAGGCGGTTTTCCATCTGCCGTGGCGAATGCGGGCTGGTTCCCATTATTTCGCCTCAGTTATGCTGTGTCGGCGATTGCTGCGCAAACACTTTCTCCACGTACGAGTACACCATAATTACTCTACCAGGCAAACATTGGGGTTACATTTGTCTGGTGTGAGACGTTACCGGGGGGCTCCACTGGGAGCCGAACCGCACAATAACCCTGGGTTCGGTGTGGGGCGGCGGTGGTGTGAGTGAACTGCTGTAGCCTGTTGTGGGGTTGTGCACCACTGAGGGCTACGGCGGGGATGAAGCCTCTCCGTCATATCTATGTCCCCAGTTCCATACAATACAATACAATACAATATATTTCTACAAAACTTAAGGTTCACGTAGGTAAGGTAATAGAAGGTAAAAAGAACTTGGTTTAAATAAGTAGAAATGTGGGAGGATATCGCCAGAGGTCTCCCAGTTGTGTAAAGAAAGCTTGACATTATATATTGTGTGAGATAAGCGTGAACGTACAGGGAAACGGGGCTGGCACCGCCACACGAGCCGGTTGAAGGCACTGGAGAAGGCAGTCTGTTTCAATCAGCGAGCAGTTGCGGGACAATGCGGTGGTGTTCTTCGTTACAAGGTGCCTGGAAACATATAATGACTTCACACGGGAAAGAATCATCGGGAGATGAAAGAAGAACCAACTATGACGAGTGTAACCCAGAAGTTTGGACTGCTCACAACTTTGTTCACGCGCATGGGTAGCTTCCCAAACCAGATGCTCTGCTGCCCGAAGGAGAGGAGATGGTCGACCACGGTCAGCTACAGTGGCAGACACGGAAGTGCCTTCAAACAACGGGTGCAATTGAAAACACATTTAACAGAACTATAAGGCATGCAGTCTCAAGCTCCACAGTGACATAGCGAGTGTTTGGGATTGGTACCTTTGCTCGACGACCAGAACGTTGTGTTCAGTAGACACCCGCTCATTGGCGGCACCATTCGCGATGTGGCCAAGAGGAGAGGGACTGGACCAATAAGGAGCGGTATCGCGTGCTCTTCTCAAATGAAAGCAGATTCATTATCATCAGTCAATCTGGACGTACCATCATACAGCAAGAGGCGGTAACATATAATGCGGCCATAAACATTGCCAAACATGATCGTTTTTGTGGTCTAGGGGTTACAGCTCGGGAGGCGTAATGTTGCTTGGGCGTACTGGTATCCAAATGTATCAATACAGTACACTCGCCAGTCTGTGTTATTGTGCGTGTTTTCCGGAGTGTAATCGCCCCTGATTTCATTTTTATGGAAGATGGTGTGCGACTGCGTCTAACAGCGGTAGTGGAGGATCTTTTGGAACTTAATTCCACTCGAGCACTTGTGGGATGCGTTGTGGAAACGTATTGCAGCACGTGCACCAGCGACCATCTAACGGTTGTAAACCGCACTGCTGGACGAATGAAACTCTTTACCAATATATACCCTTACCGAACTTGAGGACATCATGGGAGTTCGTTGCATAGTATATACGAGTATTTTCGTCATGATGATCACACCCTCGTAATTAACATGTCCTGCCTTTACTAATGTTCAGCGGATAATCACAACTCGATACGACTTCAGTGCAACTACTGTCTTTGAATAAAAGTGTCATTTGCTTTTTTATTCCAGTCTATAATCACAAATGAATTCTTTAGACGATGACCGGTTTCAGTCTGTAATGACCATCTTCAGATCACAAATATGTAAATATATACATCTAGTTAGCAGTGTGTCTTTTAACATAAATCAGCAATATGTATCACAATATACTGTCATACATCAGGGAAATGTACAGATAAAATATGGTATAAAGTACCTTTTTTACACTATGTCCTAAAGTGATACGGCCATAATGGCATCATCAAAACATATAAATATCAGCAGCATAGCATCGTTACATAGATAGACATGGTGTAAAGAAGGTACGTTATACCATATTTTATCTGTACATTTTCCTGGTGTATGACAGTATTTTGTGATACATATTGCTGTTTTATGTTAAAAGACACACTGCTCACTAGATGTATATATTTATATATTTTAAATCTGAAGATAGTCATTACAGACTGAAACCGGTCATCGTCTAAAGAATTCATTTGTGACCAGAGACTGGAATAAAAAAGCATTTTACAGTATTGTATCACTGTTTGTACACGCGATTATTTTTTATTTATTTATTTATTTATTTATTTATTTAACCTGATCATATTAGGGCCATCAGGCCCTCTCTTACATCGGACCAGTGTTTCACACATGCAGCATTTCACACATCAGAGTTACATCATGAACATAGTTTAAATGAGAAAATTAGCTTACTCTAGTGACAATATGAATAAAGAGTAGTGACTAAGACCTAATAAAGTAAATGCGGAAGTATTTTTACAACAGTTGCTATACATACAGATTATGATAAAAGCAATAATAATAACATTAAAACAAAAAATCAAATAATAATGATGAATATGATTAAGACCTAATAAAGTAAATGCTGGCAGTATTTTTACATCAGGTGCTATACATACAGATTATGGTGAAAGCAATAATAATAACAGTAAAAAAAATCAAATAATAATGACAAACATGAGAAAGAGTGGCAATAATAATGAAGGTTTGTGCAGATGTACATTAATATATTGGTGTGTAAAGTAGATGTTTACTAGTATAGCGAGTTTTGGGTAAGGGAGGTTTAAGGAGGGGGAGAGAGGGAAGTAATGAGGTGAAGTGCACTCATGTACAGAGGAAGGCATTACTGTTGCTTAAGTAGATACGTCATTAACTGTTTTTTGAAGCCGGTCACGTTTTTAAGTTCTCTAACATAACGAGGGAGGTTATTCCAGAGTCGGGTTCCCGCTACTGTAAAGGACTTGGAGAAAGTGACTGAGCGATGCAGTGGAACGGAGAGGATTTTATTATGATGGGAACGTGTGTTTCTGTCATGTTGTTCCGACAAGAGTGTTAGGGAAGAGGAGAGATATGAGGGACAGTGTACATTTATAAGGCAGTAGATGAGACAGAGTGTATGGAAATCTCTGCGTTTGTCTGCACGCAGCCAGGACAATTTTGCATATGCTGGTGAAATGTGATCAAAAAGTCGAACGTCACAGATATATCGGACGCAGGCATTCGTGACCAGTTCCAGACGTCGGGAATTTTCCTGAGAGAGGCCTTGTAGGATAATATCGCTGTAGTCAATGATTGGGAGTATAAGCGTTTGTACTAATTTCTTTTTCAGATCGAAAGGGAAGAGTTTTTTATATTTTTGTAGGACATGAAGGGATGCTGATGCTTTTTTGCACACTGCAGTTACGTGCTCTGTCCAATTTAGATTTTCATCAATTATTACTCCCAAACTCTTTGCTGATGGCGAGAAGTTAATATTTGTTCCATTTAGGATAAGAGGTGGTACGGATTCCCGATGTTTTGGGCTAATGAGCTTAGAGTGACCAACAAGTACCGCTTGGGTTTTAGATGGGTTTAGTTTTAGACCTATGTCCTTTGCCCAGTTTGACAGCGCATCGAGGTCAGTATTGAAATTTTCAATAGCTTTCTTGAGATTGCTTGGTTTCGCACTTAGATACAACTGAAGGTCATCAGCATACATATGGTATTTGCAATAGGTCAGGACCGATGACACATCATTGACATAAAGAGAGAAGAGTATAGGACCTAATACTGAGCCTTGGGGAACGCCTGACACTACCTGCCGCCATTGTGATTTTATATCCCCAGACAGGACGCGTTGCTGACGAGACATCATGTATGAGCGAAACCATTGCATTGCGCTTTGTGAGAAATTTAGACCGCTAAGTTTGGCTAGTAAGATGTCGAAGTCGACAGTATCAAATGCTTTGCTGAAATCTAAGAAGCAAATAATAGTCGCTTCTTGTCTGTCCATGGCAAGTTTCAGGTCATCTGTCACCTTTATCAGAGCGGATGTTGTGCTTCGATGTTTACGGAAACCTGATTGGTATTCGTCTAGTAGGTTGTTAGTAGTTAGGTAGTTGGTGAGCTGGTCATGAACTATATATTCTAAGGCCTTTGATAGTGCAGGAAGAAGGCAGATGGGGCGGTAGTCAGAGGCTGCTGTGGCGATGTCCTTTTTAGGCAGTGGCTTAATTTGTCCCAGTTTCCAGGCCTCAGGGAAAACACTTGTGATTAATGAATCGTTGAAAATGTCTGTTATAGAGGGCAGTAGTTGGTCAATAATAAGTTTTACCATCTGGATAGTGATACCATCATGTCCAGTAGATGCTGATCTAATCCGCATTATGGCTTTCTTGACAGTACTGCAAGTGACGTGCTGTAGATAGAATTTTTCTTTGCTACAGTCGTTCATCCCAATGAAGTAATCAATGATTCTCTGTTTTTTTTGCGGATCAATTTTGGTTGCAGGTAATGTGAAGAATCGGTTTAGTTCTTCAGCTGGGACCATGGGATTTTCTGCAACTTTTATTTTGCCTAAACCGAGACTACGGAGATTTTTCCACAGGATAGCTGGTCTACATCTATTGTCAGCTAATGTACGGGCATGTCTGAGCTTAGCGTTTCTCACCGCTTGACTGACTTTGTTTCGTTTCTGCTTGTATACAGCGTGATTTTCAGGTGTAGGGTGTATCTTGTATGCTCGATGTGCAGCATCTCTGAGATTCATGAGCTGTTTTAGTTCATCAGTCAGCCAAGGTGCAGGTTGCCTTTTTACTTTTCTGGTCTTTATTGGAGCATATTTGTCATATAGCTGAGTAATTTTGTTTGTGAAATCGTGGAGTTTGTCGTTTATGTCCATGAGGGGAGTAGAGGTCATCCCCCAAACTATTTTTTTGTGCCTCAGTTTCGAGTTCAGGCAAATTTATGCGTTTGAGGTCTCGGTATGTAGACAGTTTTTGTTTCTTTCTAGGACATTCTAGTGAATACGTCATGGAAATGATGTCATGGGCAGACATGCCAGGCGCAGATATTTGAGAGGTGCGGATTATTCTGTTCGGAGATTTCGTTGCGAATATATCTATGAACGTGTGACTGGTAGTCGTGTGATGAGTAGGTGCCAGCTGAAGTAGCGTCATATTTGAGGAAGAAAGCATCCTCTTAAATTTCCCAGTGGAAGGACTATTGCACAGAAAATTAATGTTAGTGTCACCAGCTATAATTACATGTTCATATGACGATTCGAGACTAGAGAGGGCAGTTTCGAAGCAGGCGAACCCACCTACTTTAGGAGGTTTGTAAAGGACACATATTAAGCACTTTCTGTTAAGTGATTTGATCTCTATGAACATATATTCCACTTGTTTATCTACATTGTTGTCGGATGTGTGTAGTACTGTAGGTGACAAATCAGAGCGTATGTACGCCCCTACTCCGCCCCCTCGTCTGTTGCATCTGTCGTGCCTGAGAAAGATATAGCCATCTAGGTTTACGGAAGTTGTAGGAATACTTGGTTTGAGCCAAGTTTCTGACAAAAGTATTACGTGTATATCAGCAGTTTGAAATATATATTTGAACTCGTCGAAGTGAGCTGGCAGAGACTGGACATTTGCATGTGCAATATGCAGCTTGGTGCGTTCGGGTGTTGATTGCCCGAGGAGGCTGCCGACCGATGTTTGCGGGTCGTGGTTGGCGGTGACAAGAGGGTCTGGCATGAGGAATGCGGAAAGCGTGTGAAGGAGAGGCGGGTGAGGGAGTGTCCTCCCAGTTCTGTGCAGTGAAAGCGGCCGGGAGGGGGTAGGTCCCCGGGGAGACAACGGGATCTGCGGCCAAGGTCAGCGAGGTCTGCAACGGTTATGGAAGTAGCAGTGGGCTGGCAGGGGAAGGAATTTCGCTAAATACAACGGGAGTAATCTGCACGTTATGAAATAGTGTGATATTAATTGCACTTATGAGGATAACAACTAAAGTATGATGGTGGGTTGCTAATTAAGGATGGAAGTGAGACTACCTAATGCAATAATTAACAAAATTACACGAGAAAAACAATTAAAAATGAAAATAGTTATGTGGAGAAACGAAGAGTTGATAATACAAATAATAACAAATATTACACGAGAAAAAATAATTAGAGATAAAAAAAATAGTTATTTAGAGAAACGAACAATTTGATGATACATTAGTTACGATATGGTTGACAGTGTAAACAATATAAACATACAGGTTAGTGGCAGCAAGATTAGACATGATTTAGCTTCTAAAGCACAGGCTTTCGAGTTCATTAACACTGCAAATTGTTTTCTTTCCGTTTTCGGTCTTAACCATTATCCTGCCGTCATTTGTCCATACGTTATGTAGCCCAAATTTCGAAATCGCGCTCTTCAAAATGTTTAGTCTTTCAGAGGTCAGATCCTCGCGTACTGTCAGACCCGACTTCGCGAGATTCTTCTTTGCTCTGAAGATTTCAGATCTCTTCCTATACGACATAAATTTCACAATTATAGGCCTTGGTTTTGTAGAACCTGGCGACCTACGACCCACTCTATGACTTCTGTCAATGTCACTCAGAGTCACCTGCACGCCTAGCTTTTCTTGGACAAGGTTTATCACAAGCTCATCTGTGTTCTCTCTGCCGCTCTCTGGAATGCCGAACAGTCTGAGATTATTGCGTCTCTGATATTGTTCGAGCTCGTCCGTCTTCTCGATCAATTTCTGTTCGAGCAGTCGTGCTTTCTCCTCACTTGCTTTTAAAGATGTGTCCAGTGCACGGATCTCGCTCGCATTCGCCTCCAGAGTTTTCTGTATTTTGTCCGTCACTGCTGCAGTGACAGCATCAGTGATGGTTTGAACAACGAGCCCGAGCGTCTCCTTAGCCTGCAGCGCGGCACTCACCTCAGCCTTCACGAGTGCGGCGATGTCAGCGATCCCGGGCGGAGCGGCCGCAGCTCCCGGTGTGGACTCCACACCTGCGCTGTCTCCGGCCTGGCCGTTGGCTGCACTGCGCGTTGTTCGGCGATTTTCCATTTTTAGTACGATTCCGTGTAATTGGTGCTCAGTATGTGATGTAAAATACGACACTCGGCAGTAGATATACGGCTTTAGTATATGTAGACTAGCCTAACTGCTTAAAACACCTCCAGATTTCACGTAAACTTGCGAGCCAAGCTAACGCACGTCACTCACTCGCCGCCATGTTGACTCGTCTCAATGCGTACGTCTTTAAGCTCCATATTCAGTATACTGTAGCAGTTCTCCCTATGTATGGTCAAAGTTTCATAGAGCTATGTTACGTCGCAGTGACACTTTATGTCTCGCACACTGAAGAACCAAATAAAATGGTATGCCTCCCTAACATCGTACACGGCCCCTGCGAGCGCGCAGAAGTGCCGCAACACGACGCGGTATGGACTCGAATAATACCTGAAGCAGTGCAGGAGGGAATTGACACAATGAATCCTGCATGTCTCTCCATAAATCCGTAAGAGTACGTGGACGTGGAGATCTCTTCTGAACAGCACGTTGCAAGGCATCCTAGATATGCTCAATGATGTTCATGTCTGGGGAGTTTCGTGGCCAGTGGAAGTGTTTAAACTCAGAAAAGTGATCCTGGAGCCACTCTGTAGCAATTCTGGACGTGTGGGGTGTGACACTGTCCTGCTGAAATTGCCCAAGTCCGTCGGAATGCACAATGAACATAATGGATGCAGGTGGTCAGACAGGATGTTTACGTACGTGTCACTTGCCAGAAACGTTTCTAAACATATCAGGGTTCCCATATCACTCCAACTGCACACGCTCCACATCATTACAGAGCCTGAACCAGCTGTGAAAGTTCCCTGCTGCCACGCAGTGTCCATGGATTCATGAGGTTGCCTCCATACCCCGACACGTCCATCCGCTCGATACAAATCGAAACGAGACTCGTCTGACCAGGCAACATGTTTCCAGTCATCAACAGTCCAGCGTCTGTGTTGACGGGTCAGGCGAGGCGTAAAGCTTTGTGTCGCCAAGGGTATACGAGAGGGCATTCGGCTCCGAAAGACCATATCGATGCCATTTCCTTGAATGGTTCGCATTCTGCCACTTGTTGATGGCCCAGCATTGAAATCGGCACTTCCGGAAGGGTCGCAATTCTGACACGTTGGACGATTCTCTTCAGTCGTCGTTGGTCCCGCTGTAGCAGGGTCATTTTTCGACCGCAGAGATGTCGGAGATCTGTTGTTTTACTGGATTCCTCGATTTTCTGTACACTCGTGAAATGGTATGGAAAAATCCCCACTTCACCGCTACCCCAGAGATGCTGTGTCCTATCGCTCGTGCAGCGACTGTAACACAACGTTCAAACTCACTTAAATCTTGATAAGCTGCCATTGTAGCATCAGTAACCTATCTGACACCTGCGCCAGACACTTCTTAAGCGTTGCCGAACGCAGCGCCGTGTTCTGCCTGTTTACATATCGCTGTATTCGAATACGCATGCCTGCACCAGTTTCTTTGGCACTTCACTGTAGAATATTAAATATAGACATAGGGCCCTACCTCTCCTCATGTAACCTTCTCCACTGCTCCAGTCCTTCACATTTCCTTTCTCGCAGTCACCTTCGTAATTACCACTGTATCCTTCCTGCCAGCTCTCGCCCACTCCCATCTTCCCTAATTTACACACACAAAAATACAAAGATGCATTTCAAAACACTGCTTTCGCGATGATGGTAGTATCCACAACCCACACAAAATGTAAATGAACACACACAATCAATGCAAAACAAATAAAACCACAATAAATTTCTTTCCAAAAAACTTGTAAGTGTACAAAAGCAAAAGCCAAGAACACAAATGCAGAACAAAAGAGATTCTTAAAGATCGAAGTCTGCGGGAAGTTGAAAGTGTAACCAAGTTTTTTCCAGTACCACCTCTTTTAGCAACAAGAGAAAAAACCGTTTCCACCAAAACTTGTAAAAAATAATAATAAGCGTCGTGAGTAATCTGTACACCATATTATAAGCGGAGACTGTTTTGAATCTTCAAGCGTCAAATGGTAGAACTGTATTAACTACGCTATAAATACAGAACCCACACTTTTGATACTTTGTAAACATAAGCGAAGTTCGTCTGGTGTAACACCCAGAAATTTCAGTACGTTTAAGACAAAAGGAAGCAACTAATAATTGATACAGAGTTTTACCTCGGGAATTTTAAGCTACATCACTATGCGAAGTGTAAGAAAAGATTTGGATGGATTGTTGATGAAACTTTCTCGAGTTACGTTCACTTTTACCGTAAACAACATCTCAAACATTATGGAAGAAATGAATAAAATGAGTAGCAACTTCCTCCATCTTAGATATGAGGACGCAAACACAAAAAATTACAGAATTTAACGCGTTTTCATATACGTTTTTTTGTTTCCGCATCATTCTTCAGAATTTTCGGACTTTTATGAATCCTCGGTTTGATTTATTACAGTATGTCGTCTAACAATACTTAAATCGAATTACTTTGTTTGTTTACTCTCTCAACTTACTTCTGCAATTTTGTCGTATGCCTGTTCGTGCAATGTTACAGCATGACACGAGAAGGCACGTAGGCGCCTCTCATTTTATGGTGACATACGTTTGCCATCTTACTGTTTGGTGACCGTTACGGGGAAGCTAGTGTTGCAGTTGTTTTTTGCTTTCGATAAACGTTCATCGGGACCTAACCATGATAAGAATGTATTTAACTTTCATTCATCATCCTCAGAGTTAACAGCAGAAATGATAGAACTATGGGCAAATTTACTCACGGTAGGCAAAAGGAACAACAGAAGGCAACGTAATGCGAATAAGAAAGTCTTCTGAAACAGTTTATATTTTCTGGTCTTTATACTTTTCTCAGTTCGATAATGTAGTTTCATACCTGCTTCTTCGGAGCAATTATTAAATGAAATGTGTACGGTAAGATTTTAAACTGCACGTTTGAAAATGGGTTGTTTAAGTCGATTATAAAAATGAAGTAAATAGATCAGAAGTGATATAAGAAGATGAGGAGGAAAACGCGAAAGAGGATCCGGCAAAAACACAGAAAGTGGGTAGCATGCTTACAGTAGCGCAGAAAGAGGAAAGGATTTAGGTGACCTGAGAATCAAAACTTAAGGTCGAGACAAGGGTGTTAACGGATTTTTGCGTATACGCACGTGGAAAATAAGAGGCGCAATAGGATGCAAAAATTGATCGACGCGTCAGAAGAGCGGAGAAACCACTGAAGAATTGCGAAGGATATGTAACGTGATGTCTATTGATAATCTACGCCATTAGCTAAATTACCAAGCACTCTGATAGCGTACGTGGCTAATGGAAGTAGGACACTAATGACCATAGTATCTGATCTGTCCATCCATCAACGCACAGAAGGAGTAGCTGGAAAGCTTGATAACAAGTGACTCAGTACTGCCCGTAAGTAATTAAACAGTTGATGACGTAGATAAACCTTACGTTTCAAAAGAGTATTTTTGCTAAGGCTGTATGTTGGACCACAGCATTAGTTTGGTAAAAAACGTTTAAACTATCGGATTTGTTATAAATAATAGAAAAAAGAAGTGAAACGAGTGGAAATATAGCTCATGAAGAACACATTTTCCCATCGGTTTTCAGTTTAAAGCAATCCCAGAGAAAGATAAACAAGGTACCCAGAGATTTATAGAAATTCGGTGTGCCGTTCTTGTTTTTTAAACGGCAAATTCAGATTTTAATGCTATATTTCATTGCGGATTAAATTTATTGTGTGAGTTATTCCAGATAATAGCTATGGCTTGCAGAGAGTGTGTGTGAAAGCGACGAACTCGTAAAATATTGCGGATATTGGCTCTACAGTTATGTTATCAATCGTAAGTGTGAACTGCTACATACACATGAAAGATATCTTACTGGCAACGTAAAATATTTCAAAATAAGAATTTGTTTCACCGTCTACGATAATCCTCTCAACGTACCACCGAAATTCTCCGTATACGGCACAAAGTATCGCGGAACCATACTATTGAACTACGATTTCTAATGCTGTAACTTTCTATGTCCAGTTGCAAGATGTTGTGGTTAAAAAGAAGGTACTTCCGATTTGCCTCAGAACAGAAGCTTATACATAGATATTCCTAGATTGATAATGGTTCATACATTTTAATTTCATTGCCGCAGTGAGATTTATCGTGTTTAAATGATTAATAACACCAGCGTAATTTTTAACATAGGTTCAGAAACTTATCTCAATTGTACAATTTTATTACGTCAGGCAGTGCGCCATTAGCTCGGATGTATAGCTCAATCACTAGCGTGTACTAGTTAGTTAATGAATTAACCACTCAGTCGTTTCGTTTTCTATGGATAAGTTCATAGTTTGTTGAATAATCATTCTCTCTGTCTCTCTCTCTCTCTCTCTCTCTCTTTCTCTATGTGTGTGTGTGTGTGTGTGTGTGTGTGTGTGTGTGTGTGTGTGTCTGTCTGTGACGTTATTCACGCAATTCAGTTGGTCTATAAACTCTTACGGACTGTCAGTCAGCATTTCTAATTCACAAAGGTGCAAACTGAATACCACCAAGGCTGAGTTACATGTCCCTAGTAATAAGCACTGCTGAAATTTTCAAGTTATCAGTAACAAATTTCTGCAAAGAATCAATGCAGTGCAATGTGATGTTGTCAGCATATCTAGATGGTTACAAAGTAATCTACAGGAGGCTATACAACATGCACTGCACATAACTTACAAAGAACGCATTTATGTAATTAGTAACTAATACTTAGGTATATAATTTCTCCAGGATAATAACCTGTGTGGCATTAATGAATACAAATAAGCGATCGAAAGATATTTAATGCCGAGGGTACCTAATTAGGTAAGTTGCTGCAAATGAGTATACATATGATTCGATCTCCTGTGTAATTCTGACTCACGTTATTTGAAAATCTATTGATATTACACCCATCCTCCCCCACCTCCCAAAGGTTCTACTGTTACTGAAGAAGTACAGTTCTGCAGGGTACGGAACTGTATTTATGAGGATGCATTTCCTTCTTTTATGAGCAGCAGCCTCTTTACAGAAAAAATTCAATTCTTTTACTGGACACTTTACTAACTTTCTTTTATTGGTAGACTGGAGCTGATTTTATTAACGTCCTCAGAACAGCAGCAAAAATATTAATTTTTTCTTCACACATATGTCAGAAGAAGTCTTTTGCAACTAATAAAAATAATAGTGGCTCACATACTGAAGCCTACAACTCACCAGTAGTGATTTTTGTCCAAGTTAGAAGAAAATTACCTATATAAAATCTTGGAGCTGCGTAATATGACCGAAAGTAGTCGTTGTTTATGCCTTTTGAAGTTTCTCCAAAGGTATATTTTGAGTTTTGGAGGCTAGTTTCTTATATCAGAGGAAACTACACTTCACAACATTTTCATTTAAATATTTTATGGTAGGGTGTGTTTCTTGACTGAATTTCCAGTGGCAAGTACTGCCTGTAATGTGACTATGGAGACTTTCCCGGCGTATTAGTATATCAAATTCTTGTCGGGTTTCCAGCCGGATCAAACTGTCAGCTGAGCAATATATTTCAGCGGTCTACCTGGTCGCCATCATCAGGTGAGAAAAGCTATGCTGTTCTCGCCGATAACTGATTCCAATCGCAAAGGGCTTCACCTTTATATACATTGGAAATACAACTGCGCATGCGGTAGATACAGTGCGCACGCGCTTAATCATTCCTGCTGCCCCCTGGCGCCACAAGAGTTGTCCGGCCGATGTGGCCGAGCGGTTCTAGGTACTTCAGTCTGGAACCGCGTGAACGCTACGGTCGTTGGTTCGAATCCTGCCTCGGGCATGGATGTGTGTGACGTCCTTAGATTAGTTAGGTTTAAGTAGTTCTAAAGTCTAGGGGGTGATGACCTCAGATGTTAAGTCTCATAGTGCTCAGAGCCATTTGAACCAAAAAGAGTTGCAGCGCTTCCGGTGGTAGATGCTGTTGAAAAAGATGTATCGTTAGAAATTATTATTCATAGCCGGCCGATTCAGATGCCGTTCTTTCTTCATGTCTGATAAAACAGGATTCCACGTTTAATGATATTATCTGCTAGTCTGATTTCAACAGATTCTTTTAAAACACAATCCCAGTACCGAGAAGCATTTGCAACTACTTGCGTCTCACTGTAAAGCATCCCCTGTCCCTCCGAAAGGCAATGCTCAGCCACCGCTGATTTATCTGGTTGTAATAATCGCGTATGGCATTGACGGTACAAAAAGTTTGGCCACTGTAAATTTTCGCGCACTCACACGGTATTTTGTGAACGCGAGACTGCCTCAAACCTAGATCATGTTTGACAGAACCAAGAAGTGCTCGAATTTTAGCTGGTGGACGAAAAACACATCTGATCTCATATTTATTGGAAAGTCTATCTATCTTGGCGGACACATTGCCCAGAATACGGAAGAAAAGCCACAGACGCAAAGGTGTGTCCAGAAGGTTCAGGTAGAGGTCCAAACTCGAAAGCACATCGAATTTGTCCGTCCGTATAGCCGTTATTATTCAACCCGTTCTTAAGATGTTGCAGCTCCTGTTGTACATTTCAGCATCCTTCAGAATCCTGTAAGTTGAAAAGGTGGATGTCAACTGGCAGCATGTAAATACCTGTCGGTATGAGTCGGTTTTCTGTTAACACTGGGTCCAAGAGTTCCGTCTTCTTTTCTATAAACTAGTACATACAAAAAAGGTAAGTTTCTCTCCTTCTCAATTTCCATCGTGAATTTCATTTTCAGATGAAGACAATATATAATAATGTCATGTGACTAGGCCCCGCGGCGGGTAGACCGTTCACCTGGTGCAAGTCTTTCGATTTCACGCCACTTCGGCGACTTGCGCGTCGGTGGGGATGAAATGATGATGATTAGGACAACACAACACTCAGTCCCTGAGCGGAGAAAATCTCCGACCCAGCCGGGAATCGAACCCGGACCCTTAAGATTGACATTCTGTCGCGCTGACCACTCAGCTACCGGGGGCGGACATGAAGACAATTAAAATGGTCCAATAACCAGCGAAAACAGTCTATTCCATGAGGCCAAACAAGATACATATCGTCAACGTATCTCAAAACAAACGAAGGCTTCAAAAAAGATGTTTTCAGGGCCATATCCACAAAGTCCTCCATAAAAAGATTAGCGACTATTAAGGATGAAGGACTCCTCATAGCCACACCGTCGGTTTGTTCAAAATATTTGTCATCGAATAAAAAATAGGTGGACGTCAGAACATGCCGGCAGAGCTTCGTCACTTCCATATCAAGTTTTTCATTAATTAAAATCAATGACTTTTCAAGAGGGACCCGAGTAAAAAGTGACACCACATTAAAACTCAGAAGTAAATCGGAGGGACCAAGATGAAGCAACTTTAAACGGTGAATAAAATCCATGTAGTTGGTAATATGGTGTTCACATTTACCCACATGAGGGCTGAGAACCGAAGCTAAATATTTTGTCAAGTTGTCAGTTGGTGGACCCGAATTAGAAACAATAGTGCGCAATGGGACCCCATCCTTATGGATCTATGGCAAACCGTATAATGTAGGTGGAGCGGCCGCACCAGGACGTAGTTTTTTGATAGTGTCCTCGGGTAAGAAGCTCTTCTTCAGAAGTGAAATCGTAGTCCGTTTTATGCGATCCGTGGGAATCTTCTGTACTATACGATATGACGGATCCTTAAGAAAATTATACATCTTATTCACCTTATCTGCCTTTGAGATTAAAACGGTAGCACTACCTTTGTCTGCTGGTAAAATTAACAATTCTGGGTCCTCTCTGGTGTTGGGATGTTGGGATTGTGTTTTAAAAGAATCTGTTGAAATCAGACTGGCAGATAATATTATTAATCGTGACAGTTGATACCTGCTAAGTAAAACGTGGAATCCTGTTTTATCATACATGATGGAACAACGACATCTGAATCGGCCGGTTATGAATAATCGTTTGTAACGATATAACGTTTTCAACAGCATTCGCACTGTATCTAGCGCATGCGCTATTGTACTTCCGATGCATATAAAGGTGCAGTCATTTGCGGTTGGAATCAGTTATCGGCGAGAGCGGCGTAGCTTTTTTCAGCTGATGATGGCGGCCAGGTGGACCGCTGAAATATTCTACTCAGATGAAAGTCCGATCCGGCTGGAAACCCGACAAGAATTTGATATGCCTGTAATGTAAATTACGACCTACTCATAATACTATGAGTCTCCAAGGCAAACAGTGCAGACTTTGCCACTACCCAGTTGTGGCAATATGTGAGTCACATTTATTTCTCCACTTCCGTAGAACAATTAATATACAACAGTAGCACTGTAAGAGGCAGTCAGATGTATATCAGACAGCTGAAACACAGTAAATAAGTAAGAGTTTTGTTATTTCGAAACCAATCACCACATCTCTTATGTTAAAACATTTATGCTACTGTGAGGTAAGAAGTCAGCGCTTTCATGGACAAATTTATTCGGTATAGAGCCATGACTGTAGGCAGTGCACTTCCTTGTCCAAAGCAAATTGATAGCCATGAATGTCCTTCTTCAGCGTTACAAAAACATGGAAATCGCGGTGCAGGCCCACATGTTGTCATGGGTTTTTCGAGTACAATGCAGAGGTTTTGCTGGGATGCCCGTACACATCCTCCAAACTGTCCTGTCATCTCCCCATGTAATTTTCTTACTTTTGGAGTCGTGAAGGGACATCTTCATAGCCATCGATTTGCTTTTGATGAAGAGGTACTCGACTGCGTACAATCATGGTTGTGTGGACAGCTGCAAACTTGTTTCCCTAAAAGCCTTCGCTATCTTATCCCACTTTCGGATAGCTGTAGTTGCAATTATGTCGAATACTTCTGAAATAATAAACAGTTTCATTTGACTGAAAAGTGTTTATACTCGAATAGGGACTGATTCATTTCTCTCTGACACTATGCTTCTTTTTCTTAAGATATGTGGCATAAGACTGTTTTTACGAACCGATCCTAATTCCGCAATACCCCTATATTATGTCGCTATTTTGCGAAACATGTCCTGAATTGAGAAAAATGTTTCCCCTTCCTGTAATGTAGCATTTTCTTATCATTAGCATTTATTATATTTAGATAGCCCTAAAACAGTCAGACATGAGCTGTCCACCCTGAAGTTATAAATCATAGTTTTAAAGTATATTTCCTGTAAATAGTTTACAATGTTTCGTCAGCAGTTTTTTCCTCCAATATGCTTCTTGTTGCCATTGTATTGTTCCTGTGTAGGAGAATTGCTAGTTTCTTCATAACACCAAATCCCAACATACAGGGTGTCATCTCTCTTACATATCAACCTCTTGCATTAAATACCAGAAGTCTCTGCCGCATACTGGGGTTCCACCCACTGTATAATGCTTTATTTTCTATAAATCAGTGTAGGTGGCGAATTATAACTAGTATGTGTGGTACTGGAATCTTATTTTTTTCCATTCAGTACATCGCGATACAGCTTTGAATCACTAAGAACTTAGCGGAGTGTGCAAGCTGTATCTGAAGTAGTACTACCACATCACAAACCACTTGGATCAGATTATACAACAGATCGCAACAATATTACTCTGCCGGTAAAAAAGTGATGTTTTTAACCCTATGGTAAGCTACCTACGTCAACAGATTGTGTTATTGTCTGTCACCTCTACGTGTAAACACTAAAAGCAGAGTTTTTGGAGGAAATGTTACGATCATGTTGTAATCATAGCGTCATCTAATCTACCACAGGCTGATGCAATATAACTATCCTCTTTTAAGTTGATCCAAATATGAATGGAGAATTACAAATGGATGTTTTCTGCACCTGCCCTAATGTACTGTTAAACACCACTATTTTTCGACAAGCCCAACAACATATGATCACCCTCCTGTAGTATTTATGGCAAATACATATCCCCCTCCCACCATTTCTGTCTGGATTTTTTAAACATACTCTGTTTAAAGTAACCATTACTTACACATCAATAACAGTAGGTTCTTGCTCGTGTAACAATTTGTAATTATCGTTACTAGAAAAGCTTTCCACATTAAACACACTTAAAAGTGTAATTTCTTTAATAAGGACTGGCCTTAGACTATTCAATAGATCGCTTCCTCTTCGTAAAATCTTTAGAATAACGACATGCAGGCTGCCGAAGCCACCTCACGTTGATGCTATATAACCACCTTTTTAAGCACATCGAAAAGGGTTTAGGGGTTAATAAACAGAATTAGTAACATCAGTTGATGATGGTCGCTTGTATACGGTGAAAAGCATATTTTTTTTCCAGGCAGAGTAGTATTGTTAAAATCTGCTGTATCATCTGTTAACAAGTGTGTTGCAGTAGTACTCCTAAGACAGCTTGCACACTCCACTAAGCTAGTAGCGACTCAGTGCATAATCGAGGTGTGTTGCATGTAGAGAAAAATACACGAGTCAATTGCAACACTGTTAAATGGACTGCCTACACCGATTTATCGAAAGAAGCACTGCACAATGAGAGTAGTGGGTATTTGCATCAGAAACTACTGGTTTGTAAGTCAGGTGCTATATACATGAGGGAGACGATACCCCATAGTTGGAGATTTAGTGTCATGACGAAACTATCATTTATCCTACATGGGAGCAATACTGTGGTTGCAAGAGGCAAACGGGGGAACAAATTGTGAGGTGGCACTGCAGACAGTTTCGATAAAACATACTTTTAAGGTACAATTTCTAACTTTGGAGTAGATCGTTCATGTTTGACTATGTGGTTCACTTTTTAAATATATTAAATGCAAGCGATATGGAAGTGTTACATTATTAGCAGGGGAAACATAATGTTTGCTCGGTCCAGACATTCATTCGCCATAATATCATCATTACACAGGGGACATTGCCAAATGAGGTTTGGTTGCGACAGACAATGTCATTTCCAATGTCTAAAGAGAAAGAACAAACGTGTCAAACAGACTTTACCAGCCACTATTAAAGATTTCACGTATAAAACATGTATGTTCTACTACTTCCACAATTTAATTATTCTATAGCAATAGCGACATTGAAATAGCTCACATTTTGCACGTATGTGGGTGTTGTTACGTGTTCAATGGTTAGTGTAGTGTATGCAGTTCCTACCAGTTTTTCTGTACCCTTTAAGTGTTCTGGTGATAAAATGAGGTGATATTGTGACATACAGCCATACACATAGTTTATATTATACTGCAGACATGGGAGATGTGGAAGACATGTAGATGTTTCAGGTATTCCGCATAATTTTCAGATACAAAAAATGGTTCAAATGACTCTGAGCACTTTGACTTCTTTGGTCATCAGTCCCATAGAACTTAGAACTACTTAAACCTAACTAACCTAAGGAAATCAGACACATCCATACCCGAGGCAGGATTCGAACCTGTGACCATGGCGGTCCCGCGGTTCCAGACTGTAGCGCCTAGAACCGCTCGGCCACTCCGGCTGGCTTGCAGATACACGGTCACAAGTACTATAGTAGAATTAGCTGAAAATGCTGTATAGTTAAATAAGACAAAAGGATGTAGAGCTCGTTTTTTTATTAAAGTGAGGCCTCAGCATTCAATAATGAAAGAGGAAATATCTTAATATTGCAACTCTTAATATGAACTTAGTACATCCATCGAAAATACTGACTGGTACTACATAGCTCAGTTTCGTCCATTGACAAGTGTGTTATGTGATGCTGGGAGTAGCACATCAGATGCAAGTTTTACTCTAAGCTAAGCCGTATCGGGGTTTGTTGCACAAAAAATGTCTGTAACACACCGATTATAATTCGTTGCTAACAACCATATGCCACATTACAATTATATATATATATATATATATATATATATATATATATATATATATATATATATATATATATATTTTGCGGCGCGGAACGCTACTTTTTACAGCCCTGCCAGTGTCCAGCAATCTAGCTAAAAACAGAGTAGTAAATACTAGACCACTACTGTCTATTGCAGGTCGCAAGATACATAGAATTGTCCGGTAAATGGGATGTGGCTAGCTACTGAAATAAAAGTTTTGACTTGGCAATGCAAATTTTCAGGTATATTCTTACGATAAAGATCACAGTTAATACTGCCTAGTCCGTACTAAGTGGCAACACAATGTAAAGTTCACACGCACACCACAATCACACACGTAGCCAGTTTACGGTATTTACACCCGTTACCAAAGTTAATAGAGTTCACTGGATCGTTTAGTTATGAAAATGATCGCTCAAATGTTGTGCACTCTGCTCTACACGTAATACCTATTCCAGTCTTAGATCGCACAACACACCACGTGGTTTTAACTAACAGTCAAAAGCAATAATTTTGATATCCCGTCCGAAATTCCACACGACTTCCACTATACTGTTCACTTAAATACACTTTGTACTACTTCGCGAACTCGTAATCAGCATTTTTCCCCGATTTTACAGTACTTTCGTCGGAGCTGCTTTCAATGAGAAGTTACTACACTCATGGAAATTGAAATAAGAACACCGTGAATTCATTGTCCCAGGAAGGGGAAACTTTACTGACACATTCCTGGGGTCAGATACATCACATGATCACACTGACAGAACCACAGGCACATAGACACAGGCAACAGAGCATGCACAATGTCGGCACTAGTACAGTGTATATCCACCTTTCGCAGCAATGCAGAATGCTATTCTCCCATGGAGACGATCGTAGAGATGCTGGATGTAGTCCTGTGGAACGGCTTGCCATGCCATTTCCACCTGGCGCCTCAGTTGGACCAGCGTTCGTGCTGGACGTGCAGACCGCGTGAGACGACGCTTCATCCAGTCCCAAACATGCTCAATGGGGGACAGATCCGGAGATCTTGCTGGCCAGGGTAGTTGACTTACACCTTCTAGAGCACGTTGGGTGGCACGGGATACATGCGGACGTCCATTGTCCTGTTGGAACAGCAAGTTCCCTTGCCGGTCTAGGAATGGTAGAACGATGGGTTCGATGACGGTTTGGATGTACCGTGCACTATTCAGTGTCCCCTCGACGATCACCAGTGGTGTACGGCCAGTGTAGGAGATCGCTCCCCACACCATGATGCCGGGTGTTGGCCCTGTGTGCCTCGGTCGTATGCAGTCCTGATTGTGGCGCTCACCTGCACGGCGCCAAACACGCATACGACCATCATTGGCACCAAGGCAGAAGCGACTCTCATCGCTGAAGACGACACGTCTCCATTCGTCCCTCCATTCACGCCTGTCGCGACACCACTGGAGGCGGGCTGCACGATGCGGAAGACGGCCTAACGGTGTGCGGGACCGTAGCCCAGCTTCATGGAGACGGCTGCGAATGGTCCTCGCCGATACCCCAGGAGCAACAGTGTCCCTAATTTGCTGGGAAGTGGCAGTGCGATCCCCTACGGCACTGCGTAGGATCCTACGGTCTTGGCGTGCATCCGTGCGTCGCTGCGGTCCGGTCCCAGGTCGACGGGCACGTGCACCTTCCGCCGACCACTGGCGACAACATCGATGTACTGTGGAGACCTCACGCCCTACGTGTTGAGCAATTCGGCGGTACGTCCACCCGGCCTCCCGCATGCCCACTATACGCCCTCGCTCAAAGTCCGTCAACTGCACATACGGTTCACGTCCATGCTGTCGCGGCATGCTACCAGTGTTAAAGACTGCGATGGAGCTCCGTATGCCACGGCAAACTGGCTGACACTGACGGCGGCGGTGCACAAATACTGCGCAGCTAGCGCCATTCGACGGCCAACACCGCGGTTCCTGGTGTGTCCGCTGTGCCGTGCGTGTGATCATTGCTTGTACAGCCCTCTCGCAGTGTCCGGAGCAAGTATGGTGGGTCTGACACACCGGTGTCAATGTGTTCTTTTTTCCATTTCCAGGAGTGTAGTTCGAACCCTCGGCCCCGACCCCCCTAGATGACACCAAAGGCTTTGTTCCCAGCATAGATTGGCGCGAGTCTGCATTTTTCTGATTGGCTGATATCACAAACAGCAAATCAGATTGCAGGATTATCCCGCGCTAACCCGCGCTTTACATCAATGACCAATCATAGTAAAACATTTCTTTCTATGGCAATTGCTAAATATATAAATTTAGAAAAGTATCAAATACAAAATTACTCCTTCTGAAATTACCGATTAATTTGTGTTCTACTCACGATTTATTAGTACCATAAACTGACTGCACATTTACTTATAGTAAATCGTCTGTATAGCTTAACTGGTACTTCATGGCTAAACAAATCAATTTTCATTTACATCTGTTCTTCTTCACTCATAAAACACTCACACTGATAATTACTACACATATAAAACAATTATAATTATGTAAATACATTAAATATTAATCAAACATAACTTTACAACATTGTTTTGACTACGACTGCTAGCTCTGTTCATCAGTTGCTGACCTCTGCCGCCTACTAGTACAACTACGTGCAGCTCTGTAACTCAGGTCCGTGTCAGCTGGTGACATCTGTCGATGACTCATGCCTATAACGATATCGTCCTAACAAGTGACAGGAGCGATGCGAAGGCACTACACCTCACACCCCCTGTAATTATTAAAATGGTTGAAAACAACTTTTTATAATTTTACTACATCGCAACCGTCTCCTTACTCTCAAAACAAATGTGAAATTTGAAAATTACTAATCTACGTTGCAGAATTCTTACTTCGGACTTGGCATTCTAGCCTAACTAAGTCTGATATTTTACAAAACTTTTTGATTTTTTTTATAAAGCTTTACAACAGAACTAATTAATTTTTCCTTCAAAACCTAACTTTCCACAAATTGTGACTTTACATAAAATAGTTCTTGTCCATTACAATTAAATTTTTCGCCTTTTACCTCCTTTTATTTACATGAACTCAATATTTCATTGAATCTCCACCTGCACTTTGATTGGGGTCCTGGTGTAATTTTGAAATCACTCCTACCTTACATGTTGCACTGCATAAGAGTCCTCTACCTCACAATTTTTCTCTTAGC
Organism: Schistocerca cancellata; assembly: GCF_023864275.1. Lineage (NCBI taxonomy): Eukaryota > Metazoa > Arthropoda > Insecta > Orthoptera > Acrididae > Schistocerca > Schistocerca cancellata. The sequence goes on from NC_064631.1 coordinate 411,641,080, forward strand.
ATGTCACAACAACTTGGTTCGTTGGCGTCCATAACACTGCACATTGGTCCACTCCCAGGCCAGTCCTTATTGTACAGTGGTTTTACTTACAAAACATAGTTTCGTCTAAGACTACCAATATACATAACCATCTCAACACATATTATAAAATTGTTCTCCCTATGCTATACTCTTTAATTAATTATATTTTAACTATTCAAAGCAAATTAGCAGAACATGTAACTCTTAAACTGCAAGAAACTTTGCATTTTATTTTAAAGTGTTTCAATACTTCATCTATATCTACATCTACATTTATACTCCGCAAGCCACCCAACGGTGTGTGGCGGAGGGCACTTTACGTGCCACTGTCATTATCTCCCTTTCCTGTTCCAGTCGCGTATGGTTCGCGGGAAGAACGACTGTCTGAAAGCCTCTGTGCGCGCTCTAATCTCTCTAATTTTACATTCGTGATCTCCTCGGGAGGTATAAGTAGGGGGAAGCAATATATTCGATACCTCATCCAGAAACGCACCCTCTCGAAACCTGGCGAGCAAGCTACACCGCGATGCAGAGCGCCTCTCTTGCAGAGTCTGCCACTTGAGTTTGTTAAACATCTCCGTAACGCTATCACGGTTACCAAATAACCCTGTGACGAAACGCGCCGCTCTTCTTTGGATCTTCTCTATCTCCTCCGTCAACCCGATCTGGTACGGATCCCACACTGATGAGCAATACTCAAGTATAGGTCGAACGAGTGTTTTGTAAGCCACCTCCTTTGTTGATGGACTACATTTTCTAAGGACTCTCCCAATGAATCTCAACCTGGTACCCGCCTTACCAACAATTAATTTTATATGATCATTCCACTTCAAATCGTTCCGCACGCATACTCCCAGATATTTTACAGAAGTAACTGCTACCAGTGTTTGTTCCGCTATCATATAATCATACAATAAAGGATCCTTCTTTCTATGTATTCGCAATACATTACATTTGTCTATGTTAAGGGTCAGTTGCCACTCCCTGCACCAAGTGCCTATCCGCTGCAGATCTTCCTGCATTTCGCTACAATTTTCTAATGCTGCAACTTCTCTGTATACTACAGCATCATCCGCGAAAAGCCGCATGGAACTTCCGACACTATCTACTAGGTCATTTATATATATTGTGAAAAGCAATGGTCCCATAACACTCCCCTGTGGCACGCCAGAGGTTACTTTAACGTCTGTAGATGTCTCTCCATTGAGAACAACATGCTGTGTTCTGTTTGCTAAAAACTCTTCAATCCAGCCACACAGCTGGTCTGATATTCCGTAGGCTCTTACTTTGTTTATCAGGCGACAGTGCGGAACTGTATCGAACGCCTTCCGGAAGTCAAGGAAAATGGCATCTACCTGGGAGCCTGTATCTAATATTTTCTGGGTCTCATGAACAAATAAAGCGAGTTGGGTTTCACACGATCGCTGTTTCCGGAATCCATGTTGATTCCTACATAGTAGATTCTGAGTTTCCAAAAACGACATGATACTCGAGCAAAAGACATGTTCTAAAATTCTACAACAGATCGACGTCAGAGAGATAGGTCTATAGTTTTGCGCATCTGCTCGACGACCCTTCTTGAAGACTGGGACTACCTGTGCTCTTTTCCAATCATTTGGAACCTTCTGTTCCTCTAGAGACTTGCGGTACACGGCTGTTAGAAGGGGGGCAAGTTCTTTCGCGTACTCTGTGTAGAATCGAATTGGTATCCCGTCAGGTCCAGTGGACTTTCCTCTGTTGAGTGATTCCAGTTGCTTTTCTATTCCTTGGACACTTATTTCAATGTCAGCCATTTTTTCGTTGGTGCGAGGATTTAGAGAAGGAACTGCAGTGCGGTCTTCCTCTGTGAAACAGCTTTGGAAAAAGGTGTTTAGTATTTCAGCTTTACGCTTGTCATCCTCTGTTTCAATGCCATCATCATCCCGGAGTTTCTGGACATGATGTTTCGAGCCACTTACTGATTTAACGTAAGACCAGAACTTCCTAGGATTTTCTGTCAAGTCGGTACCTAGTATTTTACTTTCGAATTCACTGAACGCTTCACGCATAGCCCTCCTTACGCTAACTTTGACATCGTTTAGCTTCTGTTTGTCTGAGAGGTTTTGGCTGCGTTTAAACTTGGAGTGAAGCTCTCTTTGCTTTTGCAGTAGTTTCCTAACTTTGTTGTTGTACCACGGTGGGTTTTTCCCGTCCCTCACAGTTTTGCTCGGCACGTACCTGTCTAAAACGCATTTTACGATTGCCTTGAACTTTTTCCATAAACACTCAACATTGTCAGTGTCGGAACAGAAATTTTCGTTTTGATCTGTTAGGTAGTCTGAAATCTGCCTTCTATTACTCTTGCTAAACAGATAAACCTTCCTCCCTTTTTTTATATTCCTATTAACTTCCATATTCAGGGATGCTGCAACGGCCTTATGATCACTGATTCCCTGTTCTGCACTTACAGAGTCGAAAAGTTCGGGTCTGTTTGTTATCAGTAGGTCCAAGATGTTATCTCCACGAGTCGGTTCTCTGTTTAATTGCTCGAGGTAATTTTCGGATAGTGCACTCAGTATAATGTCACTCGATGCTCTGTCCCTACCACCCGTCCTAAACATCTGAGTGTCCCAGTCTATATCTGGTAAATTGAAATCTCCACCTAAGACCATAACATGCTGAGAAAATTTATGTGAAATGTATACCAAATTTTCTCTCAGTTGTTCTGCCACTAATTCTGCTGAGTCGGGGGGTCGGTAAAAGGAGCCAATTATTAACCTAGCTCGGTTGTTGAGTGTAACCTCCACCCATAATAATTCACAGGAACTATCCACTTCTACTTCACTACTTCACTACTTCACTTCAGGAAAATTATGCGTTGCTATTGAAGGCATACAATGAAAACACTTAATTAGGTTAAATTCTGATTATTCTCTATCCACTAAATCTTTTCTCAAAACTTGACAACTACGGCAAAGTCTTTATGACAGCTTTTCCAGGTTCTATAAATTCGCTTAACTTTATGATTTCTTCTTCAAAAATTTTAAGAAGTCTTTTACAATAGCAAATAATACACAAAATTCAAAATTTGAGCATGACTTCAAAATCACATAACTATTTACAAAATCCATTATATATGCTCCTTCACTCTTACCTTTCATACCTGGTAGCAGTAGTATTAGTAATATTTTGGTTGTCGTCTCTGTCGGTTTATTTTATTATTCACATCTGGTAAAGTTCATGTCATTTTTGGGATAGATTCATTTTCCATTATGTCCATGCATCTTCATGCAAATCATCTTACTGGCTTTCCATTAGTAATCAGATGCTAACTAACACCTTTTTTCTTTTCAAACATCAACTTTTGTAACAACCATCCACAATTCCTTTACCATTTTCCAACAGGATAACACTCCCTTCTACAACAAGTTATGCCCTTCCTCCTCATTACTCTCAGCCCTTTTATTATACTCTATGATTAGTCATCTCTGTTACTTCTCTCACTACTACTTCAAAACGTATACCTTCATATACAACATGACAACACCTCACTACTGCAAAATCACCATAACGCATCATTTTATTTTTCAAATTATATCCGCCTGTCTCATTACTCTAGCTTTCTCAACTCCTCTTTCCACACATACTTTACTCGCACTGTTACCACTATTCATCACAACAACACCCCCTGCTACTCCTTCTCATATCCAATAAAGTGAAGAATATGAAAGATGACAGATAAGTTCATGAAGATAGAAGAGGAAGACTGACAACACGAAAAGAAAGTGAAGCAGTATTGTCAATAACTCGAGCACTTGGTGATCGTTGGTCACCTAGCATTGCAAAGAGTACTACGCCCTCTGAGGTTTTAGTACCCTCAGTTCCTATTCTACATGCACATATCTTTTCAGGTCAATAATATTCCGCAATCCCAACAACTTTTCTGATTTCCAATATGCCAACCTATATGCATGTGGGTGCGGCTTTTCAATAACTCTGAACGGACCCATGTACTCGTCGGTAAACTTTTTAGTTTCTGAAGTTATCTTTTTGAACATTTCTCTGGTTTTAACAAGAACTAGGTCTCCTATCTTAAAGCTTGTAGGTGGTGCCCTTGCATCATGCCCCCTCTTTTGCTCTAATGCTTTCTTCTTTATGTTCTCTCGAGCTACAGTTTCTTTCTGATCCTCGGCTAAATCAACGATAGCTGGAAATTCCACAACATCGAAAAAAAAGTAATTAGGTCTTACACCACACATCATTTCACAAGGAGCAAAACCTGTTGCCTCATGCTTTAGATGGTTTATCACTTCCTCAAAATATTCTAAATATTGTGTCCATGCAGTATGCTTTCTGTGGCAATACGTTCGACACAGTCTGTTGAGTTCCTTCGTAATTCGCTCACACATATTCCCCTCAGGACAGTATGCCAAAATTTTAATATGTTCAATATTTTTACTTTCCAAACATTCTTTAAAACTTTTTGACACAAACTGCGGACCATTGTCCGATAATATTGCTTTTGGTACCCCTATTGTAAAAAAATAGCCTTTCTGCAATTTCCTCACTAATACCTTTGCATTTGCTTTCCTAATTGGATAGAACTTCACAAATTTCGTAAACCCATCTACCAAAACGAACGCATACTCACACCCCCCTCTATATACAGGCAATGGTCCAAAAAGTTCCACCGCGACTAGATCAAGTCTATTCTGAGGCTCTACCGAGTATATTTTGCCTTGCACAATTCTGTTATTGGCTCGAACTTTCTGACATCGGTCACACATTTCTACTCTCCTCTGTACTCGACGCCACATGTTATTAAATATTACTGTCTCACTCACCTTTTCTATGCACTTCTTTGCCCCATACTGTCCAAACTTTTTATGTACATAGTCAATAAGTAGGTCTACATGCTGCCCAGGAAAGCAAATTTTCCACTAACTGTCGCTATTCTTCTTTCTCCTAAACAGAATGCCCTTATGTATTTGGTAGTATTCGGCTACTTTAGGGTGTGCAGAATCACCCAATTAACTCTTTACCATCTTGATATTGTCATCTTGATTCTGCTCCCTTCGTAAATTTTTACAAATCTTTTTCAACTGTCGTTCCTCATCTATTTTCATCATAACTGCAAAATTACATACCCCTGCCTTACTCACAATTGGACTTTCACTTTCTTCCTCATTCTCCACATTTCTAGATAATGCATCTGCTACCACATTTTCAGATCCTTTTATATATCTAATTTCTATGTCAAATTGCTGTACATACATTGCCCACAGGGTTAGTCTCTGGTGCTTAAGTTTACCAGTCTGCTAGTAAGTCAAAGCCCTGTGATCGCTATGTACAGTCACTTTATGTCCCAACAAACACTGTTGAAACTTATGTAAACCGAAAACAATAGCTAAGGCTTCTTGTTCTGAAATGCAACAATTTTTCTCAGACTGCTGTAAGGACCTACTTGCAAACGCTATAGTCTTGTGGATTTCTTCTTCTGCCTCTGTATCCACTTGAAATAACTCAACAGCAATTCCATACCCACATGCATCCGCTACTAAATAAAACGGTTTTGTAAAGTCTGGGTGGTGTAGTACTTCACTATTACATAACGCTGCTTTCAATTCTTCGAATGCTGACTGACGCTCAGCTGTCCATTTGTACGGTATATTTTTCTTTAAAAGGTTCCTTAAACATGGAGTATTAAACAGTTGACCTGGCACAAGACGACGATAAAAGCCAAATAATCCGTACATACCCTTCAAATCTCCTCTATTAGTAGGGGCCTTCTGTTCCCTAATGGCTTCCATTTCTCCAGGATCTCGAATTATTCCTTCCCTACTAATAACATGTCCTAAAAACTTCAACTCTTTCTTCACAAATTCTGTCTTGTCCAACTTCAATTTCATTCCCCCTTTTTCAATAGCTTCTAAAACCTTGTCTATCAGCATGCAATGTTCATACCAAGTAGATGTGGAAATCAGCATTTCATCAACATATACTGTAATTTTTCTAAGCAGCTCATCACCTAAAACCTGTGACATTGCTCTAATAAAAACAAACACTTATATTTTATCCGAAAGGAACGACTTTGTACTGATAACACCGGCCTTCAAACAAGAATGCTGTGTACTTCCTTGATTATTTAGCCACAGGCAAGTTCCGGTATCCACAAGTTACGTCCATTGATGTAAAGAATTTAGCTCCCTTAAATTTTTGCAGCAGTTCGTCAATGTTTTCGGGTCGGTCACTTTCCGGTAAAACGACCTTATTTAAAGCTCTCGCTTCTAGTACCAACCTAACTGACTTATCCTTCTTGATCACCACAACTAATGGATTGTTAAATACACCTACTGCTTTCTCTATTATTCCCCATTTCAGCATGCTCTGTATTAAATCCCTCACAGCTTCTTTATTTTTCAGCAATTGGTATTGGTTTCATAAAATATTGTGTACCTTCTATAACACTCAAGTAACACTCATAGTCTCTTACCAAGCCTGGCTGATCGGATAAAACTTTTTTTATGTTTGAGTAAGACATCTTTCAGCTCCCCTTTTTGAGTTTCGTCTAAACCTTGAATATCTCTAACTTTTTGCTCTATTTTATTCTCTACTAATAGCATTTCATCAGGATCTACCTCCACTTCTTCCCCATGTTCGTTATACCCATCCAGATGTGTTCTCTTCCTACAATACCTAATCGGAATCTGCTCACCTTCCCTCTTTTTAAGCTTTCTTTTCTTAGAGAAAGGCACTATAATGTTTTCCCCACTCACTTCCAGGCTTATTCTATCATTTTCAAGGTCCAGCCTCCACTTGTACTCCATTGAGAAATCAATTCCCACTAACATATCAATACTTAAGCCCTCAATAACTAGAAAGTTATGATACAACTGGTTACCATTTATAGTGATAGGCAACATCACTTCATACTTTACATGCTTCTTCACTTTTCCTGTGGCTACAATTATCTGGATTCCCATGACAGGGATAATTACTAGCTCCCTTTTATTAGGCAAAGCATCTAACCATTGCTGACTAACAGCACACAAATCACTGCCACTATCAGCTACGCACTGTACTTCTTCCCCTTGCACTAACAGATTGATTACTGGTCGAACTTTCTTTTCTTCCTTAACAGTGACTTCATCCCCCTCAAGCAAGTCGTGTACAATTTTACGCCTTTCGAAACCTTCCTTGTGCCCAGAGATTATACAAATATCTACAGGATTGCTTTCACTACTCTCCCTTACTACATTCTATAGCCTATACACTATGGATAGATTAAAACAATTCTGCAAATCTGCAGCTCCCTTTTCTACAGTAATTAGTTTCTCCACTGATTCTTCTACCTCATTTTCTCCTTCTACATTATTTTTTCTCAGCTGATCCCCTTTCTGGTCATCACCGGCATGAAATGCTTCCATAGCTTCCTCCAAGTCCCTATTTACTGACATCAATAATTCTTCTACCCACTTCTCATCTAGCTCCTGCAATCCTTGTATATTCGTATCTCCTCCTTCTTTCTGGCAAGATTCCTCATTCGCTCTACTGTACACTTCTCCCTCACTGCTAGATTTTACATCACTTTCAACATCTTTTCCCACCAAACAACCTGCAGCACGGTGCTCCTTTTGCCTTCTCCCATCTACGTAGTCACCTTGTAACATGCCTATTCTATCATCCTTCGCTTTACTACTTTCAATTGTATCATTATTTTCAATAATTTGGACTTCACTTACTTTATTCTTATTGTATACAAAAGGTATGGCCAGCGGATTCAAATTACTGATATCCGTTCTGCAAATGCCAGACTCTTCACAGACGGGATCTAGTTTCCCGTGCCCTGTGATTCTGCTTCATCTCTGCCTCGCACCCCCACCTGATCTCTCTCCTGAAAATTATCATCATCATGAATTGGCGATCACGATCTGTAAGTGTGCCCCTGATCATTATCAATTGTCCTTGGAACTGGAGCATAGCGCCAACCCCTTCCTCTCCTTCGTCGGCTATTATGCGACACACCCATTCTGTTTACATTAACATTCTGACCTCTCTCAACTGTATTCTGAGGCCTAAAACTACGATTAGTCTCTCCTCTTCCTGCATAAGCTTCTCCACCCTTTCCAAATAGCTAATAAACTTATCAATATTGTCCCTAGGAGCAGCAACTATTTTATTTCTCCAGCTTAGAGGCAACTTTCCATCTAACCCCATAATTACTTGCTCAGGCTCTAATTTGTTCGTCAAATATGACAAATTAGTCGCCCATCTTAAAGCAATTCTTTTTATATTCTCTTTCCTGGGATTGAACTTTTCCCCAGCTCAGAAACTCTTTTGCAATTCTATTTGCTTTGTCTTGCCCCAATAATCTTTGAAAAACGCTTCTTTAAACTGCTCTAACGTCTCATATTGTTCTGTTGCAGTCGTTCCCCATATCCTAGCCTCACCCAAAAACTTCGATGTTACGAAACCAGTCTTCTGTCTGTCACTCCACAAACTAGGTAAAACATTTACAAAATCGTTCCAGAACTCTTTCGGATGAACATTTCCAGCTGGATCAAAACGAAGAAACTGTCTGTTTGTAGTATAGTACACTTCATCAGTTTCCGTCACCATACTATGTTTCACACCGTTAGCACCTAATCTAATATAACGTTCCACTTTGTTTAGTCTACTGTCATGCTCATTTAATTTAAGGGTTATTTGTTCAGTTTTGTTAGCAATTTGTTCTACACCACTCATAACCGCATTCACTCGTTCAGACACAACTTTAACACTGCTTAAACAATTTTCATTCACAGAATCAATTTTTTTATTTAAATTTCCATGTGCAGTTTCACTTATAGATTCTACTGATGTCAGATTTGATTTCACTTGACCTACTTCTTTTCTTATCTGACCTGTATTCTGTTTGCTTCCAATAGCAACCTTGCTAACCAGCTCTGTTATTTCACTTTTTAAATTTTCTGAAGACTTTTTACACCTACTTTCTGCATCAGAAATTCTCTTATTTACATGAGTATCAAACACCTGCAAATCCGTCATCCACATCTTCTTAAGATCAACAGCCGGTTGCTCTATTTTCTCATTAATTTCAGTCTTAAACTGTTTCAGATCATTAGCTAGCTTGATAATACTACCAGACTGTTGTTCAAATTTCTGATCTAACTTCCCAAAATTTTGTTTACCTCAGTGAAATTCTGATTAATAGTACTGAAATTCTGATTCTCATTCGTCATTAAAGCTGCAAACATATGTTGCAAATTTACTGGTTTGTTTTCCTGCTGTACAATTTTTGTTCAGCTAATTGTACAGGCCCATTACCAAATTTGGTATCTGTTCTGTCAGCCTCCTCACTCACATTAACACTACTGACATCAAACAAACTATTAATATTGAAATCATTCCACTGACTATCATCAAGATTTAAACTGTCACTCATACTAGAATCGGTCGGAACATTATGTTCCACTTCCATCTTTACAAGTGGAGATATCTGAGGCACATCGTTACTTAATACCTCCATATGAACGGTATCCCCTACTTACATTTGTTCAGGAGTACTTGCCTGACTAGCACTCACATCAAACTAACTTACATCGCCCTCACTCACAATCACAGAATTATCATTCCCATCCATAAAAGTAAGTCTGTTTACATATGCAAATAATACACTATATAAAGTTAGCTTATATTTCTTTCTCCGACGTCGTCGCAGCGTGTGGAAAACAACTATCTGCCTTTCTCTCCGCGGTGTATCAGATTCAGGGCACCACGTGCTGCCACTGCGATGGAAGCTGCTGCGCCTTGCTGTCTGCTTACTGTGCCATCTGTTGCTCAGCGGACCAATTCTACGCTGCGCCCTCAGTCCCGTAGCATCCAGTTCGCTATAAAATCTCCGTTCCACAGGTTCTCTCCTCGTTGCATCTCAAAACCTATGTTCGTCTTCACAGCAATATCTCACTCGCACGTACAGTCACTTGTGCAAAGTTGCTTATTGACCATTCCTCGCGATCACGAATTCTGTTCCTACAGCTTTATACACTCCTGGAAATTGAAATAAGAACACCGTGAATTCATTGTCCCAGGAAGGGGAAACTTTATTGACACATTCCTGGGGTCAGATACATCACATGATCACACTGACAGAACCACAGGCACATAGACACAGGCAATAGAGCATGCACAATGTCAGCACTAGTACAGTGTATATCCACCTTTCGCAGCAATGCAGGCTGCTATTCTCCCATGGAGACAATCGTATAGATGCTGGATGTAGTCCTGTGGAACGGCTTGCCATGCCATTTCCACCTGGCGCCTCAGTTGGACCAGCGTTCGTGCTGGACGTGCAGACCGCGTGAGACGACGCTTCATCCAGTCCCAAACATGCTCAATGGGGGACAGATCCGGAGATCTTGCTGGCCAGGGTAGTTGACTTACACCTTCTAGAGCACGTTGGGTGGCACGGGATACATGCGGACGTCCATTGTCCTGTTGGAACAGAAAGTTCCCTTGCCGGTCTAGGAATGGTAGAACGATGGGTTCGATGACGGTTTGGATGTACCGTGCACTATTCAGTGTCCCCTCGACGATCACCAGTGGTGTACGGCCAGTGTAGGAGATCGCTCCCCACACCATGATGCCGGGTGTTGGCCCTGTGTGCCTCGGTCGTATGCAGTCCTGATTGTGGCGCTCACCTGCACGGCGCCAAACACGCATACGACCATCATTGGCACCAAGGCAGAAGCGACTCTCATCGCTGAAGACGACACGTCTCCATTCGTCCCTCCATTCACGCCTGTCGCGACACCACTGGAGGCAGGCTGCACGATGTTGGGGCGTGAGCGGAAGACGGCCTAACGGTGTGCGGGACCGTAGCCCAGCTTCATGGAGACGGTTGCGAATGGTCCTCGTCGATACCCCAGGAGCAACAGTGTCCCTAATTTGCTGGGAAGTGGCGGTGCGGTCCCCTACGGCACTGCGTAGGATCCTACGGTCTTGGCGTGCATCCGTGCGTCGCTGCGGTCCGGTCCCAGGTCGACGGGCACGTGCACCTTCCGCCGACCACTGGCGACAACATCGATGTACTGTGGAGACCTCACGCCCCACGTGTTGAGCAATTCGGCGGTACGTCCACCCGGCCTCCCGCATGCCCACTATACGCCCTCGCTCAAAGTCCGTCAACTGCACATACGGTTCACGTCCACGCTGTCGCGGCATGCTACCAGTGTTAAAGACTGCGATGGAGCTCCGTATGCCACGGCAAACTGGCTGACACTGACGGCGGCGGTGCACAAATGCTGCGCAGCTAGCGCCATTCGACGGCCAACACCGCGGTTCCTGGTGTGTCCGCTGTGCCGTGCGTGTGATCATTGCTTGTACAGCCCTCTCGCAGTGTCCGGAGCAAGTATGGTGGGTCTGACACACCAGTGTCAATGTGTTCTTTTTTCCATTTCCAGGAGTGTAGTTTCCCAGCCGATGCACAATGTGCCGTGTGGCACGCTACTTTTTACTGCCCTGCCAGTGTCCAGCAATGTTCATTTGTCTAGCTAAAAGCTGTTGTAGAAAATACTAGACCACTACTGTCTCTTGCAGGTCGCAACATACATAGAATTGTCTGGTAAACTGGATGTGGCTAGCTACTGAAATAAAAGTTTTAACTTGGCAATGTAAATTATCAGATGTATTTTTACGATAAAGATCACAGTTAATACTGCCTAGTCCCTACTAAGTGGCAACACAATGTAAAGTTCACACGCACACCGCAATCACACACGTAGCCCGTTTATGGTATTTACACCCGTTAGCGAAGTTAATAGAGTTCACTGGATCGTTTAGTTATGAAAATGCTCGCTCAAATGTTGTGCACTCTGCTCTACACGTAATACCTGTTCCAGTCTTAGATCGCACAACACGCCACGTGGTTTTAACTAACAGTCAAAAGCAATAATTTTGATATTCCGTCCGAAATTCCACACGACTTCCACTATACTGTTCACTTAAATACACTTTGTACTACTTTTCGAACTCGTAACTAGCACTTTTCCGCGATTTTGCAGTACTTTCGTCGGAGCTGCTTTCAATGAGATGTTACTAGTTCGAACCCTCAGCCCCGACCCCCATAGATGACAACAAAGGCTTTGTTCCCAGCATAGATTTTCGCGAGCCTGCATTTTTCTGATTGGCTGATATCACAAACAGCAAATCAGGTTGCAGTATTATCCCGCGCTAACCCGCGCCTTACTTTTATGACCAATCATAGTAAAACATTTCTTTCTATGGCAATTGCTAAATAAATAAATTTAGAAAAGTATCTAATATAAAATTATTCCTTCTGAAATTACCGATTATTTTATGTTCTATTCACAATTTATTAGTACCGTAAATTGACCGTACATTTAATTGTAGTGAATCCCCTGTATATTTTAACTGGTACTTCGTGAATAAACAATACAATTTTCATTTACTTCTGCTCTTCTTCACTCATAAAACACACTGGCAATTACTACACATATAAAACAATTATAATTATGCAAATACATTAAATATTAATCAAACATAACTTCACAACATTGTTTTGACTACGACTGCTAGCACTGTCTGTCAACTGGTGACCTCTGCCGCCTACTAGTACAACTACGTGCAGCTCTGTAACTCAGGTCCATGTCAGCTGGTGACATCTGTCGATGATTCATGCCTATAACGATATCGTCCTGACAAGTGACAGGAGCGATGTGAAGGCGCTATATAATGTGTGTGTGTGCATTACATATGTAAGAGATCCTAATAGGGTAGGAAGGCGATAAAAAAATCTAACGTGTATGTAAAATTACATAGGGCATTCATTAAACAAACTATACAATGCTGTCAATTAAGATTTTTCAGGAGTATGGAAAGGAGGTGATATTACATTAGGCAGTGTATTTTTAGGTTACATGGGGGTATGCTTCCCTAAAGTCATCAGAACACTCTGTCAGTTAGTCAGTCAGTCAGTGTTTTCTGTGTGATACGACAATCATCGAAAAAAAAACATTGCAGGTAGACTGGGTTTCTGCTGAACGTATCACTCTACTGTGCAAGGTCGTAGATGATGTTCATATCTACACGAATATAGCAAATTGCATAGGATGGATGACAGATGAAGGGATTTCAACGCAAGAAAGAGGCAAAGAGACACCCAGCTGTCCTAATACACAACTGTTGATGAATTTCTGGTAGCTGTAACAACCGTAAAGACCTATGATTAACGGTCCAGCTGGACCTACTCTTATATTGTAAAAATCACATAGGACAAATAGTAGGAAACCTGTGTGCTAGGCTGATGGGAATCGTATCCAAGGATTAAAAGCAGCTCCCCAAGCACTTATTTGGTCGATTTACTATAATATTGGCCATCAGCCTGAGACCACTGTTCGCTTGGATTATTGAAAGAGTCAGACAAGAACTAACGAAGAACAGCACGTCTCGTCATGGGATCGTTATGGGCATGATCCTAAAGATACTCGAGAGCCGGTCAGTGGAAGAGAGATTATGTGTATAACAGAGAGATTTACTGTTGCCAAAATCAGGGGCTATATGTTCTGGTCAGTTTATATCTTCCGAACACAAAATGAGCACAAACGGAGCAATTACAGATAATACAGGACTTTTTACTGATAAACATTCTTTCCACGTGAATGGAGCATGGACATGACTTAAATGTAAGGTATATTCTTCGACACACACTGCAAGATAGTGTACTGGGGCTACACATTTGATTTTAGGTGTAGACACATGCATAATTCGCGAAATAGCTGTGGATATTCAAAGAACTTTTAGCTGGACCTATGTGTAGGATGTCATCTACAGGTTCTAAACTACAATTGGGGTCCATCTTCGTAAATATGTGTTTGACATGTATAATTACAGGTGCAGCAGTGCGGCCTATTTTATCGTTTCTCTGTAAAAACTATTAAGCCATCTTTCGCTACATTTCGTTATTATCATGTGTTCCATTAAAACTACAGTTTCCATGAATTTATTTTTACGCGCCAGTAGTTTAAATACCTGTTCTAGGGAAGCTATTGTCACCAAACTGCGTCAGAGAATATGAAATTGATTGTTGCTATTCCATACTTATTAACAAAGAAGCACTATAAACTGTTCCTGTTCGTACAGATGAACTTATTCAACCGATCTTAAAATTTTACGTTCTCCGCAGGAGACGAAATTCTCTTGCGTTCTATTGCACTGTTTCTGAAAACAGTAACTACCATAAAATAGCTAGAAGTTACTAATCTAAAGTGGACAGAGCACACAAAGGAAAAGTACGTTCCAGACTGGCAGAAATGTTATTCATCTGCGAGGGAAGTGGTCTTTACAAAACACTACTGTGACTGTTAAAATCGTGTTACCTAATTGGTGGCGGCTGACCTGTGAAGCTGTTATGTCTATTGACAATGGTAGGGTCGCATTATGTAGACTATTGGGTGTGTTTAGAGAAACAGCGCGCTGCTAGATTTTGAGCGCAACATACCACGACATTATACATCTGACATAGCGATCATAACAAACGATAAAAATGACTAGAAAACGTACATAGACATATACTGACGGTCATTTGATAGAGTAGAATCAATATGCAGAGGATAGACGATTGCTACTGGAATTGGATATAAATAAATGTAACATACCGTATACAAATAGGCAAAGATGTCCATTACCGGCGGCTGATGTGGCCGTGCGGTTCTAGGCGCTTCAGTCTGGAACCGCGTGACCGCTACGGTCGCAGGTTCGAATCCTGCCTCGGGCATGGATGTGTGTGATGTCCTTAGGTTAGTTAGGTTTAAGTAGTTCTAAGTTCTATGGGACTGATGACCTTAGAAGTTAAGTCCCATAGTGCTCAGAGCCATTTGAACCATTTGTCCATTACCATTCGATTATAGTATCGACCAATTGCATATAGTACCTAAGAGTAACTATCCAGAAAGAGATAATCAGAATGTTATGAAATATTATTCACAAACTGCAAACTTCTTGAGATCGGATGTAATAGGTATAGATAAACTCCCTATTCGGGAGACATGAAAATTTATTTACGACCAGGATTTCTCGCTCATCGAGAGCGGTCGGTGTAATTGTTTCGCCTACAGACGCGATTCCTGCAACAGGGAGTAGTAGTTAAGGCGACCGCTTAGGATGTGTGATATATCCGGCTTAGAGTCCGTTTGCTTCAGTATCAGCAGAAACCTGAAGTGTAATAGTGCAAAAATGGATGAATAACTCCAGGCTCACTAAAATATCAAAAAAATGGGGAATCCAACCTATACTTCTTGGGAGTAGATTACAATTGTTAAATGTTCGTTTAAGCAAGAAATTCACGTCACCTTGTGCATGATTGATTTCTGTACAAATAAAGTCAATGGAAATTATACATTTGGAATAAAGTTTCTGTAAACTGTTTATAATGTACAGAAAACTAGATGAAACTTGTAACCAAATGATTCAGTGTAATTATAATGAATTAACTGTAGGAAAAAGGCATAGCCTATGATGAAACGATGCAACTGCTTTTGGTTGTTTGTGACATTTTGTCACACTGAGGCTGAACGTGTCATACAGTGAAAGGAGGTACGATAGGGAGATACAGCTAGCTCGAGATAATCATCACGAGGCACAAGGTCCGTGGCATCCCGGAGGTGGAAGAGGACAGTGACTGCGTATTCACAAAGGTGTGTCGCAAACAATTGCTGACATGCGAATAATCATTGTCTTTCGGTTTACACAATTTCATTGCTAGCAAAACAATACAGTTCATAAGTCACTACTATAGCGTTGTATCACGGCTCGTCTTCCACTACGGCTGCGGCGAGGCGGCGCGGCGCGGCGCTTCGTGTAGAGTCCGCTCCTGTCGTGGTGTCGTCCTAGTCACTGTACTATAGGCTGACGTCGTCTCACAGCCCTCTCCGCTCTTCCGTTCTACGTAGTCTTGCCAGCGCTTGTCGTTCCTTCGGAACACATTCTGTGAATGTGTTCCTTCGGAACACATTCTGTGAATGACACTTCTTAATATTTAATACAGCTGTGGAACTCCAACAATATCTGTGCCTTCAGGAACAGACACTGGAAAAACAAAATGAGTGTTACAGGTTTAGATGCACAAAAAACGACGATAATAACAATTTATATTAAAAATGAAGAAATTCCTCCAGCTGTATTTAAGGTGTCGATTTTATTTTGGCAACTAGATCCAACGTTGTAACAACGTCATCTTCAGGCCCATACACTTGTTGACGTCAACTGCGTGCGGCCGATACTAGAAGTCAGTGGTGAGATACGGACGTGCTCCGTGTGGAAGGTGATTAGTAACAAGTATGAAGCTTACACCGGTAGTTCCTTCATACTAGTTACTAACCACTTTCCACACGGAGCACGTCCGTGGCAAGGCGCCATAGACCACACGGCTACACCGCGCTGCCGTGATAGTGATTACTTGCTTGGTCATACTCTTTCACCACGCTTCTTATCGCTACATCACGAAGAAGTAGTGAAAATTAAGTATATATGCTGTAATTTACTTCGTTACTTCGCTTTAACCGCTGATATGTCATTACAACAAATCGTATTGAGAACGACGTGTTTATATAAATCTTCAGTGCGTCGTTGCCTTGTAACGGCGTATTTTCCGAATACAGAAACGATGACAGGGAACTATCACTTTCCGAATCCAGTATAGCTTCCCGAAACACCCCATATAGAACGCTAGCGGAAGTCAGTAGTAGTTCCTAAAGTCTTAAATAACTGCCTGTGACGTTAAGATGACGTCAGGTGCACACGAAGTCTTGTGAACCGTAGGTACACGATCCGTGAAGTCTGGGGCAGCCATTTCATCGGAATTGCACCGCAACGCACAGCACAGTGCCCATGCTCGGGATACGAGCCCACGGAAGCACCGTGATCAGCTCATTACATCAGATAAGCATCAGGACACCCGCTTAACATATAAATAGTTTCTTAGGCTCGCTGAAATCATATTAGTCGTGCTATTGGCGTTGTGCTATCGAGTATCAGCCCATGCACTCTGTATGCAGATTGAAACCTATTAGAAAGAGTGCCCATCTGGTTGGAGGGTTTACTTGTTGGTCATTATGTTGAGACCTCATGACGATAGTGACTTGGTTAAAGAGGGTGTCCTTGTCAGTACTGAAGTGATAACTGGCAGCTCGCAACGTATGAACACACCCGCAGCTTGCAGTGTTCACTTACAGTCGGTATCTGTTCTCCTAGCTGTTAATTCTGTAATGCAATGCATCTCAAGTCAAAGATCACGATGCAACAAGCTGTATATCTAGCATCTTCACATTTTTTACACCTACGCCAGTGTTTATTTACTTTACTGTCAGTGAATCTGAAACCAACAGCAGCGAAAAACTGTGTGTGTGAATGTGTGTGTGTGTGTGTGTGTGTGTGTGTGTGTGTTGTATGTGTGCATCCTAAAAAATTTGCACTGCAAAAGTTGCATGATGCGCAACTTCACTCTAGACGTCCATGGCGTGGTCCATCTTTGCAACCACGACACCATCCAGTGCGGCACAGATGGGCCCACCAACATGCCGAATGGACCGCTCAGGATTAGCATCACGTTCTTTTCACCGATCAGTGTCGTATATGCTTTCAACCAGACAATCATTGGAGACGTGTTTCGAGGCAACCATCCCCCCCCCCCCCCCCCACACACACACACACCGGCCAGGCTGAACGCCTTAGACACATTGTTCAGCGAGTTCAGCAAGGTGGATGTTCCCTGCTGTTTTGGGGTGGCACTATATGGGGCCGACGCACGCCGCTGGTGGTCGTGGAAGGTGCCGTAACAGGTGTACGATACGTGAATGCCATGCTCCGACCGATAGTGAAACCGTATCGGCAGCGTAATAGCGAGGCATTTGTCTTCATGGATGACAATTCGTGCTCCCATCGTGCAAATCTTGTCAGTGACTTCCTTCGGGATAACGACATCGCTCGACTGGAGTGGCCAGCGTGTTCTCCAGATATGAAGCCTATCTAACATGGCTGGGATAGATTGAAGAGGGCTGTTTATGGACGACGTGACTCACCAATCACTCTGACGGATCTACGCCGAATAGCCGTTGAGGAGTGGGACAATCTGGACCAACAATGCCTTAATGAACTTGTGGATAGGATGCCACGACGAATACAGGCACGCATCAATGGAAGAGGACGTGCAACTGCGTATTAGAGGTACCGGTGTGTACAGCAATCTGGACCACCACCTCTGATGGTCTCGCTGTATGGTGGTAGAAAATGGAATGTGTGGTTTTCATGAGCAATAAAAATGGCGGAAATGATGTTTATGTTGATTTATACTCCAATTTTCTGTAGAGTTTCCGGAACTTTCGGAACCGAGGTGATGCAAAACTTTTTTTATGTGTGTATATTCAGTGATGAGGAAGAATATGTGGTTCACAAATGGAAAATATTTCAAAGCGTCGTTCAACATACTTTCGAAAAGTATTTTCTAAGCAAAGTATTAAGGAATGGAAAAGACTCGCAGTGATTGAAAAGAAATTGCTACAGAAACAAAGAGAGTTTCATCAGATATTCTAGAGAAGTCAAAAACTTGCTGATTACAAAAGCTGAAGGAAGCGAAAATGAGTGTAAGGAGATCAAAGAAAGTAGTGATCAATGGCATTGAAAGTAAGCTTTTGTAAACTGATTTGATTAAAAATCCTAAGAGGTTTTGGTCTTCATGTAACATCAGAATCTCTTCGAAATCCTCTATTCAGTCAGTCAGTTCCACACTGGCGCCGAAACGAAAGATAACAGACAGAAGGCCGAACTTATTTCACCCCTAAATACAGCAATACGATCCGTCCTTTTAATCATCGTACTAACGTCGAAATGGCTGATATTGAGAGAGTAGGAAACGAAACAGAAAATCAACTATAATCGCTTATTAGTGGTAAGACGTGAGGACCTGATGAGGTACTTATAAGATTTTACAAAGATCACGCGAATAAACGTGCTCCCTTGCGCCCCTTACAGCTGCAGTTCATCTTAGATAGGTTGAACAACAAAATGTCCTTAGCGGCTGGAGAAAATCGCAGTTCATTCTCGTTTTTAAGAACGATCGAATGGCTAGTGCACATAGTTATAGGCCCATCGCTGACGTCAGTGTGTTGTAGAATTATGACGATCTTGGAGAACAAAGAGCTCCACTATAAAAATCAACAGGGATTCTGGAAACAGATATCCTGCGAAACTCAGCCCACTCAACGAGATTCAAAGCGCTATGTACAACGACGATCAGGATTATGTCGTGTTTCTTGAATTCAGGAACCCATGTGAAACATCCCACACCACCCTTTAGTGAAAAAAAATACGAGCTTACGGAGCATCGGAGAAGATTTGAGGCTGGAGGTTCTTGCAAACAGAACTTAATACGTCGCTCTTAACCGATGAAAATATGATAATGCAAAAGGAATTTCTGGAGTATTCCAAGGAAGTGTGATAGGGCCGCTACTATTTACGATGTACAGGGCGGTTATAATTAATCTTTCGCTATTAGAGTTCGTGCAGAATGAAAACTATTTACTCTATGGGTACCCTACTTTATAGGAATGGTGTTCAGACTGTGCGCTGTGGGTTATGCGTTATTAATATCATCAGTGTCATGTGTTGCCGTTAGGTGCCGGTGCTGGTACGGCGACATTGAGTTGAAACACAAGCTTCAGTGTCCGTTACAGCTGCAGACAGTCAACATGGGTCTGGATAAAGTGAGCAGTTGCATGGAGGCTTAATTTTAATAAAATGCAAATATTTTTAGTAGCTGTATGTCCGATTACGCAAGTCTCGTAAACGGCTGGCCCTGACTAGTTTTAGTACGCAATCTGACTGCTTAGAATGACAACAAAGAATGTAAGAAAATTTTCGTTAACACAGTTAATTAATTAAGTCCCCAGCAACTATAAAACCTACGAAACCAACAAAGCACAAGTGTAGCTGTTCTGTATGTGGTAGTATGACTCAACGCACATCTGGCACGGTTCTTCTTCAACAAGACAAGAATTTTTAAATAGCAATTATACTGACGTGATAAAAGAAAATTACAAATACCATAATTGTGCTAGAAAGCCAAAATTACACTCTAATAGAAGAACACAAGCCAGATGCTTTGTTGACTGAACCTGTAATGACACATTATTCAGGACACACAAATAATAAAACAACATAATATTTATTACCTTCATATATATTGACGAAAAGCACTCAGATCATTACAATATCTCCATTGGAATAACATCTGCTATCTCTCCCATCAAACCACTGCATAAAACATGGAACAACACTCTCCACTACCACATCTCACTCTGACTTCACGACAAGCAGTGTCCACCACAACTTTTCGTCAAGCACTGCTTGCCGCTACGTCTCAATAATCACTGCCAGTGGAGGCGGCGGAACAATACTCTCTGGCGCGATTTCTGGCGCTGTGGCTCAGTGTAGCCACCTTTCACAGTCTTGTCCGCAAAGCTATTTCATAAAAACAGCAGTTATAGTTCCGCTGCTTTTCGCAAGCACCGACGCAGTAACGGAACATGGACGGGTCCTCTTTTCGTATCGGGGTTGAAGAACACGATTGGGAAGTTCGAATTAACTGGAAAAAAGGGAATTGGCACTGGGAGGCGCCGATGGCCAATTGTGCCACAAATTGTTCAAGACGTGCTGTTGTCAGGCTGAGAAAGCTACATGCATGAGTGCGATCTTCAAACAGTTCACGAGATGTGTCAGAAGAGTTGAACATTTTATGGTCCACCTTTCGAAGAATGCTGCGAACAACTGTGGAATTGTATCTCTAGTGGGCTTCCAGGATGTCGTGGATGCAGATGGTAGTCACTTCGAGCAACCTACGTAACCTACAATGTAAATAAGATACGGAATTGAGAACTATTACCCTCTCATTTGGAAATCAAAATGTATTTCTTTCAATAGTTTATCAGTTATTCGTTTTCTGCATATCTTTACAAACGCTTCCATAAAGTGTAACTGTCCTACGATTACTCGTTTTACATGGGGGGGGGGGCTCTCAAGTAGTGAAAGTTTAATTATAACCACCCTACATGCATGACTGACCTAGGAGA
This sequence comes from Schistocerca cancellata, assembly GCF_023864275.1. NCBI lineage: Eukaryota > Metazoa > Arthropoda > Insecta > Orthoptera > Acrididae > Schistocerca > Schistocerca cancellata. The sequence continues at coordinate 411,662,220 of NC_064631.1, forward strand.
AAGCGTTAGATGCTCTTTAAGGCTGTTAGCAGATGATGTGGTTGTCTACAACATAGTAGCGAAGCAAGACAGTGTAGATTTGCAGAATGACCAATGGATGATTGATGGGTGGTGCAGGCTCTGGCAGTTGAACCTAAACGTAAAAAAAAAAGAAAAATTGTAACATAAGCCTACTGCGCGTATATAGGAAAAGAAATCCACTACTCTCGCCGGCCGCTGTGGCCGAGCGGTTCTAGGCGATTCAGTCCGGAAACACGCTACTGTTACGGTCGCAGGTTCGAATCCTGCCTCGGGCATGGATGTGTGTAATGTCCTTAGGTTAGTTAGGTTTACGTAGTTCTAAGTCTAGGGGACTGATGACCTCAGATGGTAAGTCCCATAGTGCTTAGAGCCATTTGAACCATTTTGAACCACTACTGTAAAACTGTACTATTGACGATACATTGTTGGTAACAGTATTTACCGTAAAGTACCTAGGAGTACATATCCAGAGTGACCTCAAGTGGAATGACCAAATGAAAGAAATAGTAGCAAAAGCAGATGTGACACTGAGATGCATAGGAAGAATCTTAAGGCAATGTGATACACGAGCATGTGGCTTACAAGGGCTAGTTCGACCGATTCTTGAGTGTTGTTTGTCAGCGTCGGATCCTTACCACGTAGGATTGATACAAGAGCGAGAAACGATCGAGGAGAGAGTGACGCGTTTCGTCATGGGATCGTATAGTTGGTGTGACAGCGTTACAGAAATGCTCAGCAAACTTCAGTAGCAGAAGTTACAAGAGAGACGTTTTGTATCACGGAGAGGTTTACTATTGAAATTTCGAGAGAGCACTTTCCGGAAAGAGTCGTACAACATTTTACTTCCTCCTACTTACGCCTCGTGAAACGACCACGACGAGAAAATTCGAGACATTGGGGGCTTACCGACAACCATTCTTCCCACTCAGCTTTGGCGGGTGGACGGGGAAGGAGGAATCATACTGTTGTGCCAGAAGTACCCTCCACTACACGCCGTTATCTGGCTTGCATAGTATTACGTACATCTAGATCTACGTAGAGAAAGTATATAACGATACTGATTGCCTAATTTGGAGACGGAAGTCTAACAGTTGCGAGTCAGGAGAACCTCGTACAAGGTGAATAAACAAGAGTTACTGGACGCAAGCTCATGGACGCGGTAGTTAGGAATAAGAGAGGTTGGTTAAATGATTTCAGCAATCATTAGGAGGAGGTACACGTGGAAATGTCCTAAAGACAGGAAAAAATTCCAAATAGATTACATCATGATCAGAGACAGATTCTGAAATCAGACACTGATTTGTCAGAGATGCTAAGGAAGATATACAGGCTCAGATCATAATTTAATGACGATGAGAATTTGTTTGAGGTTTATAAGAATCATTCCAGAAAAAAAGTCGTGGTTGCTAAAGTATGTGATATGGATGACATGTTTCATGCTTTTTCAAATTCTGGAATAATTTGAAACTGGTTGCTGTGGCATCCTCACGCAATTGAATGCAATACTTCTTATGTAAGAATCGTTAGGATAAATCAACACGTAAGGTAGTAGGACACTCATGTATTCAGGAATGGTGATGAGCGTTTGATATCCTCATAGACTGTAGGTACTGCATTAGTGAATAGCACAATATGAAGTACTGTTGAGGAGGAATGGACATATTTGAAAAGGGCAATGTGTACTTACAAATGTATGTACCAAGAAATATAACGCCGAAGAAATTAAAGATAAGCAAGGAAACTGATTGAAGAAGGAGGTACAAATACGTACATGAAACTAAAGATTTACAGCAATGTAATTCTCTTAGAAAAGAAATGAGCAGAAAGTGTAGGAAAGCTACAGCGTTGATCCTCCAGAAAAATTCCTATGATTGTGTCCTTCGTACGACCATTTCCTATAACTATTTCAACATATAGAACAAAAACAAAAGAACGTTCGTTGTAGTTAAAAGCAAAACTGTGAATATCAAATATATAAAAAGATTTCCATTATTAGTGAGGAGAGAGCAGATAGGCGGAAGGACTACATTGAAGGCATCTAGGAGATAAAGAATAAATGTGCGTGCATTAAGAAGCCAGATTGGATGCAGTATTAGAGTGCATTTTGAAGCAGCTCAGGATTACATGCAATCAAACATGGCATTGCCAAAAGAAATTTCTAAAAGTGGTCGAGGAAGTTACCCCAAACGACTATTTAAGTAAGAGCGCTGAATCTTTTAAACTGGGCCCTATCACTGGTTTTCCGGAGTAACATCACTCTACTATCTCTCAGAGTAAGGATTCATGCATCGAAGTCACTAATTAGAATAATAAACAGAAGACTAGCGAAGTTGAAGGAACTGGGAAAACAAGTTATATTGTTGCGCTGGATTAAAAAAGTGAGACTTAAGAAAAATCAAGAAACATTCATAAGATTTCTCGACCTGGAAAAACCACTCGACAACGTAAAATGGAGCACGATAATCGAAATTCTTTGAAGATGAGTTGTAAGATATAACGAAAGAGGGGTAACTAAGAAAGTGTAGAAGAACCAAGAGGGAAAATATCAGTGGATGATAAAGGAAAACTCCTCGGATGAACTACGGTGTAAGACAGAGATGCAGTATTTCTCTGCCTTTCGGTATGTACATAGAGGCAGGAATGACGAAAATAAAAGGAAGGTGTGGAAGGCATGGAAGGACACCAATGATAAGATATGCTGGTAACGTTGATGTTCTCCGTGAAAGGGAAGAAGAATTATGGTTTCTGTTAAACGGTATGAACAGTCCAATCCGCACTGAGCATAACCCGTAGAAAGACGAAAGTGATGAGATTAACAGATATTAGGTCAACGATACAATTAACTGGGACCACGTAGTAGATGAAGTGCAGAAATTCTGCCATATAGGAAGCAAAATGACGCGTGATGGGCGTAACAAACGAACAAATACCATCTGAACAGGCCTGAATGCCCAATGATACGCCGCCGTTTCATCCTCAACCCTCAAACGTCGCCGAAAGCAGATATAGAGGGACATGTGGTCAGCACACTGCTCTTCTGACTCTTGTCAATTATAGTGACTGGTGTCCGTACTTCTTAATCAAGTAGCCCCTCAATTGGCCTCACAAGGGCAGAGAGCATCCCTCTTGCCAACAGCACCTCACTTGCCAACAGGACACGCCAGACCCGGACGGTTACCCATCAAAGTGCTAGCCAAGCCCGAAAACGCTTAACTTTGGTGATCCGACGGTAACCAGGCTGTTGGTATATGAATGGAAGAAGGAGGACTTAGAAAGGAGACTAGCAAGATAAAGACGTGATTGCTGGCAAAATAAGATTTAATTGTTTCACGTACCGAGCTTAATGCAAGGAGAAATTTCTGAAAATGTATGTTTGAAGCATTACTCTGCATGGAAATCAATCATGTACTGTGGGAAAACGGGAAAGAAAGAGAAACGAAGCATCTGAGATGTAGTGTTACAGCCGGCCGATATGGCCAAGCGGTTGTAGGAGCTTCAGTCTGGAACCGCGCGACCGCTACGGTCGCAGGTTCGAATCCTGCCTCGGGCATGGATCTGTGTGATGTCGTTAAATTAGTTAGGTTTGAGTATTTCTAAGTTCTAGGGGACTGATGACCTCAGAGATTAAGTCCGATAGTGCTCACAGCCATTTGAACCATTTTTTGTAGTGTTACAAAAAAGGTGCTGAAAATTATGTGGACTGATGAGACAATTATAGGATGTGTTAAGGTATCAGAGAATAACATCCTGATATCAGAGCCGTAAAGGCCAAAAAAGTGTGGGGGGAGACAGTAAATGGAATTCAGGATGTAACAAAAATGTACGGCTCAAATTGAAGGGCACATCACTCACATGTAGACGACTCAATTATGTTACGTGAATATGGGACTGGCAACGGTTTTTTTCCAAGTTACAACTCATTTTCTGCAACTCATTAATCATGGGAAACACACGAGGACAGAGTGTTAGAATTATGGGGAACTTGCACTCTTGGTGAGGTCTGCCTACGTTGGGTACCGCCAGTTTTTTTTTTTTTTTTTTTTTTTTTTTTTGTTTTACATGTCCTAGTTGCTCTGCGACGTACGTTAATGCTTGTTTACAGGCAACATCAAGTGTTTCAGTGACCAGTGCAATCATTGTGAGCGTATGGATTACTACGTAGACTTGATTACAGACTTGACTTGTGCAATGACAGTGTCCACAAATGTAGAGATGGCAGATGCCCATTTCATGTACCGCCTAGCTGACGGCTATGGCGCTCAACGTTTCTACCGGGAAAGATTTCGAGGACGAAGGTGCTCTGACAGGAAAGCGGATGAAGCCAATGATCGTCGACTTACGGAACATGGGGCAATTAAGCCTGATACTCTCGACCAGGTGAGGCCTCGAACGACGAGTACTTCGGAACAGGTGGCGGCAATTCTTCATACAGTTGACGACGACCCTAGTGCCAGAGCAAGACATTTAGCTGCCACACCGAATGTTGACCACATGACTGTCCGTCGAGTGTTACACGAGGACCACCTGTATCGATGCCATTTACAGTACGTGCAGGCGCTACCAGCAGCTGATTTTCCTGCATGGATACACCTTTGCACATGGTTTATTTAACAAAGTGTCAAACCTAATATTAGTGCAACGGTGCTGTTCACAGGTGAGGCGTTGTTTTGGCGAGATAAGAATGTAAATTTTGACATTCGGCATGTGTCGTCAGACGTCAATCCTCACCCAACAGTTGATGCAAGTCATCAACAAAGATTTTCTGTCAATATTTGAGCGGGCATTGTTGGTGATGCTTTGGTAGGGCCTCACGTTCTTCCACCCGGGCTCAACGGACAAAATTATTATAATTTTATAGAGAATGTTCTACCTTATCTGTTAGCAGATGTGCCTCAAGCTTTGCGACAAAGAATGTACCAGGTGATCAAAAAGTCAGTAAAAATTTGAAAACTGAATAAATTACGGAATAATGTAGATAGAGAGGTAAAAATTGACACACATGCTTGGAATGACATGGGGTTTCATTAGAACCTAAAAAATAGAAAAGTCCAAAAAATGTACGACAGATGGCGCTTCATCTGATCAGAATAGCAATAATTAGCCTAACAAAGTAAGACAAAGCAAAGATGATGTTCTTTCCAGGAAATGCTCAATTTGTCCACCATCATTCCTCAACAATAGCTGTAGTCGAGGAATAATGTTGTGAACAGCATTGTAAAGCATGTCCGGAGTTATGGTGAGGCATTGGCATTGGAGGTTGTCTTTCAGCATCCCTAGAGATGTCGGTCGATCACGATACACTTGCGACTTCAGGTAACCCCAAGGCCAATAATCGCACGGACTGAGGTCTGGAGGCCTGGGAGGCCAAGCATGACGAAAGTGGCGGCTGAGCACACGATCATCACCAAACGACGCGCGCAAGAGATCTTTCACGCGTCTAGAAATACTTTTTTTCTGTTCTAATAAAACCCCATGTCATTCCAAGCGTGTGTGTCAATTTTTACCTCTCTATCTACATTATTCCGTAGTTTATTAAGTCTTCAAATTTATACTGACTTTTTGATCTCGCGGTACTTCACGCACGGTGGAGCACCTCCTCATTTTAATGTAAATGTCTATCGGTTTCTAAATAATAGATTCTATAACAGACGGGTAGATACAGATGGACCAGTTTCCCGGCCTCTACGCACTTTCCGGACCTAAGCCCTCTGGTCTTCTATTTATGAGGGCATTTGAAGGCTCCTTAGATGTTCAGAGTCTCCTTGCCCGTACTATGGAAGACTGCGAAACGATACGCAGTACTCCAGGGATATATAAGCGCATCCGAGATTCATTACGACTGCGGGTTGATGCTCAGGGAGGGCATGTTGAACATCTGAGAGAGAGAATTCCATGTGGTATACTGGTGCGTTGTGTTCGTGTGTGTGTTTCCCGTGATTAACTAGTTGAGGACAATGGGAGCAACATGGAAATAAAGCGTTTCCTGACCCATGTTCATATAACGTAATTTCATCGACTACGTGTGAAGAATGTGTGCGATTTGTGCCGTACATTTTCTTACACGCTGTACATACAACAAACGAAAGGTAGATGTAAATAACTGAGATGAAGAGGTTGGCACACGAGAAGAAATCATGTGGGCTGTGTCACACCAGTCAGAATACCGTAATAAGTAACACCAAAAATGGGAGTTACACCCATACACCGCATACTACCTTACAGTGTGTGGTGAAAGGTACTTCGGCACCTTCCTTTTCTTCCCTTCCTTGTTGCATTTGTGAATAATGCCTGAGAAGCATGATTCACGGTAAAGCTCCGTACGAGCAAATATTTCTTTCAGTTTCGGCTCGTGGTTATCCCGAGAGAAGTTTGTGGGAGGTGGTAGTGCTTATGTGGCCCATTTATTCTTGTGACGTGGGCTGTCGGAATTTCAGCAGCAAACATATCTGCTATGCACAATCGCATTCTTGTAGCACTTGCCACTTGAACTCGTTCAGCATCTCTGTCACGCGCAGCAGTGAAGGCTAACCCGAGGCGAAAAATCTCTCCTGTCATTATAACCTTTGCAAGGGTCCCGCTCTGATTAAGAATAGTATTGACTCAGTCTTTCAGTTACTTTGTGAACATTTATTGTCCCCAGTGACAGCGCCAGTCTTCGATCCACTGCAGCTCTTCCCGAATTTCGCTGCAGGTTTCTGAGATTGCATTTTTCCTGTATACAAGAGCATCTGGCAAAGATAGCTTCACGGCGACTCTGACACTGTCAACCAGATCATAAGTATTTAACAGCGTAGTCCCTATGACAGTCTCAAGGCGTAATTCCAAAAATACTTCTGTCGATATTTAATGTTAAGATCGAAATGTGGCGTTCAGAAGTCAATTATAAACACGAGTGATGACTTTAAGCTACTCAGGGCATTGCGACAATACGACGAGAGTTGAGCATTTGTACCGGACCGGAAAGCTAATCCGAATGCTCCGCTTCTCTTGAAAGATATTGTGCGCCGCCGCGGAATTACCGCAAAGCCCTGAGCGACTTGAGGTCATTATTTCCTCCTTATCTCTTTCCCATCCCGCGTCCATTCCATTCCTTTCACGCCAGTCATTCATGTCATCATCGAATAATCGCGAATGGCTTCTGTTCTGTCGGAAAACAGACACGCTCGTATGTATACCTACGAGGGTCATGCAATAATTAAAGATACAAATTAGTCTGGGGAAAAAACCACTAGTATGGCAAGTTTGGTACTTTCATGGCCTTAAGGTGGCATCACTGGAACGGACCCTGATCAGTTGATGTATAAACATCGTTTTGTATATAACTTCAAAAATTCATTTCAAGATGTCGAGTCCGCTTGAAACGTCCACATTAATTGAACAATATTCTGGTAATCGTTTTTTACTTGCTGAAGGCGAGAAACCGATAAATGTATACCGTAGAATGTCTAAAGTTTGTGGTGAAGGTTTTGTGGCGGCGTTCGTAGCGACAAACACTTCGCTGTAGAAATGGCTTACGAAGTCACCGCCACACTTTTAATAGCGGGCCGACCGGTCCGCTGGAACAGTGAACAGAGAGATGAAAACCCAAACACTCTGATTAAATAAAAGTCGGTACTTATTTTTATTAACGAAGACACAGAAACAATGTAGTCAACTCCGTGTCTACAGAAATCTGTCTAGTTCGAGTCGGAGTGGCTAGGTCAGCGTCGGCTGACGACAAACAACAACTCTGCTGCGATGAACACACAACTCACTAGCAAGTACACAAATCGGTGGCCAGTATACAACTGAGCGGCGAATACAGAACTGTCCTAGCGCTCGCGACTCCAGCGCTTAAGAAGACAGAAGCCAGCGGTGACGCGCGCAGACTTGCGGCGATTTCCTGTATCGCTGGCGCTGCTTATGCGGACGGCGTCCGGACTTTGATGCTGCCAACCTTTTGGCAGCGGGCTCGGTTGGCATTACTGGCTAGGATATAACAGAAGGTTGTATGAATCGTGGAAATTTTTACAAGTGGGTAGAGCAGTTCAAAAATAGTCGCGACTTAGTGACTGACGAATACAGTTCTGGCCGACCAGTTGCAGTTTCAACTCCCTCACTTGAAAGTCAAATTGATGACGTTATTCGTGCCGACCGCCGTGTGACTGTGGAAATGGAAGCTTGTAAGGTTCGAGTTAGTACTGGTACAGTTCATAACATTAACTGTAACAAGCTGAGTAACGAAAAACATGTGCAAGGTGGAGAGTTGACGCGGCTTCACAAGGAAACAAGATTGAGATTGTGCACAGAGCTAAAGGAACGTTATGAAAGAGAAGGTGAGCACATCCTCAACAAAATTTTAACTTGTGATGAAACTTGGGGCCAATATTATGAGCCAGAATCAAAAAGACAAAGCATGGCGTGGAAGCGCACCAATTCACCTGTCACGAAAAAACTCCGAACCCAAGCATCATGTGTTTTGGGATGCTGACGGTCCACTATTTTGTGATTATCTCGAAGAGTAGCGTACAATGAACAGCGAATAATACTCGGATTTCCTTTCAAACAAGGTAAAGCCAGCCATGAGAGAGAACGTGGTGGATCTCTGAGGAGAGGTGTAATTCTCCAGCAAGACAACGCACTACATCCTTTGCTGAACTAACCCGTGAAACCATCGACGAAATGGGCTGGAAGTACTGCCACAATCCCCTTGTTGTTGTTGTTGTTGTGGTCTTCAGTCCAGAGCCTGGTTTGATGCAGCTCTCCATGCTACTGTATCCTGTGCAAGCTTCTTTATCTCCCAGTACCTACTGCAACCTACATCCTTCTGAACCTGCTTCGTGTATTCATCTCTTGGTCTCCCTCTACGATTTTTGCCCTCCACGCTGCTCCAGTACTAAATTGGTGATCCATTGATGCCTCAGAACATGTACAACCAACCGATCGCTTCTTCTAGTCAAGGTGTGCCACAGATTTCTCTTCTCCCTAATTCTAATCCATATCACCTCATTAGTTATGTGATCTATCCATCCAATCTTCAGCATTCTTCTGTAGCACCACATTTAGAAAGGATCTATTCTCTTCTTGTCTAAACTAGTTATCGTCCATGTTTCACTTCCATACAAGGCTACACTTCAAACAAATACTTTCAGAAACGACTTCCTGATACTTAAATCTATACTCGATGTAAACAAATTTCTCTTCTTCAGAAATGATTTCTTTGCCATTGCCAGTCTACATTTTATATCCTCTCTACTTCGACCATCATCAGTTATTTTGCTCCCCAAATAGCAAAACTTACTTACTACTTTAAGTGTCTCATTTCATAATCTAATACCTTCCGCATCACCCGATTTAATTCGACCACATTCCATTATCGTCTTATTGCTTTGGTTGATGTTCATCTTATATCCTCCTTTCAAGACGCTGTCCATTCCGTTCAGCTGCTCTTCCAGGTCCTTTGCCGTCTCTGACAGGATTACAATGTCATCGGCGAACCTCAAAGTTTTTATTTGTTCTCCATGTATTTTAATTCCTACTCCAAATTTTTCTTTTAGTTCCTTTACTGCTTGCTCAATATACAGATTGAATAACATCGGGGATAGGCTACAACCCTTCCATGCCGTTCGAGTCTTATAACTGCCATCTGGTTTGTGTACAAATTGTAAATAGCCTTTCGCTCCCTGTATTTTACCCCTGCCACATTCAGAATTAGAAAGAGAGTATTCCAGTCAATATTGTCAAAAGCTTTCTCTAAGTCTACAAATGCTACAAACGTACGTTGACCTTTCCTTAATCTATTTTCTGAGATAAGTCGTAGGGCCAGTGTTGCCTCAAGTGTTCCAATATTTCTACGGAATCCAAACTGATCTTCCTCGAGGTCGGCTTCTACCAGTTTTTCCATTCGTCCGTAAAGAATTCGTGTTAGTATTCTGCATCCTTGGCTTCTTAAAGTGATAGTTCGGTAATTTTCACATCTGTCAACACCTGCTTTCTTTGGGATTGAAATTATTATATTATTCTTGAAGTCTGAGGGTATTTCACCTGTCTCATACATCTTGCTCACCAGATGGTGGAGTTTTGTCAGGGCTGGCTCTTCCAAGGCTATCAGTAGCTCTAATGGAATGTTGTCTACTCCCGGGGCCTTGTTTCGGCTTAGGTCTTTCAGTGCTCTGTCAAACGAATCACGCAGTAACATATCTCCCATTTCATCTTCATCTACATCCTCTTCCATTTCCATAATATTGACCTCAAGTACATCACCCTCTATATACTCCTTCCACCGTTCTGCTATCTGTTCTTCCCGTAGAACTGGGTTTACCTTATAGTCATAATTTAGCACCTAGATATTTCCATTTGTTTGGTGCACTCGGTGCACAGAAAGAGGCATTACGTGGGAAAAGGTTTGAGGACAACGCGGACGTGAAAACGTTTGTGGGAAATTGGTTCAAACATGAGGATAAAGAGTTCTTTGCTGCCGGAATAAAAAAGCTTGTAGCCCGTTATAAGAAATACATAAATGTTCAAGGGGATTATGTTGAAAAGTGGAAAAAGTATTGTTTTGTAAAAATTAACACATTTTCTCCAGACGAAATTGTCTCCTTAATTACTGAATGACCCTCGTAAATTTTGAACGGCACATTTCGATAATAACAAAACAAATTCGACAGAAGTATTTTTGGAACAGCGCCTCGAGATGTGTCCAACAGAACAGACACCACTCGTATCTGTAATTCTATGTGCGTGACAGCTGTTTGACGAAAAAGAATCAGACAGATGCAAAACCAATCTGCGAATTCCTACAGGAATCTGAAAGCAGCAAGTAAGGAGTTAATGGGCGGGGCACGTTGCGGCACGCCAAAAGGTAGGTTGGGGATCTGAATGTGATAGAAAGCCAGGTGGTTAAGGCAACCATTCTAGAGAAGCGGTGCATCCGGTTTCGAGTCCCACTCCGGCACAAGTCTGAACTCATAGTGCTGAAAATCCTTATTTCTTTCCTATCTGTTCTCCATCGGGTTTCCTTTCCATCCCTTTCACCCCAGTCATTCACGTTCATGATTCATTCAAAAATCTCGTATGGTCTTCCGTAAGCTCGTATTTTGTTCAATAAACGATCGTGTGGAGCTGTATTGAGGGCCTTCCTTAACGCAGTGAACATAGAGTTACCTTACGTCATTCTGCGCCAAACTAAATAAGAGGGCGAGATCAGTAATTAGCCTCCGCAGCCTGTATGTTCGAAGAGAACATCGCAGTAAATGCGTACGCAGATAGCCATAGAATAGTTTTAAACGATGAGCATGTTGAGCAGAACGAATCTCACACAACAAAGGAATATAAAAAGTCCAGCGGAGCCAGACTAAGCGTGGAGAAATTAGGTTTTCGGTAACCTGGGACCCAATTCTCGATATCGACTGCTCCCATGGTTATTTTTTTCCTTATTTTTTTTCTTTGAGTCAACAATGTTCTGAATGGTTTGATGCGGCCCACCACGAATTCCCTTGCTCTTCAATCTAGAGCAGCACTTGCGAACTACGTCCTCAATTATTTGCTGTATGTATTCCAATCTCTCCCTTTCTCTACAGTTTCTACCCTCTTCAGCTTCCTCTAGAATCAAAGAAATTATTCTGTGATGTCTTAACAAATCTCCTACCATCACCGAGCGAGGTGGCGCAGTGGTTAGCACACTGGACTCGCATTCGGGAGGACGACGGTTCAATCCCGCCTCCGGCCATCCTGATTTAGGTTTTCCGTGATTTCCCTAAATCGTTTCAGGCAAATGCCGGGATGGTTCCTTTGAAAGGGCACGGCCGATTTCCTTCCCAATCCTTCCCTAACCCGAGCTTACGCTCCGTCTCCAATGACCTCGTTGTCGACGGGACGTTAAACACTAACCACCACCACCACCTCTCCTACTATCCTGTCACTTCTTCTTGTAGTGTTCTCAATATACTCTTTTCCTCGTAGATTCAGGGCAGAACTATCTCATTCCATACCTTATCAGCCTACCTAATTTTCTAAATTCTTCTGTAGCACGACATCTCAAATTCTCCGATTGTTTTCTCTTCCGGTACTCTTACAGTCCGTGTTTCACTACCATACAATACTGATCTCCAAGGGTACATTCTCAGAGATTTCTTCCCCAAATTAAGACCTATGTTTCATACTAGTAGACTTCTCTTGGCCAGGAATGCCTTTTTTGCCATAGCTAGTCTGCTTTTTATGTCCTCCTTGCTTCGTCTGTCATGGGTTATTTTGGTACTTAGCTAGCAGAATTCGTTAACTTCATCTGATTCGTAATGATTAAACCTGATGTTAAGTTTCTTGCTGTTCTGATTTCTTTTGCTTCTCACTACTATTACCTTTCTTCAATTTACTCCCAGTCTGTATTCCGTAGTAAATGGAATGTTGATTCCACTTAGGAGATCCTGTAATTTTTCTTCACTTGCACTGAGGATAGAAATGTCATCAGCGAATCTTATCATTGATACCCTTCACTAATATAGCTGCCTGTGACTCATAAAAATCATGTGGACATGATAATCACGGTATTTCCAAAGCAAGATGTTACGACGAAACTGACGGTAAAAGGTGCAATTATTCAAAGTGACTTTAAGGAGCAGAAGGAAATAAATAAATAAATAAATAAATAGAAGTAAGGAAACGACGCACCACGAAAGAATTATCCGAATGGGTCGTAAATCAGTAGATGTTATGTACATATGCGGACAAACAAATGACTGTATGACTTATTCAAAAGCAAAAGCTTTGCAAATTAAGCAAGTTCATAACACTTTGGTCTTCCACACATTCTCATATAAGCCGTTATTCGGCTTGGTGTTGATTGATGGTCTAGTTAGACGTTCTCCTGAGGGATATTGTGCCAAATTCTGTGTAGTTGGCGTATTATATCATCAAATTCCCGATGAGGATGGCGCTTTTTAAGGATGTTTGGCTATCATTTCTCGCATACGGATTTTCCTCTTCTGATTTTTCTGATATAAACAACGGAATGTGTAATTTACAGTGACGTATACAATATTATAAAGCATGTGAATGTGTGGTATTTGTTCTTTCAGACATTTCAATAAATCCACTACCTTCAGTTACATTCGACTTCCTGCACAGTTACATTCGACTTCCTGCGGAAATCTAAAAGCAGCGAGCGTGAAGGACTTGGATGGGGAGTGCAGATAGGTGGCACTAGGAGGGAATGTGGGTTGGCCGAGGGGCGTACCGGGGCAGTCAACGCAGTGGCGATAAAGACTGTGTCCGATTGGTGCAGTGATTAACGCAACTGCCTCGTTAGCAGGAGATCTCGTGCTCGAGTCCCGGCAAGGCACACTTTTTCACTCGACGCAGATGATTCCGCGTGAAGTCCCGATGTAGCTAACTTCCCCTTCCTTTCCTCTCTCCTCCTCCACCTTCAATTTACGTAACATTACAACGTATTAAATCAGTACAAAAGTCGTCTGTAAACTTATGTAGCTATCATCCTAGCCGTACATGGAAGAAAACATATTGTCATGTATTCATTTCCTAGTTACTTCCAGTTTTACTGATATATGCTGTGAAATGAAATGCTGCTTCTAATGAAGAATAAACATTGCAGGTGAAATTGTTTGGTAAATTATATGGAATATGTTAGCAGCTGAGTTAATATAAATTATTTCCACCTACAGTGCACATGTAGGAGGGCTACTGAAAATATGCAGCATGATAGAAACAGTTCATACACGTACGTGTATGTAATGGGCATATTATTTACTATTTATTTGGTTGCTTTGAAAGTCAGATGAAAGAGAACGACATTCGCGAATGTTGCTTTTAGATTGTAAGACTGATGACATGGAGGTGACGTTTTCATGAACTGCTGGGTAAGGCTCACAGTAGAGCATGCAGTGGATTCACAATTTGGAGGCTCTGATGCAGATACAGCTGCTATATCCGATATCTCACTCATTAGTGCAGTGCGGGTAAAACAGTGTCAAGAGGGCCTATGAGTAAGATACCTCGTACAGGTTTGGCAGGTAGCGAGACAGTTGCCAGTGCTTCAGGAAGCATTTTATGAAAGTCGTGAAACTGACTCTGCTACTCAAGTGGCTGCAAGTGTAGATTTATATGCATGCTCGAAAGTTGATAGTGAACTCCAGTCCTTTGTCATATGGTCTTCCTCCAGAGGGAATCTGTTTACTAACAGACTTTGATAGTTTCCAGTAGATTTTCCCAGACTAACCAGTACTGTGCACCTGACTGATTGGTATGAACATCTCCATTCCCCCCCCCCCCCCTCACCCCCTAAAAAAAAAAAAAAAAAAGAATCCATCACTGTACTGATGGCGGACTTGGAAATACTTACTAACGTAATAAACGGGCCAGTTTAACGATTACTCTTGCAAAAGAGTACATACTGGCATGTGTCTCATTGTCATGTTGGCTTGGCCTTGTTGAGAATTAGAAATTCAGTAGAGGAGAGTTGCGTTCCACAAAAACGTCATAATATAAGGGCTGGTCAACAAAAACTGAGACACATTATATTCTGAGATATTTCTTACTCCATTTCAATGTTAACGTGATATTTTTCAAAGTGCTCAGCTCCTACTTCAATGCACTTCTTATGACATCTCTTCCAGTCGCTGAACATATGATGCAGACCATTATTTGACAGGTCATTGAGAATCGCCTCACTGTTCTTGAACACTGCTTGAGAATTCTCAAATAAATGCCTCAAAGCTTTGAGTTTAGTAATGGGAATAAAAAATTTCACACGGTGCAAGATCGCAGCTATAAAGCGGATGCAGTAAACAGATAACGCTGAATCGAGCGAGGGACTTCGTGACTTGATCTGCGAAGTAAGGCTTCGCATTTTATCATTATTATATTACCATCCTGACCGAGAAAGTTCTGGTCGTTTCCTTGCAATGTGCTTCCTCAATTCAGTCAGTAGTCAGTCAGTAGTATGCTTCTGTAACGGTAGTGTCAGGGATACCTGCACCATCACTTTCACTGCAGAACAACAACTTTCAACTTTCTTATTATTAGCGAACCCGGCTATTTCGTCACTGTAATGGATAGTTTTCCTTCAGGATCATAATGATGCAACCATGGCTCGTCGATTTCAGGAACGCATTCCCTCCGTCAACGAAGAGAAGCAGCACCTCACGGATTGTCTCCAACTGCACAGCCTTCTGTTCGGGAGTCAACAGATGTGTCACCCAATGGTAACTAGCAGAGTTCATATGGAGATGATCATGCATAATCGTGAAGACACTGCCATATGAGATTCTCAACACTTCACTGAGGTAACGTCATGTTATCTGCCCATCCTCACGGACAATCACAGCAGCCGTGTTGATGTTGACTTCAGTCACAGCAGAAGCCGAAACGCCAAGCCCACCTACTTTGAACAAGCGAGTCGGCCTTCGTTGTAGTCCTTGAGCGACCTAAACACTGTTTCCCGAGGTAGTGCATCTTGACTGTATGAATTCTACAGGTTTTTGTTAAGTTTCAGTGACCGTATGGTTTAAAACACGGTATCCAACCTTCCAGCCCGTGAGCCGTATGCGGCCAATAAGAATTATCGATGTGTCCCGAAAAGTGAACATCTATCACGATCAGTTAAAACATATGATATTCCATTGATATG
This sequence comes from Schistocerca cancellata, assembly GCF_023864275.1. Classification (NCBI taxonomy): domain Eukaryota; kingdom Metazoa; phylum Arthropoda; class Insecta; order Orthoptera; family Acrididae; genus Schistocerca; species Schistocerca cancellata. Next base: position 411,677,863 of record NC_064631.1, read on the forward strand.
AAGTTATGAATGTAATGAAATCTCATATTTAGAATCTCAAATTAATCCTATCTTACCGTTTCAGAATAAAGAATCATAGTTTAATAAATTCTAAAGTACTTACATGTCTTAAATATTTAGCTCTGATCTGTCGCTCTCTTCCCTTTTTGTTTTGGCTCAGCGGTTGCTACCGCTATGATGTTATGTATGCTACGTGAAGGACGAAACATTCATCCTTTTCAATGTGGCCCAGGTAAGCTAAGAGGTTGTACACCTCTGGTTTAAATTAACGTGGAACTTCATTGCACCCTACTGCTCCTTGCGCCTCACCTCCACTGTTTGGATTGTGAAACGAAAAGAGCATCTACAAAATAGGGCGCTGTCGCTTATGGATATAATACATGAAAATCCGCTCTTTTCAACTACTGGCGATACGGACAGGGAACTATCAAGAAAGCTACGGGAAGAAATCGAACTTAGTCTTTGTTGATCAGCCCTTGTGAATGACCATACAAAATGTTCCACAGCTTTGCAATAAATGTAGATCTGTGAAAAATGTCGATTTACCGTTGTAAGGTGGCAGAATAAATGAAAGTCAACTTCGCACCTTACATAAGAGTTTTATACATCGTAACGGGAAGGTGAATATGACACCTAACTTACTTCAGCAGTAATGAGAAAATTTGCCTATAAGTATGTAATGCAAAAGGGATGACACTCAATCGACAGTATTAACACGCTGCTCCTATATAATGCGTGTCAATGAGCAGAAGGTGAAACTAGCAGCGAGAGGAAACGTTTTGAGTGCCGCGATTTCGACATAGTTTAATTGTAGAGCCCTTGCGATTGGCAGAAAGAGTTTCCACAAAATAAGTGGAACGCTCCTATTGATCGAAATAAGCCGTGACGTGAAGAACGAAAGAACTCAGGTGGGGAGACAGTTCGGCTACGAGTAAGACAAGCGAAATTTTGGTGGACTTTCCTCTGAACTGGCGTCAAGTGCAGAACGGGGAGCATAACGCTCTGTACGACGCAGAGGAGAAATTCGTGTGGACACTGCGTTTACTGTGACTGACATTCAGCTACATATTAGCTGAAGCGTCGTTGGGCTCCAACTGGGGAGAAACGAATAAAACAGTTAATTATTCTTGCGAGGACTGAAAGCGCATTTTAATATGCATGCTGCTCCAGCCATGCGCATGCATATTGTCATGCTCCAAGGCTAGGGATGAGTACATGTTTTCTTGCATAACAAGAAATATAGGGGGAGTTTCTTCTGGAAAAATCAGCTAAGGCTTAATTTGTTTTTATAGGAATTTCAGAGGATGAGAGGAGCCACGCAGACAACAGCTCATGACAGCTAAGGTAACTACCGAGAGCAGAGGCGTAAACTTGTTGGCTCAAATGGCTCTGAGCACAATGGGAGTTGACATCTGAGGTCATCAGTACCCTAGAACTTAGAACTTCTTAAACCTAACTAAGCTAAGGACATCACACACATCCATGCCCGAGGCAGGATTCGAACCTGCGACCGTAGGTGTCGCGCGGTTCCAGACTGAAGCGCCTAGAACAGCTCGGTCACACTGGCCGGCCGTAAACTTGTTGGTTCACCAGCTTGCGTCCACTGTAAACTTGAGCGACCTTGGGTTATCTTTTGCTCAACTTGTCACAAAACTAACCGTCCTCCATAACTTGTCATCCTAAATACTGTATATTCCGAAATCCTTCTGCAAATCGACGTTACTGATATGGGTCTCTAATTCAGCATTCCTGTTCCTTTCGTGATTAATGGAGTGACCTGTCTTCCCAGTATTTATGTTTGGATCTTTTGATTAGCGAGAGGCTGCATTGGATTGCTAAGCATGGAACTGTTTTATCAGCATACTCTTAAAGAGAACCTTGCTGGTATAAAATCTAGACCAGAGGTCTTTCCTTTAAAAGTAGTTTCAGCTGCTTCGCAGCACCAGGAATATGTACGTTTAAGTTACTCATGTTGGTAATTGTTCCATACCTGTATTCTGGAATATATATATATATATATATATATATATATATATATATATATATATATATATATATATATATATATATATTCGTCATCTCTATGAAGGAATTTCAGAAAGCCGTGATAAATGACTGCTTTATTGCTACTGCCATCAGTAACGTTACCATGGTTATCGTGCAGCGGGCACGACTCATCGACGCTGGAACCTGGATCAATGAAAACGTGTCACCTCGTCCAATTACTAACATCTCCTGGTACACCAGGTCGATGGTTGTGTCTGGATACGCCGTCATCTAAAACTAACAGCTACTCGAAACATACACCGAACCACGGATACACGACCAAGAGGACCATATTATGCTATTTGTGGTCAATCTCATGGGTCTCCAAGAGGCGTGTGGTAGTAACGGAATGCATCGTGGTAGCCGTTGACAGTGCGAACACTAGCGGGGACCACCTGTGACGCATGTGCCACTTTGATGTAATATATAAAGCGTCCTGCAACTACGGTGCCAACTTAACGGCGATGCACGTGCTCGCGCGCGTAATCGTTGACCAGCGTTAACTGGATTATGGCCGCCCAATGGCCGTTGCCGGCAGTTATGTGGGTTATGGACGTTACGAGCAGCTCCTGAAATTGAAGCTCATTTTCACTGAAAGTGTGTGCTGCTGTTCTATCAACTTACATGCCCCAGACGGACGTCGCTCAGATTTTGTGGAATATGGACTTATTTGCTGAACTTTTTTATGTTTAGGTTGAGTGATCTGCAACTCGGAGCTGTTTGCTGCGTCATAGGGTTACTCAAAAGGTGTATTTTAGGTTTCAGTAAAATCGTGTTTCATTTCAGGATTTTACCGGTTTGGTTAACCTCGTTGATAAGATTCGTTGCGTCGCTGTTACAGGGCGACAGTTGACTGTATGAAAAAATGCTAAATTAGATAGAAATTACGGCATGTACACACTTTATTCAACACGTAAACTGCACTACAGATATTCGGATTTAGGTTGTGACATGTTCGGTATGCCTGCCATATTTGGCGATGATGTGGCGCAGACGAATATTAAAATTCTGCATGACCTTCTGAAGTGTCGGAATATCGATGCTGTTCGTGTCCTCCTGAACGGCTGTTTTCAGCTCAGCAATAGTTTTCGGGTTACTGCTGTACATTTTGTCATTAATATAGCACAACAAAAAGGAGTCGCGTGTGTTCAGATCCAGAGAATATGGCGGCCAATAGAATCCCATGCCAGTGGCCTCTGGGTACCCGAAGACCTAGAGGCCATAAAACACTCTCCTGCTTCGATAGGGTCGAGCTCCGTCTCGCATGAACCATAGCTCCGTCTCGCATGAACCACATCAGGGTCATGTTGAATAATAGGGATGAAATCCAAAACCTTCACGAGCCGTTCGGTAGTCACAGTGCCATCAAGGAATATTGCACCGATTATTCCTTGGCTGGACATGGAGCACCACAGTCACCCGTTGAATTTGAAGAGATTTCTCGATCGCGAAATGCCGATTCTTAGTCCCACAAATGTGCCAATTTTTCTTGTTGACGAATCCATCCAAATCAAAGTGGGCTTCGTCGCTAAACCAACCCATGCATGCTAATACTAATTCCCATAATGCTGCGCTGCCACCCGTGCAGTTTAAACGTCCTAACGCACACCGTTCAAAAGATACGACGATTTTATTTCAAATAGTTCAGTAATTGTCACCCTGTATTTCTGTCTACCAGGCCTGAGCTTGATTCGTAGTTCATGAATGTTTTGACGTTACGCAATTGATTTTGATACTCAAGATTAATTTTACACATTGCCTTTTTCAGTGAAGTCTTGACGGAACCCCTATGTAAATAACGTGACTAAAAAAAAAAAAAAAAAAAGGCTCTCAGCACTATGGGACTTAACTTCTGAGGTCATCAATCCCCTAGAACTTAGAACTACTTAAACCTAACTAACCTAAGGATATCACGCACATCCATGCCCGAGGCATGATTCGAACCTGCGACCGTAGCAGCCACGCGGTTCCAGACTGTAGCGTCTAGAAACGCTCGGCCACACCGGCCGGCAACATGACTACATTATTTTATGAAGTAAGTGAATCCTAAGAAGTCAAACAGTTGCAAAAATAGGTAGTTTAATTCAGCCTTTGACCATGGTTTCCATGGATGTGAACCCATCTTCTCCTGAAATACTTGCAACCTGAGGACATTATAACAGCAATTTCTACAAAGCTGGAAACATACATGTCAAATTACGCGTCATACCGAGACTAAATTTCCACAAAGAGGTCGGAATATCATATATTTCATAAAATACAACCAAAAGAATAAAAAGTAGTCCTTACTGAAATTTCACACTAGTAAACAGTAACGAATGAAGCGATCTTACTTTTGTTCAATGAAAATCTGCTGTCAAGCCGGATGGGAAACAGAATTTATCCCCTCATTAATAATTAGATGTAGACTATTATTAAAGATTGGAGCTGCACCTTTTCATTTCTGATTTCCAGAAGTAATATGCGCTTCAAAATGAAATAACTGTCTAACATTAATAACATGACAAAGAATTGCCCCAATACACACTATGAAATGCGCTGGCCCGTATGATCAGGACTGGTCAAATACAAATAGTTAAAATCGACAAACAAAATAAATCAAATAAATCTCGACTGTTTTCAATTTGATGCCTATGTATTTAGAAACAATCTTAGATACCTTCGCAGGAAAAAACAGTATTTTGAACATGGCAGCGCTGCAACAGCGGCTAGAGATCAGTAAATGATTCCAAATCACCTAAAGAGTTGCCACAAAATGTGGTTTAATTCAGCCTTTGATCATGGTTCTGGTGGATGTTAAAATGATTGCAGTTCAGATTGCTGAACTAATAAATTTACTTAAATTTGTTCTCAAATATAATTACTTCACGTTCAACCCCAAAATCTACATTTAACCTTACAGGTTGATCATGGGTAGTCCGCACATTGGTACTTTGGCGAAAGTTTTCATCAACGCTCTTGAAACAAAAATTTTCAATTCGGAATTACGTCAAAAAATTCGTCTATGCGCGATGTTTTGACGACATATTCATTTCATTCGACGGTAATGACCACGAGCCTCTTTTCAGTATATTCCTGGACTTCCATGAGGAAATTTCCTTTACCGGAGAACTTCTAAATGGAAAACATGAACTAAATTTTCTCGATTTAACCATTTTTAAAGAAAATGATTCTGTTAGTTTTAACATCTTCCGCAAGGAAACATATTCAGACAATATCATCCCAGCCTACTTTACTCACCCAAAAAGTAGCGTATAAAGTAGCGTTTATTCATTTCGCTATACACTGCATGGTAATCCCTGCTTTATCGTCTGCTAAATGTGATTAAATCCATTACAACAACAACGGGTATGACCACATCTTCAATAAAAAACTTCTCAAAAATACTCGACTTTGAGTCATAACACTTCTTCAAATGATAACAAAGATGCTAGTATAGACGTATCCCTTCCATTCCCGTGAAATGTTTCTCACAGGATTAAACGTGTTATAATGAAAAATTATAACTGAAGTGTTTCCTTCTCTGCAGACAATAGCTTAACACTTTACCTTTCATCGCGTCTGAGACGCCCGTCCGTGATGTTTAATATGTTCTCTATTAAAAACTATACATTTTATTTTAATGAAATTTTATGAATTTTCCTGATTTGTCAAGTTAGTCATAATTTTCTTAAAAAATTATTGAAAGTTACGTGTGGTTTTGTGTTAAAGCGTTGGTGCAGTTTCCCTCCTGTAAGGGCCTCGCAGGCCCTTGCGATTAGAATCAACGTTTCAACAAACAGATGTTTCCCTGTGCAGCCTCAGTTTCGCCATTTACCACTGTTGATTAGCCCTGTTATTCTTACAGTGTCGTAAACACATGTTTCTTTTGGTGCACTATTTCGCAACAGCATCCAGTTTTACAAACTGAAAATGTTACGGAGAAGACAACTATCAGATGAGAAGATGTGGGGATTGTTGGAACAGTCTTCTGATTCTGAAAACCCAACTAGTGAATCTGAATCGTCTAGTGATGATGATGATAATGGCGTAGATGTCACTGAAAACTTAGAACTACACGCAGATGATGATCATGAAAAATCCCCTTACTGAGATAGAAAAGAGCAATGTAATACAAATTCTATTAAATGGGATACCGCTCATCAAGCTGACGTCATCTAAGACGTCATTACTGTATCGGATCACCTATGATTCATTCACGAGAGACTACTTGCGCGACAGCGAGCGAGTGCGAGGGCGATCTAAAACGTAAAGCCTCCGAAATATTCACGCAGAAACTCTTAAAGCTTTTTAAACAACAAGCGTTTTTAGCATTCTAGATCTTTATTCTTCACATCTACTTAATTATTCCTCAACATACTCACCCCAACGACGAACACATTTCTCCTCCCAATGAGAGGCTTGGTTGGTGATACCGTCGCTGTATAATCTTTGACTTGGTTGGCGAAGCCACTACACCGCCGCTTGCACCATCTTATCACTCCTCGAAAACGTTCTGTATATTTTGGAAACAAATGAAAATCAGGACTGTATAGAGGATGATCGGTGAGCGAAACCTGGGGCGTCGGGTCGTTGCAGATGTCGCAGCGCTCGTGTGTGGTCTGGCATCGTCAAGCTGAAGGAAAGGATGCTCCATGTGTGGATGAACTCTCCAGATTCGAAATTCGATTCGAGTATGCTGTTTCTCACACACCTATATACCGTAGTAATGGTACACACCGCCATGTTACGCGCTACAGTTCAGAGCCGTATAACGGCAGAGGACTGAAAAATATGTAAACATGAAGATTAAAGATGTAGAATAGTAATAATGTTCGTTTTATTGGAAAAGCAATAAGAGGTTTCAAACAAAAAATTAGGGGGAAGTGCTTTTCAACACGCCCTTGTACTTGAATGCTACCGCTATGATTTTTGTTACGACGGCTCGCCGCTCCTGAAAACTTTTAATAAATTGTGACAGACCCTTCATTATTGAACATATCACCAAATGGCCGATATGAGGTGTAAAAGAAGAGCTGCACATACTAGAACAAAGTCCGACATCCGTTTGAAGTCGAGCAAAATACATTTGTTAAAACGGTTTCGCGAAACAATTTATTTAAGTATACAACAGAGTTTTTCTCCTCGGCATACAGTAAGTGTATGGTACACAAAAATGTAGCTCTTGCAGCTGCGATGTCTCTGCACTCAATTAAAATGTTTCGTCCACCATTACACTTTCTCAATCGTAAATCAAGTGAGGAAAGAAAACGGAGAATGGCAATTTCTGAGCATGAATAATTAACATTTCACGGAGATCGTTGTGTATTTTCATAGCCGTCGGATACTTTCCTCTGCCGTGATAATGAAGTAAAGTTGCACTCACAAACTTGTTGTTAAAATAGTCAAATCGCATAGATTTCTGTTCTCGATTGTATCCTTTTCTTGGAGAATCAGAAGACGTCCTCAGATCTGGAGATCATGCCGATGTTACAACACTGTCAACACGCCGTAGAGTCTAGTGTGAAATACCACAAACTATTTTATGAATTTAAGCTAAATTTTAATTATTTCAGCTTTCATCACTGTTGGCCAGGTCAGTAAAACAACCTTTAGTACGTTCGATACGACAATTTTAGCTTGCTGTAGAACCACAGATCTGTATGGCAATACACTTTGGCCCTTGCTTCCGTTTGACGCTCACTGCAAAACACAAGACAGTGTACCTTTCTACAGAAGACTGAAAGAGCACGTCAACACACGATAGTGAATGGGACCGCTGAACACATAGCTGGCGCCAAAGCTTCCAAGAGGAAAAGAACAAAGCGCTTCGCTCCTAAAGACTGTACACAACAAGTGACACCCTGTGCTGCTTATTTTGGCTACGCTCACTATAGCATTAACATTTCAATCATCTGCTTTATATTGTAACGTAATAATGAAAACCGCCTCACTCAAGCCGATTTCTGTTTCTACCACGTTTTAACGCGCAGTGTCAGCATAGTATAATGGGCCACACCAGAGTCAGGTGGTATGACCCATAAAACTAACTTCTTTCTCGTATTTCGTGCACGACGCCAAGGTTGAAGATGAAGCGTGTCGCTGAGGGTGGAGGGGAGCAATTCTGGACTGCAATGAAGCCAGCAGTTTCAAATGGTTGGGAAGAGCGAACTCATCCAAAAGGCTGCTGCCGGTCTTTTTACTGATCCTAGAACTACAATTGCAAAGGAATGTTTGTACGAACTCAACAGGCCTCTATGTCACCTCACATAGAGTTTTCCACATCAACACTTTAAGGAAACCACGAAGAAATGCTTCTAAGAAACATGAGAGAGTTAGATTACGGGTTCTGGCCGCCAGATGAGACTTAAGTTTCAAAACCTGGCTTACGATTTGGCATAAAACTTAAAACTGCCTAACACATATATCACAGAGAGCAAACTGGCAGGTAAAGATCTCTATCAAAAATTTATGAAGAAACACGCAAAACAGTCTTACAAGGGGAGCCCCAATTGGATTGTTACAAACTTTTTATATTAAGATACGTGAAGTTCAGAACTCAGACATACCTCTCCCAGAGCAGTTCGATTCAACCACCAAAAATATTGCAGCAAATCGACTTCGAAGTTTGACGAGTATTTTTAACCCATTAAGTTCTTGTCACCATTCAATCTATACAACAAAGAAGCAATGAAGGAGTAAAAGAAAGATTCAAGAGTGGAATTAAAATTCAAGGTGACAGAATTTCAACGATCAGGTTGGCTGGTGACATTGCTACCCTCAGTTAAAGTGAAGAAGAATTACATGATCTGCTGAATGGAATGAAGCGTTTAATGAGTATAGAATATAGATTGAGAGTAAATCGAAGAAAGACGAATGTAATTAGAAGTAGGAGAAATGAGAACAGCGGGAAACTTAACATCAGCATGGATCGTCACGAAGAAGATGAAGTTAAGGAATTATACTACCCAGGCAGCAAAATAACCAATGACGGACGGAGCAAGGAGGACATCAAAGCAGATTAGTACTGGCAAAAAGTGTATTCCTGGCCAAGAGAAATCTGTTAGGATCAAACATTTCCGAGAATGTACGTTTGGAGGACAGCATTGTATGGTAGTGGAACATGGACTGTGTGAAATACGTAACAGAAGAGAATCGAAGCATTTGAGATGCGGTGCTACAGAACAATATTGAAAATCAGGTGGCCTGGTAGGGTAACGAATGAGGAGATTCTTCAGAGAATCAGCGAGGATAGTGACATATGGAAAACATTGACAAGAAGAAGGGACAAGATGCTACGACATCTGTTAAGACATCAGGGAATAACTCTTTGGTACTAGTGGGAATTGTACTACTGTGCTGCTCTGGGATGAAAAGCTTGGCACAGGAGAGGAATTCGTCGCGGGTCGCATCAAACCAATCAGACTGATGACTCAAAAAAAGAAAAAAACAAATAAATAAAAAGGCCTCATGTTACCACATGGAACAGTGAGCGCGACTCTACTAAATTTCTTCCTACGTGTTCAAACTTGAAGCTAGAGTGTACTACATTGCAGTTGATTCATAATCAGCAATAACACCATGAGAAACAAGTCACTGGTAGACGAGGACAATTTCTTGACACGTTAATAGAGGGTCTTTTTGGAACGACTGAAAACTCATCTCATGTCTGTAACATATCATAAGATAGAAAACAGGAAAAATATTATACGTGAGGGGGACGTGATTAAACCGTATTCACGGCATCAGCCGTCGACAGCTGGATGAGCAAGAAGCAACAAAAAGGAAAGACAGCCTGCGATACGTCTGGTAAACTGAATAGGAAAAAATCTAGGTGTCTTAAGTTGTGGAATAGAAAATTAGTAATCATAGTGTGTGACAAGTTTTGAAAGTCGCAAACTGCATTTTCATGCGAGAGACATTCGAGACTGCACCCTACTATTTTTTCCTTATACGTCTAAGGTGCCACCTGTTAGACACAAACAGTACGACTATCATATTACGCACGTTTGTCCGTGTTTTCATATATGGTTACGGATTTACTCCATCTCTCCATTACTGTACTACAGCGAAGCCCACATAAACTGCTTCCTTTAAGAAAATTATTTGGATTACTATGCTGAAACTTCATTTATGTTGCGCCATCTTTTTCTTCTTATTCTCCTCCCCCTCTTGCTCCTACTTTTCCTCTTCCACTTGTGCTCCCGCTTCTCTTCGTCCTGACTCACCGCATAAAATAAAGGGACAAGGAGCAGAGCGCCGCCTTCGTTTCGCTGTCGTCAGAGCTGGCAGTGCTGCACGTGTCGCTTATATTTTGGTCGCAAATACCTGTCACCTTCCTACGAGGCTGGCAGCAGGTGGAAGCGGAATGGCGCCGCCTACGTAATGGAAACTGTCACATGCAAAAAGTGCCGCTAATACCCAACGGAAAGGCGTCGCAGGCTGCGCGGCAACTGCTTCAGCCCGAAAGGTCGGCCCGACCCGGCTACGCCAACTTATTCTCTTAGCCTGTAAACTTTTTACGAAGTGCCTAATCGAACACAGAGATAAATGTGAGCACGAGCAATGTTACTTCATCGTAAATAGCTATGTTCAGCTTGAATGCCTCAGTAGTTTCCGCAGCACATAGCGGCTCTTTCAAATACGGAAATTTATTTCGTCCGACATCAAATATTCATTGCTGGAATGCGTCGAGAAATTAAGCCTTGGATATCATGGGTGAGCAAAGGGCGGAACTAATACTTCGGTTTGAGTAAATGAAGAGTTTTTACCCCTACGTTAAAAGCGAAATTCCATAAGTTGGTAACAGCTGCGCATTCGCATAATTTATGCTCATCTACAGTATGACCCGAATTTCACCGACAAAATTTCGGAGGCTGTACAAGGATGTTTTCTGAGCATCTTTGTGTAATGTACCCGTGGTCTTCGGTGGTTCGTTGTCCAATTTCGTTTTATTTCTAACTTCAGTTTATAACTGTGCCTGAATTGTACCGAAAATATCTGCAAACGGTGCAAATCGGGACGGTATCCGCTGTGTGTCTGGTTCGAAAACAAACTTGTTCCATTAAAGGTACGTGCGTTGACCGTATTAATACACAATTTAATGAGTTTACGACAATCAGGGCACAGTACTTTTGTAACCAAGAGCTGTTGGATCCCTTCGTGTTTTACATTGTCACAGGCCATTGTGGCCGAGCGGTTCTAGGCGCTTCAGTCTGGAACCGCGCGACCGCTATGGTCGCTGGTTCGAATCTTGCCTCGGGCACGGATGTGTGTGATGTTCTTAGGTTAGTTAGGTTTAAGTAGTTCTAAGTTCTAGGGGACTGATGACCTCAGATGTTAAGTCCCATAGTGCTCAGACCTATTTGAACCATTTTCGTTTTACAATTTACGGTCTATTGATGACATACCTAACGCTTTTCCGCTACTGTGAAGGTATTTTCACAGAAACAAAGGTAATGTGGGTAAGAAACCAATTATGTAATAATTAAATTATTGCTGCGATACGAGCCATAAAAGACCGCTGTTGCCTTGGACCAAAATAGGTAATATCCATGAACAGCCTCTGATATTTTATTGGTTGAGTTGCGCTTTGCGCCATGGGTAGCACGGAAACTATGATACGCTTAGTCATCAAAAGTATCCAGACAGCCCGAAAACTATACGAATTCACATTAGGCGCATTGTGCTGTCATTTACTGCCAGGTACTCCATATCAGCGATCTCAGTAGTCATTAGACATCGTGAGAGAGCAGAATGTGGCACTCCACGGGCCTCACGGACTTCGAACGTGGTCAGGTGATTGGGTGTCACTTGCGCCATACGTCTGTACGCGAGATTTCCACACTCATAAACATCCCTAGGTCCACTGTTTCCGATGTGATAGTGAAGTTGAAACGTGAAGGAACACGTACAACACCAAAGCGTAGAGGCCGACCTCGTCTGTTGACTGATCGGGACTGCCGACGGTTGAAGAGGGTCGTAATGTGTAATAGACAGACATCCATCCAGACCATCATACAAGAATTCCAAACTGCATCAGGTCCCACTGCAAGTACTATGACAGTTAGGCGGGAAGTGAGAAAACTTGGATTTCTTGGTCGAACGAATGCTCATAAGCCACACATCACGCCGGTAAATGCCAAACAACGCCTTCCTTGGTGTAAGGAGCGTAAACATTGGACGGTTGAATGGTGAAAAAAACGTTATGTGGAGTGACGAATCACGGTACACAATGTGGCGATCCAATGGCAGGGTGTAGGTATGGCGAATGGCCGGTGAACGTCAAAATTCAGAAGTGGTTGTGCTATGTTGTGGTCGTGTTTCCCATGGAGGGGGCTTGCACCCCTTGTTGTTTTGCATGACACTATCACAGCACAGGTCTACATTGATGTTTTAAGCACCTTATTGCTTCCCACTCCTGAGGATCAGTTCGGGTATGGCGATTGCATCTTTCAAAATGATCGAGCACTGTTCGTAATGCACGGCGTGTGGCGGAGTGGTTACACAACAATATCATTCCTGTAATGGACTGGCCTGCTCAGAGTCCTGACCTGAATACTATATAACACCTTCTGGATGTTTATAGAACGCCGACTTCGTGCCAGGCCTCACCGATCGACATTGATACCTCTCCTCAGCGCAGCACTCCGTGAAGAACGGCCTGCTATTCCCCAAGAAACCTCCAGCACCTGATTTAACGTAGGCCTGCGAGAGTGGAAGCTGTCATAAAGGCTAAGGGGGGGCCGTGCGTTACCAGCGCAACCGATGGAGAGCGCCACGAACTTGCAATTCGTTTTCAGCCAGGTGTCCGCATACTTTTTATCGCATAGTGTAACTATCTTGGTACTGCAATACGTCTCTGTAAACAACGTTCCGACAGTTCTTGTTTCTCACGTTCCTGTAGAGTTCTCTGGCTTTCATTACACGGGGGCAGCCAACGTAGTTCTGTTCGTGAGAGGAAATATGGAGTACCAAGATGAATACCTGCCACTTTTAACGTTTGTCCTTGACATTTATTTACATTGATCTGGAAGGCCACTTTCGATGGGTACTGCAAGCGTTTAACCGTGAATGACAAGTTTGTTGGGATGATGGAATTTCGTGGTACTAGTACTGTCTGCCCCGTGGCTCCGCCCATGATGATGCCTTCTCACGTTCGTGATGCGTAACTCGGTGCCTTCGCACAATTGTAGTCCATCAGTGTTACGCATCAATAAGACAGGCACACCCACCTTCAGCTCCAACTTGTGAAACACCACCCTTAACAGCTCTGATGAGTATAGAAACTCTAATGCGTACGAAGTTGCACCGTCTCTTGTCATCACCGTATCGATTGACGTGCAGGTGGTAACCTCACCAGGTACTCCAGCAATATTTAATCTTTTTTACTGAAGTTTCCCACCGTTTCATTCTTAGGCTCTAAGATAACTCTTTCGCTTAAAGACTCCTCGTTGCTCAGTTTTTCGTGGAAGCTCAGAAAACCCTCATTAATTTGAGTATCTTTCAGAGCCAGCAAGATTGCAGAAGCGGCTTTCAGATTTTATTTGGCCTTCTGCATCCATTGCCATGAGGCCCTTGCCGATCTCGAGGAGGTATTGAACAAAGAGAATAGACTTTTGATCGTTGTAGACTCTCATATTAGTTGCCAGCTGTAAACTTTCCACGTGTGCCCACAATGGCATGGATTTGCGGCACACACTGATCACGTCTGCCGCAATGCCTCACACAAAACCCAACATTGTTGGTACGATTTGCTCTAAGTTAATGTCAGTTTAAGCCTCGTCGGCAGTAATTGCACCAAAAGCTACTAACACAATATCTGAAATGCATATTATTTTGTGTTCTGCGTTATGAAAGTGAACTGTGTATGAAGATAGTTCGCGACCTACTGTAGACAATTTTGAAAGATTCTGAGAGTTTCTTATTTAAAATGGGAATAGTTGCCATACTGCTTCTCGCAAATATTTGTTTTTTTGTTGTAAGTCCATTGATTTCCGAGATTGTGGTTAGGCAGGAACCTAAGAGTAATACCGTTTAAATCAGTGTAATTTAATTATTTACAACACTGCATCTAACAAATACTTTCTTTATTGCATGTGTATTTCCGACGTAATATCCTACAGTAATATTTTTTCTTTCATTGATTTATGTACGGATTTACTTCATTTGTTAAAATATGTAAAAAACTAATCTCCAGCTAAACTTTATACATTCAGTTGATAGTTAACTTTTACGACTTCTCAGTCACGTTACCCATATCATGGGAATAGTAGTCACGTTGACCGTCCAACGGGAACAGTTATTCTTTTTCGGAATAAAACGCAGCCTGTGTGTTAATTCAGGGTTCAGGCTATCTACATCCCCACGTTCACCCAAATCCATCCAGCCACTTCAGCGTGAATTGCTAACAGATACACTAAACCGACGGAGAAGGAAATTAAGCAATTTCTACTTTGGTGCATAGCAGATTTTATAAAATTTGCGTGTAAAGCAAGGTCATCTGCCTCACGTGTACCTGTTACCAGGAGATAAGCTCACACAACACAATCAAGACTCACTAAAATCCTACGTCGTTCTATGTGTAAAGGACGTCTCTCCGTTTGTCATACAGCATTTAACTAACATCACCGTTGTGAGTCTTCAAGGTGATTGGATAGCTGACCAGGAGCTGAGAAACTTGTGAGCTTTCTAGTGTGGGTGACACTGAGTGTGAGCAGCCTCGTAAAAGAACACAGTCATAATAAAAAAAGCCAATTTTAGTGGGAAGCGATGTTGTAGTTATATCAGTTTCTGATAAGAAACATCCACAACATTTTACAAACGTGAAAAGAAACAGAAATAGTTACTGAAGCAGGAGGCAAACTTGGATACTACAAAATTCAGTTCAATAACATGACGCCTCTTACCTTGCTGCTACGTGGAACATTTCATCTAATGTATTAGTTGATAGCTGAGGTTATTACCGCCAATCCATACTAATATTATAAATCGGAAAGCAACTCTGTCTGTTATGTTTTCAAGCCACGATCAACCGTTTTTGAGAAAGTTCTGTTTGGAGAAATCTTCAACACTGGGGAAAATCTTAGGCTACTTTAGAAAAAGCATGTAGTACAACATTTTTATTTATTTGAAGGAAATAACATGAAATATGGAACAATAATGACTCTTTGAATAACCATTTACTCCTTGAATGCCGAACATCGTATTTGTGAAAATGCTGTTGTTTGTGTGATATATTCTACATATAAGATTCATCGTAATGAATACAACGTTTATACAACTGTAAGCAGCCTGTTAGTATGTTGGCAGCGCTATAGATTGTGCTAATATCGCTGGCAGCGCTCTGCGCTCTCGGCAAGAGATTCTTTGTTTGGACGGACTAGCAGTTAGCGACTGGATGGAGAAGTGTATGGACATATTTTTTTCTTAGTGGAGACTCTGTGTTGGTAGGACGTGCATTGTAAAGGAAATATAAAATGAGGATGGATGTTGTTGGTAATGTTTGGGTTGTGAAATTTATAGAACTAGATGTCACATGAATGAGGTAAAATTTTCTAAGTGTATTATTTGCTCTTCAACAAACTAATTCTTTGGCTAACCATTGCCTCCTAGTATTTAGAGTCTATAGTAGTTACAATCTTTTTATTTAGCTGGCTGCGGTTGCTGCTTTCTGTATTTTCTGTAGTTATTGACAAGTATATTATTTTTAGAACTGGATGTCACTTGAATAGGTAAAATTTTATAAATATATTGTCTGCTTTTCAACAAACTCTTTCTTTTCCTAACCATATGCCTCCTAGTAGTTAGTCTATAGTAGTTAGAAGCTTTTTATTTTGCTGGCTTCTTACAGTAATTGCTGTAGTTCGTGTTATTAACATTTTCTGTGAGGTAAGTGACTTATAAAAAAAATGAGGTTAGAGATTGAAGTGAGCTTAGGCAATTAACAGAGTTGCAGGTAGTTTCATATTTCTTTAATTTCACATTTTTTGGATTTTTATCATTGTTAGGATTTCTTGCAATCCATGGCCATTCTTTTGTGTTAATTACTGGAAGTCATGTTGTCAGTGTATAGCAGTCAGATTGAGTCGGGCTTGTATATTTTGGGTAATAAATGAATAGGTTAAGCTTGAGTTGTGTTTAAATTATAATAATAATCAAGGACGTAGTTTACCTGTCGACCCTTAGCCGAGGATACTTCACTCGAATCTTCTGATTGCCTTGTAGTTTGAATAATTAGCGCATGATTAAAAATTAGTTATTGTTTAGTGCTAGCGTGTAACTGTATGTGTGCAATTTACTTTGTAGTTGTAGTTTCTTATTGTTGTACTGTATTGTCATGAGCAAATTACTTTTGGCATGCATGTGCGTTTGCACTACGCATCTCGCTGTCGCTTTTGCAACTAATTAGATATTTAATTTTTCCAGTGCTATTTTATTGTTTTTTCTTATTTTTGCTTTTCAAATTGTTTATTGTGTGTTATTGTGCAAAATAGTGTGATAATCATGGCGAATGAAAAGCGTAACACCAGGTGGCAAAGCAAATTGAGATATGACAATTAGGACGAGCGTAGCTCTTTAGCACCACCTAGTAACGAATTGACAAATGCCCAAGACAATAATTTGGTGACAGTGCATAGGGAATGGACCAGACAGTAAAAAACGGGGTGGAAACTGAAAAAATCAGTTAATGGGGAACTATTGATGATCGATCGGTCGGTAACAGTTCGCCTGTGGAATGCGAAATAACAGAATAAAATCTTGCAATTACCGTAGATTCAGGTTTTGCATCAGTACACTTTTCCCAATTAAGTCAAAAAATACTTCCTCCTTTTCAAAATACGAATACTGCCGGTGCAAACGTAGTGACGAAAAACACAAAGGAAACATGTTTCAGTCACTAATGCATTGTTATTGCAATTAATTCTACAATTTCATCAAACAGACCAAAAGCCTCAAACGTTAGACGCAATGGAACAAAATCAGAAACAAGCACAGCAAAAACTTCGAAAGTTAAACACAGTTCTACAAATACTTAAACAAACACGTAAAGATTTAACCGCTTATACACAAAATCGAATCGAAATATCAAAAAATTTCTGAAGACGGAAAAATACAAATTTGTGAGTTTTTTCAGCCTATTTTTTGGCGGCACGAAGACACATTACAGAAGCATGAAGCAGCAATAAAAGAACTGCAGACCATTGTACACGAAAATCACGACACCTTGCATGCTAAAATAGACCCTGTTGCATCTATCGATACGGTCGCACAACTTGTAAAAAATCAGGAAAACTCAAAGGACACAGTAGACACGATTACGACACAAACTGACACTCTAAAACTTGGCTCAGAAAAACACACGAACGAAATCAGCACATTGTCGGAAAAAGTTGCCGAACTTTCGAATCAGTTAATTATTTTATTTACGATGGTAGATGATGATTTGAATGATACAAGACCGGTAGCCTTTACTGACCCAGAGGAGTAAGATGAAATAAGGAAATTTAAACACGATCAGAAACAACTTAATACGCAACACGAAAGAGACATACGGGAAGTACAAGATCAGTTGACACAGGTGATACAAGAACTACATATTTCAGATGATGCTCACGCTCCGACACGGTAAGACGGATTTAGAAATACGGAAAAGACACACAGTAATAATACATGGTATTTCGGAGATTTTGAAAGGAGTCGGCAGGCTGCACCGAGCCTTGAGATGGAACCGCCGATACGACGTTAACAATGACCGATTTGCGACTCGGCGACACGATGATTTTGCCTATAAGCTATTCACCACAACTCATAAATTTAAAACATTCAAGAATTCTAGTAACTACATACATCCACAAGCCTGGATTCATCAGTTTTCTCATTTCTTTCCTCCTAATTGGTCATTAGAGCATAGATTGGAATTTGTGTGGCTATTTAGAAAATGAACTAGCTGTAAGAACGCGGTCAGTTATTCGCGACTGTCACAGTGAGGGAGATTTTTAACATGCCTTCCTTCCTGCATATTGGTCTCGGGCTACACAAGATCGAGTAAAACGCAGTATTATAATGACGAAGCATTTCGAGCAATCTGAATTTTCCAGTCCTGTAAAATATTTTGAAGATATGTTACAAGAGAATCAGTATTTGTCAGTCACGTACAGCCCCTTACAACTTATTCGCTTTTGCTTAATCAAATTGCCTGAACACTTAATTTTGGCAGGACGTTGTGAAGATGATATCGAAGCTTTTCAGGGACTTTTGCAAGAATTGGAAATCGACACGGACAATCACATGATGTGAAAACAGGAAAACAACAACTATTTCAGGTCACATCCATCACAATTTCGTGACGACAGAAACAATAACCGAACAAGACAATCCTACCGTTATAACGCAAATCGTCACCAAATCCGACACCACCCATATGACAACCATTGGCAGGATAACTACACTTACAGAGAAAGATCAAGTGTCCATGGTAATGACTATGACAGAGACAACTGCAGGTATAGACAATATGGGAACCAGAATAATTATTATCAAAGGATACAAAATGAGTTCTGACGCAACAGTCCACCACGTAATTACGATTCAGGGAGATTTTCTCTACCACTTAATCGAGAAGAAAGAAATTACAGAAATTACCGAGAGGATGACAGACGCTATAGTCAGGACCATAGACCTGAATTTAATCAGAACTGGCGTGATTTAAATAGGGCAGGGCAATCTCGAAAAGTTGAAATTGTAGAAATTAGACCTCCAAATCACAGTAACGACGCGCCACAATAAAGAGTTAATAGACAACGACTCGCCCGCAGGCAGCCACAAAACGTACTTACGAACTGACGAAGTAGCTGCCGTGACTATCAATTATGTGAAATTCGAAGACATTAGGGACATTTTACTCCAGGAACATGACATGAAACAGAATAATACTGCATTTCTTGTAGTTCACATCACAACAACTGACATAAAATTTACGGCAGTACTTGATTCTGGCAGTCCTATTTCGGTAATTAGTGAAACAGCTCTTAGTAAATGCAACAAATCGAACGATTTCCCCACACTTCCTTTATGTGAGATAAAATTACAAGGTGCAATTTTTGGAAAAAGCGTAGCAGTACGCCAACAATCTAATTTAGTATTCTTTTGTCAAAGCTAAAGATTTATTAAGAATTTTCTTATTTTCGGTTATTTTCGACGGAGATTATTTGAAATGTACATTTTTTAATGAGTATAAAGCGATTTTAAACTTTCACGACGCTGAAATAAGTTTAGAGAAAGAAGGTAAGTAAATAGCTCTGAAATTTGAAGATTGGCTGTGAAACCATGATGAGCAAATCAATCGGCTTTATCTTTTATCATATCACAGTTTGGACTTTCGACGGAATTTGACACTAATGATCACTTTGCAAGTACTGACAGTTATGATACTGATGACGTATTAGATACTAACGTTTTAAGTCAGAAAATATTCAAACAATTGAGAACTGTAATGACACTGATAGGCAGGATCTTTTTGACATCTTACAATCACATTCCACAGGTTTTACTCACAAAACAAGAACATTTAAAGAATTTCCGTACAAGTTTCGTATTCGTGATCATACAAAATTTTGCGTAAGACCATACGTAATTACGGCACATTATAGGGACCGTGTTATAACGGAAATATAATCTATACTTGATGAGGGCATTATTGCAAGAGCGGTAAGCTCATACAATAATCCATTACATGTTGTTCAGAAGAAAAACGGATCGATTCCAGACAAATAAATACCATATCATTCATGTGGCAGACAGGCCGCGAACGTTGGAAGAACTACTTCAGAATTTCAGTGGCGTAAAAGTGTTGTCTTCAATTGATCTCAGATACAGCTTTTATCAAATTGAACTTTCCTTCGTTTCGGCGTTTGTTATCAATTTCGGATACTTCCCTCTGATTTGAACATTTCTTCAGCAGCATTCATTCGTGAGCTAAATTCAATATTATTCAATATTACCTGACTTTCTGAAACGGCACATCACCTCATACGAGAACGGTATTTTAACAACAGAAGCCTCATGGGAACAACATATTCGAATCGTCAACAATTTGTTAGGCACTTTTGATGAATCTGGAATTACAGTTAACTTGAAAAAAATTTGAATTCGGCAGGACAAAGGTGAAGTTTTATGGTCACATTATTTCTTCTGACGGCATTCAACCGGATCCTGAAAAGTTGGAAACAGAGCTATTCCCCTTCCGTCCACAAAAAGCCAAGTTCTCAGTTTTCTGGGTCTCGTGAATTTCTAACGTAGTTTCCTGAATAAGCAAATTCTAGTAACTCCTAAACTTTGTTCTCTCACTGGCAAATGCACTATTTGGAACTGGGACGAACAGGCACAGTTGATAGTTGATACTTTCAAAGAAGTGCTACTTAACGCGCCAATCTTAGCTCATCTAGATATACCAAAGAATTTCTGTCTTAGCACGGATTCTTATTTCAAGAAGCTATAGAAAATGACATTACTGTTCGGAAAACCATCGCTTTAGCCAGTCGTGTGCTAACAATATCTGAGAAAAATTATTCCGTCACTGAATTGGAACCGTTAGCTGTTGTTTGGGCATTTGAGGAATATCGGTTCTTTCTTTCTGGCAAACACGTAACAGTCGTTAGAGCGTGATGCAGTAACAAACAAACACACAAAGTTTCGCATTTCAAATATACACGGGGTTTCTACATTTGTCTCCCTTAATGCAGCCTCTCATAGAGGTTGGAAATTTCATTTCTGTTGCTTCTATTTGCAGTAAATCTTTGTTCCTTAGCGTCCAACTTCCCGCTCCTGATAATAAAGTGTAGATTGCCACGACTTTATAAAATTTAAGTTGCGTTTCTTTCCTTCTTTTTTGCCTTAAGGTATTCTTCTTGGAGCACATGCACACTTACAAAGTATTACTCTTTTCCTTTGTATCGGTATCTTGTTCATATGATAAGTCACATACTAAATTCTAGGAACAGTCTATCTATCCCATCGGTTCATTATTGAGGATTATTTTCGTTCGCACTAGACCAGTACCTAGAGAGGTCATGGTTTTAATTAGGTTTATAGATATAGTCAAATTATAGTTTGCGTTTATTTCGTTTACGTAATGCCTTTTGGAAGTTATCTTTACTGTCTTGTGTGATAAATCATCCGCGAATAGTATAGTGTTGATACGTTTATTGCTCACAAAAGTTTTGCCTCATGTGGTGTTCTATCTCTATTCCATTTTCTCATTATGCCATCTATACAGATACTGAATGATGTCAGTTAAAAGTACAGCCCTGAAACTTCCTGGCAGATTAAAACTGTGTACCGGACCGGGACTCGAACTCGGGACCTTTGCCTTTCGCGTGCAAGTTCTCTACTATCTGAGCTACCCAAGCACGACTCACGACCCGTCCTCACAGCTCCAATTCCGCCAGTAGCTCGTCTCCTACCTTCCAAACTTCACAGAGGTTGTCTACATGCCCATCCACTCGATACAATTTGAAACGAGAGTCGGACTAGGCAACATGTTTCCAGTCATCAACAGTCCAACGCTGGTATTGATGGGTCCAGGCGAGCCGTAGAGCTTTGAGGATGCAGTCATCAAGGGTATGCGAGTGGTCCTTCGGCTCCGAAACCTTATCGATGATGATTCGTTGAATGGTTCACAAGCTGACACTTTTTGATAGCCCAGCATTGAAATCTGCAGCAATTTGCGGAAGGATTGCACTTCTGTCTCGTTGAACGATTCTCTTCAGTCGTCGTTGGTCCCGTTCTTGCAGGATCTTTTTCCAGCCGCAGCTATGTCCGAGATCTGATGTTTTACCGGCGTTCTCATATTCACCGTACACTCGTTGAAATCCCCACTTCATTGTAACCTTGGAGATGCTGTTTCCCATCGCTCGTGCGCCGATTATAACACAACGTTCAAACTCACTTAAATCTTGATAACGTGCCATTGTAGCAGGAGCAACCGATATAATAACTGCGTGACACACTTGTTGTCTTACACAGGTATTGAGGGCCGCAGCGCCGTATTCTGCCTGATTACATATCACTGTATTTCAATACGCACGTTCTTTGGCACGTTAGTGTAACTCTGGAGTCCATTTATAGACATTTTGCTGCTTGGGTCTGATGTTAAGGATTCATGTTTTTTCCGTTACTGCTCTCGGCGTATGTCTCTGAACTCTGTCAAATTCTTTTCCATAATCCACAAATGCTAGGTAAGTTTCCAGATTAAAATCTCGTCTCTATAGCTACAGGGCTTATTTTCGTAGTACCAATCTTCAGTCGGCAGCTGAACGCAGCAACTGTAAACTGCCGTAATAGCTACTTACTTCACTAAACTGTCCCCCACTTCTTGTATTTTCGTCCCATGAACTGCGACATTGACTGCACATTTATTTAAATTGACTACACTGTAGTAAATAAGGGCTGGGAATCTCTCTCCGAAGACTTGGTACGGTGGAAAGGGCGCTAATTATGTCTACTAGTCGGAGGGATACGAGGGGTCCCGGCAGTTTGAGGCAACGAGTACACCACACGATGCACCACCTCTACCTTCGGATCTGAATGGCTGCGCCTGCCAATTGTCGGAGGTGCCTGCCGTAGGCTTGGGCGGGGTACGAGTCGAGGGCGGCTCTTTTCTGGTCACCTCGCTTGAGCTTGAATCCGGAGCCAAGTGGTAGTCGATCTGCTCAACGGAAAAGATTCAACGGCGAAGCTATAAAATCGGCAGCGTGTCATTGTTAAGTTCTAACAAGGGGAGGCCACGACGTTGGGATCGCGGATTTACTTAAAACTTCCTCTTTCAGCACGCCATTAAAACGTCATAATATGAAAACAGAAAGATGCACTACACTGGCAATTGCGAGAATATCGCAAGAGAAGTTTTACGTGTCTATTATGTCAGTCATGTATGTGTGCAAAGCTGCACGCCGAAAGAATTTATTGTGACCAAATGGTTGACGTCCGCTCATGGCAAGAGGGTTATGGAGGAGACTATGGTTCGAATCCCGCTAGTACTGATTTTCTTAATCTGTATTTTGTTCAACACTCTCATTATTTAACTTAAACGACATTTGAGGGGTAATATAATGAAAGAAATATGTGCATTTTCATGAAGTTTCAATTTATGTTGACAATGTGTGTATTGCAAATAATATCCTGCAACATGTCATATCGAGGGCACATCCGACAAGCAACTGTGGCTTTTCAAGTCTGTCCCTCATCCTTGAAAATTTACCAACAGTAAATGTCAAATAATGTATGAAATTCACTAAAACTTTACGAAAATGCATGTAGGTTATTTTCGTTACATTACCTTTCAAATGTAACGTAAATTAAATAATGAGACCAGTGATTAAAAAAATATAGATTAAATAAAATTTTATTGGGAGTCGAACCACCCCCTCGTCTACGACCCACAAGGCCTGTGCGAGTGCTAATTACATGATTACAATGAATTCTTCTGTGTGGTATCTTTGTACAGGTACATGATATACATAGTAGACACGTACAACTTCTCTTGCGATTTTCTCGGAATTGGCAGATTAGAGCACCTTATCATTTTCACATTATGTTGATTTAATGGTCTGCTAAAGGTGTACCGAGTTTGAAGTTAATCTGTAATCCCAACGCCGTGGCCTGCCCTTGTCACTTCAGTTATGCAACTGTTCTTGCTCCACTGCCCCCAGCGCGCCAACACGTGTGCAGCTTTCCACGAGTTGAGCCCGTCTCCTAATTACTTTCCCAAGTTGTAGTCTCAATTATTTACTTTCACTGAGTGTCAATGCATTCCTTTCACGCATCTGAATATTGACTACAATATAATTAACTCAGTTTCAACAGGGCAGTATCAACTATACTCCCGCTGCTACAGGTATTAATAAAGTTCTTTTTTCTTTTTCTCTGATAAATATAACTTTTATTGTGTAGAATAACGGCACCCGGAAGGAAACCCCTGCAAGCCACGGCAAATTACAAATTACCTATCTGCAAAATAACAGCACACGAACCTTCCTACTAAATAGCGATAAATGTCCAAAACCTTCCTACTAAATAGCGATAGATGTCCAAACTGCTTGTGCAAGAGTTAAATAATTTAATCATCGTCGTTGCGTGTGACTTAATTTCGTATTTTTGAACCATTTTTAAGGAGAATAAAACTGCGACCTCAACAGAATATTTTAAAATTAAAACAGCCTTCATTCCAACAGAACATTTTTTAAAATTTGCAACCGGTCACGGTCAAAAGGCGACGACCTTCAGACCACATGTACTGAAATGAAAAGAACAATATACATCGTGATCATCTGACAAAAGCCTTAATAACCATCTTTTGTATCGCGAGACGTGCAGGAAGGTAGTCAGTGAGGTTCTGGAAGGTACCGACAGGAACGTGGAGCCATTCTGACTCCAGTGCCGTGTACAGCTGCGAAATGTTTGTCGGTTGAGGATCCATGGCAGGTACAGGCCGATCAAGGTGCCCACACAGGTTCTCGGTTGGGCTTCTTTTCGGGAATTTGGTGGTCATAGGAGTATGGTAAACTCATTTTGGTGCCCGCGTACACTGCGAATTGTCTGACACGCTGCATTGTCCTATTGCTATTTGCCATAGAGTCGAGGAGAACCAAACTGCAGGTAGGGATAGACATGTCCCTCAAGAATGGATGCGTACCTGTGTTGATCCGTTGTGCTATCCAGAATGGCGAGACCACCCAGGGCATGCCAGGAAAATATTCCCTGGACCGTAATGCTTCCTCCTGGTGATTGCTTTCAGGCGTTTCACGCCGTAAACGCGAACGGCCATCTGTACTAGGGAGCATAAAACGACTAATCTGAAAAAAGGAACATGTATCTACTCATTGGACGTCCAATTGCGGTACTGGAGTGCGAATTCTTGCCTTGCTCACCAATGAACAGCAGTTAGCATCGTGCCATGACCGGGCCCCGTTCTGCAGAGGTCATCGCAGCAACGTTTCTGAACCATCTTTGAGAAGACACTGTTAGTAGCCCCTGGACTCATATGGTCGGTCAGTTGCTCAACGGTGCACGTCTGTTCGTCCTTATACATCTACGACGCCGTCGTTCACCCACATATACGGCCCGTACTTACTTCGGCGCCGGTTTTGTATAGCGCCATTTGGACATGCAAGGTGTACTTCAATCACTACGGCACGCAAACAGTTCACAGACTTTGCTTTTTCGGAAATCCTTCCACACTTGGCCGGAAACCCAATGGAGAATCAGTTTTCGACGGCACATAAACCGCTCACTTTCCACGTTACGACAATGACTACTCTGTTTTCAGCGTAGCCCAAACACTCTTTATAACCGCCTCGACTGCTAAAGCTGCCAACGGCCGTCTGTGAGTAGTTATTGCGCGTTGACGTCGAACATGGGCAATGCTCAAATTATTGTCACTTAATCGAAATCTAATATTAAAATTCATAAAATAAGACTAAGATTAAAATAAGTTATACCCACGATAGCACGTGGTATCGTTGAACGGAGCAGGTATCGTGGATACACGAATGCCAACTACTGATCAGGGTAGAGGGGCTATGGGTTAGATAATGGATGCTCCGCCCACTACTTTCTGCATTACGTCAGCAACAGCCAGTCAGAAGCAAAGTTATGAATAACATTACTAAAAATCATGTACAGATAAAGTAATTGTATAAAGATTAATACAAAAAGGCCACGTAACATCACATAAATAGCTGCTGTACAAATAAATCTGTCAAATTACAGTTAAATGAATATATGAAAACATGCAGGAGAATGCCCACAGAGGACAATCTGTGTGCTGATAGCCGATTTTCATTAACTATTTTCCTGTATATTCTTATACAGCTACTCAAATGTAATTTGACAAACTGCTTTATTTAGCAAATATATATGTGATTTTATATAACCTTTTTAGTTAACCTTTGTACAATACTTTCATCTCTGCATTATTTGTAATAATGCTTATTGTGCACTGTAGGCCTGACTGGCTGTTATTCACGTAACGCAATAAGCAAAGGATCCAGTTGCTGCGTTCCCCATACTACCTGCCGTCGTGCGTATAACATAATTTACTTTTGGTCACATTTTACCTATCTTAGATTAACTATTATTCTCAGATTTCCTTCTTAATATCTACTGTACTTACATTTCAGTCTATATGGTCTGAAGATATCTCTACTTGACCGAAACGGCTCCCATTCACACTACTGGCCATTAAAATTGCTACACCACGAAGATGACGTGTTACAGACGTGAAATTTAACCGACAGGAAGAAGATGCTGTGATATACAAACGATTAGCTTTTCAGAGCATTCACACAAGGTTGGCGCCGGTGGCGATACCTACAACGTGCTGACATGAGGATAGTTTCCAAACGATTTCTCATACACAAGCACCAGTTGACCGGCGTTGCCTGGTGAAACGTTGTTGTGATGCCTCGTGTAAGGAGGAGAAATGCGTACCACCACGTTTCCGACTTCGATAAAGGTCGGATTGTAGCCTATCACGATTGCGGTTTATCGTATCGCGACATTGCTGCTCGCGTTAGTCGAGATCCAATGACTGTTAGCAGAATATGGAATCGGTGGGTTCAGAAGGATAATACGGAACGCCATGCTGGATCGCAACGGCCTCGTATTACTAGCAGTCGAGATGACAGGCATCTTATCCGCATTGCTGTAACGGATCGTGCAGCCACGTCTCGATCCCTCAGTCAACAGATGGGGACGTTTGCAAGACAACAACCAGCTGCACCAACAGTTCGACGACGCTTGAAGCAGCATGGACAATCAGCTCGGAGACCATGGCTGCGGTTACCCTTGACGCTGCATCACAGACAGGAGCGCCTGCCATGGTGTACTCAAAGACGAACCTGGGTGCACGAATGGCAAAACGTCATTTTTTCGGATGAATCCAGCTTTTGTTTACAGCATCATGACGGTCGCATCCATGTTTGGCGACATCTAGGTGAACGCACATTGGAAGCGTTTGTTCGTCATCGCCATATTGGCGTACCACCCGGCGCGATGGTATGGGGTGCCATTTGTTACACGTTTCGGTCACCTCTTGATGGCGTTGACGGCAATTTGAACAGTGGACGTTACATTTCTGATGTGTTACGACCCGTGGCTCTACCCTTCATTCGGTCCCTGCGAAAACCTACATTCCAACAGGATAGTGCACGACCGCATGTAGCAGGTCCTGTACGGGCCTTTTTGGATTCAGAAAATGTTCGACTGCTGCCCTGGCCAACACATTCTCCAGATATCTCACCAATTGAAAACGTCTGGTCAATGGTGGTCGAGCAACTGGCTCGTCACAATACGCCAGTCACTACTCTTGATTAAACTGTCGTATCGTGTTGAAGCTGAATCGGCAGCTGTACCTGTATACGGCATCCAAGCTCTGTTTGACTCATTGTCCAGGCGTATCGAGGCCGTTATTACGGCCAGAGGTGGTTGTTCTGGGTACTTATTTCTCAGGATCTATGCACCCAAATTGCGTGAAAGTGTAATCACATGTCCGTTCTAGTACAATATATTTTTCCAATGAATACCCGTTTGTCATCTGCATTTCTTCTTAGTGTGGAAATTTTAATGGCCAGTAGTGTGTAATATATGTCACGTTACGATAAAGACTCCTTTAATTATAAAATTAATTTTAAATATACGTCAAAATCTCCCCAAAGGACTGTCTTCCCTCCCTCGTCTCTCCCTCTCCAGCCGACAATACCACCCAATTCTTCGCTCACCCCGCCGCGATACTTCAATCGCATCACAATAATGAGGAAAATTATTATTGTATCAAATAAACAAGCACTGTCTTGGTCACAGCTTGTTACTACCGACTATCAGTTTCAATTTGTGCAGGAGATCGTATTGTGGTCTATGTTATTATGGAAAAAGGCAACAACAACACAAAGTTGCAAAAGTGTTAGGTTGGTTCATAAATCAGTAGCGTTTCAGTATTGCATGTTGGTATTCCGGCTGCTATGCGTTCATTTATCGATTGCCATTTTTATTTGTCATTTACTGTTTCTATTTGAATTTACATATTGTCATTTTTTCATTTGGATATAGTAAGTGGAGCTATGGACGCTAGGAAATAGGGCGGCAATTGGAGAAATCTTAACATTCCCGACATATTCTTCTGTTTGAGTTCATTGGAGTACTGACAGCAGCGGAGCCAACCATAAGCATTTTCGCTGTGAATGGGGATAACGCCACTGAACTGAGTATGGCTAGAAAATAGTTCTCCCGTTTTAAGGAGGATCGTTTTCACATTAGTGACTCTCCATGTTCAGGAAGTCCTTCGGGGTTTGATGACGTTTAAACATCTTAATCTACAATGATACACGTCAGCGTACTCGAGAACTGGCAAATGTAAAGAACTATGATCACTCCACCATCGTGCGACATTTGCATGCGATAGGGAAGGTACAAAAATCGGGTGTATGGGTAACGCAAGCTCTAAGTCAAGATGACTAATCAGCCGGTGGCCATATGAGCATGTCAGCTTGCTCGGCACCAACTGGCTAGTTAACAACACCGACGATCCATTCCTGTATCGTTGCTGGTGACGAGAAATGCTGGCATTACGTTAACATAAGATCAGGAAACAATGACTGAGCCAAACAAAGCAGCAAGTTGCCCTACAAAGACCTGCGCACATCCACAAAAGATAATGTTATGCATCTCAAGTAATAGCGACATGTGGTGTTCTACGAATCGCTTCCCCAAGGTTTAACCATCACTGCTGACATTTATTGTCAACAACTGAGACCTCTTGAAGACGCACTCCGAGAACAACGACCAGAAACACTGCACGAAGTGATGCTACTCAACAACTATGCTCCACTGCTCCACTGCTAGACTGACAAAAAACACTGTACAGGAGTTGGGCTGGGAACTCATTCCCCACCTGTAAGCAGGCTGTTTAGGTTTTTATGTTGGTAACGCCATGTAGCGCCCAGTATGATAATCACTGACTGTGCTGTGTGCAGTCTGTGGCTGGTTTGCATTGTTGGAATATTATCTATTGTAGTGTTGGGCAGTTGGATGTGAACAGCGCGTAGCGTTGCGCAGTTGGAGGTGAGCCGCCAGCAGTGGTGGATGTGGGGACAGAGATGGCAGAGTTTTGAGAGCGGACGATTTGGACGTGTGTCCGTCAGAAAAAGGAAATTTGTAAGACTGGACGTCATGAACTGATATACATATTATGACTTTTGAACACTATTAAAGTAAATACATTGTTTGTTCTCTAATAAAAGCTTTCATTTGCTAACTATGCGTATCAGTAGTTAGTGGCTTCAGTAGTTAGCATCTTTCATTTAGTTGGCAGTATTGGCGCTCGCTGTATTGCAGTAGTTCGAGTAACGAAGATTTTTGTGAGGTAAGTGATTCATGAAAGGTGTAGGTTATTGTTAGTCGGGGCCATTCTTTTATTGCGATTATTGAAAGTCAGAATGCGTTGCGCTAAAAATATTTTGTGTCAGTTTCATATTGATCAGAATAAGAGAGAACTGTCTGAGTACGTTCAGTTTTGCTCAGCTGTTTGAAAATCAAATAACATAAGAGGTTTACCAGCACATCATTTATAATTTTTTTCTAAGGGGACGTTACACACCCACCTTATTTACCTGACGTTGCACTTTCAGATTTCACCTTTCCATTCTCTAACGAACAGTCTTCAAGGAAATACGTCTCTGAATGAAAATTCTCTCCGAACATGGCTCAATGAGCTCTTCGCCTCAAAACAATGTGATTTGTACAGTAGCGAAATATAAAAGGTACGGCAACGTTGGCACACTGTTGTTACGTTAATGTAAACACTGCCCGCAAAGGTTGCACAAATAACAGCAAACGATTATGAAGCCAGAAATACCCGCCGCTGCAAAGCGCACTTTGTGAACAGTGATGTAAAACTAGTAAAATACATTTCTGTGGTGGGAAATTTTTTTATATAGTCACGTGGCGTGTGCGTACGTAATAGGTTGGTACACAATGTGCTATACGATGTAATAAAATATTGAGATCCAGTTGATGTCTGTTCTTTTGTTAAAATAAAAGTGATTTCCGTTCCTCAGGCATGGCGTGAGACGAAAGTTATTTACTTAACAAAATAACAAAAATGTGAACAGAGCGTTACATAGAAACATTGTTCGATTTTGCATTTACACTATTCTATCAATACTTTTCATACCTCGAGATACGATACTAGTTGTGAGTAGTTTATCGATAGTTTTCGTTCGATGCCATGTTTGCAGTGTGGTTGCGGAGTGGCACAGTTTTGCTAGCTAATCCCCGACTCGCTCAGGGGCGTCGTTAGTGGCAGATCCAAAGTTAAATCGTAGATAATTCGGATGTGCGGATACACCGGTCGGATGCACGCGGCGCCCAACCAGCTCACGTTCCATTGATATTATTATTATTATTATTCTCTTTTTGCGGTTCCTTCATGTGTACTCGTTTCGCTAATGTGAGTGGCTTCAGGTGCTGTATTACGATTCAGTGCGTACCAACAGAGCGTCGTAGCGCTCCAGCCGAGCTCTCGTTACCGCTTAAGGTTGGCTTCCGTTGCCATAGTTGCAAGCACCGCTACGGC
Source organism: Schistocerca cancellata (assembly GCF_023864275.1). Classification (NCBI taxonomy): domain Eukaryota; kingdom Metazoa; phylum Arthropoda; class Insecta; order Orthoptera; family Acrididae; genus Schistocerca; species Schistocerca cancellata. The sequence goes on from NC_064631.1 coordinate 411,708,518, forward strand.
TCTTGTCCTCTCGCGCACATCGGTGCTTCCAGACCGCAGCGACACGGGACACAACAACCACCATTATTCCTGCTCGTTGTGCTGCGCTCAGACTGCATAAAAATTCAGCCAACCGTCGATACTTTTTTTTTTCCGGTACAATGCAAAACGTAAATTCTGCAAGCTCAGAACACAACACACACACACACACACACACAACGTTTGCCCGCGCGTGCGCACACCCACCCCCCCAGTCACCCACCCACATGCTCGCGTGCGCGCTCAAACACACACACACACACACACACACACACACACACACACACACACACACACACACAAAGAAAATACGAGTACACCAAAACTGCTGCATCCGGAAGCGAGGTTGCACGTACACAAGACCTTATTTATCACCTTTTACAATCCTGCTCGCTGTCCGCTTTTTGAAGAGTACAACAGCGCTGTGTGCTGCTCCCCGTATATACTCCTGCCTTATGAATGCAGTTATACCCTAATAACAATGCACAGCCAATTTTTTTTTTTTAAGTTTTAACAGCGCAGCTACAATTTAACTTAACAATACAACGGAACATTTATGTTCTGTCGTTAAAAAAAGCACATACTTCACCGAATAAAAGTCAAGTGACAATGGCGTAATGAAATGAGAATAACAGTGACCCGAACCTCATTATTCTACGAAATGTTCATTTTTCTTAACATCATAGAATCGCAAAGATTTGTACATGGCTGCACGTTCAGAGACCGTGAATAGTTGCAATTGAAAGAAACACAGCCCTAGGTCACTATTTTTAACGAATTAACCAGGTTTAAAGACTGCTAGGAGTATCTTCCTCAGAATTTAAATCAAAGAATGGTTTATAATCTATAACATGGTCACAGAATTATGACTAAAAACGTATGATAGAGTATAAGTACGGAATTATCGTGAAAGACTGGCAGTACTTATATGTCATTTATAAAATAATAAATATGCCAAAAGGGCATTAGTCACAAAGATATTTAAGATAAAGGAAACTGTGATGGCAGTCCACTAAGGCCTGCTCGTTACTTGCGTGGTGCAGGTTGCAAAACGGAAAAATAGTGAACGAGGACTGTTTTTCTTTCAATTGATCATAGAATCGATCTATTTTCTAGTAGAATGTCATTAGCAACAAAAATCGTAGTGAAGACAGTGTTGCACACTGGTCGTATGAAGAACTAGGTACTCAGTAAGGGAAGCAAAGCCCAAGCTATGTAGATATTACCTTTACTGAATACTGGAACTGTAAGATTAACTGATTTGTTTAATACTTTGGTATGGTATACCGGAACGGAGAGTAACTCATTTCATTCACACAATAAAATCACTTACAATGGCATAAGAGTAATATGGAAACAAGATTTTTTTAAACATATACAGAAGTCATGATCTTAGGAAGAACACCGCTCACAACTGGTAAAATGGTTGTTTATTAAAGCCTGACATGTTTCGCGGCTTCAAGCCTCATCATCAGGTGAACCTACACGGTACAAGGCAAAGTGCAGTGTCATTACATTCTGTGAATATTAAAATTAATAAAGGAAGGTCTAAAACAGATTCTCTTTGTCGTTCGTGCTGGCCGCTTTTGCCTAGCACTGCACTGATTTGCCCTGCTATCAGAGTGATGCAGGCAGCTTTTAAAGAATTGGGCACGTCTTCGTTGACTTTCGCTCTCCATAGTATTGACGATATTCTCTGAATAGTAAATTTTGACTATGAGCGATGGGTGTCCTATGATTTTGCAACGTTCTGAGTATATTTTAGACATTCCTTTATTAACTTTAATATCCGTAAAATGTTGTGACACTGTACTTTGCTTTTTACAGTGTAGATTAAGTTAACGATGCGGCTTCAAGCCGCGAACGACTCGTGTTTAAAAAAAAACAGTTTTACCAGCTTCTTCCTAACATCATGCCTTTCAACACCTCCGGTTGCCCGGAATATAAAATAGTTTGTAATATAAGAAGTCACATCTCAATCAAGAACAAGACCATATTGTAGTTACCTACACAGAAAAACCAAAGAAACTGGTTCACCTACTCAATTTCGTGTAGGGCCACAGTCAGCACGCAGAAGTGTTACAACGTGACATGGGATGGACTCGACTATTGTCAGAAGTAGTGCTGGAGGGAACCGACGCCACGAGTCCTGCAGGGCTGCTCTTAAACCCTCGAGAGAACGAGGGGATGGGGATCTCTTCCAAACAGCACGTTGGAAGGCATCCCAGATAAGCTCAATAATGTTCTTGTCTGGGGAGTTTGCTGGCCAGCGGAAGAGTTTAAACTCAGAAGAATGTTCCTGGATCCACTCTGCAGCAATTCTGGACTTGTCAGGATCACATTGTCCTGCTGGAATCGCCCAGGTCGGTTGGAATACACAAGCGACATAAATAGATGCTGGCGATCAGACAGGATGCTTATGTACGTGTCACCTGTCAGAGTCGTACACGGACGCATCAGGAGTCCCATATCACTACAACTGCACAAACCCCACACCATTACAGAGCCTCCACCAGCTTCAACAGTTTCCTGCTGATATGCAGGGTCCAAGGATCCATATCCGTACACGTCCATCCGCTCGATACGGTTTGAAAGGAGACCCGTTCGATCAGGCAACATGTTTCGAGTCATTAACAGTCCAATATCGCCGATGACGGGCCCAGACGAGGCGTAAAGTTTTGTGTCGTGCAGTCACCAAGTGTACACCAGTGGGCTTCGGCTCCGAAAGCCCGTATCGATGACGTTTCGTTAACTGTTCCCACGCTCACACTTGTTGATGGCCCAGCATTGATACCTGCAGCAATTTGTCACGTTGAACGATCCTCTTCAGTCGCCGTTGGTCCCGTTCTTGTACAATAATTTTTCGGTTGCAGCGATGTCGGAGATTTGATGTTTTGCCGGATTCCTTATATTCACGATACACTCGTGAAACGGTGGTACAGGAAAATCCCCACTTCGTCGCTACCTGCGAGATGTGTCCCATCGCTCGTGCGCCGACTATAATACCACGTTCAAACCCCACTTAAATCTTGATAACCTGCCATTGTAGCAGCAGTGACCGATCCGAACAACTGCGCCAGATACTTGTCTTCTATAGACGTTGTCGATATAGCGCCGTATTCTACCTCTTTACATATCTCTATATTTGAATACGGATGCGTATACCAATTAGTTTGGCGCGTCAGTGTAGATACTCAAGAGTGGCCCACAGGGCATGAAATGCAATGCGTATTGCAGTGAAACACAACTTTTAGACATTGAAGGCGTTGTTTTAAAGTACTTTCAGCATTACAGATAGCTTAATTGTTTCAGCAAGTGCTCAAGTTATGTCGACTGACATGAAGTGAGGTTTATAATCTCAAGATACTTGTATTAACGAGGAAAATCGATCATTGGCGCTGATTGTGAACTACAGAAAAATCTTAGAACAATTTTTCTTAAATAGCTGCCAAGCCTCTAGTAAATTCCGGAATGTATCACAGTAAGGCGTTTATCACACAGCGAATTAATATTCTATGACTTTGTTTGTTATTTTGCTGAATACAATCAGTAATAGGCCGCAAACTGCCGTGTTTAGTTATATGTAGAACTGATAAGGCTCTGCTGAGGCAAAAATTTGATCCCCTCTTGGCCTCCTGTGAAAACAGACGATTGAAGCCTTATGGCTACAGCGAGGAGGACAAGCAAGCTCTGCACAACGAAAGATACAGCTTTCAATCTGACAACAGTATGCATGACACATGGCAGTGTTTCGTTACGCACAGTAGAGGATCTAAACCATTCTCCTGTGATGTAGATTACAATACGTTCAAGACGACTGTTGCAAAAACTATACGGCTAATGTGACGTAACCGATGCAAAACACACCTCGAAGAAATTTTCCCTGCTGCCAGTGCCTGGTGTATTAAGAGAATTCTGGTGACCTGCGTCTTTCGCGGTAGGTCTCTCTTTACCGTGAAATGATGCCGTTGTCACTTGGATGTAGCAAGCACAATGACGTTAAAATGTATTTACAAGATTCTGTGTCTATCGCGAAGTATGATTGTTAATATACGACTAGTTTTAATTCCTTATGCACCGTCATGAGATATAAAATTCTTTGCTACGAATAACGTGTCAGGGTGAACTGCAGTATCTTAAGCATTAGATCACTACCTGCTGTTGGTGCAGAAGGCACTGAAATAGTGAAACGGGGCTGTCCATAATGAAAGGGATCTATCCCATTTGCCATGGCGATTTTCAAAAAGTTTTGGCCATTAATGTGAATGAAGTTGAGAATCACATAAAAGTACCTCAATCTCATAACCATATTTTTGTAAGCCTGTATTTGAGACCATACGTATATACAATTTCAAGTCCTGTATTACGTACGTTCCTATATATAGGGTGAGTCACCTAACATTACCGCTGGATATATTTCGTAAACCACATCAAATACTGACGAATCGATTCCACAGACCGAACGTGAGGAGAGGGGCTAGTGTAATTGCTTAATAGAAACCACACAAAAATGGACGGAAGTATGTTTTTTAACACAAACCTACGTTTTTTTAAATGGAACCCCGTAGTTTTGTTAGCACATCTGAACATATAAACAAATACCTAATCAGTGCCGTTTATTGCATTGTAAAATGTTAATTACATCCGGATATATTGTAACCTTAAGTTGACGCTTGAATACCAATCCTCCGCTGTTCGATCGTTTGTATCAGAGAGCACCGAATTACGTAGGGATCCAAAGGGAACTGTGATGGACCTTAGGTACAGAAGAGACTGGAACAGCACATTACGTCCACATGCTAACACCTTTTTATTCGTCATTTTCACTGATGCACATGTACATTACCATGAGGGGTGAGGTACACGTACACACGTGGTTTCCGTTTTCAATTACGGAGTGGAATAGAGTGTGTCCCGACATGTCAGGCCAATAGATGTTCAATGTGGTGGCCATCATTTGCTGCACACAACTGCAGTCTCTGGCGTAATGAATGTTGTACACGCCGCAGTACATCTGGTGTAATGTCGCCGCAGGCTGCCGCAATTCGTTCTTTCATATCCTCTGTGGTTGTAGGCACATCACGGTACACATTCTCCTTTAACGTACCTCACAGAAAGAAGTCCAGAGGTGTAAGATCAGGAGAACGGGCTGGCCAATTTATGCGTCCTCCCCGTCCTATGAAACGCCCATCGAACATCCTGTCAAGGGTCAGCCTAGTGTTAATCGCGGAATGTGCAGGTGCACCATCATGCTGATACCACATACGTCGACGCGTTTCCAGTGGGACATTTGCGAGCAACGTTGGCAGATCATTCTGTAGAAACGCGATGTATGTTGCAGCTGTTTGGGCCCCTGTAGTGAAGTGAGGACCAATGAGGTGGTCGCCAATGATTCCGCACCATACATTCACAGTCCACGGTCGCTGTCGCTCTACCTGTCTGAGCCAGCGAGGATTGTCCACGGACCAGTAATGCATGTTCCGTAGATTCACTGCCCCGTGGTTTGTGAAACCCGCTTCATCGGTAAACAGGTAGAACTGCAACGCATTCTCTGTTAATGCCCATTGACAGAATGACACTCGATGATTAAAGTCATCACCATGTAATTGCTGATGTAGCGACACATGAAACGGGTGAAAGCGGTAACGATGCAGTATGCGCATGACACTACTTTGACTCAGTCCACCGGCTCTCGCAATGTCCCGTGTACTCATGTGTGGGTTCATGGCAACAGCAGCTAACACACCAACTGCACCCGCTTCTCCTGTGACGGGCCTGTTACGGACCCGTTTGCGTGCTACGACCATACCTGTTGCATACAGTTGGCGGTAGATGTTTTGCAATGTGCGGCACGCTGGATGCTCTCTGTCCGGGTACCGTTCTGCATACTCCCTGCAGGCTTCAGCTGCATTTCGTCGACACTCGCCATAGATGAGTATCATCTCCGCCTTTTCAGAGTTCGAATACACCACGGTCACAGTTCCTACAACACTAAACTATCACAGACGTCTGGTAACGCGGTGTACTACAGTTGGTCTGCGTGCGGAGACGAATGCAGAATAACAATAGCAGCAAGCGCTACATGCGGACACTGCGACAGCTAGACCAAACCACAACAGTGCACTACAGCCACACTCGTAAACACGGTCGTCATCGTAAACATGTCCCTGCAGATGCTGCTCGCCGACCGTGGCCCGGGTTTGTTACAACACGCAACTGAACGTCGGAGGTCTCAAGCGTCAACTTTAGGTTACAATATCTCCGGATGTAATTAACATTTTACAATGCAACAAACGGCACTGATTACGTATTTGTTTATATGTTCATATGTGCTAACAAAACTAAAGTGGTTCCATTTAAAAAAAACGTAGGTTTGTGTTAAAAAACATACTTCCGTGCATTTTTGTATGGTTTGTATTAAACAGTTACACTAGCCCCTCTCCTCACGTTCGGTCTGTGGAATCGGTTCATCAGTATTTGATGTGATTTACGAAATATATCCAGCGGTAACGTTATGTGCCTCACCCTGTATATATTGGCCACGACATCCTGGTCGATGATTGTTGCAGAGTCTGTGTGTTTATGGGTTGCATTTTTTCATATGACTTTTGAAGCCAATGGCAGCACGGCATCTCTTGCCGAAATTGTCACAAGTGTATCTGGCTGCTGAGGCAGGAGCAGTGATAGCATTGCGAAGCTTTTTCTGCCTTAATCTAACAGGCCTTCATCATGTTTCGACATTCCAGATGATATATCATCACGCCACTCTGGTCTCATGCTAGCCCGTGCCTCCCAACTGTTTGTGTCGATTCCAAAGCTCTCCATATCTCGCTTACAGGAGTCCTTGAACCTCAATACAGGACGTCCTACAGGTCTTTTGGCTATAGAGATCTCTCCAAGCATCACCTCACGTGGTAATCTGTCAGGATCCATACGGTGGACGTGTCCCAGCCAGCGGAGTCGTCTCTGCTTCAAGATAGCTGAAATACTGTTGCAGTTAGTTTTAGATAGCACTGCTTCGTTGGTCACTCGGTCCTTCCACGTTACTCCCAGGATGGATCTCAGGCACCGCATGTGGAAAGCATTAAGGCGACGTTCTTGTTTGGTATAGGTAGTCCATGTTTCCGATGCATACAAAAGGATAATGAGGACGCAAGTTTGATATACAAGAATTTTGGTGGTCAAAGAGAGTTTGTTGTTTTTCCAAACACGTGTAGAGAGTTTGGCAAAAGTTGTCGCAGCTCTTCCAATTGGAGCATCAATTTCCTTCTCAACAGACATGTTGGATTCTAAAGTAGATCCAAGATAGCAGTGTCCTGCAACCCTATCTAAAAGGATGGACATGCAGAGACTTAAGATAATTTGGTTGAGTTTAAGAACGTTTACTGATACACGCGCATCGCAGGGACCTTGCTATGTAGCAAGGTTCATTTTAGAGCTATGTTTCAATTACATTTCGGTTTAATACTGAACAATGGATTTCAGCTAAATGCTTCCTATTGTGTGTGATTTCTCATTACATCTGTTTATACCAGTAGCTGTGCTGTCAGCTGTTTAATAATCATTCTCAGCTCTTCGCGTTCTAATTCGGTACGTAGCACTCCTTTTCGAAGAGCATATAACGTTAACATTTCGTTTTCATTTATTAAGCAGGTAAATGATAACCTGTGATGAAGAAGTGTGCTATGCTTTTACGCCAGAGGAAAATAAGCTGCAATGAGGTGGGCTGCCGAAAAGGAAGGTATCCCAGCATAGGCTTCAGTAACGTCGCACTGCGTGGGAGGACGATCCAGCATTTCGTTCATTGATAGCAAAGGACCATAATAATTGTTATAAGGAAAAATGCAAACACTGCAGTGATTGTATAGTAGCTACTCGAACCGTGGAAAAGAAATACATGCAATCAAAAAGTCATATAAATAAAATGAGTGATATCACTAAAAAATCATGCGCAGCTTTTGCGATGATTTTGTCTAAAGATACGACAAAGCTCGAGAAACAAACGGAAGCAGAGCTTAAAATTGTCGCGTTCCTAGCAGCTTACGATATTCCTCTTAATACGACTGACCATTTGATAGCTATGTTAAAAAGTGTGTTTCCTCATTACAAGATAGCACAAAATATGGTTACGAAACGGGAAATGCTATTGCACCTTCTTATTAAAATGATCTTATTTTTAAGCTTCAAAAAAGTAAAATTCTCCATTTTGACAGATAAAAGTACCGATATTACCTCAGTCAGTTCTGCTTGCATTGTTGTGTGCTATCATGAGAGAATGGAAGACCAAATATCGATGAAATTTTTCAGTCTGACTGAAATAATGACATAATTTGTAAATGGAGCAACTGAGGCTAATTTGTGTGAGAAACCCACTCAAGCCGTAGGACAACGTAATATTCCATCACAAAACGTCATTTGTTTTGGATCAGATGGTCCAAATGGTATGGTGGGGAAACACAATTCCGTATCCAGTTGACTAAAAGAGTTTCTTCCTAGAATCATGTTAACGAAATGCATTTGTCATTAGTTCATTTGTGTGCTTATGATGGTTGCAAGGCACTTCCTAGTCGTTGTGAGGAACTTGTAATACATGTTCATAATTACTTAAAACGAAGTTGCTAATGTCAGTGCCAGCTGGCTCCAGTTTATAAATACGTGCAGCTTTAAGTACATAAATTGCTTCCTCCAGGACAGACACATTGGCTTTCACTTCTTTCGTTGTCAAACGAACGTTGGTGCAGTGGGAAAGATTAATTTCTATTTCATTGATGAGAGGGCAACAGAAAAGTTTAATAAGGCCAAAGAGATCCTAAACTAGCTTTGTGTTCCATTTATTAACTGGATTTCCAGTTTCTAAAGTGATTGTTGTCGTAATATAATACAGTGAATGCTTACCTTCAGTCTTTAAAAGTTGTAGTGCTAAACGTAAAATAACAAATAGAACAATCTTTTTAAGACATTTGGCTAATCTACATGAAACAGTATTATGTTCACAAAGAGTCTCTTACTGCAATTATAGTAGATTTTGTAGAGGCTGCGGATGAGACCACGTTTATGGACATTAACAGCATGTATCTAGATGCAGAACTTCTAGAGGGTGCAGCTCGGTAAATTGCTTTTTCTGGAATTCACGTTGTGACGGCATTGTTGGTCGAAAAGAGGGAGAGTGGGTGTGGTTCACAGTGACTGACAAGATGTTTGTATTCAATTGTTGCTCAGTTGCGATAATGCAGTGGTCGCGTGAGGAGCGATAATGGGGTGGACGCGTGAGGAGCGCTCATTTCGTGTTGAAACGTATTTTTCGAATTCCGACTCGATCATTTGCGATTTGCGGTATCCCCACGCGGACGTGTTCCTCGATTAGAAGCGATTTTAAATTGGGTAAATGCAATCAGAACAACAGGGTACGTATCATTTGTAGGAAGAGGACCTGAGAGAAGCGTTACAACACCACAAAATGTCGAACGAGTTAGAACAGCAGTACTGCAATTTCCGAAACGCTTAGCTCGGAAACACGCACTTGCTCTTGGCATTTCAAGAAGTTCTCTCCACCGGATTCTCCATGATGAACTGAATTTTCATCCGTATAAAATGTGCGTGGTCCAACAGTTGTCAGTACGGGATTACGCAACATGAAGAACATCTTGTGAAGACATGCTTGCAACCATATCCCACGACGCAAATTTGTTCCTTTGTGACGAGGCACATTTGCACCTCAGTGCCTGTGTAAACAAACATAATATGCGGTACTGGAGTGACTTGAACCCCAGTCAAGTTCACCAGAGACCCTTGCGCTCAGTCCGTTTCACTGTGTGGTGCGCCATATCACGAGTAGGCTCTACTGGCGCTTACTTTTTTCTGGAAAATCGTCGTGCTGTAACTGTGAATTCGAAGCGTTACCTAACTATGCTACAAGAGCTTTTCCAAGAGGCTTTCGAGACAGTTCAATTAGAAGATACCTGGTTTCAACAAGACTGTGTCACTGTAAACATAGCAGTCATTACCATGATTCTTTTGAAGCAAACATTTCCTGGAATGTTTGTCTCTCGGAAGGGGGATCTCAACTGGCCCGCACGATCACTGGACTTGCAAGGGGCACTTAGCCTACCTGAAGTCAAAGGTGTATTGCAACCGTGCCAGCACCCTGGAAGTTCTACAGAACCATATCGAGGCTGAAAAACAATTTGTAAATTTGTGGAAAGTTACTATGGTTATCGGTCCCTAAGTTTACACACTACTTAATCTAACTTAAACTAACGTACGCTATGAACAACACACACACCCACGCCCGAGGGAGGACTCGAACCTCCGACGGGGGGAGCCGTGCGGACCGTGACAAGACGCCCAACACCGCGTGGCTACCCGCGCGCCAATATTGAGGCTGAAGCTGCAAGAATACCGTAAGACATGCTTGAAAGAGGGCATGACATAACGACTACGGCAGTGTGGATTGTAAAAGTGGACATTAGCCAGATACACTGTTTAAACCATATAACTCAAAACTTCCATTATGAGAAAAATAAAAATGTAAGTTTCTTAGTGCTTATTATTTTTTATTTTATTCCCAAATCAGCAATTAACCGCCCTCCATCCTGTAAGAGCTTTGAAGTCGAAGATGTTCTGGCCATGCGTCATCTTATAAGAGAATTTAGGGAGAGATGCCGCAACTTAGTTCGTTCAGGTAAAGTAATTCAGATGCGGTTTAAATTTAATGACACTGAGCTAGAACATTAATGTGTATTATCTCCAAAAAAAGAGCCCTGTCTTATACAGAGAGAGAAGTTACGCCTACTTTAACATTTAACAATACTGGGAGATCTTGTACCATGAATGAAACGGCCTGAGAAGCAAAAAGTGGATGGTGAATGGCGGTCTTTGCCATTGTATGTGTTTCCAGCAAGTTTTGTCGGAATCTGATCCTGTCACATTTTAGCACGAGGTGTGTTTAGCTTTTCGTAATGATTTCCTGTGTATGAACTTCTCAAATAATCTTAGTTTTAATTCGTAAATGAAGCGAAATTTATTTTCTAATGCTTTATATGTAGATAAATACATACCTAATTGGAAGTCAATGTGTATTGTTTTCACACTGGAAAAATCTCATCCTATGATGGTGTGCATTTATGTGGTGCTTTAGGGAACTTCACCCTGCCAAGGGAGTATTCAGGTAAAGTAAAAATCCTTATTGCCAGAAGAGTGTAAGTTGTTTGGTTGGTATTGTTACCACCAGTAACGGCAACTAGTGACCTTATTTAAGTAAGGAAGAAGAGCGAGAGATGAGACATTCCAATTCCTCAATATTCAATATCATTTTTCTAATATCAAATTCCATTTTTAATTTTAGTTTTCTCTAAGATATTCACAATAAAAACCAGGCTGAGAAACCGGCTGTTATGAATGGAACTCTCCTCGCATCACAGGGCGTCAAATGGTCCGGCGGCTGTTGCGCTACTTTTCATCCAACCATGTCTATGATTGAAAGAATGACCGCTGCTTATCTTAGTACATCAGTGGATGTGGATGAAGCTGATAAGTGTTCAACTGTATCAGACGACTATATTAAAATCAGTGACAGTGAATACATTCACCCAACAAGTGCAAACAGTTCGACCAGTGACATTGTTCATTTTTATTTTATTTTCTTAAATAATTTTAATGTTTTTTGTAACTATGGAATATAGGTCGATTAATACTAGCAGCTTAGGCAGAGATGTAAGTACGTGGGCAGAGACTGAAACCACAAGAATTTCTAATATTTTTGGTGGTAGTATGCCATTTATGTGGTGCATTGCGTGATCCATTTGCAGTGACTTCCTGAGAACGATGGAGAGTAGCAGAGTCGGTGTGTGTTGGACAGCCTAGCAATGTATTTGGTCCAAAACCGAGGGAAGTCGGCCTGCTGTGTATTGGAGGCTGCATTATTTTAAAATGATTTTATAATAATGTGTTTTGTGGAAAGGGGTTCAGCAAATGAGATTTTATTAATGAAGAATGTTAAAAGCAGACTCTAAAGGTACTCGTGTTTTCCTAAATTTGTAGCTGTGTAGTTTTTCTTGTTAGAACATTGCGTATGTTTGAAGTTTGGTTTACAATTTTATAATGAAGCACATGCTGTTTTCTTATAGTTGAAACAATTGTCAAGGAAGGCAGCTGTACACAGGAGAGCTATTACTAAATATTGGGCTAACTAGTTTAGGTGTGAGAACTTTATGTAAAGGTGTGGTGGTGTCATGGCTTACTGATGCACAGTTAAACTTGGAACCATTGTTTTCTTTTAGCGGTCGTTGAGATCATTGCCCCATTTTTAATTTTACTTTCATGTTTTCACACTCGGATTGCACACCGTGACTTGAGAACCTTTTATGAAAATTGGTGAGACACCGTCTGGCGTTGTACATCGCAAGTACGACGGATGAAGTTTGATTTTTGAGTCACATGGCTGTTCCTAATAGCAGCAACTTGCAGAACAGACGAGCGATGCGTAAGCACAGATGGGCCAATAAATTTAATTACAAACGAACTTCATGTCCACAGTAAGCCACAGTGATTGCCAGATGTATTTCTGAAAATAATATCGTATCAGTTCAAAGGCTTAGTACCCGTAAAGGATTTCAGTAAAATGCCATCTAGTGAATTTTCAAGCAGTTCTATCAGAAAGACAGATGCTTTAATTTTTATGTTCATTTGCTGTGTAATTACAACAGTTATGATACAGTGATTGTTTGTAAGACGGAAGATAAAGATCAGTAATATACAGAGTCAACGTTTTAATCTAAGGCATTTTGTTTTGTAGCCTGATGACATATGTAAATTTGATTGACAACGGATTGCTTTCTCGGAGACAAATCTTTAATGTACCGGCTAGCCTCGACTTCGCATCATGTAGCGTGAACTCCATATTTCAGCTTAAAATTAAATGTTCACATAGTTCTGTTGCTCTGTACTGAGATTTACATACTTCGATATCAAAAATAAGTTTTATACATTTCTCAGATACCAAATCTACAGGAAACTGTCACCTGTAGACCTTTTCAACTAGGACGAGTAATTACATGGTAGGCTGCTTATTTCTACAGTCAGATAATAATTTGTTCTGAAATCACATAGACATGTTTTGATTTAGCAGTTACTCTCAAGATTTGGAACGAAACAATTGAAGTTATTATACAGCGTATGCCATTAGAGGAACACAGTTTGTTTTGTACATTTATTACCAGGCAACATTGTAGATGAATTGTCTGGAGAAGAGTTATAGCTTGCTCCTACAGAAATGGAACTATAGTGTGTTCTCTGCAGCTTTGAACATTGATTTTGTAAAAAGTATTTTATTCTTAACTGTGAACTTTCAAAATACTACAGAATCTAATGCAAGTGACATCCTTTTATTTTATGCATTTGTAATATTATGCTATGGTTATAACAAGTGACTTTGCTATTAGTAATGATATACTCCCAGTTAAAAGTATATTTATTTATGGAGTCTTGATGCTACTTTGTACCCTTTACTGAAGTGTAGGTATTTCATGTCCCAGTGATATTATCAGAAGCTTGGGTTTGCATTTATTCAGTTTATTTTGTCAGTGGTAATTACAATATTTTTGTTTCCATTAACATTTATAGGAAATTATTTCAATAAGTTACCCGTGTAGTATAGACTTGTGTGTGAGAGATCTTTCTTTGTTTGCTGCTTAACTATAATTGCATTAAAACGTCAAGAGGCACCAGAGCTAGGTCAAATGTTAAAGCTCTACGATAATGTGTACAGAGAAGGGACAAGTGAACAGGGATATTTCATAATACCGATTAAACTGAAACACTGGACAACGCCTGACATTAATAATCAGGGCTGTTTTTCAATATCAAACACGGAACAAGAAAGTGCAGTTGGGGATTCCTTTTCGAAATCTGACACTTTAGGGTGTAATTTGTCACAATAGTCAGGCTCTGTACTTAAAGATTCAGGTTTTGTATCCAAAACTGATGACCAAAGTGAATCAGCCAAAGATGAGAACAATGATTGTTTGCAAAGTATTCTGAAGGTGTTGTCACAGCGGCCGGCCGGTGAGGCAGTGCGGTGCTAGGCGCTTCAGTCTGGAACCGCGTGACCGCTACGGTCGCAGGTTCGAATCCTGCCTCGGGCATGGATGTGTGTGATGTCCTTAGGTTAGTTAGGTTTAAGTAGTTCTAGGGAACTGATGACCACAGATGTTATGTCTCATAGCGCTCAGAGCCATTTGAACCATTTTTGATGTCACAGCACAATGAAAAACTGAATAGAAAATATGAAGAACATGACAAAAGACTGGACAGATTTTGAAGAACGTGACGAAGACCGTAGATAAAGCTGGGGGATATTGCATGCCATCTAGAACAGAATAACAAAAAAATTAGAAAGGAACTTTTACCCTTTTTAAATGAGAAACCTAAACAGGTTAAGCAAGATGTACGTGAGATGTTCAACTCTGTAATAAATAATCAAAAGTCAAATATGTTGCACATTGAAACGGCCGAAATTTCACAGTTAGAACAACAGGATAGTCAGTCTGAAACCCAGATACAAAATCTTGAAGACCAGTGTGCATCGTATAAGGCTAAAGAGACAGAGCTTGGTACCCAACATCAGTTAAATATAGTTACCTAACAGGTAGACAAACTCTTTGTAACTGTGATCCAACTGCTTGGAAATGCGGACCAAAAGTTTGTCTTCAACGTTTAAAAAAGGGACAAATGACCATTAACCAATAGCACGAGTCCTATGTAAAGAAACTTGTTGACTGAGTATCGTGCGTTGAACGGAAAGACTGCCACGCGGATAATGATACCGATAACCATACTTTGCCTTTTAGTACTGCTGATGTACTTTCTTATTCGTAGCATCTACGTTAAGCGATAAGCTAACGCAGTGCGTTACGCAAACAAGATAGCGCGAATACCACACACAGCTCGAAAAAAAAAATTGTTCTCCCACCATAATGATCTATTTGATTCACTGTTGAAAAGTTTAAAGGTTTTCGAAATTTTGCCAATGAGAGCGGTTACAACAATTCCAGCACTGTTTCCCACCTTCATGGTCAATTGGTCATAAACTTGAATATACTTGTGGCTATTTAGAATCTGATGCAGCCACAAGAATGTGAGCAATCGCAAAAGAATGCCAAACGGAAGGTGAATTTCATCGGCATACTGGTCTGAAGCAACACAAGAAAGAGTCAAAAACAGTATCAGTATGTCAAAGAACTTTGAATAATCAGGATTTTCGAGACCGACAGACTACTTCCAGCACATGATACGCAAAAATCGCTTCTTATCGAATTCGTACAGTCTCTCTGAATTAATAAGAATTTGTTTCACTAGATTACCGACACGACTGTCGCACATTATTTTGCCAGGACGCTGTAAAAATGACACTGAGGTTTTTTAAAATTTACTGCAAGTACTCCGAGCTGACAGCGAGGAATTTCAGTCACGAGATAAATACACAGACGGTAACAGACAAAATTTCCAGTCACATTTAAAGAGATCAGGTAACGTGTGTGCTACGAATCGGAACAACAATTACAAACAGAATAATCAGTTCTCTAACAGTAGTGATCATAATTATTCAAACAATTGTCATTCTAGAATCACTTCTTACCTGTTCACTGATATTTTGTATACATTGTCACCCACCCCAAGTATTTGTAACCACACATTTTGTACCATGCTTTTCTGATTGTTTCTTTTGGAGAATCTTTCGAGTGCCTCCTGATATTGTATCAGCAGATCTCATTCTGCAAAACTCTTGTGAAAAAGGGGGGGGGGGGATGTTAATGAAAGTGAGCTGTCGTTAATGAAAGTGGTATGTTCCAGAATGAGATTTTCACTCTGCAGCGGAGTGTGCGCTGATATGAAACTTCCTGGCAGATTAAAACTGTGTGCCCGACCGAGACTCGAACTCGGGACCTTTGCCTTTCGCGGGCAAGTGCTCTACCATCTGAGCTACCGAAGCACGACTCACGCCCGGTACTCACAGCTTTACTTCTGCCAGTACCTCGTCTCCTACCTTCCAAACTTTACAGAAGCTCTCCTGCGAACCTTGGTATGTTCCATTTTCCATGGTGATTTTCAGAAAGTCTTGGCTATAAATGTGAATGAAGTTGGGAATTTGATAAATGTAGTCAATCTTTGTAATATAGGTACAACCATATTTTTTGTAAGACTGCTTGAGACCAGAGATATTGGTCAGAGTATGTCAGGGACTAGTGGAGTCAGTGTGTGTTGGACAGTCTGGCTATGTAGGATGGAAGCTCTCCTGTCTTGTAGTGAAGCAGCATTATTTATAATGGATATTACAATAATATGTTTTGGGGAAAGATATTCAGCAAATAAATTATATTAATGGAAGAATCATAAAAGCCCACTCTGCATGTAACCCATTCTTTCCATATGTGTAACTATGTAGTTTCTTGTTGGTATAACATTTCGTATGGTTGAAGGCTGCTATAGAAATTTTATAATGGAGTACATAATGTTGTCTTATAGTTGAAACAAGTGTCAAGGAAGGCAACTGTACACAGTAAAGTTATTAAGAAATATTGGGCTGTCTCGGTGGGAGAGCTTTATGAAAAGGTATCTTGTTGTCATGGCTTAACGAAGCACAATTAAACTTGGACACTTTTTTCTCATTTATCGGTCGTTAAGATTAACTGCCCATTTCCTCTTTTATTGTCATGTCTCTGCTTCCACACTCGCATTGCACAACGCGACTTGTGTACTGAGAAGCATTTCATGGAAACTGATAACATAACGTCCTGCATTGCACATCACATGTACGGCAAATAAACTTTGATTTTTGACAGTCACATCATTGTTTCTAATTACACGAAGCTGCAGAGCGGACGAGCGTTCCGTGCGCACAGTAGACCAATAAATTTAATTACAAACACACGTCATGTCCATTGTAAAGCATAGTGATTGTCAGAACGTATTTCTGAAAATAATATCGTATCAGTATAATACCAGTAACAGACTTAAGTACTATGCCATCTTGTGAATTTTTAAGCAGTTTGATCAGATACTCAGATGCGTTAATTATTATGTTCTTTTGCTGTGTAATTACAATAACAATTCTGAGACAGTGATTGTTTGCAAGGCTAAAGATGAAGATTAGCAATATTCAGAGCCAACGTTTTAATCTGCATAATTTTGTATTGCAGTCAGATTGCATATACAAATTTCATTGACAACTGATTGTTTCCTCGCAGACAAATTCGTCAATGTACCGGCTAGTCTCGATCTCGCATCGTGTAGCATGATCTCCACATTTTTCCGTTCAAAATTAAATTTTTCCTTAGTTCTGTTGCTCTGCACTGATATTTACACATTTGGATATCAAAAAACAGTTTTACACATTTCTCAGATACAAAATCGAAAAGAAACTTTCAATCGCTGATGCTGTTTTGGTGGTCTTCAGTCCCCAGACGGGTTTGATGAGACTCTCCACGCCACGCTATCCTATGCAAGGCTGTTCATCTCTGAATGGTTACTGCAATCTACATCTTCTGAATATGCTTACTGTATTTATCTTTTGGTCTCATGCTTACCCGCTGCCCCCTCACCTCTCCCCACACTCATACATGCAAACTTCCCTTCAATAGTACACTAGTGATCCCTTGATGTCTCATAATGAATCCTGTCAAAGGATCCCTTCTTTTAGACAAGTTGTGCCACAAATTCGTGTCTCCCCAGTTGTATTCAGTACCTCCTTATTGGCCACGCAGTCTGCCCATTTAATCTTCAGTGTTCTTCAGCAGTAGCACAATTCAAAAGCGTCTGTTCCAGTCTTTGTACAGAAAGCCGTTTATCGTCCATGTTTCACTTCCATACGTAACCACACTCTTGAGAAATGCTTTCAGAGAAGAGTTCCTAATCTACTTCCTTCAGAATCGCCGGATTCAATTCGCCTTCATTCCATTAACCTTGTTTTGCTTTAATTAAGTTCATCTTATATCCTCCTTTCGAGATGCTGTCCATTTCGTTCAACTGTTCTTGTAATACTTAGCTATCTGTGACACAATTGTAATGTCATCGGTAATTCTCCAAGTTTTTTAACCTTCTTGAGAACTTTAATTACTACCCCCAGTTTTCTTTAGCGCTTGTTCAATGTACAGACTAGCATCGGGCATAGAATACAAATTTGTCTCACTTCCTTCGCAATCACTGCATTCCTTTCAAGTCGCTGGTCCCTCGTAACTGCCGTCTGGTTTCTGTACAATCTGTAAATAGCCTTTCGCTTTCCGCTCCCTATGTTTTACCCCTGCTATTTTCAACATTTCAATTTCCAGTCAACGTTGCAACAGCTTTCTGTAAATCTTGAAATGCTCTAAACGTAGGTTTCTCCGTTTCTTATCCTATCTTCTGAGAAAAGTCGTAGGAGCAGTACTGCTTCACCTGTTCCGACATTTCTGCTGGATACAAACTGATCTTCCCCGATATTGCTTCTAACAGAAATTGATAATATGATTATAAAAATATTTTGCTCAGTGTCCCTGGAGCTCACATCAGGAAACACACATAGCGAGTGTATCTTAATTTGTGCAGCTTCATTACTTCGATGAAATACTAGAAATTGTAAATAATTGAGATTTCTTTTCCTGCGTTGTGCAATGACTAGGCGGCAGATATTTCGTCAGTTCTTTTACCTACCTCCGATGTATAATTTTCCATATTGTCCTTCCGAGCTCTTTACTTCCGGCCTTGTGTCTTGTTGTCAAGAGGTGCTCCCTTGAACTTTCTACCTCGTCATTCGCCCAGAAAGGAACGGCTTAGGCGGTCCTGCAAGAGGTACAGCGTGTGTGTGTGTGTGTGTGTGTGTGTAGACCGAAAACACGTCTGTGTGCGGATAGATGAGATGCTCTCACTACGGATGGGGTCGGTACGTTACGGGGGTGACGAATGGGAGCCACAGCACAAGATGGCAAGAAGCTCAGGGAAGGCAGCCGCCCGGAAGGACGCGACGGCCGCTTTCTCCGTCCGTCCATTCGTCCGTCCGTCCACCCACTCATCCATCCAGCCCAGCGTGCACGCGCGAAGTGGGCGGGGGACGAGGATGGCGGAGACGGAGGACCCCCACGCCTCGCCGCTGTGCGTTGCGCGCTGCATCAGGATCCAATTTGTCCGCAGAGGCGGGCAGACGCTAGCCGGGTGGCAGTCCCGGTCCCAAGGGCTGTCGCCGTTAGATGCTTTGGAGGTGCGGGGGCGACCGTGTACTCTCGGAAGGCGCCTGTCGATGCGTATTCCGGTGGACAGGCGGCGCGCCGTCACCAGGAGACGCCGGCTCTACACCGGAGCTGCACCCTTCGGCACGAGTGGCCACTGCACTCAGAAGAAGGCACTGGTCCATCCTCCCTGTAGTGTATATCGATGCAGTTTATCATTCGAGCGATGATTGGTATCTAGAGACTAGACAGGTCATTCCCGTTATTATTGTCATCGGACAGGTGTACATAGTAATAAGTCCGCATATATATATATATATATATATATATATATATATATATCGTCGTAAGTCTAAAAAAAGTGCTATGGGGTGTTTAAACATGAATGTGTATACCCCATACTACAATTTTTATAGACTGACAACGTAATTTATATTACGAAATGATGACAGTGCATTGTTTGCATTATTTATCGTTTGATCACCTGATGATGATCAGGCGACTGAAAATGGTTGTGTCAGTGACGTATTTTACCAGGAGCTCAAGAAGGTGTAAGGTTTGGAGGTCAGAACAACATCTGTGTAAGCAGTCAACATTTTTGGTTTAATGATGCAATCTTGTCACAGAAATACACGCATTTACACAGTTTACAATGAGACAGTCTTACGACAATTGTCTAACGGACGCATCTCGCCGTCAGAAAGTGAAATAATCCTAAACACAACAATCGTAATTTGTAACTAGGAGTTTCTTTACAACATTATTCTTATGGCTACATCATGATGTTGGCCAGTACTACGATAAATCATCCGATTACGGTTCAAAGTTCGGTACTACACTCCTGGAAATTGAAATAAGAACACCGTGAATTCATTGTCCCAGGAAGGGGAAACTTTATTGACACATTCCTGGGGTCAGATACATCACATGATCACACTGACAGAACCACAGGCACATAGACACAGGCAACAGAGCATGCACAATGTCGGCACTAGTACAGTGTATATCCACCTTTCGCAGCAATGCAGGCTGCTATTCTCCCATGGAGACGATCGTAGAGATGCTGGATGTAGTCCTGTGGAACGGCTTGCCATGCCATTTCCACCTGGCGCCTCAGTTGGACCAGCGTTCGTGCTGGACGTGCAGACCGCGTGAGACGACGCTTCACCCAGTCCCAAACATGCTCAATGGGGGACAGATCCGGAGATCTTGCTGGCCAGGGTAGTTGACTTACACCTTCTAGAGCACGTTGGGTGGCACGGGATACATGCGGAAGTGCATTGTCCTGTTGGAACAGCAAGTTCCCTTGCCGGTCTAGGAATGGTAGAACGATGGGTTCGATGACGGTTTGGATGTACCGTGCACTATTCAGTGTCCCCTCGACGATCACCAGTGGTGTACGGCCAGTGTAGGAGATCGCTCCCCACACCATGATGCCGGGTGTTGGCCCTGTGTGCCTCGGTCGTATGCAGTCCTGATTGTGGCGCTCACCTGCACGGCGCCAAACACGCATACGACCATCATTGGCACCAAGGCAGAAGCGACTCTCATCACTGAAGACGACACGTCTCCATTCGTCCCTCCATTCACGCCTGTCGCGACACCACTGGAGGCGGGCTGCACGATGTTGGGGCGTGAGCGGAAGACGGCCTAACGGTGTGCGGGACCGTAGCCCAGCTTCATGGAGACGGTTGCGAATGGTCCTCGCCGATACCCCAGGAGCAACAGTGTCCCTAATTTGCTGGGAAGTGGCGGTGCGGTCCCCTACGGCACTGCGTAGAATCCTACGGTCTTGGCGTGCATCCGTGCGTCGCTGCGGTCCGGTCCCAGGTCGACGGGCACGTGCACCTTCCGCCGACCACTGGCGACAACATCGATGTACTGTGGAGACCTCACGCCCCACGTGTTGAGCAATTCGGCGGTACGTCCACCCGGCCTCCCGCATGCCCACTATACGCCCTCGCTCAAAGTCCATCAACTGAACATACGGTTCACGTCCACGCTGTCGCGGCATGCTACCAGTGTTAAAGACTGCGATGGAGCTCCGTATGCCACGGCAAACTGGCTGACACTGACGGCGGCGGTGCACAAATGCTGCGCAGCTAGCGCCATTCGACGGCCAACACCGCGGTTCCTGGTGTGTCCGCTGTGCCGTGCGTGTGATCATTGCTTGTACAGCCCTCTCGCAGTGTCCGGAGCAAGTGTGGTGGGTCTGACACACCGGTGTCAATGTGTTCTTTTTTCCATTTCCAGGAGTGTAGCTTTTTACCCTCCCGAAGTAATGGGTGCTGTCAACAGGTTATCTCAAATCGATTCAGTATTTCTAGACGTCCAGAACACCGCTTCTCACAAAACGACTTCTCATCAAATTGCGTACGTAAGGAGTATTGTCTCAGTTCTGCGACTTGATTCTGTATTTGTTATCAGAAAGGTCATAGTAGTGGCGGAAAGCCATCGAGTAAAACAGAAATAGCGTCTTTCGCCCCCAACGGGACCTTTATAGGCCCTCTTCCGTTCCTGATCTATGTAAAGGAGTTAAGAAACAATCCGAGCAGGCCTCTTAAATTATATGCAGAGGACGCTGTCATTTACTGTCTTGTAAAAAGCATCAGAAGATCTAAACCAATTGCAAAATGATTTACACAAGATATCTGTATGATGAGAAAAGTAACAATTATATCTCAATAATAAAAAGCGTGAAGTTTCCGCATGAGTACCAAGATGAATCTACTGTATTTCGGTTACACCACAAATCACACAAATTTGAAAGTTCTGGATTCATCTAAGTACTTATAGACAACAATTACAAATAAATTAAACTAGAACGATCACTTAGATAACGTTGTGAGGGTGAGAGAACCATACGTATTATTGGCAGAATACATCGAAATTGCAACAGCTGTATTAAAGAGACTGTCTATACTATAATTCTTCGTCCCACGCTAAATTACTTCTGTGAGGAGTGGTTGTCTTACTAGATAGGACTGATGGAGTCATCCAAAAAGTCCAAAGAAGGACAGCTCATGTTTTGTTATCCTGAAATGCAAGAAAGTGTCGAGGATATGATACCAGAATTGGTGTGGCAGTCTAAAACAGAGGCATTGCTCATTGAGGCGAGACCTTTTCACGAAATATCAATCACCTATTTTCTCATTTGAATATGAAAATATTTTACTAACGCCAACGTACATAAGGAAAAAGCATCATCGTAATAAAATAAGAGATATCAGTGCTCGCGCGTGAAGATTTAAATGTTCGTATTTCCCACGTGCCGTTGGAGAGTGGAACAGTAGAGAGACAGCTTGGAGATGATACGATGAATACTCTGCCTGACACTGAACTGGAATTGCAGAGTAATCATGCACTTTTAGATGTAGATATAACTGAGAACGTTTCTGGTTCAAAATGGGAACATCCAAGGGGTCATTTGCTTTTGAGCCTCGTGCTTAACATTTAGCGCTGAAAGATGAATTCTTCAGTTTTATGTCTGCACCAACATTGTACTCCGTCGTAATATCTATCACAGATGGCCAACTGCCGTGCTTTGCAGAGTGAGCCGGACTCCAGACGTCCAGATTCTGTGACAAAGCATTGGGGCTGTGATGGTATAAGGCGTGTGCATTGGTGGTTTGAGATTGTGTTGTTATGATGTTCTTGAGCTTGTGCATTCCGTAATGTGCGAATACAAGGATAACGAGATCAACTATATAGTGTTCCACCACTACCGACCCTCATCTAAACCATAAGCTCTGTTCCCCGTCCGACAGCAGGCACACCCAACAGTCTGCACGCAGTATGTGCAGTAACAACAGCAGGAACAAAAACGCCAAGTTCGACAGCAGTTTTCCAAACCGGAATAAGCACCGCTAACTCAGGATATCTTTTCTTATTGCGTTTATCATACAGCAAGTATCATACTTGTAAATTTGCTGTAACACTCCTTATATCATACACTAGGGCCCACCATTATCTGCAGCAAAATGGCTAGGCCACGAATTGTTCCAGAATAGAAATCAACCGATAATAATGAAATAAGGTAACTGATATAAAACTATTTTGGTACAACTTTTCAAGAGACGTGTTCAAACCAAAAACGTACAAGCTTCCTCACCAGGAACCAGCAATGGTTGTGCCTGAGAATCAGGAATCATGGAAGTACTGATCAAGATGATTTAATTGAACACATTTAGTATCACATTTTATTAACACAGTTATTGCAAATTAATAAACTATACTGTACATTCAAATGTAGTAAAATTATTGTTTTACCAATCGCAAGTATTAAAGACAGAAAAAACCACCAGGCAATAGTTTAAATTAAAACAATAAAACAAATCCATACAAAGACCGGAAAACTATTAACTTGTGATCAGAGCCAACTTTACTTTCAGACAAGCCCGTAGATCGAAGTGAACACACAAAATTGGGCACTAGTCGGATATAAAAAAAAGTTACAGTAGCCATAGCATTTAAGGCTCAAGCAAAACCTTAAAACTGCAATAATAATGCAATACATGTGAATAATATAACTTAATAAGGATGCAAAGAAAGGTGCATCCACAAGTGTTCATTCAATGGCCAACCCGCCTGTACAACCACCAGATCACACCCATGCAGCAGACCTGCTGCCATGTGACAATCGACAGGCCAATTAGGCCCCCCAAGCAAACGCTGAGCCAGAACAGCCACAAACCAAATTACAGTTGAACTCTATATTATACACAAATCACTCGTTAGTTTCTATGCAGACGAGAGTAAGGGTGATTCTCACAAGGGAACATCCCCATCGCACCCCCCTCAGATTTAGTTATAAGTTGGCACAGGGGATAGGCCTTGAAAAACTGAACACAGATCGATCGAGAAAACAGGAAGAAGTTGTGTGGAACTATGAAAAAATAAGTAAAATATACAAACTGGGTCGTCCATGCGTAAGATAGGCAATATTTAGGGCATCGCGAGGCGAAGAGCTCCGTGGTCCCGTGGTTAGCGTGAACAGCTGCGGAACGAGAGGTCTTTGGTTCAAATCTGCCCTCGACCGAAAATTTTAACTTTTTATTTTCAGTTTATGTGACAAACTCTTACGTTTTCATCACTTTTTTTTGAGTGATTATTACATCCACAAGAAAACCTAAATCAGGCAAGGTAGAAGAAACTTTTCACCCATTCGCCAAGTGTACTAGTTAGGTAGGTCGACAACATATTCCTGTCATGTGACGCACATGCTGTCACCAGTGTCGTATACAAAATATCAGACGTGTTTTCCTGTGGAGGAATCGGTTGACCTATGACCTTGGGATCAAATGTTTTCGGTTCCCATTGGAGAGGCACATCCTTTCGTCAACTAATCACACGGTTTTGCGGTGCAATCGCAAAACACAGACACTAAACTTATTACAGTGAACAGAGACGTCAATGAACGAACGGACAGATCATAACTTTGCGAAAATAAAGAAAGCAAAATTTTCAGTGGAGGGCAGATTTGAACCAAGGACCTCTCGTTCCAGAGCTGTTCACACTAACCACGTGACCACGGCGCTCCTCGCCTCACATTGCCCTTAATATTGCATATCTTACGCATGGACGACCCAGTTAGCATATTTTGCTTATTTTTTCATAGTTCCACACAACTTCTTCCTGTTTTCTCGATTGATCTGTGTTCAGTTTTTCAAGGCCTATCCATTGTGCCAACTTATAACTAAATCTGAGGGGGGTGCGATGGGGATGTTCCCTTGTCAGTACTAATAATCTCATGACCAAGTGACACTCCACAACCTGCATATACATAAGTGGTAGCAGACAAAAATTTGCTAGCAATAAAGCAGCCTGCAAATATATTCATATGTATATGTATGCATCTCTGAAAATAACAAGAAAACTATTTGAACTGCTGTGTTTATAGGTAAATGATAGCTTGCTTATACTAATTTTAAAACTATCAGTGGGAATAACAATTAATTTGCACAGTAACTTTTAGACAGTACAGATAATTTAAAGCTCTTATGGCTCAGTGATTAAAACAAATTTCTAATCATAGCTAAAGTAAAAGCAATAACATAAAATTTTCTCCTTAAGCAAGACAGGACACAAGCATACACACATACATTAATCATTGTTCCATAGACCATGAACATAAAATTTATAATGATGTGGAATGTGTCAGGTTAACATAAGTTTTCTTTATACAACATAAGTAATTAATTACATTATTTTTTTCTTTTTACAGTTACTACTTCAAATACAGGAATTCATCTATTGAGTAGAAGGAGTTGTTATTAAGAAATTCTTTTAATTTGTATTTAAATGTTGATTGGCTATCTGTCAGACTTTTAATACTACTTGGCAAATGACCAAAGACTTTTGTGGCAGCATAATTCACCCCTTTCTGTGCCAAAGTGAGATTTAATCAAGAATAGTGAATATCATTCTTTCTTCTAGTGTTGTAGCTATGCATTTCACAGTTATTTTTGAATTGGGATGTGTTATTACTGACAAATTTCGTAAGTGAATATATATATAACAGCTGGATCCCACCCAATATCACCTTGCAGACATTTATTTAAGGAACTCGCGATATTCACAGTTCCTTCGCTATATATATATATATATATATATATATGATATTGGGTGGGCTCCAGCTGTTATTCCGATTATGCGTTTTTGTGCAGTGAATACTTTCTCTCTTATTGACAATATGATGCCATATGAAAACAGTGAATGAAAATAGGCCTAGTAGGCTAATTTACTGATATGTTTATCACCAAAATTTTCAATAACCCTAACCGTTTCAGCAGATCATCAATGTGTTTCTTCCAATTCAATTTCTCATAAGCGCACACACCTAGAATTCTGCCTTAGCAATAGAATTCCATTCATAGCCTATATTTACCAGTGGTGTTATTCCATTTACTGTACAGAATTGTTTTTCTGAAAAACATTATTTGCAATTTACTCAGTTGATTACTATACTTGTATCAACAGGAAAAAGAACTAGCTTTGGATCTTCATGAATATAGAGTGGCAAGTCGTTAATATATATTAAGAACAATAAGGGACCCAAGACTGAACCCTGTGGGACACTATTCTTGATACCTCTCCAGTTAGAGAACTCTGCTGTTTTTGTAGACTATCTGTTAATTTCAAACATCAGCATTCTTCCGGTTAAGTATGAATTAAACCATTTGTGCACTGTCCCACTCATGCCACAATACTTAAGCTTATCTAGAAGAATTTCATCATTCACTCAATCAAAAGTCTTTGAGAGATCACAAAATATTCCAATAGGTGATGTTTGGTGATACAGTGCATTTAATATTTGATCATTGAAAGAATATATAGCATTTTCTGTTGAAAAGCCTTTCTGAAAGCCAAATTGACATTTTGTTAGTACTTTTGTTAGTACTTTACAAATTTGTGATGCTACTCTTTAATACATTACTTTTTCAAGAATTTTGGATAAAGCTGTCAGAAGTGAGACTGGGCGGTAGTTGTTAGCATCAGATCTACCCACTTTTTTATGCAATTGTTTAACAATAGCATACTTCAGTCTATCTGGAAAAATGCCCTGCTTATATGCAATGGTTTAACAATAGCGTACTTCAGTCTATCTGGAAAAATACCCAGGTTCAGTGAGGTACTACATATGTGGCTGAGAATCCTACTTATTTGTTGGGAACAAGCTTTAAGTACTCTGTTGGAAATGCCATCAACTTCATGTGAGCTCTTATGTTTGAATTAATTTATTATTTTCCTAATTTCAGTAGGAGAGGTGGGTTGAATTTTATCAAATTGCATAGGTGCTGCCTCTTCCCTATACACCCAGGTATCAGTCATATGTTTGATAACCGATAAGAACTTGGAACTCTAACTTTACAAAAGTGACTCAGCATTAACACCAAGATGTTGAGCCAGCACTGGACTGCTAAACTGACAAGCCTGATGCAAAACAGATAACTAGCGAGCTTAACTGCTAATCGATTTCCTACTGTCAGAACTGTCTAAGATGGCCTCGAGCAGCAACACAATACCAGTGAGCTGTTGTGGCTAGAAACACTCTGTCAGTATTCCGAGTTACAGCTTCGAGTTTGCAGTTGATGAGGGTGGAAGACCATTTGAGGCTGCCCTTCCTACGGCATAAGGCAGCCAATCAATGCCACACAGCAGCAACTCGGTCCGTAAAGCCAGCAAGTTTTCATGTGCGCCACTAAATGGCCGCCAACTCGGTACACTGTTTATACGCTTGCTGCTGCATCCACGCTCACTGCCCACCGTCCAAGCAGTCGCTCTCACCCCTTTCCTCACTGATTTCGATGCCAAAACTGGCCAAGGAGCGAAGATCGTGAAGATAGGACAAAACCAAAGACATCAAAATCAGAATCGACCGCAACATCTGCACTGCATCTGCACATGATATATTTATTTACTTGATTTGATGAGTGTCATCAGGCCATCTCATACAAAGAGTGACGGTTTTACATATACAGAAGTTTCTTTGCAATTTTGTTACCTAAGGATTAAAAATTTTGATATAACAAAAGTATTAAAATTATCTAAATATCTACAGTGACATCATACCAACTATGAACAAAAAAGGTTAAAACTGGCATTACTTCTCCTATTGCTGCCACTGATAATGATAATATTCACTGACAATAATAATGGCAGTAATAACGATAATGAATATGACAAATATAAAAAGATATTAAAGATACGGAAAATAGATATTTCCGATATAGTGAGATCTAGGGGAAGGCTGTTAAGGAGAGTGCACCAACTAAGAACATTGGGAAATGAGGAAGATCTGATTGTAAAGAAGCAAGTACAGGGATAACTGTATGTTCTTAACTGTCTTCTGTAGCTGAAAATTTTATTCGATCCTCTAATGCAATGCAAGAGATTGTTCCAGAGTCGTGTTCCTTCCACTGAGAAGGATTTCGAGAAAGTTGATGACTGATAGAGCGAAACAAAAAGGATTTTGCTGTGTTGGAAATGGTGCTTTTGCTATGTTGGCGAGGAAAGAGATGAGTGGCAGTATATATTGATAAGACAGAGTGCATGGATATCTACGCAATTGTCTGTATGCAGGAATGATAGCTGTACATATGATGGTGTAATATGATCAAAGAGTGGAACATCGCCTTTATAACGAACACATGTTTATAACCAATAAGATTTCCTGAGAAATACTTTGCAGGATGATATCGCTGTAATTAATAATTGCAGATATAAGTGTTTGTACAAGTTACTTTTCCATGTTAAGAGTCAACAGATTTTTATACTTTTGCTGGGATTGGAGACATGCTGATACCTTCCTGCACAATGCAGTTAAATGTTGAGTATAATTTAGATATTCATATATTATTACTCCTGGACTCTTTGCTGAGGGAGGGAATTTGATATCTGTGCCATTTAGAATGTGGCAAAGAACAAAGCTCGAATTTTCGCCACACCCGAGTGACTTGGGCAAAGTGTATTCGTTACTGCCACTACCCTCTGTCCCGCTAGCAGCACAACGAACGTTTGTGCCATCCAGTCACAAGCTGGTATATCCTAATGCGTTACTTCACCTTTTAATGTAATTTGGTATTAACTGTGGCTTTTAGAGTGTAATATATGCAAATGACTTTATGTTAAAATATCTCCCTCCGCAAATGTTTCTCGAAACCAAGAGACAGTTTGCATATGAAATAGGATATACACAATTTAAATTGCAGGATGTGATTTATTGGCTCTGTTTTTGTCAGAGTGTGGTATTTTTTAGTCCAGATGGATTGATGGTTCCCGCCCCTCTGCGATTAACAGCGTCGCCTGTCATCAGACAGTCAAGCACCACCCCTCTCTGGACAGCAGTCCACCAGGATATGTGCAAAGGGCTATCTTGGCTCTCCAAATCTTGTGTCGACATGTACCTGCCTGCCCACTGTTTACCACTTCTGTACCTGCATTCACACCTTGCTTCTGCATAACCACGGCTTTTAATATTAAACGTGTTGTCTCGTTCTGTCCCAATAAAACCTCCATCTACTGGAGCTTTCACTGTCCTTACCTGTCCATAGAAGCTCACAACAGTAGCACAGGTGCAGCCGGTCAGCTTAGCCATTTCCAAGATGCTCGTTCCCAGGCGACAGACCATAACATTCTGTCCTTTGTTAAAGTCGCTTTTGGCAGTGGGTTTCACCATTAGCGGCCTCTGTCGTCACTAGAATGATACATCATTCCTCAGTGCACTGCTGGTATTTACTTTCATTACCATGTCTCGTGCCTGTGGCACCACCTTGGTTTTAATAACCTTTTATTACTATATTATGACCTTACATAGTTAGTTCAACATTGTAAATTGGAATTGGTTTGACACTTGAGACTGTTCATTGTGGTATGTGTTACTCCAAAGCCAACCTCATACAGAAGGATGCCTTGTTCATCCAGCTATCCAGCTATTTCTGTGTCAGTAACTTTTGTAAATACAAATAAATAATAAGCTGAAGATTGGTAACTGTAACTGCACTGGACTGAAATGGTTTCATGTTCTTTACAACTTCTGGTGTCTGTGTTGCAATACTGAACAATGAAAGTAGTGTACTTCCGGAAACACTGTATGTTAAGTATGCGTCGGCAGAACTACCTAAGACAGTGTAACTGTATTTGAATAAACATGTACCAGGTTAATTAGAAAATGTAAAACTGTATCTTAAATAAGCTCTCTGGTGAAGATCTATTTAGTGCAGTGCACAGTGGTACAATGCATAGTGTCACAATACATGACTTCCAATTTCAACACACGAAACTAACAAAATAGAAATGCTTCACGAAATTACAAGACGAATTATGAAAGCATAAACGAGCAGAAATTTATCTCAAAAATTGCTCTGTGATTCTAGCTAAGCAACTGACTAAATAAAATTCGAAACACTAAAACACACACAATCGAATGTGTACACTCCACTATAGAAACGAGACTGTCTGACAAGAACTGTAAATTAAACAATACTGTACCCAAACTGAACCTCATATTAATTTTGAAATGCTATATCTAACTATGAATAATTCTACTATCTTGACTGTAATGAAACTGATCCCACCAAATTTTCATGGAAACAGAAACCAGGTACTTCAAGGAACGATGAACACACACATGTACAAAAAAAGAAAAACTGCAGAGCAGCACTTAACTCACTAAATGGAAAGAAAGCCTTGCATAGTGTATTGCAAGGATGTTCTGCTATTCTAAGCAGATCATTCTTATGTATAACCACTGTAGTAGTATGTGGCATCCTTCAGTGCTCTAGGAGATTATTTAATTATAAAACCCACCCCACCTGCAAAAATAACAATAAAAATTCACTCATATAATTAGCTCCAGATCGTGAAATTCGTTAACACTACTTTTATATTTTATATCTATCTAAAAATGACTAATTTGTAGGACCAATTTACATGTAAGATTTTTGTTGATAGGAAAAATAATGAACCAAGTAAGAAGAAACTTGAATGTAATATTTGCAAAGAATTTTTTAAACCATCTTTAATTAAAGAATGTTTGAGAAGTCAGGGCTATAGTGACAGTATTAACATACTTCAGTTAGTTTACGAAGAAGATACAAACTGAGATTTAATAGTTACGATGATTCTGATGCAGAAATATAGGAGGAAATAGAAAACTTATTCTGTTGTTGAATAGCTGTAGAAAAGTAGCGAACTATAACTTGCTAAAAATACTACAAAGTATATTAAAGATTATTCATTATTTTTAATCCTTTCTCAGTAATTAGAGATTTAGAAGATAGACAAAACAATAAATTTCAATAAATAAATTTGTCATTGGTGCAAGAAATGTGGCATGAATCTTCTTCTTACATTATAAAACATAGAAAAATTATTTTGATCTTATTAAAGTTTATTAAATAATCAATAATTTTTAATATCCATAAGCCACTGTATCATAATTTTCAGGAATTATTCTTTTATCATACTGAAATGAGAATCCTTTCTCAGCCTGTTTGTTGACAATATTTTTAGTATCAACATCTCTAGTGATATGACTGTATTCTCATTGTATTTTTCATTAAATTCACTCCTGATTAACCTTACCACACATGTGCCATTCAGCTTTTAAATGTTCTTATAATTTTATGTGAATGCCTTTACCTACAGCTCTGTTTTTTATCATTTTCCTCAGAATAATAACTTCTTGGGCAAGTTGTTTTATGTGAATGCCTTTACCTACAGCTCAGTTTTTTACCATTTACCTCATAATAATAACTTCTTGGGCAAGTTGAAGCCCAATCTGTAATCCAGTAACTTCGTAATTTGTCAGTCCATCAACTTAAAATACAACCTGTTTCCACTATATTTTAACCTTTATCAATATGTACTACACCATCTGTATCAAAAATACACTCCTGGAAATGGAAAAAAGAACACATTGACACCGGTGTGTCAGACCCACCATACTTGGTCCGGACACTGCGAGAGGGCTGTACAAACAATGATCACACTCACGGTACAGCGGACACACCAGGAACCGCGGTGTTGGCCGTCGAATGGCGCTAACTGCGCAACTTTTGTGCACCGCCGCCGTCAGTGTCAGCCAGTTTGCCGTGGCATACGGAGCTCCGTCGCAGTCTTTAACACTGGTAGCATGCCGCGACAGCGTGGACGTGAACTGTATGTGCAGTTGACAGACTTTGAGCGAGGGCGTATAGTGGGCATGCGGGAGGCCGGGTGGACGTACCGCCGAATTGCTCAACACGTGGGGCGTGAGGTCTCCACAGTACATCGTTGTTGTCGCCAGTGGTCGGCGGAAGGTGCACGTGCCCGTCGACCTGGGACCGGACCGCAGCGACGCACGGATGCACGCCAAGACCGTAGGATCCTACGCAGTGCTGTAGGGGACCGCACCGCCACTTCCCAGCAAATTAGGGACACTGTTGCTCCTGGGGTATCGCCGAGAACCATTCGCAACCGTCTCCATGAAGCTGGGCTACGGTCCCGCACACCGTTAGGCCGTCTTCCGATCACGCCCCAACATCGTGCAGCCCGCCTCCAGTGGTGTCGCGACAGGCGTGAATGGAGGGACGAATGGAGACGTGTCGTCTTCAGCGATGAGAGTCGCTTCTGCCTTGGTGCCAATGATGGTCGTATGCGTGTTTGGCGCCGTGCAGGTGAGCGCCACAATCAGGACTGCATACGACCGAGGCACACAGGGCCAACACCCAGCATCATGGTGTGGGGAGCGATCTCCTACACTGGCCGTACACCACTGGTGATCGGCGAGGGGACACTGAATAGTGCACGGTACATCCAAACCGTCATCGAACCCATCGTTCTACCATTCCTAGACCGGCAAGGGAACTTGCTGTTCCAACAGGACAATGCACGTCCGCATGTATCCCGTGCCACCCAACGTGCTCTAGAAGGTGTAAGTCAACTACCCTGGCCAGCAAGATCTCCAGATCTGTCCCCCATTGAGCATGTTTGGGACTGGATGAAGCGTCGTCTCACGCGGTCTGCACGTCCAGCACGAACGCTGGTCCAACTGAGGCGCCAGGTGGAAATGGCATGGCAAGCCGTTCCACAGGACTACATCCAGCATCTCTACGATCGTCTCCATGGGAGAATAGCAGCCTGCATTGCTGCGAAAGGTGGATATACACTGTACTAGTGCCGACATTGTGCATGCTCTGTTGCCTGTGTCTATGTGCCTGTGGTTCTGTCAGTGTGATCATGTGATGTATCTGACCCCAGGAATGTGTCAATAAAGTTTCCTCTTCCTGGGACAATGAATTCACGATGTTCTTATTTCAATTTCCAGGAGTGTATATAACAGATTTTCCTAGTTTATCTAACATATCATAGAATCTTAGCCTAGCATTTGATGTAGTGAATGTAGTTTAAAAAATACTTTAACTGTATTATTTTCCAAATAATAATGCTTGAAATTGAACTTCACCTGAATCACATTGTTAGTAATTAAATTTATATCTATATTATCGAATTCATCATCCAATAGTATCATATAAAATCGCTGTAACTCATTTACATATTGTACTTTACTCATAATTTGCCTTGGCCCAAGTTTTCCCTAATGAATTAAGATGTAGCTTAACAAGAGCTCAATTTTCCTTGGTTTTGGTTTATTGTATAAGGCTCCTTCTTGGTATCCAATTTCCCTTCAACCATTTTGATATACTCTTCATCAGTATAAAATTCATGTGCACTGGTTCTAATTTTATTTTCATAAAACCTTTCATATAATTTTTAAACAAAATACTGCTTTTATTTCTAAAATCCCATACTTGTACACATCTAAAATATTATATCCTTTTTCTACAGCTTTCTCCATTCATAACTCATCCCAGATTCAATACAACTTGTTTCTTCATCATTGTGATTGCATTTTTTATTTTTTCTTGAGCACATTTGACTCACAAAAGAAACAACACTTTTCGTTTATTCTTACAGGTATAATAAGAATATACAACCCTTTAGGTGACACTACATTTTATTTAAATGTACAAATTTTTGAGAATGAAATCACAAAATTACATTACCTTACAAATGACAATAAATTTTATTTTTTCTCTAACACCATTTGCATTTGCTCTTAATTTTACTGTATTTGTTCAACCATCATAAGAAGCACATCGTGGATTCAATGGTTCAACAACTTCTGGTAACTGCTGTAACTTCTTATACTCTGGAGAGTTAAGGTAATCACATTCCCACAACTCCACTAAATTATATGCCCTACTTCATATTTCTGCTCTTCCTATTAAAGTTCATTCATTGTTTCTTTATTATTACTGTTAATTGTCTCACTTTTGAAACATTTTTTACAACCACGCAAAAACCACCATGGTGTCGATAAACAGTATTAGTTTTGTTATCAAATCCATCTACTTTTTTCCCTGAATTTTTACTTTTGAACCATTAAGAGAATGCAAGATACTGTTATTATTTAAACTCTTTAGCCAGCATATGGATTCTTTACTATAATTTTCTTTTTGTTGTTTACCCAATTCAGTGATCGTATTGTCAGGTAAATATTTAGATGTGTAAATACACTCCTGGAAATGGAAAAAAGAACACATTGACACCAGTGTGTCAGACCTACCATACTTGCTCCGGACACTGCGAGAGGGCTGTACAAGCAATGATCACACGCACGGCACAGCGGACACACCAGGAACCGCGGTGTTGGCCGTCGAATGGCGCTAGCTGCGCAGCATTTGTGCACCGCCGCCGTCAGTGTCAGCCAGTTTGCCGTGGCATACGGAGCTCCATCGCAGTCTTTAACACTGGTAGCATGCCGCGACAGCGTGGACGTGAACCGTATGTGCAGTTGACGGACTTTGAGCGAGGGCGTATAGTGGGCATGCGGGAGGCCGGGTGGACATACCGCCGAATTGTGCATGCTCTGTTGCCTGTGTCTATGTGCCTGTGGTTCTGTCAGTGTGATCATGTGATGTATCTGACCCCAGGAATGTGTCAATAAAGTTTCCTCTTCCTGGGACAATGAATTCACGGTTTTCTTATTTCAATTTCCAGGAGTGTAGCTATACATACCCCTGCAATTGTTAAATAAGACATTGAATCAATATTAGCTATCCCTAGAATTTGTTTTCTTATTTCTAAACAACCCTCTCTAAATGTATGTACATCAGAATTAAACCATTCATTAATTTCCTTCTTCATGTTGAACACATAATTTTTCTTTAACTATGAAGCTATGCTGTTAGAGAATGCTCCTCTATCTCTTGGGTTAATAGTATCAATAAAATAATATTGAGTATCTTGAACTGGTCTTTTGCAATTTTCATTTTCTTGTGTATTGAATAAATGTGGGAAAATATCCATTCTTCAATTCTCTCAAATAAAAACTACTAAATGGACCTTGGAAAAATTTACTGCTCTCTATAATTTTTGGACTTAATTGTTTTAGCTCCAACAACATCAGCTTAGTTCCTGTGTAGATGTCATATGGTTTTACTGTATTTTCATCACAGTACCTCAAAATGAATTCTGAATTGTATCCTCTAGCATAGTGAGCAATTAAATTTTAGTTCCTAGGTAAACAGTAATGTAAGAACTACAAAAATCTTTAATTTCTTCAGAGCCTATGCGTTTTTACAGCTGGTTTGTTGTTCAGCATCATCACCTTCACTCAAAATTCTATTAACTTTATTTTGTTGTTTATAATAATCCTGATTACGAATCTTACATCTACAAGATCGTTTGCTTTTGGATGTAGGATTCGAGTAAAAATTGGAAAAATTTTTAAATTCTTGACAGTTTATACATTTCTAGGTTGAATTATCATGTATACCACTTTTTATGGACATCAGTAGTTCAAAATGCGGATCATTCATAACTCTTTTTAAATGATTCTTGTAATAGTCATATGAAATATATTTTCCTGGTATAAAAAGAACTTGTTTATTATCATACTTATTTCTTTGATAGTTTGTAATACATTCTTTACACATGTATGAATGATTTATCCTTTGAATATTCATGTGACTCAAATTAATCAGTTGACTTCTCCAATTCACATTTCTTAAACTTCTTGACTTCCATTTATTAGGAAAACTTTTCATTATATTAAATAAATTATTCCTTAATAAATTAATCAAATTTCTTGTTGATGTGGTTTAGATAGCAGGAAAGATTAAATATTTACAGTCTTAAACTTTTTACTGTCATAAGTAATGTAACTGTACTGTCACTAGTAATGTAAATAATGTGTATGTTATAATTCATTTGTAAGTTTTCAGTGCAATACACATTTCACTAGAAAGAAATTATCTATAAT
Source organism: Schistocerca cancellata (assembly GCF_023864275.1). Classification (NCBI taxonomy): domain Eukaryota; kingdom Metazoa; phylum Arthropoda; class Insecta; order Orthoptera; family Acrididae; genus Schistocerca; species Schistocerca cancellata. Next base: position 411,744,539 of record NC_064631.1, read on the forward strand.
GACACACTATTAAGGAAATTACTGTAACCTGGCTAAGAATTTCACCTACTATGTTTTTATTCTGTATAGAGGGAGTCAATTAAAGACCTTGTTAATAACAATCTTGCATACAATGAAAAGCAAGCATTTGTGATTATTGATGAAAATAATAGTCCATGGTTTAAAGCTAAAGGTTGCTGAAATATTAGTTTATAAAGACACTGAATATATGAATAAACATGTTGAAAAGGAAGATATTAGAAAATTTAAACCCAGAGGCCACTTTGGGATTAAGAAGTAATGAAAAATCATCAACAATTCCTGAACATAATGAATTTAAACTACAATCAACAATTGAAAATATAAAAAAACAAATTAAAGGTTTAAAAATTGAGAAAGAAATGGCTATGTGTGTTCTGAAGAAAAGGAGAGAAGGCATTCAAAAGTTCTAACGAACTAATTAATGAGAAAGATGAAATAATTAGGGAAATACAACCACAAGTTGTTGAACCAATACCAATTTTAGACCTATGTTTGTTCTTCTAAAATTATTTGATGATCATTGTGAATCTAATTATCATGTCATTAGAATACAAAGAAGAAGATTCAAACTTATATGGAATTGTAGACAGACATTCAAACTATGAAGAATATTTAGTACATGAATACAATCCTAACTCAATAAATATATACCAAATAATGAAAAAAATTGTGAATTTTCTGTCATCTGAACTTTTTCAATATATCGTGGATGACTATAACTAAGAAGAATTGATTAATGATATAATGAACCTTCATCAGACAGAATTCAAACAATTTTAAGTAAAGGTGGTCATACTTTTAATGTATTCATAAACAATACAATTTTCGTCTCTATTAAAACTCTGCCAATAATTAACACTTTCATCAGTTAATTGATTTATGAAGATAAAGGTCTATTCATTTGGATATCATACAGCTAGAAAGAATGAAAGTGCGTATTTTTTTCTTATAAAGAAAAGGTTCATTAATAGAAATATTTTTCCTGCTTGACCCAATCTAAATATTTTATAGAATTAAAGTGTAACCAGCAGTTACACTTAAACACAGATAAAAATATTATTAATGAATCGGTCTAAGCTTTATAAAACAACATTTCTTTATCCACACAACTTTTATGTGAATTAGCATATCAGTACCATTTAACATATACTTTATGTCTTTTCTTTCTGATTTTTTTTCACGAAGACAGACATCTGGATAATTCACTTTTTGTAATACATGTTCGCAAAAATTCAATATCTTTCAATTTGTATGTGATTGGATTGCAGTTACAACTTCCCACCAGTTTCCTAACAAACTTTATTATTCCTATACGCTGCAGATGAAGTTATATTTAATTAAAAAGGTTCAAATGTGTGTGAGATCTTATGGGACTTAACTGCTAAAGTCATAAGTTCCTAAGCTTACTCACTACTTAACCTAAATTATCCTAAGGACAAACACACACACCCATGGCCGAGGGAGGACTCGAACCTCTGCCAGGACCAGCCACACAGTCCATGACTCCAGCACCTTAGACCGCTCGGCTAATTAATTAATTAATAAATTAAAGTTATAATCACTTAATTACACTGCATTATTCAAATTATATCTTTCAATCAGTCACTAATTAGCAACAAGATAATTCAGATTAATAACAAATGCTTGTGCATACTGCAAAATCTCATTGAAATAAGAAGGTAACATGAAACCAAATGCTGTTATGCCCCATTGAAATAGCATGGCTAAATGTGACAGATTAATAACAATTATCTATTGCTGTGTTCATGAAATGTATTGTAATTACTTGAATACTAACCATTATATTGTCATTGTATTGAATGAATTGAAACTGAATAAATGTGATTCAAAAGTAAGCAAAATAATAAACAGATCATTCTTACTACTACACAATATTGAAAGAAAAATACACTATTAATACCCCACATAAATTTATACTCCTAGTATGGCACACTGTTAACAGTGTTATAAATACAAGAAATTTGGCATAAAGCACATACCATGGATAGTAACCCACAAACAAATAGTCACATTTGAAAACACTTTGTTATGTAGCACTTCATGTCTAATTACGCTGCTTCAGGTCTCTGCCTATATGGTGCGTCATAAATCATACGCAAACATACTGGTTCACGACGCATTAGGGTGTTGCATCGACGCCGCCGGGGATACATCACCACAATAACAACAACACTTTCACCGGTTACTCTGCTTTTTCACTGCGTATTCGTAGCTTGCCACGAATTTTAAGGCTCTGGCATCGAAGCCTGTGGGGACTGTAGACTGGTTGTCTCTGCATATTGGTGGAAATGTCGTAACGGCGTCATAAAAGCGACTCCCGCGCCATGAAGCTTGTTGATCAGCTGGCCGCTGACGTCAGAATCTCGTGGTTCCGCGTTCCACACAGGTCACCAACCCGACAAGTTAGCGTAGCGCTGGAACAAGCGACGGTCGCACTGCGCTCTAGGTTCTCACATAGGGGTTGGCAGATCCACTGCTGCAGCAGGGACAAGTGACGACTGCGCTGCGCGCGCATCGCTTCACATTGGTGGCTCCATGTCGGCTCGCCGATATACAAACACAAAAGGCAATTAGGGCAGTGGGGAAACAAAGCATACACTGCGCGCGGCGCACATCAATCAGACTGTAGTGAACACAATGCTCACGCCACGCGTCCCTATTATTATTATTATTTATGGACGTGTCTGGCTCGACCACTATACAATGTTTACCCAACGGCACAAAACTGATTGCACCTAGCTCACAGTAGCTGCCTACTACTGTAAACTATAACTAACAATAGCTACCGACCATTGTCCATTTACTTTGAAACAGGCAAAATAACCTTTCAAAAATAACACAACGTTCACATTTTTACAGAGCATCTCTTGTCTTGCAAACACATCTTATAAATGACACAGTTTAATGTTTTCTACGTGTTGTAGGCTATGATACTGACCAGATTGCACCATTTCAATTTCAACGGGATTAGGGTGAACAAGATTTCTAATTTTGAATGTTCCTCGGGAGTAGTGATGAAACTTTATTATCTCTTCATTTGAACTTGATGATTTCGTGTGAGTTCGAATGAGTACTAAATCACCGACTTTGTACGTAATGGGCTTCACTATCTTGTCATGTTCCAACTTCCGTTCTTCTGCTCATCTTTTCATCGTCTCCAACGCGATTTTAAAGCGCTCCTCTTCCGTAATTTCCTCTTCTTGTGGAAAGGAAATGTATTCATGGAAGATACTGTCTAGTTTCTTCCTAAAGAGAACAGTACATGGTGGCAATCCTGTCGAATCATGCGACAAACTATTAATTACTGTTCCAAAATCTGAAAATCGTTCTATCGATCCTTTATGTTTCTTGCCACAAAGAACACTAAATACACGTCCGAGTTCATGCATTTGGCGTTAAGTTCGGTAGGACGCGGGCCTGAAAGAGGAAATTGCAATGTGTCGAATACCTTCATCATTTACAAAATCTTTCCATGGGCGTGACCGATATTGTGGAGCATTGTCCGATATAATGCACTCTGGCTTGACAGTATTTATGAAGTATTCTTCCCTGAGTTTCTTGGTTATAATCCTGCTGTTGGCTTTCCTGAGTGGGTAAAGGCATAGAAATTTCAAAGAGACATCCATCACAACCAAAATTTGAGTAGAACATCCTTTTGACCTGAGTAGCGGTCCATAGAGGTCGAGAGCTGAAATTTCCGCAGGGTTTTGAGGTATAATGCTATGCATAAAGCCTTTGTTCTTGATAGTAGATACTTTAATTTTTTGACAGAGATCGCAAGATTTTAGAATTGATCGTACTCTCCAAGCCATGATATCGAAGATGACGTTCTCTTACAATTTCAATTACATTTACGTGGCGCAAAATGAGCAAAGCTCACGTGCACGTATGTTATTAATTCGCCCACAACATGTTTGGGTACACATAGCCTCTAATGATCAGAATTCAAGTTGCTTCACCGGTAAAGGAAGCCATCTAGTTTCAAATAAAATGGACTTATCTTGTCACTACCCTCGGCATTCGGATCATCATATTTTTCTTTAAACATCATCAATATTTCGTCTCCGTCCTGTTCCTGTTTAATGTCCTGGAGAATATTGCGTAGATGACGCTCGCCTTCGACAACTCGCATAAAATGAATCCTTATATCTTTCTGGCGTGGATGCGCAACATTTACTGAATCTTGTCCTTCTGATAGTCTCGACAGTGCATCCGACACGAAGTTCTGCTTTCCTGGTATATACTGAATCTCAAAACTGTATTGCTGAAGCATTAACGACCACCGGCTCAGCCTGTCGTGCATTAATTTGCAACTCATCAAGAATGATAATGCTTTCTGATCTGTCATTACGACCCTATGCTTCCAAAGAGAGGAGAACGAAACTTTTCGAAACTCCAAACGATGGCAAGTGCTTCTCTTCCTTGGTAGTATATGTTCCTCTCCCAGGTTGTGAGAGCGTGACTCGCAAATGCAGTAGTATGATGTTCAGTATCTCCATTGACTTCAGTTAACTGATAAAATTCCGCGCCAAAAGCATAGTCTCTTGAATCGGTCCCAAGATAAAACTTTTTGCTTAAATCAGGCTGATGGGGGATAGGTGCTTCATACAGTTGGTTTTTTATTAAATCAAACGCTTCCTGATGTTCATGACTACATTTCCATATAACATCCTTTTCCGCAGTTCCATTAAGACAGGAGAAGATAGCAGCATCCAGAAAGAAAACGTGATAAAAATTACAGAAGCCAAAAAACGACTTAAGTTGCTTACGGCAGTTAGATGGCGCAAAATTTCTTACTATGTCTATTTTTGTTGGATGTGGTTCAGTCCCTCGTGACAAAATAATATGATCAAGGAATTTAATTTGCATCTTGGCGAATTCCGATTTTTCCAGGTTAATCGTCACTCCAGCTTTCCTAAATGCTTCAAGAACCCGATGAATAATTTGCAAATGTTCTTCCCATTGAGCTGTGCCAATAAAAATATCGTCCACGTAAAGCGTTACATGTTTCCACAAATCTTCGCCTAAAACTTTATCGAGTGCTCTCATAGAAGCCGCTGAAGAAATCGACAGACCAAACGGCATTCTCTGAAATGGGTAACTTCTCCCATTATAAAGATATGCGTATACTTTCTACTATTCTCTTCAAGCATTAATTGCCAGTAACTACTATTTAAGTCAAGGATACTTAGATATTTGCCTCCTTTGAATTTTTGTAACAAAATCTCCAGATTTTCTGGCGGATCACGCTGTGGTAAAATTTTGCGATTCATTGCACGAGCGTCAAGAACAACGCGAACTGTGCCATCCGTCTTTGCTACAGCATGTACTGGGTTTGAATATTCGCTCTCTGGTCGCTCAATTATTTGATTATTCAACATCCTCTGTATTTCCTTGTCAACAGCTTCCCTTTTTGGCAATTGTATCGCGTATGACTTACTGCGGAATGGTTCATGGTCATTTTATTAGTCCCGGTATCTTTGAAAATATGTCGACGTAGCATCTCAGTAGTTCCCTCAGTTCTTCTAGTTCTGCTTCAGGCAAGTCCACCAACGCACAAGACTTGGTTTGAATACATTTTAGAGTACCTTCCTCTCTCGCGGCACAGCTGTCTGAATTGTTCAAAGTTACAGTTTCATCTTCTCCTCTATAACGCATCATCGTTATTTTCACGCCCGCAGCACCCTTATCATCATCCGCAATAAAACCTTAAAATGCAATTCTTCTCTCTTCATTACCATTCCTCGTCCGCAGACCATTCTCCTCAAAATTAATAATGCATCTCATCTCTGACAATCAATTAACTCTGAGAACTAGCCCCACATTGAGAGAACCAACGATTAACACACTCTGCGTACATTCGTCCCCCTGAATACGAATTATTGGTAATACTTGTCCTTTAATTGGTTTTCTTCGGTTTCCATCTGCACTGACAATACGTACGCCGTTAACAGGAAATGTGGGAATGGACACAAGATTGTTTAATTGCGCAAATAGATTTTCAGAAATATCATTAGCTCGCTAGCTGAATCAATTAATGCATCCATAACAATACCACATACTTCTGCATCCACAAATGGCATGAAAATTTCTTTATTAGTTTCTTCATCTTCTCAGCACAAATTCTTTTTGACGTTATTTACATGTTCATACCTTATGGCAATTATGAGAGAGTTTCGAAGCGGGTCGTCTCTGAAACATTGCTTAGTTTAACCGTTCAGAATCTCTCTGATTGCGATCGTGGCTTCTTGCACGTTCTGGGGATCGATACTGTTCTCTGTCTCTGCCATTGTGTGGCCCGTTTGGCGGATGATTTGACCTGAAACCGTCTTGTACGTTGTACCCGTTTTTTCTGTGTCTACCATCGTCTCGGCGATCAAACACTTTCGGTCGTCCGTAACTTGGAATTTCCACCCGCGATGGGCCGTTATGACAATTCGGGTAATTATGATTACTGTGTCGCACACATGGTTGCCGTTCGACATTGAGCACTTCCATTTGGTCAATCAGCAAACATACTTGCTCCATTGGTAACTGTGGTGTGAGTGCTAACCTCTCACGCATCAAAAATGGCAATTTCTGGGTTAATGTAAGCATCAGTTCATCTTCTTTAACCAGATCGACCAAGTACGCATTGTCGTTCCAGTACCATTGCATAAGTTCACGCGTGATGTCTTACATAGTTCGGCGGTGTGAGAATTTTAGATTTTACATACCACTGTATTTCTTTCTACCAAAATTTCGTCAAAACCACTGTTTCAAATTCTTCATACTTGTTGTAATTGCAGGATACACTTACATCCCAAATATGTGCCTCATCCTTCATATGACTGACGCAAGTATCTATTTTAGCACGTTCCGTATACTCCCTCGGAAATGCGTGTTTGATTTGTTTAATGAACGAAACCGCGTGGATGCCTTGCTTCGGTTCATCGTCATGAAATTCTCGACCGCCCAGTCCATTGTCAAAAATTACTTGCGTTAAACCATCAGTATTGCTATCTGTTTCCCATAATACTGCATTAATTTCATCCCGCAAAATTTCTTTATTAATTCCTTTTGACAGTGTGTCGTTTTTTGTTACCTTTTGTCGTATCTCATCTACCTCATCACTTAGTTCATCACATCGGTTTGTACGCCGTTAAAAATCTTAATTAGCGACTATTTGTTGCTTTAAAAGAACGATTTCGTCATCTTGAGCCATAGCTTAGTCATTAACTTTCCTAAAGGATCTTCCATTTGCCTACACCGTCCATTAACTTGTATTTTAAGATCTGTAATTTCGCTGCTAATGGCGTCATGTTTGTCTTGACATTCCTTTCGGAGCCTATCAAACTTTTGTTCAAATGAGCTGGTGAGTTCCGGTCGCAAATTACTAATCGCATTAGTTAGCGTCTGATAACCATTTTTGATTTCCTGATGGAACGTTTTGGTTTCCTCATACAATTTTGTTATTTCCACACTCGCCTTTTTATTTTCTTCGTGAAAAGCTCTTATTTCTACACGCGCCTGACTATTTTCTACATGAAAATTTTTGATTGCTTCTAACAACTGAAACATAGTCTCTACTGACAACAGCAGGTGTTGAACTTGTTTTAGGGAAATCAGAACTATCAATACCACTGGCCTCTGTCGAATTAACTGTAGTATTTTCCATCCCATTAATTTGTTCTCCGTCAACCACGTTATTAAATTGTCCTCTCTCGTCTTTAGTAACACTACCGTTTTATTCTAAATTAGCCATATTAACACTATTCACAACAATCGCTGTTCGCCACAACTTATGCCTGCTCTTAATTGAAAAGTTCACATGCAACTTAAAAGTCAGTTAACACTATTGATTGTTCCTATTCTTGTTCATTCTTACACAACGTTGAATTCAATTCAACAGCTGCTTTGCTGAAATGCTGCAGACTCATCATTTGCTGTGTTTTCTTCTCCGTCGTTTCCGAAGATTGCTGTGGAATCGAAATCCGACACACGCGTCGCCATATATAACCTACCAAAGTTTCGACCGAACTTTATTATTGGCGTACGCTGAAGGTGAAGTTATATTTAATTAATTTAGCATAATACGTAATAGCTCATCGTGATGAAACTGACTGTCGTGCCCTTCTGTTCTTGAGAAATCTGAGGAAAACTACTAAATGATAACATCTCCTTTCACAAATACTGGATTTTATTAGTTAAAACACCCTTTTTGTAAACCAGAATTTATAAACACTCAACAGAAATCAAATAGTGTGTGCCATTACGCCTACATTCTGCCACTAATCTGCAGACTCGGTACCGAGCAACTGCCTCTAGCCTCTCGCACACTCGTCTTCCACTCACGGACTCCAACAGTCGACTCTCGCTCACCCAGTTACACATTGTTGACTGCAGTGCAGTCTTTGCTTTATTATAAGATCACTGCATAGTGCATGGTCGATACTATGTAGGGGTACTGTACCCTTACAGAATGAATTACAGATTGAAATTAAAAAGTTTCTGTAAACCAATTGGCAGTATATTCTTGTTCAAGAAGTCCTCAAGTTTAATGATTGTAACTTTATCTCCTTTTTTTAAATTTCGCTGTTTCATAAGACACAATAGTAATTAGTTTATAATTTTTGTCATTAGCTACTATTGCTTTCATTTTTAGTGTTAAATATTTTGTATTGTTGTGTTTATCAACTAATACTGTTGTAATTACCAACTACTTTTGAGACTAAATCAAGTTATTTATAATTTATCTTTAACTGGAATCGCGCAAGCAAATTTTGAAAAAAAAAGGTCTATAACAGTTAAGAAATATTTATATCCTTTATTTATTTTTGAAATTCCTTTCAATTTATCTGAATCAGCGCCAGCTGAAGTAGGCTTAGGCTGAATAATGAAATTCATTCTTCACCATTACATCATCTTATTATTACAAATATGACTCTGCCATGAAATTAGTTATTGATATGTTAAAGGAATGATAAATCAATAACTTCTGAGTGGAGGCCAAGAGTACAGATAACTTTACTTACCCATGTCAGAACAATGAAACTATGAACACACACCAATAAAGAAGAATACCACTACAACCATCCGTTCTAAAAACATATCTTCAGTTATGCAAAGCAAGCAATGCAGCAACAACATTACCTCTAAATCTCTCCACTTCTCAAATTAGTCTTTACTAAAGCAAATTTTCACGACTTGAACTTCTTTCTATACCTGTGCTCTGCAATCTATTTACAGACCACTTAGTAGTGTGATCAGTACCTGACTACCTCACATACTTTCGGCAGAATGCTACGGACAGTGAAACGTCATAGTGATTATACTCAGAACCTCTGTGGCATAACGTATTGACTATTGAAGAATACTCTTTGAAAAATATCCAAAGTAGAGATATGATGGATGATACATCGAATGAGGATATGGACTCTTTAAATACGAAAAATATATTAGAAACCTTATATATCTTGATATTGATAGGAGCTCGGCGGTTTGGTATCGTTAAACAGCTTGCTGACAGGACTGGTTGCCAACATTACTTTAAAGGCTCTGTCAAATGCAGTGGTTAAAAAATTCATGGAAATATCTTCGTGTGTGCTATTTTCCTTTTTTATGTTGACCCCATAAATAAATTAGAAATTGTAATTTCTCAGTACGTAGCAGGACAAATATGGAATGTTCTGTGGGTGACTATTATGTGATAATAAATCTCCTGCAGACAGATGCTGTGATTCTTGTTGCTGTTCCGCATGGTTATGTTTATCAGGCGGAGTCTTACAACGAACCCCTAGAGTTCTAGGTCGCAAATTCAGTCTGTAGTGAGGCTCATTTGCTGAGTTAACATTTATAACAGGAAAAATATTAACTGCTAATGACTCACCATTTTCATCAGGAGGGCGACAGAAAATGAGTGTCTGGGAGATGCAGAAATCAACCTTCAATGGTATGTGTGTCCCAGTTTTCACAAAATGGACATAACCGACATTCAAGATAAGTTCAATACGAACCATTATTTTACATCATGAGCATCGAATGAAAAAAAAAAAAAAACGCCCCACAGTGATCACAAAGGTTAGCACCATCAAGATCGAAGAAAAACTGCTTGGGAATTACAAACAAAGTAGGATCTTCAACTAGCTATCTGTTCTTGAAGAATGCATACTGAATGTTAATGGTGTACGAGGTGGTGAGAAATGATGGAATGCGATAGCATGCAACGGAATGCAAAACAGTCTGTCAGGGAGCTTATCTTGAAACTGGCTATCCTCCAAGGCATAGCTGCAGATGGTGCGATAATATGTTTTATAGATAAGGGAAAAACAGACGTCCAGAGGCTGAATTTGTCCAGTGATTCCATCTGTCATGAATTGCAGCGTCAGACACAGGAATAGGTGTGGCTCTTGGGTTGCCTGCTAGAAGTTATAATTTTAACTGTTACTGGATTCGTCCCGTCTCCTTTTATTGAATTATGAAATACACCATCTTGACAATTTCCGTTAATTATTTTCAGCATCATCGTTAATATAATTTTTTATAAGAATGACATATCACATGGCTAAGTTCCTTCTTCTTGGTTCTTCAACCATCAGTTTGGTTAGCAGTAGTTGTCCACGGGTCTGTGTTTTTGGCCTTCCTCTTGAGAGTGGTGTAGGTGGTGCAGCTAATATCATCCATGGTCTGGTTGATGTATTCTAGTCTCGATCCGCCTCTTATATTTTTTCCCTTCTACTATCCCTTCAATGATACTTTTAATGTTAGCATCATGTCTCAGCAGATGCTGACCGATGTGATATGTGTTTGCTTACCTGCAAGGTACAACATTTCTCTTCCTCCACTCTATGGAGCACCTTTTTGTTTGAGATCTTGTCAAGCCATTAAATGTTAAGCATTCTGCAGTAGAACTACATCTCGAAGGCTCATATGTTACGTTTGTCTGTTGATCCAAGGATCTCAGTTTCACTTCTGTACAGCGGCACATTCCAAACAAATGTGTTTACGTTTTTCCTTATATGTTTGACTATGGTATTGGATGTGAAAAGTTTCTCTGTTGTTAAAAGCAGCATTTGATTGGTGGATTCGGCTTGTAGTATCCTTTCGGAATCTTAGGTCTGATGTGATTTTACTCTCTAGTTAGGCAAAGGATTCAACGGTTTCCACTCGCTCACTGTTAAGTGAGCATTTGAGAAGGGTGTTTTATAAGATCTCAGATAATTCTCTCTTGCTTTCCTTTGGGCCTTTCTTTACTAAGAATTTTAGGAAATTTACTATTGGGCTTACAAATTTTAACTTCTGATTTATTTTGTATGCTGAGATTGGACCGTGGTTCAATGTTAACGTGTTGTTAACGTGTCGCTGTGTCGGATGAATCACGTATCCTGTTACACCAGGTACCAATTATTAGCGTCTTCAGCAAACGGCGGTGGCGTCTTCTCCAGCAGAATAGCTGTCCTTATCACAAGGTCAGTTTCTTGCGACAGTGGTTTAGGGTGCATGTCTTGGCCATCAAATTCACCTGATGCAATAAAGCACATGAGGACGGCATCAGGGGCTAACTGTGCACCCACAAACTACCAGCCCGAAATTTACGGGATTTGTGTGACCTTTCCGAAGACGTCTGGTGCCATATACCTTCGGAAACCTACCAAGGACGTATTGGCTCTATGCGATGCATATTGCTGCTGTACTGTGTCCCATAAAAGATGGTCGGAGAGTTTTGGTATATCAATATTTATGTTTATACAGGGTGTAAAATAATTACATGTACATAACTTTACAATGCGCAGCGGAGATAAAACAATATTTATATGAAAAATGTACCGACGTAACATCAAGCGCCGGCACGTCGGTATGGAGCGTAACAGCCAAGAAGGCTGTGAGACGAACAGTACGCTGACTAGGACCGCACCACGGCAGGAGTGGCCCCTATACGAAGAGAATGTAAGCGGCGTTCTGCGCTAGCCGCGGTCTCACTAGGAGTCGAGGCGTGACTTGTGAACAGAATTATTTGCTTGCATGGATATTTTGCAATCGACGGATATTGATTATTTGCATGTCTCCACATATTTGCGACACCTCATTGTATATCCTCAAAGTTAAGTATTGTCAATTCAGTGTACTGTAATAAACTCCATTTATATGATTTTCTTGAACTGTTGTCTAGCTGTCCGAGAAAACAACTTCCTGGACACGCTATATTAGACGAGTGTCCGCCCCTAGCAGCTGAGTGGTCAGCGCGACGGAATGTCATACCTAACGGTGCGGGCTCGATTCCCGGCGGGGTCGAAGATTTTCTCCGCTCAGGGATGGGCGTTGTGTTGTCTTTATCATCATCATTTCATCTCCATCGACACGCAAGTCGCCGAAGTGGCGTCAACTCGAAAGACTTGCACCAGGCGAACGATCTGCCCGATGGGAGGCCCTAGCCACTCGTCATTTCCCTTAGACGAGGGGGGGGGGGACACGACAAAAAGTGTCACAGGTGTTCCTTTTCCCCGGTAGGTGGCATGAAGGTTTTTGACGCTAGTGGTGGTCAGAGTCGGTGCCAGACTACCATGTGATGAATATTGTCTTAGAGATGTTGCTGGAAATGTCCATTTACATTAATGGACAAATGGCATCTGTCAAAGTCTTTTGTCACTAACACGCTCAAAACAACCAGGTGTTTTGTAAATAATGGCTGCAACTTCGGCATAACGGGCAACCAGTTCGTCTTAAGTTTCTATCGGCGTGTCATACGCCCGGCGCTCCATCTCTCTCCCTCTCTCTCCCCCCTCCTCCCCCCACCCCCCTCCCCCCCCCCCCCCCCGAAAAAAACCAGATGTCGTTATGAGATCAGCACCATCTTTAAATCAATACTGATCACATAACAGTTTGACCAGTGGCTCTGAAACTCATTAGCGTCCAAACATTCATCGACCCCTAACTGGGCAACGATGCACCTGTGAACTTTTGTCACATACAAGTAATCTAAACACTATAAAATTTTTGTATAAATAGTCTTTTACGCCGTGGCACTCGATGTAGAGCCTATTTTCCTAACAGTAAAATTTTAATTACATATTCGATATCTGGACTTAACAAGCAGATGATACTATCGCGATTGTATCTCCAAACTGAACAAATTCTTAGCTCTCGAAAACACTTTTTCATAAACTTCCACTGGTTGGCAATAACTATTTGTATTTATCTTGGTAAAATTTAAAGAAAACACTCGTCACTGAAGACAAGTTGGCAAATGTAGCGTTGGGAGGCTAATGTGGAATTGTCGCGAAATGTAAATAAAAGATTGTAATTATGTGCATTCGAGAAAAGTCATATTATTTACACAAAATAATATTCTGATAGTGCTCTTAATTGAAACTTTTAAAACAATTACTTATCAGTAACAGAAAAAAGAATTTGCAATGGTAAGAATTATATTATATTTATTAACTTTAAAATAAAGTTCTAAGACCATTATTCATTTATTTATTTAATAGCATTGATTCCTCTTCCGTTCCATCTGTTTGCCTAAGACACAAATATAATTTTCTTTTTGAGTACCTGCATAGTCAGCGTGTGCTTTGTGGCATACATAGTATTCCATTCTGTCCAGCGCTGACATCTTGAACTTCACAACACAACAACAGAACCAAATATAAACATAGCCAAAAATCGAGAGATGCAACATAACGATCTAGTACTCTTTTACTTATTAAATTGCTTAGTTTTACTTGTTAATAATTAATGCATATTTTTCAAAATATTATGTTAAAAATTTTTTAAGATTACGAGTACGAAAAGAATTCTGCGCCGAACTCACACGGTATCTGGAGATAAACTGTACTCGCTGCTGACCATAACGGGAACATTTTCGAAGTACATCATGAGTCTCCAGCTTCGTAGCACCACTCGAGGAAAGAGCAGTCACGGTTTTTCAGATTGTACGACTGTTCATTAATACCCGAAGTTCATCTACAACATTGGACATGACTTGCAATCAGTGCGTGGAGGAGACAAATAAGATAATATTTGCCATCATCAGTTCTACCAACAAATGTATTTTGTTTCTTGAGAGTGTACCCAGACAAAAGTTGTACAACAGCACATGAAATGAAACATTAACCAACCGCTTTTGGCAGGATGGGATCTTTTCGAAAAAACGAGGCAAGTACGGGTAAGACTCGCACTCTGTGAATTCCTCATGAACTTAATTATATACACAGTTAGTTAATCTATAAGTTTAAATAGGCCCTTCTTTACGCAAAATTTTGAGTAAAGATTTGTGACCAAAGATATTTGCTCTATCTGTAGAAATAAAGGAAGGCGTGGCCTTCGAATTTCCAGAGAGCAGCTAGGAGAAGCCTGATTTCGAATTTGTCTTTCTTCCTCCAGCCATCAGAATGTAAGCATCGTGGGCTGTATTTATTAACGTTTTATAATACACGAACTGACTTCGTGTTAAAAACATGTTGAAGTTTTCTTAATGCATCCGATCACATGTTTATGCCAATGTGCATTGCGCTGCAAGTACCGTTCTTCAGCTTTTTTTCGTAGGGAAGACGCAACACTTCGATGTGACATCTACCGGCCACTGACGTGAATTATTATTTAATCACTAATTTGCAATGTTCCTTTTTGCTCATCGTACGACCAGAGCCTGCAGTCACTGAGAGAAGCAGTCCGACTTTTTTTATCAGTCACATAGCTTAGAGCGGTTACCAGATCGCGATATGCAATTTACCTCTTCTAAAACTCCATTGGTCCACATACAAACCAAACATCATAATCGTTATCGGTCTACGTCCTCTGTTGCGCCGCTCCCCTCACCAGTCTGGGACACTTGCACACTTAATTCTGGGGTAAACTTCGAAATATTTTAGTGGGTAGAGGTGGAAGCCAACTCACAGTTTTTGTGAGTGAATTTGCAAGTATCAGAATATGTGGCATAAAAGGCCGCGTCTTTTGTCTGTATTGACTTCGAAGCTGAAATTTTTACACCGCCAAGCCACCACAGAGTTTAGTATTTAACGTAATTTCAAACGTGTCACCAATACCTGTTACTGAGAAACGCATCCTTCACAGACGGACACAGGGACAGGCAGCAAAGTGATCCAATATTAGTTCCTTTTTGCCGATAGAAGTACAGAACCCTAAAAATAAGAACGCGGTACTATAGGCGAAAAAACCTCCCATAATAAAATTATTATCGACTCTGTAATTTGCTTTATGGAAGAGGAAAATAGCTTTAAGAATGAAACAGAGCCATATCATCTGCAGCTTCAGAAGACGACTAATGGTATACCTACTAAGACAACAATTATCATTACATCGTCCCTGAAAGCTCTCGTTAACCTTGAAAACTGCTTTTTTTCCGACCACATCTTCCTCATTTCCCAGTATTCTTATATTTCTTTTCCCTGGTACTCGCTATGTAGTAAAACACCTGTTTTGTACACCTACAACTTTTTTATATCTGCCAATATCATTATTGTACTTATTGTCGTCAATAGTGTATTGTTACAATTATCAATGGCAGCAGTAGTAGTAGTAGAAGCACTTACTATATTAACTTTATTAGTTCGCTGTCAGTATAATTCACTCACATTGTCACTCAAAAAAGTCAGACCATTTTAATATTGTAAGTCATTTTATGACTGGTACTTTTTAGGTAACTATGATGTAGAAAACGCACTGTGTGTGAGACCCTGATGTAATGTAAGGGATCAGTTCAGGTTAAATAAAGAAAATGGGTTAACAATGGTCAGAAAAATTTATCTGCTCTGCATTATGTCGGTGTTAATAATACACTGAGGTGACAAAAATCATGGGATACCTCCTAATATCGTGTGTCGGACCTCCTTTTACCGGTGTAGTGCAGCAACTCTACGTGGCATGGACGCAAAATTCGTCGTGCAGAAATATTGAGCCATGCTTCCTCTGTAGCCGTCCATAACTGCGAAAGTGTTGCTGCTGCAGGATTTTGTGCACGAACCGATCTCTCGATTATGTCTCATAAATGACTGATCGGATGCATGTCGGTCAGTCTAGGTGGCCAAATCATTCTCTCTAAATGTCCAGAATGTTCTTCAAACCAATTGCGAACAATATTGAGGTCCGATGTCATGGTGCATTCTCATCCATAAAAATTCCATCGTTGTTTGAGAACATGACGTCCATGAATGGCTGAAAATGGTTTCCAACTAAGCAAACATACAGAGGGCGTAGTCCATTCCATGTAAACACGGCCCCCGCCAGTATGGAGCCATCATTGGCTTGCCACAATGCCTTGTAGACAACTTTGGTCAGTGGCTTCGTGGTGTCTGCGCCTCACTCGAATCCTAACATCAACTCTCACCAAACGCCATCGGGAGTCAGCTGACTAGGCTACGGTTTCCCAGTCGGCTATGGTCCAAACGATAAGCCACGAGCCCTCGAGCAGCGCTGCAGGCGATCTCATGCTGCTAGCAAAACACTTGCATCGTTCGTCTGCTGCCATGGCCCCTTAACGCTAAATTTCGCTGGACTGTCCTGTTCGTTCTATGTCGACATTGATTTCTGCTGTTATTTCACTCTGTGTTGCCTGTCTGTCAGCACTGACAACTCAATGCAAACGGCGCTGCTCTCTGTCGTTAAGTGAAGACCGTCGGCCACTTCATTGTCTGCGGTGAGAGGTAATGCTCAAATGTGGTAGTCTCCGCTTACTTTTGGTACTGTGGATCTCGGAATATTGAATTTCCTAACGATATGTGTCTAACTCGAACTACCGTTCCACGTTCAAAGTGTGTTCAGGTTCAAATGGCTCTGAGCACTATGGGACTGAACTTCTCAGGTCATCAGTCCCCTAGAACTTAGAACTACTTAAACCTAACTAAGCTAAGGACATCTCACACATCCACGCCCGAGGCAGGATTCGAATCTGCGACCGTAGTGGTCGCGCGGTTCCAGAATGTAGCGCCTAGAACCGCTCGGCCACCCCGGCCGGCGTGTGTTCAGGTCTTGCAGCCATAATCACGTCGGAAACCTTTCCACGTGAATCACATGAATACAGATAATAGCTCCGCCAATGGACTGCCCTTTTATAACTTGTGCAGACGATACTACCGCCATCTGTATGTGTGCATATCGCTATCCCTTAACTTTTGTCAGCTCAATGTGTTTGCTGCAGTGACACTACGTTTTACAACGCACCCTTGGCAAAGTTTGCCATTGTTTGTCTCGGCTCTGGCGAAGGGAACGTAGGGTTGGTTGGGTGGGACCAGTGTGGCGGAAAGGCGTAGAGGTGGGAGGGGGGGGGGGGGGCTATATGGCGGCCGCTGGCTGGCAACCCGTAGCCAGCCTCAATATTGATTCCAGTGTCCGCGGCAGGACGTCCCAGACGAGCAGCGCTCTGCTTTTCTCAGATCGCGCACCGCCGCCGCCGCCGCCGCCGCCTCCGCCTCCGCCCCAGTTCGTTCAACTCTGTTTTGCATCCGGAGTGGCCGCTCTGGGGCTCCCCCTCCCCTCACCCCCCCCCCCCCCCCCGCCCCCCAGGAGCTATCCTACGCCGCGTGCCGCTGAAGAGGAACTGCTTGCGCCAAGTTGGCTGCTGCCTTAATTGGATTATCGGCTGTGGATCCGACCATGCGTCACCGGTTGCCTTTCAACATCAGCCACTGCACTAACGCAGGGCGCCGAAACCCTGCAGACAATATACTTCCCTCCCTCGGCGCCGCGCGACCTTGAGAGTGAATGAAGTGCAGCCTGTGAAATGTTGCCCTATATAAAATGCTATAAATGGCGCTGTGGTAAAAGATTATTACCGTGTAAAGTTTTTCGGAACTCGATTCCGCATCTTCCTTATCCTCCCAAAACTTATGGCACTTCATCTTACGAAAGCACTCATCATGCCATCTTTTCAAAGTGTCATACTGTACTTAGTCACAGAATTCATAACAGCTCTTTAGCGTCAAAACTGTACCATTCGATGGCGTGAAGCTGGTTTGCGTACAATAGACTCAGGGCGACAGTTACAATGATTTATTATTTGAAGACATCTAGCAGATTTAATTTCACAAACGGTATTTAACTTAACATTCCTGGAGAAAAATCTCTAAATTTTAAAAAACACAATTAATGATGTGTATAAATTAAAACCAGGTTTGTCACAGAAAACGTTTTATAATCTGTCCAGCAAACACCGTCTGACTCATTTACATTACAGAATAATCTGCTCCATTTGATCCTCTGTTCGTCGCCGCACCCAGACATAACACAAATGAATTACGATTTACATGCCCACAATATACACATTGGCGAAGATAATCTTATTAAGGCCTTGCCATACAATCAGTGATCACCCATTCGCCTAATATTCGCGACTTTTGTCGCCTCAGTGTGTACCAAGTAACCTATTCTGCCCTTTCACCAAATCCGTCGATTTTGTGCTTTCCGGTCTCTTATTGTGCCATACCTTTACGAGAATCTTTAATGCTGAAGCGACAATTTGTCATTTGATATTGCTGTGCACTTCGCATATTACTGTTGGAATTTTACTGCAAGGCATTAACTGACGGAAAGGAGCTAAATCAGATACGGATAGGTTAAAATATCGCCATCGTTGTGTGTGCTCTGCGAGTAGAAAAAAGGTGAGATTTCGGGACTAACTTTTGTTGCCTGCGCTGTAATATTGTTCGTTAGTTATGAAACGCTAACTGGAGAGAAGGTGTAGGTTCATTATTACTGGCCAGAGTAAAAGGTGATTCCAGAGTTCTAAATTTTCCTTACCTGCCTGTCTGATTACATTGGTTGTCAATGAATCTCTTTGCTAACAATAAGGAGGTTTTCAGGTCTACTTTTGGGTGCTGATATCAGGTGAAGTACTTAGAATGTTTAACCACATGCTATTCTGACACAAATTTAGAATTTGTATGAGATATGGAAAATGTAGATCTTTAATAGTTTTGTGAAGGTTTGATACACAACCTACTGCAGAAAGACGTTTTAATTAATAGACTATAATACGGCTACCTATATATTTTTGTGATATTTTAATGTTAAGCCAGGCCTGCCGTTGTAGCCGAGCGGTTCTGGGCGCTTCAGTCTGCAACCGCGTGACAGCTACGGTCGCAGGTTCGAATCCTGCCTCGGGCATGGATGTGTGTGATGTCCTTCGGTTAGTTAGGTTTTAGTAGTTCTAAGTTCTAGGGGACTGATGACCTCCGATGTTAAGTCCCATAGTTCTCAGAGCCATTTGAACCATTTTCGAATATTGAGGCATACATGTTTATTTACATATCTTTTCTTCTTTACTTCACAGAGTTCACTTTACTTTGGTCTTCCTCCCAACTATTTTTCCACTACATGTCTAACTATTGTCTCTGTCCCCATTATTTCTATGTGCTTCTTCTAGTTTGTTATATAATTTTCTATTTTTTCACTCAAGCAAAATATTTTTAATTAGAATTTCAGAATTATTTATTTAAGCTCCCAGAGAACATCCCTTTACTTTCCTTAAAAATTTCATTTCTGCGGATTTATCTTTCCTTGATCGTTCTTAGTTGTTGTCCAGGTCTCACTTCCGTATGTGAGCATAGGTCTCCATCACTTTGTGGAGATATAATACACACACGGTGAGTCTTGTATTTCGTAACAAAAATTTAATCTTGTGAACCCTTGCACATACAAGTGGGGATATTGAAGCAAAAACATTTTTTTTAAACGGAACGGTATACTTTTCATAACTGCTTTCAATATGTCTTGAGAAGACAATTACAGTGATTCAGCGTTTGTTAATGTTGACGTTGAAACCTGTCGTAAAAAATCAAGGAATGTCCTAGAACTTGAGAATGCGGTGGCCTGACCCGGCAAATGCCTGTTTGCCTATTTACACTGCTGGCCATTGAAATTGCTACACAACGAAGTTGACGTGCTACAGACGCGAAATTTAACCGACACGAAGAAGATGCTGTGACAGGCAAACGATTAGCTTTTCAGAGCATTCACACAAGGTTGGCGCCAGTGGCGACACCTACAATGTGCTGACATGAGGAAAGTGTCCAACCGATTTCTCATACACAAACAGCAGTTGACCGGCGTTGCCTGATGAAACGTTGTTGTGATGACTCGTGTAAGGAGGAGAAATGCGTACCATCACGCTCCCGACTTTGATGAAAGGTCGGATTGTAGCCTATCGCGATTGCGGTTTCTCGTATCGCGACATTGCTGCTCGCGTTGGTCGAGATCCAATGACTGTTAGCAGAATATGGAATCGGTGGGTTGAGGAAGGTAATACGGAACGCCGTGCTGGATCCCAACGGCCTCATAACACTAGCAGTCGAGATGACAAGCATATTATTCGTATGACTATAACGGATCGTGCAGCCATGTCTCGATCCCTGAGTCAACAGATGGGGACGTTTGCAAGACAACAACCATCTGCACCAACAGTTCGACGACGTTTGCAGCAGCATGGACTGTCAGTTCGGAGACCATGGCTGCGGTTACCCTTGACGCTGCATCACAGACAGGAGTGCCTGCGATTGTCTACTCAACGACGAACCTGGATGCACGAATGGCAAAACGTCATTTTTTCGGATGAATCCAGCTTCTGTTTACAGCATCATGATGGTCACATCCGTGTTTGGCGACATCGCGGTATAAACGCATTGGAAGCGTGTATTCGTCATCGCCATACTGGCGTATCTTCCGGCGTGATGGTATGGGGTGCCATTGGTTACACGTTTCGGTCACCTCTTGTTTGCATTGACGGCACTTTGAACAGTGGACGTTACATTTCAGATGTGTTACGACCCCTGGCTCTACCCTTCATTCGGTCCCTGTGAAGCCCTACATTTCAGCAGGATAA
This sequence comes from Schistocerca cancellata, assembly GCF_023864275.1. Classification (NCBI taxonomy): domain Eukaryota; kingdom Metazoa; phylum Arthropoda; class Insecta; order Orthoptera; family Acrididae; genus Schistocerca; species Schistocerca cancellata. The sequence goes on from NC_064631.1 coordinate 411,765,393, forward strand.
TGCACGACCGCATGTCTTTTACGGGCCTTTCTGGATACAGAAAATGTTCGACTGCTGCCCTGGCCAGCACACTCTCCAGATCTCACCCCAACTGAAAACGTCTGGTCAATGGTGACCGAGCAACTGACTCGTCACAATACGCCAGTCACTACTCTTGATGAACTGTGTTATCGTGTAGAAGCTGAATCGGCAGCTGTACCTGTATACGGCATCCAAGCTCTGTTTGACTCAATGTCCAGGCGTATCGAGGCCGTTATTACGGCCAGAGGTGGTTGTTCTGGGTACTTATTTCTCAGGATCTATATATCCAAATTGCGTGAAAATGTAATGACATATCCGTTCTAGTATAATATATTTGTCCAATGAATACCCATTTATCATCTGCATTTCTTCTTGGTGTAGCAACTTTAATGGCCAGTCGTGTACTTGTCTGCACTGCAGACCACTCATTTCTACGAGTACATCAACATTCGTTGCTTGCAGTGATGAGAAATTGGATGTACTACTTTTATACAGCGAATGTAAAAGAAATGCCGTAAAAACAGTACAGTGTTACAGGTCTGTCTATTCCGATGGCCAATATCCGACGCTCCAAGCGACTGCACGAATGATTAAGAAGCTCGTGCGGACTGGCTGCTTGACCCCCATAAAGAGTACAAGAAAGAAGACTGCAACTGACAGGGAACGCGAAGAAGCTGTTCCGGCTGCGACGCGAATGAATCCACACGATGATCCGAGATACATTGCTAATTAATGTGGAATCAGACAGACCAGTGTCATTCACATCCTGCATCAACAGAAATTCCATCCCTATCATCTGTCACTATCTCATGCACTAGAATATCGTGTTTAAAGAATTTTATCGTGTTGCCTTTGAGCACCTGAGAGACAACTCTTCGTTTTTCCACAGGGTTCTCTTTACCTGTGAAGCAACGTTTACTAACCACTCTAATGTAAATTTTCATAAATGCACTACTGAGCAGCCGAAAATCAAAACTGGCCTCGTCGTGTGTAACATCAACCGCCGTGAAACTTAAACGTATGGTAAGGCGACGAAAGGAAATTACATTGTGGTACCTTACTTTATATCAGACATTCTAAGTGGACCTTCGTTCGCATACTGTCCAACAAACATTGTGCCAGTTCTTCTAGCAGAGGTACAACTGGATGTTCGTCAATGTATGTGGCTGCAGCACACGGTTGACCAGCACATTAGTCCGGTGTTGTAACGCAAACACCCAATGAGAAAGAAACTTCCTGGCAGATTAAAACTGTGTGCTGGACCGAGACTCGAACTCGGGACCATTCGTGGGCAAGTGCTCTACGAACTGAGCTGCCGAAGCACGACTCACGCCCCGTCCTCACAGCTTTATTTCTGCCAGTATCTCGTCTCCTACCTTCCAATCTTTACAGAAGCTCTCCTGCGAGCCTTGCAGAACTAGCACTCCTGAAAGAAAGGATATGGGGCGAGATGGCTTTGCCACAGCCTGGGAGATGTTTCCAGAATGAGATTTTCACTCTGCAGCGGAGTGTGCGCTGATATGAAACTTCCTGGCAGATTAAAACTAATTTAATCTGCCAGGAAGTTTCATATCAGCGCACTCTCCGCTGCAGAGTGAAAATCTCATACACAATGAGAACTTTCGCGGACTTCGGATGGGGCGAAATTCTATTATCAAATGGCCTTCGATTCCTCCCAGCAATTGCAAATGTGCCTTCCAGTCCATGGCGAACAGTATAAACACATGCTTAAGTAAAGGATAAAGTAATTTTCAGGAAGACAAACTTTATGTTAGATGATTTGAGTAGTTACCAAATCATTGTTAGTAAATTGTTTATTTCATTTACGTGTCTACGAAATTACATTTCGGTCTCAAGTAAGTCGACAGAGTGTATTGGACACAGCAGATGACACTGGCATTATGCGCTTACATTCAGCATGAAACGACGTTTCGTGAAGAAAACTATTTAATTTGGGATGTACATGAGGTCACCAAGGTATTTTTAATAAGGTGTTTAGTTCAACCAATGTATCCCATATGATGTAATTTACAGCAATGAAGGTAGAGACAGGTGTCCGACAGCATGTATTTTACCTCTAACGGTAAGAAGCACTAAGTCACGTATAGGAAAAGGCAGGTCGGATCTTCCTACTAACATTTGGACATTTAATACAGTAGTTGCTTTTTGTGGCGTACAAGACTTCTTTATTTTCGAAGAATGAACACTTGATTTCTCTGTTTCAGCCCACGTAAATCTGAGAGGACACACAAATGTGAAATAATTTTCCTAAGCCCCTTGTGATACGCTAGATGTCCTATTTCCACATAGAACATTAGTAGCTGAATCTGCATCTAGGTAGTAAGTTGGTTCAAGGGGAAATCAAGCTTTATACTCGTAGCGCAGGCCTACCTTAGGGTATACAACTACACAGCCTGATCGAGACGCCTGCTTGGCAGTATATGCACCGCAAATGCCCTTTCCAGTCACTATACTCTCACATTCTAGGACATTTCTCAAATTTTTTATGACAGATTTCAACGTAAACATTAACAAACGCTATATTACAGTAATTGTCTTCTCAACAGCTATCGAATGCAGTTATAACAAGTATACGGTTCCATTAAAAAAAAAAATAGTTGCTTCAATATCTCCGCTCATGCCAGTGCCAAAACATTAACTGAAGAAAAAAAATTTGAAAGAGAAAATGAGCCTCTAGACGCTCTAACGTTTCCCGGAAACCACGTTTCGAAATGTGTAACCAATCACGAAATAAAAGGCGTGTTACGTCTTACGTGACTCACCCTATAACTTACATCACACCCTATTAGCTGAAAGTGACATAGCTGCTGTACTGATTTCCCATTTAGCAGTCTTTTGGAACTTACTGGGTACTTCCGTATATAAGCCATAAATCTGGTTTTATTTTCTGTTGTAGAGATTATGATTTGAGTCCAAACGATATAGAGTAAATTCTAAATTATCCTCTGTACTTCGTAAAATTATTTTCTCATCAGCTAAGAGTATAGAGTTTAAATTAGTATTTCTGAGAACTAATATTAATCCTGGGTTAACTTCTCGTTTCCATTGTCTAACAATGTCGTCATTGTATATATTATATAACGTGGGTGAGAGACATTTTCCTTTGTTAACTGCTATTGGTTAAGTTCTCTCTTTGCCTTTATTAATTCAAATTTCGTTATTTAAATACAAACATTTTACCACTTGTATTAAATGTTATACTCCACAGCACATATCTATTCACTCTGTCGAAGGCTTTTTCATAGTCTGCAAATGCATTATGTGTCTCCAGATTATGTTCACTTCGGTTTTCAATTATCAGCCGCACTACTATGTTATTGTCAGTGAATGATCGTCCTTTTCTAAAACCATTTTCTTCCTTCAGTAAGAGGGCTTCTGGCATTCTTTTCAATGTGTTATTAATTATTTGGGCATGTAATTTACAGACAGGCTTGAGCGGACTTATTCCTCTGCAGTTTTCACAGGCATTTCTAATTTCTTTTTTGTGGAGTCGTACTGCTTCAACTACTTTCCAAAAGTCAGGTATCATCTTCAACTTTCATTGAATTTTCACATTTGGTAAGTTTTGCATTAATATTATCGGGTCCTGCTGCTTTTCTGTTCTTCATCTGTTTTAATTCATCTTTTTTCCCCTCCAGTGTAATACTATCTCCTTGGTATAATTCATCATCTTATTCATTGTCCTGGTCTTTTTCGTTAGTTTATTTTTCTTACTGTTTTCTACACATAATCCCTGATAGTGTTTTATCCAACATTCTTCGTGTGTTACGTGGAATCTTGCAGAATCTTTCTCATGTTTGTTAAATTGTTTCATGACTTTATAAGCCATTTAACGCGAGCAGCGAGTAATAAATCGACTACTGACTGGTTCTGTTGCACAGCTACCACTCTGATACATCTGTGGCGAACACGTACTGAAAAAGCAGCAGCGGACAGTCTCCGACTTTGTCTAAGAAATGTATCTAGCGTACTTTGGCCTAAAGGATGGGGATCAGGACAAGTCATCGGAAGTGTTCAAGTTGTGAGGAAGGATCGCTGTTTCTTATGCAAATGAGGCAGTCGTACAAAAGACCGGCAACGGTCTCAAACAATTGGCCACTTTGGGCCTTGCAAGCCGTTACCACTTGACAGAGACTACAGGAAAATTAATTAAAGCCACACTACCGCAAGCTCAGTATTTATACATAAATGTTTTAGTTTGAAGTTGATAAACGGCGACTGTGTCTCTAGAAATCGCTGGACAGCGGACTGTAATAAACTCCTGTTACACTGAAATTGCATGCTGAGGTGGAACTCGAGCGTTGAATCTTCCCCTGTACAACGCAGGTCAGATTCTGTATGCAATTTTACTCTGCCATAAGTTCAGAAGAAATGAACATCCAGTTCCAGGGTAAAAGGTACATTTCAGTTTGTATTCATTTGTCGTACAGACTTACAGGACACTAGTGACGTGGCAAACAGTGTGTATTCAGTCCTTTCCTACGTTCAGTACCAGAAAGGCCATCGGCATTGCCAAACAAAGAGCTGTGTGTTGTGTTATCATCTCTCAGTAAACCGACACAGCGCACTGAACTGTAAACGATTTCATGTGTTTCACAAACAAACGGAAGTTTTATTCCAAATCGCCACGCTCTATTTATTTACATTGTCGTCATTATTAATTCGAAACGGAATCGGTGCTTCTCTAGGAAATAAACAAACAATACTCTAGTTTCCATTAACGATAAAGCGTTTGCAGTCGGATTGCTCTGGATTATGGGAAAACTGTTTATCAGTAAAATATTTTCATGCTCAGTTCATCCACTCGTTTGCTTTAAACACAGTCTATTAATTACTAAATGTGTTCACACATCAGCAATTATAGTAATCGTTTGAGTGAAAACAAAGAAAATAGTATAATATTCAAGACAGGCAATATGATGTAAGTGTGGTATTGAAGTCAAGCTAATTTTCTGTAGTGAATGCAGATCTGATATACAGAACATAGAATCCCGTCTGAGGCCTGCGATCATTTTTATGTTAATAATTGACAACCAATGCTGCACAATCGCAATAAAGTCATGAGATATTTAATTGACTATGTTATTATAACAAGTTACGCGTTTCTTGATTACACCCATCTTCAGACATCACAAAATTCAACTCCTTCTTGACCAACCAGGCGTACACCCTTGACAACTCAAAGAAAGTGTCCAGTAACATATGACTATAACTGCAACACTGTTTCAAGACTGCTTGTCCCGCAGTTATAGTTATATGTGATTGGACACTTTCTTCGAGTTGTCAAGGGTGTACGTCTGATTGGTTAGGAAGGAGTTGAAGTTTGTGATGTATGAAGATCCTGAAACACGTAACATGTTCTAATAAAAGAGTCAGTTCAATATCTCATGACTTTATTGCGATTGCACAGCATTGGTTGCCAATTATTGAGTGCAGAATTATTCTATTATTTTTATATGCAACGAAGTATCACTTTTCACCAACTTCCTTTATAGCGTGACCAGCTAACGAAAGAAACTTGTAAGCGTGAATCTGATGATTCAAGGTGGCACCGTGCTTATGTAGACCGTCAAGTGAGCAACTGGAATCTTAAGTTTATTTAACATAGATATATAGGAGGTTGCTGAATGGCGAAACCTGTAGTTCGAGACATTATTTATGTTGTGGGTAACATAACATGGGCTGTAAAATCAATTATTTCTGTTGCAGATATCCCCGTCATAGGTAAGTCAACCGAGGCATTCTTTACCTGATCCAGCAGACTGTAAGTTGAAATATATTTGCACAGAAACTTTTACACATATTTAAATGTTTATTTACATAATACTGGAGTCGTTTTCAATAAAATACTGTGTATCAGTTTGAAACATCGGACGTGTAATTATTGCAACCAAATTCCGGTTTCATACTTCTACACCTGGTATATCATGACACAGTCGTCACATTCCAATTTATCTGTTCCTGCTTTATTTAATACCTCTCTTTCATGGGTTGTGTGGCCTTTTAATATTCTTTTCGGTTGAAAATGTAGTTTTGACTCTCGTATGTTTAAAAGTTTCCGCTATTTTGTTTGAAATGTTACCATAACATGGGAGAACTGCTAAATTAGATTTAGTGTTTAACCTTTTCTCCCTCTGTAGCAATGTCGTTGATAGCTGAGTTTTGCTGTATATTTTGCTTTTGTTCGTACATTTATTTAATCATTTGTTTTTCAATATCGTTCACTTTCGCAAAATTTTCAAGGATTCCTGTTTCTCTGTCAATCTCTTCTTGGAGCTAGAAATTTATGATCTCCCATACCATTGCGTGAAAGTATGCGTTCTTATGGGTTACTGGGTGCAACGATCTGTTACACACAAATGTGTGTGCAGATGTTGCTTTCCCAAAAATTCCGAATTTTTGCTCTAAATCGTTTTACCTTTATTGTTATATCCAAAAATTTCATAAAGTTGTTTACTTCTGCTGAATTTGATTTTATCGTGTATAATATTTAGCTGTAATTGTATCACAGGACTGACCTCCTGTGTACGCATCGAGCGAGGTGACACCGGACGAAAACCTTGATTATGGCTTCGACGGGAGAGCTCATTAGAACCATTAAGTAATGAAACTTGTAATATATTTAGTGGGTTTCCATAGCTCTTCAAACATATTGCGGCACAGCAGGATGTAGACTCTGAGTAAAAATATATTAAGAATACGGCAGAGAACGGGGAGGCGATTAAGCCTTAGTGTAGCGTGGGCCTTGGGAATAGATGTGGTAAGATCGTACTGCCGGCTTGTTTAGTTTCTTTAGTGTTAAAACATTGCCACTAAACATCGTTGGAAGGTCACTTGGGCTTCTTCACAACGCGAATGAAGATCAGAGATTTTTTTTTTTTTTGGGCGCTAATGACCATAGAAGTTTTGCGCCCTAAAACCACAAAAAAAAGAGAGAGAATTTCGTTTGGAGGGGTATGGTAAATGTATTAAGCCATTAATGTTGGAGTGTAAAGTTTGCGGTATTAGCAAACCCACATTAAATACGCAGCAAGGGAATATGTCGACTGATTCAGAAATTATACACTCCTGGAAATGGAAAAAAGAACACATTGATACCGGTGTGTCAGACCCACCATACTTGCTCCGGACACTGCGAGAGGGCTGTACAAGCAATGATCACACGCACGGCACAGCGGACACACCAGGAACCGCGGTGTTGGCCGTCGAATGGCGCTAGCTGCGCAGCATTTGTGCACCGCCGCCGTCAGTGTCAGCCAGTTTGCCGTGGCATACGGAGCTCCATCGCAGTCTTTAACACTGGTAGCATGCCGCGACAGCGTGGACGTGAACCGTATGTGCAGTTGACGGACTTTGAGCGAGGGCGTATAGTGGGCATGCGGGAGGTGGACGTACCGCCGAATTGCTCAACACGTGGGGCGTGAGGTCTCCAAAGTACATCGATGTTTTTCGCCAGTGGTCGGCGGAAGGTGCACGTGCCCGTCGACGTGGGACCGGACCGCAGCGACGAACGGATGCACGCCAAGACCGTAGGATCCTACGCAGTGCCGTAGGGGACCGCACCGCCACTTCCCAGCAAATTAGGGACACTGTTGCTCCTGGGGTATCGGCGAGGACCATTCGCAACCGTCTCCATGAAGCTGGGCTACGGTCCCGCACACCGTTAGGCTGTCTTCCGCTCACGCCCCAACATCGTGCAGCCCGCCTCCAGTGGTGTCGCGACAGGCGTGAATGGAGGGACGAATGGAGACGTGTCGTCTTTAGCGATGAGAGTCGCTTCTGCCTTGGTGCCAATGATGGTCGTATGCGTGTTTGGCGCCGTGCAGGTGAGCGCCACAATCAGGACTGCATACGACCGAGGCACACAGGGCCAACACCCGGCATCATGGTGTGGGGAGCGATCTCCTACACTGGCCGTACACCACTGGTGATCGTCGAGGGGACACTGAATAGTGCACGGTACATCCAAACCGTCATCGAACCCATCGTTCTACCATTCCTAGACCGGCAAGGGAACTTGCTGTTCCAACAGGACAATGCACATCCGCATGTACCCCGTGCCACCCAACGTGCTCTAGAAGGTGTAAGTCAACTACCCTGGCCAGCAAGATCTCCGGATCTGTCCCCCATTGAGCATGTTTGGGACTGGATGAAGCGTCGTCTCACGCGGTCTGCACGTCCAGCACGAACGCTGGTCCAACTGAGGCGCCAGGTGGAAATGGCATGGCAAGCCGTTCCACAGGACTACATCCAGCATCTCTACGATCGTCTCCATGGGAGAATAGCAGCCTGCATTGCTGCGAAAGGTGGATATACACTGTACTAGTGCCGACATTGTGCATGCTCTGTTGCCTGTGTCTATGTGCCTGTGGTTCTGTCAGTGTGATCATGTGATGTATCTGACCCCAGGAATGTGTCAATAAAGTTTCCTCTTTCCTGGGACAATGAATTCACGGTGTTCTTATTTCAATTTCCAGGAGTGTATGTGGATTACGCGGGTCTTTTCCGGCGTTCCGGAGAGCGTAACCATTATGTCGTCTTCTGCGTAAATGCGTTTACAAGCTGTTGCGGATGGTCAATATTCGTAGTATTACCTCGGAAGTATCATCATGTGTTTGCAAGAGATATTTGGGACATATAGCTCTTACAGCGCCTTAATTACTGATAATGCAACAGCAATTAAATCTACCGTTTGGAAGTGGGCGTGGCTCACAGCACTACTGCACCATATTACCCGAACCTCTCCCTAGCAGAACGTTTGAGCCTCAATTTGCGGTCGGCTTTGATTGCGTTCTATCATTACACCAGGTGTATTGTTGGTCTTCGTTGGGTCACGCATTTCATACTCTGTGCACGAAGCGTACAGGGCAATACCTGCTAATCTTCTGTTTGTCTTTAAACCCAACTTCCCGCTTACCAATCTAGAGTCACTAAACAACTGCTCCAGGACAAGGTGGATGGTGCACAGTTCTGTGCTATTTGGAAGCACGCTCGAAGTAATCTAAAATTAGCTTACGAAAAGATGAAGAGGCGCTATAAGGCTGGACAACCGATGTCACTGAAACCATGGGATCTGATTATGATGAAACTTCTTGGCGCGGTAAGCCGCAGTGCCGACAGCTTTATGGAAAATATCTTGTCCAGGGTTTTGGAGTCTGCTCATATTCTACGATACGTGATCCCGGTCACCTCATTGATAATAAACCCCCAAACTAAAGGGATTTTCGGAATACGCATAACACAGGTTACACCATTTGCTGAAGACAATGCACCTCAGTAAATACCGTTGAACCTAGTTTACATGACGACATTGGGTTGCGCCACTCGTTGCGCGGAATAAGTTGCACGCAAGTGGTTTCATATATGACTGTAGACACGGCGACACCAGTGTACACTTCAGTTTCGCCGTTTTGTGGGCCCCTGAGTCGTGTCCGAAATGAAAGTTTTGGCAGTTGCGCGTCCCAAGAGTTGTGATGAACTTAAAGCTAGTTGCGTGGAATCGCTTCATAAGCAAAAAATAAGAAACGTGTTTCGATTTGTGACTGGATGGAGGAAAGACGTCAGCTCGGTTGCTTAGCATCCTTGCTGAAATAATTTATAACGGAAGATTAACAAATTGATTTAATTATCTTAGAATGTCACCAGAACTGTTCGCGTTTCTTCTAAAGAGAGTTAATTATGCGATAAGGAATAAAGGTACTGTAATGCAAGAGGCACTGTCGCCAGAACTGAAATTACATATCACATTGCGTGCATTAGAGTCGAGAACACTCAGCACGCTATATGATGCGGTTTTAGTTGGTGATGACGCTTTTTCATTAACACCAATAATTATTTACATTAACAGTAATAATTATTAACAGCAGTAATTATTCGAAGCAGGAAGCATTAACAAGAGAATGGCTTGCAAACTCCTCTCTTTAAGAGAGATCTTTATATTGCCAATATTTCAAAATTCTAACATATGTGAATGTGGAGCACTGCTGCGACGTTTTGAATAGATGAATACTGAATAAAGAATGCAGCTTCTTGAATTTGTATAGCCTTCCCTCCTGTCAACAATATTCCTTAACAAAGAGTTGGCGAAATCGAACGACGGGATTTTAATCTTGTAGACGAGAGCATTGCCACAGCTAGAGTTACACTTGCTTGTATTTTTCTTAATTCAGTTGTATATGTGCTCCTAACTTAATAAGTTTGGCCCTGCAGATCAGATATTGTCAATCCATCTATGTTATGATCGTACATGACGGTCTCAGCGGCAGCAATATGTTGCTTATTTTTGTAATCAGCATCACTGAAATCCCAAAAACACCTATGCAAAGCGTAGAGATCCAAAAAGCGAATATTATTCTCCGTTCTCCACTTCATATTTCAGTTTGTCTACATTCTACAAACACACGTAACCTCAAAACGTATGCAACTAGTGTCGCCAAAGTTGGAACACGCCGAAAGTGTTTAGTTTCATCACCAGCGAGTTGCGCAAAGGCGCGGCGCGCATGCACAGTGGCTGGTAGCGCAGTTGCCTGCAACCTGGTGTGGCTTTACAAGGCTTTACTCTGTGAACCTTGCAGTAATGTTTGTGTGAATCTGCCTGAAGTAATTTGAATCCCTTCCGCACTCTTGGTAACTGAGTAATTATAAGGTTTGGTCTAGGTATTTTTTATAAAAATATTGGATGTATGTGGAGTATTGGTTGTTAATTTATGGTGATTTGTGGGGACAGCTGCTGTATGAGGTACTAATGCTTTTCGCTACATCTCGTCTGCCACCTACATCCTCCCCCCTCCCACAATTTCAGTTTCGGGGGGGGGGGGGGAGGGTGTGCCGGCACAAAGGTCGCCGGTGTCCCGATGCATTTGGACCAGCGTTGCCGCTGGTGAGCAGCGCGACTGTGGTGCCTCTTAAACGAAGCCAGCTGTCATCTACAGCGGAGTGACAGTACCAAAGGCGTACACGTTTCGCTTTTAACCTGTCCGCCACTGCCTGTTACAACCGGGGAGGCAAGCCGGCGCATGTTATCAGCAGAACGGGCAGGGCGCTATGTGACGTCCAAGCCGAGCTGCGTCCAGCCCAAACAAGCTAAACGATTCTTGCTCGCCTGCCAGTCTTCTGCAGTGCTACGCTGCGCACCATTTCATTCACTCTAGTGCTACGGGTAGGGTTCGGAAATCAATGAAAAATCTTTTTTTTTTTTACCAACGCATCTAAAGAAGAGTCTCGATGAAAATTATATTCATTTTGTGACACTGCAGCTCAGAAAACGGTAGATTTTATTTCTCCTTTCTTCTTTTTCGGCTTATTTCGGACTTATTTATCTCGATGCGATTTTCTATGCAACACACCCTATTTCGACTAGTGCTTGCTAGTGCGGCAAGTAGCCAAGATGGGGGAGAATCAACCAGATACACAGCAAGTAAACGAGCTTATTGAGAATTGGACAGAAGGTGAACCCGAGAATAGGACAGATGGTGAATCAGAGTATAGAACAGTCGGGGAACTGCAGAATCAGCAGGCTCAGTTAGACTGGGATGAAATTGGGACAGATCTGACAGATGGGAATCGAAGGGACGAGAACATTGAATTTCCAGAATATGAAATCCCAGGTAGGGCACATTCTGAGCCAGAAATAGACAGCCCACGTAGGAAATGGCAAAGATTAGAAGTTAAATGAGCACATGAAACGCATTTGTTTGCCACATATTCAGGGACAGAATACGCGTCAGTGCAGTCAATGAACCTGCAGTTAGCTAACGTTCAAATAGAAGTAGACAGTGAGGAAGAGGGGGAACATTTAGAATATATCGAACCTATCGTACACACTCTAAATATGCCCCAACGACAGACACAGAATTTTGCGGAGTTACGAGCACCACGAAAAGGTTCCGTAACAGATGCAACTGTACCTGCAAACACAAGACGTACACAACAGAGAGGGCAGAATGCGGAGTTGTTTCCGCCACGTAATGGTTCAATGACAAACTCAACTAGTCCTCAACACAGACAGCACGGGTTATTGGAGTTATCAACTGTGCGGCTGGTCCCGGCGGAGGTTCGAGTCCTCCCTCGGGCGTGGGTGTGTGTGTTTGTCCTTAGGATAATTTAGGTTAAGTGGTGTGTAAGCTTAGGGACTGATGACCTTAGCAGTTAAGTCCCATAAGATTTCACACACATTTGAACATTTTTGCAGTTATCAAACTTAGAAACTCCACAGCATAGCCCAGTGAACGATATAACTGACCGAGTAGAAAACAATAGATCGACAATACATAGCTCAGCAGAAGGTAGTCTTACAGGACAGGACGCGATCATGGAGATGTTACAAAAAATGAACGCTAGTATGACGAAACAGAATCAGGATATTAATACACAGATTCAGGATATAAATACACAGATAACGAAACAATACACAGATGACAAAACAGTATTAGGAATTGAAACAGGATAATCAGGAATTGAAACAGGATAATCTGGCTATTAAGACACAGATCCAACAGGTTAAAATCCAGATGGAAGAAGGGATCGCCAGAATTGATAATCACTCAGATAAACAAAGACGCGAAAGAATCTAGAGAAAGAATTCAGGTATTAACACAAGGTCAGCATCAATTACGCACTGACGTGGACAAGGTCCAACTGGACATCGTAAACGTTGACGAAAAGTGGAACGTTTTACGAAAAAAGCCACTCGAACAGCAATACAAATTTCGGAAGAACAGGCAATTCAAAGCAAGGTCGCAAAGTTTGCACTGAAAAAATATGATCAGCGGATCAATAAAATAGAATTTAAAAACAAAGATCAGTTTGAAAAGCTTCGAACAGAGTTGATACAAACTATCGAAGAAAAGATCGAGAACGATTACACCTGTAGCGAAACTACTGACACGTCAAGCATTAATTCAGTACACGAACACGCGTCGTCTAAGAAAGTTCAAGTAGAACCAAGGCTAGACGTAACACTCGCGCAGAAATCGAAACAGAAAACTCCGATTAAAGTAATACATGACATGCCACAGGACCAGGCACAGTATCTAGAAAAACGGAACACATACATTCAGCCGATACCAATGGAAAGGCCAGCCGTAGTGACCGTGCGGTTCTAGGCGCTACAGTCTGAAGCCGAGCGACCGCTACGGTCGCATGTTCGAATCCTGCCTCGGGCATGGATGTGTGTGCTGTCCTTAGGTTAGTTAGGTTTAATTAGTTCTAAGTCAAGGGGACTGATGACCTCAGAAGTTAAGTCGCATAGTGCTCAGAGCCAACCAATAGAAAGACAGGCAACTGAACCAGTAAATCCAATGACACAACATAATAGCAGCACAGGTACTATACCGCGAACGACGAGAGTAGAAACACACGAACAACACTTTTGTTCACCAATGATACGATATGACGCGGATATGAGTCAGGAAATTGAGAATAGGCAGACAGGCAGTTGATTACCAGAGAATAAACACGACGACACGAGCAGTGGCAGATTATTTGAGTCCATCAATCAGCCACAAACCGGATTTATCAGTAGATATGATACAGACCACTTCCTTACAGTTAGAAAATTTCAACATTTCAAGGAAGAAGACGATAGCTTGCATGCACGCACATTCATCGATCAATTTCAAGTACGCTTACCAAAGCACTTGACTTCATTTGTGCACACATGTCAGTGACAGTAGCAGAGGTGATGCAAAAGGTCGCGACTACCTGTACGTCTTACGTACAGTTCAGCACTTCCCGAAAGATATTGGTCTAAAGAGGCGCAAAACAAAATTATATACGAGTTACTTCAGATGACACCATATAAAAACTCAGGAGAGAAAAGCGTGGTAAAATTCTCTGATACAATGGACAAAAAGAATCAATGCCTAGACAAACCATACAGTAACGGAGAGCTGATACGTCTATGTAGAATGAAATTACCGCTAAAGTGTCAACAGGCGACAGTAGGAAAAAAATGAAAATACCGAAGAATTCAAGGAGGTTTTAAGGGAACTTGAATTTACGTTGAAAGAAGACGAGGTGAAAGAAAAAAGAAAGGAAAGGGAACAGCAAAAGGAGAGGACTAGGAACGAATATTCCAATAATAATAATCGTAATTCTAACACCAATAATTTCAGACAATTTAACAGACAAGGACAGTGGCACAATGGAGACAACTGGCATAGAAACGATAACCGGAATACCGAAATGGGAACGGTAATGGACATTCATACAGTGGCGGATATGGGTTTAGGAATCAAAATGCCAACGGTCAAGGGTACTTTGAAATAGGTCACGATGTTAGAAACAGCAACTGGCGAGACCAGGGCGCGAATAATTACCGAGGAAACCATGGTCCACAGAGACAAGAACAACACAGCAAAGAGAAACCAGACGTAGAAGTTAGGCCACCGAATACTGCAAAACGTAAAGATTGACGTGAAAAATGCGGGGGAGGTTAGGCAAACTGACGTCCACCCTATCTTATACTAACCACTAAATAAAAAAATTAATTAAGAATCAACAAAATAACAAATAATTAAAAGAAAAAGAGACAGAATACACACTCACAATCTCTTGTAGTGTCAAGTACACTACAAAATGCACACAAACAGTGAATGATATACAACAATTAAAAGAACGAAAGGTGGTAGGACATAATTAGAATAAAGAAAAGAAATCATATATATACAATAATTTTTGCCACTATCAGAAAATTGTTGCATTATATAAAATCAGAGTTTTTTTGTAAATAACAAACATATGTAAAACAGAAATTGTAAATATTTCCACGTGCCAGAGGGACATCGCCACCAACACCAATCAACAACTCCCTTAACACCAGATGCTTCGAGATAGCGGCGGAGAGGGTACATACATGTTGAGAAAGCACTTAGGGCAATAACAACAACATGAAGACCAACTGGAAATGCAGGATGCAACCAGGTTATACTTCAGGAAGACAATGTGCAGCACGGACATTTCATATGTAACGACACTGCTACACAACAGAAGAGCGTGGGGAAAATCATAATACGACGAGACGACAGTGAAGGTACAAAAAATTACAAAGACCTACAAACTCACCAAGTAACATTTGGAAAGACAGTCAGATCCTACAAATCCTATATCACTGATACACTAAAATTCACATATTCCTAGCCCAAGAAGAACAGAAGAATGCAAGAAAGAAGACAAGAACAGAAGATGCAAGATGAAGAAGGGCAGAAGATACGTTTCTCTCCTATCCTACAAAGTAAATTGCTACAAACGTCTTTCCATGAACTTTGAGGCATGACAACTACTACAACCACCTCTCCAAAAATAAACCTCGAATCATCAAAAAAATACAAGCCCGGCAAACGGCATATTAAGTAGTACTAACCAACATTATCTAGAAATAAATTCAGCAAAATGAACAGTATTCTCCCTACCACATCATCAAATTGCCATACCGAACCAGGTGTGAAATACCAAGACGCCACAGCAGAATATTGGGTGACGATCGTCGGTAGTCAACTACAATCATCGAACTGCCATACCGTCCCAGGTGTGACAGCAAAGGAGTACCAAGACATCACCAAGACATTTATGCAGTAAACCATAGTCATCTTCATCGGTTAAAAGTACCGCTCCATGATGACAATGTCAACATAAGACCTGGCATCACATGCTAAAGTGCTTCTCTCATGATTTGTGACACCCATACAAATGAGTTGATGCCTTCCAGTATTTCAGAAGGGATCGTCGAACACAGAAACTGATGCAGCACAAAACGAAAAGACTGATAAAACACAAATGTAGAGTTAAGAAAATGGTATGTTTGTAAAAATATTTTTTTTCCTTTTTTGTAAAAGTTATTATTTTATCATATATGTACAGCCCATAGTGTGATAGAGACCTTAAAATATTATGTAAAGAAATTAATTAGTATAAGTAGATAATCTCAAAAATCCCTGTAAAGCCAAGTTAGTTTTTTATATAAAAGAGGTTTTGGGTTTTGATTAATAATAACTTGAAAGAGAATAGTATTAAGAAAAAAACACTTCTTCACTCTTAAAACAGTGACACAAATAATGCCTAAATAAATAAAACAAAGTCACACAGTAGAGCTTTTGCGAACATTCACGTGAAGCTTAACTAAAGAAAAGATATAACCACAATAAAACATGATTCACTGTACACTAACGAGTTTAGAAAAATTAATATTCTAAAAACAATTTTTGGAAATGAAAAAGAAACACAGAGACACGTACTGCCAACGACGAAAAATAACAACCTTCGCAAAGTCTATATTTGCCTAACAACAAAACGTAACTTGTAGAATTAAAGAAAAGAAACAATAACTATAAAGAAATCATTAGAAAAAATTGTTAAGAATGGCTGAGAAAAGTTTATTGGAAAATCTAAAAGAACAAAAAAAAATGGTTCAAATGGCTCTGAGCACTATGGGACTTAACATCTGAGGTCATCAGTCCCCTACAACTTAGAAGGACTTAAATCTAACTAACCAAAGGACATCACACACATCCATGCCCGAGGCAGGATTCGAACCTGCGACCGTAGCGGTCACGTGGTTCCAGACTGAAGCGCCTAGAACCACTCGGTCACTTCGGCCGACTATAAAAAAAAATGTCTCCCTGACTTTGTTAATGTTTTCCTCGGCATTGACAAACCGCAGATAAAAATTTTGTCAGAAGGATGGAGGTATGTAAAACGTCGTGGTCTCCTGACCTTCATTGCTTACATATTCCGCCCTCACAATCATATTCCGCACATCAAAACGCTTTATTCGAACCCAAACTCGATAAGATAAAGTCAATGTTGTATGAAATCATGTAAACAATATGCAAATAACTAGTAAATCGCAAATACGCTCCAAAATTGAAATACTCGAGGCTGGTGTACACACACACATTCAAGACACGACGGTTGCAGGGGCTTTTAGTTCGGGAGACGCAAATCGCATGCCGGGGGGCTGGTCCCTTCAGAGGACGACTCAGCCTATCTATGTCGGCTGGGGCCCTCCCATAGAGCAGTCAGCATTTGCCCGAGTGAAAGGAAGAATGACCCCGTGTTTGGCTTAAAAGCTAATTCCGCTACAATGTGTGGGAGCGCCCAGCCTATGCATTATTTACAAATAGCACGCAGTTTCAGAGATTTTTACAGGGAGACAGCAAACGCCAAACGCCGATGCTACAGATTTCCATATTGGTCGCCTTAAACGAAACGTCGTTCTCCAGTTTTAGAAGAGTAATGCTGATTGGCAGACGATATTTCTCGTCTGGTGCGGAGAGAGGCCGTTCTGTTGTCGCTCTTGGAGCGAGAACACGTAACGAGACCGTGCGCGCCCGTAAGTGTACTCAAAGAGCGAGGAACAAGTCTCTCCTTAGTACTTCATTGGGAGAGCACCTCTGTCGAGAGCGAATCGGAGTGCAACTCTATATTGAGTCCTTGCGATTAAGCATTGTTCACTGTGTTGGCCGCCACACTTATTGTGCGGTGTGAACGGACAGAGTTAAAGTTAAAAGCCTGCGAGCGAGTTTTTGAGTGGCATTGCGGTAGACTGGTTATCTGACCGGTGTACGACGCTAGTAGCTAGACTAGGGCGAATAGGTCCTTGACTTCATCAAGGCATAGGGAGAGTTTGATTGGCGAAGGTCAATCCAGATAGAACGAGAGTTATTTTATTTGTCAGCAGCGAGCGGCGCAGACAGCAGTCATTGCAGCCAACGGTATTGTGCGTTACAGCTCTTGCGTGCCCCATATTTCCTCCACAACAGTACACTTCACTGCATTTCAGACGCGACAGCCCCGACCGTACCTAGCAACATTCTAACAGATAATTATTCAAGTTGAATAGGTGCAGCTCTCAGCCATTCTGCCAAGTCAATAACAATCTTAAACATTGTATAAAAATTTCATTAGGGAAACTTATGCTTGAGACGTAACTTCACATTACGAAAAGAACCCGGAAACAACTTGTTCAGTTCATAACTGAAGGTGCCGTTGTGATTTCTCGGAATTTTAGCAAAATAAATAATAATTTTTGTTAGTTTCATGTTTTTCTTACACTAACTAGCACTACTCCAGTACCCAAGTATCCCACTAGTTACGTAAGAAATTTTGTGAATTTTTGTGTCATTTCCTTACAGCAGACGACTCCAGAAGATATTTATTGCTGAAAGTTTTTCAGGCATATTTCTCTAGAACGTTATGAGCGTCGGTCTGACTGCTGTAGTAGTGTGGGGGTGGAAATTGCAGCTTGCATGAGCCACAGGGTAAAGGGTGCATCTCAGATTAATCCGTTGCACAGATTGACAGAATAGCACCCACCCACGCTCACAGTGTGACCCAGAGACGAGCACAGTGGACGTGTTCAAATGGATGTGGATTGCAGAATTATTTGGAGATGAAGAGACTTTGCATAGGATGGAGTAGCGTCGAGAGCTGCACCAAAACAGGCTTCTAATTGCAGACCACAACAACAACAATAAAGTGATGTACAAGACGACGTAGATAAAATTTCCATTTGGCAGCTATCCGTAAACGAGGAAAAATTTAAGTCAATGCGGATGAGTAGGAAGATGAAACCTGAAATACCGGATACAGTATTACTAGCGTCATGCTTGACACGGTCGTTTAAATATTTGGACGTAACACTGCAAACCGGTGTGAGGTGGAACGACCATGTGAGAACTGTGTTAGGGAAAGCGAATGGTCGACTTCGGTTTATTGGGAGAATCATAGGAAAGAGTGAAAGGGTGGTTCACCTGTAAAGGTGCCCGCCTATATTAGGCCAGTGAGACCTGTTGTTGTATATTGCTTGAGTGTTTGCGATCCGTACCAGCTTGAATTAAAGGGAGCCATCGCAGCAATTCAGTGGTGGGCTGCTAGATTTGTTACCGGTAGTTTAGAACAATACGTAAGTAATACGGAGATGCTTTGGGTACTCAAATGGGAATCCCTGGAAGGAAGGCGACATTCTTTCCGTGGAACACTATTGAGAAAATTTAGAGAACGGCATCTGAGGCTGACAGCCGAACGGTTCTGCTGCCGCCTACATATACTGCGCGTAAGAAACACGAACATAAGATACGAGAAATTATATATCTTACGGAGGCATATAGGTGGTCCTGCCCTCTGCCACCCCCCCCCCCCATCCACTATTTGCGAGTGAAACAGTAAAGAGAATGAGATTTCGTAGTGGTACAAAGTACCCTCCACCACGCACCGTACGTTAGCTTACGGTGTATCGATGTAGATGTAGAACGTGGCGAGAATAGATTAACCTCTGATGTTAGAAGGCTACGTCACAATGTCCTATTTCTTTGCGCATGCAAAGCCTGCAGTATACTTCGGAATTTACAAATCTGCTCTCGATTCTCTCAATCGATCGTTGGCGCCACTTACACACTCACAACGTGATTGGCGGGTGATTTACATGAACGCATGTGATGAGCATTCGGCACAAATAGTCCATTTTGACGAAACAGTCGCTCGTGTAGAACGATCATAAGGCGGCAATTTAGGGTGCCATGGGTGATTACATAGACATGGGTCATTGGGGATTAAGAAAATATGCGGCCGAGGAAAATCCTGCAAGCACTGTTACGGATGGGGAAGGCACGATTATTAAAGATCAACTGTACTTTGGCGTATAACATCCGTTTTGTTATGATTTCCTTTTTAAAACGCGATCATGTCCAATCATCGGACGCTCCACAAAATATGTCTTCGAGTGTTACCTTAATCTTTAAGTGCAAGCACCGATTTACAAAACGCACATTTGTGAGTGAAGAAAGGATATTTGCTCTAGTAACGTTTCCTGCAGTACAACTTCCAAAGTAACCTATATTCAATGTGTCTCCTTCGGATGCAAGTATGTCAGTGAATTTCCAAAATGTTTAACGTTCACGGAGGCGTTGATTAGATGACAGCCTAATAGTTACTAATACAGATTATTTTACTGACTATGAAATGTCTCTTCTCCTAGCCACAAGACGAAGAATAAGGAACACTGGAGACATTGGCTTCAAATACTCTATGGTATCACGTATCGATACCGCCCCATGGGCGACACAGCTGGCAGCGGAAATGCAAATTTCCGTCTGACGCCGGCAGTGGTCGCACGGGATCTGGCGGAACGAATAGTGCGCGCCTAATGAGGCACGTGTCCAGCGACCATGAATTATGAGCGCACTCCACCGTGGCAACATAGGACGACCGGCGGCAGCTACTCGCCCACTTGCACTTGTAACCTCTGAGCTACAACACCGTCGTTCGTGCCTCGTACTAGCTGACTTTGTCAGAAATGGACTATGCTTCTTGCTGCGTTATTTGTAATGAGCCTTCGTACCCAGAAGGAATACAAGTGAGTCTTGCTTACTGTGTTAACTCGTTCGCTAGTCATTTCTGCTCTTGTCCAGCTTTCCTACGATGACAGTTGCCGCAAAATTCGGTAGCCCTCCCCTCCTTACCATTCTGTACGAAGTCATTTCTGCTCTTGTCCAGCTTTCCTACGATGACAGTTGCCGCAAAATTCGGTAGCCCACCCCTCCTTACCATTCTGTACGAAGTCGTACACAAAATACTCTACTTTCTCTGTAGAAATATAATAGTCATCAGATCAATAGGACGAGCCAAAAAAACAAAATAGGATGAAGTTGCCTCTGTTGTGGAAGACGAATTCACTGTGTGACAGCAATAATGTGTAATGTATTTAAAATATCAGTATGTAAGGAACATGTAGTTACATTGATCACTTTTCTGGAGTGCGGAAATGCAGATCGCATTGATCAGAGGGACTAGCTTTCAGTAAGCAGAATGAACCAGAATATCACCAATAACCCTTCAGAGGTAGTAATATGGACTTAAACAAGGAACAGAGTCTAGTTAACATGTGCTATTAAATGCTTACTGTAAGAGCTTTGGTTACTTGTTGGTCTTTGCTGTATCTATGAGCACTTGGTCAGTAAAAGAGGTATGTTTCATCACACTTTAGAGCCCATGTTACTTGACTTTCCTTTCTTGTTTTGGCCTATACTACGTTCTCGCAAACCATGGAAAGGCAAGAGCTTGCACTATAGATGTGTTTTACAGTATCGAAAATGAGCTCATAAGGTATGCATTTTAGAGCCCATGTTTACCCATTTCTTTTTCTTACTTGGGTCTACTACCACCTCTGATGATACGTTGGTGGAGTTCTGCCTCACCCTGTACAAAGGGTGATTCATCTGCCACTACCGAAGTAGTTTTATGCAACCCGTAACGATATAATTGGTCTTCGCAAACCACCCGCAAGATTCTCACATTCCCTCGCTCGCTAAGCGCAGGCTATTAGACCCACAGAAAAAAATGAATTCAATTTTTTAATTGGAGCCGGCCGGAGTGGCCGAGCGGTTCTAGGCGCTACAGTCTGGAACCGCGCGACAGCTACGATCGCAGGTTCGAATCCTGCCTCGGGCATAGATGTGTGTGATGTCCTTAGGTTAGTTAGGTTTAAGTAGTTCTAAGCTCTAGGGGACTGATGACCTCAGAAGTTAACTCCCATAGTGCTCAGAGCCATTTGAACCATTTTTTTAATTGGAACTTAATGTACTTAATTTTGTAGTGGGATCCGTATTCTCTGAAGGCCATGCTTTCGAGTTATACAAGAAAAAAGTACAGAAGCGACGTTCGAATGCACCTCCATCCCCACACTCATCTCTCACCACTTTTCCTTGTACGTCGTTCGTGGCAGTCCCTCCTACCACGGCAAAAAAGTGACGACTACACGAACTGTTCCCGACATTCGACCTTATTTGGTCTCTATTCTAAGGGCTATTACGCCACCAGCACACTCAGCTACTTCCTTAACATTATTAGTCTAAATGCGCCGTTGAGGGTAATGAAAGAAAAACGAGTTTCATAAACATTACGCTAAGACTAATTCTGGTAGTCAATTCGACTGAAACTGAACACTTACAAGCATAGTAGCTCCGTAGTCAGAAAGCCTGACGAGTACAAGTCTAACCGTTTATTTTATGCTGTTAAAATTCACAAAATCGTTAGGTAAAATTTACACAGATATCAGTTTTACAATCCGTAGCCTCGCGGGGTTAGTCGAGCGGTCTGGGGCGCTGCAGTCATGGACTGTGTGGCTGGTCCCGGCGGGGGTTCGAGTCCACCCTCGGGAATGGATGTATGTGTTTGTCCTTAGGATAAATTAGGTTAAGTAGTGTGTAAGCTTAGGGACTGATGACCTTAGCAGTTAAGTCCCATAAGGTTTCACTCACATTTGAACATTTGAACATTTGAACATTTGAACATTTGAACAATCTGTACATGCTCGACGAGCCTGTTGCGTAATAAGGCCAGTCAATGATGACCAAAAAAGCCGAATGTGGTAAATAATTCGTGGAGTTGCAAATTTTCGTACTGCAATAAGAGGGACTACTACGAACAACATACTAGAAATCCTTATTGGTGGGGCCCTAGTGTTGGTATACGGTGGCATCTGAAGGTCACTTTTGTACGTATTTCTTGAACAACTCGAAAACTGCTGCCTCTGGCGGAAACTATCCCAGTAAAAAAATTAACTATATTAAATGTCCGGCAACAAGGTTTTGTTCATCTTTCTTGTAGGACTAGTACACTGACGGAAAAAAAAATCGAAACACCGCGGACATGAAGGACATAAATAGAGGTTGTTAGGCGTGTTTCTACATCTGAAAGATGATGTCCATTCAAATTTCGCGGCTGTCGCATAAGAGTGGAGCTAGTAACACCACTATAAGAATGCAAATCAAGTTTGCTTTAAATACACGCCGTAGCGCTTTTGAGCGTCTGTTACCTTTGAGACAGGACGTGATGTTCATCAACAATTCCTTCAAGGACACAAAGACGCCGTGATCAACAGCTCACTGAATTTGTATGAGGTGGTATAATAGGACTCGAGAACCTGGATGTTCATTCTGCGGTGCTGCTGAAATACGTGGCAGGAATGTAGCCACTGCACATGACTGGTGGCAGCGGTGGTCACGGTAATGTACGGTCGTAAGAAGGCCAGGCGCTGGACAGTCACGTGGCACTACCAAGTGGGAACGCAGTCGTGTTTGGCGTTTGACTGGCGCATCGATCGCATCTGCAGCAGCGATATAAGTATCAGCTGGCCCAACAGTGACACTTTTTTTTTTTTTTTTGCACTAGCTGCTTATATTTTATGACCCACCGTCTAATTTATTATGGTGGGTCGTATATTGCCACTTAGCCGCTGTGACTGGGTCCGGGGTCCGCAGTGACTGAAAGGAACACCACACCGGCTCCCGTCCCCACTCACACCGTTGCCCGTGTCCCGCCACGTGGAGGCGGGCTCTGTTTAGATCCATTTGATATCTTTTTTTTTTGTGCAGCATTAGAAAAACGTATAACTAATACAAAATCAAGTAAGATATTAATAAACAAAACGAAATTAAATATTTAGAAAGAAGGAAGGAAGAGAACTGAATAGAGAAGTTATAGGTATAATATTGCCCGTCACCTGGTTGTGGGCGGCGGCCCGGGTCTTGGAATGAACCTCAAGACGCTGGCCGTTGCTCACCATGCCTTTAACATCTACCATCCTAAAAACTACCTTAACTAGAAGAGATTAGGGTACGTTAAAGCTAGAAACTGAGACTAAGACCTCCATGTCCAGCCTACTAAACTACTTACGATATACAATAGAGAGGTAACTGATTTTGTGCTTGGCTCAAAGTTGCTAATGAAAGGGTACTCGTAGTAAAAGTAATAAGGTAATGACGCTAACGGTTTGTGTTGAGCCTACAAGGTTTCTAGTAGAGTACATCAGGCGCAAGCACCTCCCGGCCCCGCCGACAACACGACCTGAACGGTGGTTTTCCCCGATCTACCATAGGTATCCGTCGGGTTGGGCTCAAAAGAGAGGAACCACAATTAAGATCCTTCCATCCAGGACGTGCGCCGCCTCTTACCAGGAGGGCGTGGGTCCCTTGAAGAGGTGCCCAACTTTAAGCTTCAGATGAGAAGTTCTTAGTATAGTGGAGGTTGAGGTATAGGCTGTGTAGGTTAGTTGTACAAACAGTTCACACTGAGCCAATGAGACTTACAATGATACGTGGTGTGGCAGTTAGCACCTTCCGGCCCCGCCAGCAACACAGCCTGAGCGGTGGTTTTCCCCGATCTATCATAGGTATCCGTCAGGTTGGGCTCAAAAGAGAGGGACCACAATTAAGATCCTTCCATACAGACTGTGCGCTGCCTCTTAACGGAAGGCGTAGGTCCCTTGAAGCGGTACCTAGCTTTAAGCTCTTATTGAACATGGAGATGCTGTTAACTGTTTATATATAAGGTGCAATCTGTTTTTAGGATTGTGTGTGACTTGTGCACCTCTTGTCGGTTGTTCCACTCTGTTCTTTGAATTTAACTTGGTTGACACTATGGATCATCCGCGCTGGACGCTTCAATATCTGTGTTGGTGCCCTGGTCTGTATCTGTTTCTTCTTCATCACTCGTGGTGCTAATCATATCTGTGTCCCCCTGGGCATCGTGACGTCTGTTTGGACCGACTTGCCTTCGGTAGGGTCTGTTGCGCAAGTATTCTATTTGTTGGATCTTCGAGATTTCGTCCGTTAGTTTGTTGAGTTCAGTCCACCTTTCCGGGTCGCGTATTATGGCATGTAGTTCGTTCTGTGTGTTCAGGCGATTTATGTGTACTGTGTGTCTTATGTTCATGCGTTGTCCGCAGAAGAAGACAGTATGTTCAGGGGAACCTTCTTCCCCGCATGTGCATCTATTAGTCTGCTGCAGACTCACGCGGTACAGGTGCGTGGGATAAGGGCCATGTCCTGTGATGAAATGTACCATACCGCGGCTGGGATCAATATGTTTTAGTTTTAGTCTTTTTCGGATGTCAGGGAAGAAGTTGTATACACGGCGGCCCTTATCGCTGTTGGCCCACTCGCTCTGCCAGGTATCCACTCGCCATGCTCTGAGTTGGCGTGTTGTCTCAATCGGTACACCGGTGATCTGCCGAACGTGGTCTATTCTCCCCATCCTAAGCCAGTACATTGCTGCGCGGTACCTGATGGTGATATCTATGGGGAAAATTCCCATGACGACACATAGTGCGTCATTTGATGTTGTGTTGAATGCCCCTGTTAGTCGAAGTAGAACACTTCTTTGGCCTCGACGTACAATGGTTCTGTTGGTTGAGAGATTTAACCTGTGGGCCCACGTACTGGCAGCAAAGCATAGTACTGACTCGAAGAGAGCGCAATGGTATGTTCGTGTCACTGACAGGGGTAGTCTGAATTGTTCCGAATTTAGCCTAGCCAGTTTGTGTAGTATCTTTTCTGCTTTGTTTGTGCATATTCGCATGTGTTCGTGGAAGTTCAATCGTTCATCAATGTATACTCCTAGATAGCGTGTGACTGCTAGTCTTTTTGTTTGTGTCCCCGATTTTGACTATTGGGTTCCTGCGCAGGATACCCTTTAGCAATGTATAAGTTGTTTTGTTTCCTGCTATCTTTAATTTATTATCTGTGCACCATTGGGTTATTGTCCTAAGTGTTCCATTGGCTCTTTCTTCTAGCTGGGCACGGTTATTTGCTGAAACTATGACGAGTAGATCATCAGCATAAGCGACAGCTCCATCTGTCAAGATGTGCTCCTCTAGTAACAGCAGGAGCGGTTCTATAACTATGTCCCAGAAGATGGGGCCGCAGATCGACCCTTGTGGACAGCCTTTTGTAATTCGTTTAATCACTTTCTGGTTGTCCATTTGCCAAACGACCGTTTTGTCTCTGCAGTAGTCCATGAAATTATTATACAGAGACTCCGGTACCTGCAGGTGTCTGAGCCTCTTGAACAAGGCCGGCCACCAGAGGTTGTCGAAGGCACCTGAGATGTCTATCATAATTGCAAGTGTGTATTTGGAGGGTGTGTCGTGTACTATTTGGAGTGCTCTGTTAATTGCGTCGTCTATAGATTTCCCTTCCCTGAAGCCATATTGGTGTGGTGTCAGTCCCCGTAATGTTCGGTGTGCTTGTAGTCTTTTGCAGAGTAGTTTTTCTTGTACTTTACCGAGTGTATTGATAAGGCAAATTGGTCTGTATGACTTGGGGTCTGATGTGTCTTTGTCTGGAGACTTTTTGATGATAACCGCCTTCGAGGTCTTCCACACTGCAGGCACACGGCCCAGCCTTAATGCATCGAAAACAACGTTGTGAGAAACAGGATGATCTGCGGTGCAATTTGTTTCAGTACCTCAGAGTGGATACCATCCGGTCCAGGCGCCTTTTTGTTTTTGAGTTCTGAGATCGCTGTCGCCACTTCTTCCTGCGCAAATGGACAGGTGGCGGTTGGTGTGGTGTATACTGTGTCTACTTCGCGTCTCACCGCTGCATGTTGTGGTGTGTCTGTGTCTGCGATGTCGTCGGGCAGGAGTTTGCTCAGCAGGAACTCCGCTGTGCGTCTCCAGTCCTTAGTCATCTCACCATCCTCCTGTCGCAGCGTTCCCAGAACCAGTGGGCTCTTAATTTTCTCTGTCACGATTTTGTATGGTTCCCCCCAAATGTTTAGTTGTGTTTGTGCTGCTACATGGCTGTTCCAATGGTCTTTCCTGGTCTTATTCAGCTCAAGTTTATATTTATCCTTGGCAAGCCGGTAGTCGTGTAGTCGTAATTGTCTTTCTCTATCTCAAATTGCTCGTTGGTAAAGTTTACGTTTACGTTTTGAGTCTTGTTTGAGTCGTGTTAATTGACACCACGAACTGTTACAAATCGGTTTCTTCCATGACAGTACCAAGCCAGACGCCTTGCAGCGTGCATTCCACAGACAGAAAACCACCGCCGTGTTTGGTTCATTGGTGTCAAGCAGGATCTGATAGTTGGCCAGGGCGCAGATCTTTTGCGGTTTCTGACGAAAGCTGCTTCTGCCTCCTTGCCAATGAGGATCGTGAGTTTGTTAAAAGGTGGCCAGTTGAGGGCCTGCAACCAACCTGTCTGGTTGCTACACTCACTGGACCTAGACCTGGAGTAATCGTCTGGGGTACGATTTCGCGTGAGAAGAGGAACACTCTCAAAGCTATACTACGCCCCCTAACTGCACATTTCTACGTCAGTCTGCTGATTAGACCTGTTGTGCTGCCAGTCCCGGTAAGCATTCCAGGGGTGTTTACTAGCAAGATAACGCTCGCCCGCATACTACTGTTGTAACCTAACAAGTTCGAAAGAGGGTACATATGTTGCCTTGGCCTGCTCGATCATCATATCTGTTTCCAACCAACCGCCGACCGTAGTGGCCGTGCGGTTCTAGGCGCTCCAGTCTGGAACCGCGTGACCGCTACGGTCGCAGGTTCGAATCCTGCCTCGGACATGGATGTGTGTGATGTCCTTAGGTTAGTTAGGTTTAAGTAGTTCTAAGTTCTAGGGGATTGATGACCACAGCAGTTAAGTCCCATAGTGCTCAGAGCCATTCTCCATTCTCCAATCGACCACATATGGGACGTCATCGGACAACTACTGGATCATCTACCACAAGCAGCATTACCGGCCAAGTGCAACAGTCACGAAACTCCGTCCCACCAACTGACATCCGGCACCTATACAACATATTGCAAGCAAGTTTGCATACTTGAATTCAACATTTTGGCAGTTACGCTGATTATTAATGTACCAGCATTTTACATTTGCAGTGGCTTACCAAATGGCTCTGAGCACTATGGGACTCAACTGCTGCGGTCATAAGTCCCCTAGAACTTAGAACTACTTAAACCTAACTAACCGAAGGACATCACACACATCCATGCCCGAGGCATTGGCTTACCCTGCGCTTACCTTAACCTGTGTTAATCGCTTAAATGTGTTGCCTACACAAATGTATTCCCAAAATTTCATTACTCTACGTTATTTTTTGTTGTTGCGACTTTTTTTCACGTTGGTGTAGTTATCGGGTAACGAGCGAGTATGGAATACTCTTTCTCGTGGTTTTTGAGGACCAGATATGTGAGCCCGTATCGAGAGTAATACGGTGCTCATGGGATGTAGTATTTAATCAAGTACATTGTTTTTACACTGTTGATACACTGAAGTGCCAACGAAACTGGTACAGGCATGCGTGTTCACGTACAGAGATACATGAACAGGCAGAATATGGCGCTGCGGTTGACAACACCTTTGTAAGACAACAAAAGTCTGGCGCAGTTGTTAGATCGATACTGCTGCTGTAATGGTAGGTTATTAAGTAAGTTTGAACGTGGTGCTGCAGTCGGCGCACGAGCGATGGGACACAGCATCTCCGAGGTAGCCATGAGATGGGGATTTTGCCCTACAACCATACCACGAGTGTACCATAACTATCAGGAATCCGGTAAAACATCAAATCTCCGACATCGTTGTGGATGGAAAATGATCCTGCAATAACGGGACGGACGACGACTGAAGAGAATCGTTCAACATGACAAAAGTGCAACCCTTCCTCAAACTACTCCACATTTCATTGCTGGGCCACCAACAAAAGTCAGCGCACGAAACATTCGACGAAACATCATCGATATGGGCTTTCGGAGCCGAAGAACGACTCCTGTACCCTTGATGACTGCACGACACAAAGCTTTACGCCGGGTCTGGACCCGTCAACACCAGTATTGGACTGTTGATGACTGGAAACGTGTTGCCTGGTCGGACGAGTCTCGACTCAAATTGTTTCGAGCAGATGGACGTGTACGGATATGGAGAGTATCTTATGAATGTATGGACCATGCACGTCTGGAGGTGACTGTGCCCCGCGAGATTAGCCGAGCGGTCTGGGGCGCTGCAGTCACGGATTGTGCGACTGGTCCCGGCGGAGGTTCGAGTCCTCCCTCGGGCATGGGTGTGTGTGTTTGTCCTTAGGATAATTTAGGTTAAGTAGTGTGTCAGCTTAGGGATTGATGAGCTTAGCAGTTAAGTCCCATAAGATTTCACACACATTTGAACATTTGTTGAGGGGACTGTCCAAGTTGGTGGGGGCTCTGCAATGGAGTGGGAAACGTACAGTTGGGGTGATATGCGACCACTGAAACGTCTAGATACACTCTGGCAGTTGACACGTACGTAAGAATCCTGTCTGGTCACCTGCATCCATTCATGTCCATCGTGCATTTTGACGGACTTGGACAAATCCCGCAAGACAATGAGAAACACCCAAACGTCAAGAATTGCTGCAGGATGGCTCCAGGAACATTACTCTGAGTTTAAGCACTTCCGCTGGTCGACAGACTCCTCACCCATGAAAATTATTGAGCATATCTAGGATGCCTTGGAAAGTGCTGTTCATAAGAGATCTTCATCCACTCGTTCTCTTACGGGTTTATGGACAACCCTGCAGGATTAATGGTGTCAGTTCCCTTCAGCATTACTTCAGACATTACTCGAATCGATGCCACGTCATGTTGTGGCGCTTCTGCCTGCTCGAGGGGTCCCTACACGGTGTCCTTGTGGCCGAGCGGTTCTAGGCGCTTCAGTGTAGAATCGCGCGACCACTACGGTCGCAGGTTCGAATCCTGCCTCGGGCATGGATGTGTGTGATGTCCGTAGGTTAGTTAGGTTAAATTAGTTCTAAGTTCTAGGGGACTGATGACCTCAGATGTTAAGTCCCATAGTGCTCAGAGCCACTTGAACCATTTGAACCTACACGGTGTTAGGCAGGTGCACTAGATTCTTTGGGTGTTCAGTGTATAAGCTTTATTCAGTAATTCTATAAAGCCTGGTGAAGACAGTATACTGCCTTTGTGTACATTTTCTTACAGATTATGATAGCATTTGTTCACGTTTTAGTTCGGTGTAACGAATACATCATTCTTCTAGTATAGCATGTATTTAGTCACGTGATGTTAAATTAAGTGAAATGGAGGAGGTGTGTAGCAGTTTGGTGGCGTCCGCAGGCGGCTGCAGTGTCGGGCAGCAGCGCTGTCGGACGGATGCAAACAGTCGGCGCCGGGCGGGCAGCTGTAGCGACCTCCGGTCTCGGTGTGTGCGCAGAGCAGGCCGGAGGGGCAGCTTTGTGCGGCCTCGCCTCGGCGCCCTGGGGAAGGCAGCGGCCACCTCCTCCCTCCTCGGCCCACTTCGTCCTCGCCAGAGTCGGCTGTGCCGCGCTTTCCGGTCGCCACGAGCAGCGATCCCGCGCGGACAATTCAGAACGGCGGCGCGCCACTGCCGGTGCTTCACCGCAAAGCGCGCACAATGGCGGCGGCCAGGCTGAGGTACGGCGTTGTTCTCTCACGTCGGAGTTGTAAGCTAGGTTTGCCTTTAGAACCGAGTATACGAGGGGCTTGGCGTAGCACCACCTGCCCATGTGGCCAGGCAGTCCGGAGGGTTTCCAGTGGAAACGTCAGCGACACATCGAATAGGATATGAGTTATCGTACCTTGGTCAGTCTCTCTCTCTCTCTCTCTCTCCGAAACACACATTTTCATTCGGCAGCAGCGAATGCGCTGATCTGAAACTCCAGTGCAGTCTGCAACTACGTACCAGACCAGAAATATTGTATATAGAATTCTCGTATGTGATATTCTGTAACTGACAGTTTCTTGTTTGGTAGGAAGTCGGCCTTTTTAATTGAGGGTGTGCTAAAAGTCTCCACCTTGTGTCTTACTCATCGGAAAACTTGTTTTAGTTTCCGGTCTCTGTTTCCACTGTGTAAGGCAATAGAATTCGACCTACATGGAGGTTGTTCTATACTACACCAGCGTGCAAAACTCAAGGATGAAGGTTACTTTGTCAGTCAGTGTGGCCGAGCGGTTCTAGACGCTTCAGTCTGGAACCGCGCGACCGGTACGGTCGCAGGTTCGAATCCTGCCTCGGGCATGGATGTGTGTGATGTCCTTAGGTTAGTTAGGTTTCAGTAGTTCTAAGTTCTAGGGGACTGATGACCTCAGAAGTTAAGTCCCATAGTGCTCAGAGCCATTTGAACCATTTTTGAACCGACAAAACTGGCGTTCTGCTTAGAAAGAACTTCTACAGTATAATGCAGAAGGTATTGTACTGTATTGTATTGTATGGAACTAGTGACCTAAAACGACGCAGAGGCTTCGTCCCCACCGTAGCCCACAGTGTTACACAATCCAACAACAGGCAACAGCAGTCCACTCACCGCACCGCACCGCGAACCCAGTTTTATTGTGCGGTTTGCCCCCAGTGGACACCCTGGGAACGTCTCACGCCAGACCAGTGTAACCCTAAATGTTTTCGTGGTAGAGTGATTATGGTGAACGCGTATGTGGAGAAAATGTTTATGCAGCAAACGCAAGCATAGTGTGACTGAGCCAGAATAAGGGGAGCCAGCCGGCATTCGCCTAGGAAGATGGAAAACTGCCTTAAAAACCATTCACAGACTAGCTGGCATACCGGACCTCGACACTAATCCGCCGGGCGGATGCGTGCCAGGGACGGGCACGCCTTCCCACCCGGAAAGCAGTGCATTAGACCGCACAGCTAACCGGGTGGGCATACAGAAGGTAACTCATAGAAATACACAATCATATTGTAAATCAAAGACAGCAGTACACTGACGGAAAGGGAATGAAAAAGGAACAGCAACAAATAATTAGTGTAGAGTAATTAATTTTCGTTAATACATTTGTATAGATAAAACACTTAAGTGATAAACATTGCAAGATCACAGGTTAATTCAAGCTCCAGATAACCCACTGCAAACGCGAAGTGTTGGTATGTTAATAAAGAGTGTAACCACCAGATTGGTGGATCAAAACATTAGACGTGCATGCATTGTGTTGTACAGGTGCCAGACGTCAGTTTGTGGGAGTTCCAGGCGTTTAACACTTGGAAGGACCACACAGAGACTCTTAATACGGTGTTTGTCGATGGCGCAGGAGTTGTCGTTCGGTGATATCCCATATGTCCTTTATTGGAGACAGATGATGTGATTCAGCAGTCGATGGGAACACGTCGATATTCTATAGGTTATTTTAGGTTTCAACATCGCTATGTGGGCGAGAGTTATCCTGTTGGAAAATACTCCCTGGAATTCTGTTCATGAATGGTGGTGCAACAAGCTGAATCACCAGACTGACGTACAAATTTACTTTCAGGGGCGTGGGATAACCACGAAAGTGCTCCTGCTGTCATACGAGATTACATCAAACACCAAAAGAGCAAGTGCAGATCCAGTGCGTCTAGCACACGGGCAGCGTAGTTGCAGCCCCTCAACTGGCAACCTCCTAGCCAACACACTGTTATCGGTGGCACCGAGGCAGAACCAGCTTTCATCAGAAAACACAACAGACCTCCACCATGCCCTCCAATGAACTCCTACTTGACACCAGTGAAGCCACAATTACCAACGGCTGGGGGTCTGTAGGAGGCACACAAGGCGTGCGGTTAGGATCTATCCATCAGTGACCGGTTGTAAAACCGAAAATGCAGGATGCATAGCACCTGCTACCGATATATAAATTTTTTTGCTGAATTTTATGTAAATATTTGTAATTTAGATGCTTTCTTTTAATAAGTAAGGACATTGCTTCACTGTATGTATATATTTAGATATAAGTCTGTTGACATTTCATTGTATTTACCTGTGTCTTCCTGTGAAACTTATAAGCTCTGGGAAAAGACCAAAGGAATTGTTATTTGCATCGACTAGCAACGATAATAGCAGTGCTTGTGCCTTGTAAAGTCTTTGGGAAGTAGTTGTTGCACGGAGCACGGAGCGCACGGAGAGACAGAGAGAGAGAGAGAGAGAGAGAGAGAGAGAGACGGGTTCCAGCGCTTGTAGTGTGCCGAAGTGTGATGTTAACGCTCTCGCAGTAGAGTGTACCATTTCGGCGGCATTCATGTACGCGTGCCGGCCACATGTCTAGTAGCGGGAGTAAGGACAGTAGACGGGAAGAAGAGGCTGTATTCGTTACGATTGCCCATTCCTGTAATTAGCATTGCTCCACAAGATGCTACCGTCTTCAACATTAGCAGCAGTTCCACCAACACAGATTCGTCGTCGCCTCCGAGTTTTGGTGTACGCACAGCACTGAAGTAAAACTGTTCGTTGATAGAACCCAGCAGCACAATCGAATGTGATTTGATTGATAAAATTTATTAAAATAATAATCAGTTAAACTCAGGGCGATTGCGTGCTCATTGCCCCCAGACATTGTTACTAAGCAGGGTGCTTGTTCCTTTTTCTTCCCCTTGTTTGCTAACCGAGTGTCATAAGAAACAAATTGAATAGTTACAGCCAGTTTATTAATGAATAATTTCACTTTTAAGAATTTTAGCCTCAGTCTACTTTCAATTAAATGTTGTACAACAGAGGCATCGGTATATGAGTCAAGTAACAAAATTTCATTTTTCAAGTTTGAGAATCAATCACTGGAAGAAATCCAAATCTAAAGAAAGGGACAAATTAAGAGTGCGGAAGTTTTATTTATTTTACATATAGCCTGGAGCACATGGCTGTATGGTTTGGTATATATTCTATTATTTATTTCTGTTAAAATCAGTAAAAAGGGCTCAGTTGTTCAAACAATAATTTGAAATCCAATTGGCACAATAAGTGACTACAAAGTAAAAGTGCTTGTTTTTTTTCTAAATTTCTTTGATGATGTTACATTGAGGCCACTGAAAGTCATTGTTCACGTAACGAAGTTCAGTACTGACATACAGTTTAATTGCATGTTTTCAAATCACTACTCGATTCTTTCTCTCAAAGTTTAATCACAAACATAACGTAAGAGTTAATTCTCGGTTTTCTTTATCATTACATACTCACTTAAAATTAGTGTCAAAAAACGTGACAACCTTCAGTTGCTCGTCAGTATTTAACAACACATGTTTTTCTTTCATCATGTTGTACAGGATTTTGGATGTAATTTACCCTAGTGGACTGGCGACCGTTAATTATTTCCTTTCCGTTCATTAGTGTAACTTTTGGATTCATGATCAGTGGTAACCCTTTCATGTCCAGTGTTGTTCGTGATTGAATGCATAAAATAACTTTCATTTTTCCAAACTATAACCCTGTTCTGTTTAATTACTTTTTATTTTTAGTAGACTTTTCCATCAGAAGGGTCTGTTGTACACTCTCCTCCTCTATATCGGTTTTATTTCTTCGGAAAAGATAGCCATATCCAATTAGTAAAAATCTATTAGGCATACATGCGATCTATGGTCATATTTTATATCGCAAACAGGATAGGCCGATTAGTAAGGGGGAGGCTACACGGTTTCTAATGGTTCGTTGTGTCAGTGTGGTACCAACTGCTGCTCGGCCTGCTGCTGCAGATGCAATTGCGATGCGTCAGAGCCATACATCGAACACGAAGGTCTTTCCTCTTGGTAGTGCCACGTGGCCCTTCGGAGTCCAATTTTCTTGCAACCGTTGATTCTCGTGACCACTGCTGCCAGCAAGTATGAACAGTGGCTACATTCGAGTTGAGTCGTTTTGCAGTATCGCAGAAGGAACATCCAGCTTCTCGTAGCCCTATTACACAGCCCCGTTGAAACTCAGTTAGGTGCTGATAATGGCGTCTTTGTCGCCTTAAAGACATCATTGACTAACATCAGCTCACGACTTCCAATCGCAAAGATAATTAACGCTTACGATCGTTACAGTGTGTATCTAAAGGCTGATCTTCACCCTCATATTGGCACTGTTACTGCCCCTCTTATGCAACTGACGCGAAATCTGAATATATATCGCTTTTCGTACGTAGAAACACCCCTACCATCTTTCGTTTATGACCCATAGCTCCTTCTTGGTGCTGCGATTTTTTCCGTCACTGTAACACTTAATTCTCCGAGATTTATCATGGTGCCATAGCCATTACAAAAAGCTCGACATCGTTCTTATTCGGGTGTGTGATCACCATGGATGCTCTGAAACTTGATCACATGCTGTCCATAAGATCGGTGTCCGCACCTCTCGACGTATGAAGGGTTTATTTAAAGTATATAGACTTGAATATTTCTGGTATCTCAACTGTAGATTTTTCAGCGCTGTTTTAAACTTTAGGACTCTGTATCTCAGAATGAACAAAAATGGACTTGTACAACTATTGAAATAAGCCCTTCATATGAAGATACTAACGCACCAAGTAACATATGGAATAGGATCGTTTCTGTATTCCGATTGTTATAGTGTGGGGACGCATAATGTTACTTGGACGTACAGGCCTCCAAATCTTTGACAATGGTACACGCTGCGGGCAACATTATTGTGACAGTCTACCGTTTCCCCAAGTGCGTATTCTTAACGCTGAATTCGGCCCTGACTTCATTTTTAAGGGTGACAGTGCGAATCTGCGTTGAACTTTGCAGGCGACAGATGTCTTTGAACTAGTGGATGTTCGCGGATTGGACTAGCCTGCCCGTTTCCCAGACTTAAATCACATCGAGCATGTATGGTATGCAGTGGTGAGGTACCTACATTACAGCACGTCCGCATGCAACAACGGCCAACCAGCAGTTGCCAAGTTCGCTGTTGGAGGAATGGAACACATCTTGCACTCCACGGGACTATCAGAAATCGGGGTGACTTATTTATTTATCTTTGTGTAAAAGTGTCATTCATCATCATCACCATCATTTAAGACTGATTATGCCTTTCAGCGTTCAGTCTGCAGCATAGTCCCCCTTATAAAATTCCTCCATGATCCCCTATTCAGTGCTAACATTGGTGCCTCTTCTGATGTTATGCCTATTACTTCAAAATCGTTCTTAACCGAATCCAGGCACCTTCTCCTCCTACCCTCTACTGCTGAACCCATGAGTCTCTTGGGTAACCTTGCTTCTCCCATGTGTGTAACATGGACCCACCATCTAAGCTTGTTCGCCCTGACTGCTACATCTATAGAGTTCATTCCCAGTTTTTCTTTGATTTCCTCATTGTGCACACCCTCCTGCCATTGTTCCCGTCTACTAGTACCCGCAATCATCCTAGCTACTTTCATATCCGTAACCTCAACCTTATTGATAAGGCAATCCTGAATCCCATACAACAAAGTTGGTCGAAAGATTGAACGGTGTGTAACAACACTAACGCTATCCTACTGTATATGTAATAAATTTTTGTCTTCTGAATTTCGATAAATTAGTATAATCGATATTATGGTTTCATTTCTTTTTTGTTTCATGACATTATGTTGAAAAAGCTATAAACAAATTTCGATGTAAATTTTAATATTTATGTCAAATTTCAAGTAATGTTGTAATCGAAGGGAAGTGTACCTAATGTTGAAACTATTGTAAGATGTGAAAGTTGTATTTGTACGCCTGGTCCATACGTAGGCAATGTATTAAAATATGTGGAATGTAAAACCTTTGGTGAATACCCTGTCTGTAGGGGAGCAGGAAAAGGTAGGGTAGGCGAGCGCGGGAATATGCACACGGGCACGGTACGGCATAACGGGCTCAGCAGTAGTAGTCGGAGTTGGGCACCGATCTGAGAAACATGTGCTGGGTCGAGGAGGCTCTCCTGGAAAAAGTGGTTTCGTTGAGCCTCGGATGCGCTGTTTCCGACGTCTATACAGAATGACAATATTCCATAGGCACTAAATGGAAAAGCATTGCGACGCTATGAAGAAGTAAAGTGCCGATATTTCAAGAGCCATTGCTGTAATTGCACGTGTGCTTTGTGCCTCGCCATCACAATGCCGACTGCAGCCTTCACAAAAAGACAGTTGAAATTAATAATTCACTGTAAAGAATCAAACGCAAAACACTGACACTTATATGGGAACCGATGTTGTTAGGTAATTCCAGATTGTCCCACAACGGGCCACAACAATAAAAGTTAAATCTAACCTCTGCACGACAGATACGGTTGGAGGAGTGCTTCCGAGATAAATCGGAGATATGAGGGGGTCATTTCACTAATGCGAGTCCAATCGAGGTGACGGGAAAAGTGAATGTGATATATTCTCACCACATTCCGACGCTTGCAGCACTCACAAGAGTGCGACAACGCTCCTGCTTAAGACAATTCCTCACACTGAGTGAAGACGTTGGTCTTTACTACTCACTGTCACATGGACTCACTGTGACATGGAAAACAAGAAGGGTCAAGATGGCAGGACATCTGTTAAGACATCGGGGAATAAATTCCATAGTACTAGAGAAAGTTGAAGACGACAAAAATTGTAGAGAAGAGAGACAATGGAATACATTCAGTAGTAGCAAGTGGTACTCTGAGATGAAGAGGTTGGCACAGAAGAGAAATTCATGACAGGCCGCATCAGACCAGGCAGAAGACCGAAGACTCAAAGAGATCCAATATAAAAGACAGCCATACTGCAATGAGATATCAGTCATCATAAGCCTGGTGTCCGCCCCGATAGCTGAGTCGTCACCGTGACGGATTGCCGTCCAACGGGCCCGCGTTCGATTCCCGACTGAGTAGGGGATTTTCTCCGCTCAGGCACTGGGTGTTGTGTTGTCTTCATCATCATTCCATCCCCATCCGGCCCGCAGGTCGCCCAATGTGGCGTCGAATGTAATAAGATCTCGACCAAGGCGGCCGGGATTCACTGCAAGGGGCCTCCAGGCCAATGACGCAAATCGCTCATTTCCATTTCCATAAGCCTGGAACCAAATTTGGTAACCATTGACGTCTTCTCAATTTGCCGTATAACAGCAATTCCTGAGAATGGGGTGAGATGGTCATGTCACAGATTTTTATGACGTCTGTAAGCCTTCATCAAAAAATAAAAAGCAGCTTGCTGTAAACTGCGTAGAAAGGCAACAGCGAAGTTGTTCTGTCGTTCGCCACAGCACCAGACATGTCGAGTACCGCCACCACAAGTAGCCAAAGTGCAACAGGTAGCCACCAGCCGGTAGACGCTCCAAGGGCGTCCCACGTCGGCCGGCGCAGGCAGCTCTGCTGTTAAAGTGTACACTGAGTTGAAAGAAGTCATGTGCGCATATACATATGGCAGTAGTGTCACGTACACAATGTACAAAAAGACAGTGCACTGGCTCACCTGTCATTTGCAGTCGTGTGATTCATTTGAAAATGCTTCCGATGTGATTATGGTTGCAGGACGGGATTTAAATGACTTTTAACGCGGAATGTTAGCTGGAGCTAAACACATGGGACATTTCATTTCAGAAATCGTTAGGGAATTGTTACCCGAGATCCACAGTATCAAAAGTGTGCCAAGAATACCATATTTCGGTTCTCTCATCACAGACAACGCAATGGTCGACTGCCTTCACTTAAAGACCTAGAGCAGCGCCGTTTTTGTGAACTTGTCAGTGCTAACAGAAAGCAACACTGGATGAAATAACCGCAAAACGCAATTGGGACGTCGTACGCTATAGCGTCCGTTAGCACAGAGCAGAGATATATGGCATCAGTACGCTATAGTGGCAAACGAGCGACGCGAGTGCCTTTGCTAACGTCACGACATCGTCTGCAGCGCCTCTCTTGGGCTCATGTTCATATCTGTCGGACTCTAGCCGACTGGAAAACCGTTGCCTGGTTAGATGCGTCACGATTTCAGTTTCTAAGACCTCATACCCATAAAGTCATGCACCAGAGTTGTCAATAAGGCGCTGTGAAAGCTGGTGCTATCTCCATAATGGTCACTTTTTTACGGTTTATTCAACCATGAACATGTTTTCTAGCCGCTGCAGGCTAAAGAAATATTATCTTGTGGACCAAATGTAGCTGGATGCAGCGTTGGCGCTGCCGGTGGAAATGATGGAAGTTTACTAATCAGTGACGAAATAGTTTACGAATCCGAAAGTTTTTTTGTTTTAGGTACTTACAGTGCACTGCCTTGTGGTATTCACATCAGGCAGCTTCTTATTAGGTGCATTATTAAGCTATGTACACAAATAAACGCAGTATGTAGCTATACTTGGGTTTACACTCGCTCACACAATGTAAACTTCCGATGTTTTTACAAAGAATACGGATATGACATATACTGCAGCTACACTTGGTTTTAGACTCGCTCACAAAATGAAAACTTCCGATGTTTTTGCAAAGAATACGGATATGACAGATACTGCACTTTACTACATATATAGTCTTTGACAAGAGATGCATTGTATTGTGATACGAACTTTCGGATTCGAAAATTTTTCGTCACCGATAGCTAAATTTCCGCCATTTCCACCAACAGCACCAGAACTGCATCTAGCTACACTTGGACCAAAAAATAATGTTTCTGTAACACCTCCATCTAAAGATAAGCCTGCAGTTGCTCGAAAACATGTTCATGGTTGAATAAATCGTAATATGCGACTGGTTGAATATTTATTACCGGATAAACGCCAGCTCCAAATTGTATTCCGTAACCAAGAGTCTACTGAATGCTGTTCAGAATAAACTCATTTATTTAAAAAAAAAAAGTTTTTCATATGCTCAGGCCCTCACTCATCCTGGCCATGACCCACTGCATGTGTACACAGCTTTAAGTGAGGAATCTATGACCATACTACAATCTTCTACTCGTATGTACAACTATACAACTATAGAGTTCGTAAAGACTACTTTAATAAGAGCAAGCACAGAGGCATTTAAACAATTATTCTTTATGTAAATGCAGCGGAAAGAATCTCCCTACATTTGAAAGTATCCTCCACCAGGCATAATATAGATGTAGAACCCACAACCTTTGCCCTTCGGGGGCAAATGCTCCACTGAATTAGCTATCCGGGAATGACTGACTACCTGACCTCGCAGCTTTTCCTTTGCTAGTACCTCTCTGGTATTGGCTTACCGTTCGTGTCCAGGTCCGGAACATGCTTATTCCAGCGACTCAGCCCTCATTTTAATGACGGAGTCAGAATTTGTTCTAAAGACATCCGCCTTGGCTGTGGCTGAACTGTTTCTTAATACCCTTTGAGCAGTGCTGGGTCCGCTAGGTATACATGGGGAATGTGTGCGAAATTTGGAATCGAAGAGAGAAGTACTTGCGAGAGTTAAGCTGTAAGGGTGAGTCGTGAGACGCCGCTGCATAGCTCAGTCAGTAGAGCGTTAACCCGCTAGAGGCAAAGGATTAGGGATCGAGCATCAGTCCGAAACACAGTTTAAATCTGCCAGAAATCTTGTTAGTGACAGCTGTTCTCTTTTTTTTTGCATTACATGACGTTTTATTTGATACATTACTGCGTCATAGTAATCCTACCCCTATACAGGGTGTTACTAAAAGGTACGGCCAAACTTTCAGGAAACATTCCTCACACACAAAGAAAGAAAATATGTTATGTGGACATGTGTCCGGAAACGCTTACTTTACATGTTAGAGCTCATTTTATTACTTCTCTTCAAATCACATTAATCATGGAATGGAAACACACAGCAACAGAACGTACCAGCGTGGCTTCAAACACTTTGTTATAGGATATGTTCAAAATGTCCTCCGTTAGGGAGGATACATGCATCCACTCTACGTCGCATGGAATTCCTGATGCGCTGATGCAACCCTGGAGAATGACGTATTGTATCACAGCCGTCCACAATACGAGCACGAAGAGTCTCTACATTTGGTACCGGGGTTGCGTAGACAAGAGCTTTCAAATGCCCCCATAAATGAAAGTCAAGAGGGTTGAGGTCAGGAGAGCGTGGAGGCCATGGAATTGGTCCGCCTCCACCACTCCATCGGTCACCGAATCTGTTGTTGAGAAGCGTACGAACACTTCGATTGAAATGTGCAGGAACTCCATCGTGCATGAACCACATGTTGTGTTGTACTTGTAAAGGCACATGTTCTAGCAGTACATGTAGAGTATCCCGCATGAAATCATGATAGCGTGCTCCATTGAGCGTAGGTGGGAGAACATGGGGCCCAATCAAGACATCACCAACAATGCCTGCCCAAACGTTCACAGAAAATCTGTGTTGATGAAGTGATTGCACAATTGCGTGCGGATTCTCGTCAGCCCACACATGTTGATTGTGAAAATTTACAATTTGATCACGTTGGAATGAAGCCTCATCCGTAAAGAGAACATTTGCACTGAAATGAGGATTGACACATTGTTGGATGAACCATTCGCAGAAGTGTACCCGTGGAGGCCAATCAGCTGCTGATGATGCCTGCACACGCTGTACATGGTAAGGAAACAACTGGTTCTCCCGTAGCACTCTCCATACA
Source organism: Schistocerca cancellata (assembly GCF_023864275.1). Classification (NCBI taxonomy): domain Eukaryota; kingdom Metazoa; phylum Arthropoda; class Insecta; order Orthoptera; family Acrididae; genus Schistocerca; species Schistocerca cancellata. Next base: position 411,806,509 of record NC_064631.1, read on the forward strand.
GTGACGTGGTCAACGTTGCCTTGTACAGCAGCAACTTCTCTGACGCTGACATCAGGGTTATCGTCAACTGCACGAAGAATTGCCTCGTCCATTGCAGGTGTCCTCGTCGTTCTAGGTCTTCCCCAGTTACGAGTCACAGGTTGGAAGGTTCCGTGCTCCCTAAGACGCCGATCAATTGCTTCGAACGTCTTCCTGTCGGGACACCTGCGTTCTGGAAATCTGTCTCGATGCAAACGTACCGCGCCACGGCTATTGGCCCGTGCTAAACCATACATCAAATGGGCATCTGCCAACTCTGCATTTGTAAACATTGCACTGACTGCAAAACCACGTTCGTGATGAACACTAACCTGTTGATGCTACGTACTGATGTGCTTGATGCTAGTACTGTAGAGCAATGAGTCGCATGTCAACACTAGCACCGAAGTCAACATCACCTTCCTTTAATTGGGCCAACTGGCGGTGAATCGAGGAAGTACAGTACATACTGACGAAACTAAAACGAGCTCTAACATGGAAATTAAGCGTTTCCGGACACATGTCCACATAACATCTTTTCTTTATTTGTGTGTGAGGAATGTTTCCTGAATGTTTGGCCGTACCTTTTTGTAACACCCTCTATAATAATAGATATTTTCCAATGCTAAAAATATGGTTCGGGTTACTGTTATTATGAGTGATTAGTACATTCAGACAGCATTTTCGTTCCTTATTCTCACTAAATATCTGTAATTTTGTCGTAACTAAAGCTTTAAAAAATATTAAATGTAAGGATTTTGTCACGTGAACGACAACTCTCTCTAATTGGCTGAAGCTCTGATGACGCAACGGGATAGAAGTCAGACGAAGCTTTAGATGTGTTGTAGGACTGCTAACGGAAGTTATTAGAGTTTTTCCGTACTTTTTCTGAAAACACGTCAGCTACTCATTAATGGCAAACGCATTTACAACTTCCAAGTAAGAGTGGAAAGGAATTTATTGAAAGCTGATAGTGGCAAACTTCCGAAAGTTAAAGGTCTCTTCGTTCTTCACAGACAACCCAGATTTTTATGTTGCGAAAATCAGAAAACTGAAAATTCCATTGCATGGCAACTGGGACAAAAGTATTATGACAGAGCAGTAAGTCGCAGAACTGTCTTAAAATCTGGCGAATCTGGAACTGAATTATTTGCACAGCCAAGCTGAAAAAGTTTTTCAGGACAACTTATGAAAGCTTGCACAATAAAGCATCGTGAAAACTTTTACAACCGGAGGTAATTCTGATTATTAATTTCTGTGGTTGTTTCCAGAACTACAAAAGTTTTATATGTATCTCTTCTCAGTTTTCTAACTTTAGGTGAGCGTAATAAGACTCAGGGGTAGCTGGAGAGCATCATCGTGTTTGTCTTCAACAGCCTTGCACATTTACCTTTCCTGTCGTTAATTTAAACCGCCGGAAAATTATAATTACAAGATGAGCAGTTGACGCAGCAGAAGCATAAAGTACCTGTTGCTCTACTGTACACTTAAGTGCCGCTGAAACACTATGATTCAAAAGTACTTAAACATTAACAACTTAATTCCCTGGTCTTATTACATTTCCTCTTAGAGTCCAAGCAATGCTTATTTTTCTCTTTGTCACATCACACAGATTTACAACAGGTTCAATGGAGACAGCTGCAGGTGGCAAATTACTGTCTTCAGCCACTTATTTGGGAAAAATAATATGGTCGAAAATTGTTAAATGAAGTCTCAGATTCTTCAGAATTAGAGCTACATCAAGCATGAAATATAGTTTCTAGCGTCATCCTTGTGATTCATCTGAAATTGATCAGATGTAAAATGAAGCTCATAAATGAAAATCGATATTAAAATGTAATATGATATAGAATTTAAAGCACTTACATTACCGCGTTACGAAGGAAATAAACTTTAGAAGACAGAAGCATTAAACGAAGGCAACAGAAATGAAAAAGGGAAAAGATCTTTCTGTTAAAGAGGATCGATGTTGCAAACATTGTATTAAAAGTCTAGCACACTGCCTAATACGCTTCAAGCGACAACGAGCTCATATGGTGAGTTTAATTTACATTAAAAGGCTCATTACCGAAATAAACACATACTTTAACCACTATCTCATTTGGATCTCCACAAGCGAGTTGCAATCTCATTTTACGAATTTCCTCGTTCTTTGGAAGTGCAATGTGCTATTGCACGCCATGTGTAATCCATTTTCCGAAACGTAAATTCAAAAACAAGATATCACTGTGAATGAGCTTTACGGCAGTAAGAGCGGCGTACTAGAGAGTGATGTCAGAGGCATGACATGATTCAAAAGGAGAGTTTTAGCGGGCTTTCAAATTATTTGATTCCTTTTCTTGTCATGAGCGTAAAGTGACATAGTAAACCATTCAAGACGATTTTCAGAAAACAGTCACATATCCTATTGTATCATCAGTCGTGTTTTCAATTTCTACAGTCCTTCTCTCTGTATCAGACATTGCTCTAGATCCACTCCACCAAAATCGCAGTACATAAACGAGATACCACCGTGAAATATCTCCACTATGAACCCACAATCGTTCCCACAAGCAGTACAACGAGTTTACACAACCCTCGTAATCAACTACACTGGTCCGTCTCTTAACGAATTCCCACGTATCCTAGATTCAGTCAGCAGTAAGTATCTACTGGGGCTAAGTTACCAAGGACGCGAACATTTGTTGGCCATTGTAATACTGACACAGAATGTGTTACGATTTGAGATAACGTGCTTTTTCAACCTTGAGTAGACAATATAGTGATGCAATGGATTGTGTCTGGAGAGAATGTAAGTAGCATTCTGACGAACAGAGTCACAATGAATATTAGTGGATATTAAAAATGAAAGACATGTCGACGATAAGTAATGTGTGGAAACGAAATGAGAGAAATAGAAGACATTACGTAGGTTGCGTTCGGATTTATAGCTGCTCAAGCGTTTAAGGTTAACAATCGTATGTGAGTTATAAGAACCAGTAAATGTTCTGTACCACATTTCTTTGAAGTGTCGGTAATTTTCATACGGAAACGGCCATATGGCACCAGCTATAGTGGAAACAGTATTGTAAATGTAATGACGAGCATGAGAGTGGCCTTGTGTTGTAATTTTTGTCCAGTAAACATTGACCATAATTACAGGTGCCGTTCATCAGAATTACTGAATATAAAACATGTAAATCCAAGTTTCTATTCAACTGCTGTGAAGAATAATCAGACGGTGCTGAAATGGAAACAGGAACTTCTTAGAACCAGGAATTTGGTCAGAGCGAAACTAAACTGTGCCTGGTAACTAACAAATTGAATGTGAAATTAGTCTCTAGTTGTGAACAGTTTGTTGCTAACCACCATATGCTCGTCCGAACATTAGGAATTCGGTTATTCACTGATGTTTTAGACCCTATCGATGTTTCTATCTTTCATGACCACATTAATGCAGCAGAGACAATCAGTGAGTATTGTATGTAACAACGTAAGGTAAAAAACGAATTAATAAAATAAAGGAGACATTAGAGCGGCGCTCACGAAATTGCGGCCAGCGGGTCGATGCCGCCGAATCGTGCATCGTGTGGCCCGCGGTTCTGAACCGTAATTTATAGTAATATACATGTAGGAACCAATTTTTAAGAGCATAGTAATAAAAAATAGCCACGACAATAGCAATTTTAGTTGATGTTTAGCTGAGTAAAGTTGGCAGCTTGCCTCAGAGGCAGAGGAGTAAATAGAACAACCATTGCGGGGTTAAAAGATGTGAGAGGGGGAATGCTTTATTGTTTGTCTCACAGAACTGAAAATTCAGGGCGTACGCGTCTTGTTCCGGTCAACTGTTGTAGTATAAATTTCAAAAGGAAGTAACAGGGATTGGTGGCTGCGGACGGTCATATTCTAATGCGGTAGATACTTGCAGCAACGAATATCAACTTACATTAAGGCTGTCGTAAAGCAATGAGTAGAAGAAAAATGACGTTCAAAACACTCAGTAAAGGTTTGTGACTCATATTGCATAATGCATTTTAATATATGTGCAATTGCATGATTGCAATAATTTAGGGTATTTGGGCGAGTCACTATAAACAACTAAAGCAACTAAACTGTCAAGATTTCGACGGCCGACAAAAATTGCTGTTATTAATCAGTTAATCATCCATAGCCAAAGGCAATGTTCAAATTGGTTCTGTCTTTCAAAGGCAAGTACTAGGGGCACGTACACATCCCGTTCTATTGGGGCTTTATAATATATTTACCTAGGTTACCAATTAATAATAATATCAGTACATATGCGGGACCATGTGCGGCTCCAAAGCTCTTGGTTCTTAAACAAAAAGTTTGACGACCGCATTGCGTTAGAGGTATTATTCCTCAGGATAATGATGTAGCCAAACAGCAGAATCAATTTTCATTATCCCGCTGTTCACATCGATCATGAAGCCACTTTAGAAAAGTGGCTTTACACGTGCTGATTTTTGAACACTATATGCTGAGGTGACAAAAGCCATGGTATACCTCCTAATATCGTGTCGGACCATCTTTTGCCCGTCGCAGTGCAGCAACGCGACCTGGCATAAGTGTTCAATGGGATTCATGTCGAGTGATCTGGGTGGCCAAATCATTCGCTCGAATTGTCCAGAATATTCTTCCAACCATCGCGAACAATTGTGGAACGGTGACAATTCCATCGTTGTGTGGGAACATGAATCCACGAATAGCTGAAAATAGTCTCCAAGTATCCCAACACAAACATTTTCAGTCGATGTACGTTTCTCTTGGACCAGAAATGGGAATGAGGGTATGGCATCTTGTCCAGGCGGCCCCTAATCGGGGAAATTTGGCCGGCAAGTGTAATTCTTATGTAATTCGACGCCACATTGGGCGACTCGCGTGCCGCTGATGAGGATGAAACGACGATGAGGACAACACATAACATCCAGTCCACGAGCGGAGAAAAATCTCCATCCCCGCCGGGAATCGAACCCGGGCCCTCTTGCATGGGAGGCGAGCACATTACCATCCTTTTTTTTTGGGGGGGGGGTCTCGTTTTTGTTCGTTCTATCTGCTCGGTGCGGACGTCGCAAGACACCCGTTTCAGTTCGTCGTTGATCCATTAACTCAGTTTTTTTTTTTTATTACAGAGGGCATCTAACCCTCTGACCGAACACGCTGAGTTACCGTGCCGGCTTCCTGCTAAGCAGGCGAACACTTGGACCAGAGAACCCAGTCCATTCCATGTAAACACAGCCTAAACTGTGATGGAGCCACAACTATCTTGCACAGTGCCTTATTGACAAGTTGGGTCCAAGGCTTCGTAGGGTGTACTCGACACTCTAATCCTACCATCATTTCTCACCAACGGAGATTTGGACTTATCTGACCAGCCCACTGCTTTCCAGTCGTCTAGACTCCAGACGATATGGTCGAGAGCTCAGGAGAGGTGCTGTTACCAAAATCACTCGCGTCCGTCATCTATTTCCATAACCCATTAACGCCAAATTTCGCCGCACTGTTCTAACCGACACGTTCGTCGTACGTCCCACAATGATTTCTGCCGCTATTTTACGCAATGCTGCTTTTCTATTAGCAGTGGCAATTCCACGCTCTTGCCGTTGCTATCGGTCGTTGACTGAAGGCCGTCGACTGCATTCCCCATGGTGAGAGTTAATGCCTGACACATTCCTGACACTGTGGCGCTCAGAATATTGAATTCCCTAACCATATCCGAAATGGAATGTCCCCTGCTTCTAGCTCCAAATAATATTCCGCGTTCATAGTCTGTCAATTCCTGTCGTGCGGTCATAATCACGCCGTAAACCTTTTCACATGAATCATCGGAGTACAAATGAAATCTCCGTCAGTGCACTGCCCTTTTATGCCTCGTGTAAGTGATACTATCGCCATGTGTGTATGAACGTATCGCTATCCCACGACTTCTGTCACCTCAGTGTGAACTAATAAATGTCAACAAACTGACTTAGCAGAGCAAACAGAGCGTTCGCATGCGGTAAAGGATGAAAACCAAAGACACTGTACAGTTTAAGAAGTACCGAATCATTCAAACTGAATTAAATTCCTGAAGTTCAATAACGTCCTTTGAAGACTGTATACAATAAGAAATTTACATGGGTAAAGGTGCAGCCACTGGTAACTGTATGAGCACTCACTCTTAAACACATTTCTAAGTCGCGAAGTGTTATGCAATACTCCAGTCACAAATTGGTGCAGCTCACTGGCCGTGCAAACTTTAACAAACAACCTTACCCACAAGGGCCCCAACACCAAATGACCGTGAAATGTGCTCTGCCACCTGCTTAAAAGCTGGATCATGTGACCAACTACTAGAGTCATATAAACAACTTACAACTAGACCACCATTATTATATCATATTTGTTTTTTACATCCTATACACATTTCAGACATACATTACGTACATTTTTAGATAATTTGCTATTTAATATTATATTATTACAACCTAAACATTGCACAGTGCTTGATACATCATAAATAGAACAGAAAAAAGCTAGACATGGTCATGTCTTTACTCGTCTTGCCGTTTCAGAAATACTGTCCTCAAACTGACAATTTTTGAACATTAACTTACTGAGTTCTCATTAAATAAGCATTAACAAATTCTGATAAGAGGACGGGTCATTCATGCTGATGTTGATGTATAGTGTATATGTGCAGAACTCTGTTTTCACAGTACCGTTCAGAGTATTCATAGATTTTTATAACAACTCTTGTATTTGTTCTACGATAAATTAAATATGGTAATTTTGTAGTTGACTTGAAGATCTATCCAACTGCGTTTTGTAAGCAAACGTAGAGTGTCTGCAACGTTAGTTGTTGATTTCATAAACAATTTCATACTTTATAAGTTTTATACTTCATAAACAGGACAACAATTTTTTATTACATAATTCGGTCAATTATGGACCGGTTTTTATCTTCACAGTGCTTATTCATGTACTGTCCAATGGTCTGCCTATGTTCATTTGACATCAATCTCCTAGGCTGTGTTCCTTGTTGTTAGACAGAAAATGTTACAGTATACATCAGTATCCTAAAATTTCCCCTGTCTTGTTTTGTGTCTTATGTGAAGTTAAATTTCTTTTCAATCCTTTCTTGTCTCCTCCAATCATCCCACGGCGTTTTTTTTTAAATTCGGAAACGAAAGTAAAAATTTTCTTCGTTAGCCTACTGTCATTCATTATGTAAATGTGACTGTACAACTTTAATATCCTCTTTATAATTGTGTCTGTGTTTTTATGTTTCTGTACATATCCTCGTTTCTTCTCCTTATCCAGACGTTATCTTTGTTCTTTCGTGGTTCTAAAATCTTTCTGTATTCCTTTATTTCTTTTTCAGTTTTTCTTGTTCATTTCTTCTATTCATTTTAGTCATTCATACCCGTAAAGCGCTTTCAGGTTAACTATCGTCACATAGTGTTTAATTTTAGCATGGAATGTTACTGATCTTTTATTATGTCAGTTTTTGGTGTGTTAACATGCTAGCTCCATTTCTTTCCATTTTTCTTTACTTGTGGTGTTATTTATTCCATTTTGTTGTATCCGTTCTCCGATATACTCTCTTGAAATTTCCGTATCGAGTTTGGTGACAGTTTTAGTGAGTTCGTGTTTTCATTGTGATTTCATCGCAGTCATCAGATTTTCTAGAGCACGTTTAAACGCAGTTTTTGTATTTTTAGTCAGTGTTAGAAGCTTTAGTTTTAGCAGACTCAGAACCTGCCCACACTGCTTAGCGTCCATTACTCTGCCGCGCCACAGTTGACCGCAACCGCCACGATATCTCTGAGTGGCGAGCATGCGGCTTCCGACCTCCCCCTCCCCCCCTGCAGACGGCTATCCCTCTTCATTCCGCTGCACCCGGTTACCCATCTGGTCCGGCCACTTCATGGCAAACTGCCAGCCTCATAACGCTTAACCAAACCCGCCAATTTGGAATACTTCGAATAGTTACAAGGTTGTAAGTGGTCTGTTGTGCTAAGAACAGACTAAGTAACAGGAGCACCTAGATTAAACCCTGGTTTATTGTAGCTATACCATGCAAGTTTTCATGACTGAATTATAAATATTGTAACGAAGTCTGTCTTATTACACAAGAAGCAATCACAGTAGCACATACTTACACTAAAACGTATAAATGAAATTGGCAGTCTCAGCTTATATGACTGAATATCAAACAGTGGGAAAATCACTCATAAAACCCTATTAAAATTACAGTGAAACGGTTCCCTGTGAAAGTAATCACCACAATTTAATCTGAGAATGGTGTTTCGGTGATACAGTCTAACCAGAGCGACAAAAATGCTATCTACATTTCTGTGTTTAACGATCGACTCGTATTATGCAATGTCCTTCAGACATGTATATGTGTCTGAAAGACACTCCTTAAACCCATATCTGTATGAAATACAAAACTTGACGTAATTTTGTTCCAGACCGGGACTAGAACCCAGATTAACCGGTTTACGCGGGCGGTTGGCTTAAGAGTTTCGGCTATCCGAACCCGCTGCATGGTCGAATGGTTGTGGCTGTGCCCTCCTGTAATATTTTGTAGTTCAAATAGTTCAAATGGCTCTGAGCACTATGGGACTTATCATCTATGGTCATCAGCCCCCTGTCCGCCCCAGTAGCTGAGTGGTCAGCGTGACGGATTGCCGTCCTCCGGGCCCGGGTTCGATTCCCGGCTGGGTCGGAGATTTTCTCCGCTCAGGGACTGGGTGTTGTGTTGTGTTCATCATCATTTCATCCCCATCCGGCGTGCAGGTCGCCCAATGTGGCGCCGAATGTAATAAGACCTGCACCAAGGCGGCCGGACCTGCCCCGCGAGGGGCCTCCCGGCCAATGACGCCAAACGCTCATTTCCATTTCCATCAGCCCCCTAGAACTTAGAACTACTTAAACCGAACTAACCTAAGGACATCACACACATCCATACCCGAGGTAGGATTCGAACCTGCGACAGTAGCAGCAGCGACGTTCCGGAATGAAGAACTTAGAAACGCTGGGCCACAGCGGTCGGCCCCAAGTTCGGGTATTGGTCCGGCACATCGTTTTAACCTGCCAGAAAGTTTCAAATTTGTGACCGCTAATAGCCATAGAAATATGCAAGGAAGTGGAGGCTTACAAGAATCACTGCACGTGACCCACCGTATCTTCAGATCACTTTGTTGTGCGCCTAAGGACATCTTTTATATCCTCGTATTAAGATTACCTGTGCCGAAATTTCTCCTCAAGGTTAACCGACGTGAAGCCATCACACCATTGTTAGTGAAGCAATATTTAGGATATTCAGCCCAGTTGTCAATTGTGTTACTCACCAACGACGTACAAGGGTAACAGGCTTCCTCAGTTATAACCTAACTCAAAAATTCTTTTATGCCAGTACACCTCGTCACATCTTAAAAACGAGCTCCACACGTGCATTTTCAACTCAAACCATGAAACATAAAACATCACAAGTTGGTATTATCCACCGTTCCCGAGGTACCGTTGCAAACTAAAAGTCGCTGCTATCACATAACAACGAAGATATTTGTTTAAAGCCCGCTCCTCAGCAGCAACGATACTACTGACTGTCATAAAATGTTTGAGAAATCCCTTTCTGGACCTAGCCCGCTCCAACTACCTCTACGCTGTAATCTGAACGGAAATAGCACGCAAAAATCGTATGTCACTAGGTAACATATATCTATGCCTGCCATCGCTGGATATCGCTCTACAGGAAAAGGAAAATCAAAGGCTGTCGTTTATTGTAAGAAAAAAATCATATTTTGCTACTTGGCAGTAGCAAACTTAATGTTCGACAATCCGCGCAAACTACTGAAAGGTAGTATTCATTGTAGGTAAGTATAAAACAAAACTTGTTTCAATATTTGTCACTTATCATTATGATATACTGAATTTTTGTATAGTGTTTTTGTAGAGGCAGTTCACTACCGGCATCAGACGTAATTTATCCATGATACTTTGTAATTTTATTGTTTGATCGTGATTTGAATGCTCTTTATTTTCATTTTTGCAATCTGTAGAAACTCTTCCAATTTTTTTTATTACCCCTTGGCTCCAGATATGTTTCTTAAGGCATCCACGTTCGAGGCTAGGGTAAGAATCGAAAGTCAAGTGCCAAGTACACCCAGCGAATGATAGTGTGCTAAATGTTAGTACTTCACTTAAAGCCAAAATATTTGACAGTTGGACTATTTAAATTATGTTTCTTGTGTTTCCTGTGTGTAGTAAGCATGTCGTAAAGGAATATTGGTAGTGACTGAGCACTACCAGTCGGAAAACTAGCCATATTTCGCTGTATTTGAGGTCTATGAACTCCGCTCTTCGAGGATCCATAGCAGTATCATACAAAATGAGAAAGATTTTTTGTAAAAACGTCCATAACGGAACTGAGGATAGTCTACAAAAGTACAGAGACTTTAAAATGACAGAAAACACTTTGTGCGAAGTGAACTAACATAAATGGCTGGGAGAAACAGGAATGTTGATGCAATAAGAGAAAAGACGAGCTCAGTCTCTTGTTTTGACAAGTGACACACACACACACACAGACAACTAAAAGAATGTATCTACAAACGCAAGGATTACACGCTACAAAGTAATGGCAAGGAATGCAGTGCTATACACGGCTGTTTGTCGCTGAGAAGATATATTGAAGAACGGATAGAAAAATAACGGAAAAACATATCGAGGTAAATAGTTGGCACAAAACTAGATGGTGCGAGATGGATGCGAAGAGCTAGGGAAGAGCTGTACCGAAACATGAGCACAAGACCGGAAGAATACAGGCTAGAAAGGCTAAAGTTTCCCGGAAAGTCTATGAGGATGAATATGGGTATAATGAGAAAAAGAGTTTGGGAAGCTTTGGGGAGGAAAAGAGGCAAGATGGAAACCAAATGGACTGTAGAACTCAGAAAGGACGACTCTAGATTGAAGAATCGGGTGGAAGAGAAAGAAAATTACAGAAGTAGGTACACACTGAGCAGTACCTCAGAAGTAACGGAAGAGAAGGATACAAGAAAGTGATGGAGTCATCAAGGGAGCAGATAAGCGAAGTGTGCAGATCACGAAAAATGGACGAGGAGTAGAAAAGAAAGGCTAAAGAGTTTGGGGGTGGGGGTGGGACGAGCGCAGAAGAATAATATTCAATCGATGAAGAAGCTATCTATGGTCTCACCGAGGCAATAATGGAATAAGAAAAGACGAAGAATAGTGACTGAGTATCTGAAATCCACAGAAACTAAATGAATGGGTGACAAGGGTGAAATCAGCGAAGATACAACGGCATGAAATTATGCAAGTGGAAACTGCTAAGGAATCTGAATTTGCAATGCGACGACTCTGTCGTTTCTGTTGTGTATTTGTGACAAAGTTATTCAAACTAGGGTTTCTTGCATTTAGTGAGCAGTAGCCCGCTGCATCGATTTGCCATATTTATTTTCATATTCCCTTATGCGGACGTTGAGGATACATCCATCATTTGCCTAAAGAAGCGTGGGAAACCAACAAAACCGTACGAAGGACGAGCGCTGTACAAGCCGTGGTAAAGCCGTTGCAGGAATTTGATCAGGGTGTGGTTCACCGACCTGTCTTGCAGCTAGTGCATAGTACGTTAAAGCTATACCAGCAGGTATCTTGTTCCATGGAGCAGTTATACTACGGAAAATTTTATTAACATATTTCATGTTTTCTTCGATTCTTGAAGCCTTTGAATTTCTTTGAATGTTCGAACAAGGAACGCTGTTGTTGAATATTGCGCGACTGGGACTAGCGCAACTTTGACCTGTTTGCTAGTAGTACAGTACCGGCTGCTCGCTTCAAAGCAGTCCCGTTTCACCGACATTGAGATTTCGGCACAACACACGACAAGAAGCCTACGGACCAAATGCGACTGCGTATCTTTACTACCGACCCATTACTTTAGGGTCTCGTAAAAGACAAGACCAGATTCGTCTCTATCTGATGCTGCAGGGACACACAGAGTGAACTGGAATCTTTCCTGGGGCCGATTTAACTGTCTAGAGTTGAGCGAGATGGCGAAAGACACGAAACAAAAACGCTAGCTGTGAGCAGTATTACCATAATTATTATTGAGAGAAATAATTGGAATTGTCGTAATAATGGAGCTCAATGGCTATTGCTTGGGAACTTAACGAATCGACAGTGCTAAGGGAAGCGCCAGAAAGGACATTTCCTGCTTTGTAAGATGGGAAAATATTTTAATGATTTAATAATATTGAGATACTGTTCACCCACGCGTATATAATCTTACAATACATAATGCGTAATACATCTTGAAGGAACGTCTTGGATAGTGGGGTGAGCCGGCCGGTGTGGCCGAGCGGTTCTAGGCGCTACAGTCTGGAACCGCGCGACCGCTACGGTCGCAGGTTCGAATCCTGCCTCGGGCATGGATGTGTGTGATGTCCTTGGGTTAGTTGGGTTTAAGTAGTTCTAAGTTCTAGGGGACTGATGACCTGAGCTGTTAAGTCCCATAGTGCTCAGAGCCATTTGAACCATAGTGAGGTGAGGCTGTCCGATGATGAATGTGTAGTGCATATTGCCGCAACGATGCCGTATGTTTCTACTAAACAAGTAACAAGAAAAGAAATAGTAATTGTTCGTGACAGTAAATGGTATATGTGTGTCCTCTCTGACGCAGCGTGAAATAAAGTCTGAACGACTGCCCATAAAATCAAAGAAGCGATAACTCTGTTCCTGAACAAAGCAGACCTGAATTATAATTTCCTGGGGCTTTAAAATGAAACAGTGTCATTTAATATCTCCATATTTGTAAGGTTATTTTTATTTCCTTCTGAGATTGCGTTATGAAAATAATATAGCAGTTTTTTATTTTTGGAATCCACCAAGGAACACACGAGACAACTTCTTTAAGCACAAACATTGAAGACCTCTTTCTACCTGGTTTAAGGTAATTGACTGGCAGTAGCCTTCTTCTTTAAAGGTTGACAGAAGTTGTGAATTTCTTGAGGGAAGTCGATTTCCTTCGTAAACTGTTTTTCATTTTGAAATGAGCACTTCATTTCATAATTGTCCAATTTGCAAATTTCATCTCCTTTTAGGTTGATAATGCCCAAGAGGGCTCTAAATGCTGAATTATGAAACAAAGTGTCTGTTATAAAATAAAGAAGAGGATAAGACGAACCGATCATCATCAAACGTGTGATATGATCCCACTCTTGTAAACGCGGTACAGCGCTAAGAAATGCTGCACAAGGAACGATTCCTCCTGAACTGGATTTTCTGAGTAAGAGGATGCCATCAGGATGCAGAAAAACTGCATTACAGACACATAATCTGTATGCACAAGACGTGTAGCCGGTAATTGAAAAGGTGTCATGATGATTTTTCCATTGACAAATATTCGTAATCATACCCCATTCGGATTTCCAGACGAGACTAACAAAGGGGTGGTAACCATGAGAAAAAGATTCAATAAGCAACGAAAGGATAACGTTCTAGGAGTCGGGGCGTGGAATTTAAGATGCTTGAACGTGGTAGGGAAACTAGAAAATCTGGAAAGGGAGGAGGAGGAGGAGGAGGAGGAGGAGATTAGTGTTTAACGTCCCGTCGACAACGATGTCATTAGAGACGGAGCGCAAGCTCGGATGAGGGAAGGATGGGGAAGAAAATCGGCCGAGCCCTTTCGAAGGAACCATCCCGGCATTAGCCTGAAGCGATTTAGGGAAATCACGGAAAACCTAAATCAGGACGGCCGGAGACTGGATTGAACCGTCCTCCTCCCGAATGCGAGTCCAGTGTGCTAACCACTGCGCCACCTCTCTCGGTCTGGAAAGGGAAATGCAGAGGCTCAATCTAGATACAGTAGGGGTAAGTGAAGTGCAATGGATGGAGACAAGGATTTTTGGCCATACGAGGGTTATACCAACGCAGCAGAAAACTGTATAAAGGGAGTGTGATTAGTTATGAATAAGAAGGCAGGACAGAGAGTTTATTGCTGTGAACAGTTCAGTGACAGGGTTGTTCTTATCGGAATCGACAGCAAACCAATACCGACAGCGAAAGCTAAGGTATACACTTGACGTCGCAAGCTGGAGATGAAGAGGTAGAGAAAGTATATGGGGATATTGAGAGGGTACTGCGGTATGTAAAGGAAGATGAAAATCTAACAGTCGTGGTGGACTGGAATGCACTCCCAGGAGAAGCAGTACAAGAAAAGGTTACAAGAGAACGTGGGGTTGGGACAAGGAATGAGAGAGGAGAAAGACTAATTTAGTTCCGTAATAAATTTCGGCCAGTAACAGCGAATACTTTGCTGAAGAATCTCAAGAAGAAGAGGTAAACTTGGAAATCGCCAGTGATACGGGAAGATTTTAGTTAGATTACATCATGGTCAGAGAGAGATTCCGAAATCAGATAATGGTGTGTAAGGCGTGCCCAGGAGCAGATAAAGACTCATATCGCAATGTGCTGGTGATGAAGAGTAGGCTGACGTGTAAGACATTAGTAAGGAAGAATATATAAGCAAAGAATTGGGATACGGAGGAACTAAGGAATGACCAGATACACTTGAAGTTCTCTAAGGTAATTGATACAGGAATAAGGAAGAGCCCAGTAGAGGAATGAATCTCTAAAATGGGCAATCACAGAAGCTGGAAAGAAAATTATTGTTACAAAAAAGGTAACAGTCGAAGTATTCATGGGTAGCAAAAGAAATACATCAGTTGATTGAATAAAGAAGGACGTACAATAATGTTCAGGGAAATTCAGGAATGTAGAGATGGAAGTCGTTGAGGAATGAAATAAATAGGATGTTCATGGAAACTAAGACGAAATGGCTCCATGAAAAATCTTAAGAAATCGAAAAAGAAATTGTTGTAGGAATGACTGAAGCAGTACATAGGAGAGTCAAAATAGTCTTCGGAGAAATTATAGGCAAGAGTGGTAACATAAAGAGTGCAACATGAATTCCACTGTTAAATGCAGAGGGGAGAGCGTGTAGTCGTAAATGGTACATTTAATGACTCTGTGGAGAGTATATTGAAGGCTTGTATGTTGGCGAAGATTTGTCTGACGTAATACAAGGATAAAAAGGAGTCGGTTTAGAAGAGATAGAGGATGCAGGATTAGAATCAAAATACAAAAGCGCTTTGGAGGGTCTAAGATCAAATAAGGCAGAAGGGATTGATGACATACCATCACATGGGAAAGTGGCAACAAAAGGACTACTCGCGTTGTGTGTAGAATGTTTGTGTCTGGCGACATACCATATCAGACTTTCGGAAAAATATCATCCACAAAATTCCGAGGACTGCAAGAGATGAAATGCGACAACTATAGCACAATCACCTTAACAGCTCATTCATCCTAGTTGCTGACAAAAATAATATAGAGAAGAATGAAAAAGAAAATTGAGGATGTGTTTGATGACGACCAGTTTCGCTTTAAGAAACGCAGTTATAACGTTGAGATTGATAATGGAGGCAACAATAAAGAAAAATCATGACACATTCATGGGATTTGTCGACCTGGAAAAAGCGTTTGACACTGTAAAGTGATGAAAGAATTTCGAAATTCTGAGAAAAATTGGGGTAAGCAATGGGGAGAGACGGGTAATATACAGTATGTACAAGAACCAAACGGGAAGAATAAGAGTGGACGACCAAGATAGAGGTGCACTGATTCAAATGGGTGTAGGACAGGGATGTAATATTTCGCCCCTATTGTTCAATCTGTACATCGAACTGATGGAAATAAACTAAAGGTTCAGCTGTGGAATAAAAATGCATGGGTGAAAAGTATCAGTGATAAAATTCGCTGATGACATTGCTATCCCGAATGACAGTGACGATGAATTACAAGATCTGAACTGAATGAAGAGTCTGATGAGTACATAATATGGACTGAGGGTAAACTGAAAAACGACGAAAGCAATGAGAAGCAGTAGAAATGTGAACAGCGAGAAACGTAACATTAGGATTGATGGTCACGAAGTAGATGAAGTTAAGGAATTCTACTAACTAGGCAACAAAATAACCAGTGACAAACGTCAAAAGTAGAATAGCACTGGAAATAAGGGCAATCCTGGTCAAGAGATGTCTATTAGCATCAAACATAGGCCTTAATTTGAAGAAGAATCTATGTTTCGAGAACAGCATAGTATGTTAGTGAAACATGGAATGTGGGAAAACAGAAACAGAAGAGCATCCAAGCATTTGAGTCTTGGTCCTACAGACGAATGTTGGAAATTACGTGGACTGATTTGGTGAGAAATGATGAGGTTCTGCTCAGAATCGGAGAGGAAAGGAATATGTGGAATATCTCAGACCTTGCATTTTCACACATATGCACATGTACTCACATATTATTTCTCGACGGACAGGTATTCATGGTGACTTAAATACGTGCAAACAGTGGAGTAAGAAAAGATGTATTTTCTTGAAGTCTGATGACCTTAGCAGTTAAGTCCCATAAGATTTCACACACATTTGAAAATAAAAAAAAATTTCTTGAAGATCATGACATAACATATTTATAAATTAGAAATTAAATTTCTTGTCGTAGTCTGTGTAGCGTATTGGTGAAAGTTAATTCCGTGCAATTGAAAAATTCCACCTTATTCTTGCATAATACTGCTGAACGGTCATTGATTCAAATATTGATGATTATTAATCTGAAACTGTAGTAGGTAACGTTTATCATTAAAGGCTCATTCTTCGTAAGAGCATTATACCTGGTTTCGCAACGGTGTCGTTTTATAAGCTCGGGAGCGTTATGGAAATGTTCATTTAACTGCTGTGGAAGGAGCTGCAAGAGAGTCATTGTGCATCAAGGAGCGCTTGACTATTAAAATTTCGATTGCGTTTTTTCAATAAGCCAGGCCATATAGTTTTTGTTTTCACGTATTTATATATCTTGAAGTGACTACGACAGGAAAATACAATAAATTTGAGCTAATACAGTCAGAACAGTGGCAGGGAACTGAAAGTCCGAGCACAAGTTGCATTGCGTCCGGAGTTCCAGTGATGATGTTTCTTGATGACGTTATGCAATGTTGCCATAGTTCACCTCTACTCCACCTCTGATGTCACAGAGCACATATCTCAATTGCCTTATCTATAAACTGCAAAGAAATTTAAAAAATGGCGTGAAATTCTAAAACAAACTAGTCTTAAATACAGAATCCAAGACGATGGAGCTGAACACATCCTGCAAGGCAGAGGCAATCCTAGATGCCAGGTCTATCCCAGGTTTTCATGGCAATAATCCAAGATGAGTCAGAAATCAAGATGGCCACTTGTTTAATGTAAGACTGTATACATAGCCCAATTCTCCAAAGTATGGAAATCGGCGAGGTGGATATGAATACACCCTTTTGATGCCCAAGGCCACTTCCGTTAAGTATGAAATCACTGGAAATTATAAAAATTCCAAGATGATGGAAGAAGAAACACAAAGATGGTAGACCTGGGCACAGCCTGCATTGTTGCCACGTCACTTCTGCTATGTATAGACTCCAACATGGGGACATGTGTACAGGATGCACGTATCTCAGATTACTTATGCTATGTTTAGATCCGAACATGGCCACTCGTCAAATTCAAGTTGGTGGACCTAAACATGGCCCGCTTTGCTGTCATCCCACTTGTGCAATTTAAACTATCGCACCAAGGAGAGCGCCCATGCCCTGAAGGCTTTACACACCACCCACTTACCAATCTGCGCTGACTGTCGCAGAGTCCTGGATTTCTGCCAAAGTTGTTTTGTCATGTTTGCTGTAGTATGCAAATTTAACTAAAAAGAAACTGAGTCGTCAATAGACTACAACGTATGCTTATGTGCTGATGCAAGATTACTATGATCGTGGGCGGAATGTGTTTGACAGCAGCTGCAGGGATGATCATGCTGTGCAGGAAATTACAGAGATTTCTGCGGAGCTGTCGAAACACCCCCACAACTTGCGTGACACTATCCGATGTCATACAGCGTGCCAGCTACCACACCACCTCATAAAAAACGAAATGCACACCGTGTTCGCAGCATGACTAATGTTAACACATAACATTTACATAAGTAAGCCTCTACAAATGCCAGGTTTCCTGGCTGTCACACCACCTTTGCATTTAGTATCTCCGACTGGTGGGTTGTTTGAACCCTGGTAGGCTTCATAGAAGATCTCTTAGGTTTTTTGAAAGGTACTTCTTTGTTTCTTGCTCTTTTCGTGTGTGTACTGTTTCTGACTTCGTCCTCCTCTTGTTTCTATCCTGTTAGAAACTCCTGAGTGCATTTTCTAGCGATCCAAGTCCTCGTTGGTCCGACCAGTTTGATTGACGAGTGAGATTTCTGAGACCCACTAATTGTGGCTTTTGTTCCCAGCAAGTCTGCACAGTCTCTCCATAACTGTCATTTCTCCGTTACTTCGTTTAGATATTTTGTAGGAAAGGTCGATATACATGAAATAGACGTCATAGTGCGTTGTTTCGTACTTGTTGCAGTTTTAAGTGTATGCTGGCTATATTTCCACATACACAGCACGTATAGTCCATAATGTGACGTATACACATCACGTAGATGCGCAGTCCACTATGGTGGGTAATGTTGATGGTTCTTTAATGGCAGGATAAGTACCCCCCAACTTTGTTATGCTTTTCCCCATACTTCTTAAATACGAAGTCTTCACGTGAGTCTTCTGTCAGTGGTTAACATAGGTACTTTTTCTGATGTCGTCCACTGTATGTCTTCTCTGAAGGTCTCGACCATGATAAGGTTTGGTAGTGGCCTCTTTGTTGTTATGAGAGTTTGGCCTTAAGTGGCTTTAAAGCCAATGTGCTTCTTTGTAGCCTATTTCTGTAGCTGAGTTCATGCTTCTTGAAGTTTTATAAATCGTATTTCAGATCACCTGCTTTTTGAGAAGATCACTGTCTCGTCTGAAAAGAAAGGTATGTGGATCCTAGGTTTCTTCAGGATATATGCAGTTCAGATGCTGCTTACAACAGGTGCCAGCAGGGAGCCCTGTGTTACCCCAGCTCGCACCGCACTTTCAGTGGAGAGAGAGCCCTCAGGCATACTTGTAAGGTGTGTCTTTATAGGTAATTGGCCATCAGTCGGACGAAAGCTCCTACAAGATGGTACCACAATATTCCCTCTGGAGGAATACTAGTACGGCGTCCTCAATTACTTTTAGCAGCTGATGTGTGGTTGAGTGTCTAGCCACAGTACAGAACTGTACTGGAGGCAGTGTGTTGAGCTCTTCCAGTGGACTGTAGTTTTTGGGAACCGACTTCTCTTCTACAGGTTCAGTTGTGGTATAATTATTGTTTT
This sequence comes from Schistocerca cancellata, assembly GCF_023864275.1. Classification (NCBI taxonomy): domain Eukaryota; kingdom Metazoa; phylum Arthropoda; class Insecta; order Orthoptera; family Acrididae; genus Schistocerca; species Schistocerca cancellata. The sequence continues at coordinate 411,825,853 of NC_064631.1, forward strand.
CTTCCTTGCTGAAAGACAGATCTTCCTATGACGTTGAAAAATTATTAGTTGTAGCTGGTTTAGCGAGCTCTATCATCGCTCTCAGATCGTGTCCCAGGGACTTCTTAGCTGGTAGACACATTAGAGCTATCCGTATCTCCACTCACAGGACAGAGTTATCTCAGATTATGTTCATCAGCGCTTCTTATTCAGTTGTTACGCCACTGCTCAACTCCTGTAATGTGCTCCTCATCTCTCGGTTGTACAATGGGCAGGAAATTGGCATGTGTTTGTTGTGTATGTGTGTTCTGATTTTACGAACGCTCAGTGCGAGGTTATCAACGCCCTGGAAATTAGCTTCAGATACGTTTGCTCGACGTTTGCTTTTCGATATATGGATGTTTTCACCATAGCTACATGAGGCAGTAGTTACGGTTTTCTTTCCAAGAAAGCTCGGACTATTGGGCAGACTTCTTCATTGGGCTCCACTATGGATACGTTTTCGGCTCATCGTTGATAGCGGTATTCCTGCAAGTGTGCTTTGATTTGCCATAGTAGCTCAATTACTAGTATTAATTTTTGTTCGGCTTCATTGACATCTGTGGTGTCATTGAAGTCAAAATCTCCTAGCCGGCGTGTCGCTTGTTGTATACAGGGTGAGTCACCTAACGTTACCGCTGGATATACACTCCTGGAAATGGAAAAAAGAACACATTGACACCGGTGTGTCAGACCCACCATACTTGCTCCGGACACTGCGAGAGGGCTGTACAAGCAATGATCACACGCACTGCACAGCGGACACACCAGGAACCGCGGTGTTGGCCGTCGAATGGCGCTAGCTGCGCAGCATTTGTGCACCGCCGCCGTCAGTGTCAGCCAGTTTGCCGTGGCATACGGAGCTCCATCGCAGTCTTTAACACTGGTAGCATGCCGCGACAGCGTGGACGTGAACCGTATGTGTAGTTGACGGACTTTGAGCGAGGGCGTATAGTGGGCATGCGGGAGGCCGGGTGGACGTACCGCCAATTGCTCAACACGTGGGGCGTGAGGTCTCCACAGTACATCGATGTTGTCGCCAGTGGTCGGCGGAAGGTGCACGTGCCCGTCGACCTGGGACCGGACCGCAGCGACGCACGGATGCACGCCAAGACCGTAGGATCCTACGCAGTGCCGTAGGGGACCGCACCGCCACTTCCCAGCAAATTAGGGACACTGTTGCTCCTGGGGTATCGGCGAGGACCATTCGCAACCGTCTCCATGAAGCTGGGCTACGGTCCCGCACACCGTTAGGCCGTCTTCCGCTCACGCCCCAACATCGTGCAGCCCGCCTCCAGTGTTGTCGCGACAGGAGTGAATGGAGGGACGAATGGAGACGTGTCGTCTTCAGCGATGAGAGTCGCTTCTGCCTTGGTGCCAATGATGGTCGTATGCGTGTTTGGCGCCGTGCAAGTGAGCGCCACAATCAGGACTGCATACGACCGAGGCACACAGGGCCAACACCCGGCATCATGGTGTGGGGAGCGATCTCCTACACTGGCCGTACACCACTGGTGATCGTCGAGGGGACACTGAATAGTGCACGGTACATCCAAACCGTCAACGAACCCATCGTTCTACCATTCCTAGACCGGCAAGGGAACTTGCTGTTCCAACAGGACAATGCACGTCCGCATGCATCCCGTGCCACCCAACGTGCTCTAGAAGGTGTAAGTCAACTACCCTGGCCAGCAAGATCTCCAGATCTGTCCCCCATTGAGCATGTTTGGGACTGGATGAAGCGTCGTCTCACGCGGTCTGCACGTCCAGCACGAACGCTGGTCCAACTGAGGCGCCAGGTGGAAATGGCATGGCAAGCCGTTCCACAGGACTACATCCAGCATCTCTACGATCGTCTCCATGGGAGAATAGCAGCCTGCTTTGCTGCGAAAGGTGGATATACACTGTACTAGTGCCGACATTGTGCATGCTCTGTTGCCTGTGTCTATGTGCCTGTGGTTCTGTCAGTGTGATCATGTGATGTATCTGACCCCAGGAATGTGTCAATAAAGTTTCCCCTTCCTGGGATAATGAATTCACGGTGTTCTTATTTCAATTTCCAGGAGTGTATTTCGTAAACCACATCAAATTCTGAAGAACCGATTCCACAGACCGAACGTGAGGAGAGGGGCTAGTGTAATTGTTTAATACAAACCATACAAAAATGCACGGAAGTATGTTTTTAACACAAACCTACGTTTTTTTAATGGAACCACGTTAGTTTTGTTAGCACATCCGAACATATAAACAAATACGTAATCAGTGCCGTTTGTTGCATTGTAAAATGTTAATTACATCCGGAGATATTGTAACATAAAGTTGACGCTTGAAACCTCCGACGCTCAGTTGCGTGCTGTAACGAACACGGGCCACGGTCAGGGGCATGTTTACAATGACGACCGTGTTTACGAGTGTGGCTGTAGTGCACTGTTGTGGTTTGGTCCGCATGGAGCGCTTGCTGCTATTGTTATTCTGAATTCGTCTCCGCACGCAGACCAACTGTAGTACACCGTGTTACCAGACGTCTGTGATAGTGTAGTGTTGTAGGAACTGTGACCATGGTGTATTCGAACTCTGAAAAGGCGGAGATGATACTCATCTATGTCGAGTGTCGACGAAATGCAGCTGAAGCCTGCAGGGTGTATGCAGAACGGTACCCGGACAGAGAGCATCCAACGTGCCGCACATTGGAAAACATCTACCGCCAACTGTATGCCACAGGTATGGTCGTAGCACGCAAACGGGTCCGTAACAGGTCCGTCACAGGAGAAGTGGGTGCAGTTGGTGTGTGAGCTGCTGTTGCCATGAACCTACACATGAGTACATGAGACATTGCGAGAGCCGGTGAACTGAGTCAAAGTAGTGTCATGCGCATACTGCATCGTCACCGCTTTCACCCGTTTCATGTGTCGCTACATCAGCAATTACATGGTGATGACTTTAATCATCGAGTGCAACTCTGTCAATGGCCATTAACAGAAAATGCGTTGCAGTTCTACCTGTGTACCGATGAAGCGGGTTTCACAAACCACGGGGCAGTGAATCTACAGAACATTCATTACTGCTCCGTGGACAATCCTCGCTGGCTCAGACAGGTAGAGCGACAGCGACCGTGGACTGTAAATGTATGGTGCGGAATCATTGGCGACCACCTCATTGGTCCTCACTTCATTGCAGGGGCCCAAACAGCTGCAACATATATCGCGTTTCCACAGAATGATGTGCCAACGTTGCTCGAAAATGTCCCACTGGAAACGCGTCGAGGTATGTGGTATCAGCATGATGGTGCACCTGCACATTCCGCAATTAACACTAGGCTGACCCTTGACAGGATGTTCGACGGGCGTTTCATAGGACGTGGAGGACGCATAAATTGGCCAGCCCGTTCTCCTGATCTTACACCTCTGGACTTCTTTCTGTGGGGTACGTTAAAGGAGAATGTGTACCGTGATGTGCCTACAACCCCAGAGGATATGAAACAACGTATTGTGGCAGCCTGCGGCGACATTACACCAGATGTACTGCGGCGTGTACGACATTCATTATGCCAGAGATTGCAATTGTGTGCAGCAAATGATGGCCACCACATTGAACACCTATTGGCGTGACATTTCGGGACACACTCTGTTCCACTCCGTAATTGAAAACGGAAACCACGTGTGTACGTGTACCTCACCCCTCATGGTAATGTAAGTAGGCTGTTTAGATTTTTATATTGGTAATGCCACGTAGCGCTCTGTATGAAAATCACTGGCTGTGCTGTGTGCAGTCTGTGGCTAGTTTGCATTGTTGTCTGCCATTGTAGAGGGGCAGCTGGATGTTAACAGCGCATAGCGTTGCGCAGTTAGAGGTGAGCCGCCAGCAGTGGTGGATGTGAGGAGAGAGATGGCGGAGTTTTGAAATTACATATATTATGACTTTTGATGATATTAAGCTGGCAGTAGTGGCGCTCGCTGTATTGTAGTAGTTCGAGTAATGAAGATTTTTGTGAGGTAAGTTATTTGTGAAAGGTATAGTTTAATGTTACTCAGGGCCATTCTTTTGCAGGGATCTTTGATAGTCAGATTGCGTTGCGCTAAAAATATTGTGTGTCAGTTTAAGCACAGTCTTGTATAAATTGTTCAAAGGGGACGTTTCAGTAATGTAAATGTGCGTCAGTGAAAAAGACCAATAAAAAGGTGTTAGCATGTGGACGTAATGTGCTGTTCCAGTCTCTTCTGTACCTAAGGTCCATCACCGTTCCCTTTGGATCCCTACGTAATTCGGTGCTCTCCGATACACACGATCGAACAGCGGAGGAGTGGTACTCAAGCGTCAACTTTAGGTTACAATATCTCCGAATGTAATTAACATTTTACAATGAAACAAACGGCACTGATTACGTGTTTGTTTATATGTTCAGACGTGCTAACAAAACTAACAGGGTTCCATTTAAAAAAACGTAGGTTTGTGTTATAAAACATACTTCTGTGCATTTTTTTATGGTTTGTATTAACCAATTACACTAGCCCCTCCTCACGTTCGGTCTGTGGAATCGATTCGTCAGTATTTGATGTGGTTTACGAAATATATCCAGCGGTAATGTTAGGTGACTCACCCTGTATACCTCTGCCCGTATTTGACCTTAGTAGTATCAAGTATTGGCATTTGGAGTCCGATTCCTTTCGTAAGTGACAGATGACAGGTAGGAGGTCAGATGCGACTTTGGCCTACTTCTGCTGTATGTAACTTCTGAAGTAGTAAGGAAAGCGGAAACCAATATTAGAAGTTGCGGAATGGATTCCATATCTTGCATTTTAAACAGAGTTGACTGCAAACTGCTTCTGAAGTAGTAAGGAAAGCGGAAACCACTATTAGAAGTTACGGAATGGATTCCAAACCTTGCATTTTAAACTGAGTTGACTGCAAACTGCTTCGTAGGACTCTTTAAAGTTAGAAGCTACTCGCTTCTGATTTCGTAGAGAAAGTGGATGCATTAAAGAGAACATCGCACAGTGGAAGTGACGCTTTCTGACGAAGAATAACGTTCATTTGCCTAAGTCCATTGACGTCAAAATAAAAGTGAATTTCAAGTAGCCCATTGCGACGTTGAAAGAAATATAGGAAGACACTGCCAGTTGTAAATGTTTTTCATAAGTTTTCGAGACCGTTTGCCATTTCTCTTGAGAGCGCCCGTGTTTAGGTGCAGATGGAACTGGTCGATCTGCTGTGGAGTTTCCACTTAAAAAACAGATTCTTTTACATTAAAGCTATCCAGTACTTCTACGTTGTCTTCATAGGGAAGAGTTTCCACATCCTAATAATATGATCGCAAACCTGATATCAGTTTTTAGATCAACTTACGCGTGCGAAAGATTTTATTCGGTTATGAAACAAAGTACGTCACTACTTCGTGCAGCCTGTGGGACGAAACTTTGTTTAACATTCTGTATGCGGACAATCTGTGCCACATATAAATATTGTTAGGTTTACAATGCCCTAAAAGTAATTAAATAATACTAAAATATGCTTTGTATGTGAACCATGCAGGGACATAAATATGAAATAAAGCGGCATTCCTCATGCGGTGGTTTCGCACTTTGCCCTCCACCCCCTTGCTTTCTGCTCAGCGTGGCGGGCTAAATGAGGAAATATGCACTCGGCTGAGGGAGACTGGTACTCCTGCACGAGCACCACACGGCTGCAAAGTTCTTGGCCTTCCCTGGTTTAGAAAGTTTTAAAATTTAAACTGTAAATGTGATTTTTTGATCAGTTCTACTATTTTATTTAAGGAGGCCATACGTATTTTCGTATGTTCAGTATGTCACCATAGTATTTGTGAACAGATTTGGTAAAAGAAACGAAGCTGCTGCCCCTTGTAGAGAACAGACGGTTTCCTTACTTGCAGCACGGATTAAGTAGTGTTCACTCGTATTTTCGCTAAACTGCATGAGACTGGTACACAGCCGAGCATCATTTGTCATTTGAAACTGCAGATGAACGTAGCGAGGATGACGCAGCAGACATTTTGCTGGGTGACAGTAGACCTCCAATAAGCACACACCAAATTTCTATACATATCGCTGTTGTGCATACAAGAATGTGGCGGACGTTACGGTGTGCGAAGGCTCTGACCATACTATATATAGGCTGTCCCAAAGCTTTTGGGTTAAATTGAAACAGTTGATAGTGGGTCCACAACCGATAACATTGAAATAGGCAACCAATGGTCGGAAACGCATATTTGATGTGCTATCGACATAGACAGTGCACACCGTATATCAACAACCTAACTCATGGTATTTGTCCAAAGCGACGACCGCCGTTTTCAATGCGTGAATAGCTACGCTGCATTCTGCTCCGCCGCGCTCTCTCGAAGCTGTCTGATGTCTGTTGTACCAAGAGACAGGCAGCTTGGATCCTAGCAAGCAGGTCTTCATTCATTTGTACAGGGGTTTCGTAAACCAACGTCCTGACGCAATTCCAGAGGAGAAGGTCCAGAGGTGTGAGATACGGCGATCGCTTTAGCCGTGGGACAGGATCTCCCCTTCATATTTTTTTGTCATCAGTCTTCTGACTGGTTTGATGCGGCCCGCCACGAATTCTTCTCCTGTTGTAGCCTTTTCATCTCAGAGTAGCGCCTGCATCGTATGTCCTCAATTATTTGCTGGTTGTATTCCAATCTCTGTCTTCTTCTACAGTTTTTGTCCTCTACAGCTCCCTCTAGTACCATGGAAGCCATTCCCTCATTTCTTAACAGGTGTCCTATCATCCTGTCCCTTCTCGTTATCACTGTTTTCCACGTATTCATTTCCTCTCCGATTCTTTGCAGAACTTCCTCATTCCATACCTCACCAGTCGACCTAATTTTCAACATTCGTCTGTAGCACCACATCTCAAATTCTTCGATTCTCTTCTGTTCCGGTTTTCCCACGTCCATGTTTCACTACTCCAGACGTACATTCACAGAAATTTCTTCCTCAAATTAAGGCCGATATTCGATATTAGTAGACTTCTCTTGGCCAGGAATGCCGTTTTTTCCTTTAGTAGTTTGCTTTTGGTGTCCTCCTTGCTCCGTCCGTCACTCGTTATTTTGCTGCGTAGGCAGCAGAATTCCTTAACTTCATGTACTTCGTGACCATCAGACCTGATGTTAGGTTTCTCGCTATTCTCATTTCTACTGCCGGTACCTCTCATTTCCTTCGTATTTCTTCGATTTATTCTCAACCCATACTCTGTACTCATTACACTCTTCATTCGGTTCAGATAATTGTTCTTCCCTTTCATTAAAGATAGCAGTGTCATCAGAGAATCGTATCATTGATATTCTTTCATCTTGAATTTTATTCCACTCCTGAACCTTTCTTTTATTTCCATCATTGTTTCCCCGATGTACAGATTGAATAGTACGGGCGAAAGGCTACATCCTTGCTTTACACCCTTTTTAATACGAGCAAATTGTTCTTGGTCATCCACTCTTATTATTGACTCTTAGCTATTGTAAATATTGTATATTACCCGTCTCTTCATATAGCTTACCTCTGTTTCGAACATCTTGCCCCAGTTTACATTGTCGAACGCCTTTTCCATGTCGACAAATCCTATGAACGTGTCTTGATTTTTCTTCAGTCTTGGTTCCATTATCAACCGCAACGTCAGAATTGCCTCGCTGGTGCCTTTACCTTTCCTAAAGCCAAACTCATTGCCATCTAACACCTCCTCAACTTTTTTCTCAATTCTGATGTATATTATTCTTCTCAGAAACTTCGATGCGTCAACAGTTTAGATGATTGTGCGATAATTCTCACACTTCTCAGCACACACGGCATTGGGTATTGTGTGGATGATACGGATGGTATGCCCCGAGACTCATACATTTTACACACCAACATGAATAGTCGGTTTCATGCCACTTCCGATATGACTAGAAATTCAGATGGTAGTAGAATTCCGTAACTTCATCCACTTCGTGACCATCAATCTTGATGTTAGGTTTCTCGCTGTTCGAATTTCTGCTGCTTCTCATTGCTTTCGGCTTTTTTCAATTTACCTTCAGTCCATATTCTGTGCTCATTAGACCGTTCATTCAATACACATCATGTAATTCTTCTTCACTGTTATTCTGGATAGAAATGTCATCAGCGAATTTTATCAATGACATATTCTCACCCTTGCGTTGTAATTCCACCCCTGAACCTTTAGTTTATTCCCATCAATTCGATGTACAGTTTCAACAGTGAAGGCTAAACTCTACATATCTGTCATACACCCGTTTGAATCAGTGCACTTCGTTCTTGGTCGTCCATTCTTATTCTTCCCGTTTGGTTCTTGTACATATTTTATATGACCCGTCTCTCCCTATAACGTACCCCTACTTTACACAGAATTTTGAACATCCTGTAACACTTCACACTGTCGAACGCTTTTTCCAGCTCTACAAATCCTATGAACGTGTCTTGATTTTTCTTTGGTCTTGGTTCCATTATTAACCGCAATATCAGAATTGTCTTTCTCATCCCTTTACCTTTCCTAAAGTCAAATTGATCGTCATCTAATGCAGCCTCAGTTTCCTTTTTCATTCTTGTGTATATTATTTTTGTCAGCAATTTGCATGCATGAGCTGTTAAGCTGATAGTGCGATAATTCTCTCTCTTCTCAGCTCTTGCCGTCTTCAGAACTGTGTGGATGATGCTTTCCGAGAGTCAGATGGTATGTCGCCATACTCCTACATTCTACGCACCAACGTGAATAGTCGTTTAGTTGCTACTTCCTCCAATGATTTTAGAAATTCTGGTTGGAATGTTATCTACCCCTTCTGCTTTCCTTGATCTTAAGTCCTCCAAAGTTCTTCTAATTCTGATTCTAATACTGGATCCTCTCTCTCTTGACTCCTGTTTTTTCTCTTGACTCTTGGCTCCTGTTTTTTCTTCTATTACACCAGACAAATCTTCCCCCTCATAGAGGCTATCAATGTATTCTTTCGACCTATCCGCTCTCTCCCCTGCATTTAACAGTGGAATACCCTTTGCACCCTTAATGTTATCATCCTTGCTTTTAATGTCACCGAAGGTTGTTTTGACTTTCCTGTATGCTGAGTCTGTCTTTCGAACAATCATTTCTTTTTCGATATCTTCACATTTTTCCTGCAGCCATTTCGTCTTAGCTTCCCTGCACTTCCTATTTATTTCATTTCTCAGCAACTTGTATTTCTGTATTCCTGAGTTTCCCGGAACATTACTGTACTTCCTCCTTTCATCGAAGAATTGAAGTATTTCATCTGTTAACCATGGTTACTTCGCAGTTACCTTCTTTCAACCTATGATTTCCATCAATACTTCTGTGATGACCCTTTTTAGAGATGTCCATTCCTCTTCAACTGTACTGCCTAATGAGCTATTCCTTACTCCTGTATCTATAGCCTTAGAGATCTTCAACCGTATCTCGTGATTCTTTAGTACTGCCATATCCCATTACTTTGCGTATTGACTCTTCCTGACTAATGACTTAAACCTCAATCTACTCTTCATCACTACTATATTGTGATCTGAGTCTACATCTGCTCCTGGGTATGCTTACAATCCAGTATTTGATTTCGAAATTTCTGTCTAACCATGATGTAATCTAATTGAAATCTTCCCGTAACACCCTGCCTTTTCCAAGTATACCTCCTCCTCTTGTGATTCTCGAACAGATTATTCGCTGTTACGAGCTGAAACTTGTTACAGAACTGATTTTGTCTTTTTCCTCTCTCATACCTTCTCCCAAGCCCGTATTATCCTGTAACCTTTTCTTCTACTACTTCTCCTACAACTGCATTCCAGTCCCCCATGTCTATTAGATTTTCATCCCCCTTTACATACTGTATTACCCTTTCAAGATCCTCATACACTTTCTCTACTTCAGCTTGTGACGTCAGCATGTATACCTAAACTATCGTTGTCGGTGTTAGTTTGCTGTCTATTCTGATAAGAACAACCCTGGCACTGAACTGTTCACAGTAACACACTCTCAGCCCTACTTGCCTATTCATAACGAATCCTACTCCCGCTATACAATTTTCGGCTGCTGTTGATATTACCCTATACTCATATAACCAGAAATCCCTGTCTTATTTACACTTCACTTCACTGACCCCTACTATATCTAAATTCAGTCTTAGCATTTCCTTTTTCAGATTTTCTAGTTTCCCAACAACGTTCAAGCTTCTGACATTGAACGCCCCGTCTCGTAGAACCTTATCCATTCGTTGATTATTCAACCTCCCCCTTGGAAGTACCCTCCGGGAGATCTGAATGGGGAACTATTCCGGAATCTTTTGCCAATGGAGGGATCATCATGACACTTTTTCAATTACAGGCCACATGTCCTGTTGATACACGTTACGTGTCTTTAATGCAGTGGTTTCCACTACCTTCTGCATCCTCATGTCGTTGATTATTTCTAATTCTTCCGCCTTTACGGGAATTTGCCACCCCTATGACAAGAGAGTGAGCTGAATCTCTGTCTGCTCTTCTACGCTCTTTGACAAGGCCGTTGGCAGAATGAGGGTGACTTCTTATCCCGGAAGTCTTCGGCTGCCAATGCTGATTATTAATAAAAATTTAATCGGTGGTGGGATTCGAACCTGGGACCGAAGACGTTTCGCTATCCCTAGACTACGGGTCTCTCATCCTCTTATAATACGACGATAAGTGCAAGGTTCTATCTTGTGGGCAGTGGTGTACACTGTTCATTCCAGTGTACGAAAGACACCAGGAATGTTTTCGAGAGGGTAGGAGAACTGCATGTGCTGTTACAGTACATGCATTGAGACGGTCGGTCATCGAATTGAACAATGAGCTACGTTGTTGTCATGTGGTGTACGCTGCGTATGTTCCCAACACAATAAATATGCGTTTCCAGCCATTGGTTCCCTGCATAATCGGTTGTGGATCCTCTACCAGCCGTTTCAACTTCACCATAAGAGTGTGACACGCCGTGTACAGCGTACTGAACTTCGAGAAGACGATTAAGACAGAGTATTGATATTTTATAGTTGGTACTCGCTAACGGCCGAGTGACCCCACTAATATTTGTAAGCGTAGGATTCCGCGACCGTTGGCACAGTCAATAAAATTCTTCTGTTTATATCACCGAGCTGTCGATACGCAAAATTCCGGAGGTTCAGGGAGTGAAAACACCCTGAGGAAGGCCATCTGCAGCACTGGCCGAAGCGTCAAAAAATTTTATGCATCGACAATGCGGCCACCGATGATGTCATTAGAGACATTGGGTCCAGGGTCCACTCACACTTGTAAGGCAAATGAGTGGCAGCTTGAATAAACGGCTGGAGGGATTGGCGATAAGCTTAACACACTGATGGTCACTGATCGTAGCAGTGTCATCAACAATTCTTTCAATTGCTATCCTTCCTCACGGAATTATACACACAATCTTTCTTTTATCCCCCCCCCCCCCTCTTTCTCCCCTCACCCAATGCTAACTCGATTTGCAGACTGAACAGGAGGTTTTGCTCTATCCATATCTCTCGGTCCGCCAAGTGTGTCCCAAGAACGTCTTTAAGCGCGCCGCAAAGAATCCATTAGTTGCGTTCGAGACGCCAGGGGCGAACGTTGCGCCCCGCGGTACTCTCCCTGGCCGGATGCCAGCGGCGGCCTCCGCTTCGTCTGGCGCTGCCGCTCGATTAATTATGCGTGCACGCAGCCCACGCCGTCTCCTGGCGTGCTTCCAGAGCATACCGCGCACACCCAATGTGGCGGCCGCGCTCCGCAGGGTCTCCAGATGCGTCGTTCAAGCCGCCGCTCAGTAAACACAGTGTGCCACGTGAACCGTGAATTTACTTTCAAATCTTTTAAGAATTTGCTTTATATACTAGCGATTCATCAAGATCATTAACACATTTAATCACACTATGTGAGCGTGGAGGTAGTTGCCAGTGGGTAACTGATGAAAACAAATCAAATTTCTTTCAACAAATGGAAATTTTATTCCTAAAAGCCTTTTTTTTTAATTTAAAATTATAATCAGAAAGCATCCTCTAAATGTCAAGTTACAGATTATTCAGAGGCAGAAAGAACAAATTTTTGACAGTATGAGCTTTCGGGCTGAGAACCTTGCCGCTTCCTTTTGACACGGCCGTAGTCACCACCCCTCACAACAACCTCTGAAAGTCTACACTGGTGCAAATCTGCAACACACCATATTACTTTAAACTACAAATTTTAACAACTCACACAAGCACATAACCAATGCACCCCGTAGGAGGGATGGAAATGGTACAAAACACTAACATTAAAAGATTAATTTGCCACCAAAAGTGCAACTTGATTTTTAAAAAGAAGGTCTTACGGTGGAAGGGTGGTAACTTTAAATAAAAACTTTAAATAAAAACCCATGAAAAGCAGTCTTACATAAATATACTAGGTTGGCCAAACATGCTCTACATTACACATATACAGCCTCTCAAGATGATAGGCAAGATCAAAACATATTTCAGGAATTCGGCCGTTACACTTCAAGCAATAAATTCGTTAACACCGAATCCGACAAACCTGACGGAGGCAGCTAGTAACGTACGGCAGACCGACGAAGAGACAGACAGACACTACTGCCAAACAAATGCGGACGAGAGACAGACGAGCAAGCTCGGGACGAGAGACTGACCAAGAAAACAAGTAGAATTTAACAAGTAAATGAAACAACATATCACAAATCACTTAACTTCTAATAAACTGCGATGTCTAACGCAGCATCCCCCCCCCCCAAAAAAAAAAAAAAACATCTCTCGAACCGCCCGCTGCCAGCCGCTTCAACGGACGCAGGAAGGTGCGCCGATCTCCCGTCTCACGGCGTCGCAGCTCGCGCCGGCCAGACCGATGTCGTGGGTTGACTTCTGTTGCTCTCGTGTCGGCCACGAACCTATTACCCCTCGCTATACGGCGCAGCCCACTGGCCTGACGTGGCGACCTCACATGCGCCGACGCTCAAGACGGACAAGTCATTTTGTGTCTCAGTGTGCGACCGACCAACCGATCGATCCAACCGCCAATGACCATTGCCTGAGCAAACTCGAGCAGGCTGGCGGCCTAACACATATTAGCACTCCGGACGACAGACAGACACTGACTGCCCCGCACTGACCCGGCTGACCAACTGACCGACTGGCGAGCTCATAGTGCTCCTTAAATATACGTGAACAGGCAACCTTTCCCCTTTCCCACCAGAAGGAGACACTAAAGCTGCGATTGCCACAAGGGCGCCACAGCCAGAAACGGAGGGCGACTGCTTCATACTACGCGCTGCGGCGCGCTCTTCAAAACAGCAGTTTTTACCACGGCTCGCCACGGAACATAGTTGAGAGGTTGCAGCGGCATTATAGATGCGCCTCACTTCGATCTTATCTCGGAAAAATCTTGATTAGTAAAACACAGGATCGAATAGTTTGCTCATGCGGGACAGGCAGTGAATAACATCCTCCCACCATCCCGAGCATGTTTACACTTGCAGTAGGCCACCTGAAACTACTGAGTAAACTATTCTGGCGCAGTGATTCGGAGCCAGTCTGTTTATCTTCGAGTAGGAGATATTGTCTGCTAACTAAATGAATGAGAAGTTGTAGTGAGACTATTAAATTACTTTCGTCTCGGCACCTCTGTAAACACCATGGCAACTACCGTTTACGGCTCTGGGATTTCCTATTGTCTGTTAACGATAATGCTACTCAGTTCAAGTCACAGAGTCTCGGCCTGGAACAACCTTTTTCTTTTTTTGTTGGTTGGTTGGTTTTTGGGAAAGAGACCAAACAACGAGGTCATCGGTCTCATAGGATTAGGGAAGGACAGGGAAGGAAGTCGGCCGTGCCCTTTCAGAGGAACCATCCCGCCATTTCCCTGGAGGGATTTAGGGAAATCACGGAAAACCTAAATCAGGATGGCCGGACGCGGAATTGAACCGTCGTCCTCCCGAACGCGAGTCCAGTGTGCTAGCCACTGCGCCACCTCGATCGGTCTTTTTTTGTGTCAGTGCCTCAGTGTCTTAGCATGAAGGCACCCATGCTGCTGCAAGACAGAGGCACTGGCACACTGAGACACTTTCTATGAATGTATTGTATTGTAGTAGTCACTTATAGCATTCAAAGCAACAGTCGGTGCGGAGAGAGTGCTTTCAAGCGGCCACTCATTTGCCTTACAAGTGTGAGTGGACCCTGGACCAAATGTTTCCCATGACTTCATCGGTGACCGCATTGTCAATGAGTAAAATTTTCTGACGCTTCGGCCAGTGCTGCAGATGGCCTTCTTCCTCAGGGTTTTTTCACTAACTGAACCTCGGGATTTTTGCGTATCGACAGCTCGGTGACATACAAGGAAGAATTTTACTGAAACAGCTGGCAGAGGATCCACAACCGATTATGCAAGGAACCAATGGTTGGAAATGTATATTTATTGTGTTGGGAACATACACAGCGTACACCACACAACAACAACGTAGCTCATTGTTCAAATCGATGACCGCCAGTCTTAATGCATGTATTGCAACAGCACAGGCAGTTCTGCCACACTCTCGGAAACATTCCTGGTGCCTGTCGTTCACAGGAATGAACAGTGTAGGAGACTGGGACGTGAGCACCTTTTATATTGGCCATCTTGAGGAGATCAATAGACAGTGAAGGTAAGTACACAGTTATGGTAACATAAAATGGTTTCGAAATGAAACTGTAGGAAAAACTCGAATTTGCTTTGGAATATATCACATGAAATGATGGATGTTGAAAATTGTGTATCTTAGTGGTCCCAAAATGAAATCACCTCCTTAAAACAAACGATAGTTTATTTTTTGCACATTTCTTCTTGTATTCATTGCTTACGCTGATGATAAATGTTAATTTTGTGAAAAATTTTAAAATCACATTTTTTTCAAATCAGTGGAACTCAAAGGGTTGATAGAGCTGAGATACCTCAAGTTATACAAAAATCGTAGTGTTGTTTCCTTATTGAATCTTTTAAGCAATGTATTATGATATTGGGGAGTTTCTAAATTTAAGCACAAGATTCATACTATGTAGGACATCTGGTGATCGTTGGAAGAGAAAACATGATTTTGGAAGTATCTCTTACCAACGCTGTACGATGAGAACTTCCGTAAGGTAAATGACGTTATGTAACCATTAGGACCAAACTTACAGCTCCTTACGCAGAAAATTACCAAAGCTTGACATGTCATTAGGGAGTGTGCAGATCCTTATTTGTACAAATATTCCGATTTCAATCTTCAGCTCGCTTTTATTTATTTCTGAATAACAGATTTCGGGCCAACGGCCATTACAAATGCGCCTCGCTTCGATCTTATTTCGGAAAAATCTTGATTAGTAAAACACAGGATCGAATAGTTTGCTCATGTGGGACAGGGAGTGAATAATACCCTCCCCCACTCCCGAGCATGTTTACGCTTGTAATCGACATGTGGCACTGTATCTAGATAAAACGCGAATTTGCTTTGGAATATATCACGTGAAATTATGGATGTTGAAAATTGTGTATCTTAGTGGTTCTAAAATGAAATCACCTTAAAACACTGTCGACAGAGAACTGTAAGTTCACTCCATATCAACGACAGTAACTTACAGTTCTGTATCGACAGGTCACTTTGTAACTGTAACATATGATCTGAAGATGGTCAGCTGGCCCGAAACCGGTTATTCATAAATATAAGAAGCCATCTCGAGACTGAAATCGGATATTTCTGCACAAAATAACATTCACCGTACAATTAATTAACGATTTCTAGCAAACACTAGCATGTACACTGAAGGAGCCGTGATAAATGTTCGATTAAGATATTTATACTACACTTGTGTTTAAAACTTCAGGCAGAAAGCAACTTTGGCATTATATGTCAAGGTGAAGAAACGAAGTTCAAAGAAGCTTTGTCCATACGTCGAAAGAATTGCTGTAGTATGCTACAGAAGATAACTGGAAGAAATATGCATTGAGAAGAACGGAAACGACCCTGTCATTCAAATACAATAATTACACTAAAGTCATCGGTATTTATGATGATCTTGCGGACATTACGTGAGGCAGGGCGTGGTTCTTATTAAGGTGTCTAATCACCACGGAGGGAAATACACTTACGCTCAGAAAAAGAACACAACACCTTGAACAACTAGAGATAGGACGTTCATATTTACAGGACGTGTACATTACTATATTCTGCCGAAATAATTAGAATTTCAGTGAACTCGGTTTAGTATGTGTCCTGCTGCCTAGTAGGCACAGGGTCCGCCATGAGCAAAGATAACTTGTTCCGTGTGTGATGGAATCGACGCGTATAAGGCGCGAATGGCGTCCTGTGGTATAGCCATTCATGCTGCATTCACCTGGTTCCAAAGTGGTGGTTAGCATTGGGTCACAGCATTGCACCAGTCTTTCACCATATCCCGCACATTTCTGATTGGTGATAAGCCTGGTGATCTGGCCTGCCAGGGAAAAAGGCTGACATCCAGAACGTACGTGTTCGAGTAGCAACATGTGGTCTTGCGTTGTCCTGTTGAAAAGTGGCGTCTGGGGTGGTGTGCAGAAAGGGCATGGTTACGGGTCGCAGGATGTCATTATGTAGGTCAAACTGGTCGCAGTTTCGTGAACACGCATCCGTTTTTGGCTTTACCCAATAGCATACCGAAATATGTGGCCTTGAGTCGACGCTATACGTCTTGTGCTAATTCAGTCACTGATTTCAATACCCTCTCTGCAGTGAATCAAAATGCGGCCATAATTTTCGAACAAACGGAACCTGAATTCGTCCGAAAACACTACCTGAGGCCATTCCTGTCAAATAGTTCTAATTGCTCTAAGCACTATGCGACTTAACATCTGAGGTCATCAGTCCCCTAAAACTTAGAACTACTTAAACCTAACTAACCTAAGGACATCACACACATCCATGCCCGAGGCAGAATTCGAACCTGCGCCCGCAGCGGTCGCGCGGTTCTAAACTGAAGCGCCTAGAACCCCTGAGCCACCCCGGCCGGTGGCGGACATTCACAGATGACCTTTGGTGCCTGTGTATGTGCTGCAATATGACTTCCCAATGCATGTCACACGTTATCGATGAGATATAGGTCTGGGGACCGGGCAGGCCATACCATTTTCTGTGTTTCCTCTGTTTCCGAGAGCAACTATACCTTCACTGTTTGATACGGTCGTGCACTGTCATACATTAAAATGAACTCGGGAGCGGATCCACCGCTGTGAACGACGCCCGTGTGGTGGGGGTACAATGTCACACTAAATTTGACCGGTAACTATACTGTGTTCAAAGATTAGGAGGTCAGTACTCCCACGCAACACTGTAACATCTAGCCACTAAAACGATCATTTTAGACAATGTTGTACGTGGGTTCCCACATTTAAAATGTGCAGAGGATCAATGTAATTTTTATCTTTGAATGAATGTCTTCGGCCCATTGCGCATGTCTTTCAGGTACCCTTTGTACTACACTGTAGTAGTTCCTTCTACATATGGGTCAAGTTTCATCGAGCTATGTGGCTTTGTTGATTGCCAGCGATACATCATGAGAAAGCTGCTTACGTCTTTAAATTTTGCAGATCACTGTACATTTACAACACGAGCATATTATCAGGCATTTGCAAAATGTACATTCCTTGTCAAAAGAAAGTGAATCAACCAGATAAGTTGTATTCTCTGTCACAGGTCGAGCGACTACAAGAGTTAGTTAGTCTCGCTAATGTTTAGTGCTGTTAACATGCATGCTAGGCTATATAAAGGCCATGAACAGCGCGGATGTTGACTGCCACGTATACGTGTGAGACAACGTTAAAAGCGTTTGACAGCGTTTGAAAGGGGCCCCATTGTGGGTCTCCATTACATCAGCTGGTCGAATCAGGCAATATCAAAGCTTGTGGGGCATTCGTATGTGACGTGGCCCAGTGTTGGGCAGCGTGCGAACGTGAGAGCCAGCGCACTCGTCAATGTTCGGTTAAAACACGCCTAACCATCACAAGAGAGGATCGCCTTATACTGCATCGTAGCCCCTTCAACTCAGCGCCTATCATCCGAAAGGAAGTAATGGTCACCCTGAAACATAATCTGTTATCTCGCAGTTTTGAGACTAACAGGAGCCGCGCTAGTGAATTGTCGTGCAATGCCTAGGCTGCCGTTAAAACAGCAATATAAGCAGCTACATTTGGAATGGTACCAAGACAGGGAAGTATGTACTGCTGATGAATGGCGTCTTGTTTTATTCAGCGATGGACTGCGATTCTGCACTACGCCGGGAGACGATCGTCGGCGAACATGGGGACGACATGAGGAGAGGTTCCATACTTCTAGTTTTTTGGACAGCCACGGTAGCTGGAGTGGGAAACCATCTGGTATTACTTCAGATGACGCCTGGTGGTGGTTGCTACCTTTCATTGGACAGTATCATGGTGCCATGTTTCAACAGGACAATACTCGTCCATACACTGTATGTGCCTATATACACTGTCTCAGTAATGGTGAGGTTCACCCATGGCCAGCAACATCCGCTGATCCGCTATCGACACAATATGTCTGGGACCATAACGTACGTCAGTCGTCAACTCCAGGATATCAACAGCTATGACAAATCTTGACTCAGTGAACGATACCCTTCCCAATTGAATTAGTGCAGGCAGTGCAGACAACAGAAATCTGTCGAACACTCTCACCAGATAAAAGGATGCCCGTACATTTTCAAACTGAATCGAAAGCAAGCACCATGTACAGTAAACTTGTTTTACGTAATCAGAGACCTCTACGATGTTGTGGAGTTCTTCTCTTCCCAAACAAGGTCCTGTATCCGTGATTCTAGTGATATAAGCTCTGCGTAAAAAAATTGTTCAAATGGCTCAAAGCACTATGGGACTTAACATCTCAGGTCGTCAGTCCCCTAGACTTAGAACTACTTAAACCTAAGTAACTTAAGGACATCACACACATCCATGCCCGAGGCAGGATTCGAACCTACAACCGTAACAGCACCGCGGTTCAGGACTGAAGCGCCTAGAATCGCTTGGACACAGCGGCCGGCTTAAGCTCTGCAATTATTTCTGATTAACATCGCAATGAGCCGCCGGAGATAGTGGGTCCCCTACCCAAAATGCTCAGTCTGTATCTCTGAATAACGTTTGATCGTTTTTCTTTCGATTTCTGGTTCGCTCTTTATAGGGTTGATGTGATACGTTAGAGAGGTTTGTCGCTAATACTGTAATCATACACAACGCCACATTTTTTCGTATTGCTTTGTATACAGTGCAAATTAGCGTCCACTACAACAGCAAAATTACCTGTCTCGTTGAGGTTTTACTAATAAATTGCACAGAGTGGAACGAATTGGCGTTTTCTAAGCGAAGCTGTAGAATTTCATTTGCAGTTTAACGCACTTTGTGCACCACAAGATATCCCGGATCCATTTTACCACAGCTCAGCGGATCTAGCACAGCATCATTTCCCCGAAGCCATTAACCAAAGTGTGATGGATGTGGTATCGCTTTATCACCGCCGGCGTCCAGGCGGCAGGAGCTATTGCCGATGCTATCGGTTCGAAGTTATTGCTACACCGCAGGCCATTTGCGGTGTTAGTTGGTCATCAGAGGAAAAATAAAAACCTGCTGCGGTCAAATCTCGCAGCCAGAAACGTGAACTAAATGAGCCACGTCATCAAACAATCTGTTTCGCTGTCTTGCGAATTATTAGCTTCTGCCATATTGTTCACGCACGGCGGATATATCATCAAGCTATCTATGCAAACTATAATTTAATCAATAATTCTTCTAGATCACTTACGTAGATTGTCATGAACAATCTTTTTCAATATTCATCAGTTTTATATGGTTGTGGGTAGTTACTAATGTAAGCGTTAATCATTATGTCTCCGACGCAGAAATATTTATCAAATTAATTGCATTACACATTATCAGGCATGTGTCTAATTAATGTCTCACTCCAGGTACATACAAATATCCTTTCTTGCCATTTGCAGTGTCCACTACATCTGTCGTATCTCCACTACATTACTATGCGTCCTGCATATGAGTA
The DNA here is from genome assembly GCF_023864275.1 of Schistocerca cancellata. NCBI lineage: Eukaryota > Metazoa > Arthropoda > Insecta > Orthoptera > Acrididae > Schistocerca > Schistocerca cancellata. Next base: position 411,845,926 of record NC_064631.1, read on the forward strand.
CCTAATTTGCATCGCTGTGTTATCTACGACCGCAATACTATTAGCATTTCAGATCGACTATAAACCTCGCGGCTATTATGCACATTTTTCATTGAAGCCTTAGAACTCTTTCATTTCGTACGTAATATTTCGGTGGGAAATCATAGGTAAGAGACGTTGCTAATTGAGAACAAATTACAAAGTAAAGATTTTGAACATGACTGCGCATCAGCAACTTCGAATGCAAGAGCTTCAGTGGATTGGAAGTAACAGCCAAACAGTTGCTAGGTAAAGGTCTTTTAGATGTTTACCTTGGCTCCGACGGTTTTAAAACGGTCTTCTTCGGAAGATATTGTACATAGATTCATATTATCTACACTCAATGTGCGAGTCGTCGAGTCTGTCTGGCACATGTAATCCACTTAGTCACCATTTAAAATACATTTTATAAAAGTAGACACCGTCTGCTATAGGGTTTTGTCTTCAAACCGAAGTTTTAAGACAAAGTCCTATAGTAGACGGCTACTGATTTTCTGCAATGGATTTTAAAAGGTGATTAAGTGGATGACGTGTACTAGACAGATTCAACGACTCTCACATTGGCCACAGATAATGTAATTCTAAGTACAATATCTTCTGAAGAAAACCGTTTTAAAACCCTCGAAACCATTTTATATGTTATAAGCGTGCACATCGCCATTCTAGATGTATTTATATTCTGAGGTTCGTTCTTCCCATAGAACTGTCTACGGAGAGACGGAGAGATTCATTGACGGTGATATACGTACAGAGTGCTCGGAAATTCCCGTTAAGAATTTCTAGGACTTGTAGAGGGGAGTGAGTACGTAATATTTCGGATGGGGATCCATGTCCGGTTCCGAGTGGAGTGGCACCGGTTCTTTTCCCTTCTCTCCCCTCTTTCCACATCTGTAGTGGCCGTAACAGCACTTGTATGACAGCGACAGCGTTCGCTCTCACGTCTTCTTCGGTGCGCTAAAGTATCCGTTCAGAATCTTGTCAAATGGTTCAAATGGCTCTGAGCACTATGAGACATAACATCTGAGGTTATTAGTCCCCTAGACATAGAACTACTTAAACCTAACTAACCTAAGGATATCACACACATCCATGCCCGAGACGGGATTCGAACCTGCGACCGTAGCTCCACCGTGGTTCCGGAGTGAAGCGCCTAGAACCCCTCGGCCACAGCGGCCGGCGGAAATCTAATCGAATGGGACACTATTAATCTGTCTTGCGAGCGTTCAGCATGAGCAAAAAAGTTTCGGATTTAGGTGTGCCATTTTTTAATGATCAGTGGCAGAATTCGTATCTGTTTGTAGAGTCTGGCGGCAAAGCATGTACTTAACGTTGCACTCTACAGTAAATATCAAACCATCGACAGTGCACCGTCACCACGAAAATTAACATTCCTCAACACACTATGAGTAAACCAAAATTAGAATTGTTACAGTCTGAAGAGGTAAGCCTTGTTTATACATTTCATTCAAAAAGAAAAGCAAAAATATACCTTTCTGTAATTATACTCATATCTTTAGGAACTTGCACTATATCTCTTCAGATATTGTTGGTAAACTAAATTATGAGATTGCACTATGTGGTAAGATTTTAAAGTTAATTATTGCTGTAGTTGTCCCACAGACAACTAAGCTTAACTGCACATCGGAAAGCGCAGTTCAAGCAAACTACATTGTTGAAAATTGCAAAAATTGCAAGACCTTTCACGGGCGGCCAATTTGTAAAAGAGCGTTTTGTATTGTGTTCGGAGGTAATACGCCCGTCTGTAGTGGCCCAGTTTGAGATTTTAAGCTTGTCTGAAAGTACAATCTGTCGAAGAGTGCAAGAAATTGGCGGGGAATTAAAGAATCAGTTGCGCAATAAATGTTGTAACTTCATAGAGTACTCGATGGCCCGCAAAGAGAGCACTGACAATCGCAGCATAGCTCAACTTGAAATTTTCGTAAGGGGTGTCGAAAAAGATTTCACTGTTACGGGCGAACTGTTGGACGCTATTTCTTTGAAAAGTACCACAAATTTACAAGATATTTTACTGGCTGTAGAGGACGTTTTGAACGATATGCAGTTGTTACTCGAGCGCCTGTACGGCATTGCAGCTTTTGATGGGGCCATTGCAATGTCTTCGGGAATGGCAGGTTTGTAGGGCGTATGAAGAAAAAGTACACGAAGCTGGGCTTCCCCCCTGTTTTGACGATACACTGCCTTTTGCATCAATAACAGCCAAGTACAAAAGTTTGTCACAAGTTTAGGTAAATCATGAATGAAGTTGCAAAAATGGTGAATTTTTTTAGAAGAGAAGGCTTGAATCATAAGGAATTTAAAGGATTTTTCGAGGATCTTGAATCAATTTACAAAAAAATTTCTTTTTATTGCACGGCACGATGGTTAAGTTGCTCAAAAGTACTCTCAGTCTTTTTCGATTTGAGATAAGAATAGCGGTTCTCCACAGTCAGACTAGGATGACGAGCAGTGGATAGCCGACCGCGCTTTCATGAAAGACATCACAGGGTATTTACATGATTTAAATACCTCGTTGCAAGGCAAAAATAAATTAATCAGTACTATGTGCGACCATACTGAAAGTTTCAAACTGCAGATTTTGCTTTTCAAAAGTCATCTTCCAGCAGGAAATTTGGACAATTTTTCCCCTCTGAAATCCTTGAATATAGAGATCTATGAACCCATCAGTGAGTACACAAAAACATTATAATCACTGCATAAATATATTGAAGATAAGTTTGAAAACAAGTAAAACCTGCAGTCAAAGTTTATATAACGCCTTTTTCATTGCGCCCAGAGGATGCCCTATCAAGACTCCAAGTTGAGCTAATAAAACCACAATGTGATTCAATTTTGACAGTTCACTATTACCTTCACAGTGGTAAAAAAAATGGCTCTGAGCACTATGGGACTTATCTGCTGAGGTCATCAGTCCCCTACAACTTAGAACTACTTAAACCTAACTAACCTAAGGACATCACCCACATCCATGCCCGAGGCAGGATTCGAACCTGCTACCGTAGCGGCCACGCGGTTCCGGACTGTAGCGCCTAGAGCCGCTCGGCAACTCCGGCCGGCATCACAATGGTAATTTGATATCATTTTATAAAGGTGTTGATCTACAAGAATTCCCAAGGCGAACGGTCTAAGGGCGCTGCAGTCATGGACTGTGCGGCTGGTCCCGGCGGTGGTTCGATTCCTCCATCGGGCATGCGTGTGTGTGTTTGTCCTTAGGATAATTTAGATTAAGTAGTGTGTAAGCTTAGGGACTGATGACTTTAGCAGTTAAGTAACGTAAGATTTCACACACATATGAATATTTTTGAATTCCCTAGCAGTCATGCCCTTTCCCTGAAATGTGTTTCTATGTTCAGAACAATGTTCGTTTTTGAACATATGTTTTCAATTATGAGTATTAGCCAAACAAAAACAAAGTGGAAAATGACTGATGCTTCGTTGGAAGCTATACTTCGAGTTGCAACTGTCAAAACGATTGTTCCAAATATCGGAAAATTAGTGGGTTTATAACGCTGCCTAATAGAAACAAAGAATTTTCTAAATTAATGCAAAATAAGAAGAGCAATAACACTATTCTTTCTCTCTGTGCACAGAACTGGCGTTATTATTATGGTTGTTCGTTTTAATACCGCTACGCCGACCGATCACCGAACAACACGACTCTCGCTTCGCAAAGCGCTGACACAACGCCTTCCTCTCGTACCACTGCCACAGCAGTGGTGTGTCTGCCCCCCTCACCTTCCCCCGCCCTACCGGCGCTACACCAGAGCACCGGTGCTTTTGCTGGTGCAGGCCGGTGATAGCGAAGTAGGCCTACCTGAGTTAGCGTCGCCTGCTACAGAGCGTCAAAGTTATAAAGCTCTGGCTCCCGTAAATGTACGAATATACAGCTTGATTCCATGATTATGTTACAAAGGATAAGTGTATAAATTTGACGTATAGGTCCCTGTACCGGAAGCGAACAAGTCGAAAGTTATGAGAAAAACAGTTCTGACACCTATGGCAGTGGAATACATGTATCGGTGCTAATGGCTCTGAGCACTATGGGACTTAACTTCTAAGGTTATCAGTCCCCTAGAACTTAGAACTACTTAAACCTAACTAACCTAAGGACACCACACACATCCATGCCCGAGGCAGGATTCGAACCTGCGACCGTAGCGGTCGCGCCGTTCCAGACTGTAGCGCCTAGAACCGCTCGGCCACTCTGGCCGGCATGTATCGGTGCTGTTGTTGCTAAGAAGGTGGAGTATGCAACCTCCAGAGGTGGTGGTATGGAGAAAAACAAGGAAAACATCTCTAGTAAACATGGACACTAAATTGTATACATGAGCCGTTATGAGCACTGGTTCGCCTTCGCTAGTGTATTGAACAACTGCTCATAACTCCTCCTGTATGCAATTTAGAGTGCATGTTTACCAGACGTTTTTCTGGTTTTGGTCCATACTACCACCGCTGAAACTTGCTTACCATTTAGTCTTAGCATCAACACTACCGGTATATGAATTCCACCGTCAGATGTATCAGAACACTTTTCCCTAATAACTTTCGACTCGTTTGTTTACGGTACAGGGACTCTGACCTCAAACTGACAAATTTATCTTTTTCCATCATCCTTGATAGTTTGGAACGTCACCACGGCATCACCCTATATATACATTTACAGGTACCGTCACATACTACTTTCACGCTCTGTAACGTTGGCGGATCGGTTTGCCGGACATGGGTTCCAATTCAAAATATTACGTACTCACGCCACTCTACAAGTCCTAGAAGATTGTAACGGGAATTTTCGAACACGCTGTGTATGTACAGAGACAGTCGCCTGTGGCAAGCCGGTCGCTGTGGCCGAGCGCTTTCTAAGTGCTACAGTCTGGAAACTTGCGACCGCTGCAGTCGCAGGTTCGAATCCTGCCTCGTGCATGATGTATGTGATGTCCTTAGGTTAGTTATGTTTCAGTAGATCTAAGTTCTAGGGGACTGATGACCTCAGATGTTAAGTCCCATAGTGCTCAGAGCCATTTGAATCATTTTTTTTGTTTACTGTTGCAAAGTAGAGGGCAGGAATGTGCCTACACGTGCCGCAAAAATCGCATTTAGAATCATCTGCTGGAAAGGAATCGAATGCGAACTAAATAAACGTTTTGATAATGAAGGGCTCTGGAAGTCATAGCCATTTTTCATAATCACTGCAGTTCTTCCCATATCTAAGAGAAACGAAAAAGGTGGTCCAATAGTTTGCGGTGAATACAGGTGAGTATCGAAATATTAGGAGCTACAGCAAAAACAAATTCTCGCCTATACCCGCCGTAACTACATTTTATTGGCAACAGTGTCCATCCTATGGATTCACTGTTGAACCGCTGCTTTTCACAGTTACGCATTGTAGTATGCTCTAGATTTAAGTATATTCAATAATTTTCGCAATATTAAAAAAAAAAGCTGTTCGTGCCTTCTCCGTAAAGAACACGGAAATAAGTATTTTTCCCTTCCGTAGGCTAGTTATTTGCACAGTGTAAACGAGTCACGGATTTGTCTTGCGTTGTGTGGTCAAAAGGGAACGGCCGATCCCGGAAATGAGAAATGTTTTGAGATCTTTGCTTGAGCTTACAGAATGGCGTAAACCGACAATCTTCTGTCAACAACAGCGGCGAACTGTCAACGTCTGCAGCTGTTTCCTGGAGTACTGTAAACTAACACCTGCTAGCATGCAGCACGAAGTGAAGCTGTCGTTAAGTAACTAAATCTGCGTTTAAAAAAATATCTTGTCGATTACCACGATAGCTATAACGTGTACAGGTTTCTCAGCACACAAAGAAGAAATGTGTGTACGTCGCAGCAGTTTCTCAACCCATTCACATGGGATTTGTGCTTGGTACATGCTATTGTGTCTCAGAATATCTTAGGATGTATTGTTGCACGAGTAAATACCTTTCTTAAAAATGTAATGTTAATTTCAATAGTGGTCAAAGGAATGAAATGAGTAAACATTAAAAAAATTATAAATGCCAGACTACTAACATGAACCTTGTATGAAGATAATGCAGTACAAGTATGGAGCATCCTGTCTTGTGTACAATATAAACAAGGAGGCATTTAGATGATCAGATGTTAACGACAATAACTTGTCTACTTTACTTAACCAGAAATTTTTTCTGCTTCCGAGGATTGCATCAGGTCCTCCGAACATCTCGTCGTCCTATTTAACAGCTAACAAATTCTGTTGCAAGCGATTCTGAAATTCTGCAAGTGTTAAGAACTGGGACAATGTCGCCTTCAAAATGTGGGATCTATGTATGTCAACAAAAAATGGCTCTGAGCACTATGGGACTCAACTGCTGAGGTCATTAGAACTAGTTAAACCTAACCAACCTAAGGACATCACAAACATCCATGCCCGAGGCAGGATTCGAACCTGCGACCGTAGCGGTCTTGCGGTTCCAGAATGCAGCGCCTTTAACCGCACGGCCACTTCGGCCGGCTTCTATGTCAACACATTGTGGTCTGAAGAAACTCTTGAGGCATAGATTGCTGATAGCTGTGTTCGTACTGAAATGGAGGTATTGTAATATTAATATTAATTTTTACTCTCCTTTCGACATTTGTAATTGTAAACTGCACTGAAATATTGAGGTTTGTAGATGGAAGATTATTTGAAATTTTTTCATTTGTCATACACGCTGTTCTAAATCACTTACCTTTTTCCACGATCTGTTCTTGAATTACGTTTTCTAAACAGGCAGCGTTTCTATTACGCCTTCTAAAACCAAACATTGTCACCGCGAGGTGGAGCTAATCCTCCAGATAAGTCGTGATTAAAAATAAATTTTGCCAAATGTAACAATTGGGCACTTAGCTGTATTCATTGGCAATGTGTATTTCATTTGTTTCAACCGGCTGTCTTAATTTTTTTTTATATGTACAAAATGTTATGGATTGGAAGTTACACAATTACACCTTTCGACGTGCATATGATTGTCCAACCACATAGTTATTTGTAATGCAGTGATTAATTCCAATAGCCTACACAGAAGATAATTCGTGAAGCCTACTTTACATAGAGCTAAGAGGGACTTAATGAAGTAACTTAAAAATTTTTATAGCAGGCCGAGTAATTTGTGTTGAATGCTGGACTACACGTAAAAGTTACGCACACACAGGACACTATTTTTCCACATAGCTACAGCGCAAGGTAGCCGCATGGTCTAGGCGCATTGACACGGTTCAATCGGCTCCTCCCGTCGGAGATTCGAGTCCTCCCTCGGGATTGGATTAGTATGTTGTCCTTTCCTTAGCGTAAGTTACTTTAAGTTAGTTTAAATAGTGTGTAAACCTAGGGACCGATGACGTCAGCAGTGTGGTCCCATAGGAACTTACCACAAATTTCCAAAATTTCCACATAGTCATCTAGTTTCTGTAAAAAACGGTCCGAACCTTCCACCAATTGTTCAGTTCCTCCACTACTTGGTCTCGTAGCCACGAGAGCTGCTGTGTGAACGTCTGCCACTGCTCCCCGATTGCCTCTACATTGTCGGTGGCTCGCTCGGAATCGCGACATAGAGCCAGAAATTCAAAGTGAATCTGTGTGCAATTTAGACGTTAAGCTTACAAGAATCATATTGTCGCGATTACTTCACGTTTCGAGTACTTTTCCAGTTTCAACGCCATTTGGTTTGTATACCGATGCACTTCTTAACCTACCGCAGCACAACTGCCTTTGCGGGTAACCGTGAACATGTACTGCTTTCTGACAATGTTACACTCTTGTTCTGCGATTGGTCTTAGCGTCGGATGTCATGTATAACTTCTGTAGGTCTGTAGGCTTTTCGTAGCTGCGGTCACTGGAGCTAAATTTTCTAGGATGTTTGTCCATGTCATGTTCCTTTTGTCCAGTCAACGTTTCGAGCACTCTCGTGGGATATTGTTCAAGATCTTGTGGTGTTCAACTAGCTGTGAACACCACAAGAGTCTGACGAAGACCGCAGCAGAGGCGTGGAAAAATGTCATACGGTCTTACTTTCAGTCATCGTATGAAAGTCGAAATCGCAATTATTAGGATAAGTGATGGCGGAAAAGAAATCAGCTACAATCGCGTAGAACTGGAGAGGAATCAGGACCAGATGAAACACCCGTAAGATCGTTGAAATATTATGAGAAAGATCTTGGCCCCCATCTAGCAGCAGTTCATCGTAGATCGCTGGAGCAACAAAGTGCACCTAGCGAGCGAAAAAAGCGGTGGCCATTCCGGATTTCAAAAAGGGTCGTAAGACAGGTGCTCATAATTACCTGGTGTTGGTCTTTATTTTGACGCCAATCTGTTGTAGAATTAAGGATCTTGTTTTAATTATGGTCAATAATCATGACGTTTCTGGAGGAAGGAACTCTTCAACAAGCGTTTCGCATACAGAGATCTTGCGAAACTCAGTTCGCTCTGTTCCTTCATAAGATTTATAGCAGTTTAGACAACGGTCGTTCACGTGGATGCCGTGTTCCTTGACGTCAGCAAGACATGTGACACAGTCACGCACTGATATTTAGTGATACAAAAATAGGAGCTTACCGAAAATCGGACCATATTTGCGACGGGATTCAAGGTTTCCTTAGAGGTAGAACTCAACACTCCGCTCTTAACGGAACAAAATCGACTGATGTAAAGGTAATTTCCGCTGTTCAAATGGTTCAAATGACTCTGAGCACTATAGGACTTGAAATCTGAGGTCATCAGTCCCATAGACTTAGAACTACTTAAACCTAACTAACCTAAGGACATCACACACATCCACGTCCGAGGCAGGATTCGTAACTGCGACCGTTGCAGCAGCGCGATTCCAAATTGAAGCGCCTAGAACCGCTCGGCCACAGCGGCCGGAAATTTTCGCAGCACCCCGAGGAAATGTGGTGGGACAGTTACTATTTACATTGTATATTAATGTTATACTAGAAAGCGTTGCAAGCTCTTGAACATTGTTCGAAGATCATGCGGCCGCTTATAACAAAGTAGCAATGCTGACCTACAAAGGATTGATGAATGGTGCAAGCTCTGTTGGTTGACCCGGAACGTAAACAAGTTGAAAATATTGTGCGTCCATAGGAAAAGAAAATCACTATTGTACATCTACGCTACTGATGAACAGTTGCTCGGAACTGTGTCTACGGTAACTACCCAGAGCGACTTTAAGTGGACTGGAAACAGAAGACAAATAGTAGGAAGAGGAGATGACGGACAGAAATTTGTAGGAAGAACCTTAACGAAATGTAACTCATCCACTGACGAATTTGCTTACAAGGAGCATGTTCTACAGAATCTTGAGTATTGCTCTCGGAACCTTGCCCAGGCAGTACTGATACAAGAGACACCTCCTACAAAAAGCGTCGAGTTTTTTTCTTGTCACGGCTTAGTTTCCTCTGTTCGGCACAAGTTCATTATGGAGATGCTCAAAAAGTCCAGTGACCGACGGTACATGAGAGGTTTAGTATCGAAATTGCGAGAGAGTACTTTGCGGGAAAAGTCGGACAACAAATTATTTTCTCCAACGCAGGTCTCGCGAAATGACCACAGTGATAGAATTAAATAAATTAGAGCTACCGACAAACATTCCCACCAAGCGCCACTCAAAGTGGAACGGGTAAGTGATATCAGTTAGTGCTACCAGATATAACCCCCGCCACACATCGTCATGACGCTTGTGGAGTGTTAATGTAGAAGCAGAACACAATGCGGCCTAACGCCCTGAAGATTTTACCATTCATGCGTAACTTACTTTTTGAAATCCCTCGCCGGTACAAAAGACACATTCTCTGTTTGTACGCTATTGGAACTGCTGGCTGTAGTCCATAATCCATGGACTGCACAGCCATATGAATGTCCAAGGAATTAATTATGTAGTAAGAAAGTCGATAACATAGGTGCACAAAAACAGCTCAATATGCAACATAATGAACGATGTTAATAAACGCAGTTGAAAGTACTCGAGTCACGAGGCTAGATCGTCTCAGTAAACACGAACCCTAAAGATTCACAATGTCTCACGTGAGGAGCCACCTCAGAGTTATTGTTTCCTAAATTACTTTTACTTCAATTGAACGACGAATGCAGTCCTCAATAAACTACCGACTATTAGACTTATACCACCAAGAGAAATAATAAATAAGGAATTGGTACTTACTGTGCGTATACATTACAATACGCGGGGCGATCAATAAGTAAATCAACACATTTTTTTCTGACAGCAGGTTCGTTTTACTCGGGATTCAAATACACCACACTATTACTCTCTTTTTTGGCTACAAATCATAATATCTCAACATAACCCCGGGTCAATACGACAGCCATACGGCACATTACACATTACTGGGAGGGCCTGTTTGCCTTCATGGTACCGCCCTGAAGATCGACATCGGAGCGAACGTCTTGCTGCATCGCTAATCTTCCCGTCACCCATGTACTGCTTCCTGCGAAGTGCATCCTCCATTGGCCCAGACTGATGGAAATCGGAAGGTGTGAAATCCAGGCCGTAGGATGGATGAGGAAGAACAGTTCAACGAAGTTTTGTGAGCTTCTCTGGGGTGCACAGGCTTGTGTGAGGTTTTGTGTTGTCATTCAGAAGGTGATGTTCGTTTGCATTTTTGTTGCAGCACGCTGCGCTTCTGAGTTGATCGTTGAAACAGGAGGGCGGACATCAGAGTAACTTCTTCAGATTTCCAAAAGACATTTGTCAAGACTTCATCAACTGAGGCTCTGCTTTGATCTTCTTCGGAGGAGAGATGGTGTGGTGGTGATGTGGTGTTACCCCATGGTTTGTCGTTTGTTTCCAATCCGAAGTGGTGAACCCATGTTTCATCGCTGTTGACGATGTTCGGCAGAAAACTGTCACGATCAGCTTCGTAATGAGTAAGAAATTTCGCAGAGATGTTTCTTCATTCACATTTATGTTCTTTCGTTAGGCGTCGAGGAACCCAGCGTTGACCAACCTTTTAGTACCCCAACTGGAGAACGAGTGATTCAGCACTGTCAACAGAGGCGTCCAGTTGAGCAGCGAGGTGCTTAATTGTCATCCGTCGGTTGCCTCAAATGAGAGTGTCTGTACGTCGCAACATTGCGAGGGCCAGAGCTGTTCGGGGTGGGCCACAGAGGTTTGCGTGAACTTGTTAGGATGACGACAGATGTGCTTTTGTTCACTGCTAGGTCTCCGTAGTCATTCTGCAAGCGCCTTTGAATATCTGCGACTTTTTTTAAAAAAAAAAGAAGTTCGACCACAGCTGACTGCTTGGAATGCACCTCTGTTGCAGACGTAATTTTGAAGACTACGTACATCACTACTACCGATCGGAAGACCATGAGACTATAAGCGCTGAAGCAGGAACATTCCACAATGTCCCACAAGTCACGCACTTTTTCAATCGAAATTGACTTAGCAAAATAATGTGTTGCACTTCTTTTGAACACCCTTGTAGAAATAGTCGTCATTAAATTATGCGATCATTCGACCGGAATACACAGCGTGAAATTTAGCAAATGTAGTTGACATAAAATTTCGGAGAAAAGATATACTTAGTTCATTTTGTAAATGATAAACACATAATTTTACTAATGTGAAAATATCAACAGATGAAATTAAATTAAGTTCTCGTGAAAGTTGTTAAGTGCTTTTACGCAAATGAATTTCGTTCGAAACTTCAAATGCCACAGTTCTTCTCAAAGTTATTACGTCATCGCTAATTAAAAAATATTAACACGGAAACTGAACAGAGTTCACAGTACCAAGTTCTGGTGTATATATTTTTCAAAACAAATTGGATTTATGATATTTTGAAGTTATAGTCTAAATTAGGTTTGGGTGCATTTGGTTCATTTGTTGACCACCTTTGGACCAATACTGTTATTTTAGGGTAAATGTTTCCATAGCTACAATTGTTGTTCGTTGTATCAAAAAAATAACGAAAATTTCACTTGAGAGTCTAACACACACCTCTGATGTGCACAGATTGAAGCAGTTGATATGCTAATAACCGTTTTCATTTTTCAAGTTTTCTCATGGGAATCGAAGTCAACAAGACATTTCAGTTTCAGATTAACGGTGATATTTTCAAATACAACATTGAGAGAAAAAGATATACATTATCCGATAAAGAGTCTTACTTGCATTCAGAAACAATGAAATACAATTAGGAAATTCTCTAATAACTGACTCAGGCAAATTAAATGTATGAGCGCAAACAAAACTCTTTTGAAATGTGAATTAAAGACATACTGCTACAAAGCTTCATATACGAGGTTACCAACCGGACATAGATACCTTGTTATTCCGTAAACAATTCGAAACAAGGTGTACTGAAAATCTTAGCAGTCAAAGAAGTGAATGTTTTTACATGGTTAACTTTCATAGTTTCAATCTGCTGCTGTAACTATATTGGCGTATTTATAAAGAAAATTCCTTAAACGAGTCTGCCAACATTATGCATCTTTGCTAATAATACCATCATGAACATAATATGTGTTTCTCATTCAGTAACTTAAAGAAATTTGTCAGCTACCTCCGTCACCAAATAGTGTAATTAAGGATAAAGTAAAATAAGAATGAGGATGTTAGAACACATTAACAGTGAACAAAAGTTAGAAAGTCACCAAACAGACCTTTTTGAGCCATGCAACCATCGATAAATATAAAGCGACGTTCATATTAAATGTTACAATGTTTTAAAATAAAAAACATATTGTATAGCTTACATTCATTCAGATGCTTCATCTAGACATCGACAGACATCCAAATAATACAAATAGTTTGGTCAAACAAGCTGAGTATTATATAGTCTTGAGCTCTCGCCTTCAGGAAACTATTGCATCCGTTGAATCAAGCAGGCACTTCTTTAAAGCTTTACGCCACATATTGTCTCTTATGAAGCTGGTCTGTCCGCTATTCAACTGAGACATTCATGTAGTAAAGAAATTTAACTATTAGTTCGAAGATTAAGTCATCCACCAAAGCTTATACCTCGTGGAAAACATTCATTGCAATAAGTCCTAAGCCGAAGCGGGTAATCGACTACCAACACGGCTTTTAAGTCTGCAAAAGAACAATAACACATAATGAAAAAAATTTTCAAATTGGGTGAACTAGAGAGTTTTATTCCCAATTAATTATTTCGCGTAATGAAAGAATCCGTTTCAAAATCATTCAGTAGTTATTGGAAAGAAAGCCATACTAGTAAAAATTTATTTTCACATAAAAAGAAGATATGAACAAAATAGTTTGGGAATGTGACAAGAGTGAAGCACAGCACAATTTCGATGATATTATGAAATGTTTACAAATCAATGAAAGCCAAACTGCTCTACACTTAGAAATCATATTACACACATTTACTGCCCGTTCCACTGTTATTTCAGTATGAAAATTGATATGTGTTGTTTCTTTTGCCCTTTTCTTGAGCCATCAAATAATTTTAATAGACGTGATTCCTGGAAGTTGAAATAAAACACAGCTACCTCAGTGTCTTGCTTTTAAAACTCTTCTTAAGATGCAATTAACTTTATAAATTACCAGAGATGTACATGTTTCGTGGTTCCACCATCGTACAGCATTTACTGTGTTGTACGCTCGTGTGTGTGTGTGTGTGTGTGTGTGTGTGTGTGTGTGTGTGTGTTTTAGGTGTATTATTTTACTATTGTGCAAATGAGAAGACCTACATAACAATGTCCATAATTAGTGAGACCTACGGAAAGGTAGCTAAGTAACATTCTTTTTGGTTCTTTAGCCATTGAGTAGTGTAGTTATTGCTCAGTTTCGAATGATTCTTTGAGAAATGAGAAACTTTTTCACTGCAAAAATTCCACTGTGACGTCTGTAGTTCCTTCGGAGTAATAAATCTTGGTTGTCCTGTCGCATTCCGGTTTCTTTCCATTGCAGTGGTAGGTATTTCTCCGAAATGCAATTTATTCTGAGCCTGCTCCTCGGATGTTGTGGCATACATACCTTTTTGATTACATTTTGAAAGCTCATTTTTCTCTCAAGACATACTCACACAGACTTCAGATATCGTCTGTTGACTTTTTCTTATCTGCAGGAAGATCCAACGCTCGACACATATGGACAAAACACCTGGAAGTCGCGTTCTTTTAATATTGTATTTCGTTTCACTAGCAAAAGGAAAACAATAACTAACTGCCTTTTTTCCGCATATAAATGTAATGTCACGCTACAGTCTGGACCCGCGCGACCGCTACGGTCGCAGGTTCGAATCCTGCCTCGAGCATCGATGTGTGTGATGTCCTTAGGTTAGTTAGGTTTAAGTAGTTCTAAGTTCTAGAGGACTGATGACCTCAGCAGTTAAGTCCCATAGTTCTCAGAGCCATTTGAACCACTTTTTGTAATGTCACGACTTCGTATGTTTATACAGATATTAAAAATTATTCCAGTTGATAATTTTAGAAAAGCGTAAGTGAAAAAGTGTTTCATGAAATTTATTGTTAATGTCTGGATCATCTTAAAAATTTAGAAAATAGTATTTTAAGAAATACAATCAAATTATTGTGTAAACATCATATGTACCCTCTTCTCTTTTTATACAATAAAATTCTGCAGCATCCGTTTTACAAATGACAATGCTTATTGTTCACTTTCCAAACTCTCTCGTATCTTTGTGTCTTCTCCATCACTTAAGTACTACTACTTATTGTTTGCAGTTTGTAATGTCTCATTTTAATATAGAATGACAATTTTTTCTATGCATTGTCTAATGCAGTTTTGTGACCTATATTTTCTAATTACCGTATGTTTTAACAGTGAATTATCTATACGATAAACCTGATATGTGTTTTCCTCGAAGTACGTGTACTTTTTCAGTGGTAGAAAATCAGAACTGATAATCGTCATCTCTAGGTATTGTTGTGTGTGCCATTCTGGGTCCTGTCTCAGATCTTACATTTAAGTACGTATTGTTCCTTAAGTGGTCTAAAATTAAAGAGCGAAACCATTTGATACATTCAAACACTATTCAATGCCGTTTGTATAACACAATTATTGTGGAACGAAGCTTATTAGAAATAAGTGAAGCACTAACAAAGTCTAATTCCTGTGCTGTTTCATGTCTATGGACTTGTTTACATTTTGAGTCAAGTTCTACTGAAAATGCTTTTGCTTACATCCAAGAGCCTGGAGAGTGTGAGAATGCCGAACTGTTTCAGAAATTAAGCCTTTTAGACTTAAATTTTTCCTAGAAGAAAGAAAATTGTTCTTAGTATGGCAATGCAGCTAGGTGATTTTTTAATGATTTTAAATGCAAGATTTATACAGAACATGTACCCGTTTTCAAAGCATACTTTGTACACTTGGCTTCATTTTATGGAAAAAAATAATTAATTACGAAAACTTCTTTATTTTAATAAATAGTAAAGCTATCGTTCAATAATTATCATGCAAATTACAATAACAGTATTCAATTATACAGCAGAATATAGCGAACTAACAGTATCCCTGTATTCTGGTGGTGACGATGTACTGCGCACTGCTGCATTGACTTGCCGATATTTTCATGGCGATGTCCAACAGTTGGCAACATTTGCGCATGATGAAACGATTGAACATTCACAAATGTGTACCTCAGGTTTCCATAGTGAGAAAATACTTCTGTTGCAGTGAAGACATAGTGAAACTTAATGTACCCAATTGTAGCCAGAGGGTCTTGAAAGGTTTAATGTTCCGTGTATCTAACTATCGCATTTTTCATAAGTACAGAAAGGTTGTATTTTCCAAAAGTCTCATTCGCTTGCTGCAATGGCAGCGAGAGCCCGACGTTCAGCGTTATAAGGGCAGTGTGCTAAATAACAAGATACTGAGAAAAAGAACACGAACGAACAGCGGCGCTGAGGATAATGATGCAACACGACTCGGCCCGGCAGATGTGGGCCAACATCGTAAAATTTTAACAGGCAACCTGATCGACGAGATGTTGCGAAATGAACCGTTAAACTACTGGCAGACATTCTTGTCTATGGACATATCATGCGTTATACCGTACATACAAGAACCTGAACAGTTCGCAATTGCAGTTAGAGACCATAGGACTAATTTATGGAAATATGTTAACGCGTATCGAAATTACTTTGTTGTTTTCTCAACGCCAACACTATCCGGTACTGAAAATATATCTTTTTTCCTTTCTTAAAGTATCACTCCTTTAGTAAGAGATCCACCGTTACAAATT
Source organism: Schistocerca cancellata (assembly GCF_023864275.1). NCBI lineage: Eukaryota > Metazoa > Arthropoda > Insecta > Orthoptera > Acrididae > Schistocerca > Schistocerca cancellata. The sequence goes on from NC_064631.1 coordinate 411,862,162, forward strand.
TACATATTGTAGGAATTTTTTAAGGATATACTTTCTCACGATGACTTAACTTTACTAAAATACTGTCACAAAAACACACGGTTGCAATATTGCTAACTCGAAAATTCGTCAGCCGAATAGAGTGTTGAAAAGGAAAATGTAAATATACAATTAGTGAAGAAAAAGGTTGCTTTTGACGGATTGGTTCAACACGATTTTAATTGTATGCAAGTCATTGGTTGCAGATTAGGCATAGCTAAAGGATCACTTTGTTTTTATTTTTTACGTGGATTACACCTAAATGCACGTCTTCCTCAACCCATAGTTCATTTGCAGCATCCTGTTCTTCTTCCCAACCAGCACCATTCATAAAACTTCAATTTTTCCTCTATACAGTATCGGTTAATTTTCGGAATTTTCAATGTTATTCTGTAACTTGTTTGTAGTACGTAAGCTTGTCGGACTGGAGTCAGTCTTTGATGTGATTTTTATGAAAATCAGGTTAATGCCCAAGTAGCTGTGAGGCCTCCTTAATATGGTCGTGGTATAATATTCGAAAATCGGGCCTTAGCAAGGTAAATAAAATTAACTGACAACAGTTGTCTGTGTATGCCAACGAGTTCATTGCTACTTTTGGATCCAAACCACAAATAGCTTTTACTTCCCTCTTCTATGTAACATATACGAAAGACACGGCTCGAAATTCTACGATAGGGTACACTCCGCTCTTTAGAATGGATGATCATTCTGTTTCATATGATTGTTCTGTTTATGACTACTTTTATTAACGTGGAATTCTATGCAGCGTCTTTTTAAAAATCTTTTTCAATTGTTGGTACGATATAACAACGAAAAACGAAACTGAGCGAATCTTAACCAAATAGCTTTTCCAAACACACGCACCGTGTTACAAGGACATTCTTCGTTTCTTCTGTGCTTTCTTTTCCCTTTTCCAGAATCCGAAAAGATGTGAAATAACTCTTACACATAGGATACATTGTACAGCTATTCTACAAAGCCACATTATTGGCATTTCGCCGACGTATTTTGGCTGTAAAGTTAGATAAGTCGACAGATGTACAAGGATTTGCCTTGGGTAAACTACTCTTGCTGTTTACGTGAAAAAACCACAAGAAGCACTTTTCTAGTAGAAAAAATTTAGAAGGCTTATACACAGTTCACGATGAAAGGTAGTTGAATCAGTAACTACGGCCTGAGAAACCCATATTTAAATTATTCAGTTTTTTGCTACGATGAGAGTTAGTTCAATCAGTAACTATGGCCTGAGGGACCCATATTTAAATTATTCAGTTTTTTCCCACGAAAGGTAACAATGAACTATCTATACCGTTACTTTCCAGTTTTTGTTACATCAAAATATCTTTTTGAGTAGGCCGAAGGAAATATGGTGGATAATAATTAGATGTTTTGAAAGTATGTTTGTTCAGTAACTCTGCATACTAGAAAAATAACAGTAAAGGAACAGCACGTTATGTAGAAATTCATTTCAGTGAATGAATAATACAGTGCAGAAACATTGATGTGCCCTTTCCATTGTCCTCGCAGGTACGATTTTAAACCTGTTCGATATAGCCCAGAATGGCTAACGTCATCAATGGGCGTGTAGTAATAGTCCGCGTTCCATAGCACTCCCTTCCACTCTGTTTCTCTTCCCTCCGGCCTCATTGCTCACCTAGTCCAACTGTGTCTGTGTGTGTGTGTGTGTGTGTGTGTGTGTGTGTTTGCAGCCGTATCTACAGTCGACGAGGGTCCTTCCTGCACGTGGCAAAACAATCGCCACTGCCACCGGAGCCTCACATAAACACATGGTAGCTGCCCAGGCCAACACGGAAGTGTCTGGAGTGTGTATTCTTCGCGCACTGCACTCGTACGTCGACCTGGACTCACATGTTCCGCTTGGAAATTGTGGAGCTGAAGCCCCGACGCGGTGGGCTGTTCCAATAGCAAGGATTATCCGCATTAACTTGAACTACGTATGGCGACTGCAGTGCGCGTTGGTAGTGACCTGTCTAAACCACGCGAGCCCACCGTTTCCTGCGTGCTAGGGATGGCGGTTATCGCTGAAACAACCGGTTTTCTGCTACAGCGGTTCCTTTCGTCTCCATTTAACGTGAGTGTTAAAACCGACCAAAATAATCACTTCTGGAAATAACAGATTTTCGATTTTTTATTTGCTATTATTCCCAGTTACAAATGTAGGCTTTAAACGAAGATTGAGAATTTTCAGAGCAAGTGGAAGAGTAGGAGATGTCGATCGATATGGGGTTGAACTTTTGGTAGGAATCGGTCTGATTGTCTCCAGCCAAGAAGAACAAGGACTCGATCGAAAGACATTAAGACTCGTCAAGGAAACACTCACGGGCAAGAAGTCAAAAGTGAAATTCAGGGGCCACTTGTCAGAGCCCTTTGAGATAAAGACCGGTGTGCGACAAGGTGATGGATTGTCACCACTGCTCCTCAACCTTGTTCTGGATAAAATCATCCGAGAGTGGGAGAAAGAACTGAAAACCCAGGGCCACTGGAAACCCATTTAACTCGGACGAAAGTATGATATCAAGGTCAGTTGTTTACCTTTCGCAGACGACCTAGCGATACCAGCGGACTGCGAAAATACAGCTATCAAACAGATTCAAGTGCTCAAGAAAAACACTGAGAAAACTGGACTACAAATTTCATTCGAGAAGACTAAGTTCATTTGCACTAAATTCGACATTCAGGAACTGAACACAAAATAAAGCTCAAACTAGTATATGCGAGAACCCGTGAAATCTACAACAAGAAATGTATGTCCATTCATACAAAGATTAAGTATTATAATAAAGCGATTGAATCTGAAGTGCTGTACGCGAGCAGAAGCTTGGTACCTAATAATAAAGGCGATCTGGAGAACATCTTGAAGGAAGAAAGGAAGATCATGATGAAAATGCTGGGACCAGATAAAACAGAATAGTGGTATAGACTCAAATCGCGTAAGGCCACAGAAGAACTGTCCAAGCTTACCACAGGTATCAGGAAACGAAGGCTGAAATTCTAGGGACACATTCATAGACTCCCATCTTCTAGGCTGACTCACAAGATTTTGACATACACTGCAAAACTGGGGAACATTCCATGGGCAGTAGTAGTCAAGTATGACTTGGAAAAGTTAGAGATAGGAACATCAGACATACTAGACAGGAAACCTTACCATCAGAAGATAAATAGATGGGCAGTAAAGCCAGAGAAAGAAGTCCCTAAGAGATCCCGGACCAAACGGTGAGAAGAAAGGAAGAAAGCACATAGTGAAAGAATGAAAGCTGTATATGCTATTAGAAAGGCGAATTGTAAATGTAATGTGTGATCCGACAGGGTCCATATACACATAATAATAATATAATTAATCATTTATGCTTTATCAATTTTTAAGATTACCAAATAAAATCTGTTCTTTATTATTCCCCATAGCTTCTAAAAACAATAAAATGTACATCATGTTGTACATTCAACATTTTTTGGAAGTTTAAACAACGCATGATTTATTTATCACGATGGCATATTTAATTTAATTTGTTGTTGCAGATTTTCCGTCAATATATTTCATTCAAGTAATAATTTACACAATAATGTTTCATTTTCTTAAGACTACTAACAAAGTTATACAACGGTGTTGCTGCAGCATATATGCAACGTACAGCGATGCCGATGAGGGTATGCAAGCATTGACGTGTAGACAGCGGATAATGGTAACATTTTAGTGTTTCAAAAGGGCGAGCGGTAAATGAGGAAATGGGGTCTATAGCGACGCTATCACTGAATGCGTCCAAAGAGCACAGAACTAAGAGCATTGCTACAGGCGACGAAAGCTGGTGCTTCCACTGGAAGAAGTAGTGAAAAGCGTTGACGATGCGATGTTGTCATCCATCGTCCCCTCGCCCTAGAAGATAAACGGGTGTTACTGCTTCATGATAACGCACGTGCCCCTATGCTCATGTCATAATACAGAAGTTACGCCAACTTAAGTGGGAGACACTCTAGCATCCGCCCTGGAGTCCTGATTTCCTCGCATGCGATTATGACGCCTTCGGTACCTTGAGAAAGGCCATAAGGGTCGGAGATTCCTGTCGGAGGGGATATTCAACAGGCAGTTACGGAACTCTTCACGCAACAAAACACTGCGTTTTACCAAATGCATTTCTTCAAATTGGTGCGTCGGTGAGCTCACGGCGTTTTTGCTTGATTGGCATTCTGTACTTTAGGGCCTTTGAACGCAAACTTTTTGATCGTCCTTTATAAAATTTGTGAAAACGAGGACATAAAAATTTCAGAGAAGTAGTTTTACATGGAGGGGAGAGAGGCGCAGTTTTGGCAGTTTGGCTGAGGGCCATAAATCACCTCGGTACAGCTCTGACTGAGAACACAGTTCGCTGTGGAACGTTGAGTCTGACGAGTCGCCTTTCAACTGTCAGACTGCGCCAACCTCTCTCTCTCTCTCTCTCTCTCTCTCTCTCTCTCTCACTCTCTCTCTCTTTCTTCTCTCTCTCTCACTCTTCGCGGAATGCTGTGCTCCGGATTCTGGAAGCAGGATAAATGACGCCCGACTACAGACGTGATCTGCTTGTAGCGAAGTAATAACCGGCTGTTACTAGTGTGCGCTTGTAAGCTTCCTATATAATTCATCTACACATGAAATACAGAATATTCTTTTCTCATTAACTTCCTCCTCGGTTGACGTGTGCTTTAGATATCGCATTCAAATGCTGAGCAAAACTGACTGTCGGTTGGCCCTGTGTTGCTTATGTGAACACTGTCGTGAAACAAAACTGAATCTGAAATATTGCGAATGAATCTAATTAAACCCTAAAAGAAACTAATTATGTCCTCAGTAAAAACTATTTAACGAATCGATATTGAAGTACATTTTGAAAGTTGTGTAACATGAAGGGTAATGCTCGACTTGAAATATTTACGAAACAAAATAATGCTCAATGTGGAAGACAATAATAGTTTAACATTACCTTCACTGTTCACTATAAACTAATCCGCTAACCTAGTGAAACACCTGAAAATTCTGAGGACGTAGTTCGCTTACAAGAATGCATTATGAGATTGAAAGGAAAGTAACTTACCTCTTCCTCAGCTTGATATTTTGTGTCTGGTGTGCTGATGTTCTCGAAAGCAAATTGAAATCGGCAAATGGAGCAGCTAAGGAAAAATAAACTGCTCTAAATGTTTCTTTACTTGCCAGAATCAATCTGTGAATGCGTATGACGTAAGGTGGAATGCACACACGACAAAATATTTTCAAATTTGCTAAGAATTTTGGAGCAGGGTTTTAATTTAAAGAAAAGAGTTACTGAACAATTAAACTCTGATTACTGTCGAAAAGGACTGTACAACATAAAGAGACTCTAACAATTACGAAATTCTCTCGTTACAAAATTACAGACATTTCAACCAATAGTATAATTCGTAAAATAATGTAAATAAAGAGATTAAATTAACACAAAACATGAATGTTATTAGTTATCTAAGGGAGAAAAATTTCCTTCGAATAATAGTTCTCACAAACAAACATTTCATTCTTGTGCGTGCATAGGTTACCCTGACATATTTGTCGAAAAATCTTCTCCATTAGTACAACCAATAAAACAGCTTTATAAACAAGTTTCCCTCTCCAGTATAAAGTATTCCAGACAATATCTGCCAGATATACAAATATCGGATCTCTTTCTCCGACTTTCAACTGCTCGCTACTGTGCCACTAAAAAGAATGCCCCAGCTCTCCACAACAGACTGGCGACAAGGCGCACGACAGATTGCATTAAACACAGAAGCGAGGATGTTATTCACCACTCGTGCAGAGCGCTCATGCATCTTTTCCCCAGTACAGTAAAGATGAAAATGGGAAATTTGTGGTAAGGTCTTATGGGACCAAACTGCTGAGTTCGTCGGTCTCTAAGCTCACACACTTTTTAATCTAACTGAAACTAACTTATGCTAAGGACAACACACACGCATCTGCGCCCGAGGGAGGACTCCAACGTCCGACGGGGAGAGCCGCGCAGTAAAGGTGAATTACGTTCAATAGCTGAAAAAGTGAAAACCTTACGCGCTAACTAAACAGTCTGAAGGATCTGCTTCATCGTGATAATAGTAGACAAGTTTAAGCTAACAGCAGAAACATGTGCCTAGTCTCTGTTAATTGATCAGATTCTTAATAAGTGTTGCGCTCACTGGCTCTTAATTACTGGTCTGTGTCTACACAAACGATAATTTTGTAGTGATCTAACGGAAACAGATCTTTCCTATCACCACCAAGGCTGCTGGAATTATTTGTGGCAACGGAATAGTATGGCACTTGGTGGTCTAGGAGAGGACCACATAGGCCTACAGCTGCAGTTTGTTGAATTCAAGTTCAAAAGTTTTTCTTCTAACACCAATGATTGATTGTTGAAATACAGGAAGTGGGAAATCAAAACTTCAGGAGGCACTCGAGAAGTTGTTTGATGTTCTGTTTAATCAACAGGATTTGGCAATAAATATCGGCAGTCTGTGAGTACCTAATGCACTCTATGAGCACGCGAGAGTTACGTTGCTTTTCAGATTCAAGCTGCCGTTACCTCTCTCTTTAATGGACTGTTCACTCTCATTTGACTAAGTTTGGTGTCTGTTGTGGACTGACAAGACAGCCAGTCCACAGTGACGGGTAACCGAAAGGCACGCGTACACACACGCCGGCTGGCGTGAGGTCTGGGACAGGATACGTAATGAATGCTATAAAGAAAAGTACGTAGCTGCGTTAATACTTAACTTTACTTCATCCTTGTGGTACATCGCTCTTGACGATACAAATGAGACTTTTTAAATACAAGCACTGTTAGGCTAATGGCGCCTTGCTAGGTCGTAGCCATGGACTTAGCTGAAGGCTATTCTAACTATCTCTCGGCAAATGAGAGAAAGGCTTCGTCAGTGTAGTCGCTAGCAAAGTCGTCGTACAACTGGGGCGAGTGCTAGTCCGTCTCTCTAGACCTGCCGTGTGGTGGCGCTCGGTCTGCAATTACTGACAGTGGCGACACGCGGGTCCGGCATGTACTAATGGACCTCGGCCGATTTAAAGCTACCACCTAGCAAGTGTGGTGTCTGGCGGTGACACCACAGTGTCTCTGCAAAAAAAAAAAAAAAAAAAAAAAAAAAAAAAAAAAAAAAAAAAAAAATTTGTTTGATGCAGCACTATGTTCCATCCATATAATCCAGAGTTCTGTGCCACGAGGTGCTAGTTTTTACTGTCTGAAATTTGCGGTGATTCACCGAACTGTACAGAATACCTGGCGCCCTGAATCTGACTCCGTAACCTCCTCTAGACTCTACTACTCACATAACAGGCGACTCTTCCTCAAGTAACTATTGGTTCATACCGGTGCACTATCCCGCCCTCTGCGCGCCCAGTGCCTATATACCAGCGTCCCTACTCTGTATAAAATCCCTTCCATAAACAGCAGAGAAACAAAAAAAACTGAAGATGGGAACTGTACAACTTAAAACCTACCTTAAAAATATTGGCACAAATATCTGCCACTTTCAAAGCTGCATCATCGACGCAAAACCTGGTGGTGTGTGCATTTGTTGTTCGGCTTCGCCAATCTCTTAGTAAAATTGTTTTCTTATTAGTTGCATTCCTTTGAATAATTTTAAACATACACGGTCGAAATTAATCTTGAACCCATTTAATCTCAAAGGATATTTGCTGAACTTTCCACCGGTGAAGACCAATTGTCGCTAGGGTTACTAGTTTTTACTGAGTTAGTAAATTAGTTATACATAAGGATTAAAATATAATTAATTTCTGATAAACAAGCATCGCGCAGTTTCGTGATTAACACTTAGCGTTTACTATTTCTGGTCTCAGCGATTCTCTATAGATTCGTTTCGTCACTTTTCCTTAGTTTAAATTCAGTTACGTAAATACAATAAGAATGATTTCAAATAACCTCTCGACATTGGAATACTGCCACACGAAGCACGTTTCGGATTGACCTCTTGATTAAAACTGTGAAATTGTTACCCAGAAGATTATTAATTTTCAAAATCAGTGTTAAAATGCTCTCTTTACTTTTGTCATGACTCGATCATTTATTATCCAATGAAGGTTCTCCAGTTTTAAACAATTTGAACATTTTATGGGTCTAAGAGTACTTTCGCTGCTGAATACTATCTAGAGTGTCGAAAGTATCGCCATTCTATACTGTTACGGTACTGAAATGACGCTGTTTTCGGCAGCACCCTACGGTAGCCGTTGTGTGTACTCTTGGAGAAAACTTTTGGGAATTTCACCGGACGCGATGGCCAGTTGTGCTCGCCGTCGAGGGGCCCTGCCCAGCGAAACACGCTTGCTATAAAATCGCTGGGATAGTCGTCCGCATCCTCCTCCAAGCAGAGCTCACCTATCGCTAATTTAGAGCACGCACCACTATGTTATTTTTCATAGTGCACTGACAGTTAACGGGTAATGCTTAAATGTATTTGAAAGGACATAGGAAAAATTTTACATGATATTATACCTCAGGAAATGTACGCTTGACAACTATGGTGATTCAAACAGAAAGAACAAAGTTTAGCCGGCTGGTGTGGCCGAGCGGTTCTAGCCGATTCAGTCTGGAACCGCGCGACCGCTACGGTCGCAGGTTCGAATCCTGCCTCGGGCGTGGATGTGTGTGATGTCCTTAGTTTAGTGACGTTTAGGTAGTTCTACGTTCTAGGGGACTGATGACTTCAGCAGTTAAGTCCCATAGTGCTCGAGCCATTTGAACAAATTTTAGTTGTTCATGACAAACTATGAAAGATAGACACACACTGCCCAAGTCACTAGACAGTGTAAATTTCCAAGCGTTACGTTCGCACAGGTACTATACCATACACCCAACATGAACACCATGCATTGCTCCAGGAACTTCGAAACAATAGCGCATTTCATTCCACACGCGAAACAACGTCCCAGTTTAAGGAGTCGACAATCTCAACAATTCGATTTCTCAGCTCTTGAAGCTCTGCCAAAGACTCTGTATTTTAAGTACTTCCACAAAGAAAAAATTCTAAAGGTTTGGGGTCTGTTGATCTGGGAGGCCGAACGCAATGAACAAGATCTTGTTCTCCACCTCTTCTAACCCAGTGTTTTAGGACAGCGTTATTAAGATGCTGCCGCACTTCAAGGTGAAAGTGTGGAGGGAGCCGTCATGCATAAAAATGAAATCATTAGGGCCTTCGTGAAGCTGGGCAAACAACCAGTTTTGAAGAACATCCAGGTCTGACGTTGCTGTTTCAGTGACTCTTTCATTTTCAACGAGGACGCCAGGATTTTGTGATCCCCAAATTTTTACGTTCTTGCGGTTTACTTTACCGATGGGTGAAACTTCAAATCGTCCGAAAAGATCGTATCGCGGGGGGAAGGGGTGTGTGTGTTAAGGTTCGAAAGAATGGCTCTGAGCACTATGGGACTTAACATCTGAGGTCATCAGTCCCCTAGAACTTAGAACTACTTAATCCTTACTAACCTAAGGTCATCACACACATCCATGCCCGAGGCAGGATTCGAACCTGCGACCGTAGCAGTCGCGCGGTTCGGGACTGAAGCGCCCAGAAACGCTCGGCCACCGCGGCCGGCGTGTGTTAAGGGGTTCTAGGGTTCTTTTGATATCAAATTGATATGCTAATTAATTAAACTGCTGAATTAAACCACCCTTACCCTCCCATCCTCTTTGCCTACTGTTCTGCTATGAGGTTTATGACACTGTGGGGTTGATTTATGACCCCTTAGGAATAATCCGTCCTTCTGTGAAACCCCACCATCCTCCCTCAAAATCCTCCTCCCCCACCCCCATTGAAGCAGGTCACTTGTCACCCCCTCCCCCGCTCGGAGCCTCTTTTACCTTCCTGAGAATATCCCCTCCCCCCCCCCCCCTTTCCGCTTGTCCCCTCGACTCTATCATTTCGAAATTGGTGAAAAAAGACGCAGTCTGTGCTGGAGGGGAAGGTTCTCATGACATAAAATTCAGTTCAGTTGAATAATAATATACTGTTTAATTAAATTTACATATTCTTTATTTATGCAGTTTACGAGAGAAAGGGCTTCCCCACTTGTGTAGACCTCGCTTCTACACTCCCATCCCCCACTTCCCGCGACCTAATGACTGTAAGTACCGGCAAATGGTGTGAAGTGCGGTACATTAGCCGCCATTCTAGTCGGAACCGCCCAATGTCTTCATTACAGATCACGATAATAAATACCAACGACTGCAGATTGGAAGTCAGTGCCCTTTGATACTCGATACCCACAAAACCACCTCCACTCTCACTCAAGTGGCTACTTTCTGTTGTAACCACTGCGCCTTAAACCAAGGTAACGTGCGTAACCGACAGAGATACCTCCAGTTGTTCTCGTGGCCCATGGAAGAAATTGCAAACTTGCTTCCTGTCCTCTCAAATCGTTGATTCCTGTGCGAACCAGTGCCCAAACACGCAGCTGGAGGTTTCCATGTCTCCTCCGAGTGCTTTCTTCCCGTTGGCTTATTCTGAGAACAAAGGGAAAGCTGACGTAATTGTGATTCCAAAAGTGACGGGAAATAGTATATTTGCACTACCCTACGAAATTAATTGTTTAACAACTTGTAGGATGAAATAAATCGCTTACAAAACTCACCACCACCTTAACGATGATTCTCCTTCGTAATAAAATACATTTTCAACGCTTGAGATTCACAAATAACCATTTTGCAAGTCAAGTAATGAAATTTTTCCACAAATATATCATAGCGCTAAATATACAGGGTGAGTCACCTAACATTACCGCTGGATATATTTCGTAAACCACATCAAATACTGACGAATCGATTCTACAGACCGAACGTGAAGAGTGGGGTAGTGTAATTGGTTAATACAAACCATAAAAATATGCACGGAAGTGTGTTTTTTAACACAAACCTACGTTTTTTAAATGGAACCCCGTTAGTTTTGTTAGCACATCTGAACATATAAACAAATACGTAATCAATGCCGTTTGTTGCATTGTAAAATGTTAATTACATCCGGAGATATTGTAACATAAAGTTGACGCTTGAGTACCACTCCTCCGCTGTTCGATCGTGTGTATCGGAGAGCACCGAATTACGTAGGGATCCAAAGGGAACGGTGATGGACCTTAGGTACAGAAGAGACTGGAACAGCACATTTCGTCCACATGCTAACACCTTTATATTGGTCTTTTTCACTGACGCACAAGTACATTGTACATCTACATCTACATCCATACTCCGAAAGCCACCTGACGGTGTTTGGCGGAGGGTACCTTGAGTACCTCTATCGGTTCTCCCTTCTATTCCTGTCTCGTATTGTTCGTGGAAGGAAGGATTGTCGGTATGCCTCTGTGTGGGCTCTAATCTCTCTGATTTTATCGTCATGGTCTCTTCGCGAGATATACGTAGGAGGGAGCAATATACTGCTTGACTCTTCGGTGAAGGTATGTTCTCGAAACTTTGACAAAAGCCCGTACCGACCTACTGAGCGTCTCTCCTGCAGAGTCTTCCACTGGAGTTTATCTATCATCTCCGTAACGCTTTCGCGATTACTAAATGATCCTGTAACGAAGCGCGCTGCTCTCCGTTGGATCTTCTCTATATCTTCTATCAACCCTATCTGGTACGGATCCCACACTGCTGAGCAGTATTCAAGCAGTGGGCGAACAAGCGTACTGTAACCTACTTCCTTTGTTTGCGGATAGCATTTCCTTAGGATTCTTCCAATGAATCTCAGTCTGGCATCTGCTTTACCGACGATCAACATTATATGATCATTCCATTTTAAATCACTCCTAATGCGTACTCCCAGATAATTTATGGTGTTAACCGCTTCCAGTTGCTGACCTGCTATTTTGTAGCTAAATGATAAAGGATCTATCTTTCTGTGTATTCGCAGCACATTACACTTGTCTACATTGAGATTCAATTGCCATTCCCTGCACCATGCATCAATTCGCTGCAGATCCTCCTGCATTTCAGTACAATCTTCCATTGTTACAACCTCTCGATACACCACAGCATCATCTGCAAAAAGCCTCAGTGAACTTCCGATGTCATCCACCAGGTCATTTATGTATATTGTGAATAGCAACGGTCCTATGACACTCCCCTGCGGCACACCTGAAATCACTCTTACTTCGGAAGACTTCTCTTCATTGAGAATGACATGCTGCGTCCTGTTATCTAGGAACTCCTCAATCCAATGACACAATTGGTCTGATAGTCCATATGCTCTTACTTTGTTCATTAAACGACTGTGGGGAACTGTATCGAACGCCTTGCGGAAGTCAAGAAACACGGCATCTACCTGTGAACCCGTGTCTATGGCCCTCTGAGTCTCGTGGACGAATAGCGCGAGCTGGGTTTCACATGACCGTCTTTTTCGAAACCCATGCTGATTCCTACAGAGTAGATTTCTAGTCTCCAGAAAAGTCATTATACGCGAACACAATACGTGTTCCAAAATTCTACAATTCTACATTACCATGAGTGGTCAGGTACAGGCCCGCATCTCGTGGTCGTGCGGTAGCGTTCTCGCTTCCCACGCCCTGTTTCCCGGGTTCGATTCCCGGCGGGGTCAGGGATTTTATCTGCTTCGTGATGGCTGGGTGTTGTGTGCTGTCCTTAGGTTAGTTAGGTTTAAGTAGTTCTAAGTTCTAGGGGACTGATAACCATAGATGTTAAGTCCCATAGTGCTCAGAGCCTTTTGAACCATTTTTTTGAACCATTTGGTGAGGTACACGTACACACGTGGTTTCCGTTTTCAATTACGGAGTGGAATAGAATGTGTCCCGACATGTCAGGCCAATAGATGTTCAGTGTGGTGGCCATCATTTGCTGCACACAATTGCAATCTCTGGCGTAATGAATGTTGTACACGCCGCAGTACATCTGGTGTAATGTCGCCGCAGGCTGCCGCAATTCGTTCTTTCATATCCTCTGTGGTTGTAGGCACATCACGGTACACATTCTCCTTTATCGTATCCCACAGAAAGAAGTCCAGAGGTGTAAGACCAGGAGAACTGGCTGGCCAATTTATGCGTCCTCCACGTCCTATGAAACGCCCGTCGAACATCCTGTCAAAGGTCAGCCTAGTGTTAATTGCGGAATGTGCAGGTGCACCATCATGCTGATACCACATACGTCGACGCGTTTCCAGTGGGGCATTTTCGAGCAACGTTGGCAGATCATTCCGTAGAAACGCGATGTATGTTGCAGCTGTTTGGGCCCCTGGAATGAAGTGAGGACCAATGAGGTGGTCGCCAATAATTCCGCACCATACATTTACAGCCCACGGTCGCTGTCGCTCTACCTGTCTGAGCCAGTGAGGATTGTCCACGGACCAGTAATGCATGTTCCGTAGATTCACTGCCCCGTGGTTTGTGAAATCCGATTCATCGGTAAACAGGTAGAACTGCAATGCGTTCTCTGTTAATACCCATTGACAGAATTGCACTCGATGATTAAAGTCATCACCATGTAATTGCTGAAGTAGCGACACATGAAACGGGTGAAAGCGGTGACGACGCAGTATGCGCATGACACTACTTTAACTCAGTCCACCTGCTCTCGCAATGTCCCCTGTACTCATGTGTGGGTTCATGGCAACAGCAGCTAACACACCAGCTGCACCCGCTTCTCCTGTGACGGGCCTGTTACGGACCCCTTTTGCGTGCTACGACCATATCTGTTCATACGGTTGGCGGTAGATGTTTTGCAATGTGCGGCACGTTGGATGCTCTCTGTCCGGGTACCGTTCTGCATACACCCTGCAGGCTTCAGCTGCATTTCGTCAACACTCGCCATTGATGAGTATCATCTCCGCCTTTTCAGAGTTTGAATACACCCTGGTCACAGTTCCTACAACACTACACTATCACAGACGTCTGGTAACACGGTGTACTACAGTTGGTCTGCGTGCGGAGACGAATGCAGAATAACAATAGCAGCAAGCGCTACATGCGGACACTGCGACAGCTAGAACAAACGCCGGCCGCGGTGGTTTAGTGGTTCTAGGCGCGCAGTTCGGAACCGCGGGGCTGCTACGGTCGCAGGTTCGAATCCTGCCCCGGGCATGGATGTGTGTGATGTCCTTAGGTTAGTTAGGTTTAAGTAGTTCTAAGTTCTAAGGGACTGATGACCACAGAAGTCCCATAGTGCTCAGAGCCATTTGAACCAATTGAAGCTAGACCAAACCACAACAGTGCACTACAGCCATACTCGTAAACACGGTCGTCATCGTAAACATGTCCCTGCAGATGCTGATCGCCGACCGTGGCCCGTGTTTGTTACAACAGGCAACTGAACGTCGGAGGTTTCAAGCGTCAACTTTAGGTTACAATATCTCCGGATGTCATTAACATTTTACAATGCAACAAACGGCACTGATTACGTATTTGTTTATATGTTCAGATGTGCTAGCAAAACTAACGTGGTTCCATTTAAAAAAACGTAGGTTTGTGGTAAAAAACATACTTCCGTGCATTTTTGTATGGTTTGTATTAAACAGTTACACTAGCCCCTCTCCTCACGTTCGGTCTGTGGAATCGGTTCGTCAGTATTTGATGTGGTTTACGAAATATATCCAGCGGTAACGTTAGGCGACTCACCCTGTATATGCTATGCTCTATGCATCGACGTCTGATAACACAAGCAGCCTCCTCCACCACATTCCCACCTAGCACTAAACATACCTGTCAAAAGAAGCTTCTGATTGCACGTACTCCCGATTACGAAGCGGTCACCGTCCGCTGACTCCTGAGGGCTACAGCCCTGCTGGCTGGGAGAGGATTAGAGACTCGCACCCAAGTCGATCACGCCGGCATTTGCTTGCACGTCTCCAGGTATCCATACGCCGGCCGTATGAGACACTCAGAAGCCGGAGAGACTGTCACGTGACTACCAAGCAGTCAACCGATTAGTTTCGTAGGAGGAATAATGGTCCACTGTAAACAATCGCCAGTGTATCTCGTCACACAATACACCCGCGAACTTCTGCCGCCACTCAACCAGCATACTGGCTACTTCGTTATTCAGCCATTCAGACGGCCCTGCGGGAGGCCACGGGCAAGAATCGAGAGGTCAGAGCATACTTTGTACCCGCCGGTCACCTGGGGCTAAGCCACAGTTTCTGGTCAGACGATGCATCGTGCAATCTCCTGCCGCTGGCCGTAGTACAATCGGAGACAAGAGGATGTGGGCTGGACATATAGCTCTAACCGCAAATCCAACCCCCGCCATGGCCTCCCCAGTTTAAAAATCCACTTTACCAAATCCGAAGCGAGGATGTGTTTGTCGATACTCCTCGAATTTCTCATGCGAAACGTAGACTCCAGCCTTGTATACGAGCTATTTTCGAAGGCAGAGATAATTGTAGCGCACGTGTGCATGCAAAAACGCTAAAGTATCGCATAGTCTATATTTCCTCCAAGTATCCTCTCATCAGGTGAAAAGAAAATCTGTCATTATCAACTTCCTGTCTGTTCATCACAGGACTAGAATATTAAACTCACTTTAGGCTTATGACGGAGTGCTCAGTGCGTGTTCTACCTCTGTCACAGGATGCTCCCTAATGTTTCAACTCTCTTAAAGTAGGCAAATGCCTCGTCACATAGGAAGTATATAAAGACAGCATTACACAGAAGTTGTAAATGTGAGGTAATACTACCTATGACTCTGTAAATTCGGTAATAAAGCTGATTCTATTACGATGGTAATAGTAGTCATTTCTCCCTGTGGAAGTGGGGGATTGTAAGTTTGTTAAAAGATATCGCAACAACGAAGAAACGCATGATTACTGTTCCAACTCATGAATCGTATTCGTAGTACTCTAGCCCTCACTTTCATTCGATTGGTGGCACTTCATTGGCACCAAATTGATTCACTAATTAATTGAATTAATTGAGAAAATCCCTTGGCACGGTCAGCAATTTTTTCTTGAAGTCGCATTAGACTCGCCAGGTAACGTTTGAAGACGCTTCTGTGACTTCTCTGGGGCCTTCCCATAAGCTAGGCAATCATTTACTCCGACACCACAATGAGTGGTAGCCGTTGACAAGTAGTTGGATGTAGCCAGCGCAAATCACGACACCACCGCCCCCAACCTGCCGCCGCTACTGGCTGGCATGCTAACAGCAGCCACTGCCTCTACCGGCATGTCAGTATCAGCCTGCAGAATAAAACGCTGTAGCAGCATTCCTACTGACTCCCGCCAAATTAGTGCACGGATGTTTCGAGAACTCAAATGGAAGTCCCTGGAGGGAAGGTAATGCACTTCTCCAAGAACAATACTGAGAAAAATTACAGAAGCGTTATTTGAATCTGACTCCAGAAGCCTTCTATTTATGCCATCATAATTTTGCATAAGGACCACGAAGAGTAGATACGAGAAATTAGTGCTCATACTGAGGCATATAGACAACCTTACTTACTTCTCTCTATTTCGAGTATAATAGGAATGGAAATGACTAGTAGTTGTAAAGAGTATCCTACAAAATACACCGGACATTGGCTTGCGAAGTAGGCAGCTAGGGGCAGCTGCATATTTAGTCTACATATTAGGATGTCACTCCATCCCTTTATAGGCGCACAAAACTCGCGGAAGTATGTTGTTTCTCGGTAAAAAAAAAAAAAAAAAAAAAAAAAAAACTTCGTCTTAGCCTTTAAATTTCTCACGGAAGTCTGTGCGACTCAACACTTAGAAGAAGCCGTATATACCTCACCTCTCACTTCCCATTTCGTCATAGTATCGCTTACCTGCCATATTGTTACGAACCTCCTGGCCTTCGATGTATAGCCTTTGAATCCACCTATTTTGATGGGTAAGACATGTCTGCCGCCAAGTCACAGACCCATGCTAATTCTCCCATCACATTCCTGTTGCAGTAGTTAGAAAGCTGTCTTGTCCTGTACCCATCACAGGCTTGGTAGAGCCTTATCACAACTGGCACAACCATCCAGAGTACACGTGGACTGCACAAATAAATTCAGGAGCATAGCACCTACAATTCATCGATATCAAATAATTGTCTATAAATATCCCCCTTTGTAAGTGTCGTAATCTCCTATACCGCATTCCTGTGATCACTACTTTACAAATGCGACACGTAATCGCATCAGAGTCTTTGTTGACAGCACAGTGTTTCGTGAAAAATAGATCACCTGTTTTCAAGTGGATCACACCTCCATAATCCGAACCCCAGAGCTTCCCATACATTATCCATTTAATCATTTACATTGTTGTAACAGCCCCACACCTCCTTGCATAATTCAGACCTACTGCAAGAGTAGGTGGAGACTCGAGACTTTTCCACAGCACTGCTCATTTCTTATCCACATGTACCCACCCGACGGAGGGACCTCCCTTTGTACCCACGTAGTGCTCGTTATTTATTTAGAAGCAGCCCAGTACCCACACGAGTATCCAACCATCGTATACTACGAGCCAATTAGCAGAAAAGTATAAGTGAAACCAATTCAAAGTCGGTGATTTCTCTAACAACAGCAGCCACCTTATTGCCTCTTAAACTTCGATGCGAATATAGGGCAATTCTCTAGATGACTTAGCCGCGCGGGATTAGCCGAGCAGTCTCAGGCGCTGCAGTCATGGGCTGTGCGGCTGCTCCCGGCGGAGGTTCGAGTCTTCCCTCGGGCATGGGTGTGTGTGTGTGTTTTTCCTTAGGATAATTTAGGTTAAGTAGTGTGTAAGCTTAGGGAGTGATGACCTTATCAGTTAAGTCCCATAAGATTTCACACACATTTGAACATTTCTGGATGACATAACGCCGGTTTTTCCGGTGTTTCGCCTCCTACACTGCCACATCTTAGTGGGTGGATGACACCTCTAAAAATCAATGCGACTGAATTTGAGCCTGAAATACTCTTCTGCTTTACCTCAACGATTTGTAAGTTCTTATTGCTTGGGTTCCGCTCCAGCAAATGAATCCGAACCCAACATGTGCATTCGACTTCAGCTCGCTCTAGATGATTGCTGATGGTATTTTACGGCAGTTACCGCTTCCAGTGATATGGTACGCGATTTCTAGTCCTATTAATGTGCCATCGATTTAGTTACGTTCATGTCAACTACCAACTGCACCACAAGTCTTCCCGCTTGCTTGCAGACAACTCTGTACACAGCAAGAGGTTGTACAGTTCAATTTGGAGGTTACATCGGACCGGGATTATCGATTACACACCCATCCCAACCTCACACACTGATAGAGTAAAGAGTTACCTATGTACTTCCATACACAGCGAAATCCACCCATAAGTTTCCTGGAGAAATACGTCTTCTTTTCCTGAAATTCCACTTTTTCTGTCACATCTTCGAGTGAATTGTGCCAACCTGTACGATCCTTACAGCATCCAAAATATGCTTTGGCGCCACAGATCAGTCACGTAATCGAACAGATGTTGGCTTACAGGATTGTTGGGAAAGGACTATTTAGTGTCAAGGTGTCGGATCTATGGTACTGTTAACCAGTACGTATCATTTACTAAGCGTATTCATGTCGGGGTAGCTTCTGACAACTATCTCAAGTGTCTAATGGATATTGAAAACCTATAGTAAGATACGAATGCGACGACCGTTCAAACAGAATGCGGAAGTTGCGCAGCAAACTGACATATTTATCGAAGGATAGCTGTCGGCGAAGTGCGGTACATTCTGTCACTCCTGTCTTTGACACGAGTAGTGTTTGTGCACCAACAGTCATTGTTCTTGGTACTTCTACGTTAAAATTAACAGCTATAGAGGCATGGAAAGCAACAAAGTGCCATGAACACACATGGCTGCACTACTTGGTATGCACTGGAGTGAAGCGAGAATAGATACACTATGTGATGAAAAGTATCCGGACACCTGGCTGAAAAGGTCGTGGTGACCTCCATCGGTAATGCTGGAATTCACGAAGCGGTCTTGCATTAACATGCTGAATCCTCCGTTTTAATAAGACATATACCACACCGATAAATACAATCAACACGGTAATAGTACTGGTTGAAATACCAATGGTCACAATGCTACGCTTCCGCCTGGTATCGTACTCCTCCACATGCCTTAATAATTGCTGCATTGCAATTTGACCGTTCTCCGAATCTACTAGTTTATCTATCGTTTCCAAAAGTGTAGCATCCAAGGTGTTGCTAATTTACGTCAAATTTTCTCCTGGAGCGATGCTGAATGACGCATCTGGCCAGTACAACGTCAGATGAGTGACTGTCGCTGGTAAGCTGAAACGATCCCCTACTATTTCACAATTTGTCCCGTTCATTAGCAAATCACTGCCCCGTAATTCCATCTCCGTGGTTGCTGTCCAATTCCCATTGTCATAACACTTGGCTGATATCCTCTCCGGGGCGAATACTGAATACAACCAACGCCTCCCAACTTGCTAAAATGTGGTGTAGGCTTCGCTACTATTCTCCGACACTCCGATGCTTCTGCTTCTGCCCTAAATAACTGGATCGCACATGACCCCTTGCCCGTGAAAACAACCCGTGATGGACAAATGGAAACTGACTCCGTTAGACATCTACTCAACTGTAAACTCGACATAGTAGCATGAGTATCCCCATTCTTAGAAATTAATAAAACCTCCTGTGTCCTGAACTGTACGCCCTTCGCCATGCGCTCCCATCTGACCGGATAAGGATGCACTGTGTAACAGTGATACTGTCTCCCCACACTAGTTGCCGGAAATCTAATCTCTACATACATCTTAACTATATCCGTTGTTACCTTAATCCTAGACATACGATAAAAACGTGACACATTCGCTTCAATTATCGGCACTACGTGCTCTACCCCCTCTGGAAACTCTCCCTCTGCCTGCTTCAGACTCCGTCTGAATTTTTCTGGTGACATCAACGTCACACTCACCTGCCCGTGCAATGCGTGATGTACTTCCTCTTGCAATTCATCCATCCTCACTCGTGCACCACCAATGCTGTTAATCATTTGCCGCAGCAATTTAGCCATTTCCAGCTTCCTTTCCACTATACCCAAATGCGCTTGTACCTGTTCCAGATCCGAATTCAATAATTTCTGTGTTTGTTCTATATATGCCGCTTCTTCTAGGTGTTGTGGTCAAACGTATTACAGTCTCTCTTGTACATCTCGAGAAGTGGCTGCAGTGTGCAAGTTAGAGATTAATAGGGAGATTTTCACCGAAAGACATACCTCCTTGAGTTTTGTGTGCCTATAAATGGATGGAGTGACGACTTTATAGGTACACTAAATTTGCATCTGCATCTATATGCTTACTTCGCAAGTCATTGTACGAAGTGTTGTGGAGAGTATCGTCTAAAACTACTTGTCAATTCCTTTCCTATTCCGCTCGCAAACAGAGCAAGCGAAATAGGACTGTCTTTATGCTTTAGTGTAAGTGCTAATTTCTCGTATTTTCATGGTTTCTACGCAAACTGTATGATGTCTGGTGTGACACACAAATCGCGGTTCTCTAATTTTTCTCTACCCTCCAGGGTTTCCCACTTGAGTTCTAAAAGCATCCAGGCACTAATTTGGGAGAGTCAGTAGGAATGATTCTACAAGGCTGTATTCAGAGCGAAACCCAGATCTTCAGGTTCATACAGATGTGGCGGTGGCGGCAGTTTCTGACATCGCATGCAGGCAGGTGGCAGCAGTGGGGACGGAGGCGGGGGCGTCGCCGGGCTGCACATGACATTGAACCATACTACTGCCCCTATAGACTGACATGTCTCAGCAGGATTAATCTGGGTGCAGTATAACGGGTTTTGTAAGTTGCTTACTCCCAACCGCTCGACGATGTAACTGCAGACAAAGAGTGATTAGCATTCGATATCTTGAACTATTTGACGATGGTTACAACCCATTCTGGTGTCAGAAGAAATGGATGCATAGTTTGCTGGAAGGTACCAGAGAAGTCACAGAAGTTTATCTGGCGAGGTGAATCCGACTTCAGGAAAAAATTGTCACAACGCAAAGGGACTCACAGGATACATTCAATTAATTAGTCAGTGCTTTGATGAATAGATATTAATCTGATAAGAACAGATTTTTTTAACGTGGTGAGAGAATACTCACAGCCAAAGACCTTGCTGCAGTGGAAACACCGGTACCCGTCAGATCACCGAAGTTAAGCGCTGTTGGGTTGGACTAGCAGTTGGATGGATCACCATCCGGTCTGCCGGAGCGCTGTTAGCAGTTGTCAAGCGGGGTTCACTCAGTCCTTGTGAGGCAAAGTGAGGAGCTACTTGATTGAGAAGTAGCAGATCCGGTTCTCGGAAACTGACATACGGTCGGGAGAGCGGTGTGCTGACCACGTGCCCCTCTATACCCGCATCTAGTTTTGTCTGTGGGCTGAGGATGACGGCCGGTCGGTAAGGATGGGTCAGCCAGGGGCTGTGGACGGAGTTTACGTTTACGAGAATTCTCACATAAAATATAGACTATGCCATAGTGTTGTACAGGATTTTCACAACAATTAACGACAGTTTAGCGACGTGAAAAGATGTGTAGGCTCCAGAAAGAAATTTTCAATCTGCAGCGGAGTGTCCGCAGGTATAAAATTTCCTGGCGGATTAAAACTGAACGATGTTCACGATTTCGAGTCTCGGTCCGGCACACAGTTTTAATCTGCCAGGAAGTTTCATGTGTATGCCTCGAGTTCTTCTGCCTTCGTGTGAAAAAGTGGAATTTACATTTCACGTGGGAAATTCGAGGGGTATCGTCAAGAATATCTCCGTTTCAGATTGGGTCAAGTGGAGTTTTTAAACTTGGGAGACTATGTCAGGGATGGAATCGCAAATCAGTGCAATAGATCCAAGCTGCACCTGCTTGTCTCGTAGGCTTCGGCTGACCAGAGGTCACTTCTTAGTCTCATGCACTGGTGGTATAAGGAACACTTCGACCTGTCGGTTCTTCCCCACAGCCGCTCGTGGCGTCCTCTGGATGGCTGAGTGGAGAGGTAAGCAGTATGCTTGTTGAATGCGACAGAAGTGGACGCGTGTGTTGCATAAGAAGACTAAGTATGGTGATTGTTTGTAATGCACGATTGTTCCCTCTATGTAAATTGATCAACTGACTGCTTGGCGGTCACGGTGACGGTCTGAATGCCTGGTATGGCCAGCGTGTGGATACATTGAGATTTGCGCGTGGCTGATCTGGGTGTGGGTTTCTTAGTCCCATCCTGGCCAGCCCGGCCGCTTCTCCCCGGCAGCCAGCAGATGATGCGTGCTTCGCGATCGTGAGTGTGTGCGATGGGAAGTTTATTTTTCGACAGATACGTTTAGTATAAATTGGAAATGTTGCGGAAATGTTGCAGTACCTCGGTGTCTTGTGTTCTCAAATGTCGTTGCATACAGGAAGTTGGATGTTATCTATCTGTCGCAGAAATTTAATTACTTGATAGTCAGAATCTTTGCGTGTGATTTACAAACACTTAATATGTTTGATTACGAAGAATAATCATCATAAGGTAGCGTGTTTTAAGCGATGTATTTGACATCTGAAAGTTCTTAAACCATTTAATTCGATAGTGTATTGCACACATACTATTTCCTGCCATATTTGAGGCAGCAGCTCTGCCATTGTCTACAGCATCATCCAATAGGAGCAGAATATTCCGAGGATTGATGAAAACTTGTGTCTCTGTGTTTGGACACGTTTGTTTATGCATGTGTCCAAACAAACAGAATGTAACTACTTAAGAGAGACAGAGACTCACGGTGTTTCTGGAATTTCCCGATCAATGGAATGCTGCGACCTGATATTTTTTCGAGGATCGTGAGAATAGATAGAGGTCCGTCCGGCGTGTAGGTGCATCATCTTTGTCTACAGGTTTTAGCACTGGTGTTACAACAGGAAGTAGCCACCTGAGAAAGAGTGGAGGTGGATTCCCAGGAATGGAATATCAAAGGACACTGACATCCAACCTGCGGTCTGTAGTGCACAAATACTATTTCCTGCCATCTGTAACTACGGCACACTGGATGGTTTCGACACAAAATAGCGGCTGAAATATCGCAATTCTTTCCATTCGTCGGTGCTTACGGTTGTTACTGGATCCGAGGGAAGGGGTTTGGATGTGAGCTCTACCAAAGTAGTGCAGCGTCATCTCCCATAAACTGATTAAGGAAATAATATGAAAAGTGAATTGAACAATGTATTATTTCGTCAGTTAATTTCAGTATGGTGTTATGCGAACCTTCCTCTCCAGCACAAACTGAGTATTTTTTTCATCAATTTCCACATGTTGATGCGGGAGGGGGGGGGGGGGGGGGAGGAGCAAGTAGGGCAGGATTGGGCAGGGCTGTGGGATTTCCTAGGAGGGGAAAGGAGGCTCAGTACTGGGGGGGGGGGGCGACAAAGAATGTGTCCCTATCGCTAGAGGGCTAGGGAACGAGAAGATGGAAGGGACGGAAAGGGTTCCGGTATTTTTCATAAGGATGGATTATCCTGAGAAGTCGTAAATCAACCCAGTTGGCCTCACAGAGTGGCCGTGTGGTTTATGGCGCCATGTCATGGATTGCATGGCTCGTTGTAACACCGAAAATGCTGGACGCATGGCACCTGCTACATATTTATAACTTTTTGTTCTGAATTATATGTAAATATTTGTAATTTAAATGCTTTCTTTTAGTAAGTAAGGACATTGCTTCACTGTATGTGTACATTTAGGTAGAAGTCTGTTGACGTTACATTGTATTTATCTGTGTTTTACTGTGAAACTTATAAGCCCTGGGAAAAAGCCAAAGGAATTGTTATTTGCATCGACTAGCAACGATAATGTCAGTGCTTGTGCGTTGTAAAATCTTTGGGTAGGGGGATATAGCGCAGAGCGCGCGGAGAGTGCGAGAGACGGGTTCCAGCGCTTGTAGTGTGTGAAAGTATGGTGTTAACGCTCTCGCAGTAGAGAGTATCATTTTCGGCGGCATCACGTACGCGTGCCGGCCAGATGTCTAGAGCAGGAGCACGGACAGTGGACGGGCAGAAGAGGCTGTATTAACTACGATTTCCCGTTCCTATAATAAGCCGTGGCTCCTCAATATGCTACCGTCTTCAACAACAGCAGCAGCTCCAGCAATGCAGTTTCGTCGTCGGCTCCGAGTTTCGCCGTTTGCACAGCACTGAAGTAAGACTGTTCATTGGTAGACAGTATTAACGGCTCACCCAGCAGCACAACTGAATGTGGTTTGAGTGATAAGATTTATTTAAATAATAATCATTTAAACTCACGGCGATTGTGTCCTCATTGCCCCCAGATATTCTTACCAAGCAGGATCCATGTTCCTTTTTTTCCTAATATGCTAACTTAGTGTCATAAGAAACAAATTGAATTGTTACAGCCAGTTTATTAATGAATAATTTCTCTTTTAAGAATTTTAGCGTCAGTCTACTTTCAATTAACTGTTG
Source organism: Schistocerca cancellata (assembly GCF_023864275.1). NCBI lineage: Eukaryota > Metazoa > Arthropoda > Insecta > Orthoptera > Acrididae > Schistocerca > Schistocerca cancellata. Next base: position 411,886,606 of record NC_064631.1, read on the forward strand.
TACAACAGACGCTTCAATATAAGACTAAAGTAAAGCAATTTAATTTTGTAAGTATGAGAATCAGTCACTGGAAAAAATCCAAATCCAAAGAAATGCACAAATTAAGAGTGCGGAAGTTTTATTTATTTTACATATAGCTTGGAGCACATGGCTGTTTTGCCGGCCGGTGTGGCCGTGCGGTTAAAGGCGCTTCAGTCTGGAACCGCGTGACCGCTACGGTCGCAGGTTCGAATCCTGCCTCGGGCATGGATGTGTGTGATGTCCTTAGGTTAGTTAGGTTTAATTAGTTCTAAGTTCTAGGCGACTGATGACCTCAGAACTTAAGTCGCATAGTGCTCAGAGCCATTTGAACCATGTGAACCACATGGCTGTTTGGTTTAGTATGTATTCTAGTATTTAATTCTGTTCAAGTCAGTAAAAAAGGCTCAGTTGTTCAGAGAATAATATGAAATCCAGTTAGCAAAACAAGTAACGGCAAAGTAAAAAGTGCTTGCTTTTTTTCTAAATTTCTTTGATGACGTTATGCTGAGGTCACTGAAAGTCATTGTTCACGTACCGAAGATCAATACTAACGTACAATTTAATTGCATATTCTCAAATCATTACTCGATTGCCTTTTTCAAAATTTAATACCAAACATAACGTAAGAGTGACTTCTTAGTTTTCTTTATCATGACTTACTTAAAATTAGTGTTAAAAAAATCCTGGCAACCCTTAGTTGCCACGTCATTGTTTAATAATACATGTTTTTCTTTCCCATCATCTTGTACAAGATTTTAGATGTAAGCTGCCCTAGTGAGCTGTCGACCGTTAATTACTTCCTTTTCGTTCATTAGTGTAACTTTTGGATTCATGATCAGTGGTAGCCCTTTCTGTCCAGCGTTGTTCGTGAGTGAATGCACAAAATAACTTTCATTTTCCAAATCATAGCCCTGTTCGGTTGAATTACTTTTATTTTAGTAGACTTTCCATCAGAATGGTCAGTTGTACACTTTCCTTCTACTTATCGGTATCACTTCTTCAGGAAAGATAGCCTTATAAAATTAGCAAAAATTTATTACTCATACACGCGATCCACGGTCCTATTTTATATCGCAAGCAGGATAGGCCGATTAGTAAGGAGGAGGTTACACTTGGCGACACAGGTGACAGGACTATATCAGTTTGGTATTGTTCTGGGCGCGAGTTTGCATTGTGCAGTTTTAAAGCGAATAATAACCTGTTGCCACAAAGAAAGTTGCTCACATGCAATAACAGTAAGTGGCAGAAATAAGCCGCACATTTAAATTTTACAGTAATCAGCAAACTGGGCAACATGAATGAATTAGGCGAAACGAGTACTGTAATTTGATTGTACCAAATGCGGAACAGTCGGTCGAACAATGCACGACCCATGAAGCGGGACCCATTGTTCAGAATTCGGAGGCTAGCATCACAGACGCTGAAGCTGAAAATCGAACTATAACAGAAATGGAATTCCAGGCACTTGCAAATGCTACGGAATACGGAATAAAAGGTAAAACAGAAGCTATTCATGACGGATACGAGGAATCTGTTAAGACAGAACCGGTGTTGCAATCTGTGATTTCCGGAAGTATAAAAGATTTGTTCAGTTTGTTGATCAGTAAAATGGATGCCCATTGAGCAAAAACAGATGACCAGAACAAAGCAATGAAAACTGTTAACGGTAATATTGGAATTGTTAAAAGGAGATAAAATTGGAGCAGAAGTAGTAGCTTTGAGTATTGAAATCGGTAATCTGAAGCATGATATGGAGGAAGCCCAAACAAAGATACGAGATATAATTAATCGTTTCGAAACTGAGATAGGGAGGATAGGACAGAAACAGGTAGAGACTGTTGGTCCCACAATAGAGAGCAAGGTAGCTGCAAAAGTGAAAGTATCTCGAGATGATAATGTAGGGAAAATAACGAGTTTACAGACTTTAGAATCCGACATAGATGCTAAAGTAAATAGACAATCGATTGTGTGTAATGAAAAGAACGTTATCAGTTACTACTTGCCAAGTAGTTACAAGGATAAATGAGTTAGAGAAACAATTAGAAGAAAATCTGCACTGTGTGTCATACCACGCACATAGCACTTAAATATTAGCGAAGAAGGAGCGTTTCGATCCCCTCAAAAAGCAGGGTGGACTGCACGCTACCAACTTCATCAAAAATTGTGAAAGGGTACTGCCGGAATCATGGACAGACAATAGAAAAATAAATTCAGTAATCGACGTGTTAGCTGGCGCGGCTAAGCGATGGGGCTTAAACCTCGATATAACGAACATGACGTTTCAAGAGTTCAAAAATGCATTCTTGAAAGAGTATTGGTCAGAGCAGAAACAAGAGTGTATATGGCGCGATTTCGTAGTGTCGAGGCCCTACGATGTAAACACGCGCGGCTCCATAAAAGAATTTTGTGAAAACTGGATTCGCAAATTGGAATATTTGCGCGATCGCAAAACTGAATCGGAGATTGTCTGGGGGTTGTGGCAGAAGCTTCCAGAGGACTCCAAGAGATACATCGGCAGTAGTTCGAGATTGATTGCTGCGTTTTTAGATAAAGTAGAAGTTGAAGACAATTGGCAGAATAACCGTGAAAATGTTAAAAGCCGTGGGAATGGTAACAATTACGACCATAGTCACAACCAGAACAAATAACCATGGCAATAATGGTAGCAACCACCATCGTAATAACAATGCACAGCACTATAACAAAAATGGTCATAGTAACCATAACCACAATTGTAGAAATGATAGGGGCCAGTATCAAGTAAATATGGTACTTGGTCAATGGAGAAATGATAGTAGATAGGAGCGGAATGATACATCATGGCGGTCTGTTAGTAACAAGTCTGTCGGAGTTAGTCAGGTAAACAACTAGCCACGCCTGGTAGGGGCCCACCGGGCGTGGGGAGACCTTGGCGGCCCAAACGAAAACCTAGACAATACCGCTATGATAAATCCGAAAGCATAACTCAGCGCTGGGAGAATGTGCACGAGAGAGTAAAGAGAGCAACGCACCTAGAGTAATGATAACAGAGCTGGAAACGGCAGTCGACGCATCTGTCACTGCTCGTAAAAGTAATAATGGTATTAGTGTACCGGTAGAGGAGAAGGAAGCGGCCGCTGTTAAAGCAACAACGATTACGCAAGTTTCAGCAGAGAATGAGTCGCCAGCGGAAGTAATAGAGCCGATCTCGAATAAAGTATCTGTTATCGAGCAGGGAAATGCGGAACACGAGGAGGTGTGGTTAGGTCAGTTCGGTCGGATGTACGACGAACTGAAAAGCTATGGAGCATTGTATGGGAGGTGTGCTAATGGGAAGAGCGGACAGAAATTGACGCTTCTCAACCCGCAAGAAATTAGCGTTTTTGAAACCGAAAGCTCTTCACCTGAATAGCAGGCTTGTCCAAATGAAGCTTTTGAAGTAGCCAACCCCAGCGACGCTAGTCCTATTGAAAACAGAGGCGGATGTTACGAGGTGGGAAGAGATGAATAATGACCAGCTACAACTAATGAAAAGCCACGTAGATTACAATATCTACGAGGTCAAACCAGACGTTATACAGTCATACGAGAGTGATGAGAGTTGCGTGAGTTCGGGAGATGAGGAAGAAGAAGAAACAGAGCATTTTTTTCCAAAAATCTCGGAAGATGACAGCCATCTTTCGGAAGAATACCTACATGACGTGACAATTAGCGAACTATTGGTTAAACAAAGTTCATTAATCGATGAAATTGATAGTAAGATTACGGTGTTGAGATCACAACAAGTCCAGCTACCGCATGACAGACAAATAGAGATCAAAAACTTTCAAACACAAAGAATTAGAAAACCGCCGGATAAACAGCTGTGGGCATCGGAACCGGACGGATTTTTCTGGGACGACCTGGAGATAGATGATTTGTTGTGGAAGGACCAAACCATTGACAATGAGTAGACAGATTGTAGTGCCCGTTAATATGCACGGCCTACAAATGCAAATTTTAATTGATACAGGGGCAGAGCTAAGTGCTATGTCGGGAAAAACTTTTGAATTACTGAAAGATAAACCAGAAGTAGTAATAATGCCAGTAATTGGAGTCAAAATAATCATTGCTACCGGAAGGAATAGTAAACCGATAACAAACCAAATATTTGTATGTTTTGAGATTCATAGAGAACCATTCGAACAGTTGTATAGGGCTTACTCAGGCATGCGGGGCTCTGTCTGAGCGGACCTTTAGTTCCCTAGCAGCTCGTGGGATCGAGATGGAACCCTCGAACTTTTCTTCTTTTCCTCCCAGCGGAAAGGGTGGGCCGCTGGTAGGTTCTAACACCCAATCTAACAAGAGGGCTCGTGTAGCCAGTCCTCCTGATTCAGGTACTAGTAACAGAACGCATTCTGCTTCTCAGAATGTGTTTCTCATAATTAAAAGAAAAGATGGGAGTTTTGAAAAAGTTTCGCCATTTTATATACAGAAGGGCTTAGAGGGTATTGCTGGCACGTTAAAGTCTGTAAAGCGCTTGCGCAATGGCACCTTGCTGGTTGAAACATCTAGCTTCCAGCAAGTCCAGAACCTTCAGAAGGCACAATTTCTTGGGGAGTTTGCGATAGAGACTGAATTTCACAACACCTTGAACTACAGCAAGGGTGTTGTGACTTGCAGAGATCTCGTCGACATTCCCCAAGACGAAATGAAGTCTGAATGGTCCCGGGAAGGAATTGTCGACGTGCAACACGTTATGAAACGGGTGGATGGTGCTCTCATAAAAACTGACTCATTTATTCTTACGTTTAACAGCACCAAATTGCCAGAGCATGTGAAGGCAGGTTTCCTACGTCTCAGTGTACGGCCTTATTGCCCCAACCCCATGCGGTGTTTTAAATGCCAACACTTTGGCCACACTACTCTCGGCTGTAAAGGGGAAGCCATTTGCGGGAAATGTGGTAAAGCCGCTCATGAGGGAGTTGATTGCTCCTCTCCTCCCAAGTGTGTCAACTGCTCTGGGGATCACCCTGTGTGGAGTAGGGAATGCAGAGTTTTCCTTGAGGAACGGAAGATCCAGGAACTTAAAACCACTAAACGCATCCCGTATGGTGAGGCAAAGAAAATCTACAAGTCCATGCAGCCGCCCACGTTCGCTGCCTCCTTTTCTTCCGTTCTGAAACAGCCTGTCTTGAAAACCGATGCCGCTACCCAAACGGAGGTTGCTACTGTCAGCACTAGCACCTGCGTTTGTCAGTGTACATGTGCTGCTGCCATTCCTGTGAAGCCTGCTGCTCCCCCCCCCCCCCCCCCGGCCTTCTGACCAGGCTGTGGTAGCTGACATCATGGAACTTCCTGCCCCTTCCCGGGTCCAGTCTTGTGTACTGCCCAGTGCTGCTACACCCCCTACTGCTTCTGAGGTTTTGGCTCCAATGCCACCTCAGGCCAGAAAATCGAAGCCAAAGACAAAGGTGAAGACTCGCCCACTAAAGGAGACTGAAGTTCTACAGTCTGCTGATGTGGATGTCATTCTCTCTGACGTCTCTCTCGACTCCTCTTCTGAGGCGATGGAGGTAGATGTCAGACTGGGGCAATCGTCTCGCCCCAAAACTGAGCCTCCACCTGTTGTGGGTTCTCCTCCCCGACAGAAAGTGCGACTGAAGGTACTCCCGCCCTGATAGATGGCTCCCATTATTCAGTGGAACATGAATGGATTCCGGGCACATGTGGAGGAACTGCACCTCCTAGCACGGCAACGCCCCCTGTGCTTGTGTTTACAGGAAACACATCTAAAACAATCTGATGCTCCTGTACTCAGGGGCTATAGGTTGTATCGCAAAGATGACCTGACTGGAGATAGGACCAAAGGCGGAGTCGCCGTGTTTGTCGATAATGACCACCACTCCTCTGCTCTCCCCCTGGATACTGGCCTGCAAGCAGTTGCAGTTGCAATTTATTCCGGTCGGAGGCTTACCGTTTGCTCCCTTTATTTACCCCCTCTGGATGCAGTGAACTTAGAGGCTCTCACAAACCTTATCGACCAACTCCACCGCCCATTTCTTCTCCTGGGAGACTTCAATGCCCATCATGTCCTGTGGGGCTCCACTTCTATTTGCGCTCGAGGTCGAATTTTGGAGGGCCTCCTAACATCTCAAGTGTTGTGCATCCTCAACACAGGTACTCCGACTCATTTCTCTAGTGCTACAGGGTCATTCTCAGCCTTTGACCTATCTTTCTGCTCTCCAACCCTCACTGACTCCGTTCACTGGGAGGTCATTGACGACCTACATTCCAGCGATCACTTCCCTATCCGCATTCATCTCCTGGATGGTGTATTGCTGGAGCAGCGGCCACCATCGTGGATGATTGGCAGGGCTAACTGGCCACTGTTCACTCGGTTGGCTGTCTTTGACCGCCACAACAGCGTACAGGAATGGGTGGATCACATCACGCTTGTGATCCACCATGCTGCTGACCTGTCCATACCACAGTCTTCTGGCACTCTTAAGCGGCGCCTTGTGCCTTGGTGGACAGAAGAGTGCCGTTCAGCCATCCGTGACAGGCGTGCGGCTCTTCGCCGATTTAAATGCCGCCCAACAGCGGTCAATCTTACCGCCTTTCGTATCGCGAGAGCCAGGGCACGCCGTGTCATTAAAGAGAGCAAGAAAAGTTCATGGCAGGAGTTTCTGGACTCCATCAACCGTTCCACTTGTTCCACAAAGGTATGGGAAGCCATCCGGAGGATTTCCGGTAAACGCAGCCGTTTACCAATAGCTGCAGTCCTGAACCAGGGATGCCTCCAAACGACACCCAGCGCCATAGCTCAGTCGCTGGCAGAGCATTTTGCACAAAGTACTGCCACTGCAACCCAGAATCCAGCGTTTCGTCGCTACCGTGCGACTGTCGAAAGAGCGAATTTGAACTTTCGGTCGAACGGTTCTGAGGTCTACAACTCCCCTTTCTCCATGTGGGAACTTGAGTCGGCTCTTACTGAGACTTCTGACACTGCACCAGGTTACGACCGCATCCGGTACTCCATGCTTAGACATCTGCCAGCGGCGTCAAAGGAAATCCTCCTTGAATGTTTTAATCTCATATGGCACACAGGAGTGTTCCCAACCTCGTGGAGGGAGGCAATCCTCATCCCTCTCCTCAAACCAGGAAAGGACCGCACATGTCCCAGTAGTTATCGTAGTATCGCCTTGACAAGCTGTGTCGGAAAGACCCTGGAACGGATGGTTAACCGTCGTCTGGTCTGGCTGCTAGAGACCAGACAGCTCCTTAGCCGCTTTCAGTGTGGATTCCGAAAATTTCGATCCACAGTCGACAACCTGACCCTCCTCGAGGCGGCTATTCAGCAGGCTTTCCTCCGTCAGCATCACTGTATCGGTATCTTCTTTGATATCAGTAAGGCATATGATACTACTTGGAGACACTGTATTCTTGCACAACTGCATCAATGGTGCTTTCGTGGCCGCCTCCCTATTTTCATTCGGTCTTTCCTGTCTCAGCGGTTTTTTCGGACCCGCGTTGGTAACACACTGTCTGATCGCTTTGAGCAAGAGAACGGTGTCCCCCAGGGCAGTGTTTTAAGCGTTACCCTCTTTGCCATAGCCATCAACAGTATAACGTCTACAGTGAAGAGTCCATTACAGTGCTCCTTGTTTGTGGACGACTTTGCTGTTTTCTGTTCCTCCTCTAGTGTTGCATCCGCGAGCCGTCAATTGCAACTAACGGTGCGGCGGTTAGAGGAGTGGGATGCAAAGACGGGTTTTAGGTTTCCTGCCGATAAGTGTGTTTGTGTTCGTTTTAATCGTTCTCGTCGTCTTTTTACGTTGCCTGCCTTGCATATGGGGGATACTGTCCTACAGTTTGGAGACACAGTGCGGTTTCTAGGCCTAATTATTGATTCCAGGTAGTCATGGTTGCCACACCTACGTGACTTGAAAGCCAGAACGCTGAAGGCACTGAACATCCTCAAGTGCCTCAGCCACAGGTCTTGGGGAGCGGACAGGGCGCGTCTCCTTCAGTTTTATCGAGCTTTCGTGCGCTCACGGCTGGACTATGGCTGCACAGTATATGGGTCAGTGAGGCCGTCTTATTTGGGGATCCTTGACGCTGTTCACCATGCTGGGATCCGACTGGCTACGGGTGCTTATCGGACCAGTCCCGTACCCAGCCTCTGTGCTGAGGCTGGCGAACCGCCACTTACCATCCGGCGGCAGCTCCTGCTGGTGCGCCAACCTTGTAAGTTTCTTGCAGCTCCCAGCTCGCCTGCTCACCATCTTGTTGCCCATCCACCTCTGGATCGCCTTTTTTCCCGCCGTCCCCGGGCTACGTTGCCGTTTGGGATCAGAGTGCACCGTGTGCTTGAGTCCCTCGGTGTGGAGTCTGTACAACCCCAAATTCTGGGTTTTAACCGCCTGCCACCCTGGTTACTGAAGAGGCCACGTGTGATTTTAGATTTATTGCAGTACAAGAGAGATTGCACTCCTGCCACCGTTTTTAATGCAGCATTTTCTGCTATTTTATCTGAGCACCACGACTATGTAGCTGTTTTTACGGATGGGTCGAAACAAGGGGATTCCGTGGGTTGCTCAGTTGTTTTTCCGGATCGTGTCCTCAAGGTCCGCCTGCCTCAGACTTTTAGTGTCTTTGATGCAGAATTGTCTGCGATCTTGCGGGCACTGGAGCCGATGAGACTTCCTTCCTCTCTTAAATTTCTTGTCTGTTCCGATTCACTTAGTGCCCTTCAATCATTGCACCATTTGTATCCGGCGGATACAGTAGTCCAGACCATCCAGGATGCCCTCCTCCGACTACAGCGACTGGGGAAGGTTGTAGCTTTCTGCTGGGTTCCGAGGCATGTCGGCATTGCTGGGAATGAAAGGGCAGATCTCGCAGCCAAGGAGGCGTGTCTTGATCCACACGTATCTCAGTGTGCTATCCCCTTGCACGCACTCACTTCGCTGTTGAGCTCCCGAGTCATGTGTCGGTGGGAGGATGAGTGGCTGGAAGTGACTGATAATAAGCTCCGTCTAGTCAAGCCCACAACGCGTGTGTGGTGTACTTCCTTTCAGCCCCATCGACGGGACGAGGTTCTCCTCACTCGGCTTCGAATAGGCCACAGCCCTATGACGCATGGCTTCCTGGTCCGGCGAGAAGACCCTCCATTGTGTGGTGCTTGCGGCGTCCAGGTCACTGTGCGCCACATTTTACTGGATTGTGTTTTATTTTCTGACCAGCGGTCCTCGGCTGATTTGCCAGCGGACCTGCCAACTCTTTTAGGCAACACTCAGACGAATGTGGTTAAAGTTTTAAAGTTCTGTGCCTTGTCAAATGTTTTTACAAAGATTTTAGGGAGAGGATTTTAATTTGCTCACTGTGTGACAAGCTCGCCCATCTTTTATGTAAGTGGCCAGCCAATGTCACTTTCCTGTGTCATTCTTGTTGCTATGTTTTCCCTTCCCTTAGGTTTTACTTTCTTATGTAGTAATTTCCCTCTTTTCCGGCTTTCTTTGAATGTGTTTTTTCAGTTTTATTAAGTCTCTCCACATTCGTTCCTTTTAATGTGTGTCAGGGCGCTGATGACCTTGATGTTGAGCGCCCATAAACCCCAACACACACACACACACACACACACACACACACACACACACACACACACACAAAACATCGTGCAATTATTAACTGAAATAATAAGACCATGAAGTGCATTTCCAAAGAGAAGACCGAAGTAAATGTGAGTTTTGATGAAACGAGTGACGATGTGAGTAGTGAACACAAACCTATTCACCTTGTTACTTGTCTTAATGAGATTGGTTTAGGCAGAAAAATGGAATGCTGAGGTATCCGCAATATGAACATAGACAATTGTTTGGAAGACAAATTAGAGAGCATTGTAGACAGATTGCCAAACGCCCCGCTTGAACAAAAACGGGACCTGTATGAAGTAATAATGAGAAACAAGAACACGTTTTCAAGTAAACCGGGGCTTGCTACTGTGTATCAGTGCAAGTTAAATGTAATACCCCATGAACCATTCTTTGTAAGACCATATACGGTACCGCTACCCAAGAAGAAGGCTGTCCAACAAGTGATAGATCGGAAGTTAGAATACAATGTTACAGAGAGGAGTACCAGCCCTTATAACAATCCATTAATAATAGAAGGTAAGAGAGATGGTAGTGTCACACACGTTAAACAAGGTCGTTCAACGTGAGACAGAGAGACCAGAAAGTATGGAAGAGACACTGCAAAGATTTCACAATGTACAATTTATTACTAGCCTTGACCTCATAGTGGTACTGGCAAATAGCCTTAGAAGAAGAGCGTAGGAAATACACGGCGTTTTCATATGCAGGCCTATGTTACCAGTACAAGGTAGTGCCATTCGGTATGAATATATCTGTTTCTGTCTTTATCAGGGCCCTAGAAAAGGTGTTAGGTGGGGAGGTTACACCCTCCCAGTGGAGACTAGAGTCCTCCCTCGGGCGTGTGTGTGTGTGTGTGTGTGTGTGTGTGTGTGTGTGTGTGTGTGTGTGTGTGTGTTTTGTTCTTAGCAGTTAGTTTAAGTAGTATGTAAGTCCAAGGACCGATGACCCTAGCAGTTTAGTCCGTTAGGAATTCACACACATTTGGTCATTTGAACAACCCCAGGGGATCATAAACAAAGTAGCAGAACATTATTTTAAGGAGAGGGGGAAGGGAGTAGTTGCTTAATTGATCAATTTAATTAGTTAGCATATAAATTTGATATCGAAAGGATCCCACCTTGTCCCATTAACAAAGACAAGTCACTCACAAACAGTGACCCTTGAAGTATCCTGAAGAATGAGAAAAGAAAAATTTGTACCTCCTGTTGCCACGATGCATTCGCTGCAGTAACTTCAATTTTTAAGGCTTCATATACAGATGTCATTTCAGAACAGAACAAACTGTTGTTCATGGAACTGGCAGCTCCTGGCTTGCCTGTATTACAGGCGTGCACGGATAATGTGTGAACGCATCTCGAATGCGCTAGACATTTTCATCAGACATGGCCGACCAGCACACTTCTAACTGCATATGCAACCAACTTCCAAGAATTTTCTATGACGGTTATAAATCTGCTTGTTTCAGAATCTAAGGCGAATTGCTCGTTGCCCTTGAAAATAAATTAACTTCACGCGAATTCCAACACACAAAATAATACCTCTTGAGAGTCTGACGTGATGTTGCTACAAACAAACTACAGTGCAGCTGTGTCGAAACTTTGAACTCTCTTCTATCCAGTAACATGTACAATGTGCTTCTATCTTTTATAGTTTCTGTAACAAACAATTGAAACCTGTTCTTTCGTTTTGAGTCACCTGATATTCTCCCATAGTAAAATTGAGACTGTGCATAAAAATTAGATGAATGATGTTGATTAGAGAAGGCGTTACACTTAATAGGTCAAAGACAACATAATACAAAAGATCATACACTATCTGATCAAAAGTGTTCGAAAACGTTAACGTGATGTGGGTCGCCTTTATGAAGGCTTGAACAATGCTGTTGACACTTTCATTGAGGTGCGAGAAGGGCCGAAACGAGAGAAGATGGCCATGTTGGTCGTTGGGATCTGGAGCGAAATCGACTGCAACTCATCCCAAAGGTGTCTCACTGGCTTCAGGTGGGGTATCTGGGCACGCTAGTCCATTCCAGAAATGTTCCTGTCGACAAACCGTTGATTCAAAGATGCTGGTTTATGACAGACTGCATCACTATGCTGATACAAACAATTACTGTCTCCGAAACTTACCTCAAGTGTATGCGGCGGACAAAGCACTAAAAGATGTTTATATCCTTCTGCATTTTATGTTTTCTTTACCCCGCTAAGGGTCCACACCCTAGCCATGAAAAAAAAAGAAACACTCCGCACAGTAACACTATCTCCTCTGCTTCCCTGATGGCAGGTAACAAACAATCTCCAGACATTTGCCGACCCTAAACCATTGCTTCGGTCTACCACAATGTACACTGTCATTTCTCACTCCTGTACCTTGTGTCCCATCAGTAATCGAGGACACTGGCTGCAGGTGCTACTCTGTGGAGATGAGTTATGTCCAGGAAAGGGTGGTATCAAACCAGTAAGGAGACTGATGGCCACTATGTTGTGTGCGACTTTGTACACAATGGTAAGGAGAAGTAGGCTATACACCGGTGCAGCAACTATTGGCATAAGAAAGCTGAACAGGAGCAGAAATGATTACCTAACAAGTAACACAGCCAACACAAGATTTACTTAAACTATATATTTCTCCAAATGTACAAAGACTCATTATGAAGAATTCAACAGCTCACACGAAAGGAACAGCGATGATGTTTGATCCGCGACTATGCGGCGCCTTCGTGGGTCATTTGAAGAAGCGGCAGAGGCTGCTCGATGAACAGAGCTGCCGGAGCAGTGTCTCAGCAGATGCACACAGCTGTGTCCGGCAGATACCAATCGGCGTTCTCGGAAACTTGCAGTTTCATTGAAATTGCTATGTCACCTGTGGGATGGTATCAATATGTGATACAACCGGCCGAAGTGGCCGTGCGGTTCTAGTCGCTGCAGTCTGGAACCGCGAGACCGCTACGGTCGCAGGTTCGAATCCTGCCTCGGGCATCGATGTGTGTGGTGTCCTTAGGTTAGTTAGGTTTAACTAGTTCTAAGTTCAAGGGGACTAATGACCGCAGAAGTTTAGTCCCATAGTGCTCAGAGCCATTTGAACCACTATGTGATACAATCTAAATCATGAGATCTGAAGCAATCCTAGTGTCAATCCAAGGAAACTGTCCTCTTTAAAATATGTAGTTCCACTGCAATGCTCCATTTTCTATAGCACGTCCAGATTTGCCATGAAGGAGGACCAGCTTGAAACTTGAGAGCTTTCTACATTTCTATGTTTGTATCCAACGTAGACTGGTCGAGTTCCCTGAGCTAATCTCGTCATTTGATGTGACACAGATGGCAGGTACAATTTCACTGAAGATAGGTAGTTGATTAATGAGTTACTTCCATGTTCCATAGGTCAAATTCATGCTAAGAAATGTAATGTGGAATGTATCCACAGGATACAAACATAGAACACTTAAGTAGCACTTTAAAAATATGTAAATAAAACATTTATATGGCTACATGTTGGCCCTTTTTGATTTTTAATGGATAATTATTTGTATTCAAAAATTTCTTTGTGGCAGAGAAGGACATGTTAAGGAGAAACATCTTTAAATTAGAAAACTATCTTACTATCTATCAGACATTTCATTTCCACGAGCAGATTCACTAAGAGATTTATAGCTACATATTTCACCTTCTTCTGTACCAAAGTTAGAGTGATTAATGAGTGATAAAGACCATTTTTACTTTCTTAGTGCAATATATACTTTTCGCCTAAGGTACAAGTTACTCCAGAAAACCGGATTATTCAAAACGATCTAGAGACTTTAAAGTACCACTTAAAAATGTTTCTAATAAGATTAGTTGTATTTTTACACATATGGAAGAATCATCACATGGCAAACGTCTACTCCATAGTTCAATCGGGCCTACAGTCGCCCTAAAGCGTCAGCATCGATGTAAGTCAAAATTTCCTTGATACGTTTTCGTAAGTCAGGGACGTTTTTGGGAAGTGGAGGTGTGACAACCGAGTCTTTGATGTAACGCGACAGAACAATCAGACGACGGAAGTTCCGGAGTAAGTGTGGCCAAACCAGCTACTGGAGACTGTCTCTGATTCACGAATGTCCATCGTCGTATTAGCTCGGTATCAAATAGCTGATGAACATCATTGTGGAGAAGCAGTGGAGCGCCATCCTGCTGAAAAATGAAATTATCGCTAGCGATGGCGACAGGTCACAGGAACTACGCAAAATGCTTTCTTGTTTGGTGTGGCAGCCATGTTGCTGGCGATCACTTCTTGACGTTTTGTTTCCATAGATATAATCATACGATACCTTACCGCAATACAAACATTTTTACAATCACTTGGAAGTGTCTAGAGCATTTTGAATAATCCTTTGTTATCCCAGAAGACGTCAATAAATGAAAGGATGTAAAACACTTTCCCTTACTGCCTTCTACATCACTAAGGTTTGCAAGCATTCTTATCGAAAAAGTAGCAGTACGTAAACATTTTAGCAGGTCTGTTATATGGTTTTCTCAGTATGCAAACCTAATAACTTGATGTCTACCCTGTTCACTAGTACTTTTGGATATACTACACTGTTCACTACTTCTTGCAGGTTTACTGTATTAATAGGAGTAGGGTCTATACGACAGTACAAATTTGAATAAAATGCATCGGACCGTGCGAGCATTCATCACATACAGTTCCTTTCCACCTTGTTATTAGAATATAAACGTATACAAATTATGAGGAACGCTCATATATTTGCCTGCATGGTGTGGAAGGAAGACCAGCCATTACTACTTTATCCCATCAATCCAAATTGCTCACTTTGACAGACAGATAATCCATTTCTTCTACCGTGATGTGTGACAACTGCTGGCAGCGTTTACGTGGGCGATACCGACAGGCGAAGCCGGAAGCGCGAACTGATACTGATGAACAACAGTAGAAACGCAAACGCTCCTTCTGTAGGCCACACCGAATGCTATCCAAAACGGGGAACTGCCTGGCTGGCACAACCGGCCGGAGCCGCTGAACACAGCTGTTACCCTAATCGACGGACTCCTGTTGGTCACGTCGAGGTTTCCAGTGTCGGTTGTATCAGGCCCGCTGCAAGCACCTGGTTTGCAAGCTTCCGCCCACGATGACTCACAAATCACCAGTCTCCTGTGTCTGGGAACGTTGAGCAAAGGCTTTCAAGCAGGTGGCCCCCACTTTGGCGAAAGAGATGTAACAACAGTCAGCCCCGTCCTACGAAAAGAAGTTTAAAGGACTTTTTTATGTTGCAGAACTTTGTATTCCCGCTTCTTCGCTCTCTGCAGTTCCGTAGTGGCGGCCCGCTAGACCTGTAGTGGGTGTTTAACTTTTTTTTCTGCATTTTCACCCAATCTATCTACGTATTTACCGTGTAGTTTCTTGTAAATACAGAGTATTCAAAATTATCGAACTTCAGTGAAGGTTTATCGGGAATTACTTTTTCGGGAGAGTTTCTCCGTTACACGTGTCCATACCGTAGGTCATGGGCCACCATAGTATTCAGTGATGATCTGACAGCAGTAGAGTCACATTTACACCCCTTCAAGTTTTGTTTAACGTTGAATACAGAAATGTTAGACTTATGAAGATTTGCTCAATCATTGCAACTCATTCTTTTTCACTCCGTACGCACAGCTATAATTGTAGCTGGGCTACTGGTAGCGCTCTGGGTCTCTTGAGTGTATCCTTCCCCCCCTTACCGGCGATATTTACAACCATCCTCCACAATACTCGGCCGTCCTTGTCACTCAGTACACGAGGTCTGCCTAGTCTTGATTTAGACATGATTGCTCCTATGCACTTTCGTTCACTGTCACATAATCAATAGTCGACTTGGGCACTTTTGGAATGGTTGAAATGTACTTTCGACACTCAGATGACATACAGTGACTTGTCTACCTGGGATGCCACTGACGTCTCCCAGTGTTCCTTTTTCTCTACTGGCAACGAAGTATTCCTCGTTTCCTTTTACAATGTTGGCTCCTCCTCTCGTCTATTGCTGAATATTGCTTTACACAAACGTGGCCATACACTTCTGCTCGCATACTGTACACTTCAAAGCTGAGCACCTATGGTTCTAAATACGTCAAGTATGTTATTTAATCATATAGTAAATTTCAAGGAAGTGCAAACCAACCAACATTTTCGTAGTAATATTAAGTGAAAATTTTAAACCATATCCATCAACCGTGACATAAGTGACTGCATAAACGAACACTAATTCTTCTAAAAGCAAGAACGTGTTTGAACTGAACAGACTACATCTTTTGGCCTTTCGTCGGTCACATACTACTGTTAAACATTAAAATCAACAATCACTTTCGATGTTCGTAACATCAACATCTCTATCTATAATCTGCAAATCACACTTAAGTGCGTGGCAGAAGGTTCATCCAATCACTTTCACTGAAATTCCCTATTATTCCAGTCACCAACAGCGTGAAGAAAATACAAACACCTATGCCTTCCTATGCGAGCTCTGATTTCCCTTATTTTATTAATGTGATCCTTTCTCCCTCTCTATTTCGGCGTCAACAAAACACTTCCGCATTCGGGGGAGAAAGTTGGTGACCGAAATTTCGTGAAAAGATTCTGCCGCAACGAATGATGTTCAGCCCAAATCGTGTATCATATCAGTGACACTTCTTCCCCTATTTCTTCATAACACAAAACGTGCTGCTTTCTTGGTGAACTCCGTTAATCCTATCTGGTAAGGATCCCGCAGCACACAGCACTACTTCTAAAGAGGATGGACGAACGTGGTGTAGGCAGTCTCTTTGGTAGATATGTTGCATCTTCTAAGAGTTACGCAAATGAAACGCAGTCTTTGGTTCGCCTTCCCCACAACATTTTCTGTGCGTTGTTTCCAATTTAAGTTACTGATAATTGTAATACCTAGGTATTCAGTTGCATTTACGGCCTTTAGATTTGACTTATTTATCGTGTAATCGAGTTTGACGGATTCGATGTCTGCTTCTAATGTAAAAAATGAAAAAAAAAGAAAATTTGTAATTCATTTTTCCGTGATTTCCCTAAATAGGTTCAAATACATGGATAGTTGCTTTGAAAGGGCACATTTCCTTCCCCATCCTTCCCTCATCCGACGTGACCGATGACCTCGCTATTTGGAGCCCTCCCCCAGATCGACCACCAATCATATGCACGGCAACTGAATGTGATAAGGAACTTTCCAGTAGACAAATAACATTTACGACTCTTTTACGTAATGGTAGTTCCTTATGTTTGATAAAGTAAGTATATCTGCGAAAATTTGCATAAAATGTCTCTGGAGTAGAAAATATATTTTCTGCTCTTTCAGCTATTTGCGTTTCCAGTGTACATTTCATCAGAATCATCAATCCACTTACTTTGATTCTAATAAAGGTCTAGGATGTTCCCTAATATAATGTTTTACGAGGTACCCTGTTATATGTGTGTGACTGTCATAATATTGTGGATAGTAACCTTCTGCAAAGCACCGTGTCACTTAAAGTTGGAAAACCTGCATTTTTTATTGTGTAGCTCAAAACAAGCACATTTGTATAGGGCAATATAATTGTTGCTTCTGAATTCTTTCCTGTTGACTTTTTTTTATAAAATGCTATAACTTCACATGATTTGTCTCAGACGAACAACAAACTGCACTAAAACGCCTGAGAAACTGGGATAGGCATGCGTATTCAAATATACAGGTATGTAAACCGGTAAAATATGGCACTGCGGTTGCAACGCCTGTATAAGGCGACAAGTGTCTGGCACAGTTGTTGGATCGTTTACTGCTGCTACAATAGCAGGTGATCAAGGTTTGAGTGATTTTGAACGTGGTGTTATAGTCGGCGCACGAGCGATGGGACAGACCATCTCCTTGGTAGTGATGAAGTGGGGATTTTACCGCATGAACATTTAACGAGTGTACCGTGAATATCAAGAATCCAGCAAAACATCAGAATTCTGACATCGCTGCAGCCGGAAAAAGATCCTGCAATAACGGAAACAACGACGACGAAGGGACTCGTTCAACGCGAAAGAAGCGTAATCCTTTGGCAAATTGCAGCAGATTTCAATTCTGGGCCATCAACAAGTCTCAGAGTGCGAACCATTCAACGAAATATCATCAATATGGGTTTTCGGAGCCGAAGGTCCAGTCGTGTACCCTTGATGATTGCACGAGACAAAGCTTTACGCCTCGTCTGGGACCTCAGCACCGACATTGGACTATCGACGACTGGAAACATTTTGCCTGCATCCATTCATGTCCATTGTGCGTTCCGACGGACTTGGGCAATTCCAGCAGGACAATGTGACATCCCAAACGTCCAGAATTGCTAGAGTGATTCCAGGAACACTCTTATGAGTATAAGCACTTCCGGTGGCCACCAAACTTCCCACACATGAACATTATTGAGCATATCTGTGATGCCTTGCAACGTGCTGTTCAGATGAGATCTCCACCCCCTCGTACTCTTACGGATTTATGGACACCCGTGCAGGATTCATGGTGTCAGTTCCCTCCAGGACTACTTCACACATTAGTCGAGTCTATGTCCTCTCGTGTTGCGGCACTTTTGGCGCTGGCGGAGGCCCTACACGTTATTAGGCTGGTGTACCAGTCTCTTAGGCTCTTCACTGTCTATTATTGGGTGAACAAAAGAACAATTTTTATTAATTGCTTTTTCATAAAGCTCCTTCCAACCATCCACAAGGAGAACTGTTTTAATAGCAAATAAAATTGTTCTATTAATACATTTAAGAGATGCTGTTATAGGACGCATAATAATACTGTGACGGTCAGTTTGTGCCATTCGTAAATGTTAGTTGTGCCATATTCGTACAACAAGTTAGATTACGTTCGTCTAATGTCCCACAGTGACGCAACATTGCTGCACGTGCAAGAAGCCAAGTATGCAAACAGAGCTTAAAGGGGTCTAGAAAAGCTGCATACCGATTCGGATAGACGGCCGTGTTTTGCAGCGCGGTATGGCATTGTGCTGACACTGCCTGTGTGTCGAGCGCAGAATGGGCCACGTTAGCGAGGAAGAATTGCTCATGTATTATTCAGTGGTGGAGTCTGTAAGCTGTTGTCGTTTTGCATCATCGTAAAAGCAAGAAACAATCGCTTTATGGCTTGTTGATCTTTTTGTGGCAGTCATAAACTTACAAACGCGGACATCTTGCAAGACGGAATTCATATGCAAACAAACCGTCTTGGAGATGTAAAAAGAATTTGAATGTGCTGCTGAGATCCATAACATGTACCCACGACGAGGATATTTAATAACAAGAATGCATCCGGTAACGCTGAAAAAGCAGTAAAATGGCGAGCGCAGCGGAAGGGAGACTTTTATGTACTGTCAACAAAGAAGTCTTATTCTCTATTTCTAGAGTTGATGCCAATGTCCTAAATTTATTCTCTGGATCACAAAAAGTGCGTAAACCCGTCAAATTCCAGTTACACGAGAAATCGCACAAATTTAAAGGGCTTTTAATTCGTCTAAGTGTCTGGGAATTACAGCTATGAACAACTTACATTGGAACGTCACATATATAACATTTTGGGTAGGCAAATCAAAGATTGCGTTTTATTCGGAGAACACTTATAACTGCAACAGGTCAACTAACAAGACTGCTACACTACGCCTGTTCGTCCTCTGCTAGAATTTCACTGTGCTGTATGGACTACTTACAAGAGGAGACTAACGGAGAATATCGAGGAAGGACAAAGGAGGCCAGCTCGTTTCGTATTATTGCAAAACAGGGGAGAGAGTGTTATGGATGTGATAAGTGATTTTGAGTGGCCATCACTAAAACAAAGGGATTTTACTTTGCGACGAGATCATTTCACGAAATTTCTATCACCAGATTTCTCCCTTGAATGCGTATATATTTCACTGTCGCCAACTTACATGGAGGGAAATGATCATCGTAATAAAATGAAGATAAATCAGAGTTCGTACTGAAAGACATGTGTGTTCTTTTCCTCATGCGCAGTTACAGAGTGGAACTGTAGAGATATAGTATGAAGAAATTTCTACCAGGCACTTACGTGTGAACTGCAGACTAGTCATGCAGATGTAGAAGTAGAGAACTTTGTAATCAACAGGTGTAATAAAGATTTAATCAGTATAATATTTGATGATAACAGATGATGTGTATATTCTTTCCTTCTGTTAGTTCACCAGGTTAAATCGAAAGACTGCCAGAATTCTGCTGCCCTTGTTAAGTGCAACACAATTTACACACCTGTACATTACAATAAGCTTGGCTGGGTTTAATGTGGAGGCGAGCTATTCTGTTGATCTCTGAACTATAATTTGACACAGCACTCGCAATGCATATTGATTTGCCAGTGTTGAACGGTTGTGTTTTAGACAGTTTATCGCAACAAACCGCTTTATTGAGCATAAAACAATCTCAATGAAAGGGACAGAACGGTTTATGAGATGGATTAAAGTTGAATACATTATTTGTAAAACAGACTATCTAAACGAAGGAGCCGGCAATAAGAGATCTTTCATTCAGTTAAAAAGTTTTATTTGTCTTCTGCATTTGAAACGCGTATCTATTTGTTTAGTTAGCGAAACTCACAGATTGCCGGGAGAGTTCCGTATGTCACTGTACACAGCAATCGGATATCAAAACGTCTCCTTCACTTTCGTATTCCATTGAAAATTTGCATCTTCCTTGGTCACTTAGTTTCAACGCTGTATAACGCTGGAGAATGGATCTGTACTTACTGTTCGGACATCTCTCAGTTTCTACATGTTCACATTTATTTTCTCTTTAACTTCGACATTTACGCAGTAGCTTGGATCCTCCAAGGTATTGTGACCGGAAGTCGGCTTCGCACCTCTATACATTAAGAGCTGTGACATCTGTCTCCTGTACAGAATAAAGCTGAAACCTGAGGTGTGTATTTGTCTTATGCTGAGAACGACTGTATACGACTCAGGTGACTGAAGAAATCAGAAGGGGAATCTTAAGGAAACGTCGCTGAAGTTCACTAGTTACGTAGTTTCTATCTTTAAGTAACTATACAAGAAATACATAGATAGTCCTGGTTGGCTGCATAAAGTAGCTCAAAAGCTACTCGAGAAATATTGTGGCCACGGATGAAATAGTACGAAGAGCCAACACGCGAAAATGCGAAGTTCTGTATCGCAGATTGCAAAACGAACGTCACATACTCGGTGCACCAACTGGGCGACAATGATACTGAATATATGAATGCTCAGACTTCATAGACGTAGGTTGTTACCCACATAAGGAACTGTTCGTTCAAAAAGGAAGAAAAAAGTGAGCTAAAAGCACTCTTCATCCACTTTCCACTGAGATGGGAACAGTCTATGAAACCACAGTGACGGATTTCTGAGAGCATCATGGAAATACCCGCAGTGCGCTCGTCTCTCTTCCTGTGTGCCAGATAGAGAGGATTCTTTGCCTTCTATCGTAAAATATTATTAACAGCTGTCGCTTGTGTAGCGTTTGGTGGGGGCGGTGCTAACAACCACGTGCATACAGCATGTCTGATACATCTTTCTCGTTGTAAACGTCGACGTGACCAACACAAGCCCATTGTTTAAGTCAAATGCAGTCATCAGCAGCTCTCGCCACGTAATCCAGCTGGACAAATCATGGAATGTAACATTTTGCGTTTGGTTGGACCCATAGAAAGAGGGTTTGCATTTCTGTTGTGTTCATCCGTATCAGTTTGCGCTTTTGGTTTCGCCTCTAGGTTTCGCCCACTGCAACACAGCCAACTGTTGTTGCTGATAACGACAATGGTAAGGATTTGTTTAACTCGGAAAATTAGTAATTGTGATTCATGAGATATAAAAATAATGTGTGGTCTTCATTTCGCACCAGAAATAAGATGGGTTCTAGGTTACACGAAATAATGAGAGCTTCTCAAGGAACTTGGCCAGTATTCGTTGGATTCAAACATAGAAAAGTAGGGAGCTCCCAAGCTGCAAGCTGGTCTTCCACCGTATCTAATCTCCTCCAGAAACCACCGTGGAGTATATCGGTGGAACTATGTACGTTAGAGGGAACAGTTTCCTTGGATTGACCACTGATGTTGATGTTGTCCAAACCTCCAGATTTAGTGGCCGTCGGTCGTCTGACAAATTTCACGCCACCCACAACGACTTCTCTCATACAGGCTGTCCTGTCCATCCAAAATATCTCTGGAACAATAACAGCTATTGGAAAACGACTTTCACCGGTATCAATGTAGGGCTGGGGCCCATGAATGTACATATTTGGAAACATTCTAAAACGAATGCATATGTGTTTTTTAACACAAACTTATGTTTTTTTTAAATGGACCTCCTATATTTTTTCTTCAGCAATCCATAGCATGACAAAGCACATACACAATGGCGTTGATTGCATCGCAATATTCCCACTACATCCCGAGATATTAAGGCGCGAAGTTGACGCTTGAAACACCCGACATGCGCTGCTAGCGCACGTCCTGAGGCTCAGGCGTGAACCCCATGCTGCCTGTAATCGCGATGTGATTGACATGTGTAATCACACCTCCATATTTATCAAGAGGTCCGAAACGAATAATACGGTCTGCTCCCATTAACTCTCATAGGTACATAATGGTTTCCCTTTTGCACGTTTTACGTATCTACGTACACAATATGAACCAGTACCGATCGGTGTACACCCGTCAGGATGTCTTATTTATCCTGCACACCCAAAATAAGGTTTATCTAATGCGTTATATGACCCATTGTGCCTGTCGCGCAGGTCATGGCTCTACCTAGTCAAGTGTCCAACGTAGTTCCCACTACTGCCACAGTTACCACTTCGCCTTGTTTATGATTTGCGACCCATGCAATCTCCTGTACTCCACCACCCTCCGAGCATCCCATTTGTTGTTGCTTTGGCGTGCAGTACACCGCTTGCCAGTGTAGTCGTGCATCAGAGTAACCTAGTGACGGCACGGAGGTAGTACACATTGTGAATAAACGTTGTGTTGTGGAACTTATACTGTACAGTATAATGTACACACATGAAGATATGGTAGAAATGCTGCTGATCTATGGAGAATGTACGTTGACGGGAAATGTACGTTATGAGATTGCTTGTTTGTTGATAGTACTGTTAGCGAACATTATGATTATTAAGTTAATATCTCTGTTTTCTACCCTACTCTACATACCTGTACTGTACCCTGTTGTAGGTGGACGAAATGCTATTTAGGCAGAACGACTGTACAGAAGACGATTCCCTGACAAGCCATCGCCTTCGCGCCGGATGTTTGGTCGTTTCACATCTCGTCTACGTGAAACGGGAAGCTTAAATCCAAGACCTCGACATCGTCCTAGAACACGCACAGATGAACGTGCTGAAGTTGCTGTGCTCGCTACCACAGCTGTGTATCCTCAAATCAGCACACGTCAAATTGAACGTGAAGTTGGTGTGTCGAAATCAAGTGCACAGTGTATTCTTAAACGTCATAAATTACACCCTTACCATGTTCATTTACACCAAGATCTTCATGGAAATGACTCCCGCAATAGGGTAACATTTTGTCGGTGGGCTCAGCAAAAACTTCTGACTAATCCAAATTTTTTTGCAGATGTTCTCTTTACCGACGAGGCATCATTCTCCAACAAAGGAATTGTCAATATGAGGAACATGCATTATTGGTCCGCAGAAAATCCAAAACGGCTTCGTCAGGTAGAGCATCAACGTCCGTGGAAAGTTAACGTTTGGTGTGGGATTTTTGGAGATACCATTATCGGACCTTTCTTTGTAAATGGCATTCAAAATCGCAGACAATACTCCAGATTTATACGATACAATCTTCCTGTTCTCTTGGACACCGTACCTCTGAACCGGAGAATGGTCATGTGGTATCAGCATGACGGATGCCCTGCACATAACGCCTTACGAGCACGACGACTTCTGAACCGTAAGTTCCCTGGTAGGTGGATTGGACGAGGTGGCCCGATCTCCGGACCTTACACCGCTGGATTATTTTCTTTGGGGAGCAGTGAAGGATGCTGTTTACCAACATGAACCAACAACACCAGACGATATGAAGCAACGCATTATTGATGCTTGTACAGCCATCAAAGAAGAAACATTAGCACGAAGTAGGGCATCCTTCATCCGCAGAGTGACCCTATGTATGCAAGCCAATGGGCATCACTTTGAGCATGAGATGTGAACGCTATGTTTAGTATGTAGTGCTGGTATCACAGTGGAAGTTTCTACAAAGGGCCATTTTACCCAGTGATGTTAAGAAACATTTGTTTGCAACAATTTGTCATTTAACGCATTAGATAAACATAACATTGATAATTATGTGATAATAAAACTAATTGGTTAAACATGTTTACATTCATCTTCTATGTCCTACCTGAACTTCCCAAATCAAAACATTTTTACCTAAACAACGATAAAACTTAAAGTCCACTTGCTCGTTTCACTAAAACCATCAACATGAATTTTACTATTACGAGTGAATCATTAACTGTCACTTGCGCTAGATCTACGGTAAAGTAAAGTTATAACGTTGAACGGCATTACCTTTTTAGTAACGGATTAACGATAAGTGAAGTTAACTTTGTGACTAACGTTGCGGTACACAGTTATGTTATAGAACCGCATCACTCCTAGCCTATGGGACAAATACCTGCTGGAATGTACGACGTTAATGCAGGATGGCAGCAGACCGTATTATTCGTTTCGGACCTCTTGAGAAGTATGGAAGTGTGATTACGCATGTCAATCACATCGCGATTACGGGCAGCATGGGGTTCACGCCTGAGCCTCAGGACGTGCGCTAGCAGCGCATGTCGGGTGTTTCAAGCGTCAACTTCGCGCCTTAATATCTCGGGATGTAATGGGAATATTGCGATGCAATCAACGCCATTGTGTATGTGCTTTGTCATGCTATGGATTGCTGAAGAAAAAATATAGGAGGTCCATTTAAAAAAAAACATAAGTTTGTGTTAAAAAACACATATGCATTCGTTTTAGAATGTTTCCATATATGTACATTCATGGGCCCCAGCCCTTCATTACTACTGGTGAAAGTCGTTTTCCAATAGCTGTTATTGTTCCAGAGATATTTTGGGTGGACAAGATAGCTGGGACACCCTGTATATAGTTCATCACATTCGACTAGCACTCGTATTCAACGACCTCGATTAATTTTGGAAATAGTCAAGTCTCAGTCCTCCACTGTAGCTTTTTTCCTCTCTCTTTTGACCACAGAAATTGTTTGTGATGTCGTAAAACTTGTCTTATCATTTATCCCTTCTTGTAGCATTGCTTCCCAAATATTCATTTCTTAGGAATCGATAATAGTTGACAACATCTGTCCCTCTTTTCCTATGCTATTATGCTTCTTATGTACTCCTTGCTTCGTGCGTCATAAGCAAATTTCTTTCCAAAATAGCTGAATATCTACATTTCGTATTTTACGTCATCCCCAACTCTGATGTACCGTTCATTCCTAATTTAATATCTGCCTCTATCTGTTACTTTTAAATTACTTTGATTTAATCTCGGTTCATATTCTACTCAATAGTCTCTTCTTTCAAATCATGCAGTTCTTCCTCACTTTCCCTCAGGGTAGCAGTGTAAAGAATGAGCCACGTCATTGATACTTTCTTACTAAGAATTTTAATCGCACGCCTAAACGTTTCATGTATTGCCGTCATTCCCACTTCGACGATTTTTTGAGTCATTTACTATTATTCATTATTTGCTAGATGTATCCCAATCTCTGTCTTCCTCTACAGCTTTTACCCTATGCAGCTCCCCCATGTACCACGTAATTTATTTCCTGATGTCTTAACAGATGTATTTTCTTGGTATATTCTCAAATCATATTCTGCACTCATTAGTCTGCTTGCTCCAATCAAAATATCCTGTAATTTTCCTCCACATTCACAGAGGATCTCAGTGTCATCAACGAATCTTAACGGTGGTATGTTTTCACCCTGAACTTGAACCCCACTCCTGTTTTACTTCCGTCGTTGCTTCTTCGACGTATGGACTGAGCAGCAGCAGCGAAAGACTGAGTTTATTTCTTACGCACTTTTTAATCCGTATACTTTGGTCTTGGTCTTCAACTCTTATCGTTCCCTCTTGGTTCTTGTACATGTTGTATATTGCACGTCTTTCCCTATAGCTTATTCCTATTTTTCTCAGGATTTCGAACCTCTTGCACCATTTTACTTTATCGAATGATTTCTCCAGGTCAACAAATCCTATGAACGTCTCTGGATTATTCTTTAGCCTTCCTTCCTCCACATATTGAACCGCAACGTCAGAATTGCCTCTCTGGTGCCTCCACCTTTCCTAATGCCAAACTGATCGTCATGTGACAGATTATCATCTGAAAGATTACCAATTTTTATTCCATTCTCCTTTATGTTGTTGTTATCAGCAACTTGGATGCATTAGCTGAAAGCTGATTGTGCAATAATTCTCGCACTTGTCGGCTCTTGCTGTCTTCGAAATGTGTGGATAATATTTTTCCAAAATCCTGTGGTATATTGCCAGTCTAATACATTCTACAGACCAATGTCAATAGTCGTTTTATTGCCACTTTCCTCAATGATTTGGAATGTTATCTACCTGTTCTGTCTTATTTTATTTGAAATCATCCAAAACTCCACTAAATACTGATTTTAATACAGGCTGCCGTATCCCACCCAAACGACTCTTGTTTCTTCCTCTTTTACGTCATCACGTAAGTCTTCCCCCTCGCAGAGTCCCTCAGTGTATTCTTTCTCCATATTTGCTCTGTCCTCTGCATTTCACAGTCAACTTCCTATTGCCCTCTTAACGTTACCACCTTTGCTATTAATTTCATTGAAGGTTGTTTTGACTTTTCGACATGATGAGTCAGTCCTTACGACAATCATTTCGTTTTTAATTTCTTCATATTTTTCATGTAGCCATTTCGCCTTAGCTTCACTGCACTTCTTCTTTATTTCATTCCTAAGTGTCTTTCATTTCTGCGTTACTTAATTTTCCTGAACACTTTTGTACTTCCTTCTTTTGTCGATCATTTGAAATACTGTGCACTGATCACCCAGAACATTATAACCACCTACCTAATTGTCGCAACGTCCGCCTTTGGCATGGATAACAGTGGCGACGAGTTATGGCATGGAAGCAGTGAAGCCTTGATAGGTCGCCGGGAGGAGTTGGCACCACTCCTGCACACGAAAGTTACCTGATACCCTTAAATTCTGGGGAGAACGGCAATTAGCTCTGACGCCACGTTCAATCATATACCAGATGCGTTCGATCGCGTTCACATCTGGCGATTTGGGAGTGCCAACACATCAATTGGAACTCTCCGCCGTGGTCCTCGCACTACTCCATCACACTCTGTCTTTGTGGTGTATTATCTTGTTTAAGAATACTACTGCCGTCGGGAAACATGATCATCATGAAGGGGTGTGCGTGGTCAGCAACCGATGTACGATACGCCTTGGCCGTCATGATGCCTTGCGCTAGCTCCACCGGACCCATGGATTATCATGTGAATGTTCCCCAGAGCATAATGGAGCAGCCGCCAGATTGTTTTCGTCCCGCAGTACAGGCGTCAAGGAGCTGTTCCTCTGGAAGACGACAGATTCGCGTCCTCCCATCGGCAGGATGAAGAAGGTATCAGTATTTATCATACCATGCAACGTTATGCCACTGCGCCAACGTCCAGTACTGATAGTAACACTCCCATTTCAGTCGTAGTTGCCATTGTCGTGGTGTTAACATTGCCACATGCATCGACCGTCAGCAGCGGCGGCCCGTCGTTACCTGCGTTCGGTTCAGTATGTGTTCAGCATTTAAGACTGACGCTAGTTCCGCCACAGTTCGCCGCTAGTCCTGTCTCACCAGTCTGCCTACCTTATGACGTCCGACGTCTGTAATGAGAGTGGCCACCCAAC
The DNA here is from genome assembly GCF_023864275.1 of Schistocerca cancellata. NCBI lineage: Eukaryota > Metazoa > Arthropoda > Insecta > Orthoptera > Acrididae > Schistocerca > Schistocerca cancellata. The sequence continues at coordinate 411,914,195 of NC_064631.1, forward strand.
TACTCGGCCTCTGGTTGTGGTTTCATTCACCACATGTTGAAGACGCTTACCGCAGCATTTCTCGAACACCCGAGAAGTTGTGCAGTTCGCTGAATGCTCGTGCCGAATCTCCAGGTCAACACAGTCTGTTCTCGGTCACACTCAGATACATCATGTGCCTTCACCATTCTGCAATCTAACAGCACTCTCACTGACACTAAATGCACTGTGCGTTTATCTAAGTAGCAATTAGTAGTCGCTAGGTGACCTTGCTATCTCAGGGACGGGTTTATATCGGTAGTAGGTCGGTGGTTATAATGTTCTGGCTGACCAGTGTTTTTCTTCTGTAACCATGGTTTCTCGCAGTTACCTTCGTTGTACCTGTGTTCCTTTTCCCAACTTGCCCCTTTTAGAGATGACCACCATCTTCCGCAGAGTTGCAATTCCTGATCGCTGTATCTATAGCCCTCGAAAACTTTGAGGGTATCTCGTCATTTCTTATTAATTCCGTATCCAACTTCTTTGTGCATTGTTTTTCCTCCCTTTCCTTAAACTTCAGCTTACTCTTCATCACTGTTAAATTGTGATGAAAGTCTATATCTGCTCATGGGTATGCTTCAAAATCCATTTCGGAATTTCTTCCTGACAATGACGTAATCTAATTGAAATCTTCCTGTATCTCCCACCCTTTCCATAGTATACCTCTTCCTCTTGTACTTCACTATCACCACCTGAAGTTTATTATGGAACCCAATAAGACTTTCCCTCTTTCATTCCTCCTACCAAGATGCTGTCCTGTAACACTGTCTTTTGTCTCTTCCCGTATAATTGCATTCCAATCCTCCTCGACTGTTATATGTTCATCTCGCATGAGGTACTTAATTATTCATTCAGTATCCTCACGTACCTTCCTTATCTCTTCATCAATCGCTTGGGACGTCGGCATGTGTACCTGAACCATTGTTGTCGGTGTTGGTTTGCTGTCGATTCTGATGAGATCAACCCTGTCAGTGAATTCACAGTAGCTCACTGTCTGCCCTACACTCCTGTTCATAACGAATTCTACTCCCATTATCCTTTACTCATCCGAGCAGATATCCTTGTCTTCTTTCCGTTTCACTCCACTGACCGCACTGTATCTAGATTGAAACTTAATATTTTCTTTCTGAGATTTTATTCCTTTTCTACCTTTTTTAAACTTCAGAAATTTCACGATGCGAGTGGTAGTACATGATCCTTTCATTGCTTATTCAGTCTGTTTCTCGGGTGTCACCTCCGGGTTGGCGATCCCTCCCGGAGACCCGAAGGGAGTCTAGTCCTGGAATCTTTTGCTAATGGAGTGACCATTATGACACATTTTTCAGTTACTGGTCACCTGTCCTGCAGACAGACGCTATGCGGCTTTAATTCATTGCCTTCTGCGTCCTCTTGCCGTCGGTCATTGCTGATTATTCCGCCTTTCAGGGGCAGCTTCTAACCCGAAGGGCAGGGATAGGGCTCGGAACGTCTGTCCGCTCCTCAACCCTCTCTGACATGGCCGTTAGCAGAACGAGGGTGGGTTTCTATGCTGGATGTCTTTGGCCTCCATTGCTGATGTCTTTCAGTCAAAATTTTAGCAGTGGGGGATTTCGTATCCGGGACCGAGAACGTATTTATTGCTAGACAAAGACGCTACCCTAACTCCCAGATTCTATATTCTTCGATTTACACGTAAGTGAAGACTATAGCACTGCTAAATCCCGTGTTTTCAAAATGGGAACACTATTCTCTGTGTCTTGAATTCTTTTCTTGCCTTCTTCTTTCTTGTGTATATTGTATATTACAAGTCTTGCCTTACATTAGCCAAAATATTCCCAAAGATGTTTGTAATTGAAAGGAAACCTGTATGTTTTGTTTTCGGAAAATATGCTATTTTTGTGCTAAAGATGCGATGGTACGTCAAGCAAGTGTATTTGTTATCTGTATCTTCCATTTTATTGCTACCTATATTTTGATATTTTTTACATTCTTTTTGTGAATTTTACCTATGTAATGAGAGAGGAAGCTGTACGCCCTGGCAGTGTGTGAATGGCGCCTAATACTTTTTCTTCTTCAGCTGGAGAGATTAAAATCCTAGGAAGACGATTAATAGAAAAATGAAAAAGGCATCCGTATGGTGACATGGCTGATCTGAATGGTAGTCAAAAATATCTACAGTACTAGTATTTGTTCTGAAAATTCCCAATCCCTGTTTACCATTATGCTTCCTGATATTAAAATCTAAGAAATTTATGGAACCGTTGGTTTACATTTCACAGGAGAACTTGAATTTTTGATGTAGTCCATTGAACCTATCAACATTTGGTAATTTAAGTCATATTGCCAATAATCAATAGAAATATATCGTCAGAGTACCTAAAGTAGTACACAATCTTTATTGCTAGATCTGAATTTCAATAAAATCTTTTATTAAGATATTGAACGAATATTGCGCCCAATCACCTGGCCATGGCACGTATGTAATTTTTATCTCTAATGGGATGTAAATTTTCTGTATAGGACAGTTGTATGAACCTTTTAATAATGTTTTGAATAAAATTTGGTGGATCAATTTACCACAAATACGTAAACAAACAAAATGCACATTGGTATTTCTTGATATGTTTAAAAATAATATGCAAAAGTACTTGTTGATTGCATCTATGAAAGAAAGTTTTTGAGACTACTATATTGGAATGAAACAGGGTTAGTTATTTTTGTATAAAAAAAGGTCTTACATACACAAGATAACGCATACTGAAGCCGTTGTAACTGTTGCAAACAAAATCGTCACCCTCCTTCTGCTTTTCTTTCGAGTAATCAGTCTTCTTTTAGTATGATGCGCCCCACCACGAATTCCACTCCTGTAACAAACTCTTCATCTCAGAGTAGAAGTTACAGCTTACGTCCTCAGTTATTTGCTGGGTGCATTCCAATTTCTGTCTTTCTCAACAGTTTTTACCCTCTACAGCTTCCAGATGTCTTACCATCCTGCCCCATCCACTTGTCAGTGTTTCCCTTCCAGATTCTGCGTAGAACATCCTCGTTCCTTATTTTGTCAGTCCACCTAATTTTCAACATCCGTCTGTAGCACCACATCTCAAATGCTTCGATTGTCTTCTGTTCCGCTTTCCCCACAGTCCATGTTCCACTGTCATTCAGTGTCGCGCTCCAACGACACAGTTACAGAAATTTCTTCCTCAAAATAAGATGTATGCTTCATACTCGCCGAGTTCTCCTAGCCTTCTTTGACAGTGATAGTCTGCTTTTGACGGACTCCTTGTCCTGTCTCACGTTGGTTATTTTGTTGCGTGGGTAGCATAATTCCTCAATTGCATCTATTTCGTGACCATCAATCCTAGTGTTAAGTTTCTCGATGTTCTCATTTCTGTTACTCCTCATTATTATTATCTTTCTCCCATTTACTCTCAATCCACATCCTGTACTCATTCGACTGTTCATTACATTCAGCTGATCAATTAATTCTTCTTCATTTTCACTGAGAATAGCAGTATTATCAACGAATAGTATCACTGATGTCCTTTCACTTTCAATTTTACGAGTAATTCCACTCCTGAACCTTCCTTTCATTTAAATCACAGCTTCTTCGATATACAGGGTGTTACAAAAAGGTACGGCCAAACTTACAGAAAACATTCCTCACACACAAAGAAAGAAAATATGTTATGTCGACATGTGTCCGGAAACGCTTACTTTCCATGTTAGAGCTCATTTTATTACTTCTCTTGAAATCACATTAATCATGGAATGGAAACACACAGGAACAGAACGTACCAGCGTGACTTGAAACACTTTGTTACAGGAAATGTTCAAAATGTCCTCCGTTAGCGAGACATGCATCCACCCTCTGTCGCATGGAATCCCTGATGCGCTGATGCAGCCCTGGAGAATGACGTATTGTATCACAGCCGTCCACAATACAAGCACGAAGAGTTGGTACCGGGGTTGCGTAGACAAGAGCTTTCAAATGCCCCCATAAATGAAAGTCAAAAGGGTTGAGGTCAGGAGAGCGAGGAGGCCATGGAATTTGTCTGCCTCTACCAATCCATCGGTCACCGAATCTGTTATTGAGAAGCGTACGAACACTTCGACTGAAATGTGCAGGAGCTCCATCGTGCATGAACCACATGTTGTGTCGTACTTGTAAAGGCACATGTTCTAGCAGCACAGGTAGAGTATCCCGTATGAAATCATGATAACGTGCTCCATTGAGCGTAGGGCCCAATCAAGACATCACCAACAATGCCTGCCCAAACGTTCACAGAAAATCTGTGTTGATGACGTGATTGCACAATTGCGTGCGGATTCACGTCAGCCCACACATGTTGATTGCAAAAATTTACAATTTGATCACGTTGGAATGAAGCCTCATCCGTAAAGAGGACATTTGCACTGAAATGAGGATTGACACATTGTTGGATGAACCATTCGCAAAAGTGTACCCATGGAGGCCAATCAGCTGCTGATAGTGCCTGCAGACGCTGTACATGGTACGGAAACAACTGGTTCTCCCGTAGCACTCTCCATACAGTGACGTGGTCATCGTTACCTTGTACAGCAGCAACTTCTCTGACGCTGACATTTGGGTTATCGTCAACTGCACGAAGAATTGCCTCGTCCATTGCAGGTGTCCTCGTCGTTCTAGGTCTTCCCCAGTCGCCAGTCATAGGCTGGAATGTTCCGTGCTCCCTAAGACGCCGATCAATTGCTTCGAACGTCTTCCTGTCGGGACACCTTCGTTCTGGAAATCTGTCTCGATACAAACGTACCGCGCCAAGGCTATTGCCCCGTGATAAGCCATACATCAAATGGGCATCTGCCAACTCCGCATTTGTAAATATTGCACTGACTGCAAAACCACGTTCGTGATGAACACTAACCTCTTCATGCTACGTACTGATGTGCTTGATGCTTGTACTGTAGAGCAATGAGTCGCATGTCAACACAAGCACCGAAGTCAACATTACCTTCCTTCAATTGGGCCTACTGGCGGTGAATCGAGGAAGTACAGTACATACTAACGAAACTAAAATGGAAACTAAAATGGAAATTAAGCGTTTCCGGACACATGTCCACATAACATCTTTTCTTTATTTGTGTGTGAGGAATGTTTCCTGAAAGTTTGGCCGTACCTTTTTGTAACACCCTGTATGGATTGAACAGTAGGGGCGACAGACTTCATCCCTGTGTCACACTCTTTTTAATCAGAGCACTTTGTTCATGATCTTTCACTTTTAGTGTTCCCTCTTGGCTTTTGTTTTTTTCTCATTTTGGGTCATCAGTATTCTGACTGGTTTGATGCGGCCCGCCACGAATTCCTCTCCTCTTCATCTCAGAGCAGCACTTGCAAAATGCGTCCTCAGTTATTTGCTGTATGTATTCCAATGTCTTCCTCTACAGATTTTACCCTCTGCGCCTCCCTCTAGTTCCACGGAAGTCATTCCCTCATGTCTTAAGAGACGTCGTATCATCGTGTCCCTTCTTCCCGTGTTACTCTCCTCTCCAGTTCTGCGCAAAACCTCCTCATTCCTTATTAATCTACCTAATTTTCAACAATCGTCTGTAGCATCATATCTCAAATGCTTGGATTCTCTTCTGTTCCGGTTTTCCCACTGTCCGTGTTTCACTATCATACAATGCTGTAGTCCAGACGTACATTCTCAAAAATTTCTTCCTTAAATTAAGGATTATATTTGATATCAGCAGACTTCTCTTGGCCAGGTGCGATTCTTTTTCAGTTGCTTGTCTGCGTTTGATATCCTCCTTGCCCCGATCGTCATTGGTTATTTTACTGCTTGGGTAGCAGAAGTCCTTAAATTCATGTACTTCGTGAGCATCAGTCGTGATTTTAAGTTTCTCGCTGTTTTAGTTTCTGCTACTTCTCATTACTTTCGTCTTCCTCCGATTTACTCTCAGTCCATTTTCTGTACTCATTATATTGTTCATTCTATTCAGCAGATGACGTAGTTCTTCTTCACTTTCACTCATAATAGCAATCTCATCAGCGGGTCATATCGTTGATTTCCTTTCACCTTGAATTCAAATTCAACTCCTGAACCTTTCCTATATTTCCATTATTGCTTCTTCGATCCACAGATTGAACAGTAGGGGCGAAATACTACATACCAGTCTAACATCCTTTGTTATCTGAGCACATCGTTCTTGTTCATCCACTCTTATTATTCCTACTTGCCCTTTGTACATACTGCATACTTCACATCTCTCCCTATAGCCTACTACTATTTTTCGCAGAATTAAGAACATCTTGCACCACTTTACATTGTCGGAAGCTTTTTCTAGGTCGACAAATCCTATGAATGTCTTTTGATTTTCTTTAGTCTTGCTTCCATTACCAATCGCAGCGTCAGAATTGCCTCTTTGGAGCCTTTACCTTTCCTAAAGTCAAACTGATCGTCACCTAGCACATTCTCAATTTTGTTTTCCATTCTTCTGTATACTATTCTTCCCACCAACTTGGATGCAAGAGCTGTTAAGCTGAATGTGCCATAGTTGTCGCACTTTTCAGCTCTTGTAGTCTTCGCAGTTGTGTGGATGATATTTTTTCGAAAGTCACGTGGCATGTCACCAGACTCACACTTTCTACACAACAACACGAATAGTCGCTTTCTTGCCAATTCCCCCAATGATTTTAGAAATTCTGATGGAATGTCATCTATCCCTCTTTTGAATTCTGATCCTAATCCTGGATCCGTGTCTCTTCTAAATCGACTCGTAATGTTACCACCCTTGCTTTGATTTTCCTGTATATGTTGTCTGTCCTTCCGATAATCATTTATTTTTCGATGTCTACACATTTTTCATACAGCCATTTCACCTTGGCTTCCCTGCACTTCCTGTGTATTTAATTCCTCAGCGACTTGTATTTCCGGATTCGTGAGTTTCCCGGAACATTTTTATACGTCCTCCTTTCATCGATCAATTGAAGTATTTCTTCTATTAATCATGATTTCTTCATAGTTACCTTCTTTGTACCTGTGTTCTTCTTTGCAACTTCTGTGACTGCCCTTTTTAGAGATGTCCACTCCTCTTCAACAATACTGCCTACTGAGCTATTCCTTATTGCTGTTTCTATAGCCTTAGAGAACTTCAAGCGTACCTCGTAAATCCTCAGTACTTCCATATCCCACTTCTTTGCATATTGATTCTTCCAGACATATGTCTTAAATTTCAGTCTACTCATCATCAATACTGTATTGTTATCTGAGTCTGTATCTGCTCCTACATACGCTTTACAATACAGAATCTGATATCGGAATCTCGGTCCCCCAACGACATATTTTAACTGAAATCTTCTCCCGGTGATATCCAAGTATTCTTCCTGCTCTTGTGATTCGTGAACAGAGTATTAGCTGTTTCTGGCTGAAATTTATTACAGAACTCAATTAGTCTTCCTCCTCTCTCATTCATTGCCCTAAGCCCACATTCTTCTGTATCCTTTTCTTCTACTCCTTTTCATACAACTGCATTCCGGTCCTCCATATCTTTTAGATTTTCATCTCCCTGTACGTACTGTATTTCCATGTCAATATCCGCGTATACTTTCTCTATCTCTTCATCTCCAGCTTGCGACTTCGGCATGTATACCTGAACTGTCGTTGACGGCGTTGGTTTTCTGTCAATTCCGATAAGAGCAACCGTATCACTGAACTGCTCACAGTAACACACTCTCTGTACTACCTTCCTGTTCATAGAGAATCTTAAGCTCGTTATACCATTTTCAGTTTCTGTTGATGTTATCCTATACTCATCTGACCAGAAATCCTAGTCTCCTTTCCATTTCACTTCACTGGCCTCTAGTATATCTCTACTGAACCACTGCATTTCCCTTTTAAGGTATTCTAGTTTCCTTTCTATGTTCAAGCTTCTGACATCCATTCCCGATTCGTGGAACGTTATCCTTTCGTTAATTAGTCAATCTTTTTCTCATGGTCTCCCACTTGGCAGTCCCCTACCGGAGATCCGATAGGAGGAATATTACCGAATCTTTTGCCAATGGAGAAGATCATCATGATGCATTTTAATTGGAGGCGGTATGTCCTGTGGATACACGTTAAGTATCTTTAATTTAGGGATTTCCATTGTCTTACGTACCCTCATAGCGTTGATCATTGCTTATTCTTCCGCCTTTAGGGGCAGTTTCCCACCCCTAGGACAAGAGAGTGCCCTGAATCTTTGTGTGCTCCTTTCCCCTTGACAAGGCCGTTGACAGAATTGGGATGACTTCTTATGTCGGAAGTCATCAGCGGTGACAGGATTCGAACCCAGGACCAAGGACGTTTTGATTAGTAATCGAAGACGCTACTTCTTGACCACGGGTTGCTCTTGTACATGTTGCATATAACCTGTCTCTCCCTACAGTCTACCCCTATTTTCCTCAGACTTTCGAACACCTTGCACCATTTGACACTGTCGAACGCTTTTTTCAGGACCACAAATCCTAATAACGTGTCTCGTTATTTCTTTAGTCTTGCTTCCATACCAACCGCAACGTCAGAGCTACTAAACTGAACCTTTTGCCTTCCCGAAAGCCAAACTGATTTTAATCTAACACATCCTTAATTTTCTTTTTCATTTTTATGTATATTATTCTCGTCTGCGACCTGGATGCATGAATTGTCAAGCTGATTGTGCATGATCATCGCACTTGTTAGCTCTTGCACCATTCGGAATTATGTGGATGGTATCTTAACGAAAGTCATATCGTATATCCTTAAATACACACATCAGCGTAAATAGCTGTTTTGTTGCTACTTCCCCCAACGAATTTAGAAATACTGACTGAATGTTATCTATCCCTTCTGTTTTATTCGACCTGACGTATTCCAAAGCTCTCTTAAATTCTAATAGTGGGTCCCCTATCTCTTCTAAATCGACTCCCATTTCCGGTTCTATTAATCGCACTTATCTTCCCCTTCACAGAGGCCTTCAGTGTATTCTACCCACCTTACCGCTCTCTGCTCTGCATTTAGAAGTACAGTCGCATTCCCGTTGCACACTTAGTGGTACCGCCCTTGCTTTTAATTACACCACATGTTGTTTTGACTTTCCTATATGCCGACTTCGTCCTTCCGACAATCATTTCTGTTTGACGTTTTTCACATTTCTCACGCAGCCGTTTCGTCTTAGCTTCCGTGCACTTCCTATTTATTTCATTCCTAACGGAAATTTATTTTTGTATTCCTGAGTTTCCCGAAACATTTATGTACTCCCTCCTTTCATCAATCAACTCAAATATTTCTTCTGTTACTCATTGTTTCTTCGCATTTAACATCTTTGTACCTACTTTTTTTCATTCCATCTTCTCTGCTTGTCCTTTTTAGAAATGTCAAAAAAAAAAAAGGTTCAAATGGCTCTGAGCACTATGGGACTTAACAGCTGTGGTCATCAGTCCCCTAGAACTTAGAACTACTTAAACCTAATTAACCTAAGGACATCACACACATCCATGCCCGAGGCAGGATACGAACCTGCGACCGTAGCAGTCGCGCGGTTCCGGACTGCGCGCCTAAAACTGCGAGACCACCGCGGCCGGCTTTAGAAATGTCCATTCCTTTTCAACTGTAATGCCAACGGAGCTATTCTTTATTGCAGTATCTACAGCCTGACAGAACTTCAAGCGTATCTCGTCACTATAGGCAGTGTCTCTAAATTTACGCTTTAGAACCCATGCAGTTCTGTACACTCCCGAAAGTTACCTTTCTGTAGGAAACATTCCTGTACGTCTGATTCCTATAATAGTCAACATGGTTTTGTCTGATAAAGTCTTGCTTGCATCGCTTGTACAGCCTCGCGCTGATCCTCTTCTGAGGCTTCAATGGACAGTTGCCATAAGTAAGGAATATAGTGGTAAGAAATTTTATTAGTATTTATCGGATATAATTTACATTGTTAACGATAGGCTTGTTCTGGGTCTTTGTATCCCACAGAGATTTTTCCTGTATTGATCCTGAATGTCAAGTTTTTAAATACTTGTGCATTGTTGTCTTAGCGATCATTTACCCTTCCAGACTTGGAGTTAAGTTTCTGTGTTTCTGTTTTGTTTATTGCTACCTTTCTTTTACGAGGCTGTATGGACGGGACTTCTTGGTATGGAACGCCACCCGTGATCGTCGCATCTGCGGTGACGAGCAGTCCCTCTCGAAACATACCGAGGGTCTCACTGAGACTTTCACAGACCATAATTAGCCTCCCAACCTTGAGCAAAAGCACATCTCCCGTTCCTTATCTTTCCAGTCAACCACCACCTCCCAAAGTCCCAGAGGAGAATTTCCCTTGCGACTTAGTACCACTCAGGACTGGAACAACTGAATTACATTCTTTGCCTGTTTTTCTACAACCTCTCGTTGTGCCCTGAAATGAGAAATGTCCTATCCAGTATTCTTCTCATTCCTCCCACAGTGGTAATCCGCCGCCCACAAAGTGCACAGAGTCCTTGTCCATCTCTACATAACCCCTGCTCCCAACTCCTTGCCTCATGGTTGACTTTCCGTAACAGACCTCGATGTCAGAAATGTCCCATTCATCCTCCCGCCACCACCTACTCCAGTTCGATCTTAAGTGTCACCTATCCCATCAAAGGCAGGGCTACCGGTGAAACCAGACATGTGACCTACAAGCTAAGCTGCAACCATCGTGTTGCATCCTATTTGGCCATGACAACCAACATGTTGTCCGTCTGCATGAATGGCTATTGACCAACTGTGGCCAAGAAACAGCTGGACCACTCCATTGCTAGCTGGTCGCTGTGGCCGTGTGGTTCTAGGCGCTTCAGCCGGGAACCACGCGACCGCTACAGTCGCAGGTTTGAATCCTGTCTTGGGCTTGGATGTGTGTGATGTCCTTAGGTTGGTTAGGTTTAAGTAGTTCTAAGTTCTTGGGGACTGATGACCTCAGAAGTTAAGCCATCTGAACCATTTGAACCACTCCATTGCCGAGCACACCGCACATGTTCTTCATTTCAATGACTGCTTCATAACCCATGCTATCTGTATCTGTCCCAACAACACCAGCTTTCCTGAACTGCACAGGTGGGAACTCTCTCTACAGTATATTCTACACTCCTATCACCCTTCTGGCCTCAACCTTCGTTAGTCACTGTCATCACCCATCTAGCCTATTCCCTGTTACCATTTCTCATTCCAACACTACACAGCCTTCTTCTCCACCAACGGAACCTAAGACTTTTTATTTCTCTCCTCTTCCAACACATCCCCCCCCACTCCCTCCTTGTCTAACCTCCTGACTGCACCTACCTGGCCTACCGTCTCTCCACCTCTGTATGCTCCCACAAGTAGCACTTTATTGTCTCCCACCCCTGCCCTGGTACCTCTACCATTCTCCACCACAGCCTCCTCCTTAGAACTGCACCACTTGTTTGCTCTCCCAGAATGTGCTGCTGCTCGCATTCTGGCTTCAGGTGGCAGAGACTGTGGTCACGTGTCTGTGTGTGTCTTTGTGTGTGTGTGTGTGTGTGTGTGTGTGTGTGTGTGTGTGTGTACGTTGTCTTTTCTCGACTAAGCCCTTGTTGGCCGAAAGCTCAATTTCCGACTGCCTTTTTGTTGTACCTATATGAGTAGCCAATATATGACTCAGTATCTCCACTATATGGTAAGTAGCAAATGTCCTTTTCATAATATTGTTACATACCATCCTGGATTTTCCATTGTTTGATATTCTGTACACTGACTCAACAGGTGAGTGTCTTCTATCGCTGAATGAAACTATGAGCGTTGGCGCACCAAGCTTCGAAGAATATGTTGTTATACTCTTCCCATGAGAGATAAAGGTCCCAAAAATGTACACAGAGTTTCAGGAGAGTAGTGAATATTTTAAGAGGGGGTAATACACACTAATTAAAATAAAATATTACACAGAACGAGTCTACAATTTTTATTAGTTACAGAAATATATCTCTCGCTGATTTACATTGATTTATTTACGGGTGTAAATATACTAGTTGATAAGTGTTTATTTGTCGACGGTCAATTTTCTTTTCAAGTACAAGTTGTGGAACGGCTATTGAATTTATTTACTTTAGTAATTCAAGAACATGATTAAAATTTTTGTAACCCGTTGTATTATATATTTCGGCATATTGTACATACGATATGCGTACCGTAATAAATGAAACACGTTTGCAAAAATGCTGAATTTTTCGTGGGACATCGTGGAATCAACCCGCTGCAGCTCCCGAAAGGACGGTGAAATGTATGTAGTCTTTAAAATGGCGTCCATAACGAAGGTGCGTGCCAAGCATAAAGATCGTCGCAGCGAGGTCGCGCATACCTGTCCAATCTCCTCAGGAAATTGAAGAAACGACTTCATCGTGTTCGGCCCCACAAATACGCAAACGGTATTCTCGTTCTCCATGATAACGCAAGGCGAGACACAAGTCCGTGCAGCCAAGAGGAGCTCACGAAATGTAACTGAAATGTTCTTACTCATTCGTCCCATAGCCCGGATCTCGCACCTCCGACTTCCATCTGTCTGACCCATCGAAGATGCACTATCCGGAAAGCAGTACGTGGATGATGAGGAGGTTATTGGTGAAGTAATATGTTGGCTGTAACGTTGCACAGTGTTGTCATTCGGCCATACAAGCCGTCCCAGAAAGGCGGCATGTTGAAAAGTAGGGTTTTGTAGTTATTTATGAACGAGTTTTGTGATGGAAACGTTGATTCTGCTTGCTGGTAATATGGAAGAAGGTTTTTTATCCACAAGGTATTAAACTCACGTGTGTTTGCTCGTCTATCTACCTAAATGCGTGACACTGAATCCGTCTCCAGCTGTCACACACCACCAGAAAGCGTAATTTAACTGTGGGGCTGAAGTGGAAGACACTATCCAGTTGGTAGAAAGTAGTCCTTGAACAAGCAGGTGGAAAATTTCTTTGTGCGTCGCTGTTCCTAACACAAAAATATGGCGAACGTTACTTATGTACGGCCGCTGTTCTCATGAATTGGTACCTTCTTCAAGCAAATGAAGGCAGACAGTTGTCATTCTGTCCTCGACTGATTTAAAACTATGGTATTATCCGATTAACACGGGTTATCTAACAAACCACTTTCAATCGTGAAGTCATCGCTGTCATTCGGAACTAACATAGTTGGATCAAGAAGAACCCAGATGCCTGTATCGATACGTATTTGCAAGAAAATTTCTCTGTGAATGTGTAATGTTATATCGTAGACAAAAAGTTGACTGGGTCTGCTGTGCTTACAGGAGCCCGTTATCTAGACTTCGGAGAAATCTAGCACAGTCAGAAGAGAAAAATAGGCTACAAGGCAGGTATATTGCAGCAGGGCGGGGACCTTGCAAATTCAAGTCGTGACGCAACGTTTAAACCTAACATGCCCCGGGAGATAGATCGGCAGAAACTGTCACATTTCTTAGCCACCAAAGTCCGCCGACCCCACCCTTTAGTGTTTCGCCTGTGATGATAGATGAAGGGCGAAGAGCTATACGACAATTGGAAAGTGTCTGAAGTCAGAGGAGGAAATTTAGAAAAGAAATTCTGAACTTAATCATTTACATTTGCTTAACGCCGTCTGTGAAGACCGGTAAACCGCGATTCTTTAGAGAACAGAACTCCCACGTACAAAACATTTTCAGACGTCTGGTTACTTTAAAAATGAATTAATGTATCAAATCGTAGGTATTAATAACCACCTCAGTTATATTCAGTCCTTTATTACTCGATCACTACACGTTTCGTGCAACTAAAAGCCACATGTTCAGGAGAACATCTGTGTAACACCAAATCCAGAAGGAATAACGCTCCTGAGACATACACTGGTGTGGTAAATTATTTTAAGATTCAAAGAACATTTTAAAAAGTATTTAAAACTTTTACATGAGTATCAAAATTTTATTACTCACATGATTAAAACATTAGAGTGGAAAAGCTCGGAATCTTTTTCCCAACATTCATTGTACGTCAGAACGAAACACCGCTAAATGGCGGTATGTCATAGGTTAAAAACTGCCAGATTCCAATACAGTGGATGGGTCCAAAACAAATCGTACCGTACTGATCTATTGGTAAGGAGAAAATAAATGAAAACTATTAAAACCTAATTTTGGGGCAGAATGGAAAACCAAGAACTGGTTGCCACGGAATGTAGGGATGCTCTACCTAGACAAAATCGTCAAGTAAATAGCTATTGACAGAAAAGCAGAACCTGAAAAGCGCAGTTAGCGTTTCTCCGATCTATACGGAATCGCGAACAGGGGATTCGGGCTCGTGTTCTTTCATACTGACGGCAAGCGTGCGCCTCGCGCATGCCCTGATAATCCGCGGGCTCGACCGAACGACTAGTGGTCTTTTGGGGAGTACTCGAATGTTGAAAGGGAAAAAGGAATATTGGGGTAAAATGTACAAAAACTACTTCTGAAAAACAATATGAAGAATATCAATCTAATAGTGACAGCCGACATTTTTCGTTAGTAACGCTCTTAAGTTGTTCTTAAACTAGAGCGTGAAAGAGTAGCATCATGAGCATGTATATTAGGGAAAGGAAACGTGTGCCCGTAGAATCCACTAAATAACCTCGAAAATTTTAAAAAACTTTGAGGTTATTAAAATTCTGAAACTATTGTTTCGTAAAAATACTTTCAGATTTCTTCACTGTGACAGAATCCAAAACTAGTGAATTTTGATACTTACTAACAGTAGGTAAAATTTAAGGAAATTTACAAAAAATTTAAAAACATACTACAAGGTTGTCTGCAGAAGCATGCCAAGCGATGCAAAAAGGGCCTTATTTAGATTTATAAATAAGAGTAAAAGACTTAGTTAAAGTTAAAACACATGTCCAGTTCAATAAGTTCTGTCTCGAGAGTGGTTGCATCCCATATTATATAAAAAACTTATTCCGACAAAAAGTGACTATATCTGAACACTATGTTCGGAAAGTTGTACGTATTGTATCAGATGTGAAATCCGACGTTCGCCTGCAAAAAAGGATTAGGTAAACGAGGGACTGTATTTAACGCAATTAGCGTTTTCCATGTTAGTAGGCCGGCAGCAATATGATCGGGCCCGCGAGCACTTGGGGTGTAGTGGGACAGATTAAAAATCGTTTTACTGCTACAGATCAAGATAAACTAAGTAGGCTACGTAATAATGGCCACAGATTGTTCATCAGGAGGTCAATGAAGGTGGTTTTTGACTTTCATCCTACGGCTCGCAGCCTGTGTGATATTACTTTTAACGAGATACAGACATCAATTTCAGAGAAAGGATTATCACACATCATCAGTCATGTGACGAATCAACAACAGATTATTTCGTTGATCTCCCACACCGTCTCTGCATTAGATGGTGTCAATGAAGCCACGGCTCAACGAAGTGAAGTACCTATTGGCCTCAATAAGATAATCAAGGGAGACCGTACAGACTACAAAGGGTCTGGTTTAGTCCTGGAACGACTTTACACTGACTGACAAGGCTGTTTTGGGCAGTATTAACAAAAAACTAAATGAACATAAAGCACTAATTTTCCAGTCTGACAAAGGAAAAACAGCCGTTATCTTAAGTGAAGATCAGTATGTAAATAAAGTTCAATATTTATTTGTAGATAACGGAATTGTTAAGTCTAATGTAGATCGTACGAACAGCTATTTGACTGGTTTAAAAAAGACCCTTAATACAACCACTACCTTTCCAAACCCATTCAAAAAGAAAACTGTTGTTCCTAAGGGCCCAGTAGCACCAAGACGCCGAGATTTGTTGAAGCTACATAAAGACGAATTGCCAGATCGTACGATTTCTAACGCACGTAGGTGGGTTGGTTACAATACTACGGAGTTGATGGCAAAGTACCTCGATCAAAATTACCGTCATCGAGTTTGCTTAAACATCCGCAGTAGGTGACAATTAATTGAAAAACTCTAGATTGACCGTCCGCCCAGGAACTCATCTGGTATCCCTAGATGTCAAGATCAAATATACCAGTATTCCATCTGATCAGGTACAGGTTAATGTGGCTCAGAATGTAAGAGCGCATAGTTGACGACCCAGCAACGAAATTAATGAGGTGCTTAAGTTGTTGGTATTGGTTCTTAGCCTTAATTACATTAGATTTGGCGACGATATCTTTTTACAAAAACATGGTCTTGTAATGGAGTCCCCGTTGTCATACAGCCTTGCCAATAGTGTATTCATGAAAGCTTTTGAGTCAGATCCTTTGACTCAGTTTCCAATATATACTAGCAATATCGTAACTTGGTATAGGTATGTAGATGACATTTTCTTTTCAGTGGTTCATGCGAGGAGTGTTGTCAGTTCGTGCAAGAGTTAAATAGCTTACACGAGAGTATTCAACTTACTGCTCGGCGCAATGAAGGGGGATGTTACCATATCCGGACCTTGTTATTACATCATGTGGTACTAAAGTCGGATTCGATATTTACAGAAAGGAAACTACCACCGAAATAATGATTAACAGCTCCTCCAACCACCCTATGAAGTACATAATGTCGGCCTTCAGGACGTTTTTGTATAGGCTTCATAGTCTACCGTTCTCAAAGGGAGCCTCTGATAGATTCGAATCATATACTACACAGTCTACAAAAACAACTATGACAGTGAGTTTGTCAATGGTATTAATCTGGGTAAGCCGTCCGCTGTGGGCGAGCGGCTTTAGGCGCTTCAGTCCAGAACCGTGCTGCTGCTATGGTCACAGGTTCGAATCCTGCCTCGGGAATGGATGTGTGTGATGTCCTTAGGCTAGTTAGGTTTAAGTAGTTCTAGGTCTAGGGGACTGATGGCCTCAGATGATGAGTCCCATAGTGCTTAGAGCCATTTGAACCATTTTTTTAACCGGGGTAACTTCAGGAAGATAAGACAAACCAACGCATGGGATAGCACCCTAATCAACGCCGATAGTCGAAAGACCGCTGGTGTCAGGAATCGTAAAGTTCTATAGGTCGGCAATATTTCCGAAAGGATCGGTAGACAGTTGAGGTCCAAAACTATTGAACCGGCTTTCACCATTCCCACTAAGTAAAGGCCCACAAAGTGAAGGCCCAAAGATCGTTCCACTTGTTCCAAACATAATGCAGCCTGGGTGTATTGCATCACTTGCAATGATTGCCCCATGCGGCACATCGTACAAACAGGCAGAAGCCTTAGCATCAGCTATCAGACCATTCTATGGTTTCTAGTTCCAAATCTGCCTTGGGTATCCACCTACGTGAGCAGAGGCATTCCGTCACCAATCTCTCTAGTAACTTACGGATTTTACATCGAGAAGGCAAGGGCCCTACTTTCAGTAACCTGTAGGAGGTCGAAATTATGAGATCAAAAAATTGTTCAAATGTGTGTGAAATCTTATGGTACTTAACGGCTAAGGTCATCAGTCCCTAAGCTTACACACTACTTAACCTAAATGAACCTAAGGACAAACACATCACCCACGCCCGAGGGAGGACTGTAACCTCCACCGGGACCAGCCGCACAGTCCATGACTGCAGCGCCCTGGACCGCTCGGCTAATCCCGCGCGGCGAAATTATGAGATCAATTAGTCGTTTTTCACACCAACCACTCAATGGACAAAGGGAGCTGAGATGCCGTAGTATTTTGGAAAATTTCGACTGCCTAAGATATTTGACGCAATACTCTGTACTTTCTTCACCTAGTCCGCTCTATTGCTACTCGGCCTTTTCATTTTCCTCGCCTCACCTCCCCACCGCCTGTGCATCCGTCTTATTATCTTAGGTTTTCCACGTCTCCCTTTCACGTATGTTTTTAATGTTTTTGTAAATTTCCTTAAATTTTACGTATCATTAGTAAGTGTGAAAATTGTAGACAGTCTTCGATTCTTTTAACTGTCACAGTGAAGAACTTTTAAAGTGTTCGCGTTTACTCACAAGGAAACCTCCCCATCGCACTCCCCTCAGATTTAGTTATAAGTTGGATAGGTCTTGAAAAACTGAACACAGATCAATCGAGAAAACAGGAAGAAGTTGTGTGGAACTATGAAAAAAATAAGCAAAATATACGAACTGAGTAGTCCATGTGCAAGATAGGCAACATCAAGGGTAGTCTGTGCTCAGGAGCGCCGTGGTCCCGTGGTTAGCGTGAGCAGCTGCAGAATGAGAGGTCCTTGGTTCAAGTCTTCCCTCGAGTGAAAAGTTTACTTTTTTTATTATCTCAAAGTTATGATCTGTCCATTCGTTCATTGACGTCTCTAGTTTAGTGTCTGTCATTTGCCACCGCACCACAAAACCGTGCGATTAGTAGACGAAAGGACGTGCCTCTCCAATGGGAACCGAAAACATTTGATCGCAAGGTCATAGAGCAACCGATTCCTCCACAGGAAAACACGTGTGATATATTCTATACGACACTGGTAACGGCATGAGCGTCACATGACAGGAATATGTTGTCGACCCACCTAGCTTGTACACTTGGCGAATGGGTAAAAAGATTCTTCTATCTTGCTCGATTTAGGTTTTCTTGTGGATGTGACGATCACTCCCATAAAAGTGATGAAAACATAAGAGTTTGTCACATAAACTGCAACGAATGAATGCAACAGTTTCACAGACGCAGTTTTCCCTGTGCTCTGTCAAAACATATCTTTTTAACGTTTTCAAATTTTTCCGTTTAGGTGTAGCGTCCCCATACTACGGCGCAGTTACCTCGCATCGGACGGACGGACAGATAACAATTGTCTGAAAATAGAAAAATAAACTTTTCACTCCAGGGAATACTTGAACCAAGGACCTCTCGTTCCGCAGCTGCTCACGCTAACCACGGGACTACGGCGCTCCTGAGCCCACACTCCCCTCAATGTTGCCTGTCGTACGCATAGACTACTCAGTTTGTATATTTTGCTTATTTTTTTCATAGTTCCACACAACTTCTTCCTGTTTTCTCGACTGATATGTCTTCAGTTTGTCAAGGCCTATCCACTGTGCCAACTTATAACTAAATCTGAGGAGGGTGCGATGGGGAGGTTCCCTTGTCAGTGGATTCTGTCCACACATCTGTTTCGTTGCCCTGGTTACGCTCTAGTATTAGAATAACTTAGGGGCGTCATTAACGAAAAACGTCGGCTGTCACTATTATATTGACATACTACAGGTTGTTATACGAAAAAATGTTTTTGTACCTTTTATTTCAATATTCCTCGTTCTCATCCACCATTCGTGTAATCCTCAAAAGACCACCAATCGTTCGGTCGAGCCCGTACATCACCAGCGCATGCGCGAGGCGTACGCAGGCGAGCTGTTTATTTTCTTGCCGTCAGTACGACAAAGAACGCGGCCGCGTCCCCTGCACGCGGTCTCCTATGGATCAAAGAAGCGATAGGGTGCTTTTCAGGTTCTTTTTTCCGCCAACAGCTATTTACTTGACGATTTTGTGTAGGTAGAAGATCCCTCTATTGTAAGGCAACCAGGACTTGATTTTTCATTCTGGCGCAAAATTAGGTCTTAATAGTTTTCGTTTATTTTCTTCTTACCAATAGATCACTACGGTACGATTTGTTTTCGACGCACCCACTAAATTGGAAACTGACAGCTTTCAATCTATGACGTACCGCCTTTTAGTGGTGACTTGTTTTGACGGACAATGAATGTTGGGTAAAAAGATTCCGAGTTTTTACGCTCTAATATTTTAACCATGTGATTAATAACACTTTAATATTCTCACGTAAAATTTTTAAAATTTTTAAATTTTTTTTTAAATCTTAAAATAATTTACCATACCAGTGTATGTCTCAGAGCTGTTATTCCTTCTGGTTTTATTGTTATACAGATGTTCACCTGAAGGTGGGGCTTTTAGTTGTACGAAACCGAGGACAAAATACAGCTGAGGCTGTGTCACGAACAGAGTATTTAGTAAACGAGTCATAAATTAAAATGTCATGCCCGATATTGTCGTTTTACTTCTGAACAGCGGTCGTAAATGTAATACACGATTTTCATTTTTGCTTTCATCATTATGTGGGGCAGAGGATGTCAGCGAGAGAAAGTTTCTAGGTGGCGGACGTCAACGAGAAGAAGTTTCTAAGGGGTTAGAAATCCAGTTTAAAGTTTGTTGGACATCGCTAAGTGCTCTCGTTCTCAAATAATGGATAAATGAAGGCCGGGCATTTGCGAGCCGTCGGTTAACATGCCTCGACACAAATAGTTTCTGTCTGAACTCTTATTGCGTTAAACTTTTAACATAAGAATACACCTCGTAGTGAGGAGATTATGACATCATTTAAATTTTATAAATTGTGGGGAAATATTAAAAATGAAACTACTGTTGCCCCTGGAAATCGCTAGATAGGCAAGAAGTAAATGTGTTCAGGGTTCCACGGCCCGAATTCCGGGTTAGGCGTTTGGGAACACAGATTTGTTTTGCTTACATTCGGACAGGACTGTCCTCGTAAGTAATAACAATTATTCGAATTAGTCTGTACTGTCACCACCTAAATTATTTAATATTCATCCTGAAATAATTTACATCCTACACGAAAGTCGAGTGAGGAACACATTACTATCAATGTTCTTTGCTATATATCTTTTGTATGTCAATGACGACTTTGTAAACAAGTGAATAAGGAATAACGTAAGTGCGTGTAACACCTGATACAGCGCCACTGACGTCAGTTTGGACAAGGTTGGCAGACTGAAACGGTTATACCCTTGTTAACATTGCAGTCCGTGCGTTGACCACAAAGTTTTTTGGCAGAGTCACAGACGGTGTAAATCAGAGCTCCCAGCCCCCGCCAGGAAGCGGTTTCACCCCTTTACGTGACGGGCATACCGCTATCGCTTCCTTTTCTTTGTTCTTAACTAAAGGAGACACCCTCTCAGTTTTTCGGATATTTTACTAGAACTGTTAAATACAATACTTAGCATGCTCTAGATATCTTGTAAATCCAATACCCCCCTTTTATTTGATTATTTCTTCTTCTCGTAATGGGGAATCTAAATACTTAATTACAATCATTGCGAAAAAAACAAGTAGCTCCGTAAGTATTTTTCCGATAAAGTTTGTTTTTCTCGAAATAAAACAGTCTAGTTTGCAACTGAGTCAGTCTTATTTAAAAAAAAAAAATCCGTTAAAGTCTAAGTTGTGTGTACGTACGTACCATCAACGCTTATGTAAGTGAAGTTAGACTCATGTGAGACCACTAGAACGACCACTTGAGTGCGGTAGTTGCCATTACGTGTCCATGTTTTCGAGTCAGATGGGGTATAATACGGGCAAGCAAAGTGTGATATGGCTAGCGAGCAATGGAAAGAATCCTGGAGAATACCACTTGCTCGCGTTAGAGAATATTATCAGCGATTGACAGAGGCAGCGCAACGACGTCAGCACGAATTGAGCAATGTGCAGGTATGTGGGGTCTATGTACGATTGCGGTAGACAGAAAGACAATCTGCGATAAACTCTGACCAAGTATGAATGAAGTATGAGAGAATTCCATCATTGTTCACGACTTTGTTACCGCATCGCATCTGCATCTGCTATCCGGCCACAATTAGTAGACTCACAGCAATAAATAAAGTCGTACTTCATCGTCGGTTAGAGACTAGTATAAACTGTTCTGCTGAATCGCCATCCAGCGATTGGCCTCTGTTAGCACCACACCAATGATGGCTGTGTTTAGCATGGTACGGTAAGCATGGACTGCTGACAAGTGACGTCAAATCATTTTCGACGATGAACTTGGTTGTGTGAATGTCATTAGCAATTATGTCGGTGCTAGTGACACTGCATGACCGCGCAGTCCTTCCTTAGAAAGTGAGCGCTAAGCTGCACTTCTCCATGAAAGGGAGGCCTAGTCCACGCAGAGCTTGCAGGGTCAGCATGCAGAGCGATGCGACGGAAACGAGCGAGGTTGATTTCGCAGCGATCAACAGTCGATAGGCCTGGTATTAACTGAGGCTTGAGGCTGATGTCGTAGATATAGCGGATGTAATTAATAGGAATAGGTGTGTCTTAGCGAGGAGGTGTAATCTGGTTCGGAGCTAATCGCCGCTTTGAAGCTCCATGCATGCGAGTCCTGTGGTACAGGTACCCCATCTATGATGAATAAAGAACACTGTCTGCATCTGGATCCAGACGGTTCTTTCCATTCGATATACCGGTCGAGATTACATTTTCCTGAAATATTACAACGCTGCTGGTTGAAACTCAGTTGCTCCTGGAGAAAAAGCTTGTGCTATTCTTCAGAATGGCTTGCTGAATGAATAGATGCTATCCGTACGCCGTTCATTTTATACACACGACGTTCTAAAAACCTAATCAACAAGTCTATTTACTAATACCGACAACAGCGACATAAAACAAGAAATAACCAAAAATTATTAACTAAACTGAACCATAAATACCAGGGCATACTGAAAAGTAATGCATCCGAATTTTTCGTGTTAAAACTCTTAAAGATTCTTATACTAAATAAACCTTCTAAACAGTAGGCTTG
Organism: Schistocerca cancellata; assembly: GCF_023864275.1. NCBI lineage: Eukaryota > Metazoa > Arthropoda > Insecta > Orthoptera > Acrididae > Schistocerca > Schistocerca cancellata. The sequence goes on from NC_064631.1 coordinate 411,936,665, forward strand.
CCTACATACTAGAAGCCACCTGCTGCTAGAGGTCTCCGATTTGCAGCGTGATGATCTCTCCGTTGGCAAAAGATTGCGGAATAGTCCCCCATTTGGATATTTTGGAATTGACTCCAAAGGAGGAGAAAAAGACTGAATAGTAAACGAAAGCATAACGTTCAACGAGTCAGGGCGTAGAATGCCAGAAGCTTCAACGTGGTAGAGAAACTAGAAAATTTGAAAAAGGAAACGCAAAGGCTCGAGCTAGATATATTTGGGGTGAGTAATGTGAAATGCACAGAAGGAAAGGATTTCTGCTCAGATGAGTATGGGTTAATACCAACAGCAGCAGAAAATGGCATAACGGGAGCCATTAATCCATTATGAATAGGAAAGTAAAGCAGAGAGTGAGCTATTGTGAACAGTTCAGTGATAGGCTAATTTTGATTATAATCGACATCAAACCAACACCGAGAGCAATAGTACAAGTATACATGCTGACTTCACAAGCTGAAGATGAAGATATAGGAGTAAGTATACGAGGATATTGGAAAGGTGATGCAGTAGTAAAAGTACATGAAAATCTAATAGTCATGGGGGACTGTAATGCTGTTGTAGGGGAAGGAGTAGTAGAAAAGGTGATAGGACAATATGGGCTTGGGACAAGGAATGAGAGAGGAGTAAGGTTAATTGAGTTCTGTAATAAATTTCAGGTAGTAACAGCGAATACTCAGTACAAGAATCACAAGAGGAGGTGGTGCATTTGGAAAAAGCCACGTAATGAAATTAAATATCATGTGGATAGGGCCTCCCTGGGGTAGACCATTCGCCTGGCGCAAGTCTACATCTACATCTACATCTACTTATACATCCATACTCCGCAAGCCACTTCACGGTGTGAGTTGATGTCACTTTGGCAACTTGCGTGTAAATGAGGATGAGATGATTATGATTAGGATAACACAATACCCAATCCCTGAGTGGAGAAAATCTCCGACCCACCTGGGAATCGAACCCGGGCCCCTTGGCATTACATTCCGTCGCGCTGACCAATCAGCTACCGGAGCGGTCAAAGACCAGGTGACACGGGAGTATTTCAATTAGATTGCATCTTGCTCAGGCAGAGATTTTAAGGCGTGCCCAGGATTAGATACAGACACAGATCACAAGGTAGTAGTGCTGAAGAGTAGGCTTAAGTTTAAGAGAATAGACAGGAAGAATCAATACGCAAAGGAATTAAATACAGAAGTACCAAGGAATGACGAGACACACTTGAAGTTCTCTACTGCTACAGATACAGCAGTAAGGAATAGCTCTGTAGGCAGTACAGTTGAAGAGAAATCGACATCTTTAAGACAGAAAGTCACAGGCGTTGGAATGAAAAACGTAGGTATAAGAAACGCAATTGCGAAGAAAGCATAGGTAACAAATTAAATACTTCAGTTGATCTATGGAAGAAGGAAGTACGAAAATGTTCAGGGAAATCCAGGAACATAGAAATAAGTCTCTGGAAAACGAAACAAATACCAAGTGCAGGGAGCTAAGATTAAATGGATGCATGAAAAACGTGAAGAAATCGAAAAAAAAAACAAAAAAAAAATAAGTTGGAAGGGCTGACTCAGCATACAGGAAAATCAAAACGACCTTTGGTGAAATTGAAAGCAGCGGTAGTAACACTAAGAGTTAATCGGGATTTACACAGTCAAATGCTGAGGAGAGAGCAGATAGGTGGAAAGAGTACACTGAAGGCCTCTATGAAGGGTAGATATCTGATGTGATAGAAGAAGAACCAGTAGTGGTTTTAGAAGTGATAGGCGATACAGTATTAGAATGAGAATTTAAGAGAGCTTTGGAGGACTTACGATCATATAAGACAGAAAGGTTGGTTACCATTTCATCAGAATACCTAAAATCATTCGGGGATTTGGCAACAAAACAACTGTTTACGTTTTTGTGTAGAATGTATGACTCTGGCGACATACCATCCGACTTCCGAAAAATATTATGTAGGCAATTCCGAAGGCTGGAGGAGCTGAAAAGTGCAAGAATTATCGCACAATAAGCTTAACAACTCACGCACGCAAGAAGCTGACAAGAATAATATACAAAAGAACGGAAAAGAATCTTTAAGATGTGTTAGAAGACGATTAGTTTGACTTCAGGGAAGGTACATCTACCCGAGTGTCAATTCTGACGTTGAGGTTGATAATGGAAGCAAGACTACAGAAAAATCAAGACACGTTCATAGGATTTGTTGACTTGGAAAAGCGTTCGCCAAGTAAAATGGTGTAATATGTTCGACATCCTGAGAAAAATTGGGATAAGCTATAGTGAGAGACGGATAATATAGAATATGAACAAGATAAAAGAGGGAATAATAAGAGTGGACAACCAAGGAAGAAGTGCTCGTATTAAAAACGGTGGAGGACAGGCGCGTATTCTTTGGTCCCTACTGTTCAAAATGTACATCGAAGAGGCAATGATGGAAACAAGGTTCAGGAGAGGAATTAATATTCAAGGTGAAAGGAAATCAGTGATACGATACGCTAATGACATTGCTATCCTGAGTGAAAGGGAAGATGAATTACTGATCTGCTGAACGCAATGAATAGTCTAATAAGTACAGAATATGGAATGAGAATAAGTCGAAGAATGACGAAAGTAATGAGAAGTAGCAGAAATGAGAACAACGAGAAACTTAACGCTAGGCTTGATGGACACAAAGCTGATGAATTTAAGGAATTCTACTTTCTAGGCAGCTAAATTACAATGGCGGTCGGACCATGGGGGACATCAAAAGCAGACTAGCACTGAGACATGGACTATGGGAAAATCGGAACAGAAGAGACTCTAAGCATTTGAGATTTGGTGCTACAGAACGAATGTTGAAAATTAAGTGGATTGGTAAGTTAAGGAATCAGATGGTTCTGCGCAGAATCGGGAAGGAAAGGAATATGTAAAAAAACACTGTCAAGAGGAAGGGACAAGATGATAGCACATTTGTTACGACATCAGGAAATGACTTCCATTGAACTAGAGGAAGATGTAGAGGGCAAAAACTTTAGAGGAAGACTGAGATTGGCATACATCGAGCAAATAATTGAGGACGTAGGTTGCAAGTGATACTTTGTGATGAAGAGGTTGATACAGGAGGGAAATTCGCCGAGGGTCGCATCAAACCAGTCGGAAGACTGATGACTCAAAAACATCATGACAGTATGCTTCAAATGGCTCTGAGCACTATGGGACTTCTCTTTTAAGGTCATCAGTCCCCTAGAACTTAGAACTAATTAAACCTAACTAACCTAGGGACATGACACACATCCATGCCCGTGGCAGGATTCGAATCTGCGACCGTAGTGGTCGCGCGGTTCCAGACTGTAGCGCCTACAACCACTTGGCCATGACAGTATGTAGCGTAACTATGTGGGTGAGGGAGGAACGACGTGCTGTAATTGACGTTCGAATCCGAAGAGTCATCTGCACATGGATCGACCTCTCCTTTAGCATGACGACGTCAGAGCGCAACCAAGCGCTGCGATATCTGCAACAATCCGACGCCTTGAGTTCATTCTCAGAGATCATCAGCCTTATGGCCCCCTCCTTGCTTCACCCGATTTCCATCCGTTTCAAAAATTTAAAGACTGGTGTCTCGTTAGGGACAAAGGTGTTCGTTCACAGGGTGACAAGTTGAGAAGTAAATGATAATTAATTGAAACCCTCAGCTCCCGACAGGTGTTGTTGATATACCTCGAATGGGACAGCTGAAAATGTTTCCCCGACCGGGACTCGAACCCAGGATGTCCTGCTTACATGGCAGACGCTCTATCCATTTTCTCCTTTTTTATTAACAAAGTCGCTACCTCTTTTGGACCCTATTTTTTATGTATAGATAAATAAAGAAAGAGAACTACCTCTTCCACTTCAGGCGTTGGCCCCTACCACCCATACTACCCCAAAAACCCATCTAACCTAAAAACAAAAACAAAGCTAGTGCCACCGCCACTTTCATCCTAAAGCTAACTAGGACGGTCGAGCGCCACCACTCAGGTTCCGCCCAAGAACAGACGGCGGGATGTCCTGGTCGTCTTCTCTTTCAGCGAGGATGGAACACGCTATAATTACCGTTTATGTCTCTCATCAGTCCATCACGTGCAATCTCTCAGCCTCTTCTCACACCTGGTACACCCCAGTGGTTTGGATGGCGCGTAAACGAAGACCCCAAGTAATTCGCAAACAGCTTACCATACGACGCATTGGGGCGTAAAATCGTGTAGTTATTCGTTAAAGAATCCCAGAAATCTAACAACCCTGCAACGCCCTCATTAAAAAAGTATGACAATGCTGTACCCTTAACTCACACCGTGGCGTTATGACGAGTAGCAGGGAAGTAAGTGACGTCGGGATGGATCAGCACGGTGAGCTCTACGGACTGAGGCGTCCGTCGCAGCAACAATGCCAACATGCGCCGTGTGAAGAGCCAGCAGTCGGCAGCCCTACCACAAATGAAACGGTGCATGTCGGTGATCCATCTGAGCCACCGAGGACACACACGAATAGCGCGACTGCAGAGACTTATCCTTTACTGTGTCCTCGGTAGCTCGGATGGACGCAGGCTCGGTAGCACAGCGTGTTCGGTCAGAGGGCTGTTCACCCTCGTAATAATAAAACAGAGTAAAGGAATCAACGATAAACTTGAACGGATGTGTCTGTGACGTCCGCCCAGACCAAACGCAACGAAACATACTGAACCAAATCAAAAAAGAAAAAAAAGGTGAATAGAGCGCCTGCCGTGTAAGCAGGAGATCCCGGGTTCGAGTCCCGGTCGGGTTACACATTTTCAGCTGTCCCGATCGAGGTGTATCAACAACACCTGTCGGCAGCTGAGAGTTTCAATTAATCATCATTTATTATAGAGAAGCTGCACGGTCATCAGGGGTTTCTGTTCATTCGAGAACAGTTACTATCTTCACATATAGTTGAGAAATACGCACGTAGACATAAAGAACATACACTCCTGGAAATTGAAATAAGAACACCGTGAATTCATTGTCCCAGGAAGGGGAAACTTTATTGACACATTCCTGGGGTCAGATAAATCACATGATCACACTGACAGAACCACAGGCACATAGACACAGGCAACAGAGCATGCACAATGTCGGCACTAGTACAGTGTATATCCACCTTTCGCAGCAATGCAGGCTGCTATTCTCCCATGGAGACGATCGTAGAGATGCTGGATGTAGTCCTGTGGAACGGCTTGCCATGCCATTTCCACCTGGCGCCTCAGTTGGACCAGCGTTCGTGCTGGACGTGCAGACCGCGTGAGACGACGCTTCATCCAGTCCCAAACATGCTCAATGGGGGACAGATCCGGAGATCTTGCTGGCCAGGGTAGTTGACTTACACCTTCTAGAGCACGTTGGGTGGCACGGGATACGTGCGGAAGTGCATTGTCCTGTTGGAACAGCAAGTTCCCTTGCCGGTTTAGGAATGGTAGAACGATGGGTTCGATGACGGTTTGGATGTTCCGTGCACTATTCAGTGTCCCCTCGACGATCGCCAGTGGTGTACGGCCAGTGTAGGAGATCGCTCCCCACACCATGATGCCGGGTGTTGGCCCTGTGTGCCTCGGTCGTATGCAGTCCTGATTGTGGCGCTCACCTGCACGGCGCCAAACACGCATACGACCATCATTGGCACCAAGGCAGAAGCGACTCTCATCGCTGAAGACGACACGTCTCCATTCGTCCCTCCATTCACGCCTGTCGCGACACCACTGGAGGCGGGCTGCACGATGTTGGGGTGTGAGCGGAAGACGGCCTAACGGTGTGCGGGACCGTAGCCCAGCTTCATGGAGACGGTTGCGAATGGTCCTCGCCGATACCCCAGGAGCAACAGTGTCCCTAATTTGCTGGGAAGTGGTGGTGCGGTCCCCTACGGCACTGCGTAGGATCCTACGGTCTTGGCGTGCATCCGTGCGTCGCTGCGGTCCGCTCCCAGGTCGACGGGCACGTGTACCTTCCGCCGATCACTGGCGACAACATCGATGTACTGTGGAGACCTCACGCCCCACGTGTTGAGCAATTCGGCGGTACGTCCACCCGGCCTCCCGCATGCCCACTATACGCCCTCGCTCAAAGTTCGTCAATTGCACATACGGTTCACGTCCACGCTGTCGCGGCATGCTACCAGTGTTAAAGACTGCGATGGAGCTCCGTATGCCACGGCAAACTGGCTGACACTGACGGCGGCGGTGCACAAATGCTGCGCAGCTAGCGCCATTCGACGGCCAACACCGCGGTTCCTGGTGTGTCCGCTGTGCCGTGCGTGTGATCATTGCTTGTACAGCCCTCTCGCAGTGTCCGGAGCAAGTATGGTGCGTCTGACACACCGGTGTCAATGTGTTCTTTTTTCCATTTCTAGGAGTGTAGATGCAGAATGTTAATACCGTTTGTTTTATTAAATAAGATTCAATAGTTTTCGTACAAAAATACTGAGACATTCTTTTCAGCAGGACCTGGTATACAGGTTATTTATAAGAGCGTACAAAATGTAACAGAATGCTCCACTGAACAATTTGAGGTAGGGAACCTGGGGTCGGGAAAAAAGGCGTAAGTAGATACGGAAGTAAACTTATCTACGGCTTTGCCTAGCATTACTTTTTGCCAGCTTATTTTCAACAAACTTGCGTACAAGTTTGCACGTACTGTGCTGTTCATTTACTTTTACATTCTTTATTTCCTGAGAGGGAACAAGGGAGGCGAGCCTGATTACCAGAAAGTTATGATGAAGGTTTCGTTTACATTACTTGTCCACAAGGTGACTCTTTTGAATGATATTTATATTTTCCTGTGACAGAACGTGCTAAAATCGTAGAGAGACCCAGTCATTACTCAGTGTTGTTCAGAGACGTATAGTACAATACGATAGAGCAGTGGCCATATAGTGTTTCCTGGTTGCTGGATTGGAAGGGGAGGTCCTTTTCCACGACCTGCAAGGTCACCTGACATAAATCCCCTTGATTATTTCCTATGGCGATATGTAAAGTAACTTGTGTATAAAACCCCAGTGGACCCGGAGATTAGTTGACACAATTGTAGCTGCCTATGACGCGATTCGAAACATACCAGGGACACCTGTCAGGGTGCGTCAGAATCTTGTTCACGGATATCATGCTTGCATTGAGGTTGATGGCAGTCAGTTTCAGCACATGTTGTAAGATACTGTACAAATAGTAGTTTCATTGTGTCAACGATGGTATTTTCAGTTAACTAATGTAAATAAAACGTCTGAGTACATTGATATAAGGGACACACAGCCAACAACCTCTCGTTACAGAATTATTGCATGTCGTTTGATTTCTTGCTACCGTCAGCTTTGTATCTGTGTGGTACTGAAAATAGTGCACAACTCTGAAAATGACGACGGTATGCGCTGTGTGTCTTGTTTCCGTTCGCTCTAGATCCTTCTTGTTGACTATAAAAATGTTGCTTATGGACTTCAAGTTTCACTACTGTTCTAATCTATTATAGCGTCCTTTTTCTTCTCTGCATGGTCAACCTACGTTAACAGCGATACACAGCTGTGCTATGGACAGGTTTATTGCTGAAGATTTGAACGATATGTGCCTCGTGTATGGGTTAACTGAATGCTGTGAAATAGCAGCATTACGAAACTATGCAGATGTTCCAGCATTGACGGCAACCACACCACGGTATTTCGTAGCATTTTGAGGGTTGTTGCATTGCTCTGTATTGTGTGTAGTACGTTTTGGTTACTCTATACTGAGGTCACGAAACACATGGGATAGTGATATGTACTTATGCAGATGGCGGTAGTATCGCTTTAATAAAGGCCAGAGAATTAGCAGAGCCGTCGTTTATACACTACTGGCTATTAAAATTGCTACACCAAGAAGAAATGCAGATGATAAACGGGTATTCATTGGACAAATATATTATACTACAACTTACATTTGATTACATTTTCACGCAATTTGGGTGCATAGGTCCTGAGAAATCAGTACCCAGAACAACCACCTCTGACCGTAATACCGGCCTTGGTACGCCTGGGCATTGAGTCAAACAGAGCTAGGATGGCGTGTTCAGGTACAGCTGCATATGCAGCTTCAGCACGATACCACAGTTCAGTAGTGATTGGCCTATTGTGACGAGCCAGTTGTTCGGCCACCAGGGACCAGACGTTTTCAATTGGTGAGAGATATGGAGCATGCCCTGTATCCAGAAAGGCCCATACAGGACCTGCAACATGCGGTCGTGCATTATCCTGCTGAAATGTAGGGTTTCGCAGGGATTGAATGAGGCGTACAGCCACTGGTCGTAACACATCTGAAATGTAGCGTCCACTGCTCAAAGTGCCGTCAATGTGAACAAGGGGTGACCGACACGAGTAACCAGTGGGAACCCATACCATCACGGCGGGTGATACGCCAGTGTGGCGATGACGAATACACGCTTCCAATGTGCGTTCACCGCGATAACGCCAAACACAAATGGGACCATCATGATGCTGTAAACAGAACCTGGATTGATCCGAAAAAAATGGCGTTTTGCCATTCGTGCACCCAGATTCGTCGTTGAGTACACCATCGCAGGCGCTCCTGTCTGTGATGCAGCGTCAAGGGTAACCGCAGCCATGGTCTCCGAGCTGATAGTCCATGCTGCTGCAAAAGTCGTCGAACTGTTCGTGCAGATGGTTGTTATCTTGCAAACGTCCCCATCTGTTTATTCAGAGATCGAGACGTGGCTGCGCGATCCGTTACAGCCATGCGGATAAGATGCCTGTCATCTCGACTGCTAGTGATATGAGGCCGTTGGGATCCAGCACGGCGTTCCGTACTACCCTCCTGAACCCACTGATTCCATATTCTGCTAACAGTCATTGGAGTCACAGGATCTCGACCAATGCGAGCAGCAATGTCGCGATACGATAAACCGCAATCGCAATAGTCTACAATACGACCTTTATCATAGTCGGAAACATGATGGTACGCATTTCTCCTCCTTACACGAGGCATCAGAACAACGTTACACCAGGCAACGCCGGTCAACTGCTGTTTGTGAATAAGAAATCGGTTGGAAACCTTCCTCATGTCAGCACGTTGTAGGTGTCGCCACCGGGGCCAACCTTGTGTGAATGCTCTGAGGAGCTAATCATTTGCATATCACAGCATGTTCTTCCTATCGGTTAAATTTCGCTTCTGTAGCACGTCATCTTCGTGGTGTAGCAATTTTAATGGCCAGTAGTGTAGTTGGGTGATTCATGTGTTACGTGTCCAACGTAATTATGGACACACGACGGGAATTAACGGGCTATCAATGCGGAATGGTAGTTGAAGCTGAACGCTTGGCGCATCCCATTTCGGAAATCGTTAGAGAATTCAATATTCCCAGATTCACAGTGTAAGGAGTGTGCCCAGAATACCAAATCTCAGGCGTTACCTCTCACCAAGTACAACGAAGTGCTCGACGGCCTTCACTTAACGACCGATATGAGCGGTTTTTATGTAGAGTTACCGTTGCTAACATACGACTGTGTGAAATAACCCCATAAATGGCTCTGAGAACTATGGGACTCAACTGCTTGGTCATAAGTCCCCTAGAACTTAGAACTACTTAAACCTAACTAACCTAAGGACATCACACACATCCATGCCCGAGGCAGGATTCGAACCTGCGACCGTAGCGGTCGTGCGGTTCCAGACTGTAGCGCCTTTTACCGCTCGGCCACTCCGGCCGGCTTAACCCCATAAATCAATGTGGGGCGTACGACGAACATATCCGGTCGGACAATGCGGTGAAATTGGCGTTAATGGACTATGACAGCAGACGACCGACACGAGTGCCTTTGATAGCAGCATGACAGAACCTGCAGGGCCTCTCCTTGGCTCATGACCATATCGGTTGGACCAGGGACGTCTGAAAAACGGTAGCCTGATCAGATCAGTGCCGATTTCAGCCGGTAAGAGCTGATGGTCCTGTTTGTGTCTGGCGCAGACCCCACGGAGACATGAGCCCTAGTTGTCAACAAGGCACTCTTCAAGCTGGTGATGGCTCCATCATGCGGTGAGCTGTGTTTACATGGAATGAACTGGGTCGCCTGGGCCAACTGAACCGATCATTATGTGGAAATGGTTATGTTTGGTTATTTGGAGACCATTTGCAGCCGTCCATGGTCTTCATGTTCCCAAACAACGATGGATATCTTATGGATGGAAATGCCCCATGTCACCGGGCCACAGTTGTTCACTATTGGTTTCAAGAACATTATGGCCACTTAGAGCGAATGACTTAGCCACCTAGATCGCCCCACATGAATCTCATCCAAAATTTGAGGGACACAAGTCGATGGGTCAGTTGGTGCACAAAATCTTGCACTGGCAACACTTTCGCAATTGTGGACGTCTATAGAGGCAGCATGGATCAGTGTTCTTTCTGCTAGGGATTTCCGACTTCTTGTTGAGTCCTTGCCAAGTCAAGTTGCGACGCTCGGTCGGACAACAGGATGTCTGACACGACATAGGAGATATTCCACGACATTTGTCACCACAGTGTATATAGCTAGTGTTTCCCTGTTGCGATGATATTTCCATAGAAAAAGGACGGTAAAAAACCAAATAAATCGTTATTACACTATTCTCTATAACGAGCCTCCGACACCATTGATCTCTTATACCAAAATACGCTGAAACTTTCCTAGAAAGAACTCTGATAGATTGTCCCTGGAGTTCTGGTTCACCCTACATATATGGGAATGGTGGCCTTATTTCAAATTACCAAACCCACAGTACAATATTCAAAGAAAGAAAGTGAATGATTGCGTGGAGCAAGCAGAGTATTTACAGGCAGTGGCAGGTGTGAAATAAACGCGCAAAGCTGCGAATTAATTCACAAAGAAACAGTAGCAAAATTTCAACACTTGGCGGCGTGAAATTCTATCAGCATTCTCAGCGAAATGTAAAGTTCATTACAATCAATTTTATTGTGATTATTATAGAAATAGTTTGGCACATATTCCAATCAAAACCACTATGTAGCAAAATCACTAAAGTTCTCATCTGCTTACAGATCAGTTAAATAGCAATCAAATTGGCGTGACTGCAAAGAATGAATCAGTGAAAGCGGCTTCAGATTTCTGAATCCCAATTGAATTGAACGTCCCGAAATATGTTTTAGTGTTCCACATGTGATCACCTAAATATTGCAAGTCCCACTAAGTCTGAAACCCTGGCGGCACTGACAGCGCAACTGGAAACATGACCTTACCAAACTGAAGACAAACTTGACAAAAGACCCTTAGCACTGCTCTGTATACTTAGTTGAAGGCTCGGCCACTACACTGCTAAGTATAAGTGTTCATAAAATGACCACCATTCTGTGCTTTTTACATCAAATTTCACATATACAAATACATCTAAACACAGAATAAATATCCAAAGTCAATTTGCGATCTCATAATGAAACATTCATATCTAAACTGTATAATAACAAAATACGTCATCGATTTCTTGCTAAAGGGGTTATACAAAAATGTGGGAGAGGTTGAAAATACCGTTACTGTTGTAAGGTTCCTTTATTTAACACACGACGGGTTTCGGTCTTAGACGCCCATCTTCAGGACTGCTCTGTGCTCGTTGGTAGCACACAGCGTCTTGTACTCGTCCACCGCGGTGCTCGGGGTCAAAGCATCGAGTTAAGACGCCTGAAGATAGGCGTATAAGAGCCCTAAACCGGTCGTGTGTTAAAGAAAAGAACCTGACAACTGTACCGGTATTTTCAACCTTTGGTATAATGCTCAGTTGCGGATGTTACTGCGACAGGATTGTTAGTGTTAAAAATATGGGAACTCCATGAGAAACGCATGCTTGAAGATAAATACAGATGCAGCCTGAGCCTGCAGGTTGTGCTGTTGTGTTTGATAACGAACGGCACCGGTGCAGTGACCTTAATAAGCTATAAGGGCCAGCGGTGGTCAGAACAATGTTCTGCGTCGTTGTGAGTACTGTGTCGGAGCTAAGTGAATTTTAGCGTGGCCAAGTTGTTCGTGCTAGACAAGGCAGCAGAAGTGTTTTGTGTTTAAAGAAGCGGAAAAAAGGATTACTATTGCAAAAATCATTGCAGAACTTAATGGCGTTCATGCGAACGCTGTCAGCACCAAAACCACAACACGAAGCTGGGAACTGTAGGGCCAGCTGGACTTCGGAAACAATTCTTTAGTGAAGTAAATACCTATAACAGGAAAACGTAGTGGTGAAGGCATGAAACCTCAATTGTGGAACTATGGAGGAAAGTCATTTGGTCAGATGAGACTTCTTTTCATAGTTTCAAATTTCTGGCCGAGTGTGATTCACAAGAGTTAAACATGGTGGGGATTCGCTGCTGATCTGGGCAGCTTTATCGAGTTATACCATGGACCCCAAGAGTAATGTGCAAGGTCCCATTGGTGCCAACGATTATGAGACCAATTTTATTGTTAAGGTAAATAAATGTCGTGTGACTAGGGCCTCCCGTCGGGTAGACCGTTCGCCGGGTGCAAGTCTTTCGATCTGACTCCACTTCGGCGACTTGTGCGTCGATGGGGATGAAATGATGATGATAGGACACCGCAACACCCAGTACCTGAGCGGAGAAAATCTCCGACGCAGGGACTGACATTCTGTCGCGCTGACCACTCAGCTACCGGGGGCGGACACGGTTGGTAAGGTGTATCCCGTTAAACAATGTTTGTTCGTCAATGCTGATTCTGTGTTCAGTGACCACACGACTCCTCTTCATACAACTCATATCATCCAGAACTTGTAACCTCCCCCTCACTTACCGACCTTAATGACAGTGAAAAATGAAACCGCGTGTACCTAATGGGAGTTTTGGAAAAGCAATCGTCACCGAAGTTAACCTGTCGGTAAAGAGGGAGGAAAGGGTTACATCTAAATGAAAGGAAATGTGCTAATGAAACTGGTGGAAATTAATTTTGAAAAGGGGTAAAGTTAATAAAGAAAGTAAATGTGCAGCCGTTACGTTAACAATTAACTAGCGGTAATTAGGTATTTGAGATTTGGGGAAATCACGGTCGCCAGTCCTAAGGACAATTACTATAGTAACTGAAAAAGATAGGTTATTACACATATAATTAGCACTAGAAGCGTGGCAACTGAAGGTTGACACGTGTAGTGTGAAAACTGAAAGTTTGTCAGAAGTAATAAATTTCGCTACACCCTGACTTAATTTAGCAAAAGAATTAATAAAACCGGAAAATCGAAAGTTAATTTAGTGACTGAAGTTAATAGTGAGCTTTCTTTCTGAAGCACATCGAAATTCAGTAAAATACGGTTAGTCTTGGACTACCTCAACAATCATTTCAAAAACTACTTGAATCTACGCAATTTAGAAATAAGAGATTTAACTTTGAACTTGAATTAAATGATTCCGAACAATTAACAATAGTAAAATTTAGTACGTACCAAGCTGAGCTGCAGTCACAGGTAAGCTAAAATATGGTAACAAAACTCGCACTCTTAATTTGTGCTTGTGTAATCTAAATAGTGTAGCCAGCTATAAATACTTTAACCGAATTTTGAAATTAAAGCAGTGAAAACGAGTTAGCTATATTACTTTAATGCTGGCGTTTGAATATCAACGACACTCGGGTTCATTTCGGAAAAGGAAGGGACTCTGCTTGGTAATGCAATTGGGACAATGAGCAACAAACGTTCATGCTAAGTTGCTGTAATTATAGTGACGAAAATGGAACAGTTTGAAAAGCTGAGGTCTGCCATACAGTTCTAAAACTTTACGTGCGTCCAGTCTTCCTTGTCGGTTGATTGAAGGTTTGAAGCCGTCGGTCGAGGAGGTGGCGACAGTCACCCATTGTCGGCCGTCGCTGTTGCAGAAGCTGGATGTGGGCGCGCCTTCTTCTCGACACGGTCACCAGACGAAACGGGCTCTTGATGTGCGCTAGTTAATGTTTCCCGTCCGCGACACCATGTCAGAAACTATCATCGCAAGTCGAGCGCAATTACATGCTGCCAAACCCCGAAAGCGCGGCAACTCGCGGGAGCGTCACACAACACACCTGCTCCACTCGCTACTCCAGCCAGACCCCTTCTGCTCAGCCCGCGCTCCACGCGGCAGAGTTAACACTACCAAAGATCCTACACACTTTGATTCTTCACACGACCTATCGATGTAATCGTTTGATAGCGTAGTTTTCCCTAGGCAAGACCCAGCGTAAAAATACAAATAATATTCACGAAACAAACCAATTATACATCGACATAAATGTATAAATATATATATATACCAACAGTAAAACAATTACAATATATAAAGAGAAAAAAATGTCATATCTTGAGGTAACAAAACAAGGAAAAAAATAATAGTACAATAGATGGAAATAGGAGGCTATGCATTTCCGGCGTTACAAACTGATTTTGTGAGTAATAGGATAAACTGCATCAGCCCTGGTCACAACAATCACCAGACCTCAATGGTACTGAGTCTTTGTGTCCTACTTTCGAGAGAAGGGTGTGTGATCACTGTTCCACATCCGTCATCGCTTGCTGAACTTGCCACTATTTTTGCAGGAAGAGAGGTATCAGATTGCTTTAAAACCCACTTAGTTAGGCATCTGATCATGGAAGCACGTTGCCGAAACGTGTTGTGCTAATAAATGTATGTAAACTGTGACTGAAGCAGTAAAAATAAAGTGGGACTTGGGTGAAATATGAGCCAAATTAGATGTAAAATTATTCGGAATGTTTACTTTTGAGTTAATTTGAAGTTATTAGCACAATATTCCAAATTAAGATCAGTGGTGGTCTGTAACAACATATTTGCAGTTATCTCGCTGTCTCGTATGACTGAATGGTTGAATTGGCTCTGAGCACTATGCGACTTAACTTCTGAGGTCATCAGTCGTCTAGAACTTACAAGGGAATGGTCAGACTTGTCATGTCGAAACCTGTGTTGCTTTTTTTACCACTGTGAGTTAACATTGTAAGAAGTCTGTATGCAGAATTTTAGCTGCTGACATGAACTGGAAGTCGGTAAAAAATTTGATGAAGTAAGACATTATTGTCGCATAGTTTCCGCGCTTATAACTGCCTCTTTTACAACACTGAACTCTCTCACTACGTTATACCAACGCCATCTAGGGACAAGGTGGCGCTAGCTACGCGCCGCTCTCTTGCCACAGCAGTGAGAGAGCTGATTCCTCCAGTGAAAGGGATCGAATGATAATTAAACATTCGTTGACAAATATGGCTGATATGTTATTTACAACATTCTTTCCAAATAGCTATGAAATAGACACAAATGAATATACGGTTTAGAACACGTCCAAATTTCATTTCTTGTAATTACCTCAAAAATGCGAAATATTGATACAATGTTCAAAACATAGGTTTTTTGTGCACCAAGAACATACAAGCAAAGTTGACATATGACAGCCCTGCGAATCACAGACGTTGTTAGATGTCCGTAGACGAAAGTGGGCTGGCGTTAGGAATGAATCAGGCCTAGTATCAGTATATTTCGAGGAGTGCCACGCATATTTAATCAAATTCTGAAACCGTGGGGAGGAAAATTGATAATGTACTACTGATTGCAGCTTGAGAATATTGTCATGGTGATACACAGGAAATTGCAGTGTTCTACACACAATAATTTTCTCTGTTAGTTTTCTGTAAAATGCCTTCCACTGACGGAAAAATTCTCTGTCCAAAGGTTGAATTACGTTCGTCGTGCCAGGTGGAATCTGAAGTATCCCTACCTATTTGTCAGCTGGGCTCGAAATACAGCTTTTAATGAATCAGACCTTTTATGACGTGACCACGAATCTACAAGGAGATGAGATTTGTTCCCGCAGAACGGAAGAAAAGCATGACGCCTGAAAAGTGTAACGTTTTCATTTCCCATTTTTCCAGACTTCGATGCGTCTACCACAAGATTGTTTGCGTAGAACATCGTTCTTTTGACACGTGGTCCAAAACGTCCAGTTGGTTCTTGAAGACACACATATAGGCTAGTTTAGGCAGCAGTGAACCATCCAGACTAATAATGGGCATTATAGTGTATTAATGGGTGAGTGCAGTCGTTGACTGCGCAATCACCTCAATATATTTGTCGCCTTTGAATGTCAGTGTTCTTTTCGCACGCATTTCTTTTTGAAAACCTGACTGATCTGCATTGTACACGTACGATTCACTAAAACTAGCGATCTTATTTTTTGCATTCGTAAGAAAAGCTTCTATCATTTCGATTTGCGTCACTTCATTATCCGACCTGTTTCTCGATACAATTTGTTTTTATTTTTATTGCCACAATTTTATGTGATCCTTTGAGAAGCTGTAAATTCTTTAGCGCCTATCGCGTTGGCAATCCCTAACGCCCAATCACGCAAAGTTGTATCGCTGACACTAAATGACGGTTTCCTGGCATCGGTAAATAGCTCAAAAAGTCTCGCATTTATCTCCATCGCAATTTCCAGTCGACTCTTACGTCGTCCACCGACTTCCTTTTTCCATCTATACAATTCACGTTCAGAACGGACAAACCGATACTTATTTTGATCAGTACTTACACATAGGCGTTTCTTACCCCTTTCGCTCAACCAATACGTCACCGCTTTTTTTTTGTCTGATAAGTTAATTGTAGTTGCTGGTGTTACTTTCGGATGGTACGTGGCACTATCACTCGAAGAGTCTTCATGAGTGCAACTTTCGTCGGTGTCTTCGCTGTCTGTAGATTCACAGTCTGTAATATCGAGTGTTTCAGTTGTTTCTAGCCACATGTCTGCGCCATTTACATGCTCGTCTAGAAGTTTAACATCCATGTCGCACAACACATAGTCTTCACGCGTGTTTTCCGTTGATTGCTTCATTTGGCGTCTGTGGCATATCTCCATAGCAAGCACCAAAACATTTACAGGGTTCACCATCACCTGTGATGGAAGATTGAATGTTCACCGTAAAGTGGCTTGCGGAATATAGATGAACATGTACAGAACATCTTTCACATCAAATGGTTCAAATGGCTCTGAGCACTATGCGACTTAACTTCTGAGGTCATCAGTCGCCTAGAACTTAGAACTAATTAAACCTAACTAACCTAAGGACATCACACACATCCATGCCCGAGGCAGGATTCGAACCGGCGACCGTAGCGGTCGCTCGGCTCCAGATTGTATCGCCTAGAACCGCACGGCCACTCCGGCCGGCTTTCACATCTCTAACCAGTTTCAGGACGGTATGTTTCGAAATACGTACCAGAAATTAAAAGGACGTGGATGCCACAGAAACGAAAATTCGTTTCCTCTTTGCACCAAAACCTTGCAGCGATATTACTCTTTAGTGAACGCCGCGATAAGACGGCCGCTCTTCCCGACCATGCGCACAACGCTTGCGACTCGCCACTTCCAGGGGTGGCCAGCCGTCACTGCAAGCGCCAAGCAGGAAACACAGCCATGTTCGTGATTTTTTTTTAGGTGACTTCCAGTTCATGTCAGCTGCTACAATTCTGCATACGGACCTTTTGCACAGTTAAATAACAGTGCTAAAAAAAGCAATACATGTTTCGGCAAGACAAGTCTGACCATTCCCTAGTTAGAACTAATTAAACCTAACTAACCTAAGGACATCGCACACATCCATGCCCGAGGCAGGATTCGAACCTGCGACCGTAGCGGTCGCTCGGTTCCAGACTGTAGCCCCCAGAACCGCACGGCCACTCCGGCCGGCCGACTGAATGACTTTCCTTCTTTTATAGTGCACTTAAGACGTGTCACTTTTTGCTATTGACACCACGTACATCCGTTGAAGCACACACTGGAAAACTGTAGTGTACTGAGATACCACACAAGAAGAGTTTGCACAGTTGGTACCAAAAATAATGAAGTCCGTCCGCAACACGAACACCGCTGCCCTCAAACCAGTCAAGCTGCCCGCGAGAATCACGTCCGCTGAAGCAGCAGCTTCACCAGGAAGAGAGACGTGTGCTTAAATAATCATGAGTTTCAAGTTGTAAGTCAGTCCGAGTCTTGCTAGGGAGCTCCTGCAGAAAGCTCGCCGTGTCTTCGAGTCTTCAAGTCGTCGAATGGGATAGAAACTGTGGCCGATATAAAGACACATAATCTTCAGTAGAGACAGAATAGTGGGTAGAATTATCACGCATGGACAAAGTTCGCCTGCATAGAGATTTAACTGAGACTACTAGTTTGAAACTGTTCTTCGAATAGTACATCAAAACAAATGTTTAATTTCCTTCCGACTTTAGTACAGAAAAATTATTTAGCTTGTGTTCATGAAACTGTAGTCAACGCAAGACAAATAGGCTAAACCTGCATTCTACATTTGTTGTAATCAGCGTTACCACTGTGAATAATTGGTTTTTCAGCGACAGCGAAGTTTTGATCAAATTGGACGCCCCCAGTCCACAACTAAAAATACCCTGCCGCAATGGTTCGGCAAGATTCGCTTTTAAATTTTCGGGAAGGACTGAAATATTTATCGCCGTTCTCATGACAGTATCATTGGGTCTTTTTTGAGGGAAGACACTGAATTCCGAAACAATTTTCCACGTCAGAGAGTTAGGTGCCAGTGCTGAATGCAACTGTAGCAGTCAAGGAAGTCTTGTTAACAGCTGTGGGTGACCGCCCTGTTGACTTGCGTGGCTGTTAACAGAGTGCCGCTCTCAGGCGATAGCAGGCGGCTGTTACTGCCACCGCTGTTGCTGCTGCGGCGTCGGCGTCGGCGTCGGTCGCCTCAAAGGCGGCGGCCGGACGCCGTCCGTCATCACACGGGCCGCGGCGGCGGCCGCTAGGTGGCTGTGGAGAGAGTGGGGGAGGGGGGGGGGGGCGTTTTATGGGCCGTAATGACAGCAATCGCGCGTTGCGACACTGCAACTGGAACACCGCTGCTGTGGCACACTTCCTAGGCGCGCCGCTCGCCAGCAGAGGCACGAGCAAACGCGGACAGCAGGCGTCCGCCCGAAAACCTACTGCCTGCTCCGGTGCTTGATGTGAGCAACGTTAGGAAGAACGGGAGATTTACTGGGCATCACATCGATACAACAGAGTTAGGAGGGGACGTATCTCCGGGACAGGAACGGTGGCCGTACTATGATAGCGTGCTGTCCCCTCCACGGTCATCTAGGAAGCAAATCAAAACTATCCAGAAACCCCTATGCTATGCGGAATTGATAACTAGACATCACAAAAAGAGGACTCGCCAGTATAGAAGATAGCTGGAAGTATTTTGGCCTGTTTAGAGAAGCAGCAACAGCACAACAGTTCCCTCAGGAGAGATTGGGCGCTCCGAACGTGGACCAACCAATCAATGTCACCATAGTAACAAATCCATCAGGGACATTTCGACCGTTCTAAAACGGTCCAAGTCGACTGTTGTGATGTGGAAACACGAAGGGACAACCACATCTAAACCAAGAACATGCACACCTCAAGTACTGATATACAGGGTCCATAGAGCACTGCGGGAGGCGGTTGTAGAAAAGCATCTGAAATCGGTAAAAGAACTCATTCGAGATTTCCAAAATGCTAGCAACAGTCCGGCTAGCACAAGAATGGGGAATAATGCTCGAGCACTTATAAGCCACATGTTCCTGTAGGCAATACTCAATGACGCTTGAAGTTCTGGGCAGCGCATGGCTCGGAGCGAGTGATTAAGGGTGATGAATCACCCTATACGATACGGTAATCTGATGTCAGTCTTTGATGAATGCCTAGAGACCATTACCTGCTATCATGTGTAGTGTCAACAGTGAGGTGAGGAGGCAGTGTTGCTAGGGTATGGGTGTGTTTCTGGTGGTTGGGTGTGGTCCCCTCATTACGCTTACGAAAATACTGTATGCGCGAGGATATTAATACATATTACAGCACCGTGTGCTGCGCAGTGTAGAGGGACGGTTTGGAGTCGATGATTGTATCAGCATGACAATTCACCCGATATTTAGGTTCACTAATAGGTGCCCGAATACTTTTTATGAGATAACGTACATTTCTGTCACTATTCACTAGGCCACCATATTGTATGCTTCAGTTCTGGCGTTCCTTATAGAGAACTGCAGCATTGGGTATGTTTTCTTGTTATGGTCTAGTGGTAAAACATGAGCCTCGATAAATAGAGATCATGACATCGATTCCCAGCCAGACCAAGGAAATATTCACTCTTTCTTTAATGTAACCTATACAGCTCAACGATGTTAGAAGTCGTTAGATACGACACGTGGTTCCACTTTACACTGTAGGTTCCATTTCCCCAGTTGGATAATAAGGGTAGATTAAGGCAAAAGGCAGAAGTGCTTCCAGTCGAAAGATTTTTACTCGATTATTGAGACACACAAAATTGTTATTAGTCGTCTACGCTTCTGACTGATTAAATGCAGCCCGCTGCATTTCGTTACCAGTGGCGAACTCACACCACCACTTGCACCCAACTTCCTGCGGTATTTATCGTTGTTGTTATCCACGTGTTCTTCAGTCTCGACACAGCTTTGTTACCACTCCCCATGATAGACACATCAAAAAAGTTCTGCATCACCCCGGTTCCCAGAACTCCTCAAGAATATTGTATTACAGACAAGTCTCTTTGACTGTTGAGAGATGTCCCCAAACCCACCCAAATATGTAAACAACCATGCATGAGCAGCGCTCATTAGCCGGAGGGGGTCCTACAGACGATCAGTTCCATTTATTCCACCAGGAAGAAGGTACACAGCTCGTGTTGTCTATAGTTCAACCAGCCTAGACGGTCAATATCGCGGTTCGATCGCGTCGGCATTACTTTGTCCCACGAAGGTCTCTCAACAAGGGAAGTGTCCAGATGTCTCGGAGTGAACCAAAGCAATATTGTTCGGACATGGAGGAGATACAGAGAGACAGGGACTGTTGGTGGCATGCCTTGCTCATGCCACCCTAGGCCTACAGCTGTAGTGGATGACCTCTACCTACGCATTACGGCACGGAGGAACCCTGCCAGTAACGCCACCATATTGAATAATCCTTTTCGTGCAGCTACAGGACGTCGTATTACGACTCAAACTGTGCGCAGTAGGCTGCATGATGAGCCACTTCACTCCCGACGTCCATGGTGAGACCCATCTTTTCAACCACGACACCAAGTGGCGCGGTACAGATGGCCTCAACAACATGCCGAACGGACCGCTCATGATTGGCATCACGTTCTCTTCACCGATGAATGTCGCATATGCCTCCAACCAGACATTCGTCGGAGACGTGTTTGGAGGCAACCCAGTAAGGCTGAACGCCTTAGACACACTGTCCATCGAGTGCAGCAAGGTGGATGCTACCTGCTGATTTGGGGTGGCATTATGTGGGGCCGACGTACACCGCTGGTGGTCATGGCAGGCGCCGTAACGGCTGTACGATACGTGAATGCAATCCTCCGACAGATAGTGCAACCACACCGGCAGCGTATTGGCGAGGCATTCGCCTTCATAGACGACAATTCGAGCCCGATCGTGCACGTCTTGTCAATGACTTCCTTCAGGATAACATCGCTCGACTAGAGTGGCCAGTATGTTCTCCACTCATGAACCCTATCGAACATGCCTGGGATGGAATTAAAAGGATTGTTTATGGACGGGGGATCCATGCCGAATCGCCATTGAGGAGCGTGACAATCTGGACCTACAGTGCCTAGATCAACTTGTGGATACTATGCCACGACGAATACAGGCATGCGTCAATGCAAGAGAACGTGCTACTGGTATTAAAGGTACCGGTGTGTACAGCAGTCTTGACCACCACCTCTGAAGGTCTCGCAATATAGTGGTACAACACGCAATGTGTGGTTTTTATGAGAAATAAAAAGGGCGGAAATGATGTTTATGTTGAACCCTATTCCAATTTTCAGTACAGGTCCCGGAACTTTCGGAACCGAGATGATGCAAAACTTTTCTCGATGTGTGTAGTTTCCTCTTGACAAGCTTCTTCATCGCTGAAAAACTGCTGCAAACGTCATCCAATTGAGTGAGATTACTGTATTCAAGCCTTGGACTTCCCCAAAAACTTTTACTCCAAGAATTTCTTCCAGCGCCAAATGATGCGTAAAGATATGCCCTATGAATGACTCTCTTCTTTTAGTCCAGCATTGCCACATATTTAATTTTCCCTAATTCTATTAATACATTCCTCTTAGTTATGCGATCCATCAGTCCAATGCTGAGAATTGTTCCGTAGAACAACAATCCAAAACCTTCTACTTTCTTCTTGTAAACTGCTCTTCCACGTTTTACTTTCGTAGAAGGCAACACTCCATATAAATACCTTAAAAAAACCTTGCTAAATGTTGTACCGGACGAGAATACACTCGTCGCTACAACAGTGAGTTGTTTTCTTTGCATCTTGACAAGAGTGAGTGCATACTGTAACACACAAAACATAAGTTCACTGTATTGCAACATAGACAAGAAGAATTACTTAACTTCGTAGAATCAATTTCCATAGGAGTGTCATGAGTATTTACAAACTCTCTAAACATTAACGTATCACTTGAGACAGACAGAAGACAAGTCTCACGCTAAGAGTACGTATTAGAGCAACGTTCCCGTTGTGTTCTGCCTAATACTTTGATAACACAGCTGGTGTACTAAAAGACGTTGACGTCGTCTTAATCGATGGTCACGGACTGGGGCCGACCGGTGCTGTTGCTCGGCCTTAAGTAGAAGGTCTGTTGCGGCGGCGTACCAAAATGTTTCTGGGCGTGGCAACGCCGGTGTACACTATGTGATCAAAGTATCTAGGCATGTGGCTCAGAATGACTTACAAGATCGTGGTGCCTCCATCGGCAATGCTGGAATTCAATATGGTGTTGGCGCACTCTTAGCCTTGATGACAGTTTCTATTCTCTCAGGCATGCGTTCAATCAGGTACAGGAAGGTTTCTTGGGGACTGGTAGCCCGTTCTTACGGAGTGCTGCACTGAGGAGAGGTATCGGTGTCGGTCGGTGAGGTCTGGCACAAAGTAACCGTTCCAAAACATCCTAGAGGTGTTCTGTAGGATTCAGGTCAGAGCTCTGTACAGGCCAGTCCTTTACAGGGATGTTATTGTCTTGTAATCACTCCGCCACAGACCGTGCATTATGAACAGGTGCTTGACCGTGTTGAAAGATGCAATCGCCATCCCCGAATTGCTGTTCAACAGTGGGAACCCAGAGGAAGCTTAAAACATTAATTTAGGTCTGGCCTGTGATAGTTTCTCGTAAAACAACAAGAGGTGCAAGTCCCCTCCATGAAAAACACGACCACACCATAACATCACTGCCTCCGAATTTTAGCAGACAACTTTCACCGGGCATTCGCCATACTCACACCCTGCCATCGGATCGCCACATTGCGTACCGTGGTTTCTAACTCCACAGAACGTTTTTCCACTGTTCAGTCGTCCAGTGTCTACGCTCCTTTCACCAAGCGAGGCGTCGTTTGGCATTTACCGGCGTGATGTGTGGTTTACGAGCAGCCACTCGACCATGAAATCCAAGTTTTCTCAGTTCCTGCCAAACTGTCATAGTCCCTACAGTGGATCCTGATGCAGTTTAGAATTCGTGTGTGATGGTCTGGATAGATGTCTGCCTATTACACATTACGACCGTCTTCGACTGTCGTCGGTCTGTCAGTCAACAGACGAGGTCGGTCTGTACGCTTTTGTGCTGTACATGTCCCTTCACGTTTCCACTTCACTATCACACTGGAAACAGTGGACCTAGGGATGTTTAGGAGTGTGGAAATCTTGCGTACAGACGTATGACACAAGTGAACCCCAATCACCCGACCACGTTCGAAGTCTGTTCCTTCCGCGGAGCGCCCCATTCGTCTCTATCACATTGTCTAATGACTACTGAGGTCGCTGATATGTAGTACCTGGCAGTAGAGGGCAATGTGAAAAACGTACGTTTTTGTGGCTGTCCGAATACTTTTGATAGATTAAAACAGTTTTAATCTGCCAGGAAGTTTCATATCAGCGCACACTTCGCTGCAGAATGAAAATCTCATTCTGGAAACATCCCCTAGGCTGTGGCTAAGCAATGTCTCCGCAATATCCTTTCTTTCAGGAGTGCTAGTTCTGCAAGGTTCGCAGGAGAGCTTCTGTAAAGTTTGGAAGGTAGGAGACGAGGTACTGGCAGAAGTAAAGCTGTGAGGACCGGGAGTGAGTCATGCTTCGGTAGCTCAGATGGTAGAGAACTTGCCCGCGAAAGGCAAAGGTCCCGAGTTCGAGTCTCCATCGGGCACACTGTTTTAATCTGCCAGGAAGTTTCGTATCAGCGCACACTCCGCTGCAGAGTGAAAATCTCATTCCCGAATAGTCATCGTTAAACTATAAGATACACTTATGTTTCTTGTTAGTAAAATTTATGATACAATTGTGTTAGCCTAAGCGCAGCACTCATGGACTGCGCGGCTGATCCCAGCGGAGGTTCGAGTCCTCCCTCGGGCATGGGTTTATGTGTTTGTCCTTAGGATTATTTAGGTTAAGTAGTGTGTAAGCTTAGGGACTGATAACCTTAGCAGTTAAGTCCCATAAGATTTCACACTCAGCTGATTTTAATTGTGTTAAATTTATAAATAAAACTAATCTGTTGATAAATAGCTGCATAAGAGTCGTTTTTAATTTTGGCAAAGCTAACAAAACGTTTAATTAATCCCCTATTACGACAAAGTCCCTATAAACCGCAATCCGTAGCGTCAGCTCGATCTCAGAACTTTATAATGCTCTACTGAATATTCATATCTGACAAATTGCTTTGTTGAGGGCTGAGGAGGTTGAAACCATTTAAACTGACTTTTGTTATGGAACAGACTGCTGTTGTATTATGATGGCGATTTCCTTGTGTTTCTTGCCTTACTATATTTCGCTAAGCTTTGAAGTAGATTTATCATGCGTAAGATTAGCTCGGCATGTAATTTCGTCTGTTATTGCTCTGTATTTATTTTTAGGCGCCGTTGATCCTGCGCCATGTGCAAGGCAGGATGTGGGATAATATTACTGGCTCCGCACTGCCTAGTTCCTGCAGCCGTTGTTAGCTTAGCGTTTTGAATGAGCTGCATAGACAGATGGTAGACTTGGTCAGAAGCGACTTATAAAAACATGGACTCTGAAATGTTATATCACTTGCGAATTTTTTGATACTAGTTGTATTAGTTATAGAGATACTTCCTGTTAGTGGCGCACGAACATTTGTGTCAGATCAGGACTCGAACACGGATTTCCCGCTTACCGTTTCGGTTATCCGTGCACGCTCTCCAAACCGATGAAAACCTCCATATGTCCCACGGTACGAATACGCTCCAAAAAGTTGCACCCGAAAATGCGGTTTTTCAGAGTATCATATCTCGGGTTCTATTGACCTTACAAGGGGAAGGCCTCAGACACGGCCAACGGATTCGGCTCAAATTTGGCAGGTCGCTTGTGTACAACCTAAAACGAAGGAATCTAAGATATTTTGGGTCAACACCCCCGCAATATTGAGAATATTACCACTAAAGCTTATGACGAGCTATCGACTCAAAATTGGAAGGATCGATAGATAATTGTGAATAGAGCATTTTTCATCATCAGGTTCATTCGGCGCATTAATAATGGAAAAATCACTACATGTGTCCGCGAGTTTCTCGGCAGCCTAATGACGGAAAACAACTCTTTCCAATTGACTTCTGTAAGGCTCGTGCTGGACACCTTCACTCTTCCTGGCCCGCGGGAGTGGCCGAGCGGTTCTAGGTGCTACAGTCTGGAACCGCACGACCGCTACGGTCGCAGGTTTGAATCCTGCCTCGGGCATGGATGTGTGTGATGTCATTAGGTTAGTTAGGTTTAAGTAGTTCTAAGTTCTAGGGGACTGATGACCTCAGAAGTTAAGTCCCATTTTTTCACTCTTCCTGGTTCACAACTATTATATGACGAAGAGGCAACCGGGACAACATAACTCTCCCTGCGTGCATTCCGTCCCGTGCCTCGCTGTAAACAAGCGTCGCGCGGTTGGCTATCTGTGATTCCTCTTGAGGAATTCGCAGCAGTTGCTTTCATTAAATTTTTAATTCTTTGCTAACTCACGACGTTTGGGAAATTAGTTTGCCTACCTTATTATTATCATTCCTTATTGATTTACTTACCTTATTAACCCTCCTATCCCTATCAACTGAGATATGGAAAAATACAAAGTAAAAGAAGAACATCCGCTAGGTTTCTTCGATATTCGAACTCGGGCTCTCCTATTCCCAGCCCTTTACCTTGGCCGTTGTGCTATCGGTGTTGTAGGCGAAGAGCGTTTATTATGTGGATACAGAAGCGGCAGTTGTGAAAGTTTCTTACCTCGATTTCTGGAAAAGTGTTCGTTTTCGGAGCCCATACCAGACGATGAAAAATGTTCTATTTACAATTATCTACCGATCCCGATAATTTTGGGTCGATTGCTCGTCATAACCTTTAGGGGTGATTTTCTCAAAATTGCTGGGGTGTTGACCCAAAATATCTTAGATTCCTTCGTTTTAGGTTGTACACAAGCGACCTGCCAAATTTGAGCCGAATCGGTTGGCTGTGTCTGAGGCCTTCCCCTTGTTAGAGATGAGAGATCAAGTGCTTAGAATAGCCCTTGGCCTAGAGACCATTTGTATATCTGTCAAAGGAACGGGCATGCTGTAGCCATCCTACATTACAGGTTTATAATTTAAATACTACACGCTTTCTCCAATCCATGCAAATTGAGCAAATCTGTTGGATAGTTGTGATTAGATGCGGTCTTTGATGGACCTTAGGCGGCTTAAGGAAGCACCATTTGTTCATGGGCTGCTCCTGAGCAAACACCGAAACCATGATCTTTCACCTATTGTGAAGAATGGCCACTTTTATAACTGCCATTTACTGCAGACCGTTGAAAATTTTAACATACGTTAAGATGATGTTCCAGGGGAATTTCAAAACTTTCTCGATTTCAAAATCCTGAGGTTCAGAGTTACCGTACTCATGCACGTAAAATAGGCACATATTATCCGGTCTGTGGCGTAAATGATGGTTTAACTGTCGTATTTAACACAAGTCAAATATTGTAGAATCATCACAAGGTTCTGACGTTACCAAATTATGTTTCTAGCCATCTTTTCTCCACTTTAATACTTTATGACTGCTGTGTCTCTATAATGGGCATTTTACGCCTGCCTGCCCAATACCTCCAAGATAGCACTCCAGTGACGAAAGGTAGGCTAAAAATGATCTTATACAAGCCTGAAAGTACCTTAAAATGACTGCCAAAACTATGCAAAGCTGAGAAGACCGCAGATTCAGTAAAATATTTGTAATAACAGTTTTGATATTTTGAGATATAAATCAAAGTCGGGAGTTTCCAATGAACTGCTATAGATAAGCGAAGTACACAGAAAAAATTTAATAATTTAGTGTTAACTTTATACAATGAGTACTTGTTCGTAGTTTATATACAGAGAAGCGTATAAAAGTCTCGATGTATGTTAATAAACTGTCAAAACTATTGCGATCTATAGATTTCGTTTTATATAAGCACGAAACACTGATGTAGAATGGAAACGAAGTGTACCAGCAAAAATTACCTCTGTCGGGTTACTAAACTGACGAATATGTTCCTCTTTAAAAGATTAGAAAAGAAAAGTTGGGATCCAGGTTCCTCAATTCTCATTCCGCTTTCCTCAACAAAAATTTTGGCATGCGAACATATTCGCGCTTTTCTGTAGCAGAAAGGCATGGTGGAAGAGGGAGGAGACATTGATAGTCGTAGACTGATCAGCGAGAGCGAGTCGCAGTAAAAGAGAAAGAGAGATGGATGGAGATAGAAACATTGTGTGAAAATATAGAGGAGACGGTGTAAATGAAAAATAGATCAGATAGGTCAGACATATCCTTGGGGACTTGGACCCTCCCCGACAGGCGAACTTTAACGCGTAGGTATAGAGGACGGGGCATTTTCGGCCAAAATTTTATGTGCGTGGGTATATCGGGAAAATGAGTTGAACCCCCAATTTTTGATATTCTGAGGTGTGGTGGACTCAATGGTAGTGGGAAAGATAGACAGAAGGAGACAGCGTAAACGGTAGTCGAATGTAGCGTAAATCACTGCGAGAAAAAGGAGGCAGTGTGAGAAAGACATCTACAGGGTGAGTCACCTAACGTTACCGCTGGATGTATTTCGTAAACCATATCAAATACTGACGAATCGATTCCACAGACCGAACGTGAGGAGAGGGGCTAGTGTAATTGGTTAACACAAAACATAAAAAAATGCACGGAAGTATGTTTTTTTAACACAAACCTACGTTTTTTAAATGGAACCCCGTTAGTTTTGTTAGCACATCTGAACATATAAACAAATACGTAATCAGTGCCGTTTGTTGCATTGTAAAATGTTAATTACATCCGGAGATATTGTAACCTAAAATTGACGCTTGAGTACCACTCCTCCGCTGTTCGCTCGTGTGTATCGGAGAGCACCGAATTACGTAGGGATCCAAAGGGAACGGTGATGGACCTTAGGTACAGAAGAGACTGGAACAGCACATTACGTCCACATGCTAACACCTTTTTATTGGTCTTTTTCACTGACGCACATGTACCACATTACCATGAGGGGTGAGGTACACGTACACACGTGGTTTCCGTTTTCAATTACGGAGTGGAATAGAGTGTGTCCAGACATGTCAGGCCAATAGATGTTCAATGTGGTGGCCATCATTTGCTGCACACAATTGCAATCTCTGGCGTAATGAATGTCGTACACGCCGCAGTACTTCTGGTGTAATGGCGCCGCAGGCTGCCACAATACGTTGTTTCATATCCTCTGAGGTTGTAGGCACATCACGGTACAAATTTTCCTTTAACATACCCCACAGAAAGAAGTCCAGAGGTGTAAGATCAGTAGAACGGGCTGGCCAATTTATGCGTCCTCCATGTCCTATGAAACGCCCGTCGAACGTGTACCTCACCCCTCATAGTAATGTACATGTGCGTCAGTAAAAAAGACCAATAAAAAGGTGTTAGTATGTGGACGTAATGTGCTGTTCCAGTCTCGTCTGTACCTAAGGTCCATCACCGTTCCCTTTGGATCCCTACGTAATTCGGTGCTCTCCGATACACACGATCGAACAGCGGAGGAGTGGTACACAAGCGTCAACTTTAGGTTACAAATATCTCCGGATGTAATTAACATTTTACAATGCAACAAACGGCACTGATTACGTATTTGTTTATATGTTCAGATGTGCTAACAAAACTAACGGGGTTCCATTTAAAAAACATAGGTTTGTCTTAAAAAACATACTTCAGTGCATTTTTTTATGGTTTGTATTAACCAATTACACTAGCCTCTCTGCTCACGTTCCGTCTGTGGAATCGATTCGTCAGTATTTGATGTGGTATACGAAATATATCCAGCGGTAATGTTAGGTGACTCACCCTGTATACAGTGGCAGTGAGATGGAGGTGCTGAGTATGAGGGCTTGATTACAGTGACAGTCTGGATAAAGTGCTTTAGATTATTCGGTGTTAGAAAAGCATGAATATGTCAGCATGCCAAAATTCTGGATGAAGAAGGCGGAATAAAGATTGACGCAGCTGGTTTCCAACTTTTCTCTCAGACTTTTATAGAGGAACGTATTCGCCTTTTTAGTCTACCGACAGAGACTTTGTTGCATAGTTTTCTAAGGTTCGCAACGAATCCTGCGTCGGGCATGGATGTGTGTGATGTCCTTAGGTTAGTTAGGTTTAAGTATTTTCTAAGTCTAGGAGAACGATGACCTCAGATGTTAAGCCCCATATTGCTTAGAGCCATTTTGAAGGTTCACAAAATTACTTGAATTTCCTCAGTACGGAAAAAGAGACAACAAAGTGATTAACGTTATTCTTCTCGTCGTTGTGTTGTTTAGGCGCGTATCACGTAGTTTGTTTTACTATGTTTGCTGAACACTTTATCTTTTGTCGATATTGCGATAATTCAAGTAACGTTGTGAGCGTTATGAGATGTACTCAGTGTAGCATATGGAGATCTGAATCGGTCCAAGGAGCGTGCATAGACAGCCGTTTCCGTTAAGTCAACCGCTCGCGATAAGGGGTAGTCTGGACTGGACTCGCGGTCCCTCACAAATTGTAATGTGTCACTAATATGTAATATTCCCATACGTAACATAGATAACGCCAAAACATTCACTATCAATTGAAATGAGTGGCAAAGCTTGCTTACACTGCTTATATTTGTAGAATATTGGACTAGCGCTGAGTACTCACTCACGTGGATAAAATTATTGAGATTCACAAGAAAATGGGAGCGAGTGGGACAGAGTTTCTGGATGAGCTCATGCTTTCGAGGTATCATCATAATATAGATTAATCGAGTTGTGGTGACAAGAGAGCAACAGGTGATTGAATCTTTTGCTCGTAAAAAATCACTCCAGCAGCCTGCTGTGACATGGCGACCTAACTCCCTATATTGCTCTAAGGCTGAGTGTGCCTACCATGTAAATGCGTGTCGATTTCTCCAAGATGGTCCAAAACGTGAGGGGCTATGGTGCCATTTAATCTGTTTGGTAAAGTGCTCTGTGCATCCAGTCTCGGACTTCAATAGATCGTAAGTTAGCTACATTTTTCGTATGCTTAATGCTGAGTTCCCTGCTTTCTGTAACTGTACGTTAAATCGGAGCGGCTCAGTGGAAACAACCTACCGTCTCGCTGGTGTAGGCTGCAACCCAGTCTCTTGGTTGCAGACGTAAACTCAGCTGTGGAGACCAATGGCATGGAAGTTTTTCATCACTTATCGTAACGTTCAATGATGTTTACGTTTAGCAGAGGAACTTCGCTTATTGATGACCAATATATGAAAACACCAGAAACAGCTAACTTCTTTCAGCATAAAAGCATTGGTAAATTTATTTGAAAATATGGTCAGCTGCAAATAATTCCAGTACCAGCTGCATAACGTTTGTCTCTGAATAACGTCAAATTTTGTCTTTCATCCCATCTTCTGCTTCGTAGGACGAGTCTTTTGAAGTTTAATTTGATCAAGCAGACACGAAAGCAAACTTCTGTTTCTATATATGCTGACAGTTAAATAAATACATTCACTAGAAGCAAAAAGAGTTTTTACGGCCGTGTAAGAGAACGAACGTAAACAGACGCCCCCGTGTGTTTTTCATGAAACGGAATATATATCACGAAAATGACAAAAATGTTATCTTTCAGAGGGACTGTATGTGACTGACTCCTGCATATCGGGAAATATTTACATGTTAAGAATTGCGCTTATTTTTGTAAGAGCCATTTTGTGGGTAGTAGAGCGACACAAAAATTGACAGCGTTTACAGTTTTGAACAGTTAGGAAAGAGCTTATGTGTGGAGAAGCTGTCGTAGCAGCCAGAAGAAATTTATACTGTTGGAAATGAACTGGGAACTTTTATTTAACTTTCATATCCAGCTAATCCAATCCAAGTTGGAAGAAGCTAACATTTACATTAAATTGAACTTAGATGGACCTTTATTCGAATAAGGATTATATAAAGCACTATGTCCGTGACAAGGGAGCATTACGACTTGTGAGTTATCAGATGAACTTCGCCGTCAACTGAAGGATCTCCTCGGCAATATGTAACTGTCAAGTACGCACTGTGTGTTCACCACACACAAAAATTTAGAAGTACCTAGATCCAATCTCCGCTGAAATTTTGTACACGTCGTGCTTAACATTAATCACATTATATACAAACCCGACTGAAAAGTATCTGTAACCGGACGTTGACTTAATCATAAAATTACTTGTGAAGGAAGTCTTAAAGAACGGAGACAAATCTTGAAACGTTCCTTTCCGTTTTGTTTCACCATCTTCCGTAGTGTCCCACTAAGTCCAGACGTAGGGATGGACAATGTCCACTCACTAATAACGATGAAAAATTACGCGACGGTTTGTACTAGACACTGAGGTGACGAATAACATGGGATAGGAATATGTGCATATACAGATGGCTGTAGAATCGCGTGAACAAGGTATACATGCATTGCCAGGGCTGTCATTTGTACTCATGTGCTTCATGTCAAAAGCTGGCGTCATTATGTTCGTGCGACGGGAATTTACAGACTTGGGATGTGGAATGGTAGTTGGAGCTAGATGACATGGTACACGAGACATTCCGTTTCGGAAATTGTGGGGGAATTCAGTACTCCGCGATCCACAGCGCCAAGTGTGTGTCGAGAATACTAAATTTCAGGCAATACCTCTCAACGCTGACGACTCAGTGGCCGAGGCCCTCAGTTAATTACCAATACCAGTGTCGTTTATGTAGAGTTGTCGGTGATAAGAGACAAGCAACGTGAAATAACCTCAGAAACCATAAAGGACGTACGTCGAACGTGTCCGTATGACAGCGCGGCGAAACTTCTGGTTAGCAGATGACCAACGCGAGTATCTTTTCTAAGAGCGTGACATCGTCTGCTACGCCTCTACTGGGATAATGACCATATCATTCGGGCCCAATTGTCCACAAGGCATTTTTCAAGCTGGTGGTGGTCCTACAGTGGTATGGGCTGGGTTTCCATAGAATGAACTTGGGCCTCTGGTCCAACTGAATCGATCACTGACTAGAAATGGTTACGTTTGGTTACTGGATACTATCTGCAGCCATTCATGGACTTCGTTTTGCCAAACAACTTTGGAATTTTTATAGGTGACATTGCGCTATATTACCGGGCCACTATCGTTCGCGATTGGTTTGAACAACATTCTGGACAGTTCGAGCGAATGATATGGCCCCTCAGATCGCCCGATATAAGCGCTATAGAACATTTATGGGACATAATCGAGAGGTTATTTTGTGCATTGGCAACACTTCGGCAATTATGAACGGCTGTAGAGGCAGCAAGGCTGAATACTTCTGCAGCGGACTTCCAACGACTTGTTGAGTCCATGTCACATCGAGTTAATAGACTGTGACGGGGACAAAGAAGTCCGACACGACATTGTGAGGTATCTGGGGACTTTAGTCACCTCAGTGTACGTTTCCTCGGATATATTTATTGGCAGGAATGGATTAAGCCAAGCATTGATACTCTGTAAAGTGCATCTTGCTTTGGCCCGTCAGACAAAGTTGAAATTGTCACCAGTTCTGCCGTCAATAAATACCATGTAACAGTCAAACTACTCTCAAATGACTCTCCGACATGATCATTTAATGGAAAATGAGCACTGAACGAGATTACAACACCGTCTTAAACTTATAGCAACTGGCGTCAATAACCTACTCGGTGAACAAAACAGGAATCATTTTAAAGTCAGAAAGAAGGAGGAGAAAGACTAAAACCGTTCACATCAAGTTTCGCGTTATAAATGAAAGTTATTTATTATTACACCTCAACAAGTCAATATCTTAATTAAACAGCACCTTCACATACCTAATGGCGGCAAATATTGCTGCGTGGCCTCTTGTGCAAACTGCCTGTACGCTCACAAAAAGTTGAGCACTACGCCTGCGGCCCTGAACGCCCTTACGAACTCTTCTAAAGCTTTCTGCTCAGATAGAACAGCTCGGTTGAGAACTGGGGACCAGATTTGATAAACTCAAGAACGTAGAAACCATCTGCGTGGCCCAACGACTGCCATCCAACATGCCGAGGGCAGCCAGCCAACTCCGTGTTACTACGTACTCCAAAACCACTCTACGAAATTGGTTTAACATACAGACCTTTCAACAGATAAGCATCCTGAGCTGAATGCAGGCATTTTCATTAGTGTGCCTTTTAGAAGTCTCCTCTCAGTATACCTACAATTTTGCTCATTAGCTCGCGAACTTATCTTTCATGATATATTGAAATGAATCTCTGTAACCATATGAATATGCACAGTACATTTTCATTGAATTTGTCTCTTTAAAATGTTGTGAAGGAAACGTGGTCACCTACGACTGCTTCCGGGTGCTTCAAAGTAGTCAGCACGCTTGCGATTTGGAGTGGGGCATATTGCCCCTTGGAACACTTCCCAGACTTTCGCTTCTAGATAATCAATTAAGAGAAGATTAATATATTATCTCATTCCTTTCGGAAATGATACCATCCACTTTAGGGGCTCTGCGGCATTTTTCTGTATTTCCTAAAGTTACTGCAGAAAACATAGTTTTTAGAATGCGAAAAATATGTTCCAAGACAAAACATTACGTACATGGAAACAAATGTTCTACTTAATTTAAAAGCGTTACAGTTGATAACAAAATGTCAGTAATGTATGTAGTAACCTGTGTGTTACATTATTCCTGTTCTACTAACCAAACATCTGTTAAAATGCAGTCAGATTGAGAGGGAGTATTGTTAAAAATCAGTTGCAAGTTACAAAACACTTTCAGTATTTGATGTTGGCAATTGACACAGACTTCCTTTCCTATAGCCATAAAATTGCTAATCCATTAAAGAAACTTTGTTCATTTGCAATTACCATGTGTTCCATCATAGAATGACCTTCCGTTTCAAGGTACAAGGTTGTGCACCGCTAACGAAGTGTGACCTAATCATCTAAACATTATGGAATTAGTTTTAAAAATTATACAGACTTATCTTCACCATATAACTCTTTAACGGAAGAATTAACAACATCTTCCTAATTGCTTTAATATACTAGACAGCACTTAAGTACGTAGAACTCGTAAGCTTAACAAACGTTTTACGAAACACAAGTTAATGTCCCAGAACAACAAAAACAATACCAAATGCCGGAAACTGCTTGTGTCTGACTATAGCGCGCATTCTTCACGTGATTCTGAAATCGGTCAGTAGACTGACCCAGCTACCAAACAGCACCATGTGTTCCCAGGTACACTACACTCTCCTCTACATACTTGTGGTAATATTTGAAACGTTCAGTCTTATTCGAGAAGACGGGTATGACGGAACGTAAGAACTCGCGCGAAGTGATTGCTGTTGTTGGTGAGAATGTTTCGTTTATTTGTGGTTATTCGAAGTGGTTGTTCATTAGGGAGACTGTGCTATGAATTAACACTAGAACCGCCGTAACTAGTACTATACTTACAAGGGAATGGTCAGACTTGTCATGTCGAAACCTGTGTTGCTTTTTTTACCACTGTGAGTTAACATTGTAAGAAGTCTGTATGCAGAATTTTAGCTGCTGACATGAACTGAAAGTCTGTAAACAATTTGATGAAGTAAGACGTTACTGTCGCATGGTTTTCGCGCTTATAACTGCCTCTTTTACAACCCTGACCTCTCTCACTACGTTATACCAACGCCATCTAGGGACAAGGTGGCGCTAGCTACGCGCCGCTCTTTGGCACAGCAGTGAGAGAGCTGATTCCCCCAGTGAAAGGGATCGTATGATAATTAAACATTCGTTGACAAATATGGCTGATATGTTATTTACAACATTCTTTCCAAATAGCTATGAAATAGACACAAATGAATATACGGTTTAGAACACGTCCAAATTTTATTTCTTGTAATTACCTCAAAAATGCGAAATATTGATACAATGTTCAAAACATAGGTTTTTTGTGCACCAAGAACATACAAGCAAAGATGACACATGACAGCCCTGCGAATCACAGACGTTGTTAGATGTCCGTAGACGAAAGTGGGCTGGCGTTAGGAATGAATCAGGCCTAGTATCAGTATATTTCGGGGAGTGCCACGTATATTTAATCAAATTCTGAAACCGTGGGGAGGAAAATTGATAATGTACTACTGAATGCAGCTTGAGAATATTGTCATGGTGATACACAGGAAATTGCAGTGTTCTGCACACAATAATTTTCTCTGTTAGTTTTCTGTAAAATGCCTTCCACTGACGGAAAAATTCTCTGTCCAAAGGTTGAATTACGTTCGTCGTGCCGGATGGAATCTGAAGTATCTCTGCTTCTTTGTCAGGGTGGGCTCGAAATACAGCTTTTAATGAATCCGACCTTTTATGACCTGACCACGAATCTAGAAGGAGAAGAGATTTGTTCCCGCAGAACGGAAGAAAAGCATGACGCCTGAAAAGTGTAACGTTTTCATTTCCCATTTTTCCAGACTTCGATGCGTCTACCACAAGATAGTTTGCGTAGAACATTGTTCTTTTGACACGTGGTCCAAAACGTCCAGTTGGTTCTTGAAGACACACATATAGGCTAGTTTAGGCAGCAATGAACCATCCAGACTAATAATGGGCATTATAGTGTATGAATGGGTGAGTGCAGTCGTTGACTGCGCAATCGCCTCAATATATTTTTCGCCTTTGAATGTCAGTGTTCTTTTCGCACGCATTTCTTTTTGAAAACCTGACTGATCTGCATTGTACACGTACGATTCACTAAAACTAGCGATCTTATTTTTTGCATTCGTAAGAAAAGCTTCTATCATTTCGATTTGCGTCACTTCATTATCCGACCTGTTTCTCGATACAATTTTTTTTTATTTTTATTGCCACAATTTTATGTGATCTTTTGAGAAGCTGTAAATTCTTTAGCGCCTATCGCGTTGGCAATCCCTAACGCCCAATCACGCAAAGTTGTATCGCTGACACTAAATGACGGTTTCCTGGCATCGGTAAATAGCTCAAAAAGTCTCGCATTTACTCCATCGCAATTTCCAGTCGACTCTTACGTCGTCCACCGACTTCTTTTTTCCATCTATACAATTCACGTTCAGAACGGACAAACCGATACTTATTTTGAACAGTACTTACACATAGGCGTTTCTTACCACTTTCGCTCAACCAATACGTCAATGCTTTTTCTTTGTCTGATGAGGTAATTGTAGTTGCTGGTGTTACTTTCAGATGGTACGTGGCACTATCACTCGAAGAGTCTTCATGAGTACAACTTTCGTCGGTGTCTTCGCCGTCTGTAGATTCACAGTCTGCAATATCGAGTGTTTCAGTTGTTTCTAGCCACATGTCTGCGTCATTTACGTGCTCGTCTAGAAGTTTAACAACCATGTCGCACAACACATAGTCTTCACGCGTGTTTTCTGTTGATTGCTTCATTTGGCGTCTGTGGCATATCTCCATGGCAAGCAGCAAAACATTTACAGGGTTCACCATCACTTTTGAGGGAAGATTGAATGTTCACCGTAAAGTGGCTTGCGGAGTATAGATGAACATGTACAGAACATCTTTCACATCTCTAACCAGTTTCAGGACGGTATGTTTCGAAATACGTACCAGACATTAAAAGGACGTGGATGCCACAGAAAGGAATATTCGTTCCCCCTTTGCACCAAAACCTTGCAGCGATATTCCTCTTTAGTGAACGCCGCGATAAGACGGCCGCTCTTCCCGACCATGCGCACAACGCTTGCGACTCGCCACTTCCAGGGGTGGCCAGCCGTCACTGCAAGCGCCAAGCAGGAAACACAGCCATGTTCGTGATTTTCTTTTAGGTGACTTCCAGGTCATTTCAGCAGCTACAATTCTGCATACGGACCTTTTGCACTGTTTAATAACAGTGCTAAAAAAAGCAATAAATCGTTCGGCATGACGAGTCTGACCATTCCCTTGTTAGAACCGCCGATGTGTTCAAAGTGACCACTTTCCTTGTGAGTACGTGCTGTGCTGTTTAATGTAAATATTAGTGTCCTTGATAACAACGTATCACTTTAATTACGTTTAATAACAGTATCATTGTATTTTACAACTATGGGAACATAATATTACTAATATTAAAGAACATATTTCACTATATTTATCTGCAGCCATACTGATTGTATTGCAGTAGTTTTAAAATTAATAGAAATTAATCTTACTGGAGAAACTAAGTACCCATGAGTAAGTTAAGAGAAAACCAATCATATAATATGACCATGTATAGTACCTAATCC
Source organism: Schistocerca cancellata (assembly GCF_023864275.1). Classification (NCBI taxonomy): domain Eukaryota; kingdom Metazoa; phylum Arthropoda; class Insecta; order Orthoptera; family Acrididae; genus Schistocerca; species Schistocerca cancellata. Next base: position 411,974,498 of record NC_064631.1, read on the forward strand.
TACTTACAAGCATTAAAAACTACTTTCTTAATTACTTTATATGTACATGGCCCACAAACATATCTCTTGCATTTACTGCACACTTCATTTGTCTTGTTTCTGCATTTCCTCCTTTGGCATAGTTTTCTTACTTTCGCTTCTTCTCTTTCTTCATCGCCATCGCCATTTTTTTCCTTTTTTCCATCACTTAGCATCCTTTCCTGATTTTTGGTTTCCATATAGGCTCTACGTAATTCTTCTGCTAGATTTAGGATGAAATTCCTCCAACTTATTTTGATCCCTGTCACTAGCTTGAAAATGATCCATGCGTTGATGGGTGCCAAATCAAGGATATTGTGAAATACGTGTACAGGCCATCGAGGAGTACCAGAGCGGACAGAATATTTCTTCGTCATCTGGTCCAAGACATCCACAGCAAATTTTGTGCTACTGTAGAAGCTCTCTCTTTCGGGAAGATGTTTTGAATTATTTTGTATTTCAACATCTGTGTGCATAGTGGTATACAGAAGAATATTTTAGTTCTTTTTCCCTTGGTAAACAGTCAGAGTACCACCCTCCCTTTTCAAGAGAGCAGACGTATAAAGAGGAGTTTTCATTTTTTTTATAGTGTTCGGCAGTCCGCAGCTCGTGGTCGTGCGGTAACGTTCTCGCTTCCCACGCGCGTGTTCCCGTGTTCGATTCCCGGCGGGGTCAGGGATTTTCTCTACCTCGGGATGACTGGGTGTTGTTTGATGTCCTTAGGTTAGTTAGGTTTAAGTAGTTCTAAGTTCTAGGGGACTGATGACCAAAGATGTTAAGTCCCATAGTGCACAGAGCCATTTAGTGTTCGGAATTTCTTTCTTGCATGGTTGATAGTGCCGACAAGACTAGTTTTCTCTTTTTCCAGTCTCTCCCCAAGTGTGACCGTAGTGAAAAAATTATCAGTAGTCACATTTCGCCCCTTATTGCGATATGAAGTTCCCAACTTCATTACTACTTGTTCTGGAAGTTTCCCATTAGGTGCCCTCTGTTCGTTCTTTCCTACATAAGGGAATCCATTACAAAGATATTTTGTTTCTACATCCGCTAGAAGCCAGAACTTGATTCCGAATTTATCAGGCTTATTCGGCATTTATTGCAAATACGACACCTAGTTCTGCTGGGGAGAAGTTGTTCGTCCACAGTGACATTTGATCAAGGTATGTAATTCAACTGAGAGTTTTCTATAAAATGGTTACAAGTAGTTGATATAAATGCAAATTTGTCAGTTTTCAAACGTTCCGACCGTGTATTTTTTATTTTCATCAAAACGCAGATATTTCAAAATTTCTCGAAACCTGTTTCTGCTCATTGTGTCAGTGAAAAATGGGGCTCCACACTTTTTCGACCACAACTCGTCTACTTCAATACATCTGGCACCTAATGCACCACGAACATATAATAAAGCAACAAATGCATCTAATTCTTCTAAATGCAAACTCCAGGAATCATTTCCAAGAAGCCGTTGTGCCTCTGCTTCTGTGCATTTCTTTATGTGTTTCAACACTGATTGATCAACTAAAAGGCGCCAGGAACTCGAAACATTAGCATTTGAGACGTGTCGCTTTGAGTGTGGAGTAGGTCCCCGTGTTTCTTTTAATACATTCTGTTGACCTATCCTACCTGGAGTAGTAACACCGAAGTCTACTACAGTCCACTCCGTGATCCCGTCCTTCCCCAGGACTTTTGAGCCAGGCTCTGGAAGAGAACCCTCACTTCGTTCGCCTCTTCTACGTCGATTCTGTATTGGTCCACTTACAGGAGGTGCAGTTCTTTTTTTTTACCCAGGGAGGTCCTTGTCTAGCATTATTTTATATTACTGCTTGGTCCTGGTTCAGCAACTGAGTGAGGAAAGAGACAATTAGAAATCTACAACTCATTATAAAGATAACATACCACACAATAAAATAGCAGTAACAGAAGTAGCAGTAGAAGTGTCAGCTCTATTATAATAGTGATCATTATTCATATAGTAACAATAATAATAATAATAATAATAATATAAGTGAATGTAAATTACCTTCATCTTCAGTCTCGGAGCTGTCACTCTCCACATTAGCGACAGGTTGGTAATCTTCATCTATAGAATCTCCCACAACGTCCTCAACTTCAGGATCATTTTCAGCATCCGATTCATACAACAATGTGACAATTTCTTCATCTGAAAGTGGCAGTGGCCGTGGTTTGTATCGCTGTGACATCTGAGCCATGTCTACTGCTCTGAGACCAGTACTCAAGTAATCAGCCTTGTTTATGCGAAACCCAATAGCAAACAATAAATGACATGTTGCATTGTTGAGCTTTTAAATTCAAACAATGCGAGTAAACTTCAGTAATCAACATATTTAGTACATTGTTGACGAGTGCTAAGAATAAATCCGGGGAGTGACGCACAACGATCTTTAAATAATCTGTTTTCAAATATACATGTAATGTGGTCAAAGTGACCACTCGGCAGTTTTAAGTATAAGTGGTCTACAAAGAAAACTAATGAAGATAAGATAAATATTGGACTATATATATGACCTGCATAAACATTTAGGAAAAGTCATTAACTCACAACAGCATAGATTAGAAATTGACCGAATAATAACATGTTAAAATATAAAAAGTGGTCAAATTTACCACTCGGCGGTCCTACTGTTACTTCGCATTGTGTTCGGAGCCCACGTCTTAATTTTCATTAATTTTATGTCCTAACTTGCAACGAGTTGCGAAGGCGACCAAGTATCTACATTTACAACATATTCCTCGAGTCACCTAATGGTGTATGACGGAGGGTACTTTTGGTACCACAATGTGAACCCTCCAAACCTGTTCGACTCGCGAATGGTGCGTGGGAAGAATGAGAGTCGGTAAACATCTTTATTGGGTCTAATTTCTCGAATTTTCACATCATAGTCAACACACGAGATGTACACTCCTGGAAATTGAAATAAGAACACCGTGAATTCATTGTCCCAGGAAGGGGAAACTTTATTGACACATTCCTGGGGTCAGATACATCACATGATCACACTGACAGAACCACAGGCACATAGACACAGGCAACAGAGCATGCACAATGTCGGCACTAGTACAGTGTATATCCACCGTTCGCAGCAATGCAGGCTGCTATTCTCCCATGGAGATGATCGTAGAGATGCTGGATGTAGTCCTGTGGAACGGCTTGCCATGCCATTTCCACCTGGCGCCTCAGTTGGACCAGCGTTCGTGCTGGACGTGCAGACCGCGTGAGACAACGCTTCATCCAGTCCCAAACATGCTCAATGGGGGACAGATCCGGAGATCTTGCTGGCCAGGGTAGTTGACTTACACCTTCTAGAGCACGTTGGGTGGCACGGGATACATGCGGACGTGCATTGTCCTGTTGGAACAGCAAGTTCCCTTGCCGGTCTAGGAATGGTAGAACGATGGGTTCGATGACGGTTTGGATGTACCGTGCACTATTCAGTGTCCCCTCGACGATCACCAGTGGTGTACGGCCAGTGTAGGAGATCGCTCCCCACACCATGATGCCGGGTGTTGGCCCTGTGTGCCTCGGTCGTATGCAGTCCTGATTGTGGCGCTCACCTGCACGGCGCCAAACACACATACGACCATCATTGGCACCAAGGCAGAAGCGACTCTCATCGCTGAAGACGACACGTCTCCATTCGTCCCTCCATTCACGCCTGTCGCGACACCACTGGAGGCGGGCTGCACGATGTTGGGGCGTGAGCGGAAGACGGCCTAACGGTGTGCGGGACCGTAGCCCAGCTTCATGGAGACGGTTGCGAATGGTCCTCGCCGATACCCCAGGAGCAACAGTGTCCCTAATTTGCTGGGAAGTGGCGGTGCGGTCCCCTACGGCACTGCGTAGGATCCTATGGTCTTGGCGTGCATCCGTGCGTCGCTGCGGTCCGGTCCCAGGTCGACGGGCACGTGCACCTTCCGCCGACCACTGGCGACAACATCGATGTACTGTGGAGACCTCACGCCCCACGTGTTGAGCAATTCGGCGGTACGTCCACCCGGCCTCCCGCATGCCCACTATACGCCCTCGCTCAAAGTCCGTCAACTGCACATACGGTTCACGTCCACGCTGTCGCGGCATGCTACCAGTGTTAAAGACTGCGATGGAGCTCCGTATGCCACGGCAAACTGGCTGACACTGACGGCGGCGGTGCACAAATGCTGCGCAGCTAGCGCCATTCGACGGCCAACACCGCGGTTCCTGGTGTGTCCGCTGTGCCGTGCGTGTGATCATTGCTTGTACAGCCCTCTCGCAGTGTCCGGAGCAAGTATGGTGGGTCTGACACACCGGTGTCAATGTGTTCTTTTTTCCATTTCCAGGAGTGTATGTAGGGGGAAGTAATATGTTGTCCGACTCTTCCTGAGAAGTACTGTGCCGAAATTTTAATGGTAAATCTCTCCGTGATACACAACGCCTTTTTTGAAACGTCTGCCAGTTGAGTTTGTTTATCATCTCCGTTCAAAAATGGTTCAAATGGCTCTGAGCACTATGGGACTCAACTGCTGTGGTCATAAGTCACCTAGAACTCAGAACTACTTAAACCTAACTAACCTAAGAACTGCACACAACACCCAGCCATCACGAGGCAGAGAAAATCCCTGACCCCGCCGGGAATCGAACCCGGGAACCCGGGCGTGGGAAGCGAGAACGCTACCGCACGACCACGAGATGCGGGCTATCATCTCCGTAACGCTATCTCGCCTGCTAAACGATCCCATGACGAAACGTACCGCTCTTCGTTGGATCTACTCTATCTCCTCTATCAGTCCTACCTGATAGTTATCTCAGATACATGAGCAATACCCAAGAATCGGGCGATCAAGCGCCTTATAAGCCACTTCTTTCGTGGATGAGTTACATTTCCCTAAGATTCTTCCGATGAATCTGAGTCTGGTGTCTGCGTTTTCCACATAAGGTCACTCTGGATTGTTACGCCTACATATTTTACCCCAGACACTCTCTTCAGATGTTTTTCATCAATAGTGAGGTTGTACAGTAGTGGATTTCATTTCCTTTGTATGAGCAATATGTTACATTTACCCATGTATCCAAGAGCACAGTGTTGTAAAATTTACTTATCTGTGTGAATTCGTTGAGCTTGAAGTAGTTTACAGAAGTTCGTTCTCATAATTCAATCCGACACATTATACAGTCCATCTAACCGTTCACGCCATCACTTCAGCTTATTTTACCCTTTCCATGGACTTTTGTGATTGCTTGTAATTTCAGTTGATGTTACGTGCTTTACCCGAAGCCAAGTAGCTTTCGAATTGCACCCTATTAAGCGATCTTGAGATGTATTCCCAGCAGTTGTTTACTGTTGTTATTTGACTATCGTAATTACAGAGCTCGGCACCATCCCCATTGCGCAATGGTGGAGTACAAGCATCGCGCATAGTGGCAACAAACCACGTGTAACGCTGCTCGAAGATGAAAATTAAACTGACATAACACGAAGTCCTGTGCGCTTTGATTACAGTCCCTTCCTGAAAGTTATTTGCCGAGCTCTCGTGGTCAACGCAAGTGCAGTCTTTCTTGAAAACGTATTTGCTACCCAAGTTTCACTTGGTTCAAAATGGCTCTGAGCACTATGGGACTTAACTACTGAGGTCATCAGTCCCCTAGAACTTAGAACTACTTAAACCTAACTAACCTAAGGACATCACACACATCCATGCCCGAGGCAGGATGCGAACCTGCGACCGTAGCGGTCACGCGGTTCCAAACTGACGCTCTTAGAACCGCACGGCCACACCGGCCGGCTCAAGTTTCACTTGCGTTTCCTTCTCACGTCTTTTATAAAAATATTGAATGTTCAGCGTTTTTCGGTTTATTTGCAAGGTAAGTAAAGTAAAAATTGAAATTGTAGAAAGTTTCCATGCAGGGACACGAATCCACGACTCTCGTCTGACCGTTCTTTACTCTTTCTGGACAAGAATGTTATCATTTCCGAGCTTTAAATTTAGCAAAATAGTAGTTATTGATGAAAAAATACGATTGCCAGTTCGTTTAAGAAAGGTTTTGAAACTGATGATGTTGGGTTGACAATGAATTTAAGTAACTGTCACTGAAATTTACGTAGGTAACCCTGTTCTTAGTATTAGTAACATAGGAAAATTATTAACACTGAGTAAGCATAGAGCTGACAAAAGCTAATGCTCAGTAAATGATTCTACTCTGCTGGTAAGTCTTTTACATACTTAACTTTCTAAACAAGCACAGTCTTACACTGAGGCGGGACTGCGGTAGGCCTGCCGTAGTCATTTCATCACAACAATTACTATGCTAAGGTACTTCTTTCCTTGACGAGCAGAATTTAATATATTGGGCCACACAGCACTTCTCTTCCATTAAAACTGGTGTAACTCTTGTCAATATTTAGCCGTAACTCCGTTTGTCAGTATCCTCGCACTGCCGTATCCAACATTTTATCACCACGAAGTTGACATACTTAACTCTCCGCTGGCTTATAACAGCTTCTCACGTCCCACGTCGCTCGCTGTTAACCTGAGTCTTTCTGTGCGCGCTCTGGCATATGAACGATGTTAGCGCCATGGCGACAGTATCTATGGTTACAGGTTGGTATTATACACAGCGAAAACCACGCGAAAACGCGGACTTTGTCAGTGTGTTTACTACATTCCTTACAACATTGTTTTCAGATAACTTGGAATGATTCTTCAGTCTATTAGCACAGACAACAATGTGATAAGATATATACGTTCATAGTCTGAAAATAGTATTCGAAAGGCGAAATGAAATATGGGACTTATTGAGAAGAGTCGTGCGATAGTGCTGTATGCTGTTACTGAAAAAAAAAAGTGGAAGGCTTTTAGGGACAGCCTGTCCATCACAGACTTTTCGTTCTGTGTAAGTCAAATGGAGGGAAAACTGCGAACTCAGAATTAAATGGACATGGCACATACGACACTGAATCTTTCCTGCTTTCACAAGTTGCGCAGCGATTTAAAGGGCAAGGCCTGTGTCACGCAGAACGCTCGCGTTTTAAACACACACACACACACACACACACACACACACACAAACACACACACGCACGCACACACACACACACACACACGCACACACACACGAATGAGTTCCCCCGCATGGCACGAAGGATGTACGCCACCAACGCTCGCAGCCTCTAAACATGTCAGCGCGTTTTTACCAAAGCGTCTCTCTCGAGAGAAAACATTTGTTGGCGACAACGTACGGCCGCGCGCTGAAAGCCGGGCTGCTGTGTTCTGAAACCAGCGCAGCGCCCTGCAGACGTCACTCGGGCCAAATCTTTTTCGTGCTTCTAGAGAGCGAAGAATACCGCCAGTCCCCGACTACACTTTCACCTCTACGTCTCAGTAAATATAAGGAAAGAATATGTCTGGTAAACCTGAATACTGAAAGCACTTCCTTAGAATAAAATGTTATTAAAAAATTTACAACGGTAACCTACCTCTAGAAAGCCGTGCGTATTTATAAGGGACAGTCAAATAAAACGAGACACATGGAAGAAAGTAAGTAAACTGTTTATTATTTCAAAAGTAATCGGCATTACTGTTGATTTGTCCCACCGTGAGACAAGACGGTCAGTGCCGTCATGGAAAAATTTTTGTGGTGGCCTACTGACCCACGATTGTACCCAGGCGTGCTCCGCTTCGCCTGCAGCAAATTGACAGCCATGAATGTCTTTCTTCAGGGCTCTAATGGTGGGTGTATGGAGGCCATTATACATCCTCCATACAGTCCCGATCTCTTCCCATGCGGTTTCCCTATTCTTGGTTCTAGAACACGACTGAAAGTAAGCCTGCGAGAATGGACACTGTCATCAAGGCTAAGGGTGGGCCAACAGCAGGTTGAATTCCAGCATTACTGATGGAGGGCGCCACTAACTTGTAACCCATTTTCAGCCTGGTGTTCGGATTTTTTTGATCACATAGTGTACCCTGAATTTGGTTATCCTGGGTTTCCCAAAGTCACCGAAAAGAAATGTTGGGTTGACCGTCTTGGAAAAAGAGAGTACATATTTTCGCCTACACCCTCCTCCAAAACGGGATCGGGCTCCATATCTAGAGGACGGGATGTTAAACAACAATCTTCTTTCCTTTCACAAAACAATAAGATAATTGTTATACTAGGAAGGACGAAAGCATATGATCAAGTGTATTTAAATTATTCACAAATTTTGTCCTTAACTGAGAATGATGTGCATTATTTGTGTCATAAGATTGGAATTGCACACAGAGCTTTGCAATGTATCATAGCTATCAGTTCTTCATCTTTAGTCACGAACATATAAATGTATGGCACCACTTTCTGCTGATATGGACGTCGGTATTCGTAGCCATTTAAAATCGCTGTAAAACTAGACCTGTAATTAAAGTATAATTGCCCTCTGAAGATAAGAAAGTTAGTTTGACTATTACTTACATTCTCCACTGTTCGTAATTGCATTCTCTTGCGATGGTAGGATATGATTCAGTCAATTTACGATTTTAAGACACAGTTTCAGAGGAAAGTATGGTAACATGGTGAATATCTTGCACGAATCTTTTCTCTCGTTGTTTTTAAGCTAAGAAACTAGTGCTGCAGCGAAGTATAACGGAAACAGAAAATTCGAAGCTATATCTGATAAAGGTGATGGTATGAATAATTACGTCGATAGTGGAACTGCTAAACAGAAGTTTGCTATATGCAGTTTCCACTATCTACTTTGATGAAATTCGCGATAATGATAGCTTCATCATTTTCATAAAGAAATCTGACGTTTGAAAAAAATGGCTCTGAGCACTATGGGACTTAACATCTGAGGTCATCGGTCCCCTAGACTTAGAACTACTTAAACCTAACTAACCTAAGGACCCACACACATCCATGCCCGAGGCAGGATTCGAACCTGCGACCGTAGCGGTCTCGCGGTTCTAGACTGCAGCGCCTAAAGCCGCTTGGCCACTTCGGCCGGCCCTGACGTTTCAGTGACCGTGACAAAGATATATTTGGATAGAGAATTAAAGCTCTGCCTTTAATAAGCCACAGATTAGTCTGATGAAATTATCACAACAGAGCATTAAAATAGGTAAAACATAATTAAGTTAACTGTCTAGAATGAGTCTTTTAATTATAACTAAAACAATTCAAAACCAGGTAACTGTTCAATTCGGATAATTTGGTCCCCCTTCAAGAGATATATTCTGCCTTTGTAGTTCATTTCGTTACGCCCCAGGATATCCGAGAGCGCTAACGCGCTGCTTTCTGGACTCCGGCATGCGCGCCGTCCCCAGACCGAATCCGCCTGGTGGACTAACGACGAGGGCCGGTGTTACGGCCAGTCTGGATGTGGTTTTTAGGCGGTTTTCCACATCCCGATTGGTGAATACCGGGCTGGTCCCCACGTTCCACCTCAGTTACACGACTCGAAGACATTTGAAACATGTCCGTACTCTTCCACTAGATGCAGTCAGTTGGGGTATCTACATCTACATACATACTCCGCAATCCACCATAAGGTGCGTGGCGGAGGGTACCTCGTACCACAACTAGCATCTTCTCTCCTAGTTCCACTCCCAAACAGAACCAGGCAAAAATATCTGTCTATATGCCTCAGTACGAGCCCTACTCTCTCTTATCTTATCTTTGTGGTCTTTCCGCGAAATATAAGGTGCTGGCAGTAAAATTGTACTGCAGTCAACCTCAAATGCTGTTTCTCTAAATTTCCTCAGTAGCGATTCACGAAAAGAACGCCTCCTTTCCTCCAGAGACTCCCACCCAAGTTCCTGGAACATTTCCGTAACACTAGCGTGATGATCAAACCTACCAGTAACAAATCTAGCATCCCGCCTCGGAATTGCTTCTATGTCCTCCCTCAATCCGACCTGACAGGGATCCCAAACGCTCGAACAGTACTCAAGAATAGGTCGTATTAGTGTTTATAAGCAGTCTCCCTTACAGATGCACCACATCTTCCCAAAATTCTACCAATGAACCGAAGACGACTATCCGCCTTCCCCACAACTGCCATTACATGCTTGTCCCACTCCATATCACTCTGCAATGTTACGCCCAAATATTTAATCGACGTGACTGTGTCAAGCGCTACACTACTAATGGAGTATTCAAACATTACGGGATTCTTTTTCCTATTCATCTACTTTAATTTACATTTATCTATATTTAGAGTTAGCTCCCATTCTTTACACCAATCACAAATCCTGTCCAAGTCATCTTGTATCCTCCTACAGTCACTCAACGACGACACCTTCCCGTACACCACAGCATCATCAGCAAACAGCCGCACATTGCTATCCACCCTATCCAAAAGATCATTTATGTGGATAGAAAACAACAGGGGACCTACCACATTTCCCTGGGGCACTCCAGATGATACCCTCACCTCCGATGAACACTCACCATCGAGAACAAGGTACTGGGTTCTACTACTTAAGAAGTCTTCGAGCCACTCACATATTAGGGAACCAATCCCATATACACTACAGATGAGACCATCACCTCCGATGAACACTCACCATCGAGGACAACGTACTGGGTTGTATTACTTAAGACGTCTTCGAGCCACTCACATATTTGGGAACCAATCCCATATGCTCGTACCTTCGTTACGAGTCTGCAGTGGGGCACAGAGTCAAACGCTTTCCGGAAGTCAAGGGGGGTATGGGGTGGCAACGGGAAGGGCATCCGACCACCCCTTAAAATTAACACGCCAATTCCGGTTAACCATTACAGCAGACCCCGCCAGACAGGATAAATGCTTGGAAAGAGAGAGAGAGTTCATTTCGTTATCCGCTAGCTCTTTCGTTAATATTATGCGGCCGTTGGTTAAAGGAGTAGTTTCTTTCACATGAAGATGGGATCAGAGTCCGCAAAAATTTAGATTTGATTGCATTATTCGATTTTGAGGTGACTATGCTAGCTTGGTTACATGCTATTAGCTATGAATGTTGCGATACGCTAGTGTAAGAGGAGATACCGAAAGGGAAACGACAAGTTGAAACGACGTGTACCTAGTCAAACGGCCGTGTAGAAGGAGTCGTCGTCCTCAGAAATGTAAGGCACTTCATGAAAGGCAGATGATGGTAACCACATGGTCGTTTCACGGCAGTTATGACACCGCCGTATTGCTGCAAACTAGTAAGTTGCCATTTACAAATCAGTCAGTTTTGAATGTCGTACTCACGTCTCTAGTGTGTACTATGATTCTATTGTACATCAAGAAAGTGGTACTCACTTGGTAGTCTCTTTATCTTTGGGATCAGACAAATATATCTTATGCAATTTCTCCAAACAATTAGTTGTAAATTTAACAGAAGAATAAACAAGCAAGACATTGGGTTAAACGTGGGAAGGGGTGCACTACACAAAAGAAGCAACTACTCGGATGGAGGAATACTTATGGAGTGCACATAGATCTTTTATGGTACGCGTATGTTCTTGGTGATGAACGTCGACCAGTCTATATGTAGAGAGCGACATGAGATTGCGTACAGAGTAGAGATCGTTCGACTGTCAGATTCTCAACAGTAAATTGTCGAAGTGTGGAAATAATCGTAACAAAGTTCCTGAAGTTTCTGTCCTTCAGGAAAGTTGTAATCCGCAAATTGCTTTAGAAACTAAGAGCTGGTTTAAACACGAAGTAGAAAGGTGTGAAATATTTAGCGAGGCGTGGAATGTATATCTAAAAGACATATTTAAACACCATAGCAGGCAGAATGTTCATTGATACCCACAAAAAAATTGTATCCAGTCGAACTCAAGTTAATTATCGGATGATTTTACCGGCCACTTAATCCTGCATCAGAGCTGCAGAATCATTCAATGAAAGTCTACGCTCAGTAGCGCCGAAGTACCCAGATCATGTAATATTAGCTGGAGACGACTTTAATCTACCAAGCATAGACTGAGACGTCTGTCGATTCACTGTAGGTGGTACGGACAGAATGTCTTGTTAAGTACTTCTGATCACGTTTTCCTAAATCTGTGTTGAACATTTAGTTAGACAACCGACATACAAATTGAAATATTTTAGGTTTTGTAACTACAAAGAGACCTTATTTACGGTGTCAGTACAAAGACTGGGAAAAGTGATCATGATGAGATGATAGGGAGGATGATTACTGAGTTGGTGAATCCATTCAAAGTGGCTAGGAGAGTATTTGTGATAGAAAAAGCAGATAAAGCAGTTGTTAGCATCTCACTTACGCAATGAATGGACATCATTTAGTTTCAATACGATGGACGTCAGAGGAATACTGGTCAAAGTGTAAACTGATTATAAATCGCGCTCTGAAGACGTACATGATAATTAAGTGGATTAAGGATGGAAAAATGCCTGCGTGGGATAATAACCAGATTCGGAGAATGCTGGGGAAACAGAAATTGTTGCTTCCTCGATTGAAAAAAGAGTTCACAAATTTCGACACAAGAAATTTGAGAGTCATACCCTAGCGGAAGATCTTACCGAGAACCCGAGAAAATTCTGCTCTTATGTAGAATCACTAAGGCCCTCGAAGGCTTCTATTCAGCCACTCGTCGACCGGTCCGACGTGGCGAGATAAGAAAGGAAAAGGAAAACTAAAGTTTCAGATTTCTCGTTTAAGGAACCATTCACGCAGGAAGATCGCACAAACATAAGTTCTTTTGACCGTCGTAGAGACTCCCGTACGGAGGACGTTGTAATAGTCATCCCTGGTGTAGAGAAACAACTGAAAAAGTTTAAAACAGGTAAGTCGTCAGATACAGATGGGATTCCAGTTCAGTTTCTCAGAGAGTATTCTGCGAAATTGGCTCCTTACTTAGTGTACATTAATGTCTAATCTCGCACCCAGCTCCAAATACCTTAGGAGTGGGTGAAAGTACAGGTGCCTATTATGTATAGGAGGCGTAAAAGAACGAAACCTCAAAATTACAGACCCATGTCCTTACCATCGAGTTGCTGTAGAATTCTTGAACACATTCTGAGCTCGAATATAATAAATTTCCTTGAGATAGAAAAGCTTCTGCCCACACATCAGCTCTCGATAAGAAACCATCGCCGGTGAGAAACTCAGTGAGCACTTTTCTCATGGGTGGAGGGCAACTGGCAGAATGCATAGTCCTAGATTCCAGGAAATCGTTTGACACGGCCCCTCGCTGCAGACTGCTGAAGAAGGTCAGACCGTAGTGAATAGGGTCCCGGATGCGTGAATGTCTCGGAGAATATTTAAGTAATAGCACCAAGTACTTTGTCTTCAACGGCGAGTGCTCTTCCGAGGCAAGGGTATCGTCAGGAGTGCCACAGGAAAGTATGACAGAACTGGTGTTATTCTCTCAATATAATAGTGATCTGACAGACAGAATGGGCAGCAGTTAGTGGCTGTTTGGTGATGAAGGTGCAATGTACAGGAATGTGTCCTCGTTGAATGACTGTCTAATTATAAAGGATGAGTTAGATATAATTTCTAGTTGGTGTGATGAATGTCAACTTGCTCTAAATGTCGAAAAATTGAAGTTAATGAACAGCTGTAGTAGTGTCATACTTGACACAGTGAGGTCGTTTAAGTATATAGGCGCAACGTTGCCAAGCTATATGAAATCGAATGAGCACGTGGGATTCACAGTAGGAAGGCGAATGCTCGACATCGTTTTAGTGGGAGAACTGTGAGAAAGTGTAGCTCGTCTACAAAGCAGATGGCGTATAGGACGCTGGTGAGTAATATAGAGAATCGGCATTTGAGGCTGACTGCAGAATAATCCTACTGCCGCCAACGCACACTTTGCTCAAGCAGCACGAAGATAAAATGAGATAAACTAAATCTCGTACGGAGCATTATGGACAGTTCTTTTGTTTTATTCCTCGCTCTATTTACGAGTGCAACAGGAAGAGATATGACTATTAGGCGGGTCCGCAGCTCGTGGTCGTGCGTTAGCGTTCTCGCTTCCCGCGCCCGGGTTCCCGCGTTCGATTCCCGGCGGGGTCAGGGATTTTCTCTGCCTCGTGATGACTGGGTGTTGTGTGCTGTCCTTTGGTTAGTTAGGTTTAAGTAGTTCTAAGTTATAGGGGACTGATGACCATAGATGTTAAGCCTCATAGTTCTCAGAGCCATTTGAACCATTTGACTATTAGGCGGTAGAGTGCACTCTCCACCATGCACTATAAAATGGCTAGCTATTCATGTATGTAGCTGTATTTGTGTAAGTGGCTTAACTAACTTTCTAATAAACACCTTCGCAGAATACCTTGAAAAAATATATGCTCTCGTTTCTGATCACCCGTTAACTAAAAGGATAATTAATGCTAACGACACCATCGTTCTGAATCGGGTAACAGAAAAGAAATCCAATGACAACTGCAATTTCTTCAATACGCAATGACATAAAATGTACCACAGGAAACGAGTACGATTCTTTAATGCTTTTAATCGTCAATATCATGAACACAGAATACGAATGTAACATTCGTACAAAACCAAAAGAGTTATTCGTAACAGTTCGCATGACCTCGACTCCTTTTAGCTTGATTCTTTGTAAATTGTTTTTCAGAGGGTCGCAAAGTCACTTAAGCCAACGATTTCCCTACTTGTAACGTGTATCTTCTCTAGAATGTGTCTCTGACCCTTATCCCGGAGAGTCGTTCAACAGGAAATGCCCCACGTTTTTTTACTCAGGACATATTTGTTGTTAAGAGTCGGAATTTGGTGACAAAATACATCAACATGTATTGTACATTTCCTATTTTTTTACGTAGTCTGCATCACGTTACATAGCGGTACGCCAACGTTGTGGAGAAGCATACATTCCGTGCTGTTAAAAGCTCTTGTCCTGCAGGCGTAACCACGTTTTCACTGGATGACTGATACTCTTATCATCGTCAAAGTGTGTTCCCCGTAGAGAATCTTTAAGCGCTCGGCACGAAAAATGGCATCCGTACGGTTCAACATATCTCGAGCAGTATCTGTGACAAGACGTCGCGAGCGTGGCTGATTATGCATTTCCTGAGGCTGTAACTTTCATTACTCATCGCCCAACTGAACTCCTGACTGTAGCATCGTCATACACGACATACAGAAGTTTATAGATGTTCACGACGGTTTCTTTTTCTGCACACAAGAATTCAATAACACAACACTGTTTGCAACGTGAATCGTACGTGGACACCATTTTGCCGTTGTACTGCGGCTCTGCCGTCTGCCAGAACGTTTCGAAACTTCGCCGGCGCACAGAACAAACACCAAATGTGTAACACCAACAAGGACGTTTGTCTATGTTTTAAGGACGTTTGTCTTTACTTACTGAACGATCCTCGTATATATTGGAGTTGACCCTCGTATCTGGCATGACGTACACGTAACTCACGCATATATTTTATCCTGTGATGCCTATTGCTATTTTATGTTGAAAAGGGTCTCTACCTGTGGGCATTTACAAGTGAGTATTCATTCTGAAGTACAATCTATGTGATATGACTGCTATCTGAAGCCATGACTTGATATAATTCTGTTTCGTCAATTTTGTGATGACAACAGCAGCTTTGTTTCATGTAATCTAAAGTAACATTATGTGATGTACCAAGGCCCACTACATCTGATGAAGATATATTTGCAGTTATCGAAACTTAAGTCAAGAGCTAATAAACTTTTGTTTACAAGTGGTTGGCTGATATTTCAACCACTTAAGATTTAATAATTACAATTAAAAAGAAAGCAAATACTTTCAGGTGTGAATATTATTGAACTATCTATCAGTATATAGAAGAATCTGAGACTGGTAATGCCGATGCCCTGGAAGATCAGTTTGCAAATGTAGATGTGGAGAAAGTTTTCGACAACGTCGATTGAAATACACTCTTTAAAACTCTGACTATGGAGGGGTAAAACAGGGAGCAAAAGGTTACATAAAACTAGTTGAGAAACCAGACGTCAGTTACAAGAGTCGAGAGCAGTGGTTGAGAGCGGAGTGAGACAGAGTTATCACCGATGTTGTCATTACGCGTGCCACAACACGCGCTCTCTAACATATTCCAACACGCAGCATATAAAAACTTGACCCTTCAAGGGTTCACACCTCCGTTCTATTGGTGATAGAAAGGTAGAGTGAAGCGTTCTGAATAGCCCTTGGGGTATTAACCACTTTTATATCAAATAGAAGGGTCGCTTAGTGTCAATATCTTACAGTACAGGGACAAAGTATGAGTATTACATACTTACATACTTCTGCTTAGGCATATCGATAAAATCGGTTAGTTGTTTTTACATTTGATATGAGCTACTGTGAGCCTTGAGGGTTTATGGAGTCACCATTAGTCCGTGGCCGGTTACTTACAAAATCCCAAGAAAGGGTTCTTCTACCATTGTTTTCCTCCCAAAACTAAGCCATGATTTGAAAGTTGACTATGCACAGTAAATGGCTGAAGTTTTTAGAATATATTTCTGTGTTCCCGATCTCGAACGACTTGAAAATTTCCTGGTGTCTTTTTCCGCCCCCGAGATACAAAGGGTCGAGAATACCCTACTTTTGTACGTGAAATACGCACATAAAATCCGGTGTTGGGCGAAATTTAAATGGTTCAAATGGCTCTGAGCACTATGGGACTTAACGTCTGAGCGCAACAGTCGCAGGTTCGAATCCTGCCTTGGGCATGGATGTGTGTGATGTCCTTAGGTTACTTAGGTTTAAGTAGTTCTAAGCTCTAGGGGAATGATGACCTCAGATGTTAAGTCCCATAGTGCTCAGAGGCTTTTGAACCACTTTTTTTAAATTACAAAACACACACACACACAAGTAAAACTATCACGTTAAATACTGACTAAGGTGAAATATGCTGTAAAGTGTCCCCGTTATCATGAGGGTTATGAAAACCCAATGTTGAAGTACACGCTAAATTTTTGTTAACATAATATTCGGTCTGAAGTGTAAAATTAGTTTCAAACCAAGAAGCAGTTCTTGAAAACCTTTTAGTCGGAACTTTGGTAAGTGAGCTCTTCCGTGTGTACGCTTACATTTCATGATTGACCTCTGATGAATCTTAGTCAGACCTCTACCTTTTCAACAAACACTTATTTTTATTTTCCCCGTTAAACAGCCTGATGGGCACCCCTAGATTCTTTTTGGTTGTAATTGACATTTTATTGATCGGCAGTGTTTTTTTTCCTTCAAATTACATCGCCAGTCACCACCTGCTTACACTCATTACACGTCAGCCTCTAAGAAAGTGACTCAGTTGCAGTCTCACATTAATTGTTGAGCGTCTGCACTTTTTCTGCCTTTCGCAACACCTTTTCAATGTAACCATAAACAGTGGACTGTCCAGGAACATTCCCATAGGTTAAAGAGCTGTTAACAATGGACTATGAAATCGAGTTCCTCTGCTGAAACGCATTGTATTTCTAACATCGTTCTGAGTGCTGGAGCTTTTCTTGTCTGTGTTGTGTGTGTGTATGTGCGTGTGCGTGTTACGGAAAGGGGATCCACTCGTGATCAAACGCGCTATGACAGGTAACGACCCCTGGGCATTATATCCGACCACCTACACCCCTTCATGCTGCGATGGTGTCATTCGACAGGATATCTGCCCTTGTCACAAGGCAAGAACAGGGCTACGGTGTTTTGAGGAGCATGATAGTAAACTCATGTAGATTTACTGGCCACCGAATTCGCCTGATCTCTCCTCTACGTAACACATCTGGGACGCTATCGGGCACCAGCTCAGCCCTCACAATCCGACAGCTCCAAGTTCACTGCAAGTTTGTGACCTGTTTTTGTTCCATGTGTCTACTGCAAATTTCCAAGTACTTCCCGAGTCCAAGCCACGCAGAACGGTGTAGCAAGACACTACTAAGCATGTGGTGATAATGCTTTGGCCCATAAGGTTATATGTTGAGTTCAGACTGTGTATTGCAGCTCGTTCCGAATACTTATGTACATCGCTAATACTGCACTAGAAATTGCACAGTCTGAGGTGATCTCACGAACCGAACGTGGAGAAAGAGAAAGTTTAAAATTCAATTCCTTTTGTGATGGTGTTCACTCATATTTTTGGTGGCGCTTGTGTCATGGAGGGTTCGCACGTCCAGTCCAGCACCCAAGGTATTAAAGAGGTAATCTCAACATTCAGTAAACGAAGAAAAGAAACTAAAAATAAACTTTAACTGTACGAACAATATGACCTGTAATGTTACCTGTTATCTAAATCGTTTTACAGAATTCAACAATTTACTTTATCTGTGTTAAATAGTCATAAATTTTCCCAGTCGTAATGGTTTTCCGGTCATGTTGACGTTCTACTTTTCCTCCCTCTTACTTCCACCATTTTCCGCCTTCCTTTTTCCACTGTCTTGCCCCTTTTCCGCCTTCCTAATTTTGTGGCACCCTTATATCACATGCCGCAATCGGGCGATTTTGTGCTGCTGATACGTGACTTAACCAAATGCATAGGTGCAGTTTTAGGGCCTAAAATTGTAATGTAGCTAGTATCAGAGTTTACCCTGTCAGCGATAGGGTAAGATTAAGTAGTCTGATACATAGACAACAACCGTAAATACATTTCTGATATTTATTATTTGTTGTCAACTTTTATAATTGTACTAAAATATGATGGTTCCGAAGATAGCTTTATTAGATCGAAATTAGTAATCACCATATGAATTGCACCACTGAGGCGGTGCAAAATAAAGAATTATTTGAATATGACTTGGTAGCTGAAATAGTAAAAATTAATCTTTAGAATTGGCAATAGTAAAAAGTAATCATTGGAATTGGAACTTACGTTCAATTTTTACAGCGTTTTACTTTTTTAAGAGAAAGGGATGCATTGGAAGAGAAAGAAGAGGCTATAATAGAACTTGAATTCACTGATATGTACTCACACTCAATAAAAAACTTTCTTCCACTGTCATGCAATCATAACAGAACTCTCTCTCTCTCTCTCTCTCTCTCTCTCTTTCTCTCTTCTGTACATCAACCCCCTACCCCACTCCACACCCCACCCACCCACCCACCCACCCACCCACACACACACACACACACACACACACACACACACAAAAGTAATTCAGTGCATCACAAAAGACACCTCACAGTGATGATATACTTGTATGTGTCTTGGAGAACTCGCAAGTTGAGCAGAGGCCTTGGGGGAGGGGTGGGGTGGGGGTGGACTTGGCAGTTGCAGGCGTCCAGGCTTTGAGGTTAGAAACAGCTGCAGGCCTACTCTTGCCAGAATGTGCTCGCCGATCTCGTTTTTCACGAGAGCGGACAGCGTCTTCCGCACTTTAATGAGCGCTGAAATGCCACCACGATACGACACTCCTAAGCGGCTCTCCGTGCAGAAATTCAGCAACTATAAACGTTAAAAATTACTTCCTAACATCTTAAAATTTGCCAGATTGTCTACTGTCGCTCAGTGAAAACCGCACCTCGATATATTTATTCATACGGAATATATTTTGGGAAGCATTTTTGCTGTTTCACGCTGGATATTCTGTATTCGCGCTATGTTTGCTGCTGATGATATAATGGTGTGGGCGCAGGAAAGCAAGGACTCTAAGGGCTCTTCTACATTCGCGTCTTATACACGAGAAATTCTGTATGTAAATTGAAAATACGTGTAGGTAACACTCCTCGCTGTGTTTCATGCGCAGATTTGTTAAAATTATTATTTGTCGGAAGAGCATATGATTCATGTAGGAAATGTAAGCATATGCCCCAGGGAGAGGGAATCAAATAAAATATCACTGAAGTTGCACATTAGAACATGTTTGTCTAAAGAAACGTTGAGAGAACTCTACGAAAACAACAGAATAGTTTAACACTACAGCGTTGTTGAAGGGTGACTTCTCAGTTAGACATACGTTGGTCGGCTAGAACATTACGAGCACCTACCTAACAGCCGGTATGTTCACATTTGGTTCGGATAACAGTGGCAACGCGTCATGGTCAAGACTCAGTAAGGCCCTTGTAGGTCGCACACATAAATCAACTACTTCCCGTAAATTCCGGGGGAAGCTCTGATGCCACGTTCAGTCACATCCCAGATGAGTTCTCCCGTTTTCATATCTGGCGAGCACACCAACTAGAACGCTCTACTGTGTTTTTCGAACCACTCCATCACACTCCTGGCCTTGTGACACTGAGTATTATCGTGCTGAGAAAGAGCCACTGTCGTCGGGAAACATGAGTGTCATGAAGGGTTTAAATGACTCTAACCGCTATGGGACTTAACCGCTGAGGTCATCAGTGCCCTAGACTTAGAATTACTTAGACCTAACTAACCTAAGGACATCACACCCATCCATGCCCGAGGCAGAATTCGAACCTGCGACCATATCAGCTGCGTTGTTCTGGAGTGAACCGCCTAGAACCACTCGCCCACAGCGGACGGCGGCATGAAGGGATGTACGTGGTCTGCAACCAGTGTTTGATAATCCTCGGTCGTCATGGTGCTTTGCACCAGCTCCACTAGATCCAGGGATACCCAAATGAATGTTTCTCAGAGTATAATGGAGCCGCTACCATCTTGTCTCTACACCGCAGTGCAGGTATCAAGGAGCTGTTCCCCTGGAAGACGATGGATTCGCGCCTTCCCAATGGCATGATGAATAAGGTATCGGGATTCATCAGACCTCAAAACTCTCTACCACCGCGTCAAGTACCGATGGACAAGTGCCCATTTTAGTCGTTTTTGTCGATGTCGTCATGATAACATTGGCACATACATGGGTCGTCGGGTGCGGAGGTCCATCGTTAGGAAAGTTCGGTGCACTTTGTGTTCAGACACAGTCTGATGTTAGTACCATCATAGTTCACCACCTGTCTTGTTTTACCAGCCTGCCCAACCTCCGACGTCCGACAATTGTCAACAGGAGTTGCCGCCCATTTCCAGAACGTCTGGACGTTGTTTCACTTCGCTTTCGGCACGAGTGAAAATACTCACCACAGCACTCCTCCAACACCCGACAAGTTGTACAGTTTCCGAAATGCTCGCGCCGAGCCTCCGGACCATCCCAAACTGCTCTCGGTCAAACTCCCATAGGTCACACGCCTTCCCCGTTCTACACGCGAACAGTACGTTCAGTGATACTGCATGCACCGTGCGTGTGTCTGACTAGCAGTCGTTCCTCGGCGGGTGACGCTGCTATTGCCTAGACGGGTTCATATCGATAGTAGGTCTGTGGTCATAATGTTCTGGTTGAACAGTGTAGCTCACATATTGTGTTGAAAGATTCATCTTCTAAGCAACTTCTGCTAATTTAGCTCGATGGGATGAGATGAACCAGTAGATCAGGCATTTTATTCGTCGTTATATGAAAGGAAATTACCAACTGACCGTGTATGATCAGGTTTTCTGTTCTTTCCGTAAATTGAGGAAAGATACGACTTGGTTTCGTCATTAAAATGCGTCCGTTTTTTCCTTGTTGCCTACGTTAGATTTGAGCTGGTTCTCCGTATAAAGTTTCTTAAATACTGATGCAATTTAAATCCCACTCCATAGTGTAACAAAGGAAAAGTATGTCTATAGTTTTTTCTCGTAGAGAAAAGATGGACAATAGTTACACAACAAGCAGAAATCACTCGCTTTGCTTAATGATGCCTCATAGTTACTAATCGAGGTAGTAATGCAGGAAGTACAAAAATTATTTTCTTTAGCCAGTGGTCACAAAGAAAATGTCCTCAGGCAGTAGATTTAGGTGCGAATGACCATCTAAAGAGCTGTTTTGTTTTGTAGTTGTTTGATGTTGATCATTGCAGACGCAAATCGAGAGTGTGAGGACAATTTGTTTGTGGTGATTAACTTGAATTACAAAATAAATACGTTCTCTTAATTCTTGTTTTTTGATTAGTTCGGATATCAGATTCCTATCGCTATATGGTAACATTTGCAACACGCTGCAGTGAAGAAAAAGTGTGGGTCATTGCAAAGGATGGAGGAGGAAAATGGAATCTGCTACACCAATGGACGTTAAAGAGTTTTTCTGTGACTTTCTTAGGCTCAGGTAGAAAATTGCGTGTACTTCTCCGGATTTCGCACAAGTATTCAGAAGTTACTTATTTCAGTAGCACAATGAAGATGAGATGTTTGTTTTCACATGCACTGTCACTTTGACATTCTTTCTTCGTTCACTTCTAAGTATACAACTGTTATTGGACAGTGAGTCTGTTGATGCTTGAAGGCTGCGCAGAGTACAAATAAATCGCAAGGGAAAAGAAACTGCAGCTGGTTGCTACTTCTGCTGGAAATATCCATAATATTACGAGGTCATTTGAAAGAGAAAGAAAATTTTCAGTGGTTATCCACACAGTTCTCCACCTACCACCGCAGCCATGTCATAGATGCCCCTAATCGTTGGAGCCCTTATGACGCTGACAACAAGTAGTAAAGATCATTTCCTGGTTAGTTTTGCGATTTTAAAATGTGTAACTAAATTAACGATCCCACCAAGTGTGAGTTTCCGAATACACAAAAGTATGCATTATCAAAATTCACACACAGATATAAACCTATGTTTATCGAAAATGATGCGTTATGTTCAAAGTTGGACAAACGAATATGTTTCATGAGGAACGATCTGGCTGACACTCAATTGTGACTGATATCCGCGAATTAACGACTAAGGAATAAATTCAACATTTTTGTAGTTTCACTTTTGAAGAGGTGGGCTTGTGCTTTCCTCAAATTTCATGATCAGTTCTTTGTGACATTGCTAGTAGTGATTTGTGCCACAGAAAAGGGTATGCCAGGTGGGCTCCTCGACCTATGACAGATGAACACAGACGACAACGAATGGAACTGCACCGACTTTTCTCACACGGTACTACTAGGACGGCGGGGAGCTTTTGAACGACATTCTTACTGGTGACGAGACTTTGGTTTCATGTAAAATTCCAAATAATACGCCAGTAAATGGAATAACACCATTCACAACCTGCAACCAAACCAAACAAAGCACAACAAATTCTGAGCACACAAAAGGCAATAGCCACAGTGTTTTGTCATCGAAGGGGCGTCCCTCTTATTGATTTTATCCCTAAAGGAGAGACCACTAATGCAGTGGTCAACTGACAGAATATTTCAACGACTACTCAGCGCCGCCCGAAACAAACGGTGTGATACTGTTGTCCAAGGACGGTACTTCTTTACGATAACGATGAAAGCATGCTGCTGCGTTGAAGAAGGTTACTTTCGGCAGCTCAGTGAGAGATTTTTGAACATTCACGTTCAGCTGACTTGACCCGTAACTGCATGCTTGACAACCACGCATGGTCAAGCGTTTTGCCCAAAGCCCCCACGCTTCCACAAAGGGCAAGGATGCATTTACAAGCAATATTTCATACATTTTACGGGTAAACACGCAATAATATAAAATGTAACAACTTCAGACGCGGCTGAAATATTTGTTGACAGTTTTCTTCTACAAATTTGATAACTTAAAATGTTTTCTGCAGTTGGTATTGCTTACGCATGCGCGTAACTGCTTTGTTCACGTAGACGCCCATCAGTGTCCATGCGAATTCCTCAGCGGAAGTCCGCAGCTCGTGGTCTGGCGGCTAGCGTTGCTACCTCTGGATCACAGGGTCCCAGGTTCGATTCCCAACCGGTTTGGGAATTCTCTCTGCCCGGGGCCTGAGTGCTTGTGTTGACGTCATCATTTCGTAATCTTCATCATCATTATCATCATCCATCGTGAAAGTGGCTAGACTGAACTGTGTAAAAATTGGGCCTCTGTACGGGCGCTGATGATCACGCAGTTGAGCGCCCACAAACCAAACGTCATCATCCATATCGGAAGGTGTTCTGTGTAGTAGTTCCAAAGCTGCTGTTGAATTGATCCATATGTTCTTCAAGCGGAGCCCTTGTGAGTCAATCAGACAAGAAAGTAGACAGTTACATTTACTTCGTTCGACAGTTCACGATTTCGTCCATACAAGGCAGCGTGATCTTTCAACAAGATGACGCACAACATTTTGCGAAAATTGTGGGGGATTTCTGGTAGCATAAGTTCCCAGATCGCTGTATTGCGAGAGGTAGTCCACCGATACTTGGCATCCTAGAAGCCCAGATATTACTCCGCTTGATTTTTTCTGTGGGTGTTTATCAAGAACCAGAATTATCTGTCACCAGTTCGCGATCTACCAGAACTGTGCCATCGCATTCTTCTAGCTACCGCAAATGTTACGCCTGCGAAATACAGATTATATGTCTGTCGCGCCGAGGTGTATTAAGTGTTCAAAAAACATTTTGAGTTACATTTCTTTTAGAAACATCCGTCAACAAATATCTCAGTTACTTCTGAAGTTACTACATTTTATGTTACTGTATGTCTCGCCCGGAACTCTGTATCACGTACTCGGACAAAGATGAGCTCGCATCATTGGTCCAAGATAGCGAATTGTTTTGCAAACTGATCGAATTTTCCGCAATGTGCTAGCTGCTGCCGGCCGCGGTGGTCTAGCGGTTCTGGCGCTGCAGTCGCGAACCGCGGGACTGCTACGGTCGCAGGTTCGAATCCTGCCTCGGGCATGGGTGTGTGTGATGTCCTTAGGTTATTTAGGTTTAAGTAGTTCTAAGTTCTAGGGGACTTATGACCTAAGATGTTGAATCCCATAGTGCTCAGAGCCATTTGAACCATTTGCTAGCTGCTTTGGTGGATAACAGACGGAGATAGATTCTTCAGCTTCAAATCGCTGATATTAAAATAATTACAAACATGCAGCATTGCTCTATTTGCAATAGAAGATGTCAATTCTGGTTCTACTGCGTTCGATTCCGGTACAAATGTCAGAATATTGGGTGGAAGTCTTGTTCAGTATAGTGGATTTTTATGAGAGTTTGGAAAGTCATTGAATATTTGACAGATAAGTCGCAAACATTTCACGAAAACTGCCATATGTATTCGTAGGGGACAATGCGTTGAGTTTGACGACTCATTTGCTAAAAACACAGCCAGAATTACTTGAACGGCATAGGAAAAAGAAATAAAACTACAAGCTATGCAGAACACTTGTCGGCATAATTTAGAAATTTTCACACCGCTATAAATTTTGAAGTAGATCGTATCGATAGCTAGCCGCGGTGGCCGAGCGGTTCTAGGCGCTTCAGTCCGGAACCACGCGACTGCTACCGTCGCAGGTTTGAATTTTGCCTTGGGCATGGTGTGTGTGATGTCCTTGGGTTATTTAGATTTAAGTAGTTTTTCGTTCTAGGGGACTGATGACCTCAGATGTTAAGTCCAATAGTCCTCAGAGCCATTTGAACCATTTGAAGACCCTATCGAAAAAGTAATGAAAATAATGACAGCGCTATTGTAACCAACTCTCTCTACAGTTGAGAAACCCTACCACGTACTTTTCTTTGTTCTAAATTATTTGCAAGGCTTTTGATGGTTTCGTGCTGATGCAAAAACTTAAAGAAACGAAAATATTCTAGCACTGGTTTATATACCTGATAAACAGCAGCCACTAATTTATAACTACTTTCTATTTTTGGTTCTTTGCTTACGGTAATATAATCTCAGTCAATATATATTGTTTTAGTACTAGGTCTTTCTCTGCTGCAAAATAAATTTCTAGATATGTAACAAAAAGATGATACTCAGCGTCCACTTTAGCTTTATCTCGATACGTCTTTCATTTGATATTTTACATAAAGGGCTGGCTTCCACAAGTACGAATAAAATCTTCCAGAAATTCGCGGATTCATATAGATCGCTCGAGGGGTGCATGTAGAAGCCTCCCTATTGTGAGTACACACTCGCAAGCTGGTGCACGTTGTATGCTTTCGTATATGTTATCTGGAGACATTGGTGTGAATGAAGTGACAATACTTTATTACTTTTCTCTCGGTAATACGAGGAACACGTTTCCCATGTACAGTCGCGGAACTACAGAAATGGCTGTGAGGCACACTGTGCAGTTTCACGTTGGTCCATTCACTTAATGCGTCAGTTTGGCTCGGAAATCTGTGGATCTTAATGCCTGGTGTAATGCTAGATTTTTTTTCCTACACCTGTGTATCCGATGATTTTAATTTGATGGCAAGCTGAGAAATCGCGAGAACAACCATCTACATAACACTAAAACCAAAAAAGCTACGGCATTTATAAGGGAGTACACCTTTATACTCGTCTCCCGGAGTAACAATACACACGGACCTGCACCTGGTGCAGTGTGTGATCCGTATCGTGCACTCTCCGATGCTCCGAGATACGTCCCACCCCTCAATGCGTCGCACCCTGATAAACCCCATTCGGCCCACGTTTATGGTTTCGCCTTCATAAAGCCTGGACGGACGACAAAGAACCTCACTTACGATTCACGGTTCTCTCTCTCTATCCGTCTCCCTCACTCACTCACTTACACACACACACACACACACACAGACAGAGATACCAGTCTTTCTCAGACCTCCTCCTTCTCACGTTCCTTCTCTCGATCTTTCTCGTCCTGCATCCAAGCGAAAGATGAGGAGGCGGGCGGTGGAGTGGGCAGAGAGCTGCTCCGGGTTAACGCCGGTATTAGCGCTACGAGATTGCCGAGGCGGGTATTTTTACCGTCACCAGGCGCGCGACGCGAGGCCTATGTAGGCCACTGCGGGATCAGCTGACAGTCGCTGCAGAGCACGGGTCGGTTTCCTCGTCACTAACACGGGAAAAGGCGCCTCTCTTGTCAGTGCAAGATTACTCAGCAGTTCACACCTAAATTTATAGAACGGCATCTCGAAACTACCAAAAGCTGCTGCGATGTGTATTAGTTTGCGGAAGCTATTTTCGGTCAAGGACCCTACTTCAACACACGGACAAGATTGTTGTTGTTGTGGTCTTAAGTCCTGAGACTGGTTTGATGCAGCTCTCCATGCTACTCTATCCTGAGAAAGCTTCTTCATCTCACAGTACTTACGGCAACCTACATCCTTCTGAATCTGCTTAGTGTATTCACCTCTTGGTCTCCTTCTACGATTTTTACCCTCCACGTTGCCCTCCAATGCTAAATTTGTGATTCATTGATCCCTCAGAACATGTCCTATTAACCAGTCCCTTCTTCTTGTCAAGTTGTGCCACAGACGCCTCTTCTCCCCAATTCTGTTCAATACCTCCTCATTACTTATGTGATCTACCCATCCGATCTTCAGCATTCTTCTGTAGCACCACATTTCGAAAGCTTCTATTCTATTCTCTTCTCGTCCAAACTATTTATCGTCCACGTTTCACAAGCATACATGGCTACACTCCATACAAATACTTTAAGTAACGACTTCCTGACACTTAAATCTATACTCGGTGTTAACAAATTTCTCTCCTTCAGAAACGCTCTCCTTGTCATTGCCAGTCTACATTTTATATCCTCTCTACTTCGACCATCATCAGTTAATTTGCTCGCCAAACAGCAAAACTCCTTTACTTTTTTAAGTGTCTCATTTCCTAATCTAATTCCCTTAGCATCACCCGACTTCATTCAACTACATTCCACTATCCTCGTTTTGCTTTTGTTGATGTTCATGTTATATCCTCCTTTCAAGACACTGTCCATTCCGTTCAACTGCTCTTCCAAGTCCTTTGATGTCTCTGACAGAATAACAGTGTCATCGGCGAACCTCAAAGTTTTTATTTATTCTCCATGGATTTTATACCAATCCGAATTTTTCTTTTGTTTCCTTTACTGCTTGCTCAATATACAAATAAAATAACATCGGGGACAGGCTACAACCCTGTCTCACTCCCTTCCCAACCACTGCTTCCCTTTAATGTCCCTCGACTCTTGTAACTGCCATCTGTTTGTGTACAAATTGTAAATAGCCTTTCGCTCCCTGTATGTTACCCCTGCCACCTTCAGAATTTGAAAGAGAGTATTCCAGTCAACATTGTCAAAAGCTTTCTCTAAGTCTAGAAACGTAGGTTTGCCTTTCCTTAAGCTTTCTTCTAAGATAAGTCGTAGGGTCAGAATTGCGTTACAGATATAGGGCTGCTATTAGCATCACCGTAGTACATAGAATGAAATAAGTTGGTCGTGTACAGTTAACGTTAACTGTCTGAGATTAAACGGTAAGATATAGCATTGCCTGTAGGGCGGGTCAAAGCCCTATGGATAAGCGCTTTGGTTTAAACTACCTGATGAAGCATAATGTAAAATAATATAGTACAAAAAACAGTAATGTCACTAAACTATCGAAAATATCCGCTCTCTTATTGGCCGTTCTCATGCAAAAGTCTAAAAAGCATGCCTGGTTACTAAAATAATTTTATAAATGTTGTTGTAAATGTCAAAATGCATGGTCGGTCTGCCGTCTTATTTAAATGCAAAAACTTCGTGTACCGTAATTTGAAATTTCTTACGTTTTCAATCACAATAGACTCAAATAATGAAATATTTAGACGAATAATATTTCTGTGTTTGACTTCTGCAAACTTACGTTTAGTTGTAATTAATGTTAATGTTTTTGACGAGGATGTACAAATACTACTGACTGTCAATGTCTGAGAAAACGGCAGTTTTAATTTTCGTTTTTATGCCAATTTCAAAGGTATTTGTTACCAGTTATGAATCTTAAAAATGTGTCAATGCTCGAAAAAGCGGCGACTCTATACCATATTTATGACGTCATCAGAGAAAACATGGCTGGTATTCCTAACTGCCGTCTGGTTGAAGAACGAAAGTTCCAAGCAGTTTCAAATTTGTAATTTTCTTGAGTACACGCAAATACGTATATTTTCCAAACATGTACATTGGTCAAAATGGTAAAATGGCTCAGAGCACTATAGGACTTAACATCTGAGGTCATCAGCCCCTTAGAACTACTTAAACCTAACTAACCTAAGGACATCACACACATGCATGCCAGAGGAAGGATTCGAACCTGCGACCATAGCTGTCGCGCGGTTCCAGACTGAAGCGCCTAGCACCGCTCGGCCACACTGGCCGGCATGTACGTTGTAAATAAATATTTATGTTGTAAATAAACTGCTATCCATTTACTGCTATATCTAATCTACTTTAACATACGTTAGTTTGAATGGCATTAATAACCTGTTATTTGCATGCCATATGTGTATTTACACCCGAAAAAGTGGCAGGTATAAATTTTTTTAGTATATCGTTAGAAAATTAATTGATAATCAGTTAGGTTTTTTAGACTTGTATGTGTGAACCCACGAAAAAGTGGCGAATATTTGACATAATTTTATGATAATAGTGTCATTGTACAACATTACTGAGACTGCAACAAAACACATCTTTGCAATTATTGGGCCGTTTGTACAGGAACCGGCTTCGTCGGATGAAATAAGGACAGCAATGGCTTGTGATTCGTGAGTAAGTAGAATTTTCTGCCATACAAATAGTGGTGGAATTTGGTGACACCATATACAATAGCCAGTGCCTCTTTATTCGTGAATAGTTACACTGAGCTTTGTAGAAGGCATCTTTGAAAAGCTTTTTGGCACTGATCTATCCAAACAAGAGGGACCTTCTTGCGACGCAAACGATGCAATGCAACTGCTATTTGTGCAGCATTCGGTATGAACCGAATATAGTAGTTCATTTTCCCTAGGCCTGGCTGCAATTCTGTGACACTGCGAGGAACTGGCAGGTCACGTATGACTAACATGTGAGACTGAAGAGGATGTACACCTAGAGAGTTTATGACATGACCAATATACTGTAACTCATATTTTAAAAAATCACACTTATCCTGTCTACACTTTAGTCTTGCACCAATTAATACACGAAGCAAAGCACGAAAATTGCATTGTATTTTTCAAGAGCACGAGCTGCCACGACAATATCGTGCAAATAGTTTGAACAGTTTGGTAGTTGAGCAGTCTGCTGTTAAAAATACCATTGGAAAAGGGCGTTTGCTGAAGCACTTCCAAAAGACAAAACGCAAATTTTTATACAAGCTCTAATGAGTGTTCACAGCAAACCCTTTTTGAGATTGTTCATCTAGTGGTATTGCATTACGTAAATCAATTTTTGAAAGTAGCCACCGGTGCCTAATCTATGCATGAGATCCTCTGGGCGTAGCAATGGGTAAGTATCAATCACAGTTTGTGGGTTGTCTGTAGACGTAAAGTCAACACATAGACGAATGCTACCTATAGGTTTGGGGAGCAAAACCAGTGGAATTGCCTACTGACTAGCTGATAAGGGCGCAATAACTCCGCTATCTTGCAATCCCTTCAGTTCAGCAGCGACTTAGTTCCGTAATGCAATGGGAACAGTTCCGGACCGGCCAAATTTCAGCTGATCATTGTCTTTTATAGCAGTATCTGAAAAAAACGGTTAGCCTTGCCTAAGCCATCAGAAAAGAGTTCAGGACAACTCTCACAAAGTAAAAGGCGCGTGGAAGGCCATAGCAGCGGAGGATACACAGAGTCTGACGCGCCCAAGCCAATACAATGCAGTTTGTAAACAGCTGTACGCTGCAGTCGCCACTCAATTTTCCATTAGCCGATTTCCACTAATGGCAAGCAATAAAGAAAACTCCAATGCAAAACAACTATTTTCGCCAGTGACAACGCGCAATGCAGGAACAAATAAAATGAACACTTGATACCCTTTCTCCTCTTCCTCATATCCAATGACAGCACTCCTACATAGTATATATGTAATTAAACTAGGGGCCATTCAGCAGTTAGCAATACACCTCGAAAAAAGGCGTTTGCTATAGTCGTCGAAACGTCGGAATTTTATAGTTGACGGTGCGGTCACAAACCCAGATGAATTTTGTTGATTGTGACAACGGCTGCGGACGCCTACGTTTACAAATCAGTTACATTGTGCAAGATCGCATCACGCAACATAACATCTGTATAAGAAGCACCACAAGCACATCTTAATTTGCATTTCCTCGTCGTACCCTGCAAATCTGTTACCCACTCGCGATAAGTTTGCTCTGCCCGTTTCTTGCAGCGAAAGAACTGATACCTAGCTGCTACCACATTCACTTGTTGGTCATAATAGCTAGAGAACCTACAACCTGATCGTAGGAAAGTTCGCTTGGAGAGGCGTTAAAAGAACAATTCATGAATGTGGTGAAAAACTGCACTTCCTATGGTTGACAAAAAGTAAAGTAGTTTCACAGTACCTGGTGCGTTGTGGGCTTCAAATTGCTGCATCCAATGCAAACACTCCTCGTCTTTTTCATTAAACTTGCGAAAGGGTGGTATGGTAGTCGGAGCTACAGTTCTATTTTGCGCTGCGGTGACCGCTTGAGCTACTGTACCATGTTTAGCAGTGTAGCGAAGTGCCGGGTCTGAAATTGAAACATCTGTCCAGAATGAGATTTTCACTCTGCAGTGGAGTGTGCGCTGATACGAAACTTCCTGGCAGATTAAAACTGTGTGCCGGACCGAGACTCGAACTTAGGACCTCTGAAACATCTGTGTTAGCTGCATTGCATCTATTTAATGCAGATGAGGCGCCTGAGCAGGGGGTGGGAGAGATGGGTTGTTCATATTGGAAGAGATAAATTCAATAGACAGACAAGGCAAGCAATAAAAATAAGCACACAAGCAAAGAAAATTTCTGCAATGCCCACCTGAAGACACTGATTAGAAAACACCACAATAAGACACTACTAAAGTAAGTAAACACACCCCTACAAAGAAAAGACAAAGTAGAAGTAACGCGCCACCAAAACAATATCCGTGTCCGCCTGGCACTGGGTTCTTCTTCTAACTCGTCGCCAAATGATGAATCCTGTTTAGCCGTCAACTATGGGGAGTTTAGGACACCTGCTTTCTAGAATCGCTAGACAACACCCAAGTAAATCATATCAATGAGTTTTTATTACAATACGATGAATGACAATACTTAACTTTGAGAATTACACACATTTGTCGCAATCAAAGGGTGACATCCTAAATAAACAAGCTTCTTCAGTATAACAATTCTAATACAAGCGAATTAATTAGCTTTGTTTCTATCCAGGTCGCTAGTCTTGACGCTTCACTTCGAGTGAGTCGCGGCCAGTCGGGCGCGGCGCTTATGTTCTCTTCGCACAGAGGCCGTTGCTGTCGCGTTGTCGTCCTGGAGAGAGGTCGGTCAGCGTGGATTTGGCTGACGTCTTCTTCAAAGCCCTCCTTTCTCTCTCGTTCCTCACTGGAGTGCTGGTGCTTGACTTTACGCCATAGCAAAAAGTGGCCCGGGCGAGTAGATACTAGTGGACATCAGTTTGTGGCAGCATTAACGGGGGCAAGAAAAGACCTACAGTTACATACAAGAGCATCAGCAACTACCGAGACAGCCGGCCGAACCTTGGAGTATTTTTACACATTCTTCGCGGCTGACAAGAGTTGTTAGCAGAGGTAAGTCTGGTCACAGCGCTAACTGGCCACCCAGGTCTCCTGATCTGATAGTGTGCGACAGTGTGTGGAGCCTTCAAGTCTAAAGTGCATCGCGACAACCCTCTTAGTCTTCAAGAACTGCAGCAGAACGTTGCGGATGAGGCTGCATCAATTCCAGCAGTCCAGCTTCGATCCACCTTCAACAACTTGCCGCCCAATCCCAGTAGTGCCAAGAGATGAGTGGTGGTCACCTTCAACATCTGCTTTAATCAGATTAGTACTGTATTTTCTTTCCTTTGATGTGTTCCTTTGTACCCTGAAGCTCTGTTCTCCAGGCCAGTTTTATTTGCCTCACCCTGCATAATATTCAACGACTCACTTCCCCTCCTCCATACCGATCTAAAAAAGTTCCACAGCAAATCATTCACGTAAATATGACGTTATTAAAAACGTGACACAGGACTTTCGGCCGGCCGCGGTGGTCTAGCGGTTCTAGTCGCTCAGTCCGGAACCGCGGGACTGCTACGGTCGCAGGTTCGAATCCTGCCTCGGGCATGGATGTGTGTGATGTCCTTAGGTTAGTTAGGTTTAAGTAGTTCTAAGTTCTAGGGGACTGATGACCTCAGATGTTAAGTCCTATAGTACTCAGAGCCATTTGAACCATTTGGAAAACCATTTTTTGAACACAGGACTTTCATCGATTCTCCTGTACTAGTTCACAATGCAGATACCAGATAGCCGAGATAACGTAACTCGTCCACTGGCTGCCGCTGATAATTAACAAATGGAGACACAAGGAAAATGCACAACGCTCATTCACTCAACCGCCTTTATTTGAAGATTTGTGTGACTGCAGTATACACTGACTAAGAGAAGGTATGAACAGTACTCCTCTATCGAGTATACAATTTAGCAGCAAATTCAATAATGTTATCTTGCTTACAACACTAGTAAATTTAGCATAGTACTGTAGCACATTTAAACAATAAGTTGTGTGGGTCTTTGACACACTGCATGAACATTTTCTTTAGTGTGCTTGAATGTGGCGTAAGGCGTAATACTACCTCTACAGAGAGCTAATGCCATGAGTTTACTCTTCATTTCAGCAAGCGGACGAGTGACAGCATTACTTACGGAAAATTCTTTCACAGTTAAGTGTTCAGCAGAGGTCTCATAGAACAACTTTTAGACAATGTCTACGCCATTCCACTGTTGAATATCGCATAGGAAAAGCGACACTCGCGTCTCTCGCCTCAAGACCCGATTGCTCTTATTTCATCACGACGGAAGGTGGCAGTCAACGAAATATTATGGCATTCAGTGGAGAAAGTTGCTGACTGAAATTTCTAAAAAAAGGTCACGTAACAACGATAATACAGAACGAGCAGCGCTGTTCTATACTTTATCAAAACTCCATCAATCCTATCGCACAACGATCCGATTTCGCTCACCAGTACTCCAGAAGAGACCGAACAAACGTAGTGTAGCTAGTAATTGGTCTCATTAGTAGATTTGCTGCGTGTTCTAAGTGTTTTGCCAATAAAGCACAAATGTTGGTTTGCCCGTCCTGCTCCTCGCCTACACTGTAACCTCCACCGCCAGCGCTACATTTTCTGTTTGATAGTTTCCATGTAAGTTGTTTATACATGAAATTCCTAAGAGTTCAGTTGAATCGGCAACCTTTTCATTTGTGAGATTTGTTATTTATCCGAAATTGAACATAATTTTTACTACTCTCGTGGAGAACGAGAAACTTTATTTGTTCAATATTAATTTCCACTTTTCCCACCATATCATATTTATTTCATTTTACAATTCTTTGTGATGTTCTTTCTACTTTACTGAGCAGCATCATCTGCGAACAATGTAAGAGGACTGCTTAAGTTTTATCCTAAATCGTTTATGTATATGAAGAGCAACACAGAGCCTATAACAAATTATTTTTTATTACTGTATCGCTCATTGCGAATTTCCACGGGAGTTTATATATTTTAAGACTCTGCCTCAGGACGTTTTACGAGAAATAGAAGCTTCGTTAAAAGAGTGAACTTCCGATTCACGAAAAATCACTCGTGCTAATTCGTACGCGATATCTTTCAAGAGTAGAAGCAGGTGCACTGGTACATTCTATCTTGTTAGATTTGCGAAAGGCATTTTACAGAGTACTTCAGTATCTTACTCGGTGTATGATTTGGATCATCGACATTTGAGTTATAGAATCTGATACTTAATACCAGACAGCCAATCTTCTTCTTTTGCATTTACCCTGTACCTACACTGGGAAGGTATGGCATTGTTAATGTTAGAGAGTGGCCGGATGCCTTCCTTCTCCCACCCTCTTTTTCCCTCGGGACGAATTTTTCTACCCCAACTGTCCGTATTGTTATCAATGGGAAAGCATGCGACCATTTTGTAAATGTTTACGAATCGCGTAACTAAAGCCCGTTGTGGTTACCAGCCCGATATTTACCTCGTCAGATGCGGTTTACCACCTAAAAACCACATCCAGGCAGCACACCGGCCCATGTCGTTAAATACGTCGGGCGGATTCGTTCCACGGCCGGCGCGCGTGCTCGAATCCCGGAAGCCACGTGCTAACACCTGGTGCTATCAGGGTGTGTAATACTATACGTTTAATGTTCAACAGAAATCAAATGAGCCACGGGCGCCCGCCAAGGAGACGTAATAGGGCCTACAGTTTTCACTATATAGATACAACATATTGCACATAAATTCTGTAGCATTATTGGATTAATCGCTGACTGTGCTGTTGGCTACCACAATATACACAGTACGGAAATGAAAGACTTGGACAGAATTTCCAGATAGTGTAATGAATGGTAACTCTCTAAAAGCATGGATAATTGCAATGCAATCCCCGATTCCAAGATGGTATACGATTATAAGATGGAACCCTATTGAAAGATGAGTGGCGAACAACTGCAGCATATCACATCATAGAAAGACAGATGAAAGGTATCGCAAGCACACACTGGCAATAGCATTCATTACCTCACTGACAGTAGCATTCAACAGCCGGCAATAACATCCAAAACACAATGGGAAATAAATGAGTGTTGATCTCGTAGCTGAGTGGCGAGCAACGGCAGGATATCACATCATATCAAAACAGATCATAGTTATCACAAACTCACACATTGACAGTATCATTCAACAGCTAGCAATAACATACAAAACACAATAGGAAATAAATAAGTGCTCATCTCATAGACCGGTGCAAATATAATTTCGAATTGCAGTAACCACGACAGTTAAACAACCATAAGAAGGACCAGTATAAAGCAGCATCTATGAAGTTTATGAGCAGAAATGTGAACCATGTCATAGGAAACCAGCAGTGTTTATAGCCTTAGTGTATAGTATCCAATAGTTAAATCAAAATAGTATGAACACAAATCCACAGATATTATAAAAATGTATGGATGTCTGTATGTATGCTCCACATCTCGTCTTAAAACAATGCACCATTTCAATTAAACTTGGTATACATGTTACTTACTGTCTTGAAAGAATCACAGTGTGGGTAACCACCTACCGTCAAATGGGTGAGGGTAAAATATTAGTGTAGCCCACTATACTGGATACCCAGAAATTTATTCTTCTAGTATGTGAGAACGAGAGTACATAGCGACTTATAACAGACTTTACACATAATTTTAAACCGTTACGGAACTTAATGTTGCTGACAACCCCCACAAAATGTTTGCTTATTACGTTTTCGCTGTTCACGTAGGAAAACTGCCACATCAGCCATAACCTTTGAACTTGTTACTTCTTTACTACTAATTTTATTCGCAACACAGTTTGTAGACAGAATTCACACATACCATGGAATGAACCTGCAATATTATATCATTATATGACACATACTTCAGGAGATACGACGTTATAAACACTGAGCCACGTGAAAAACTGCCCCATCATGCATGACGTTTAAATTTGTTACTTCTTGGTACTAACTGTATTCGCAACACATTTCGCAGATAGCGTCGACATATTCGACTGAATTTACATATAAAATTATATCATTGTACGACATTATCTTAGAGATATGACGCCAGAAACACTTATCTTCGTGAAAACGAATTTGCAGTGCGAAAATCGCTAGAGATAGAATCGAAATGTTTGTATAAATATGTTAAATATATGTGAAATATATGTTGATTGTGTTGAGACAGCATTCAGCCACAAATTTATTTTCAATTCATTTATTCAAAAGGAACCTTGTGAATAAAGGAACTGAAAATAAATTTGTGGCTGAATGCTGTCTCAACACCATCAACATTTGTCTTCAAATAACAGCCACGGTCTCCAATCATGTCATCATATGACAAAATTGTATATGTGAAATATTTATGTGGTGTGTGTGGACAAATCTGCTGGTAACAACTCCTAAACCCTTGAATCGATTTCAAGCACATTTGGTAGACATATTACTATCTGGAAAGAAATATTGTGGGATTGCAACTAGAAGCGTTCTACTGGGGCAGGGGTGATAATGTGAAGAGAGAAAGGAAAGAGGAGATGGACATGGGGGAGGGGATTAGAGAAAGTGGGAGACGGACGAGATAGGCTGCGAGAAGTGTGAGGAGATGGACAGAGAAAAGGGGGGGAGGGGGGACGAGCTGGACAGAGAAAGGGAAGAGCAGACTGACAGAGAGGTGGACAAGGAGACGATAGACGTGAGGAGGAAATGAGGAGGAGATGGAAGGCACAAGAGAAAATGAGGGGAAGGAGGGATAGACGGAGGTGGAATGATAAGTGGATAGATGGGATGGAGCAGATGGACAGAGAGAGAGAGCGGAGTAGCCGATGAACGGAGAGTGGACTTTAGGAGACAGACAGAGAATGGTGATTGGAGGAGGTGGACAGAGGGGCAGATATTGGAGGCCAGAAAGGTGGGACATAGGGGACTGACAAAGAAAGGGGGGAGGAGGAGATGTATTATACGAACTGAAGTAAATACATACCCAGACAACGCCAGGTACTCAGTATGTATTTTCAGCCACTGAGGCGCTTTGCGAAGATTAAAGGCGAAACACGTAAGGCAAGAAAAATTCGTTTCATTCATTTCATTCTAATGTGATTAGATTGATAACTGACAGCCTGTACATAAATTCTTCATTTTGTTTTAAAATGTAGGTATGAGACTGAAGTTTGTCGTGACGACATTCGTGAATAAAATATGCACGGCTTACTTGCCACATCAGATCTGATTAAAATCTCGTTACGACTAACTAACTACCGTGGCTGGTGTTATGGTGACCATTTCTAACTCTTATACAGCTTATGAATGGTCGGTGTACGATTGGACTCTGGTACGACGTCATTACGTTATGGTGACCGAAGCAGTGCCCACATTTGCACCCGTGGCGCCACCGCTCTTGTAGGGATATAAGACGTAAGCAATTCAGCCCACTTGTCTGCGTCTTCTCAGCGCCGAGAGCTCGCTCCCACGCAATAATGGGATGTAGAGGCTGTCGGGCTGAACCTCTTGTCGCGCATTATAATTTCACTCCGTTAGATTCCCAGCAGATAGAAGTGTAGGACAAGATTTTAGTTCCATCAAACATTATTATTTGTTTATTTGTGGCGATGTACACAGCAAATGATTTCTCAAGTTCTCGTTTTCTTAATGTGCCTCTGGTGTTCTGCACAGCGGGTGGCAACGTTACGAAAACACTGAGCGATGTAGTTTCTTTCACAGCCGTTAGACTGTAGGAGGGTAAACGTATCAATCTGACTATGTAATTCCAATCCGGAAACGAACGAGTCTAAAGGTACAAGCGGAAATCGTTCTGATACTTCTCACAGTGGAATACGTGTACCGGTATTGCTGTTGCTAAATAAGAAATAAAATCTAGTCTGAAACGCATACTTGTTCACCTTTGATATAATGAACTATACCTCTTCTCACTTGTTCATCTTCGGCATTGTGAATATCTAAATATCTCTTATACTGTAAGCTCTTTGGTTTTCGTATTTTTGGAGGAGTAGTGGAACGCAACAAGAAAAAAAATCCACTGAATATAGGCTCTAATATGTACAAGAGCCATGGGCGCTTGTTAAGTGGAAGAGAAGTTTCACAGAAGCAAAGATGAACAAGTGATAGTATATCTTAAGATACGGCATGAAGGTTACAGTGGTTGGAACATGTGCAGAAAGTGGAAGAACTCGAGTACCAAAGAACGTGCCATTTCAAAAGCCAGAGATAGCCTCACTTTTTGAAGACCAAGATTGAAATGGCTGGATGATGCAGAAACGAATCTGAAAAGATTAGCAGTGTGAAACTGGAGAAGGCTGGCGAAGACGAGGGATGACTGGATGGGACAAGTGGTCAACAAGGCCCGGGTATTTCACGGGCTGTAGCACCGGGAAAGAAGAAGAATACGTTACAAGTGGGCACCTGCCAGCGTGAAGCTTCTAAGACTTTTTTCTTTGGTTTTGGACTTCAGATGGCCCGAGTGCCAACCTGTTCATCTCATAGTAGCGTTTGTACCGAAAGTTATCATTTATTTGTTGGATATGTTCCTGTATCTGAGTTCTTCCACATTTTTTACCCTCTACAGCTTCCTCTAGTAGCATAGAATTTATTCGCTGATGTTTTAAAAGGTGTTCAACCATTCTATCACGTATAGTTGTCGTGTTTTATATTCATTCCATAATCGGCGATTCTCTTGGGAAGTTCCTAACTTTTTCATTCGACCAAATTTTCAGCGTTCTCCTATATCTCCACACCTAAAATGTTCCGATTGTAATGTCTTCTGGTTTTCTCACAGTCCTTATTTCACATACAAACAGTTATTTCCTCCAAACGTAAATTTCTTCCCAAAATTAAGGCCTATGTTAGACACTAGTACACTTCTTTTTGTAACGGAATTTTATCTTTGCCTGTTCTAGTTGCTTCTTAGACTGTTGATTATATTCAACAGATTCAGAGATTCTTCCTCTTCCCACTGAGGATAACAGTGTCAACGAGAATCTTATCACTGACTCCTTTCAACCTGAATTTTAATCCCACTCCTGAACCTACCTTTTATTTTATACATTGCTTCTCCGATGTATAGACTGAACCGTGTGAAAAACTAGTCCTTGTCTTACCCTTTCTAATCCAAGCACTTCGTTCTTGGTGTTGTACAGATAGAAGCAGGACACCCGAAACATACATACAAAGAGTACATATTTCGAGTACGCATGGTGCAATCTGCCGATTACCCGTTGGCTGTCACTCACCTGGTACACGGACAAGCGCAGGAACCTATTTCGCAGGTACCTCTCCACACGTGCCTGGATTTAAACAAACTGTCTAACGCCTTTCTGTAGGGCTCCACGAAAAATACGGGCCCTTCCATAACGAACTTGTAATGTGACACTAATCGCCTTTTCCACCGTACTTCGTAAACGCTCGGTTCGGCGCAGGGCCCGTGGGAAATCAGCTGCCCGCTGGAGCCTGCTGTTGGCATTCGTAACGGCTGTCGAGTCACGTCCTGTGACGTACGCACCGCGGCCTGTCTTTCTCGTGGATCTCGCATGCCCTAATGTGACGTAAAATGGCACCTGATTACCGACGTACAATGACAGCCTACGTTAGGAACACAACTCCCAGAGCCAAGTAGTTTAACTGCCCTGAAGAATACCACTGTAAATATGGTTGAAACGACGGCTTCGTAATTGTTCTAGTGTTTAGAAATGGCGCTACAAAATATCTAAAGACACTTTCTTGAAGTTAATATGTGTATCAACAATTTTATTATTAGCTAACTTCTTACTTTCTCCAGAAGGAAATCTAGTTTATTAAAAGAGAAATATGTTTTATTTGTTTATTATAAAAGAGAATCATAATCTATTTTTCTGAAGGAAAAAAATTCCGTTGAATTTAATTGGCAGATTTGGTTGAGAAAGCTAAGAAAATGAAGAATTGACGAAGTTGAAATTACTAAGAATCATGCCATAAAGCCAGTAGCTAAAACTTGAATGCAGGCAAAATAAAAGACCAAAGAAGGTATTGATTTTACGAATGGAATTAAGTGCAGGCAAAATAAAAGACCGAAAAAGGTATTGATTGCAGGAAATACAAAGCATGACCGTGAGTTCTTCCTCCTGTCGTGCCTGGAGACAATGTACCTATGCGGTCCAGACCTGTAAAACGACTGCTTTCTTTACATAATGTTAGGCGGGTGATTCTGCAAGAAATGAGCAGTCAGTTCACAATTCACGAAGAAACACATGCGTGTACTTTGTGTCAGATACTGAGTCTTTATAGTTTCAGATTTATATGGCACGCGTAAGCAAATTAATGAATGAATTAGACCAATGGAAAGTAATTTATTGTATTCGGAATGTGATCTGAAGATATTGACTGAAGCCTTAGTCCAGGCAAGTGTATTTAAATAAACTCTGTTTAAACGTACTAGTCGAAATGCTGTTTAAATCTCGCAGCCGAGGAGCAGTGGTGCTAAGGGCTATTATTTACCGATTACGAAATGAGGTTAGTGCTGGCGCTTCGCCTGTAAACAACGAAGCGATTTACTGAAGTTGTTCTCAGCTGTCAGCTGCGGCATTTCCGCGAAGCTCTCAGAGCTCCCAGGGCTGTGTCGCAGCTTAATGATGGCTTTGAGATAACTTGGTGACCTGTTTTATTCCAGGGCTGTGTGCGTCGTACAGTCCGCAGAGATAGCTTCTCCCTAATATCTCTGCGATATTTCTACGAATCAGTAGCAGCTGTTAGATATCAGAGGTCTTTTTTCGGAGATTTGTTTTTCAAAGTTACGATGCGGCGAGAAGGGAGTGAGGCAGGCTGCAGCCTATTCTCGGTAGTATTCATTCTGTACACTGAGGAAGCAAGAAAGAAAGAAAAAGGAGTAATTGAGGAACGGAATTAAATTTTTCGGAAAGTGAATAATAAAAAAATTGTAGTTGACTGGTGACGTCAGTATTTTGTCAAGGACGAAAAAGGACTTGAAAGAGCAGTTGAACGAAATGGACACCGTCTTGAAAAAAGAAAGAAGATGATTATCTACAAGAGTGAAACAAAGATGTATCTGTCGATAATGTGAGAATTAGGAGGTCTTGTTGAAAAGTAATGGTTCCAAATTTCTTACGTAAAAAGTATTAAAGTTTTTTAGATAAAGCAAAATTTGTTAAATTCTATATCTCTAATCTTCGTGTCTACGTTTTTATCGCTCAACATTATCACCCTGGCGAAGAACCCATTTCTCTCCACGAGAGACCATT
The DNA here is from genome assembly GCF_023864275.1 of Schistocerca cancellata. Taxonomy (NCBI): domain Eukaryota; kingdom Metazoa; phylum Arthropoda; class Insecta; order Orthoptera; family Acrididae; genus Schistocerca; species Schistocerca cancellata. Next base: position 412,016,048 of record NC_064631.1, read on the forward strand.
TTGTTGATACCGACACGCTACGGTCGTAGGTTCGAATCCTGCCTCGGGCGTGGATGTGTGTGATGTCCTTAGGTTAGTTAGGTTTAAGTAGTTCTAAGTTCTATGGGACTGATGACCTCAGAAGTTAAGTCCCATAGTGCTCAGAGCCATTTGAACCACTTGATAGCGACACTATAGAATGTTAGTCTTTGTTAACAGACCCACAGCCTCACCATCTCTTACATTGCTCCAGCACTGTCAAAGTTTTAGAAATAGATTAAAATCGGATGGGGCCAATTCTGGACTGTATGGAGGATAGCACGGTCATGCTGAAGGAGAGAGTACTCCATGTTTGGATGAAGTCTTCGAATTCGAAGCTCCATTACAGTACGCTGTTTCTCGTGCACCTACACTTACGTAGCAAACCACCAAGTTACATGCAGCAATTCGGAGCTCTCTAACGACAGACAGCTGCGAGTACGTAGAGATGAAGAATGAGGATGTAGTATGCTAATAACTTTTGTTTCACTTAAAACGCTTTTAGTATGAGTTTCCACATACAAAATTCGGAGGCTTTGCTCCCTAGCAGCGCCTCGTATATCAGGAAATGAGAGAGTAAAAGTAGCTGACTAGTTTTGCTATATAGGGAACAAAATACCAGACTATGGACCAAGTGGTGAGGATACAAAATGCTGACTGAATAATGGAAAAACAGCTTTACAACTAAAAAAGGTATTTTTAACATCGAATGTGAATTTAAGTGTAATGAAATACTTTCTGAGGGTATTTTCTTGAGGTTATCCTGTTTGAAAAGTGGACGATAAAACATTCGTGTGAAACGAGGATGAAAGCTTCAGAAACGTAGTTTCAGAGATGAATATCGAAAATTTTACTCGTAGATCGGACATTTAGTGAGATACTGAGTCCAGCTGAAGACGACAGACATTTGTGGCAGAACTGGACACATCGTGATGCAGCAAAGAAACTTACAGGTGTTGATGAAAGGATGTTTTGGGGGTAAAAATTGCTAATGGAGACTGAGGCTTGAATACAATAAGGAAGTTGAAATGGATGTAAGTTGCAGTATTTGTGGTTACTAAAATAATTTTTACAATATGTGTTATCAGTGTCAACAGGCGTGGTCTTCAAATGGTTCAAATGGCTCTGAGCACTATGGGACTTAACATCTGAGGTCATCAGTCCCCTAAAACTTATAACTACTTAAACCTAACTAACCTAAGGACATCACACACATCTATGCGCGAGGCAGTATTCGAACCTGCGGCCGTAGCATTCGCGCGGTTGTGGACTAAAGCGCCTAGAACCGCTCGACGCGAAGAGGCTAGCGTAGGATAGTCTGCCGCTGTATGCTCGCTTATGATACATTTTCTAGAAACTTGTCATTTTGTTTTTAAAACTTTTATGCGTAATGACAAAGTCATTCAGTTATAACCAATTGCTGCTACCTTGTACGCCTTACAATCAAAGCAGACTACTCTCATTCTTACCAACTACGGAACGAGTGTAACAGCCCTATGAAAATTTGAGACGCTCAGTAAGATGTAGTGGGAGGCGAAATTCAGCTGCCGAGCAGTATGCGGTAGAAAATAGAGAACAGTTTTTTCGAATGCTAATCACTTTCATTCCTTACTTTTTGTGGTGGCTTTGGAACAATGCTGTAATAAAGGCGAGAGGAAGAAGAATTATCAATTTTTCAGCACTACAACCAGGTGCACTGAGAAATGTCGACATTTCCCATGTCTCATAAATATTTGAAACTGTTGCAATATACAGATATCAATAACTGCACGTAAATGATTACACTAATGTGCCCCTTGTTTCAGTTTACAATAAATTGTGCAAAAAGATGGGCGAAAAAGTAAATGTAAAGCAGGCGGCTGAAAAAATGGGGCTTTTTAAGATCCGTCACGAGTTGTTTGCACATTATGTTACCTATCTGCCAGATTCTAAAGGAAGTATGTATGTTACCATATATGTGTCGTATTTGGATCGCTCGTTGTCCCTTACGTAGCACTTGCGTTGAAAGGGCACCAGAAGGCTCTCGAATGAAGCACATTTGAAAACATTACATAACGTAGTTAAATACTTCTCGTACTTCACAGATAACTACGTTCCTAAATTAACAGTGTCCATAAGGTCAATACTTCGACATGAACATAAAATGTATATTCAAACGATATTAAAGACATACGAAGTTGCTGAAATTAAACAAATGCCTCAAAAATCATTTCCCATTCCACTTGTTCGAAACTATGTTCGGTCATAGTTCAACATCACGCTGTTCTTTAACTTAATTTACTTAACAGTTACCGAGCGGGGTGGCGCAGTGGTTAGACACTGGACTCGCATTCGGGAGGACGACGGTTCAATCCCGCGTCCGGCCATCTTGATTTAGGTTTTCCGTGCTTTCCCTAAATCACTCCAGGCAAATGCCGGGATGGTTCTTCTGAAAGGGCACGGCCGACTTCCTTCCCAATCCTTCCCTAATCCGATGAGACCGATGACCACGCTGTCTGGTCTCCTTCCCCAAACCAACCAACCAACCAACTTAACAGTTACGAAAAGAAGAGAGTAGAAGCTTTCGAAATGTGGTGCTGAACAATGGTGCATCAAGGAGTTATTAATTTGGTAATGAATGTAAGTGTAGAAAGTAAAAACAGTAGAGGGAGGCGGAAGACTAAGGTTTCAGTAGTAACACATGACACTTTCGCACAATAGACTAGTTTGGTTAATTGCATCAGACCAGTATTCTGAATGAGATCACAACAGTAATAGCAACCAAAGATAACAACAACAACAACAAAGTACGTCATCAGAACTCATAACGGTCTGCAGGGTGATAATAAATCGCAGGATAGTCAAAATGCGTGACGTCTGCACATTTGATCTCACCGTGAGCTTGGGTGCACCACATTTGGGACATAGTACATGTCTGTTAGAGGCTGCTTAGGCAACGAATGAGCTTACAACGGCTCAACGCATTGTATCACATCGCATCCGAGTCACGCGCTGTAATATTACAGCTATCCTCCGATCTTTAGTTTGACAACAACTCATAATGCTTACTGAACTGTAGTGTTAGATGGAGGAGAGAAGAGTGTTGAATGACGTAACTTTCAGTGTGACTGAATGGTGAATATAGGTCTTATTAAGTACCTAATTTTAATTAATTAATTACACTCCAGTAGTATGCATTTTACGCCCTACCTCGACTTGCACTAACTGTAAAACAAAACCGGTGTTGTGCACCTTAAAATAAGTATGACTTTCCATCATGCACATCTACAAAGCGCAAACTACATTACGATGTGTACTGTGCCATCATTATTTCCCCAGATCATGTCCCACACATGGATAATAAGCGGGAAGAAACAATTTCGGCAGACTGCTGTAAGAGCCCAGATTCCTCTGGTTTCAAAATTGTGGTCTTAACGAGAGGTACACAATGGAGGAATGGTGATCGTTGAGCATTTGTGTGATATTCTAACGCTGGTTAAACAAATGCGTGATACAGCGAACATCTAGTCTATCATTCTCCTTCGGTACATCTCCTGTTATCATAAACTCCCAAACGGACGAACTGCACTCAGGAACTGATCGAGCAACAGTTTTCTGAGAGACATCCTTCGTACTTGAATTACAGTTCTTAGGATTGCCGTAATAAGTCAGTTAGAGTTAAGATCTATAGCAGCGAACAGAACACCTTTCGTCTAAAAAGTAAGGTCCCAATAGACGTATGTAAAGACCTCAGTGAGGGAAAATAATAGAAACCTGAGAATTACGACTGAGGATTGTCGTACATAATACGTCAGCCGTGATAGACTGCATAGAGGAGTAAACAGAGATGTGCATTATTTGCACCACTCTTTCCAGCCTCACATATGAACGGTAGAAGAGAAAAGGGCATCTGTAAGACTGCGTAGACAATCTTTCACTCTTTGTTCCTGGGGTCGCTCGCAAAATATACGATGGAGGACGAAGAATCGTTAGACAGTTTGTCATTAACGTTGGATTTTTTTAACTTGTCTAGCTGTGTTTCATGAAAGTAATAATGTCTATTACCTATGTATTTCAATTATTGCGCACAGCTCATGCAGTAGGAAGGTGGCGAATGTTATCCGTCTACTAGACACGAGTTGTAGCCGTCAGCTGTCGTCTACTTCTCTACTTCTCTGACGTAAGATATTGATATTGTTATCTACTGTATATGTCCGACTTCTCGTTATATCTACACATCAAACGGAGCAGCCACAAAAATCTTCACTGTAACGGTGACTAAATTTAGGGTATTCGTAATAATAATTAATGTTCACATTTTGCACAAACAATCACACTTCGTGTGTTGTTGCGTTACCGAAGATAAAGATAGTTAATAAAGTCTTTGGATGTTAGTTATTTTAACTTCCTATTTCCGACGTTACTACACACACGCACTATTTCTGATTTTGTATTATTTCTGTCCGGTTGGAAATGAAATGTTCAGTAGCTTTTAAGTCACGATTTACCCTTTTTAATAGCCGAACCTTCCGTCATCCAGAAATACAGTTTGCAGCTTGCCTGTGATTATCGGTGAATAATACACACGCTGTTGTGGAAATCAATTTAGCTTCTTATTAATAACATTTTATAAATAACATTTTATAATAATTACATGAGTGATTGAATTTTGTATATAAGGAAAAGGAGGGTTGATCCTACAATTACTCTCAGTAATTACGGCAACTAAAATGTGCGTGATTTTCATAGTTATTCCCTCGAAGATATTACAGCAAGGATTATGGTCCATTACTATACTACGATACAGTCATTCAAATATCGTACGCTTTTACGTTCACAAAGCTAAGTGTCCAGTTCGTTATTATATTCAGTTTCACGTCTCTTCGTGTAGTCCACATATCCTATTATCGGTCATTCGGCATGTAATAGAGTTTAATACTGAGCGCTACTTCCTTTCGCACACAAAATTCCACGCCGCAGCTACATACACTTATTTAGAGCGCAGACAACAAGACAAGACAGTACCTGCACATGGTTTATATAGTAGAATTTAGATACTAAAGTAGCCGCGTTGAACCCCCCATGGTTTCCCTGAGGCACCACTTTGTTGTTGGTGTTATTGTGATGACAGATTATAATTTTAATTTAAATCTTTCCAGTGCTATTAATTATTTCCGATATTGTCGATCACCTTTGCCCTATATGAGAATAAGTCAGATAGTATTGTTCTCAATGAAAAGAGCGGTTATAGAGTTCACATATACTATTCACTATATCGTTTATTGGCAAGTATTACGAGCCCAAATGAAAGTAAATACATAGAGCAGCAAATCCACTAATTTTGTTGATATTATTATTATTATTATTATTATTATTATTATTATTATTATTATTATTGTAGTCATCCCCTTTAAGATAACTGTCTTTACATGTAAATAATATGCTAATTGTTTTTATACCATACACATTTCACACCTTTTTATTTCTGAAGTACCCTCTGTGACCTATACATGTCTGTTGTATGCACATGGTGAAAGGGTCTTCAGATTAATTTTCATTTTAGAGTTTTTACATTACTCCCTTATTGTGAGCAATTTTATGGAGCTCATGTTTCGTAAAATTAGGCTACTATTTGGCTCTGTTTGTGCTTGTTCGGGATTTTTTTATCATCACATTTGTGTCGGCCTGGAATTCCATGTCGTCATTCTGCGTATATATGGATGTCAGATATTCGGCGTTTGGGAACATATTCCATCATAACTTTTGAGTTTCATTGCTTCTCTCTTTTGTGGAAGTGGTTAAGGCAGGGAATTGGATAAGTTTTTAATTAATCTGGCTGTGTTCTGCATGACGTTTTGCTGTTGTTTCAGTAGCTAACATGAAAGTCTGATATCTGTTGGCTCCTTGGTATTTTTCTGGTTTTTCTGTTGATGTGACTTACATGAGTTTCTTCTTTTATTTTCAATGTGTAATCATTGTTTCTTCAGTATGTTTGCGTTCCCAGTTGTCGCTTATATGCGTTTGTATGCGTAAAATTTATTTCTGTTTTACCTCAGCGTTTTTAGTGTATGTATTTGGGTGTGCTGTACTACCTGTATTAGTTGAGAAGTTGGGTGTAATCGTGTCGTCTTCATATTTTCATTTTGACTTATTTCTGTTTTTTCTTTTTTAAATTGAGTTGACAATTTTATTGTTTAAGTCTTCCGGCACAATAGCTCTTCTACAGGTGGGTGTCCGCAGTTCCTCTTCGCCGGCCGCGGTGGTCTAGCGGTTCTGGCGCTGCAGTCCGGAACCGCGGGACTGCTACGGTCGCAGGTTCGAATCCTGCCTCGGGCATGGGTGTGTGTGATGTCCTTAGGTTAGTTAGGTTTAAGTAGTTCTAAGTTCTAGGGGACTTATGACCTAAAATGTTGAGTGCCATAGTGCTCAGAGCCATTTTTTTTAGTTCCTCTTCAGGCTTTTATGTTAGTTTTTCATCTTGTTGCCAATATGTAAACATTAAAAAAACTATTGTTAATATTTGTAGCCATTTCTCCTCAATTGCTACTTCAATTATGCTTTATCAACTCAGCAGGCGGAAAATGTTTGGGACGACCAAATAAGACATCCAGTTGCACTCAGACGGAATTTTTTATTACACAAATTGTATAGTATAATTATGAAAAACGTTAATTTATTTCTCACTAACAAATATAAGTAGCTCGTAAAGTACGAAAATTAGATATTTCTGACATGAGAGATTTCAGTACACAAAGTGTTGACTCGTCTTCGTTGGAGTGTCAAATTACTGTAAATCTTAATTACACGACTTGTAACACTAACAGGTCCCTTGGAGGGCTACATATTTGTCAAAACTTCCTAATATCGATTCCTTATTAAGTGTTTTAAAGTATTATGTATTTTTTTCGCGTCGTAGTAAACAGAAAGTGGTTTCATCACATTGTATACCCAATTCCGACTTGTGTGTTTTGCACTATTTGAATTGCATTATAAATATGTTGTTCGTATTCTGCCTGATTTTTGCTCGCATATGTAATACTGCATACGGTAAATGATTCCACATTTGCTAATGTTTCATATTAAACAGAAGCTGATTTCGTCACTTGGTGTCCTCTAGACTCATGTATATTTGTTCTTGTTTACGAATCCGTGAGTGAACTGTTCGATTGTAATGCATTTTAATTATGACCCGTATTATTCGCATACTATTTTCTTTATCAAAACCAATTTTAGCATCTTCTCGATTTAGACGGAGAACTCCAGGTTGGCAGTTTCTGACAGTACTGGTATTCACTTTATCACATCTCGTCCTGGAATGCATAGGGTAATTCTACTATGAATGGTTTTACTTTGTGCCACTAATTGTATGGTTTGTTGGTTGATTTGGGGGAGGGTACCGGACAGCGAGGTCATCTGTCCGATCGGATTAGGGAGGATGGGGAAGGAATTCGGCCGTGCCCTTTCAAAGGAACCATCCCGGCATTTGCTGAATCGATTTATGGAAGTCACGGAAAACGTAAACCAGGACTGCAGGACGCGGGCATGAACCGTCCTCCTCCAGAATGCGAGTCCAGTGAGCTAACAACTTCCTCGCTTCACTCGGTTTAGTTGTATGATTTGTAGTCTTAGTGACTAGGGTATTCTTCCGAGAAATTGCTAAGAATGCAACAGCAGTTACGTAAATGTCTTCACCTGTTAATAAAAAGTACCACAAACAGCATATGAAAGAAGAATTCAACATTCTAGAAACCTCCTCTCAATCCAACCAAACTTCATTATATGAGAGAAAGTACGAAAAACAGATGCGAACTAAAATAAACTAGATTACTGAAGTATTTTCTTTCGTAGAAACTGATTAATTTTCCAGATTATAAGGTACCATAAAGTTTCAGACGACGGTATCGACTCAAAAGACGACAGAAGAGGAAAGTGGGTGAAAGTGTTTTCTTTTGTAATTGGACTTCTTATAAATGCTAATTATTTTTGCTTCTTTGGACATCATATTGCCAACGGCCTTGCCGCAGTGGTAACACCGTTTCCCGTGAGATCACCGAAGTTAAGCGCTGTCGGGCTGGGCTAGCACTTGGATGGGTGACCATACGGTCTGACGAGCGCTGTTGGCAAGCGGGGTGCACTCAGCCCTTGTGAGGCAAACTGAGGAGCTCCTTGATTGAGAAGTAGCGGCTCCGATCTTGGAAACTGACATACGGCCTGGAGAGCGGTGTGATGACCCCTTTATATCCTCATCCAGTGACGCCCAAGTGGTGAAGATGACACGGCGGTCGGTCGGTAACGTTGAAACTTCATGGCCTGTTCGGGAGGAGTTCAGTTTAGTTTCAGGCATCATATTAGTAGACTTCTATAATATGATTGGTAATTAGCTTTAGGAAAAAAGGTCATCGTGGTTAACTGCGCTTGGTGACAAGTGACTGGTTACGTAAAATGGGCAACTGTTGATTCTTCTGAAAAAGGACCAAAGATCGTTGAGTCGATGGAACGTTAGCACCAGATATCTTACAGCAATCGTCTCAGGCAGGAAGCTGCCGAACTCATATTTCTGCAAACGCACTGTCGACTGTCAATCGACATTTCACTGCTGCGTGGCATCGAAATAATAAATTCTTGTTGACAAATATTAAAGTCTATTACATAGGTTCAAGGTGATCTTCAGTTTACCTTTCAACAGTTCTCTTTCAACAACATCTCAAATTAAAATTACGTTTGTGCTGTTAAGGGCAACTTCAGTATCACAAATTTACGCAGTTGTAACATAATAAAGTCTGTTGACTTATAGTTTATAAGTTAACTAATGATATTTTGAAGACATTAAGGATAAAAATCAAACAGTTTTTTTCCAGCTGATCCTGTAAACTCACGTTATTAGAGATAGTGCTCGTGAAACGATAGGGGCATTTATAATCAGTTAACAAAGACGTGAATTCCTAACTGCATATAGTTGAGTCATTTCAAACCCGATTGTCATTCTTCTTACATTGCTGACAATAATTTTATTCCAGCCAGGGATCATTTGCTTGTTTGTTGATTGCACTGTTTAAAAATTAATGTTTCCCACCCAGGACATTCTGAATTCCAACAGATTTAAATGGCTGTCAATAACTACCCAACATATTTACTAGTTTTGTGAAAGACGTTTGCATATAACAAGATTGCACTCTTTACCTATATATCCATCTTCAATAGCAAACAGTAACCCAGAGCTATTATTGCTCGGCCGGCCGGAGTGGCCGTGCGGTTAAAGGCGCTGCAGTCTGGAACCGCAAGACCGCTACGGTCGCAGGTTCGAATCCTGCCTCGGGCATGGGTGTTTGTGATGTCCTTAGGTTAGTTAGGTTTATTAGTTCTAAGTTCTAGGGGACTAATGACCTCAGCAGTTGCGTCCCATAGTGCTCAGAGCCATTTGAACCATTTTTATTATTGCTCCAACAGCTCTTCTTAAATAATAATAGTAGATACACTCCTGGAAATGGAAAAAAGAACACATTGACACCGGTGTATCAGACCCACCATACTTGCTCCGGACACTGCGAGAGGGCTGTACAAGCAATGATCACACGCACGGCACAGCGGACACACCAGGAACCGTGGTGTTGGCCGTCGAATGGCGCTAGCTGCGCAGCATTTGTGCACCGCCGCCGTCAGTGTCAGCCAGTTTGCCGTGGCATACGGAGCTCCATCGCAGTCTTTAACACTGGTAGCATGCCGCGACAGCGTGGACGTGAACCGTATGTGCAGTTGACGGACTTTGAGCGAGGGCGTATAGTGGGCATGCGGGACGTACCGCCGAATTGCTCAACACGTGGGGCGTGAGGTCTCCACAGTACATCGATGTTGTCGCCAGTGGTCGGTGGAAGGTGCACGTGCCCGTCGACCTGGGACCGGACCGCAGCGACGCACGGATGCACGCCAAGACCGTAGGATCCTACGCAGTGCCGTAGGGGACCGCACCGCCACTTCCCAGCAAATTAGGGACACTGTTGCTCCTGGGGTATCGGCGAGGACCATTCGCAACCGTCTCCATGAAGCTGGGCTACGGTCCCGCACACCGTTAGGCCGTCTTCCGCTCACGCCCCAACATCGTGCAGCCCGCCTCCAGTGGTGTCGCGACAGGCGTGAATGGAGGGACGAATGGAGACGTGTCGTCTTCAGCGATGAGAGTCGCTTCTGCCTTGGTGCCAATGATGGTCGTATGCGTGTTTGGCGCCGTGCAGGTGAGCGCCACAATCAGGACTGCATACGACCGAGGCATACAGGGTCAACACCCGGCATCATGGTGTGGGGAGCGATCTCCTACACTGGCCGTACACCACTGGTGATCGTCGAGGGGACACTGAATAGTGCACGGTACATCCAAACCGTCATCGAACTCATCGTTCTACCATTCCTAGACCGGCAAGGGAACTTGCTGTTCCAACAGGACAATGCACGTCCGCATGTATCCCGTGCCACCCAACGTGCTCTAGAAGGTGTAAGTCAACTACCCTGGCCATCAAGATCTCCGGATCTGTCCCCCATTGAGCATGTTTGGGACTGGATGAAGCGTCGTCTCACGCGGTCTGCACGTCCAGCACGAACGCTGGTCCAACTGAGGCGCCAGGTGGAAATGGCATGGCAAGCCGTTCCACAGGACTACATCCAGCATCTCTACGATCGTCTCCATGGGAGAATAGCAGCCTGCATTGCTGCGAAAGGTGGATATACACTGTACTAGTGCCGACATTGTGCATGCTCTGTTGCCTGTGTCTATGTGCCTGTGGTTCTGTCAGTGTGATCATGTGATGTATCTGACCCCAGGAATGTGTCAATAAAGTTTCCCCTTCCTGGGACAATGAATTCACGGTGTTCTTATTTCAATTTCCAGGAGTGTATTTTATCTTTTCATATGTCTCAAAAATGGCTCTGAGCACTATGGGACTTAACTTCTAAGGTCATCAGTCCTCTAGAACTGAGAACTACTTAAACCTAACTAACCTAAGGACGTCACACACACCCATGCCCGAGGCAGGATTCGAACCTGCGACCGTAGCGGTCACGCGGTTCCAGACTGTAGCGCCTTTAACCGCTTGGCCACACCGGCCTGCTCACATGTCTCACTTGCATGCATTTATGTTGTATGTGATTAAAGCGAACTTCTGTCGCGTATGTGCCATCTCAATCGAGCGTTCTTAGGGATGGATGGTAGCTACCAGATAATATCAGAGACATGTTAGTTAAGGTTATAACCTAAGCTGTCTTGCGGTTGGATTGAATGGAGAGGTGTGTGATGCTTTGATCCGAACTGTTTACGAGGGTATTGGTGAACGTTTTGGTACAGAACTTTTACGTGTTACATGCAGTAATGAACATTAAAATTTTTCACGCTAATTGACAAAGTTGGGGAAAGTATCAGCTGCTTATTTAACCATAGGACATTGTGTAGATCACTAGAGCACACGTAGTCCCACATTTCCATAGATGTCCTAACCGAAGAGCAATAGTAGATAGTAATCAGTTATAGAGAAAAAAGTTAGGGCCTTTCTGCTGGAGATATCAAATATGGGTCTCCTTTACCCCGTAAAACCTTACGTCTAGAAAACCTCAGACATAGAGCACAGGTCAACCTTTGCACATTAGAAATGTAATGTCCAAATTACCAGTAATACTAACCAGAGGTGATGAGAGGTTGGGTCTCATGAGCTTCTGGTCAGGTGGTTGGCCCTTGTGACGATGAAAAATGCCAAATGGCAACGTTCGTTTTTCTCACCACCTCAGCATCCGCATTGTGATACTACAGGTTGAGTTGAAGTTCATCTGAAAAGACGAACTGGTGACACTCCAACGTCCAGTGTTGTTGGTGGATGCCCCGCTGTCTCCGTACCTCTCTCTGCTGCCACATCAAGAGAAACTGCAGAAATGGTCATCCTGCAGGCCCCGTATGATGACGTCGAATGCCAACTGGCAACCATCGTTCTCCTCAGAGCCTCCACACATCCATCTGTCCATCGTGTTGCTGTACAAAGACCTTGGCGCAACGCCATTATAGCGTCCAGTACTGTTGTTGGCATAACTCTTCGACACACGTCTCTCAACTGCGGCGTTAAGGGAAAACCAGCACAATGGTTTGTATGCTGGTCATCTATAGCACTATAGAGGTCATCGCATTGTCCGTGTCCATATTTGTATTTGTGAAATCAGTCCTATTTCCTGAGAGTGTGTGACGTATATACACTCCTGGAAATGGAAAAAAGAACACATTGACACCGGTGTGTCAGACCCACCATACTTGCTCCGGACACTGCGAGAGGGCTGTACAAGCAATGATCACACGCACGGCACAGCGGACACACCAGGAACCGCGGTGTTGGCCGTCGAATGGCGCTAGCTGCGCAGCATTTGTGCACCGCCGCCGTCAGTGTCAGCCAGTTTGCCGTGGCATACGGAGCTCCATCGCAGTCTTTAACACTGGTAGCATGCCGCGACAGCGTGGACGTGAACCGTATGTGCAGTTGACGGACTTTGACCGAGGGCGTATAGTGGGCATGCGGGAGGCCGGGTGGACGTACCGCCGAATTGCTCAACACGTGGGGCGTGAGGTCTCCACAGTACATCGATGTTGTCGCCAGTGCTCGGCGGAAGGTGCACGTGCCCGTCGACCTGGGACCGGATCGCAGCGACGCACGGATGCACGCCAAGACCGTAGGATCCTACGCAGTGCCGTAGGGGACCGCACCGCCACTTCCCAGCAAATTAGGGACACTGTTGCTCCTGGGGTATCGGCGAGGACCATTCGCAACCGTCTCCATGAAGCTGGGCTACGGTCCCGCACACCGTTAGGCCGTCTTCCGCTCACGCCCCAACATCGTGCAGCCCGCCTCCAGTGGTGTCGCGACAGGCGTGAATGGAGGGACGAATGGAGACGTGTCGTCTTCAGCGATGAAAGACGCTTCTGCCTTGGTGCCAATGATGGTCGTATGCGTGTTTGGCGCCGTGCAGGTGAGCGCCACAATCAGGACTGCATACGACCGAGGCACACAGGGCCAACACCCGGCATCATGGTGTGGGGAGCGATCTCCTACACTGGCCGTACACCACTGGTGATCGTCGAGGGGACACTGAATAGTGCACGGTACATCCAAACCGTCATCGAACCCATCGTTCTACCATTCCTAGACCGGCAAGGGAACTTGCTGTTCCAACAGGACAATGCACGTCCGCATGTATCCCGTGCCACCCAACGTGCTCTAGAAGGTGTAAGTCAACTACCCTGGCCAGCAAGATCTCCGGATCTGTCCCCCATTGAGCATGTTTGGACTGGATGAAGCGTCGTCTCACTCGGTCTGCACGTCCAGCACGAACGCTGGTCCAACTGAGGCGCCAGGTGGAAATGGCATGGCAAGCCGTTCCACAGGACTACATCCAGCATCTCTACGATCGTCTCCATGGGAGAATAGCAGCCTGCATTGCTGCGAAAAGTGGATATACACTGTACTAGTGCCGACATTGTGCATGCTCTGTTGCCTGTGTCTATGTGCCTGTGGTTCTGTCAGTGTGATCATGTGATGTATCTGACCCCAGGAATGTGTCAATAAAGTTTCCCCTTCCTGGGACAATGAATTCACGGTGTTCTTATTTCAATTTCCAGGAGTGTAGATGATCCAACTCGGCCGGAAAAGCATATGTCTATCCTCTCAGGCGCTAATCATTTGCGGCCGCCTACGTCACTCACGGTTTTCAGTATGTAAGGAATCCAAGATTCCATATCGCATGGCAGTCTTGCGATACAGTGCAATGCGAGCAGTAATATCACGGAACGATAAACCACTGTTTCAATAGATCACGATTCTGCTTTTGTGAATTCTGTCATGTGCTGGTAACATCCTTCCTCTTGCACAACGCATAATATTATATTTTCATCAAAAAATAACATTCAGATACGATTTGTGAACTTGATTTGTATCTTTCCTTTTACAGTATGATATCGCTCTGAAGTTCTAATCATTCGCACTGCTTAGCATATAGTACTTTAATACCAGATTAATATTTCTTGATGCCACCTTCGTGGCGTTGCTTATATAATGTCCAGTGTAGTACTTGTGTACACCTGATGTGGAAAAACCCCCATTTAGAGAATTTAGAGTGACTTTCCAACAGTAACGGTACAATGGTTCCACTTCAGTATTATGTAACATCACGTAAGGTATCTCGATACCTTTATAACAATATTACACTGATTGAACGGGCCGAATATAAACGTGAACTGCCTCAGCCTTCTCTTTAAACCTGACCCGACAATGTTCCGAAAGGTTTCAGCTGTACTCAAGAAGACATTACAGCAAACCTTTCTGACTCCATCCCATTTTCACGGACTTTTCCCACCGACTGTTATCTGTGTTGTCTACTTTACGCCTACACAGCAGAGTTTCTTCATATTCCATTACAATGTTAGATACAGATACATTTAGCTATTTAAGGTGAGCTGCCACGAACTGCAAGAATCTCATATGTTGTCTAACTTTTTCTGGTTTTGTATGCACCAACTCTAAATGCACTTCTGCCTGTAAGTGTGTGGTTAAAACACACTCTGAGTGTTTCCTATCTGAGATACAGCCTGTTGAGCAAAATACCAGACCTGTTCTTTTGCCTTGGATCACTGGACGCTCACTTAGTGTCTGGCGAACGGGCAAGGATAAGGATAATGTTCTTGATCCTGTCTGTAAATAGTAAGCCGAAGTAATCACACATTTTTAACAGTATTCCACATGCCTCTCTTTTTGTTGTTAATCAACAGTGTATTTGCGTGTAGAAATACATCTTTTGCTTTTAGCAGACGAAAATCCAAATGGCCCTTCATACGTAGCTGATTAACTGTAAATACTTAGAAATTCCGCAAGCAGCTGCCAATACATATTCCGCTGTTGCAGTCAGATTCTAATATTGAACATACTCATTTCATGCTCAATCGTTCAAGTGGCAGAGTCGTCTTAAGTCGGTAGTGTCGTAGTGCGATTTCCCGGCGTCAATGATTCTCTCTGATTTCGGTTTTCTCTTTGCTGTCCTTCAAGCAACGACCAAAATAATTCACAAACGTGTGTTTGTGTGTGTTAGAGAGAGAGAGAGAGAGAGAGAGAGAGAGAGAAAGTACAACTATTCGTGGGTGACAGAGTGGCTATGAGAATTGTTCAAAACTTACGAACAAATAAATAGTGTAAAAGTATATTTAGTAGAATATTCTAATGGAAAAAATGGCCGCAGGCATGGCTATTTTTGTAGTAGCACAGAGCAATAAATCAAAAGGGAGTGTTTTTCTCGATATCAGCAGGTAACAGGAACAACAATATAAATAACTGTACGCAATAACTTCCTACGGGTCAGTTGTATAAATTTCAGCGACCTATGTGTTATTTAGGCGCCGATATTTATTTTTCATTTTATATTTGCTGCGCCGGCTTAAAAAATCGCTTCTCTTGTTTCACATTTCAATAGACCTTAGCGACCAGAAAGCAGGAAACGGTTATGCTCGTGATATACTGGGCACAGACGTGAGCAGAGGTAACAGAATGATACGACATTCGTTGTAATAGCTGAGTGGCAATTCGTCGAAACGTATTAACAAATAGGGGAACAATGTCTTCCATTTTGGTATATCAAGAGATTTGCATTCAAATGAATATGAGATAAGCGCATTGTAGCATAATGTAGGAACTCCTACAAACTGATATTGATTTATAATGTAGATGGTATTCAGTAACAACTTGACATGTACGAAGTGTTTCAATTTCCTAAGCGAATATTTAAAAATTATTTGCTGTGAATGGCACGAGGAGAATATAAAGCCACACCTCTGACAGCATTGACGTGCCCTTGAGGCTGCTGGTGGTCCGCAGCTCGTGGTCGTGCGCTAGCGTTATCGCTTCCCACGCCCGGGTTCCCGGGTTCGATTCCCGGCAGGGTCAGGGATTTTCTCTGCCTCGTGATGACTGGTTGTTGTGTGATGTCCTTAGGTTAGTTAGGTTTAAGTAGTTATAAGTTCTAGGGAACTGATGACCATACATGTTAAGTCCCATAGTGCTCAGAGCCATTTTTTGAGGGTGCTGGCCTGCACTCATGTTAATAGGAATATTCGATGACTGAAGTAGGAATTTAAAGTTATATTTAACCCCCAGATGACTCGTCAATGTTCTCGGGAAGCTCAGAAAATACAAATACAAATACGGAATGAGACTTCATAGATAGGCTGCTGAGACCAATCAACTTCAACTACTAATTTTGACAGAATCAGAACTGTGCACTGACAATTCAATAAATTTTCCCAAATTTGTTCCTGCTCGTAGTATCTCCTCCTGCTAACAGTTAGCTGCCTGACTTGCAGGGAAGTTCCGTGAAATGACGTCACAAGCCTGATCTACATCTCCGTACACTCGACTTGGTAAGCCACAAAGTCAGTTCAACTCTAATAGAGTTGTTGCTGTATAATCAAAGCGTGTCAGCCCTAAAGTGATAACGTCCGTCTCCGACTCCACTCGGCAAGCCACAAAATCAGTTCTACTCTAATAGAGTTGTTGCTGTATAATCAAAGGGGGTCAGCTCTAAAGTGATAACATCCATCTCCGAAATCCGAAACCGCTGATAATTCTCCGTGTACAAATCCCCTTGCACGAATACCGAAGACCGCTACCTCTGAAACGCAAGGGAGACAGCAACACCGTAATTTATTAAACGCTATCTAAACAGTTTCTTATAATGAAATGTTAAAGCCGAAACTCACTAGCCACGCGTATGCACCATCACAAAAGTTACCTCTAGGAGAGATTGAGGCGCAATCCAGTTAGGCCCCAGGAAACCACGTGATATCGGAGAAAAACACCAAATTTCGTGACAGTGGGAGAATTTGACAGAATACATGTCGCTCACATCTCACTCGTTTACTTAAGGGAGAGTTTTTACGTGAACGAGTAGTGAATTACAAAATGTGCCAGAAAATGCAGTAAATAGTTTCATGACTGTTTGCGACATGTCTAGCACAGAAAAGATCATAATTGTCTTGGTGTGTATGGAGAGCCGGAAATCTACTGTAATATGATCCTGTAAATTACGTTCCGAGACTTCTTATCCTCTGCGCATGTGTAGGGATTTATGGTTCCCAATACACGAGAGCAGCCAACGTAGAACTGTCCAGAAACATAGCGTGCCCAGATGAATATGTCCTTGTCCCTCATTTATAGTAATCGAGAAGACATTTTCAATGGGAAGTGCAAGTCTTTGATTGGAAAGGTAACTTTGCTGAGATGATAGGAATTCGTGGTATCAAAACCGCCTCTTCTTTGGCTCCGCGTTGATGATGGGGGCGTGCACGATATGCCTTTTCAGCTCAGCGATGCGTAATGTGGTGGCGTTGCACATCTTGGTGCATCCTGGTTACGCTTCAGTATAACTGACACAAGCGCCTTCAGCTGAGTCCCGTGGGGCGGCACCTCTAATGAATTTAGAAACTGTCGCAGTCATCCCCTGTCATCACTTTATCGATTGGCGATTCAAATTGATGGAGTAACAAATGTGCTAACATGACGATTAAAAAAAATCTAGTTCGGTGCAGTGCAAAATTGCCTAAAATTCGTCGTGCAACATCATCTGTCCTCACGTATGTGCCTGTTAACAGGAGATACAGTCGTATATCATGATAAAAGCCAGTCTCACTAAAGGCCTACCATGTTTTACATGTAAAGGCACGAAGTCTCTTTGTTGTATAGCAGTTAAATGGCATCGTCGTTGCCAGCTTATAGCTTCTCAGAAGCTATAAGATAGAACTGAGCGTCAGCGACTTAAAGGCAACGGGCTTGTATGGAAATATAGATTGAACACTTTGAGGATTGTATGCATTACACTGAATCGTGATGCGTACGAAATTAAACAATAAAATCATTCTCACAAATACGATACAGTTCAAAAGTCAAAGTATAAATAGCTTCTTGTAACAGTAATTAATGTTCGACGTTTAGCATTACACGCTTCAAATCAATAAGAATCTTATGCTAGGTTCTTTTAAATGTTCGCTCTGCGTTAGTTCTTAATGGTTCAAATGGCTCTGAGCACTATGGGACTTAACATCTGAGGTCATCAGTGCCCTAGAACCTAGAACTACTTAAACCTAACTAACCTAAGGACATCACACACATCCATTCCCGAAGCAGGATTCGAACCTGCGACCGTAGCGGGCAAGCGGTACCAGACTGAAGCGCCTAGAACCGCTCGGCCACTCCGGCCGGCATGCTTTAGTTTTACTCCAAATTTGTTCCATACCCCTAGAGTCGTTTCAGCGAAAAGGAGTAACAAATATACTCAGTCACACACTTTAGCTATACAGGGAGAAAAGTATTTAAACCGGCAAACTCTGGGAGATTGTAGGGGAAATCAAAAGAAATATTTTCCCCTAATGTCATTTTTTCCTGTGAGGATTATTTAAACCGGTGGAGACCGTATTACGCCCTTCAGTTGTAGGCAATTGCTGTCCACCAGTGTAGTAGTGCATTGTCTCTGTTTACTAATGGAGCGGTACACCTGAAGTGATTACACTGATATGGTTGGTGCGTACTACGTAGCGCACCACAACGGACGAGCTGCACAGCGGGTTTATCAACAACAATATCCTAATCGCCGTATCCCGCATTATACGACCTTTGCTGCTGTGTACCAACGTCTGCGTGAGACCAGGTCATTTAGCAGATTACCTGGACAGGGACGCCGTCGCAGGGTAAGAACGCTGCAATTTGAGGAAGCTGTCTTGCAGCATGTGGAGCGGAATCCTTCAGTCAGCACTCGTGTAATTGCACATAACATGGGGACGAATCATACGAATGTAAGAACAGTCCTTTGAGAGTAATTGTTACGTCCATTTCACTTACAGTGTGTCCACAACCTGGAACCAGTTGATTATCCACCAAGAGAACAGTTTTTGCAGTGGTACCTGGAACAGTGTGAAATGCATCCTACATTCCCATCCTATGTGTTGCTTACCGATGAAGCAACATTCGGGCGTGATGGAGTCTTCAACATGCACAATTCGTATGTTTACAGTGAAGATAACCCGCATACCACAGTTACTAGCGCTCATCAAGTGCGGGTCTTCGTTAATGTGTGGGTCGGTGTTGTTGGGAGCTGTTTAATTGGGCCGTATCTGCTACCTAGGACATTAAATGGCAGGCACTATTACAATTTTCTCATCAGAGCATTGCCAGAATTGCTGGAAGACGTCCCGCTCCCTACAAGACAACGCATGTGGTTCCAACATGACTGGGCGAAGGCACTTTTCAGTCGTCGTGTGCGTCGATTCCTTGACCGACGGTTTCAAGAAATGTGGACTGCCAGAGGTGGTCCTGTACCATGGTCTGTTTGATCCCCGGATAGGTCCCCTCTGGACTTTTTTATGTGGGTAGAGATGCGCAACCTTGTTTACGCAACTCCAGTTTCATCAGAAGAGGATCTGGTTGCCCGGATAGTAGCAGCAGCAGGAACAATTCAGGATCCTCCTAGGGTTTTAGCCCGTGTCAGAAAAGTACTTGATCAGACGGTATAACCTTTGTTTCCGTGTGAAGGAGGCATTTTTGAAAATCTACTGTAATTGAAATTCGGTTGAGTTAATGTGTGGTCTCTTGGTCATAAAAAAATTGAATAGTGTTTGTTTGTTTAAAAACTCCTCATAGGAAAAAATGACATTAAGGAAAAATATTTGTTTTGATGTCCCCTACAGCCTCCCAGAGTTTGTCGGTTTAAATACTTTTCACCCTGTATGTATGCGTTTTAGGCCTTTCATCCAGACTGTACTGTAGTGACAGCCTGGCTGTTTTACTCACAACCAAGAGTATTTGACTGATCTATTCCCAGCCATTGTAACAGCGCCCTATTCATTGCTGCTGCTCGTAACAAAAGTTGGCAAACTACCACCAAAGTTTTCCCCGATAATGTACTGAATATTCCGTGAAGTAAAATTTTTCACGACTGCCTCAGTGTTTTCTCCTATCCTCTCTCTCTCCATCCCACTTTACCCTCCTCCCCCCCCCCCTCTATCTCTCTCTCTCTCTCTCTCTCTCTCTCTCTCCTCACTTCAGCAACTCTCTCTCTCTTTCTCTCTCTCTCTCTCTCTCTCTCTCTCTCTCTCTCTCTCTCTCTCCTCACTTCAGCAATGTAAATTTACTCTCTGAATTGAAATCCTGACGGAATAATAAACTCCTCTCACAACCCGTCTCTGACGGCGCGAAAAAAGGCCCGTACAAATCGAAGTGATGCGTGTCTGAATTTCACTCCAAGTCGCTCCATCATTCTGTTTAACGTTTAGGAAGAAATATGTAGCAGAATAAACACATCAAAATGCTTTATCAGCAGTTTCAGTCAGTTTATCAAAACATACCGGTAACATTCATACCATTTACAAGTTATGGATAAGGCAGAACATTTGGCTAAAGCGGTACAGCTTGTACACGTGATTCAAAATTTCGTGCCATACTGAGAGTATTATTGTCAATTGTTCAACACAAGCTATGAGTCAGTTATAATAGTGCACACACAGAACAATATTCAGTGTAGCACTCACCTCTGACACTGAACGATGCTGTGTTTTCCTATTCGTAAAATAAATGAATTCTCATTAGGTAGAATTGTACCCACTACCAACCCCCCCCACCCCCCCACCCCCCCCCCCCGCCCCACCAACTCCACCTATATACTAGAGTCATGAAAAACTATATTACTATTGATGAGAAAAGTGCCCTTAGATTCAGTTTTAATGTACAAGTTTATACACGTTTTAGTAATTGCTATAGAATTTTATATTTTCGTTCTCTCCGTACACTTTATAATGTGGAACTTTTAACATCTTGCACACCCTTCACTCGATTCATACATAATGACCAGCGCCATTTGAGACGCCCTGCTATACCTGCGATACAGAACAGGTAGTATAAATTGTCGAAAGGAGCCAAAATACGTGGCTGGCAATTACACTCTAATATACAACTTTATTTATTTGACCAAAGATTACAAGAGCTAAAAAAATTTAAAAAAATGCAGCATTAAATTTTTGGAACTTAATTACCGGCTGAATGCGCCATACAGTCTCATGCCTTAAGGGCGGTTGAAAGCCAATAACTTTAGACCCAAACCAAAATCAGAAATTTAAAAGGCAGAAGGCCTTATCTTAAATTTGTTATTTCAATTAGGTTGAAGGCCCAAACCATCTCACACCTTCAGAGCACAACAACTTTATTACAAAAAAAAATCTGCTGAAGGCCCATCTCTTAAGACTCAAATCAAAGTTTAATTTTTAAAAGAAAAAGGTCTTATCTTAAAAAAGTTATTTAATTTGGCTGAAGGCCCAACAATCTGATACATTAAGAGCAAAACAACTTTAAATTAAAAAATCGGCTGTAGGCCTATCACTTAAGACTCAAACCAAAATAAATTTATAAAAGGCCAAAGGCCTTGCCTGAAAACACACCTTTGACTTAGGCTGAAGGTCAAATGGCTCTAAGCTCTATGGGACTTAACATCTGAGGTTATCAGTCCCCTAGACTTTTTTTTTTCTTCATCAGTCTACAGACTGGTTTGATGCGGCCCGCCACGAATTCCTTTCCTGTGCTAACCTCTTCATCTCAGAGTAGCACTTGCAACCTACTTCCTCAATTATTTGCTTGACGTATTCCAATCTCTGTCTTCCTCTACAGTTTTTGCCCTCTACAGCTCCCCCTAGTACCATGGAGGTCATTCCCTCATGTCTTAGCAGATGTCCTATCATCCTGTCAAATGGCTCTAAGCTCTATGGGACTTAACATCTGAGGTCATCAGTCCCCTAGACTTTTTTTTTCTTCATCAGTCTACTGACTGGTTTGATGCGGCCCGCCACGAATTCCTTTTTCTGTGCTAACCTCTGCATCTCAGAGTAGCACTTGCAACCTACGTCCTCAATTATTTGCTTGACGTATTCCAATCTCTGTCTTCCTCTACAGTTTTTGCCCTCTACAGCTGCCTCTAGTACCATGGAAGTCATTCCCTCATGTCTTAGCAGATGTCCTATCATCCTGTCCCTTCTCCTTATCAGTGTTTTCCACACATTCCTTTCCTCTCCGATTCTGCGTAGAACCTCCTCATTCCTTACCTTATCAGTCCACCTAATTTTCAACATTCGTCTATAGCACCACATCTCAAATGCTTCGATTCTCTTCTGTCCCGGTTTTCCCACAGTCCATGTTTCACTACCATACACTGCTGTACTCCAGACGTACATCCTCAGAAATTTCTTCCTCAAATTAAGGCCGGTATTTGATATTAGTAGACTTCTCTTGGCCAGAAATGCCTTCTTTGACATAGCGAGTCTGCTTTTGATGTCCTCATTGCTCCGTCCGTCATTGGTTATTTTACTGCCTAGGTAGCAGAATTCCTTAAGTTCATTCACTTCGTGACCATCAGTCCTGATGTTAAGTTTCTCGCTGTTCTCATTTCTACTGCTTCTCATTACCTTCGTCTTTCTCCGATTTACTCTCAAACCATACTGTGTACTCATTAGACTGTTCATTCCGTTCAGCAGATTATTCACTTCTTCTTCACTTTCACTCAGGATAGCAATGTCGTCATCGAATCGTATCATTGATATCCTTTCACCTTGTATTTCAATTCCACTCCTGAACCTTTCTTTTATTTCCATCATTGCTTCCTCGATGTACAGATTGAAGAGTAGGGACGAAAGGCTACAGCCTTGTCTTACACCCTTCTGAATACGAGCACTTCGTTCTTGATCGTCCACTCTTATTATTCCCTTTTGGTTGTTGTACATATTGTATACGACCCGTCTCTCCCTATAGCTTACCGCTACTTTTTTCAGAATCTCGAACAGCTTGCACCATTTTATATTGTCGAACGCTTTTTACAGGTCGACAAATCCCATGAAAGTGTCTTGATTTTTCTTTAACCTTGCTTCCATTATTAGCCGTAACGTCAGAATTGCCTCTCTCTCGTCCCTTTACTTTTCCTAAAGCCAAACTGATCGTCACCTAGTGCATTCTCAATTTTCTTTTCCATTCTTCTGTATATTATTCTTGTAAGCAGCATCGATGCATGAGCTGTTAAGCTGATTGTGCGATCATTCTCGCACTTGTTAGCTCTTGCCGTCTTCGGAATTGTGTGGATGATGCTTTTCCGAAAGTCAGATGGTATATCGCCAGACTCATATATTCTACACACCAACGTGAATAGTCGTTTTGTTGCCACTTCCCCCAATGATTTTAGACATTCTGATGGACTGTTATCTATCCCTTCTGCCTTATTTGACCGTAAGTCCTCCAAAGCTCTGCCGGCCGTGGTGGTCTAGCGGTTCTAGGCGCTCAGTCCGGAACCGCGCGACTGCTACGGTCGCAGGTTCGAATCCTGCCTCAGGCATGGATGTGTGTGATGTCCTTAGGTTAGTTAGGTTTTAGTAGTTCTAAGTTTTAGGGGACTGATGACCTCAGATGTTAAGTCCCATAGTGCTCAGAACCATTTGAATCCAAAGCTCTTTTAAATTCCGATTCTAATACTGGATCCCCTGTCTCTTCTAAATCGACTCCTGTTTCTTCTTCTATCACATCAGACAAATCTTCACCCTCATAGAGGCTTTCAATGTATTCTTTCCACCTATTTGCTCTCTCCTCTGCATTTAACAGTGGAATTCCCGTTGCACTCTTATTGCTACCACCGCTGCTTTTAATGTCACCAAAGGTTGTTTTGACTTTCATGTATGCTGAGTCTGTCCTTCCGACAATCATATCTTTTTCGATGTCTTCAGATTTTTCCTGCAGCCATTTCGTCTTAGCTTCCCTGCACTTCCTATTTATTTCATTCCTCAGCGACTTGTATTTCTGTATTCCTGATTTTCCCGGAACATGTTTTTACTTCCGCCTTTCATCAATCAACTGAAGTATTTCTTCTGTTACACATGGTTTCTTCGCAGCTACCTTCTTTGTACCTATGTTTTCCTTCCCAACTTCTGTGATGGCCCTTTTTAGAGGTGTCCATTCCTCTTCAACTGTACTGCCTACTGCGCTATTCCTTATTGCTGTATCTATAGCGTTAGAGAACTTCAAACGTATTTCGTCATTCCTTAGTACTTCCGTATCCTACTTCTTTGCGTATTGATTCTTCCTGACTAATGTCTTGAACTTAAGCCTACTCTTCAACACTACTATATTGCGATCTGAGTCTATATCTGCTCCTGGGTACGCCTTACAATCCAGTATCTGATTTCGGAATCTCTGTCTGACCATGATGCAATCTAATTGCAATCTTCCCGTATCTCCCGGCCTTTTCCAAGTATACCTCCTCCTCTTGTGATTCTTGAACAGGGTATTCGCTATTACTAGCTGAAACTTGTTACAGAACTCAATTAGTCTTTCTCCTCTTTCATTCCTTGTTCCAAGCCCATATTCTCCTGTAACCTTTTCTTCTACTCCTTCCCCTACAACTGTATTCCAGTCGCCCATGACTATTAGATTTTCGTCCCCCTTTACATACTGCATTACCCTTTCAGTATCCTCATACACTTTCTCCATCTGTTCATCTTCAGTTTGCGACGTCTGCATGTATACCTGAACTATCGTTGTCGGTGTTGGTGTGCTGTCGATTCTGATTAGAACAACCCGGTCACTGAACTGTTCACAGTAACACACCCTCTGCCCTACCTTCCTATTCATAACGAATCCTACACCTGTTATACCATATTCTGCTGTTGTTGATATTACCCGATACTCGTCTGACCAGAAATCCTTGTCTTCTTTCCACTTCACTTCACTGACCCCTACTATATCTAGATTGAGGCTTTGCATTTCCCTTTTCAAGTTTTCTTGTTTCCCTACCACGTTCAAGCTTCTGACATTCCACGCCCCGACTCGTAGAACGTTATCCTTTCGTTGATTATTCAATCTTTTTCTCATGGTAACCTCCCCCTTGGCAGTCCCCTTGCGGAGATCCGAATGGGGGACTATTCCGGAATCTTTTGCCAATGGAGAGATCATCATGACACTTCTTCAAATACAGGCCACATGTCCTGTGGATACACGTTACGTGTCTTTAATGCCTTCCATTGCCTTCTGCATCCTCATGTCGTTGATCGTTGCTGATTCTTCCGCCTTTAGGGGCAATTTCCCACCCCTAGGACAAGAGAGTGCCCTGAACCTCTATCCGCTCCTCCGCTCTCTTTGACAAGGCCGTTGGCAGAATGAGGCTGACTTCTTATGCCCCTAGACTTAGAACTACTTAAACCTAACTAACCTAATGACATCATACACATCCATGCCCGAGGCAGGATTCGAACCTGCAGCCTCCGCTGTCACGCGGTTCCAGACTGAAGCGCCTAGAACCGCACGACCACACCGGCCGGCGAAGCCAAACAGTTATTCTGGTGTTTATCATACGATTACACTTTTATCAGAAAATAAAAAACTCAAATTGAATTTTGTGCAGGCATAGCATTATGAGAGTTCTCGATGAAGGCTAACCACACTTTAATTAAGTAACAGTACCGAAAACATCGTCTTTTAAGTAAAACTACTTATCAGTACGGTAGTTTGAACTCGTGATTTCATTGATATGTAGCTGTTTGAAAATGTTTTCCATAAAAGTGTCACAGTTAAGATGAGCAGTGTTTTCATGTCAGGCTTTGCACGATTTTTTTGAAAAATGAATGATAATTCTTTAGGGCCGTATTAGCAGTAAGAGGTTCCTTTACTAGGCAACAAAACCAGTTTCACGCCATTGTAAGTACGTCTTCAGGCATGCTGGAAGTGTGTTGCAGTTTTATAGCCTCCGTGGAATAGAAGTATTACACAAACGTTTTCAAATAATTTTTTACGTTATATTTTCAATATTATATTTTATTCTATTACAACATGATTTATATTTATCGTTAAATCTTCAGTTGCTTACCGAGTAAATGATATTCTTCCGAATGCCTGGCCTTCCTTCACATCGCAATTGCTTTGGCCACGTCCAATTCATGTGAGTAACTCGCAGTGACCTCTTCTACTGTGCGACTGAAACAACAGGTCATCCTAATAGATTCCTCGGTAGCAGGGTGTAAGCAACTACCACCGGATTACCAACTTAAACTACCATAACTCTTTCACCATTGTCTTAGCCCAACTGTGTTGATAAATTTCGAAAAAGTATTTTCTGATCAGTTCTTCCCAATTAACAAATGTTTGCTCGTTCCTCCATTTTCTCCCTACTTATGCTGCACTGCAGTCGGTAAATTTTTTTTATTGTTAGTGTTTGCCTGTATGTGATCTATAGTTTTATTCACCAGATGGGGATCTTGTACACTATGTCATCAAATGTATCCGGACACCTGGCTGAAAATGACTTAATAGCTCGCGGCGCCCTCCATCTCTGGAATTCGATATGGTTTTGGCCCACTCTTAGCCTTGATGACAGCTTCCACTCTCGCAGGCATACGCTAGGTCAGGTGCTAGAAGGTTTCTTGGGGAATGGCAGCCCATTCTTCACGGAGTGTTGCATTGAGGAGAGGTATCGATGTCGGTCGGTGAGACCAGACACGAAGTCGAAGTTCCAAAACATCTCAAAGCTGCTCTACAAGATTCAGGTCAGGACTCTGTGCAGGTCAGTCCATTACAGGGATGTTATCGTCGTGTAACCACTGCTCCAAAGGCCATGCATTATGAACAGGTGCTCCATCGTGTTGAAAGATGCAATCGCCATCCCCGAATTGCTTAGAAGGTGCTTAAGGGGACATTCATTGTATGTCCTGTGCCGCCAATGTTAAATTATCGAATTTTGTGGCCCATTATATTGGAAACTTTTAAGACGCCTATTTGAAATTTTCTATAATTATTGAATGCACATTCCTAGATACACTGAACTAGAATTATTACTAAAATAGTATTGTGGGACATGTTATGTTCTTTTTTTTTTAAAACACTCAATTTTTCGATAGAATTTTGTAAATAAATGAACATAAAAGCAAAACAATTCAGGATATTTTAATTATTCTAGTTCCATATTTGTTGAATCTCACACTTGTCATGCTGTGAAAATGTCGTGTCTCTCCCATCAGTACTTTTTTATAAAACTGGTAATTAAAAATGTATTTCACGGATATTGAGGTTTAAAACCTTTTTGTATTACAAATTTTTGATACAGACTTACATTTCCCTGTCTTTTATACACTAGAATTTTCCTGGCCCATTGTCTGTGTCTTCTTCAGCGTCACAACAGCCCAGTGCTTGCCTCCTCCTTTTCTTTCTTGCTTCTTTTGTCATTTGCTGAGCAGCTAACACTGCTTCACATACACGAAGCTCATCAGTTTTCGCAGTAAGTTAGCTGTATTCTGTCCAAATCTTACCCCTAACTTCTCCAGAACCTTTAGTCTTTCATAGGTTCCACCATTAAAAATTATTACAGCATCAGACATTACTAACTTTAGAGTCATAAGGCCAACAAATACATTTTTAGGCACACGGCACCACACAACATTATTGAAGGACTCATTCACATTCTGGGTCTTCCCATGTAAAGACTTCTTTAGTAGCTCAGGATTTGCCAAATCTCTGTAAATAGGTTTGACTGCCTCCATTACTGTCAAAGAAAGAGAATTTATATGTGTAAATTCATGCAAGTTGCCAGAAATTTCTGCTTACTATATTTACAACAAGTGTTCGGTGAAGGTGGACACAAAGCATGACACGACTTATCATCGGTCGATATTCGGTGAAAGAACGTACTCCACACAGCTCTTCTCATCTTCTGCGTTTCTTGAAGTTACCTTTACGCTTAGTCATTTTATTTACATATGAAAGACAATATAAGTTTGCTTAGTACAAATATATCCAATAATCACGCTACTTTCAAATAAAACTAGTACAAAGGACTGATTTGTTTATTCGTAATGCCAACTTCTGACACGTAGCAGTAGGCACAAAACAAAGCAATTCACAGCCTTCTAGACTGTGTAGATTCCAAGGTAGGACTGCTCGACTGTGGCAGTACATGCGTAGCTGTGAAATATGACAGTCACATGTCAACATTCAAAATATTATTTGAAGGTCTCACAATTGTCTGATTTTAATGTATTATATACCAAAATGTTCAGGAATGTCCAAAGTACAATATGGAGTAGAAAACAGAAAATGTCAAATTCCAACGAATTTCACATATAATGTCCCCTTAAAACGTCACTGTGGGCCTGTGATGTGATAGTGCCACGCAGAACGAAAAGGGGTGCAAGCTCTCTGCATAAAAAACACGACTACACCATAACACCACAACCTCCGAATTTTACTGTTGACACTACACTCACTGGTAGACAAGGTTCACCCGGGATTCGCCATACCCACACCCTTCCATCGGATCGCCACATAGTGTAACGTGATTCGTCACTCCATACAAAGTTTTTCCACTTTTCAATAGTCCAATTTTTAGACTCTTTACACCAAGGGAGGCATCGTTTGGCATTTACTGGTGTGATGTGTGGCTTATGAACAGCCACTCGACCATGAAATTAAAGTTTTCTCGACTCCCACCTAACTGTCATGGTACTTGTGTGTACTTGGCAGAAGGTGGCAGCACAATACACCTAATATGAAAAACGTATGTTTTTGGAGGTGTCCAGATACTTTTGATCACATAGTGTATGTGCTAACTGCACTTCTCTTTTCATGAAGTCTGCATTTTAGGTCCACGTTTAATAAGTGAATTTTTTTGTACCGTGACTCGATTCTAGCATAGCTTTGGTGAGTGACGTCTTTCGCTACATTGGGTCCATTATGACCGTTTTCACCCAATACGTTTTAAGTAAGTTGATTTGTTCACGTTCCTTAGGTATTTTATTGCAGCATAGATTCCGACGCTTTGATCGTTCACCTTACAGTGTACGGGTATAATTACAAATTTGGCCATTCGATAATCAACCTTTTAAGAAGTTACGCAAATAGTCGATCCTGATGCAATTTCGAATTCCTGTGTGATGGCCTGGACAGATGTCTGCCCATTACACATTACGACCCTCTTCAACTGTCGGCGGTCTCTGACAGTCAAAAGACGAGGTTGGCCTGTATGCTTTTGTGCTGTAAGTGTCCCTTCACGTTTCCATTTTCACTATCACATCGGAAACCGTGGACCTAGGGATGTTTAGGAGTGTGGAAATCTCGCATACAGACGTATGACACAAATGACACCTAACCACCTGACCACGTTGGAAGTCCATGAGTTCCGTTGAGCGCCCCATTCTGCTCTCTCACGATGTATAATGACTACTGAGGTCGCTGATATGGAGTACTTGGCAGAAGGTGGTAGCACAATACACCTAATATGAAAAACGTATGTTTTTGGGGGTGTCCAGATACTTTTGATCACATAGTGTATGTGCTAACTGCACTTCTCTTTTAATGAAGTCTGCATTTTAGGTCCACGTTTAATAATTGAATTTTTTGTACCGTGTCTCGATTCTAGCATAGCTTTGGTGAGTGACGTCTTTCGCTACATTGGGTCCATTATGACCGTTTTCACCCAATACGTTTTAAGTAAGTTGATTTGTTCACGTTCCCTAGGTATTTTATTGCAGCATAAATTCCGACGCTTTGATCGTTCACCTTACAGTGTACGGGTATAATTCCGAATTTGGCCATTCGATAATCAACCTTTTAAGAAGTTACGCAAATAGTCGATTTAAAACTTGAATGTTCTGATACCGTGCATTCCCTCTAGCCTTATAAGCTTTTTTGCAAAATGATCAGCGTTTCAGTTAACCTGTTGTAACTATATGGAGGATATGATTTTTGTCTATTTAATTTAGGGAGGAAGTGACTTCCTCGGTCACGCTACGATCTTTTGTTCTCTGTGTTTTGAAAGCAGAGCCATCATCTTCACACAAACTCTGAATACCCTTATTCAGAGTAATTTCGTTAGTAAGCATATTAAATATGCGTACCGTGCAGAACCGAATGGAACACGTTTGGAACGAGTTAGAACGTCGACTTCACTGCAGATCCCAGCGTCTAACATAACTACCTTCTCTATTTTCGACTCTTGAGTAAGACCGGGCTGCCATTCTTGCACAAAGATTCTGACATCTCACTGTAGGTGTCCATAGCAGATTTCAGGCCGTTATGAGGGTGAAAGGCGGACACAATGCATAATTATGTCCTCTAATGGGTGCCCGGATACTTTTTATCAGGTCGTGTGTGTGTGTGTGTGTGTGTGTGTGTGTGTGTGTGTGTGTATGTGTGTGTGTGTGTGTGTGTGTGTGTGTGATCCATGCTGATAAATACAATAAAGGAATTTAAGCAGTATGTTAATGGGCTGCATAAATCAACTGCTCAGTTATTCATCATTAACCAGGAGAAATTGTTTGCAACATTCCGTGTATCGTGACGGAACAATATACTTTTACATTCAGTTCGGAGGCAAGTAAGCAGGTAGGAGTTACATTAGTCAACGTCCAGTCAGAAACGCTTCTATAGTCTTTGCACTAATTTTTATTCATAAGATAGCAGATTCAATTAGTAAGTTATCTGTCTCATTAACTCTGGTGCACCAGCAGAAAGACAGTGAAAGTTTCATACTTATATCGAAGTGAGTCAAAAGCGACCCCCAAAACCTGTTATTCGATGTATCTTGTAGAATGGTTGAAGAAAGAGGGAAGAAGACGGAAGGAATAATCGATTCTAAATTTCAGTTGACACCTAATTCGTGAAGTTGCGAAAGGTTAGGCAATGGAACAACCACTGACCCGTTGAAACAACCCTGAGTCTCTTAATGACCTTAAAGTTCAGTGTGGCGGGATGTGAGTCAGAAGTTCACTCCATCCGAATGTGATTCTAATGAATAACGACAACGCTAAATCACTTGTGTGCATTCCCTGGCTGTGGGGGGGGGGGGGGGGGGTACCTCTCTCAGTACCATCTGTCAGATTTGTGACGCTTTTCTTGGACTATTGCAGAGTTGAACTTTAACGAAACGATATACATATACTATGTCTTACAAAAGAAACGATTTAGTGAGTAACTGCTTGCCTTCAAGTATTAGCCTGATTTTCGACCATGAGTTCTCCTTCCACCGTGACCACATTATTTAAAATCAGTCTACTCAGCGTAAGCTTGCAAACAGTTCACTATAAATTTCTTCTTGCACTATGTCGGAATATGATTTGCACCAAACCTGACACGAACGAAACTATGTTGATACTGAGAGCTTATGAACTTTTCACATAAGTCCAATTAACGTTCGTTGCCTACAGAGAAGGATCAACCTGAATCCACAAAATTCTGCATTAGTTCCTTCCAAACGTCAAAATACACTCCTGGAAATTGAAATAAGAACACCGTGAATTCATTGTCCCAGGAAGGGGAAACTTTATTGACACATTCCGGGGTCAGATACATCACATGATCACACTGACAGAACCACAGGCACATAAACACAGGCAACAGAGCATGCACAATGTCGGCACTAGTACAGTGTATATCCACCTTTCGCAGCAATGCAGGCTGCTATTCTCCCATGGAGACGATCGTAGAGATGCTGGATGTAGTCCTGTGGAACGGCTTGCCATGCCATTTCCACCTGGCGCCTCAGTTGGACCAGCGTTCGTGCTGGACGTGCAGACCGCGTGAGACGACGCTTCATCCAGTCCCAAACATGCTCAATGGGGGACAGATCCGGAGATCTTGCTGGCCAGGGTAGTTGACTTACACCTTCTAGAGCACGTTGGGTGGCACGGGATACATGCGGACGTGCATTGTCCTGTTGGAACAGCAAGTTCCCTTGCCGGTCTAGGAATGGTAGAACGATGGGTTCGATGACGGTTTGGATGTACCGTGCACTATTCAGTGTCCTCTCGACGATCACCAGTGGTGTACGGCCAGTGTAGGAGATCGCTCCCCACACCATGATGCCGGGTGTTGGCCCTGTGTGCCTCGGTCGTATGCAGTCCTGATTGTGGCGCTCACCTGCACGGCGCCAAACACGCATACGACCATCATTGGCACCAAGGCAGAAGCGACTTTCATCGCTGAAGACGACACGTCTCCATTCGTCCCTCCATTCACGCCTGTCGCGACACCACTGGAGGCGGGCTGCACGATGTTGGGGCGTGAGCGGAAGACGGCCTAACGGTGTGCGGGACCGTAGCCCAGCTTCATGGAGACGGTTGCGAATGGTCCTCGCCGATACCCCAGGAGCAACAGTGTCCCTAATTTGCTGGGAAGTGGCGGTGCGGTCCCCTACGGCACTGCGTAGGATCCTACGGTCTTGGCGTGCATCCGTGCGTCGCTGCGGTCCGGTCCCAGGTCGACGGGCACGTGCACCTTCCGCCGACCACTGGCGACAACATCGATGTACTGTGGAGACCTCACGCCCCACGTGTTGAGCAATTCGGCGGTACGTCCACCCGGCCTCCCGCATGCCCACTATACGCCCTCGCTCAAAGTCCGTCAACTGCACATACGGTTCACGTCCACGCTGTCGCGGCATGCTACCAGTGTTAAAGACTGCGATGGAGCTCCGTATGCCACGGCAAACTGGCTGACACTGACGGCGGCGGTGCACAAATGCTGCGCAGCTAGCGCCATTCGACGGCCAACACCGCGGTTCCTGGTGTGTCCGCTGTGCCGTGCGTGTGATCGTTGCTTGTACAGCCCTCTCGCAGTGTCCGGAGCAAGTATGGTGGGTCTGACACACCGGTGTCAATGTGTTCTTTTTTCCATTTCCAGGAGTGTATTTCTGCACGTTATTTTCCTGAAATTGAACAGTTGGTTCTCCTACCGTCGCCTTCACCTGGAGTAAACGTAAGATAACTCGTCTCTACTGTCACTAACTTGATTGATTTTAATGAAACTTTTTATAGCTGAATGTCGAAAAACGGTCACTCACTTACAAACAAAGACAAGAACTGACATATTGTTAAACGGAACTATTCGACCTGATAAATGCTTCTGTAATAATTTATGATGTCGAGGTAGCTTGATATTTACAATATTCACATTACGGGTTATGGCAATATGTTACCGTTTGAAGGTGAAATTAGTATATTAACAGCTTCGTAATAATATACAGTTATACACTCTAAACATCATGAATTGATATAAAATATGCCAATGAATTAAACAACGTAACATCACATACTGAAAAGACTCTTTCCAGTGTATGACATATTGTTTACTTCATTTACATATTTTATACCACTTCATGACGTTCAGAATATATAAACTTATTTCAAATATGTCGCAACGAAATTGCTAGTCAATTAAAAACAAGTGATGAGAATAAATTACCAAATATGATTAAGTGGATATTTTAGTTGTAGGGGCGATTTTGACATCTCAAATAGTTTTGTCTTACTAATTCACGCATTCACGTTTGTTTTATAGACATACTTTGACAGTATTTTTTCCGTGTTATTATAAGAAAAGACGACGAACTGTCCTGATGTGTAACTTACAGACATTTCTTATTGATGACGTTAAATCGTCTCTTCAGTTCACATCTGTGGCCAATAGAATCCGAGTACTTTATCACACTTCACCGTCGCTATTCACTGAACCAAAACAGCCGACGCAGAAGACGGACACCGAGTATAAGAAACGTTGTTGTCAGGTCAGTGCTATCAGCCTAGTATAACACTAGCGGATACTACTACAAGAGCAATGCATCGCTGATGTTACTATTATGAAAGTAATTTAAC
The DNA here is from genome assembly GCF_023864275.1 of Schistocerca cancellata. Taxonomy (NCBI): domain Eukaryota; kingdom Metazoa; phylum Arthropoda; class Insecta; order Orthoptera; family Acrididae; genus Schistocerca; species Schistocerca cancellata. The sequence goes on from NC_064631.1 coordinate 412,049,754, forward strand.
TTCACTATGACTGCGCGTTAATGGAAATGGTATCGGACAACAAAAACTCTGAATGATGACTGTTCTATTTAGATATTTTTAGTGATAAATAGAGTGTTTGGTAAGAATGACTTTTAAGTAAAGTAATTAGATCTTTTCTTTGCATCTATACTTATGCAAAAACTTTAGCTCTTCACTTCTCAAAAAATTTTGTGGAGTATTTGAGAAACAAAATTAATTGAACACTTACGAAAGCTACTACTTCACAGAAGTTACTACAAAATGTTACAGCAAGAAAATTTTTTTTAGTTCAATAAATTAGGATAATTCAAAATTAGATAATTAGGGAAAGGATGATTAAGTATCAATATAAGGCTCTCAACTCGAAGTTAAACGAAACTTGATTATAATTCACAAATAAAGCAAATAACTGGTCCACGCAGGATTGCAGTACTCCGCTTATGACTTGAGGTGAAGGTGGTGGCTGTAATGATCTACTGTGCCGAACTTGAAGGCGGCAAACGTATTCATGGCTCTTGATGTATAAAAGACTGAACATTATTTTCTGGGTGTCGGGCTTTTGTGATTCAGATCCAACCAAAAATGTTATGAATAAGTGGCCAGTAGTCCTCAGATCCGAGGAAATATTGTATAATACAACTCATTTCCTATCCTCATTCAGCACGCTCGGAGTGAACAGTTTGCACACCAAGCACTGAAATGTCCTGTCTGCCACTGATACACCAAGACGTCTTGCGGACCTACCGCCAAAACCACCTTTTCTGCTAATGCAATGCGGGTTTCATAGCGGAGGGTCTTGCATCTACGATCTATATTACTACAAACATCGTTACTCTAAGCATAAAGCAGTTGTACAGATATTGTTTTAACATAACAGATTGAAACAGAAAATTACTTTTGAAAGAAAATACAAACATTAATTACAGTGATATAATATAAATATAAATATTAACAAAACATTTATATATAAATATTATTAAAATATCAACAAAACATTTACATAAAAGTTGCACCTAAGGAAATGGTGACACAGATGTTACTTGAAGTAGGTACAGTTTCTATGAACATAAGCGTTACATTATGGAGAAAAATATTCCTTTAGTACTTGACTTCACTTCATTATTTCATGAATAGTGTGTATTCCTGGACTGATGCAGTGCCTTGTTTTCATCTTACAGGTGACGGTATCTCAGCTGCAGCCAATCGCCTGAGAAGGTAAGCAGAAACAGCGACTGCCATCTGTCTCTCTTAGAGATCTGATCCCTCAGATTTTTTCAGCGCGATTCACATTAATAGTGCGGTTTTGGGTGTTCTGCTGAGTCTGGCTGGAGTCCAGGCATGGAGAACACAAAACAGTGGACTTAACTGCTAAGATCATCAGTCCCTAAGCTTACACACTACCTAACCCAAATTATCCTAAGGACAAACACACACACACCCATGCCCGAGGGAGGACTCGAACCTCCGCCGCGACCAGCAGCACAGTCTATGACTGCAGCGCATCTCACCGCTTGGCTAATCCCGCACGGCAATTATGCTAAGTCCTCGTGTTTAGTCTCATAATTGTACCGTTAAACATCTGATAAATATTTCAGCATATCTTAAAACCAGTGGAATTCCCAAACTCTTAACAGTAAATAAGTACATCCTAATTCTTGAGTTTGTCCCTATTTAATGTAACTTGCTGTGTCTCTATTTAAGAGCAGGCACGTCTAGTAACCGTTCATTGATGTGCATCTCTATGGTGTAGTGGGGTCATTCGTTTAGTGATGGCCAGCCTCATATAATATTGACCAAATCTCTACCATTTTAATGACACTTTTCACCAATATGTGTTAGATAACCTCTTAGAATTAGTGAACCACACTCCTAGCATTGTCATTTCCTGTGTGAAAAAGGCCAGTATGATATGCTTATCACAGCATAATAATTGCCCGTTAGAGTACAATGTTTCCTATTGCTAGCCGATTTCCTATCCGAAGAGTGATGCATTGTGAACGTTCCGTGATAATTTGGCCAGACATATCGTAATATTCCATGAACTCAGCAAAATCGCAACACTGCCAAGGAGAATGTTTGGCTGATCAGGCCCATCTCGTGGTACGATACTTTTTCCCCCATGGTGACGCTGTGTTCCAAGATGAGGATACCCCTGATCAGTCTGTTCGCATCGTCCAGGGCTGGTTTTGTGAATCGCCTCCCCCTGGCAACCACAGTCACCAGACCTCAATATTAATGAGCCTTTCCGGTCTGCTTTCCAGAGAAAGCTGCGTGATCGCAATCAACCTTCATCATCGTTACCTGAACTTTCTGTTGAGTCCTGCCTAGTCGTCGAAAAAATTCGTCTAGGAAACCTGTTTCCTCGGATCGCTAGACAACAACTCAAAGAAATTGTATTAATGAGTTTTATTACGAAAAGTAAATGACAATACTTAACTTCGAATATTGCACAGATGTGTCGCAAGCAACGGGCGACTTACGACATAAACAAGCTTCTTCAAGCAATAATGCTAATACAAGCGAAGTAAGTAATACAGTTTACGGTTCTATTCAGGCCGCTAGTCTTGACCTTCTCTTCGTCTGGGCAGCGACCAGTTGGGACGCTGCTGTCGCGTTGTCGTACTGTAGAGGGGTCGGTCAGCGTGCAAAAATGGCTCTGAGCACTGTGGGACTTAACTTCTGAGGTCATCAGTCCCCTAGAACTTAAAACTACTTAAACCTAACTAACCTAAGGACATCACACACATCCATGCCCGAGGCAGGATTCGAACCTGCGACCGTAGCGGTCGCGCGGTTCCAGACTGTGGCGCCTAGAACCGCTCGGCCACCCTGGCCGGCAGGTGAGCGTGCCAATTGGCTGACGTCTTCGCATAGCCGTCTCTGCTCTGTCGTTGGTGTGCCGGTGCTTGATTTTATGCCGTAACACTTTGCACTATTCTGCAGGAAGAATGTTATAATATTCCCTCTAAAACCATACAGGACCTGTACTTATCCGCCGGCCGGAGTGGCCGAGCGGTTCTAGGCGCTACAGTCTGGAACCGCGTGACCGCTACGGTCGCAGGTTCGAATCCTGCCTCGGGCATGGATATGTGTGATGTCCTTAGCTTAGTTATGTTTAAGTAGTCCTAAGTTCTAGGGGACTCATGATCTCAGAAATTGAATCCCATAGTGCTCAGAGCCATCTGAAACATTTTTTACTCATCAATTCCGGGGGTAGTGGAAGCTTTTCTGTTTCTAAGCCAACGGCTTTCCTACACTGTACTAGGTATGGAAATGTCCACAACCTATCCCCTGCTTTTTAAGCACCTGCAGCAATACTGTCAACAAAGCCTCTTAGCTCGAATAAGCACAAGCCGGTTTTTATCATTACCTATACATCAGTGTTTGTCTTCCCTGTGATTCTATAATTCTCTCTTGTTTACGTTCCTTTTTCCATCAAACGTAATTGTCTGAATATAGAAAAGAATTGGTCAGATTAATTTTCAAGTGTCAGACCGTCCATTTTGCACGATATAAGGCCTGAACGGATCTTGCTAGACGAGAACAATGGCATTAACGCGTGTCCCATCGCCAGGAAAGGGTTTTTCTATTATAACACCGAAATCGCAAAATCGTGAGAAAAACTTTCAAGACAAACTACATTCAGTTATGAGACCCTCTTCTTAATGACACTACTTGTTATCACACCAGAAGCTGAATTCCCTGTTTCCCTTTTCCGGCAACTTCCAGACAAAAGAAATTTCACCGGCTCATTCGCCAATATCGGATTGCCTAAAACACATTTTATCCGAAAGGCGTCGGACGCATCACGTTCGGGAAAAGTTTTTGTGGTGTGTATATATATAGTGATTCAGCTGTCTCTATCGCCGTCATGTTATGAAAACCGCAGTGTTATATCTGAACATACGCAAGAGTTTCATGCTCTATCGCTCGTTACGCACAGACTACACTGACATGACAAAAGTCATGGGGTACCTCTTAATATGTGGTAGGATCTCTTTTTGGTCGGCTTAGTGCAGCAACCCGACGTGACAGATACTCAGCAAGTTGTTGGAAGTCCACTACAGAAATATTGAGCTATATAGCCGCTCGTGATTGCGAAAGCGTTGCTGGTGCAGCATTTTGTGCACAAACTGACCTACCGATTAAGTCCCATGCATGTGCAATGGGATTCATGTCAGGCGATCTGAGGTCACCAACGATTCACTCAAACTGTCCAGAATGTTCTTCAAATCAATCAGGAACAGTTGTGTCTTGGTGACACGGCGCAGTTTCATCCATAAAAAACCCATCGTTATTTTGGACAGGAAGTCGTTCAATGACTGCGATGGTCTCCAACTTGCCGAACATAATCATTTCCAGTCAATTATCAGCTCCGTTTGGCCAGAGGACCCAGTATATTCCACATAAACACAGGCCTAACATTTATGAAGCCACCACCAGTTACCACAGTGCGTTGTTGACAACGTGGATTCATGGCTGTATTGGGTCTGGGCAACACTCGATACCTACCATCACATTTTAGCAACAGATATCGGGATAAATATGACCAGGACACGAGTTTTCAGTCGTCTAGGATCGACCGATATGGTCCAACCGTTGTGGTCAAGAATTTTGAATTCGCTAAGGCTTTCCGAAAGGGAAGGTCCCATGCGGCTAGCTCTAAACTACATATCCCCGTTAAAAGTCTTTTAATTTCCGGCTTGAGACCACAATTTCGTCGGACATCTTTTCACATTAATCATCTGAGTATAAAGGACAGGTGCCCCAATGAACTGCCCTTGTGTAAGTGATTCTACAGCCATTTGAAAATTAGCATATTGCTATCCCAAGACTTTTGTCACCTAAGCGTATTAATCCAACAGGAAATAAAATGTCCGGGACCTTTCTTGTTGGAAATGTAATGTAGCTATTTCTTTTCCTGGAATGTATTGTATTCGCTGGAGGCCACGGTGTTCGAATTATTCAAGAAAAACATACGAAAGGGGCCTTGAAACACACCACCACCCCCACACTCACCCATCACCAGTCAGGATGTCTAGAATGTTCTTCATGGCACTCTCTCCTACCATTGCACAAAAGTTTTCGACTACACCAATTATTTCCTACATTCGGCCTGTTGGGCCTGTGTTGATTAGAATATCACAGCACCGGCGTAGTCAGCTACGTCATTAACATTGTTAATTTAAACTTGCTCTTGAGTGTAACGAAAGAAAAACGACTTTTGTAAACGCTAAAACTAATTACGGAGTTAATTTAGTCCAAACTTAACCCGTACAAATACGGTAATTTGGTAGGCTGAAGGCGGGACGAATACGACGATGTAGTTATTTAATTTGTGCTGTTAAAGTTCACAAAATTGTTACATGAAATTTACACAAATGGCAGTTTTACAATTTGTAAGTGCTCAAATAATCCGTTGGCGTAATAATGCCGCTGCATGAAGACCAAAACAGGTCGAACATCGGGAAAAGTTCGTGTATGTTGAAGTGGTGGGAGGGAATACCACAAATAACATAAAAGAAATCCTGGCTGGTGAAGGATGGGTGTGAGGATGGTGGTATGTTTGAAGGTCATATTTGGATGTTCTTCCTGGAAAACTCGAAAAACGTTGCCTCCAGAGGAAACGTATCAAGTACAAAATTTAGCTACATTCGATTTCCAACAAAAAGGGTCCTGTTTATTTTTTGTAAAACAAATAGTTTGTGCGCAGTGAGCGAGAGAATATGAGAATCTCGCGCATGGTCAGATACAACATTGCCAATTGCATTAAATGGCAACGGGGAGTGGGGGGGGGGGGGGGGGGGGGCTGGGGCAGCTGAATCTTCTATAGCCGTCTGTAACTGCGGAAGTGTTCGTGGTGTAGGGTTTTGTGCACGAACTGTCACATAAATGTGCGATCGATTCATGTCCGGCGATATGGGTGGCAATCCATCCACTCGAACTGTTCTGAATGTTCTATGTATTCTGTCTGTGTGTATATACATACAAAGAGGGAGAAAGGGTTTCCATGGTGCCTAACGTTTAACAATCTCGTAAAAATGTGGTTTCAAGATAAGGACTGAGACGAAACGCAGCTGAACCAACATTACCCATTAGGTGAGATTGACCTTAATTAATATGCAGTGATAGAAATAACTGTTATTTCGGTACGGATATGTATATTTCAGCTTATTTCAACAAGCATTAGTTGGTTAAGTATATTTTAATGAAGAAGATACATATCATACCTTTAGAGAAAGCTGTTCAACAGTACCTTCATACTGAACAAAATTAGATGGCTGCGATAAAGTGATATATGTACTGGCGGCACAACTACACTGCCAGACAAAGAAAGTGAAGCACCCAGAAGTGGAAGAGGAAATGAAATGAAACTTCATCTTTTGAGAGGGTATAAAATGTTATTTCAGTGATTACAGAAACTAGCAAAATCTACAAAGGTGTTGGCAGTATGAGACTACTGAGCGGTAACATTTTGCGCCATTTGTAACCAAGATGTACTCACTAAATAGGTTGGGTGTATTAAACCTTTGTATCTTCTCCTAAGGCTAAACTATAGTAACTAGTCCTAGATGTACCGGATAAAGGTAGTGGGAGAGAGCTGAAGTACTACCTGGTACCGCACATGTTCTATTGGAGACCGATCTGGGGACCTTGCTGGCCACGGGAGTACCGCAGCACTACGTAGAAAATTCATAGAGGCATGTGTCGTGTGTGGAAAAGTATTGTCCTGTTGAAAAATGCCACCACGGTACTCTCGCATAACGGATAACACATGAGGATGTAGATCCGCAGTCGATTACTTAACACAATGCGACGCCATGAATCAGCAGTCCTTGCTTCCTGGTCACGGCACCGCATCAAACACGTCCATTCATGTTGTCGTGTTAAAGCCTCCTCATGGGACTGTAATTCCATTGTTCGGCTTCTGCTAATCTCCGATGAATGGTGCTGAACGAGACAAAATACTGCAGTGAGTCCGTAACTTCTTCTCTTATGGCAGGCACAGATGTGAATGGGTTACAACAATGAAGAGTCCAAGAAACTGGTACACCTGCCTAGTATCGTATAGGGTCCTCGCAAACCTGCAGAAATGCCGTAATACGGCGTGGCATGGACTCGACTAATGTCTGAAGTAGTGCTGAGGTGAATTGACGGCGTGAATCCTCCAGGGCTCTCCATAAACCAGTTAGAGTACGAGGGGGCGGAGATCATTTCTTCTGAACAGCACGTCGCAAGGCATCCCAGATATGCTCAATAACGTTCATGCCTGGGGAGTCTGGTTGCTATCGGAAGTGTTTAAACTCAGTGGAGTCTTCCTGGAGCCACTCTGTAGTAATTCTGGACGTGTGGAGTGTTACATTGCTCTTCAGGAATTGCCCAAGTCCGTCGGAATGCACAATGGACATGATTGGATGCAGGTGATCAGACAGGATGCTTACATACTTGTCACCTATCAGACTCCTACATAGACATATGAGGAGTCCTATATCACTCCAACTGGACACGCCCCACGCCATTACAGAGCCTCCACCAGATTGCCCCCGCTGACATGCAGGGTCCATGGATTCATGGGATTGTCTCCATACCCGTACACATCCATCCTCTGCCTAAAATTTCAAACGAGACTAGTCCGACCAGGTAACATGTTTCCAGTCATCAATAAATGTCGGCGTTGACGGGCCCAGGTGAGGTGTAAAGCTTCGTGTCGTGCAATCATCAAGGTTACACTATTGGTCCTACGGTTGCGGTAGCCCTTATCGATGATCTTTCGTTGAATGGTTCGCACGCTGACACTTGTTGATGGTCCAGCACTGAAATCTGCACCAATGTGAGCAAGGGTTGCACTTCTGTCACATTGAACTATTCTATTCAATCGTCATTGGTGCCGTTCTTACAGGACCTTTCTCCGGCCGCAGCGATTTCGGTGATTTGATGTTTTACTGGAATCATGATATTCTCGGTGCACTCGCGAAATTGTCGTTCTGGAAACTCCCCACTTCATCGCTACCTCGGAGATGCTGTGTCCCATCGCTCGTGTGTCGAATATAACACCACGTTCAAACTTACATAAATCTCGATAACCTGTAGCAGCAGTAATCTATCTAACAACTGCGCCTGACAGGTGTTGCCGATCCCAGCGCCATATTGTACTTTTTTATATACCTCTGCATTTGAATACGCATGCCTATACCAGTTTCTTTGGTGCTTCAGTGTATGTGCTTGATGCACAGTGTAGTGGTCTTTCGTTGTGGTGGTCACACTTGGTCGACCGTAAGGTTGACTACAAGTAACCCAGCGTTGGGTCACTCGACAGGACCGCATGTCCCACGAATCTGGTTATTACATTACCGACCAAAAAGAGAGTCAGAGTGAGGAACATTTCACACCACGTATGGTTCTGACAACGCTGTCTCACAAAGGACATCACCATGTCACTCAACTTCTGATGCTGTTCACGCCGCTTATACGTCCTTTCAGGCCTGGTAACAACACTAAACACGGACAACACTGATGCACTTAGGTGGCTGTACCTTGTGTCTCAGAAAATTGCAGTTCCAATCATTTACATTCCCGCCTATGGTGTGTACATCCAGGAGCTACACTAACACCTGTCCATATCTTCTGATTGATTCCCTTTTTGGTAGTCGTTGTTAAATGAAGATTACGTTGTTTCCTCCATATCTACGGTTCGGAGTGCTAAATTCTTTAATTCACCCTTCGTTTTGTGATTATTTATAATTTTAAACATGAAACTCTGTTGATCTGAAATTTCAGTAAGTTGCATTTCATCACATTGTTGGGAACATAGATCTATACCATGTTAACATAAATATGTAATTTCAAAACGTTCGAGCGTTAAGGATCGTGGGAGTAATTGTCGTACTAATTCCAGAGAAACTCACACTAAATTGCAACATAACTGTCAGTATAATTGGTGTAACTAGTTTCTTATCTATGACGACTACAGTAACGATTTTTTGTCACTATTGCTGATAAAAGTAATGACGGAAAATTTAATGTTGTTTATGGGAGGATCAGTTTGGGTTTTGCAAGAAAGTAACAACACCCAAGTCGATATTGACCACATGACCTACCTATCAAGATGGATTAAGAAAACCTATGTCTATAGCATTTTTAGATTTAGAGAAAACTTTGGTAATGTTGACAGTGTTTCACTACTTCAACCACTGAAGGCATGCGAGATAAAATATGGTGAGCTATAGGTTATCTACAGTTTCCGCTGGAACCAAACAGCAGTCCTACTAGTCGAAGGACATGAAAGGAAACAATAATTTAGAGGAGGTTGAGGCAGTATTGTAGCCTACTCCCGTTGTTCAGTCTGTACACTGAGCAAGCTGTGAAGGAAACTAAGGAAAACTTTAGGAAAGGATATCAAGTTGGGAGAGAGGAAATAAAAAATGTTCATTCTGTACATTGAGCGAGCTGTCAAGGAAACCAAGAAAAATTTTGGATATGGAATTAAAGTTGGGAGAGAGAAAATAAAATATTTGAGGTTTGCTTATGACGTTGTAATTCAGTCAGAAACGACAAAGGACTGCGAATAAGAGATAAACGGAATGGATAGCGTCTCGAAAGAAGCTACATGATAAACACCAACTTCAGTCAGACGACGCTGAGAGAATTACATTTGCTAATGGCGCGTTAAATGATTAAATGTGTTTAATTATTTGGGCAGCAAATAACTGCTGGCGTCGAAGTAGAAAGGACACAAGATACAGACTAAAAGCAACAAAGTTGAGAAATTTGTTTCCATCTATAACACTACAACCGAACATCTTAAACGGCAATCGATGCTAACGTTATACCTCTGCGAGGAATTTTTGAGATAGTTAACCGTGAGATAACCTAATGGAAACAGAGCAATCAAACTGGGGTCCGTTTCCGAAACACTCCAGCAGCGTATAAACAATAGTAAACGGTATGTCAGGAACAGACGCTGTCCTAGCACAACAGCAAATTGTAACATTACATATTAAAACAGATCGCCAGCCTATTTAGGTATTCTTGTGTCAAGCAAGTGATAAAGCAGAAGTCAGTGCTAAGGCTAACCTAACCTTCCTTGACACATGCACACATGCACTAAACTCTGTTCACACAGCAACACAGTAACCTATCACTGCAGATAAAGATACTACTAACTAGTCAGTCAGATAAACAAATGGACAGTGAGATAGTAAACAGCAACATATGCCTCTCAACAACACGGACGTTAGATGAACTATGTGTAACAGTTTAGAAAACCATTTACCGACACACATGAAACTAGTAGCAATACTGAACAGGGAAAAGCTTGAAATGATTCTGAATTTAAATCAGGGGGTCTACTAATGACCATAATCTTTAACTTCATTGTCTATTACAGGGTCTCTAAGCCTGTGCATTAACCAACTTGCATTAGAATAGATAACACAGCAAACAGTTCTTTCTTAAACTCGGTTTGAAGAAACTAAACAGAATGTAAATCTAATTACAGTGGCTGTGAAGGAGACTTTGCATTGCTTCATTAAATAATTAGGCTGGTACATGAGATCCCTTAAATTTTCATGGTTTGCAGAACCATTCTCATATACAAATCTACACCAGTATGTATGAGAAAAGATCAGTATTCTTATCATTAAGTATTAGTTAAGTAACGCACAACAATCTATAAAACTATAAATAACAAATGTACTTTCATAAGCAGTTTTTTGACCTACTTGAAGTTGTAATTGGCTGTGGGAATGACAACATAAGGTTAAATTCAAGCACAGCCACTTTCTCATAATAAATTAGGACACTTGGAATTAAATTCACTAGGATAGGAAACCTGTCCAGGTTTGTGATTTGGTATAATCACGGGTGTAAGAGTTTATAGTAACACCAAGACTGATATTAAAATTAATCCAGTTTCACAAATACCTTGACCATTTACAAAGTGCCAAATACAAAACAATTTATTGGAAGGTTGGTGACACTGGTGGCGCTATTTGCAGTGGCTATTAACCTGGCGGCGATGCAGTCATGGCAGTACTGTTACTGATCCTCTTGGCGTCGAAATAATATTTTCATAGGGCCAAAAACCATGCCGTGATAATGGTATCACCAAATTCAGCATCCGAGGCCCATCAGTACTGTCCTTAAGATCATCTGGCCTCAAAACTCCAGGAATACGAGCCACTATGATCCGCTGCTGCTAGCGAGTTGTTAACCACAGCACTGCTCATTCCAGACTCCTCACTCGTCACAAAGGACGAGTTGCCACTTGCGCGCCGACCACACCTTTTCCACTCCGCCCTGCCGCTCCCGTAGCTGCGGGGCTTCCCTACGTAGTGTACTTAACCTAACGTTCCCTAATTATGGACCAAGTCATTAATAGTACATTATATAACAATGATTTTATTAATTATTTAAATCCACGAGCATAATTTAAACAACATGTATACACAGTCAAAGAATTTCCATGAGATAAACAACATTATACATAAGAAATAATGCAAACTGACATAGAAATATGACACACATACAAAATCGGTCAAAAATAAGTGTTACACGTCGAATCTAAATTTGATTGTTAACATGTTTCTTTTTCTGAAGTTATATCTGAGGCTTGTAGCCTTACATGCAATAGAATAAGGGAATAGAATATTTTGAAATGTGGCGCTACAAAAGAAAGTTAAGAACTGGGTTTGTGCATGAGGATAAATAATGAGGTGCTGTTGAACCGAAATGGAGGAAAAGAAATGTGTAGCACAACCAAAGTAGACATCAATTCTTTTGGCCGTAGACATATTTAAACCAACCTTAAATGGCCTGACTGCTTAAGTTGAGCGAGATGGTGCAATTGCAAGACACAGATCTCGTATTTGGGATGATTGCAGTTTAATACCTGTTCCACCATCACGTTTTAGATTATCTGCGAATATCCTAAATAGTTTAGAAACTGCCTAAATTGTTCATTTTAGTGAACACATCCGATTAACAACCCCGTCCTTCCTGTGAGCATACGCTCAGTTTGTAATGAACCCCATCGTGAATAGAATGCTAACACCGAGCCTACCGTCCTTCCTTAGATGTTGATAAAAGTTTAGTCGTGAATATACACGTGAGAGGGTTGCCGAAAGTCATTAATGAGGTACATAACAAATTTTCACATCATTCAGAAAATAACTCTTTTTCTGTTAGTGTCATTCCAAATACGAGTTTAATAAAATACGAAATAGTCCAACAAAACAAACCATTGAGCAAGTTGAAACATTATATTTTACCTTGGATTTTAGGTTTCAAGTAGTAACATAGAATTTTGAGTATTGATGTATTAAATAAGCGTGAATCAATAGCACTTACATTTTACAGATTTTCTCTTTAAGAAAGTCACTTTAAGATTTTCTTGGTAACTTAGTCATTCATTGTATTTATCGACACAATGACTCGAAATATATTGTTCCACAAAATCGATGACTTGTTAAGTGCATACGAGGGTCAGTAGATGATATTTTCTGATGGCGACAGAAGCTAAGGTTTGTTCTCTTCAGTGCATTTTGGTACAGAAGACGAAACGGTCTGGAAAACAGGTGATAAAAATTCAAGTAAATCTGATGCCTGTAGCGGAGATTGAAGAAAGTGGACATTTAAACAGACTATAGCAGGCTGGCAAATTTTAGAACAATTTAGTTTTCGTTCCTGTACTTCCTCATAGAAACGATGTTTCGTAGGGAGGAAGGGGTTAATTTCATACCAACAACATTTTTCACTTTTGGGGGATGACCAACAATTGTTACAGAGGCAGTCACTCCAGTGCACGCACTTGCAGGGATTATTGGTAGATGGTGATACAGAAATGATCAGATCTCATACTTGAGTCATTATAATGTGAAAAGTATCTCTGACAAAATTCTCACTCCTCTGAATGTGTGTCTTTTTCGAAATGTTATTTTGCATGTGCTAAAAGCCGTTCATTAATTCTCACCTTTAAGTTACTCATTTTTACACTAGTTGTGAACAGCCAAATGACTGCAAACAGAACCCGTGTACTCGACTGATAACCACACTACGGTCTGTGGCTGTTAAAATGAACGTGTATCTGTAGTCGACACTTCGGAACTGTATTAGGCTGAACAAGCAGACGCCTCCGTGGGCCTTTTGGAAGCTTGACAAAGTATTTTGTTACCCATATTTGGTATTCTATGCTCTGTTTCCCGTTGGTGGTCGCGCTGGATGGATATTCGAGGTTGGTTTGTGGACGTTGTCTACTGAGTTGAGGTTAAGCTTGATGGTCGTTCCACTGAAGGAATTGTGGTGCGATTATGGTATTACTAACTCAGCTTGGAGTAATATATTGTTTGAAATCGGTAGTGTGAACCCTTCTCTTTCTTCAAAGGGAGAGATCTTATTCCATGATTACGGAATAGTAACCGTATTTCAGTTGTCCATCTCTGAGTTATGAATATGACATTCATTACCTTGTCACCATTCTATGGTTAGTATTACGTAAAGTACTCAGCGTGTATGGAGTCGTTTTTGTTTTTATTCTCATGTTTCTGGTAGATGTACACAACGAGGCTCTTCACAGGACAAATGTAATTTTCTTGTTTGCCGCTACTTATTCATGGACTTATTAATAATCAGGAACTCCACTAAAGCATTCTAGATTTATTTTTCTCCCACAGTAATTTATGAAGTTGGCACGAGTTTTGAAATGTTCAACATGCTGTTGTATTGTTCACATGAGACATCTGATCTTAGAACAAGTTATTACGAGTATTCTGTCTTCCACGGAGCTATTAGTCACAAAGGAACTACCATCAGTGGAAATATTTTTAATTATTTGTATGCCATTACACTAGGCAAGTCAGGTCTTGCAAGACTTCCTGTCATTCCAAACTATTTTCTTTTTATGGATGGGTGTTAGGATTTCAAAATGAGGTTGTGCATTCTCTTTACACGTGATCTACGTCTAAGGAAGGTCACACACTTACGAATCATGCTAGGAAGTTAAATAATGTAAGCGTGATTCTGGTTTAATTCAAATATTCCTATAAGTTTCACCGTTTATTCACTGTAGCTTGATGGATGCACTTCCTTCTTCTGAATTTTTCAACTAAACAATGATCAGATAAAGTTATTATTGAGACAAAATTAGGTTTAAAAGATAAATACTTCCATAGACCTTTACCTAAGTCACATAACTTCTGTGTAAGTCAAGAAAAAGGACTAGGTGGCTTTCGGGGCCGGTTCTTCATTTGTCCCAAATGTAGCTCTTTTGTTCCTATACAAGCTGTGGAGTTATGTAAGAGTTGCGCTTCTCTATAAATTTCAAAAGATGAGATATGTGATGCATTTTAGTGATAGGATCATATTCTTGCAGCTACAGCTGATTTCGCTATTCCTAAGTTATTGCGGAAGCGGAATCCTGATACTCTGACTGAATGAAAAAAAGTGTAATTCCTTCTTCAGTAACAGATGACGTTTAACGCAGTCTTGGAGTTATGGTACGCGGTACGTTTTAAACAAACCACACTTTAGTAAACTCGAAAATAAGGTGAAACAACTACAAAGGCTATTTTGGTACGTTTCTGTTCCTAGCAGTTAAACTGTTTTATGTTTTAAAACAATAATTTATACCCCTTTACTGAAAGAAATGGATGAATTTTGAACTGGATGGAGTTTCCAGCAAACTGAACGTAAGAACTTTCGTAGTCATAAACACAAGAGGTCATGAAGAATAAAGAATTAACGTGCAGATGATGAAAATCTCTCGTGTTTCCAGCCGGATGACACCAAGGCCCCACACAACCTGTGTTACCTAACCATGCACTCAAGCTTCAAGATTGCAGCTCGCCAGTGTGGACCAACAAGAGAACTTGAAACAAATTCTGTGTGTCCATAGGTGTTATATACGTAATATGGTTTCAGTTCTGCTTCAGAGAAATTAATAGCTAAGTCAAGAAATTACACATGAATTACGGCACATGACTTGCGCAACCTGCTGTGTAAAATTTTGTGCCTCTATAGTACAGCGTCACAGAATTGGGACAGCGAGTTTTTTGAATAAAAACGTCACTGCGAAAGTAAATTTTCTCTTATTCCATGTGCAGGAAGTACACGTTTTTCGCTACATAAAAACCATGATTTTTTGGGCATAAAGTGTTAACATTATTACTTTAAAATACAATTCATTTATTCCGTTTAATATTAGACAAAGGTAGGGCTCAATGCGCGCCGCACTATTTATGTGAATGCTGGATTAGTCAGAACTTTAGAAAGACTTGTTGTTGTATTTGTTATTTTTGCTGCTCACTTGGTGACAATTTCAGTAATCACGGCCTCTTTAAAATGTGGTTTACCTGCAATTATGTACTTATTACAATTGCATGATATGTGAAGAGTATTTACATTTTCTGTGTAGCAGAATCTTTGCAATTTTCGCTCATTGCCGATTACTGCAGTTATAAGTGTTTTCGTATGTAACTTCGGCCTGTGGCGTTGTAACTGAAATCAGGTCTCCCTTATTTCTTAAAATTTGGTTATGATTCAGCAAAGCATTTGAAGTTATCACAGAAACAATAAAACTGCAGGAAATATTTTTTTTTCTGTTTTCATGAGGCGGTGGTCTTAATTTTTCTTATAATGTACTCAACCTACCAACTTACATAGAGCATAAAGTTTAAACAGCGAGCAATTATTTGTCGTTTCATACTTCTGTTCACTGTAATTTTATTTGGTTTCTTGTACAGTGAATCTGAAATTGAGAATAGTTATAGGAAACATATGATTTTAAATAATTTCTTGAAATGTAATTAAAGATATTAAAAGCAATTTACTTTTTACTTGATTTTGTCATTCGTGTAGTATTAGTATCATATGCTTTTACACTGAAACAGTTTTTTTGTAATTTGTTCATATGATTCTTAAGAAAGCGCCATTGACGTAGTTCCCTATTCATCTTTCTCTCCCCCTCGCTGAATAGTACAGTAATGCATTTTATACGAAAGAAGTATAAAGTGCAATGATAACATAACCACATATGAAAAAATAAAATATCTTTTAGAAAATAAACACACTCGACAGCAAGGGAAATATTAGCAGAGTACTACAACGAAGAAAGAAAATTCGAAAAGGAATAAATAAAAAGCATAAATAAAAACAAGAAGCAAGAAGACGGACAAAGAGCAGCATGCCTTCCTTACATTGGTACCATTTCATAACGAACAGCTGATTTATTGATACCATACAATGTAGCAGTTGATTTTTGCCCAGCAATAAATTGAGTAATATTCTACCACACAGTACAGAAACCAGTAAAAATAAACTGTCCAGCGCAACTCTATACAAGATAAAAGGCAGTCAATGCACTCAACAATCTGTCGGTCAGACCGACCAAAGCTTCTGAACTAGATTAATGCATTTAGGAACATGACACTCAACAAACCTACAGTAGCTGCACACATTCAGGAAAATGGACAATACTTTGATAAACAGAGGACAATCTCATAAAACCTTACACAATAAACAAAGGCCACTACCTGAATCTTCATGAAGAGCAGGAAATTTCCATTCACGATAGAAAAGTTGGATGGAACACGCTAAATGAAAAAGCCGAGAAAGCGGCAGTGAGCTTCTTTAAAAACTTCGCAGATATACTAGATGATGCACTGTAACTTTTTCCACTTTCTACTTCCTGAGGGACCTTGACAAATGATAATTCCAAAAGCTTTGTACAGAAACACTAAGAAATAAATTATGTTGATAGTAAGTCTGCAAGTTTTATCTATCTTTATGCTTTTTATTTAATTTTTACTTTTATTTTTGTCATTCCTGTCACGTATTTGCATTAGTAATACCCTCAACAACTTCTGAACAATGAAAAAAATGTATAGTTACATATATATATGGTCCAATAATAAAAGTTAGTAATGAATGATCTCTGAGGCAAGGCACTATACCTTTATATCGTTATAATCTTGGGTTAGTTATGTTATTGGTTCGTGTTCTGTGAGATAAATTAAGTTAAAATGTGTGTTTATGACGAACAGCTCTTAGAATAGATTGTACGCAACTGTATCTCTGTTTAAAATTTGTAATCTTAGTGCCATGTTATTCGAATAACTGCCTGTTATACGTATTTGTAGGAAAATGAAATTACAGCAAATAACTGGCTACATCCAGATAGCAAAAATGTTGCATAATATCATTGTTCCACCCGAAGAAGAGAGTGTAAACTGCCAAAACGCGTGGGATGAAATGAAAAGAGTGACGGACTCAGATAATTGTTTTTTCTTTTATTATTACAAAGTAAGAAAAAAAAGAGATGTGTGCCGTAGATAACGTTCAGCTTTTAAGACAACCGTTGCATCTGGAGTAGGTATCTGTTGTAAAATACGATCTGCGGTGGTTCCCCCATGAAAGACTCGAAAATAAATTTGGCTCCCGTCCTAATTATCACGCCGTTGCCAGACGAAGTATGAAGGAAAACCGCCAGATGGATGAATTCGTCGCGCGACGGGAAGCAAAATAGAGGAGAGCAGAGAAAAAGACGAACGGGAGACGAATAATTAACGGCGCGACCGCGGCTGTAAATGGCTGCTTGTGGGAAAGGGGGAGGGGGGGAAGCTTACTGCCTCGCCCCTCTGCCCCCCTTCAGAACACGGTACAGCGTCTGGTGGGTAAGTCCGCCGTCTGGAAGGCGGCCAACGCCGCTGATGGCGTTTCCAACGACGCCCGCACGTTTCCGCAGGTAGGTCGTATTTCTCAGCGCGGATCGCTCTGACGTCTCCGCAAAGAGTGAAAGTAGTGAGACGGCTTGTGTGACGGCGAGATGAAAATGGACAAAAGGAGCAGAGAGACTGAAGAATAAGAGGCTTTTGCCTTTTCCTCTTTTACATCAACTTCAAGCCAAAGTCGGAGGCAGAGCATTATTTTCCGTCTACCGTGTAACAGATTTCTTGAGAACCAACAGTAGAATGGCTCCAAGCCGAGATGCTACTAAAGAAGTCCACTGCACTTAATCAAATCCTGTATACTTAATTGATAAGGCCATTTGTTATACGAATTAAACTTTTCTAAAATGTGATTTTTCTTCTACTTCTATTTTCTTCGTAACTGGAAGTTTGGTTTGAACTCGACAGTGAATTAGTCGGTGTAGTCTAACTTGAAATGGTATGCCGTTACATTTCTCCTAACTTTGAAAGTGCTTACGCTATGAAGGGTACAGAAACCCATAATTTAACGTGAGAAAAGTACCAAGGAATGTCGTTAGGAGCGTGTAATCCGTTATTTGGGCATAACAAAATACCAACGAACCAGAATACGTAAAGACGCTGCTATTCAAGTAAACCACACGTTGGAAACCGAAGATATTTCAGGGGTTGCGAAGTTTTTGGACATATCCATCCCCAACTCCTCTTTCTGCCTCTCCTGCCCCTCACTCTGTCCCTCCCCTATTTCACCCCTATTGAAAAGAAACATAAAAAAATCCTTTACTAATTAATGAAAACACTTTACTTATTTCGTGTTACATGGCTTTACGTACTACAGTGCGGTACGAATATAAAGTAAATTGAAGCCTAAGAGTGCAAATAAAATTATATTGTGAGAAACACCCATTGAGCAAAGAATATATGTGTCGGATTTCTTACAAACCCATAGCACTTGCTGTTAATATATACAAGATAACACAAAATGTTGTGAAAACGCGGAAGGAGCTTATACAGCAGTTGAAAAACGACAGCTTTAGAAAATCATGGCCTTCACAAGTTCAACAAAGATAACGCATAGTTTCCGCAAGTGTTGTACATTACACAAAGTGTTCATAATCATGACCACCCCCATTCAATTCATGTATAATAGCTTGACAGAAAATTCTAGCATATGATACTTAGAGCACCGGGCATCTCGCGAACCTCACCAGACATTTCAAGGATTCTGAGAAGCTGTATTTCTTCGTCGGTATCTGGCAAGTGTGTGCCAGGCTTTTGATGTGCTCCTAGAAAAAAAAAAAAAAACGTGAAAATTAATAGGCGTCAAATGATAGGAGCCAGATGGTAGTGCAACCAGACATGACCTTCCTATTTAACGTATGGGATATGCAGCATTGAGTAAGCTACGTAACTGCACAGTGAAGTGTGCAGAGAGTACTACGCTTAGCTGCCTCCACATCTGACGATACACACGTTAAGTATTCCAATTCCAAACTTGTAGTTCAACTCCTCTGTCTGCTGAATCACCCAGTATTCGTAAATCAACTGATATCTAACAGAGAAACACAAGATAAACGTATAGTTCCATTAGACTTTTCTTATCAGTGTTTAAGAAGGGTAGTAGGAGTAATCCATCGAACTACAGACCTATATCATTGACGTCGGGTTGCAGTAGGGTTTTGGAGCATTTACTGTATTCAAACATTATCAATCACCTCGAAGGGAACGATCTATGGATACGTAATCAGCATGGTTTCAGAAAACATCGTTCTTGTGTAACGCAGCTACCTCTTTATTCGCACGAAGTAATGGCCGCTATCGACAGGGGATCTCAAGTTTATTCCGTATTTCTAGATTTCCGGAAAGCTTTTGACACCGTTCCTCACAAGCGACTTCTAATCAAGCTGCCGGCCTATGGGGTATCGTCTCAGTTGTGTGACTGGATTCGTGATTTCCTGTCAGGAAGGTCGCAGTTCGTAGTAATAGACGGCAAATCATCGAGTAAAACTGAAGTGATATCAGGTGTTCCCCAGGGAAGCGTCCTGGGACCTCTGCTGTTCCTAAGCTATATAAATGACCTGGGTGACAATCTGAGCAGTTCTCTTAGGTTGTTCGCAGATGATGTTGTAATTTACCGTCTAGTAAGGTCATCCGAAGACCAGTATCAGTTGCAAAGTGATTTAGAAAAGATTGCTGTATGGTGTGCCAGGTGGCAGTTGACGCTAAATAACGAAAAGTGAGGTGATCCACATGAGTTCCAAACGAAATGCGTTGGAATTCGATTACTCGATAAATAGTACAATTCTCAAGGCTGTCAATTCAACTAAGTACCTGGGTGTAAAAATTACGAACAACTTCAGTTGGAAAGACCACATAGATAATATTGTGGGAAAGGCGAGCCAAAGCTTGCGTTTCATTGGCAGGACACTTAGAAGATGCAACAAGTCCACTAAAGAGACAGCTTACACTACACTCGTTCGTCCTCTGTTATTATATTGCTGCGCGGTGTGGGATCCTTACCAGGTGGAATTGACGGAGGACATCGAAAGGGTGCAAAAAAGGGCAGTTCGTTTTGTATTATCACGTAATAGGGGAGAGAATGCGGCAGATATGATACGCGAGTTGGGATAGAAGTCATTAAAGCAAAGACGTTTTTCGTCGCGGCGAGATCTATTTACGAAATTTCAGTCACCAACTTTCTCTTTCGAATGCGAAACTATTTTGTTGAGCCCAACCTACATAGGTAGGAATGATCATCAAAATAAAATAAGAGAAATCAGAGTTCGAACAAAAAGGTTTAGGTGTTCGTTTTTCCCGCGCGCAGTTCGGGAATGGAATGGTAGGGAGATAGTATGATTGTGGTTCGGTGAACCCTCGGCCAAGCACTTAAATGTGAATTGCAGAGTAATCATGTAGATGTAGATGTAGATCAGGTCTATTAATTTACAAGTAGCATTTTACCAAGGTTATTTATTGTATGATTTTACGTTTCACTGGTCAGAAGTTGCTTTTCAAAATCGTGTGCAGTTGCATGATCTACTTACTGGATGTTGGTACTGCAAATATCACACGAGGGACAGGTAACTACTCACTGGATTCAAAAGCATTCCGTGTATGTTACATGTGAAAGATACACTAATCACTTCTACATGTCAGTCTGCTCAATAGAAAAAACTCACTCCTCTTCACAGGATGCAAGTACGGTACACGCAGACATCGCACTAATTTATGAAATATAAATGTTTACTAACGTATTAAATTTACTCGTACATTTGATTAATGAAAACAGTTTAGTTGTTTCGTGTTACATGGTTTTGCGCACTTCAGTGCCGTATAAATATAAAGTAAATTGAAACCTAACAGTGCATATAAAATTAAAATGTGAGAAACACTCATTGAGCAAAGAATACAAATTCATTAAATTTCAGTTCTAAGAACTTGTTGCATCTACTTTCCATCACAAAATAAGCATATGGATACAAATGTGCACTATCATGTACAGGTAGCTAACAATCATTAAAAAGAGTAAGGCTGCCTTCACGATAGTCCTTTAGTCTATGATCTTTAAACTGCTATGTCCCTAAGGTGTACTAACGTTAAATTTTTCGTACATTTAATCGTTGATATGTCCATGTGGCCATACTGATTAAGGTACAACTGCTTAACTCAAATGGCAGGGTGCTCCGGTTAAACCTTCATAGTTGTGAGGCCGTAGACGATGTATAAAACTATTCCATGGTGTTTTTATAAGAAGGCAAAAACCATGGCTCAGGCAGTAGAAAGTTTTTGTTAAAACAACGACCGTTTCGCGTCGATTTAAGCGGATCCATTGTAGAATATAAGAAAGTGTGGTGTCAACTATTAAGAAAGGTTTGTTGAGGGGATTTAGACATATTGAGGAAATAAACGGAAGAAGCTAGGCAAAACAAGTATACCATCTAAGTGTGGATACGAGAGTTGGAAGGGTTCTGAATGCGTCTCAATTAGATTAATAGCGTTTTTAGTAAAGACTAGATTCGAAATTCCCAAATAAAATTAAAAACTGTGAGCGTACATGTATAGTTTAAATTTAAAAATACTTGGTTCTAAATGCAAATCTCATAGTTGTGCTTCGGATATTTGGCTCTGTCGACCACTGGTCTTACCAACAAAACTGACTTCTAGATAACCACAGTGCTTAAATTCACGCTTCTTTCTGCTTTGTTTCATAATTAATTTAAAATATAGAGCATAAGTTAGAACTGGAGCGTAGGGAAGATATGCAGTTTGCAAAGAATCTATACGTTTACATTCGGAAATTAAATTATGTGGGAGCAACTGGACTTTGTATCGAATTTGAATACCAACGAACAGAACGTTGATAATCTTCCTTCCACACAGAATGTTGTACTTAGTTAATTACGTATTCCCTTGATAATTCTCAGTATTCTTCGTCGAAACGGTGTGTGATGAATAGTATTTTGGCAGTTCTTTCATTTAGATTTAGAGATCAGTGTATAACATAGGCTGATCTTTCCCCGGAAGGAAGACTTTGAAATGACAGTTGGTCTAAGCAGACGAAATCTGAACCGAGATATTGATAGGCCTCAAGAAGCCTCAGATATGCTCATTGAGGCATACCGCGTGCCGTTAGGTTTCTACCCTCTTTGTTCAAAGATTGGATCGGTGTTAATTAAAATTATGAGATGATTTTTTGAATAATACTGAGACTTGTCTTGCTGAATGTACGGATAATTTACAGACGAAAATTCTCACCTATTTTTTTCTGTTTCACCAACAGTTTAATCAATGATCCAAGCAATATCTTTTTACAGTCTCGAGATTCGGACTCCGCCTGTAGCCGAACGAGCAACATCTTGGAAAGCTTACTTCTTAATGTTTAAAATAGGCATAGTGAAAAGTTTACTACATTTGCGCGAAGACATTCGTGAAGTATCACTACCAGCCACGCGCGGGGAGTGTAAGGAATTTCCGAAGTTCCGACCATCCATCTCTTGTTTCACTACTTAGACGAAGCAACTCCGGAAGTATTTATCTCGTGATATTTTTACTTTCATATTCTTCCGAGATGTAACTTGTGAGCTACCGTAAAATGAAATGGTACATAGATTTTCAATTCCTGTCAGCATTACCGTACGTAAATTGATTTTCAGTACATATCGAAACGTCACTCTTAGTTTTAATGTGTACATGATGTTTCGATTCCATTCATCAAAGGCTATATGTCATTTATTTTTCTGTAGACATCGAGAAGTCACCCGATACATTGCTCGAAAAACCGTTTGTACCGTTCTTATGCCTCGAAAGGTCATTTCAAGTTTAGAGCATCCAGCCTTTTCATTTCACGGAAAAAGGAGGTAACAGTACTAGAAGATGGGAGATGCATTTCCTTGCAAATGGTTCAAATGGCTCTGAGCACTATGGGACTTAACATCTGTGGTCATCAGTCCCCTATAACTTAGAACTACTTAAACCTAACTAACCTAAGGACATCACACACATCCATGCCCGAGGCAGGATTCGAACCTGGGACCGTAGTAGTCGCCGGTTCCGGACTGAATCGCCAAGAACCGCTCGGCCACCACGGCCGGCGCATTTCCTTACAGCACGGTGAAATAATTAGAATATACATCTGCTATCGCGAAACCAAAAACATTACAAATCAAATTCGCATTTGTCGCCCGCGGCCGAAGAAAACACTTGATGACTGCTATATGTGTTCCTGGAGTTTCTGATTACGGCATGTTGAAAAAGAGCGTTCTAGAGGGCGGGATCAACACTTCTTCTCTAAAAATTCTCTTCTTCCTGTGTCTCCACGAATGACTGAAATACATGCAAGGTCTCTCCCACCGCCCTCAGTGGAACGTACAAGTTCTAATTAATGTTCACCAACCTGCAGTCTTCCATAGTGTCTGTACCCTGCGCAGAAAACAGCACGTAGGTCGTGAATCAGATGTCCTGAGGCTTTAATAAACTCTCAGCGAGGAAATGACATTGTATGAATAATAAAATTTTCAATTCGTTTGTTGATGCCACTCGTTTTTTACCATCAGATCCACTTTATGAATCACAAATAATCATCATTCTTCATACTTTCATAAAAAGTAAATATATCAACTGCGTATTTGCGTAATTATCACCAAATTGTTCTCAGTTACTATTCCAAATGAGCACAGATTGCCAATAATTCCTTAATCGATGCCGACTGAGGCAGACAACACGTCTGTCTTCCGAGACTGCGGAACCAGCTCTGGTCTTACAGCCCAACCACTTAGCCCACCATCCAAGTTAGGCGCGATCCGAAGATCTGTGCCTTTTCGTTTTGCAACTATTTATTAACCTGCTGGCAATTAATACTTTTGAAATAATGGAATGATAGCCTACTATTGAGGGATGCTTGTACATTAAGTGCAAGTAAATACACTGTTTAATTTTCTAATATTAATAACAGAAGATTATTATTTGGGGCGCAACTTTAGAACGCAGCAGTCAATCGCTGAGAAGGACCACATTTCAGACGCTCTTTCTCACCATATCCGTACCGAACAAACCATGTGTCATCGGTACCTCACACCACTTTACGTCGTCTTCCCACTAATGCCCTCTGAATTGCTTTTAGAAAAGCTTCTTGTAGCAGAATACGATGGCTGTAAAGCCAGAAATTTAACATCATAGTGAAAAAATATTTCTTTTTATATATAAGAACGCATTAATTAATATTAATTATTGATGTCTGATTTAGACAGTTCAAACCATCTTCTAATTGTAATGCCTTTACGTAGAATAGCCTACAACTACCATAATGATTTGTCAAAAATATCTTTTGTTTGACATTACAAACAAGGAAACGAAAATTGTACATTTTCATATCTTCAAAAATGTTTTTGTTTACTAATCGCATTCCGTTGTGAGTTTCTCACTCAAGCAAAGCCTTCATAATGATGGAGAATATAAAGCACACTATACATAGAGTTGTCAAAAGAAAAACCATATATAAATAAAAAGCACTTTGTGCAATTGGGCGTGTCCACATATGTAGCGCTCCACTGACACGATTCACGATATGTAATAAA
Organism: Schistocerca cancellata; assembly: GCF_023864275.1. Classification (NCBI taxonomy): domain Eukaryota; kingdom Metazoa; phylum Arthropoda; class Insecta; order Orthoptera; family Acrididae; genus Schistocerca; species Schistocerca cancellata. The sequence continues at coordinate 412,074,526 of NC_064631.1, forward strand.
AATACACACCTGCAAAAATCTTTACATGGCATGTTGTTTATATCAGGGATACATCTGAGCCGAAACAAAGGGTGAAACAGGACGACGACGAGGCTAGACGCATATATAGTTGTAGCACCTAGATGGCTGTTACGTAGGTATCTTAAAACCAATTGGGACATTATGTTCTTCATACATATAAACCTTCCCCCCATGAACCATGGATGTTGCTGTTGCTGGGGAGACTTGCGTGCCATAACGGAATGGTAGCTGTTGAAAGGTCAGACAAACGTGTGGTTCCTGAAGAGGGGCAGTAACCTTTTCAGTACTTGCAGGGACAACAGTGGAAGTTTGACTGATCTGGCCTTGTAACACTAACCAAAACGGCCTTGCAGTGCTGGTACTGCGAACGGCTGAAAGCAAAGGGAACTACAGCTGTAATTTTTTCCGAGGGCATGCAGCTTTGCTCAATGGTTAAATAATGATGACGTCCTCTTGGGTAAAATATTCCGGAGGTAAAATAGTCCCTCATTTGGATCTCCGGGCGGGGACTACTCAAGAGGACTTTGTTATCAGGAGAAAGAAAACTGGCGTTCTACGGATCGGAGCATGGAATGTCACATCCCTTAATCGGGCAGGTAGCTTAGAAAATTTAAAAAGGAAAATAGATAGGTTAAAGTTAGATATAGTGGGAATTAGTGATGTTCGATGGCAGGAGGAACATGACTTTTGGTCAGGTGAATACAGGGTTATAAATACAAAATCAAAGAGGGGTAATGCAGGAGTAGATTTAATAACGAATAAAAAATAGGAACGAGGATAAGCTACTACGAACAGCATAGTGAACATATTATTGCAACCAAGATAGAAGCGAAGCCTACGACTACAAATTTATATGCCAGCTAGCTCAGCAGATGTTGAAGAGATTGAAGTGTTGTACGATTACATAAAAGAAAGTATTCCGATAGATAAGGGAGACGACAATTTAATAGTCATGGGGGACTGGAATTCGGTATTAGGAAAAGGAAGAGAAGGGAAAGTAGAAGCTGAACATGGACTGGGGTAAGGAATGAAAGAGGAAGCCACCTGGTAAAATTTTACACAGAGCGTAACTCAATCGTAGCTAACTCTTGGTTTAATTAATTAATTTATTTATTTACACGTCAAGTTGCATAGGACCAAATTGAGAAGAAAATCTCCAAGGTCATGGAACATGTCAGTACATGGTGTACAGGAGTACGGGAGTCCTTTATTTTCAATAAAAGAAAAGGGAATTTTTTTAAAAATGCGTGAGCTATGGATGGCAATGGATCTTCATAAAGCCGTGCACGGGCCCTGTATTGGCGACACATCAGATTTTTCCAGAACGTGCCGCTATCCCACGGCTTGTTCACGTGCTCGACGAACAAACAACCTTTCTGCTGACGGGGTGACGCTTAGGGAAGCGTCGCTTGCCTAGGCAGAGCTCCTACAGTAGCCAATCAGAAAGGTCCAGCAGATCATGTGTGAGCGCCCACCGCGCCGAGCTGCGCGGACGAGGCGTGTGGATCGCCCTCTTTTACTGACAGGCCCCCGACGAGATCAGACGCATTGGCCGGTTGCCGCCGTGCACTTTTCCAGCCCTGGCACAATCTGTTTGCGCCTTCGGGCCACTAAACTCACATAATGTACCCCGGCTAGGTCAATCAGTAAATGTTTTCTCAATAAACGGGAGGCAGTTTGCCGACCGGAGTTGAAAAATTAACACTTGTTCGTTTTTAGACCCCACTTCCACCTCAGCCACATCCTGACATGCACAATGGAATTACAACAAAAAAGTAATAACAGATAAAATAAAATGTTTATGAACCCGAAAAAGTGAGGCATAAGTTTAAGTAAACGGAATCAACAGTACAAGAATCAGCTTAAGTTTTCAAGGAACTCCTAAACAGAATAGAAGGAGTGACCCATGATGAAACTCTTCAGTTTTCATTTGAAGGCGCGTGGATTACTGCTAAGATTTTTGAATTCTAGTGGTAGCTTGTTGAAAATGAATGCAGCAGGGTACTGTAGACCTTTCTGCACATTAGTTAAGGAAGTCTGATCCAAAGGCAGGTTTGATTTCTGCCGAGTACTAAATGGGTGAAAGCTGCTAATTCTTGGGAATAAGCTGATATTGTTAACAATAAATGACCGTAAGGGTGTAAATTTTAAGTTGACAAACCAGAATTATTCGAAAATTAAACTTCACACGAAAAAATGTGTAGAATCCAAAGTTGATTATTATTGAGGTGGACATATGCTAGTGCTAAAACATGCCCACCACCCAAGCCCCCTGCGGGTTGGGAGGGAGGCAACTTTAAAATTTCAAATGGGAACCCCCATTTTTTATTGCAGAATCAGATTCTAAATAAAAGACTACCAACTTTTGTCTTAAACATTTGTTTTGATTCTTGGTAGTTGACGCTGTAATTCAAGAAAATCCATGTTTTAATTTTTGTGTGGAAAATAGTTACGGATAAATAAAAATTACTTATTAACTTCGTAAATTTTGATTTGCTAAAACTAAAAGTCTCCCTCGCTCCCCATAGGGTGGGGTTTGAGAGAGAGGAACTAGAGTTTTACAAATGTTGACCTCGAAACAAACAAAACTTATCCGAATCTGCGGAAAAAATCAGTATTTGGGTCAAAATTTTTAAAACTCTAATCCACCCATCAAATAATTTAGGATTTCGGTTGCAAGTGTTACTCTGAGACGAAGAGGTTAGCACAGGAGAGGAATTCTTGGCGGGCCGCACCAAACCAGTCAGAAGACTGATGACCAAATAAACAAAATAGAGACCAGATGGCAGTTATAAGAGTCATGGGGCACGAAAGGGAGGCAGTGGATGGGAATGGGGTGAGACAGAGCTACAGCCTATCCCCGATGTCATTCAATTTGTATGTTGAGCAAGCAGTGAAGGAAGCACAAGAAAAATTTGGTGTAGCAATTCAAATCCAGGGAGAAAAATTAAAAACACTGAGGTTTACCCACGACATTGTAATTCTGTCAGAGACAGCAAAGGACTTCGAGGAACAGTTGAACGGAATTGACAGTGTCTTGAAAGGAGGATATAAGATGAACACCAACAAAAGTAAACCGAGGATAATGGAATGTAGTCGAATTAAATCAGGTGATTCTCAGGAAATTCGATTAGGAAATGAGACACTTAAGGTAGTAGATGTGTTTTGCAATTTGGGCAGCAAAATAACTGTTGATGGTCGAAGTAGAGATGATATAAAATGTAAACTGGCGATGGTAAGGAAAGCGTCTCTGAAGAAGAAAAATTTCACGTCCAGCGTAGATTTAAGAGTCATTAAGTCTTTTCTGGAAGTATTTGTATGGAGTATAGCCATGTATGGAAGTGAAACACGGGCGATAAACAGTGTAGATAAGAAGATACTAGAAGCCTTTGAAATGTGGTATTACAGAAGAATGTTGAAGATTAGATGAATAGATCACCTAACTAATGGGGAAGTACTGAATATAATTGGGGAGAAGTGGAATATGTCTCACAACTTGATTAGAAGAAGGGATCTACTGGTAGTAAACGTTCTGAGGCATCAAGAGATCACCAATTTAGTGCTTGAGGGAAGCGTGGTGGGTAAAAATCGTACAGGGAGACCAAGATATGAATACACAAAACAGATTCAGAAGCGTTTAGGTTGCCGTACTTACTGGGATATGGAAAGTCTTGCTCAGAATAGAGTAGCTTGTGGAGCTTCATCAAACCAGTCTTTGGACTGAAGACATCAACAGCAACATACATATCAAAATTACCATTTTTTGTGATCAGTTCTTTATCTTTGTAATATACAGGGTGAAAAGTATTTAAACCGACATACTCTGGGAGGTTGTAGCGGACTTCAAAACAGATATTTTTCCCTAATGTCACTTTTATCTATGAGGATTATTTAGACCTGTGGAGGCCATATTACTCTCTCAGTCGTTAGAAGCCATATTACGATCTTCAGTTGTTAGAGGGTGAATTACGCTCTTCAGTTGTAGGCGAATGCTGTCCACCAGTGTAGTAGTGCATTGTCTCTGTTTACTAATGGAGCGGTACACCTGAAGTGATTACACTGATATGGTTCGTGCTACTACGTAGCGCACCACAACGGACGAGCTGCACAGCGGGTTTATCAAGAACAATATCCTAATCGCCGTATCCCGCATCATACGACCTTTGCTGCTGTGTACCAACGTCTGCGTGAGACCAAGTCATTTAGCAGATTACCTGGACAGGGACGCCGTCGCAGGGTAAGAACGCTGCAATTTGAGGAAGCTGTCTTGCAGCATGTGAAGCGGGATCCTTCAGTCAGCACTCGTGTAATTGCACATAACATGGGGACGAATCAGACGAATGTAAGAACAGTCTTTCGAGAGCAATTGTTACATCCATTTCACTTACAGTGTCTCCACAACCTGGAACCAGTTGATTATCCACACAGAGAACAGTTTTTGCAGTGGTACCTGGAACAGGGTGAAATGCATCCTACATTTCTAGCCTCTGTGTTGTTTACCGATGAAAAAACGTTTGGGAGCGATGGAGTCTTCAACATGCACAATTCTCAAGTTTGGAGTGAGGATAACTCATATATCACAGTTACTAACGGCCATCAAGTGCGGTTCTTCGTTAGTGTATTGGTTGGTGTTGTTGGTGACTGTTTCATTGGGCCTAGGTACAGACCTAGGCAATTAAATGGCAGACACTATTAAAATTTTCTCGCCAGAGCATTGCTAGATTTGCTGGAAGACGTCCCGTTCCCCACAAGACAACGCATGTGGTTCCAACGTGACGGGGCCGGCACATTACAGTCGTCGTGTGCGTCGATTCCTGGACCGACGGTTCCCAGAAACATGGATTGGCAGGGGTGGTCCTGTACCATGGCCTGCTCGATCCCCAGATATGTCCCCTCTGGACTGTTTTGTGTGGGGAGAGATGCGCAACCTTGTCTAAGCAACTCCTGTTGCATCAGAAGAGGATCTGGTTGCCCTGATAGTAGCAGCAGCAGGAACAATTCTGGATACTCCTAGGGTTTTTGCCCGTGTCAGACAGAACACTATCCGACGGTGCAGCCTTTTTTTTAAGTGTCAATGGAGGCATTTTTGAAAATATACTGGGTTGTGTTAATGTGTTGTCTCTTGGTCATAAAATATGGAAAAGTGTTTAATGGTTTAATTAATTTGCCACCAGAGAAATCTTCGTCTACCAGTTTAAATACTCCTCATAGGAAAAACTGACATGGGGAAAAATATTTGTTTTGATGTCCCCTACAACCTCCCAGAGTTTGTCGGTTTAAATACTTTTCACGCTATATAAATATATACTGCTTTTTATTTAAGAAATATATATATATATATACGTTTTCAAAATTTACTTCAAGAGTTCTTATTAAAGTCTAATCAGAAGCTAGGTTTTGTACCCATTAGAGTATATTTAAATTTTCCCGAGCGTATTATGGCAGCGAATTACGGCGGTGCAGTTTCCACTTTGGTAAGAGTGTTTGAAAAGAGTCCCTCAGTCACTCAAGCGCCGTAGCCCGGCGTGCAGTCAAGCAGGAGAGCGTAATTTCGAGCACTTTTTTGTAACTGTTTTCAAATAAAGATTGTAAAACTTCACCCCGACATCTCATTTACCTTGATACAACAAATACATTGAAAACGACGCCCTGCAGACCTGCTACTATGACGCCTCGGGTGGGATGCTGTGTGCCTACATTCCTGGCTGCGCGTGCCGCTGCTGAACGACGCCTAGCTAAGGGATGCGGACATGCGTTGCTATGTGAAGTATGCTTGTTGAGACCCACTCTACCGGCCTCCTGATCTCCTACATTCATTTCAGGTACACCCTGTATATACACGACAAAGTAAATGCCAAGTAAATAGTATTACATGAGATACACTCATGTTCAGAAAAAAAAACAGAACGTCTTGAACGACTAGGGATAGGACGTTCGTTTTCACAGGACATGTACAGTAGTGTGTTCTGCAGAAATGACGAACATGTGAACCATGTTCGCCAGTGGGTTCAAAGTCAACATCGATATCGCGGCGCAACACCACCTACGGGTATAAAGTGCCAGAGGCTCTTCGTATATCGTAATGGATTAGTGTAACTTGAACACGCGTGCAGACTGCCTCGCAGACGTATGCGCGAACCGAAACGTCGGATCAGTGAATGTGAACGCGGTCGCATTGTTGGCATGACAGAAAGTGATTCATCCTCCGCGAAATTGCTGCTCGTGTGGGACGAAGTGTTACGGTAGTGAAACGAATGTGTGCAGAATGGTTCACAGAGAGCTGGAGAACACGATGAGATGGACCAGGTCGCACCGCAGAGATCAGCCGCCAAGAAGATCGACACCTCATCCGAATGGCACTGCAGGACAGATCCGCGTCCTCCTCGGCTTTGGTGCAGCAACGGAACAGCGTAACACATGGCACACTATCAGGGGAGACCGCCCGTCGCCGTTTACTACGGCATGGGTTATGAGCGCATCTTTCATCTCCGCCTTTCTTGACGAGTATGCAGAAATTTGAAAGACGGCAATGGTGTACGGAGGGACATAACTGACGACAGGAGTGGCATCAGATACTGTTTTTGGACGAATCGAGGTTCAGTTTGTTTCAAAATGATGATCGCATTTTGATTCACTGTAGACGAGGGGAGCAGCAACAAAGTGACTGCATTCGTGCAAGACATACAGTGACAACTCAAGGTCGTAAGGTGTGGGGTATTATTGGGTACATCCACAAATCATAGCTGGTGCGTGTCCAAGGCTCTGCAACCAGTGTGGCATCATGCAACCAGCAGCCATACCCATTTTGCACAACACCACAAACGCCAGAAAGACAATGCACGACCACATGTTCTGCACGAACACGCGCCTTCTTGGTGTCACAGGATGTCAGACTTTTGCCACGGCCCACCAAATCACCAGACTTTTCGCGAGTCAAACATGTGTGGGATGTGAAAAGGCGGGTGCAGCGCTGTGACCCAGTGCCAACCAACCAACACAGATGAACTTCGGAACGAGCTGAATGTAACTTAGAGGGCTATACCACAGGACGCCGTTCACGCCTCATACGCTTCCTTTCCGTCACGCATGGAACAAGTTATCAGGGTTCATGGTGGACCCTGTGCCTACTAGGCAACAGGACACATCCTTAAACGAGGTGACTGAAATGCTGATCATTTCTACAGAGCATGTCCTGGGAATAAGCACGTCCTATCTTTAGTCGTTCAAGCTGTTCAGCTTTTCCTGAACATGAGTGTACTACTTACAAAAATGAAATGCATATTATTTTGTAATTTGTTGTTGTTGTTGTTGTTGTTGTTGTGGTCTTCAGTCTTGAGACTGGTTTGATGCAGCTCCCCATGCTACTCTATCCTGTGCAAGTTTCTTCACCTCCCAGTACCTACTGCAGCCTACATCCTTCTGAATCTGCTTAGTGTCTTCATCTCCTGGCCTCCCTCTACGATTTTTACCCTATACGCTGCCCTCCAATACTAAATTGGTGATCCCTTGATGCCTCAGAACATGTCCTACCAACCGATCCCTTCTTCTAGTCAAGTTGTGCCACAAAATCCTCCACAATTCTATTCGATACCTCCTCATTAGTTATGTGATCTACCCATCAAACCTTCAGCATTCTTCTGTAGCACCACATTTCGAAAGCTTCTATTCTCTTCGTCCATGTTTCAGTTCCATACATGGGTACACTCCATACAAATACTTTCACAAACGACTTCCTGACACTTAAATCAATACTCGATGTTAACAAATTTATCTTCTTCAGAAGCGCTTTCCTTGCCATTGCCAGTCTACATTTTATATCCTCTCTACTTCGACCATAATGAGTTATTTTGCTCCCCAAATAGCACAACTCCTTTACCACTTTAAGTGTCTCATTTCCTAATCTAATTTCCTCAGCTTCACCCGACTTAATTCGACTACATTCCATTATCTTCGTTTTGCTTTTGTTGATGTTCATCTTATATCCTCCTTTCAAGACACTGTCCATTCCGTTCAATTGCTCTTCCAAGTCCTTTGCTGACTCTGACAGAATTACAATGTCATCGGCGAACCTCAAAGTTTTTATATCTTCTCCTTGGATTTTAATACCTATTCCGAACTTTTCTTTTGTTTTCTTTACTGCTAGCTCAGTATACAGATTGAATAGCATCGGGGAGAGGCTACAACCTTGTCTCACTCCCTTCCCAACCAATGCTTCCCTTTCATGTCCGTCGACTCTTTATAACTGCCATCTGGTTTCTGTACAAATTGTAAACAGCCTTTCGCTCCCTGTATTTTACCTCTGCCACCTTCAGAATTTGATAGAGAGTATTCCAGTCAATATTGTCAAAAGCTTTCTCTAAGTCTACAAATGCTAGAAACGTAGGTTTGCCTTTCCTTAATCTTTCTTCTAAGATAAGTCGTAGGGTCAGTATTACTTCACGTGTTCCAACATTTCAACGGATTCCAAACTGATCTTCCCCGAGGTCGGCTTCTATCAGTTTTTCCATTCGTCTGTAAAGAATTCGCGTTAGTATTTTGCAGCTGTGACTTATTAAACTGATAGTTCGGTAATTTACACTTCTGTCAACACCTGCTTTCTTTGGGATTGGATTTATTATATTCTTCTTGTAGTGTGAGGGAATTTCGCCTGTCTCATACATCTTGCTCACCAGACGGTAGAGTTTTTTCAGGACTGGCTCTCCCAAGGTTGTCAGTAGTTCTAATGGAATGTTGTCTACTGCCGCTGCATTGTTTCGACTTAGGTCTTTCAGTGCTCTGTCAAACTCTTCACGCAGTATCATATCTCCCATTTCATCTTCACATACCTCCTCTTCCATTTCCATAATATTGTCCTCAAGAACATCGCCCCCGTATAGACCCTCCACGTTTTTGCTTTCCCTTCTTTGCTTAGAACTGGGTTTCCATCAGAGCTCTTGATATTCATTCAAGTCTTTCTCTTTTCTTCAAAGGTATCTTTAATTTTCCTGTAGGCAGTATCTATCTTACCCCTCTTGAGATAAGCGTCTACATCCTTACTTTTGTCATGTAGCCATCCCTGCTTAGCCATTTTGGAATTCCTGTCGATCTCATTTTTGAGGCGTTTGTGATCCTTTTTGCCTGCTTCATTTACTGCATTTTTATATTTTCTCCTTTCATCAATTAAATTCAATATTTCTTCTGTTACCCAAGGATTTCTACTAGCCCTCGTCTTTTTACTTACTTGATTCTCTGCTGCCTTCACTATTTCATTCCTCAAAGCTACCCATTCTTCTTCTACTGTATTTCTTTCCCCCATTCCTGTCAATTGTTCCCTTATGCTCTCCCTGAACCTCTGTACAACCTCTGGTTCTTTCACTTTATCCAGGTCCCATCTCCTTAAATTCCCACCTTTTTGCAGTTTCTTCAGTTTTAATCTTGAGTTCATAACCAATAGATTGCGGTCAGAGTCCACATCTGCCCCTGGAAATGTCTTACAATTTAAAATCTGGTCCCTAAATCTCGGTCTTCCCATTATATAATCTATCTGACACCTTCTAGTATCTCCAGGGTTCTTCCATGTAACAACCTTCTTTCATGACTCTTGAACGAAGTGTTAGCTATGATTGAGTTATGCTCTGTGCAAAATTCTACCAGGCAGCTTCCTCTTTCATTTCTTAGCTCCAATCCATATTCATCTACTACGTCTCCTTCTCTTCCTCTTCTTACTGCCGAGTTCCAGTCACCCATGAATATTAAATTTTCGTCTCCCTTCACTATCTGAATAATTTCTTTTATCTCATCATACATTTCTTCAATTTCTTCATCATCTGTAGAGCATATAAACTTGTACTACTGTAGTAGGCGTGGGCTTCGTGTCTATCTTGGCCGTAGCTTACCCGCATTCCTATTGTTTTATTCATTATTAAATCTACTCCAGCATTACCCCTATTTGACTTTGTATTTATAACCCTGTAATCAACTGACTAAAAGTCTTGTTCCTCTTGCCGCCGAACTTCACTAATTCCCACTATATCTAACTTTAACCTATCCATTTCCCTTTTTCAATTTTCTAACCTACCTGCCCGATTAAGGGATCTGACATTCCACTCTCTGATCCGTAGAACGCCAGTTTTCTTTCTCCTGATAACGACGTCCTCTTGAGTAGTGCCCGCCCAGAGATCCGAATGGGGGACTATTTTACCTCCGGAATATTTTACCTAAGAGGACGCTCTCGTCATTTAATCATGCAGTAAAGCTGCATGCCGTCGGGAAAAATTACGACTGTAGTTTCCCCTTGCTTTCAGCCGTTCGCAGTACCACAACAGCAAGGCCGTTTTGGTTAGTGTTACAGGGCCAGATCAGTCAATCATCCAGACTGTAGCCCCTGCAACTACTGAAAAAGCTGCTGATCCACTTCAGGAACCACACGTTTGTCTGCCCTCTCAACAGATACCCCTCCGTTGTGGTTGCACCTACTGTACGGCTATTTGTATCGTTGAGGCACGCAAGCCTCCCCACCAACGGCAAGGTCCTTGGTTCATTACTATTTGTAATGTAGATAACAATAGCAGTGCATTTTAGTGTAAGAAACATGTAAGTTCAAACATGTAAAACAAGAAATATGAGCATATATTTCCCAGAAACATATGTTACTAACTGTTATTGTTTATACGTTAACATAAACATACGATTGCTATTTAGAACTACATTAAGGTATTCCGTGACTCCTTGTACCAAAAAATGTTGCAAGGTGCATCGGTAAGGAGCACATCGATGAGAAGGGCACTTTAAAGATGTACCGATACTCCTGTACTCGTATACGAATTACCTGCAAACAAGAACGGAATGAGGACTGCAGTTCAGGTTTTAATACATATACATTTCTCCCATAAGTAGTAGTTTCACTAATTCTTGAACTAATTACTTTTACGACATATTAAAAATCGTTTTTCGACATTAAGATGAAATTAAAAATATGTTTCTATTGGCAGTTCACGAGTTAAATTTGGGGAAACACATATCCACAAAGCTCGATTTCTCTTCCTAGTCCGGTAATAGAAGTGTAATACATTTCCTTATTTCATTTTGAAATTATGATATTCACTTCGTGTGTAGCAGTCGTTTTCTGCAATAACAAAAATGCCTCCGGAATAATAAGTTTTTACAAATGTGAGAAAAACTTCTAAGTGACAATATAAGAAGAAATATGTGTTAAAAGTGTCGCCATCGAGAAAGTGTTGTCAGTAGTCAATGTGTTACTTTATTACTTTACTACACATCAGAAGTTAATAAGTGACAGTTAAATTAAGAAGATTTATGATTAGTTAATTTAAAAAAAAAGTATGAAAGGGGAAATATTGCCAACTAACCAAATTTTCATTTTCAAGACTGGGGAAATTGTTAAAAGACATTAAATAATTCCTTCATTTCCAAACATATATTATGTCAACGTAGAAAACTTCCATTTCAACGTACAAGGCGGTGCATGACTAATGAAGTGTCGCTTAATCATCTACACGCTATGTAACAGGTTTAAAACAGAATTTTACTCACTTTACAACTCTGAAACTGAAGAATTAACAATCCAAATTCCTTTAGCATATCGTGTAGCGCTTGAATGTGTAGAACTCTTAATACGAACGCTGCACATGACCACCTCATGTCTCACAATAAGAAAAGCTGCAGAAAATAATGGAAACTGGTTATGGCGTCTCTAACGCGCGTTACCTCTTGTGATTCCAGGATCGTTCACTATACTGACAATACCAACCAGTAAACATGAAGTGTTCCTAGCCACACAACCTTCCAGTTAGAACAATCTCCTCTACTATTGTCCCTGAAATGCATTGCCGGGCAACAGTGGCCGGCGGTGTTGCCGCGGCTGCAATTGATGTGGCGGCAATACTGGCGGGCAATGTGTCCGGGCCATACGATTGACAATATGTAATTTCGATGCCACATGAGAACCTACGTTGAGCTTTTACGTTATTAACATGAAGAGCCGACTGTTTGGTGATCACTTACAGACGTACATCTGCCAACTGTTTTTAATTGTCTAAGATAGGCAAATTGACCATCGGTAACCACGTAGAACGTTGCGTGTCATCGCGTGTAGGCTATCGTAATTAATTTTCACTGAGCTTCTGCAGCAAGAAATAACCGGATATCACTGCAGTGGTTACTCTCGCTAATGTTAACAGTGAACTTATTTGCTTTGTTTAACGGGAAATTAACATTAATTCCAGTTCTAGCGCATACAGAAACATACAAGCTATAGAAGAGATTTGTTGATTTCGATTAATGAAGCATCAAAGGCTTACTCTCATCAACCATTTTGTGTAACCAATCTTTATCCGTTGTTTAAAATTGAAACATTCAGGGCACATATTTGCCTCAGGCAACACTATCAAGTTAATTAAATCATGTTTATACCATGCTAGCTTTCTCCTCGCAGTGGATCCGGTTCTCAGTGTATTAAGAAATTTAAACTCTAAATAAATATTTACAAAGGGAAGAAGGTGTTTAGAGGTCCTATCTGAATTTATACCGAGATATTTAAACTTTATTCACCTCACGCAAAATCCTCGAAATCAGATAGTATAAACATTTTTGTTACCTTCATCATATGTACATTTTCATGTACATTATCTTTGGAACTACGTTCATTTGTTGATTTTGGAATTTTAACATGATGACGTTTGTTTGTCGCGTTGTGTTCGTTTTTACTGCGACGTCTTCGTGCCTGAGTAGGCACTTGCTCGTGATCGTTGCTATCACAGGTTATAAATCAGTGTAGCGTCTGCCCCTGGTAGCTGAGTGATCAGCGCCACGGAATGTCATGCCTAACGGCCCGGGTTCGATTCCCGGCTGGGTCGGAGACTTTCTCCGCTCAGGGGACTAGGTGTTGTCTTGTCCCTATAAAAATCATTTCATCCCCATCGACACGCAAGTCGCCGAAGTGGCGTCAACTAGAAAGACTTGCACCAGGCGAGCGGTCTACCCGACGGGAGGTCCTACCCACATGTCATTTACATTTTATTTACAATTAGAGTAGCGTGAGAACGCGTTTTTTGACGGGATTGATTCGGTTGTCGTTGTGCAAACCTTGCTGTGTTATACTAAAACGCAAAGTGAGCCAAAAAAATATTTGTCTGAATATAAATGGAAATCGGTATGCTCGTAATTACAGAAAACGCAAATCAGAGGAGAGTTTGTTTCGAAAGGAGATCAAGAAGCCTGAAAGACTAAAACTGAAAGAATGCGAGAGCTACGGCGACGTCAAAAAAGAAATCGAAAAACTGTGGAAAACGATTACATAACTGAAACAACGTGTAGAAGAGGCCAGGAACAACTCGAACTCGTGATTTAGTTATTCTGTGAAAAGGTCATGGGATACCTCCTAACATGGTGTCGGACCTTCTTTTGATCGGCGTAGTGCAGTGACTCCACGTGGCATGGAGTCAACAAGGCGTCGGAAGCACTCTGCGGATACATTGAGCCATGCTGCCTCTACAACAGCCCATAATTGCGAAACAGTTGCTTTTGCAGCATTTTATGCACGAACTGACCTTTTGATCATGTCCCATAAATTTTCGATGAGATTCAGGTCTGAGTGGCTAAATCATTCGCTCGAATTGACCAAAACGTTCTTCAAACTAATCACGAACAACTGTGACCCTGTAGCATGGCATATTGCCCTAGATAAAGATTACATCGTTGTTTAGGAAAGTGAAGTCCATGAATGGCTGTAAATGGTCTCCAGGGAGACGAACATAACTATTTGCAGTCAATAATGATACAAAACTTTCCTGGCAGATTAAAACTGTGTGCCGGATCGAGACTCGAACTCGGGACCTTTGCCTTTCGCGGGCAAGTGCTCTACCAACTGAGCTACCCAAGCACGACTCACGCCCCGTCCTCACAGCTTTACTTCCGCCAGTACCTCGTCTCCTACCTTCCAAACTTTACAGAAATTGGAAGGTAGGAGACGAGTTACTGTTTTAATCCGCCAGGAAAGTTTCATAACAGCGCACACTCCGCTGCAGAGTGAAAATCACACTCTGGAATGATGATATACTTGGACCCAGTCCATTCCGTGTAAATATCAGTCGACACTTTTCGGCACTGTAGGCGATGTCGTGCTGTTAACAAAGGCACTCGCTTCGGTCGTCTGCTACCGTAGCCTATGAACCCCAAATTTCGGCGAACTGTCCTAATGGTCACGTTCGTCGTACGCCCCACATTCATTACTGTACTTATTACACGCAGTGTTTCTTGTGTGGCAGCACTGAAAACGACGCAAACGCCTGCTCTCTGCCGTGAAGGTCGTCGGCCACTGCGTTGTTCGTGGTGAGGGATAATGCCTCATCTTTTGTATTCTCGACTAGCTCTTGACACTGTGAATCTCGAGATCTTTAATTACGTAAAGATTTCTGAAACGGAATTTCCCGTGCTTCTAGCCCTAGCTACCATTCCTCGTCCGAAGTATTTTGTTTCCAGTCGTATAGCGATAAGCAGGTTGTAAACCTTGTAAGTAGGCTGTTATGTGTTTGTATGTTGGCTGTGCTATGTAGCGCTGTGCATAAATAACTCTGACAGTGCTGTGTGCACTCTGAAAGAGACTCTGTGGCTGATCGCACTAGCAGTCTTTGGTGATGGCTGTTGGAGGTGAACAACCAGCAATGATGGAAGTTGGTAGTCAGTAGTCAGCAGTGATGGAGCTTACAGGTTTATAATTGGCAGTGTTGGAGGTTTGTAGTATTAGCTTGAAGGGACGGTCTGAATGTGTATCCGTCATGCAGATTTATTACTTGTGAGTGTATAATTTTTTAACTGGTAGTCACTTGATTAAGATAAAATCTGGTAAATACCTTGTTTGCTCTGCAACAAAATCTTTCCTTTGCTAACCACATGCTTATTCGAAGTTAGAGTCTTCAGTAGTTAGAATGTTTAATTTAGCTAGCAGTATTGGCGCTTGTATCGTTGTCATTCATGTCATGAAGATTTTCTGTGAGGTAAGTGTGTTATGATATGTACAGGTTATTGTTAGTATTTCTTCTAATTCAGGGTCATTCTTTTGAGTTAATTTTAAAGCAGTCAGATCGCTTTGCCGTTGAATATTGTGGGTAATTAATGAATAGGAACACTTTGAGTTAAAAATGGTTCAAATGGCTCTGAGCACTATGCGACTTAACTTCTGAGGTCATCTGTCGTCTAGAACTTAGAACTAATTAAACCTAACTAACCTAAGGACATCACACACATCCATACCCGAGGCAGGTTTCGAACCTGCGACCGTAGCGGTCGCTCGGCTCCAGACTGTAGCGCCTAGAACCGCACGGACACTCCGGCCGGCTACTTTCAGTTAGTCAGGGCAAATTCTGTAGGTTCAGAAATGTAATGATAAAGACAAGCAAAGAGATTGTACGTTCAATTTCACTCAGCTTTTTCAGAATTAAGTAAGGCTGAGGTTTCACCTTCTCAGTTATTTCAGCCAAAGTAAGTAAAAATTTAGTTAACAAGTTCCAACCTTTTCACATCATCATCTTAGCACACGTGACAATTCCGCCAATGCACTGCTCTTTTATGCGTTCTGCGAACGATGCTACTGCAAAATATTTATGTGAATACCACTATCCCATGCCATTTGTCACCTCAGTGTAGTACTGTGTGTAACCACCGTAATAAAGCGCCTGTTAAATTACTTCGATTAATATAAAACACTTGTTACGGTTTTATGTATTGTACGGCCCGTAGCTGAACTGCCCACACAGAAACATAATTATAAAAATGGAAGAGTAATTCAACCGCCTCAGTGCGCAGCCCAGTTGTAAAATAATTTTACATTAATTGTCATTTGCACTTACTGTTTTATTAAGAGTTGTTCTGTGAGAGACTGTTCATATTTGACTACAAAGTTAGGACCTACGGGAAGCAGAGTAGTGCTACTATATACAGTTTGCTACCACGGTTGTCACCATCAGCGGTGCCATGTTTCCGCCAGGAACTGGAGTTGCAGCCAACTAGACGGTGCGTTACTTGCTCGACAGAGGCGGAGTCAGCCGTGTTACAGGGAAGGAGGATACACAACTGCTGGCGTTCAAGTGGCAGTATGCCCCGCCAGTTCCCACAGCCCTAACTCTCCGGGAGACACGCGAGTGCTTGCTCACGACAGTGTAGCCGCAAGATATACCCGCGGCTATAAAAGTCTATTGAGGCGTTTACATAGGATGTGTCTTTACAGTATGAGACACAAACTGCGTACAGCAATCAGTTTTCATAAAATTTTCCTGAGCTCTAACGAGATCATGTCGTAAAACGAACCAATGTGTTCCCCACCATTTTACATGATCTTCGTCTGGACATGCAATACGGTCGCCCGCATCTCGTGGTCGTGCGGTAGCGTTCTCGCTTCCCACGCCCGGGTTCCCGGGTTCGATTCCCGGCAGGGTCAGGGATTTTCTCTGCCTCGTGATGGCTGGGTGTTGTGTGCTGTCCTTAGGTTAGTTAGGTTTAAGTAGTTCTAAGTTCTAGGGGACTGATGACCATAGATGTTAAGTCCCATAGTGCTCAGAGCCATTTGAACCATTTGAACCAATACGGTCGGGGCTGAGCAAATTAAATGTTGGAGATCTGGCCTCAGAAACGGACAATGTCCATCCATCACTGGACAGGTGTGGTTTACCCATTTGCATGCTGGAAGGAAGGGGTTGAGGCTGACATATAGAGAACAGTTATAGAATAATACACTTTTGAGTTGTTTTTCACGGCACTTGAAAATTGCCTCTGACATTGGTGAGAAATATGTTGTTAAGTGAAAGACCATTGTTACTATAAATCCGCAGACAATGGTCATAGGAATTTTGATCTCGCTTCTATGATGTTGAAAGCTGTAGGAATTTTGATCTCGCTTCTATGATGTTGAAAGCTGTCTGCTGTCTGACAATTCATGCCATGACCCCATGCGCATGTCGACAGGTCGAGGGTGATTATCATTAAAGTTAAACTTTCAAAACGCTGTAGAAATAACATCTCTGGTTAGAATGACGTCAAATTGCAACTGCATAATGTCTGAGAAGAGGGAAAACGAATGGCAGTAAAAGATAGTGTGAAAATTTATCAGTAGGTGGTGCTGTATGTGTCAGAATACGTAAATGAAAACACCTGTCATGCTCACGACACACTGAAGTTGGTGTAAACACGCCGGGTACACGGCTTTTCCACTTTTCGCGTCTGCGACGTTCGTCATGATTGGCTCTATGCAGGATCGTTCTTTGCTTGTAAAGCTGTATTACAAGAACGATGACTGCACACGTGGCTCTGCAAAAGTTCCGGACACTGAAGTGTTTGAAAAAAAAAGGCGTTGATCCGACGACTGCCATAGGTCTGGAGAAAATGATTCGGAAACTGGAAAAGATGGGTTCTTTTGGTGTACTACCTCTTACAGGGAGGAAACGAATTAATTCGACGTCAGAGGAAGCAGTGGCCACAGCAATGCAGGAGACCAGTAGTGGTGTGCAAATGTGAAGTGCACGGAGAAATTGCCGAACGTTGGACATATCCTTGAGTACGGTGCGTAAAATCCTACGAAATGTCCTTCTTTGCTATCCATTCAAAATTACCGATTTACACGAGTTGCTTCCTGTTAACCTGCCAGAAAGAGAGGCCTTCAATTCACAATTTCTTGTTCAGATGGAAGTGCACAATAATTGGCCGTGGAAGATCTTGTTGACAGAAGAAGCCCACTTCCATCTGAGAGGATGTGTCAATACACATAATTGTCGATTATGGCCAAAGAAAAATCCACACGCAAATAAACCAGCACCACTTCATCCTGAAAAGGTCACTGTGTGGTGCGGGTTTGCGGCATCGTTTATCATAGGGCCATATTTTTTCGAAGAGGCAGGTACTTCCCGTCCTGTTACCTGTACTGTCACTGGTAAGCGCTATGAGTGCTTTTTGCGCAACCACGTCACTACAGGTCTCCAACAGCGTAGATCCGTGGATGAGATGATTTTTATGCAAGATGGCGCACCTCCGCACATTGCAATTCCAGTTAAGCAGCTGCTGAAGTGCCATTTCGGAAATGCTAGAATTATCAGCCGCCATTTCCCTACAGCCTGGCCGTCCCGATCACCTGATCTTAAGCCGTGTGACTTCTGGCTGTGGCGCTATCCCTTTCCATGGTGGATGCGCTTACGTAACTAACTGTATCACACCTGTACACCCCTGCACACTGACGAGTACAGTTTGTTTAACGTCAAACGTGCACCTTAGTCATTGTTGTATGATTCACTTGTCATTTGTGGTCGACCACTATTAAATATCGATGCTTACAGCGCCATCTATTGCTACATTTTCGTAACTTCGTTTTTCTTCTGCTATACTATAGTATTCAGTTGCATTTTGACGTCATTCTCACCACTTCTGTTATTTCTACAGCGGTTTGAAAGTTTAACTTTAGTTGTAATAACCCTGTACTTTGACTGTGTTAAATAATTTGTAGTCATCTAGCTACCTGTCGCAGTAAAATATTGCTGTGTGTAAGCTGTGAGTTAGGCCTCAGAAAGTGGTCTGAGCTTTGACGCGAGTCAGTCAGTACTATAGCTTGGCGGCAGAATCACTTCGTAAGTGCGCGTTGTCGGAAGATAAAGAATTAACTTCTCTCCTGAACACAGATTCCTCTGCCTGCTGTTGTGTGGACGCGCCGATTTGTTTAGTATATACGTTTTGTCGTGTGATAATGAAACAAGCACAATGAAGTGACTGTGATCTGGATTGTGGTGAGACGGTTGGTGGTTCACAGGCTTGGTCTGCATTTAGGTAATATCGTACGTTATGTTGTTCTTTCAATAATGAGACATTAGATTTCATTACGCAAGTTACTTTACAGCCGGATTTAACATTGGGACCATTGTTCTTTTTTTTTCATGTTCACAACTTCCTTAGAATATGTGGGATCAGTACAAAATTTTTATTCAGTCATCTGAGCCTGCAGTTTGCTTACCTATTTGTTCTTCCATTCATCAAATAACTTTTCGGGCGTTAAAGTTAGTATGCAGTATTTATATGGACGCTCATGTAAAGACACGTGGTCTGTTAAATGGAATTCATGTATGAAACATAAAATTTTGTATTCAATTACTGGACAACATACTAAGAGTGTAGATATCATGGGACTCTTACGAAATTAATTTTTACTCTCTTTGTCCTTGTTCAAGCTAACCTTTCAAACGTTACACCATTCCACACATGTGCAGTTAATAACTACACTAGACAACGTAATACATTCACATAAGTGGCATTTAGAACCAAGAGGGGACAAGCTGCCTTCAGCAACGAAAAATTCTTTATTTTAAATAAAATTTTCAGCTGTGCATGTAATTTCGTATTTCTGTTCAACTTGAAGGCATATGCTTGCAGAGACAGAGCAACCCAAATAAAAATCTTCTCTCATACTAGCTCAGATATTTTCCGTTTATTGGGCATTGTATTAGACAGAACGTATAAACGTTTGCATTGCATGAATTACATCAATAAGATGTAATTCATGCACATGTATATTGAGCAGCCGAATGAGGTGTGTTGTTATGTTGGTACGATTTTGTTTCAGTTATTTAGGTTTAACACTCCAGTTTAGGCTATCCCGCACAACAGGTGTGTTGTGTTGATGTAGTATCAGTTTACCTTACCTTCTTTCATTCTGATGCAGCGTATACATCAAGTACAACATAGCAGTGCATTCACCTGGTTCGATATCAACCAAACTTAGTAGACAAACAGAAAACTTCACAGTTATTAGCGCTTTGAGGGTTAGAACCTCCTAGCTGCCATAGGAGCAGAGATAACACAAAAACGTGCTTTGCAGCAACTTCCATTTATGTTATTTTGCGCGGCAGGCGTATTGTGTTGGAGTAGTATCAGTGTACCTTCTCTTTTTTCCTTTTAATGTGGTGTATACGTCATAAAGAGAAAACAGTTTTAAGGCACATAACATGTAGGCCAACCTGCACAGCAAGTGTACTGTGGGAATAGTATCGACTTGCTTTATCAACAGTTTTGCCTAGGCTACACCTGAGGACAGGTCTAGCTAAGGACAGGTCTGGCTAGTAGGAGATTGAGATCGATACAGAAGGGGATGGACATAATAGGGTGTAGAAGGGAACGGATAGAGAGAGAGAGGGGCAGCAGGGGATGGGCAGGGAGAGAAAAGAAGAAAGAGAGAGTCAGAGAAAAGTGAAGAGCTGAAAAGGTGGCAGGAGCTTATCGACAGAGGGAGGGGGGAGAAGGAGATATACACAGGGAGAGGGCGAGGAGGTGATCGACAGCGGGAGAAGGTGGAGGGGAAGATGATAAAAGAGCGGAGCAAGAGATCTACATCTACGTCTGCATAGATACTCCGCAATTCATCGTACAGTGCATGGCGGAGGGTAGCCTGTACCACTACTTGCCATTTCCTTTCCTGTTCCACTCGCAAACGGCAAGGGAAAAAAGACTGTCTCTATACCTCCATAGGAGTCCTAATTTCTCGTATCTTATCTTCGTGGTCTTTACGCGCAATGTATGTCGACGGAAGTAGAATTATTCAACAGTCAGCTTCAAATGCCGTTTCTCTAAATTTTCTGATAGGCAGCAGAAGGATGACGGTGGGAGAAGTTTCACAGACTGAAAAGGGAGGACGATATGGGCAGAGGGAGGACATGGACGGAGGGAGAAGGAGGAAGACATAGTAAGAGAGTTGGGGTGGGGTTGTATGGTATATGGAGGTGGGAGGAAAGATGGACAGAGAGATGAGGAGAGGAACAGCTGGACACTGACAATGGGGAGAAGAAAATGTGAGCAATATACATGTCGTACGTGTAACCTGGTGAAGCTGTGGAAAAAATTCTAGTTTTATGTGAAGGTGTATTGTTTCAGGGCATGAGAAACTGTTGTCATATTTTCTTAGGAACTCACAAAAAAGAGCATATAGTTGTAAGAAGGCTTAAAATGTTGATTAAACTGTGCATCAATTAAGTAGCTGGCTTAACTTTGTAAATCGAACTTAGTTGTTTTTCAGTATCACTAAATCTTTTTCAAACTTCGCTGTTGGCCCAGTTTCATACTCTATGTTCATGACCAGCTCCAGCCGGCGAATCAGTTCTTCAGAAAACACACTGAAATGGTTTTCCATTTTTCAGGGATTATTGTCAGACTGCAGTTCCAGTCAAAATGAGGTAGGAAGATAACTAAAAATTCTGGTGTATTAGGTAGAGAGTTCTGCATCAGGGAAGAATCAGGGCATTTTTCTGTCAGTAAGGGCTTAAGAGAACGTGTTGATTCCTTTGAGGAAGAATAGAGTACGGAAGTGTGCCCTCTTGTGGCAGATATTAAACTCTCTCACTGGTCAGTTGTTAAGTGTTGTAACCAAACAGCTGAAGCATTCAGACAAAGACATTCTGGTCCTAAGAAAAACAGAATTTTTAATTTTTGTTTATGATTCAGCAAATTATTTGACGCTGTCACATTAGTTCAATGGGGACAAGAAAACTTCACGCAGTTCATGATGTCGTTGTTCCATAATGTACCGTACCGTATTTTCACTTAGGAGCGCCGACTCTACCAACCTCCTTAGTGCAACGAGTGGTTACATTTAAGGCCTGTAACAGCTCTACCAGCTGGCAGTGAAATCGCCCCATGTTCAGCGCCAAAATGTAGCTGTGGAGAAACCAGAGTGAAACATAAACGGGTCTTGCTTTTCTGTGTGGTCCCGAGTCTTCGTCAGGGCGTTTCAGGGTGCGCAGATGGTTTCGGACCAGGGGAGATGTGTGGGGAAGCGGCAGAATAGCCAGCGATGATTAAATACCACCATGTTCTTCATTAATTTATTAGCTGAGAAGCCCAGCATTACCTGGTTATTCATTTATTCCAATCTTCTATTAATCCATGTCGTCCTCTCTCTGTCATCTGATGGCTCCTCTTCTTCTTTCCGCTCTCTCCATCAACCGCCCCTCCTCCCCCTCTCTCTGGCCATCACTTCTCCTCTCTCCTCTCTCCATCCATCCCCGTTTTTCTTGTCCATCACTTCCAGCCCTTCCTCTCCACCTCCTCTACTCTCCTTTCTGTCCACCTCCGCTACCTCGCACTCTCAGTCCATTTCCTCCTGCCCCTTTCTCTCTCCATCTCCTCCTTTTCCTCTGTCGATCTGTTACTGCCCCGTCTGTCCATTTGCTCCTCCCTCCTCCCTCTCTCCATCTCCTCTTCATCCTCCCTCTTTCCTTTCTGTGTCCATCTGCTCCTCTCCTCCCTCTCTGCCCATCTTCTCCTCTTTCCTTCCTCTATTGCTATCCTCGTCCTGCTCTGTCTACCTATCAGTCTGTCCCCCAACTATCTGCTGTCTCTTCATCCTCCCATCTCCTGTCCATCTCCTACTCTTCCCTCTCTCCGTCCATTTACTCTACCCATATCCTTGTCCATCTCCTCCTCGTTCTATCTGTGACTTTCTCTTCCTTCACCTCGCTGTCTGTCCATCACGTCCTCCTTTCTCTTTTCGCTCCCATAGGAGGTTGGCGATTCAACTCCTACAGCATTTCATTCCAGATTGTAACTAATGTGTGAACCAAATTTGATTGAAATTG
This sequence comes from Schistocerca cancellata, assembly GCF_023864275.1. NCBI lineage: Eukaryota > Metazoa > Arthropoda > Insecta > Orthoptera > Acrididae > Schistocerca > Schistocerca cancellata. The sequence goes on from NC_064631.1 coordinate 412,097,142, forward strand.
TTCCAGTGGGTTAGCATGGCTTTTCACTCATTGCTTTGCTCGCATACGCGCATGTCACACACACACACACACACACACACACACACACACACACACACACACACATATATATATATATATATATATATATATATATATATATATCCTGAACTATGTCTCATACATTGATGTTGTTTCTCTAGTACATTTATTGGTATACGGGAATACTGCATGCAAAATGTGTTACGAATTCAAGTAATTTTTAAATTTTAAAACGTGATGCTTCAAGTGGCAGTTTTACTGGGTGAACAGGAAAAATGTTGTAATCGACTAACTATTGTGCGTTAATCATTATTTGGAGACCGTCAGAGAAATTAATTTTCGTAAAGGTTATGGAACATGAATACATACACTGATAACCCTTAACTTTATGAGCAGTGACCACCGCGACATCGGTTGCCGCCTGGTATCACTGGTGGCACGTGACGCGGTAGCAAAATTATGTAAGCGGACCACAAACGGGTGGGGTATCACCCTGGCAAAGATACGGGCTGCAAATGGGAAAAACAGTTGATATAAGCGACTTTGGCAAAGGGCCAATTATTATTATGCAGAGCCGTGAACGATTATCTCGAAAATAGCGAGTCTGGTCGAATGTCCACGCACAGCTGCCATGAAAATATACGGGAAGAGGTAGAAGGACTGCGAAACAACCACTAGTTGGACGTCCACGACTCTTCACAAAACGTGGGGTTCAGAGGCCTATTTTCTCTGTAAAGTACATTGGATAGATGGTGATCTGTGGCATCGCTCCGGAAGAGCACACTGCTGGTGCACGCACAAATGTTTCAGAACGAATCGTTCATCGTATAATGGATTGGACAAGGAGCCCCAGAGCAGACCACTCTTATGTCTTCAGATGTTGGCCCGACGACATCGTCAATTACGATTGCTGAGGGCATGGGACCATCGGGATTCGAACGTCGGTCAATGGAAACGTGTCGCTCTTCGGATGAATCGTATTTTTGCTACGCTAGGTCGATGGTTGTCTCCAGAAACGCCGTCGTCTGGGTGAATGGTGGTTCGAAATGTGCACTGATGCAGGCTGGTGGGAGCAGTATTATGCCATGGGAGACATTCTCCTGTGCTTGAATGGGACTTGTGGTAAAAGAAACATTGACACGTGGACAGCTGCGAACCACCTGCATCCTTTCGTGCTTCACGTCTTCCCTGATGGTAAAGTCATCTTTAAGCAGTTTGATTCTCCGGTGTCAGAGCCAGAACCCTGCTACAGTGGTTTGAGGAGCATTATAGTGAACTCCAGCTGATGTCTCGGCGACTAGAGGCGCCTCATGTAAATCATGTGGAACCCATCTGGGTCGCTTACTGATGTCATCACTGCGTAAGCAAATCAGCGGTCCATTATTTTCGGAATTACATGACGTGTGCGTAGACATGTAATGCCACATAACTCCAAAAATTGTCAGATCCCTGATCCGCAGTATCAGTTATGTATTTCGTCCCAAAGAAGGACGAGGGAGCTATTAAGCAGGAGGTGATTAAGTTTAGGCTCATCAGTGTACATAGATACATACACTGATGAGCGTAAATATTATAACCACCTGCGTAACGGCTTGTCTGTCCATCCCTACGTATCTGGGATCCTACAGTTTGTTGGTAGGTTTGTCGAGGAATGTGGCATTAGATCTTTAAACAGTTTAATTCTCCGGTTTTCAGAGCCAGAACCCTGCTACAGTGGTTTGAGGAGCAGTATGGTGAACTCCCGCTGATGTCTCGGCGACTAGAGGCGCCTGATGTAAATCATGTGGAACCCATCTGGGTCACTAACGGATGTCATCACTGCGTATGCAAGTCAGCGGCCAGCAGATGCAGATGCAGAGGTCATGTTATTGGCGTAAATAACAGGCCGCTGAATTGCGTAAGCGGTGATGGTGCCTGCTAATGTCCAAGATGGGTGCCCTTGGATTTACATCAGGCGAATTCGGTCGCCAAGACATCAACGTAAGTCTAGTATGATATTTGTGGAACCACAGTAGCAGGATTATGGCTTTGAGACCCGGACAGTTACACTGTTTTAAATATGACATGGCCGTCACGGAAGACGTCAAGCATGAAGGGATGCAGGTGGTTCGCAGCTGTCAGTGTGTCTTCGATTACTACCACAGGCCCCATGAAAGGACAGGAGAAAAACTTCCATAGCATAATACTATTCCGACCAGCCTGCATCCATGGAGAGTTACATGTTTCGAACTGGTATTAATCTAGATGTTGGCGTTTGGGGAGCCGACCATCAGTCTTTCGTAGCAAAAGTGTGATTCACCTGAAAAGCCGACATGTCTCCATTGATCGACTGTCGAATCCCGATTTTTCCGTGCCTGCAGTGATTGTAATTGACGATGTCCTTGGGTCAAGATATGAACACGTAGGGGTGGTGTTCTCTGGAACTCCATTTTCAATCGAATATGCGATGAATGGTGTGCTCTCAAACATTTTTTCGTGCACCAGCATTGTGCCCTTCCGGGAGAGATGCGACAGATCACAACCTACCATACTTTACAGAGCTCCAGAGCTGTGAAGAGTTGTGGACGCCAAACCATTTGCCACCTAATGATAGTTTCTGTCATTATTCCTCTTTCAATAGATGCTCACGACGGTAGCACGTGCATACGATCGTGCATCGATTAGCTTCGCTGCTTTCGAAATGTTCGTTCTCACACTCTGTGTAATAATAACCTTCCCTTTGTCAAAGCCACTTAGCTCAGTTCTTCATTTGCAACCCATATCTTCGATAGGGTGATTCCCCTACCGCCACCCAGATCCGCTCCTCTTACTGCTGTTACCACAGCACGTGCTCGTAACGCGAGTAGGCAGCACAGGTGGCAGCACTCGTCGCGGTGAGCAGCGGTCATAATGTTTTCGGTTATCAGTGTTCGTCCTTTTTTTATAATATATTTGGAGTCGGCTTAAAGAGACCTCTGAGTGTGCCGTAATTTCTGGCGCCGCCAGCAGTTCTCTTGTAATTTCAGGGCGTTGTCACTGCACGCAGTGACGTAGGGAGAGTTGAGTGCACGCGCTGTCAGCGTGACAGACAATGGCGCTGACATCTCCGATATGTGCGAATAGATGAGACCGCAGGGTATGGCCACGCTGTATTCGCGCTCTGCTGCTACGTCTTCTCTCCTGCGGAAGATCGGTGCGTCCCAGTGGCGCAGCGATGGTGTTTGCCGTGGTCGACGTGTGGGTCGAAGACTGGTCAGCCGGGGCAGGTGGCTAGTGTGCTTTTGGTTGACTGGGCTGGGCAGACAGGCATGGGGACTCGTTTGTGACCAAGTGGCAGCTGAGCTACGGCGTCGGCCCCAATGTGCACCGAATGAACGATGAAGGAATGGGTCGGCCACAGTTAAACACCTCTTCTCACTGATGATTTCTACTGTTTACAGTGGTTAGTCTCGCGCCGAATCATCGGGAATGTGATGGTGACCCTCGGCTGTTGTAAGTGGGTTGCTACACTCCTGCAGGTGGCTTTACGCTTTGGCAGCAAGTGTGGTCTGTCGATACACAAGCGTTGCCAGGCCGCTGGCCTGCAGGCCCTCGCCGGCTGCGACCGACTTCGCAGTGGCCTGGATACCTCACGGCGCTTCTCTGCTGGTTCCAAGTCTCGTTTACAAAGTTATCCTTTGCGGAAAATTGATATTATTCTGTAATTTCATTTTTTTTTTTTTTTTTTTGTTCACGTCTGCAATGTTTCGTTCCTCGTACAGTGGGTTCAGCATTTGGATAAGTTAACTGAAGCTTACAATTTAAAAACTTGTCTGACATGTAATTGATAATCTGAAAAACTGATTACTTTTTAGCCATTTTATGACAGTTTCAGTATTAGTGTCGTATATTTTCACAATGAATCTTTTCTTTTTTTTTGATTCGTTTACCCCTTTCTTATAACTGCACAAAAAGGTCTGCCATTGGGGCATATTCACTTCGATGTGAACGGGTCGTCTGGAGAGAAGGCTCGCATATGTCATCGCTTAGGTGGATCGAGGAACTGTGACAGTGAAAACAAAATACTGGCATACAAATATACCAGGGTCACTCCAAAAGAAATGCATACAGTTTTCATTCTGCATGTTTGAAAGTTTTACAGTGTGTAGATATATCCTTCCCGCTTGTTTTCAAACTTAGTTCAACCTGTCCCCGTGAGTGGTGCCATCACAGCAAATCTTCAAGATGGCTGCTGCACTTCAAGTTCGTCAGAAACAACGTGCTGTCATAGAATTCCTGTGCTGTGAAAACGAGACAGTGGGAAACATCCACAAGAGGTTGAAACGGTGTATGGAGATGCTGCTGTCGATCGCAGTACGGTTAGTTGGTGGGCAAGCAGGTTACGTGATGAAAGCGGGCACTGCAATATTGAGGATTGTCCTCGCAGCGACAGGCCTCGTACTGCACACACTCCAGACAATTTACAGAGAGTTAACGAATTGGTGACTGCTGACAGACGCATCCCAGTGAACGAATTGTCACGCTACGTTGGTATGTGGGAAGGAAGTGTTTGCAGAATATTGAAAGTGTTGGCGTTAAAAAAGGTTTATGCCACGTGGGTTCCCAGGATGTTGACAGTGGCTCACAACGGAACAAGAAAAACGGTATGCAGCGAACTTTTGGAACAGTACGAGAATGGTGCAGGTGAGTTTCTTGGAAGAATTGTGATAGGTGATGAAACATGGCTCCATCATTTTTCACCAGAGACGAAGAGGCATTCAATGGAGTGGCATCATGCAAATTCACCCAAGAAAAAAAAAATTCAAAACCACACCTGCTGCTGGAAAAGTTATGGAAACGGTGTTTTTCGATTCCTAAGGACTTTTGCTTGTGGACATCATGCCAAGTGAAACCACCATAAATTCTGATGCATATGTGATGCCACTAAAGAAACTTCAAGCTCGACAGCGTTGTGTTCGACAACATCGGCAAGAGCAGGATGTTTTGCTGTTGCTCGACAATGCATGGCCACATGTCAGTCAAAAAACCATGGAAGCGATCACAAAACTCGGATGGACAACACTGAAACACCCGCCTTACAGTCCTGACCTGGCTCCATGTGACTATCATCTCTTTGGGAAACTGAAATACTCTCTTCGTGAAACAAGGTTTGAAGATGATGACTCACTTGTGCACGCTGCTAAACGGTGGCTCCGACAGGTTGGTCCAGAATTTTGCCGTGCGGGTATACAGCCGCTGGTTCCAAGATGGCGTAAGGCAGTTGTGAGGGATGGAAATTATGTGGAGAAATGAAAATATTGTTCCTAAAAGATGTATCTACACACTGTAAAACTTTCAAAAATGTAGAATAATAGATGGATTTTTAAAAAAAATATTGTGCATTTCTTTTGGAGTGACCCTCGTACACATTTTACTGCGCTGCGGTACGTAGTTGAAGCTGTACAGCATTTCGTTACATACGCTTGTTGACAGGTACAATCAAGCAGTGGCCTGTCAAGGAGTGTGTTACTGAATACAGTGTCAACAAGACTATGTCCGTCAGAGGTGCCATACTTTCAATCAACGTTGTAAGTACTTGTCCCTGTGGAAAGGCTATAGGCGACTCCACTTGTAGACGAATCTCGTAGGCTGTTCTTCTCTACAAGATGTAGCTACGAGCTGCAACTCTGGAACTCCATGCTAGACTGTCGTTCACTAACGTCAAACATGAACCCCGTTGCTGCCTGTGGCAACAACTTATCGCAGTGCAGAAGTCCATTTCATTGGCGGTGACCATGTCCTACGACACATGAATTCCTCACCAGTATACAGTGATTGTGACGTACAGACATCGATATATCACACTTTAACTGAATGCATTTCACATCACTACATTAACCTGGGGAATGTACACTTCAACAAAAGTCGTGGGATACCTCCTAATATCGAGTCGAACCTCATCTGCGCAGCGTAGCGCAGCAGTTCGACGTTGCATTGACTAAGCAAGTCCCTGCAGAAATATTGAGCCATGCTGCTTCTATAGCGGTTTATAATAGCGGAACTGTTGCAGATCCTGGATTTTCTGCACGACCTGACCTCTCGACTATGTCCCGTAAAAGTTCGATGAAATTTATGTCGGGTAATCTGGTTGGCCAGGACGTTCGGTCCAACTGTCCAGAATGTTCTTCAAACCAGTCGCAAAAAATTTTGGCCCAGTGTCGTGACGCTTCTTTGTTTGGGAACATGGAATTCATGAATGGCAGCAAATGGTCTCCAAGCACCCAAACATAGCCATTTACATTTAGCGATCGGTTCAGTTGGACCAGGGGACCCAGTCTGTCCCATAAGAATACAATCCACACCACTACGGCATCACCACCAGTTTGCACAGTGCTTTGTTGAGAACTAGGATTCATGGCTTTGTAGGGTCTCTACCACACTCGAACCCAACAATCAGCTCTTACAAACTGAAATCGGTACTCATTGACCAGGTCACTGTTTTCCATGCGTCTAGAGTCCAACCGATACAGTCACGAGCCCAGGAGAGTCGCTGCAGGCGATGACGTTCGTTAGGAAACACACTTGGGTCGGTCGACTGCTGCCATAGCCCATTAACACCTAATGTCGCCGCACTTCCTAACACCTATGTTCGTAGTACGTCCCTCAGTGATTTTTTCGGTTATTTAACGCAGTGTTACTTGTCTGTTAACACTGACAACTCTACGCAAAAGTCGCTGCTCTCGGTCGTTAAGTGAAGACCGTCTTCACTGCATTGTCCGTGGTAATAGGTAATGAATGAAATTTGGTAGACTTGGCACACTCTTGATACATCTATCTCGGAATGTTGAATTCTCTATTGATTTACGAAATGGGATGACCCTTGCGTCTAGTTCCAACTACCATTCCGCGTTCGAAGTTCGTTAATTCCTGTTGTGCGATCATAATAGATTGGAAGCATTTTCACACAAATCACCTGAGTACGAATGACAGCTCCACCAACGCATTGCCATTTGTACTTTATGTATCGCAATGCTACTGCAGTCTCTATAACATGACTTATGTCATCTCAGTTAGTTTATTGCGATTTCGGATACTGGAAACGTAAGACTGAGCTTCCTATGAATAGGCCTCACTTGCTCTTCTGATACATGAGAAATGTAAAATAAAACATTCCTATAAAATATCTTACATTTATTCAAAAAATGGCTCTGAGCACTATGGGACTCAACTGCTGTGGTCATAAGTCCCCTAGAACTTAGAACTACTTAAACCTAACTAACCTAAGGACATCACACACATCCATGCCCGAGGCAGGATTCGAACCTGCGACTGTAGCGGTCGTGCGGTTCCAGACTGTAGCGCCTTTAACCGCTCGGCCATTCTGGCCGGCCTTACATTTATTAAAGCATGCTTCACGTCGTAGTTCTTCTTTACAGTACTGTTATCAAAATACGACCTTCTGAATATACCACAGATTCGTTCGAGTCCATGTCGTGTTTTGTTTTCAGAAAAGTGTTTAGTGGAGCCTATTGTAAATTTCATGAACTGTTCCATCTCATGCTGTCGATACCTCTCTAGATTCTTCGTTATTGTGCTCAGTGATACTTTTTCTTGTTCTTAATCAAAGTTCCCTACATTCACCACACCCAGATGCTCTGCCCTGATTGTGTTAGTCGATTGTGTTGTTCGATTTTTTTTCCACGTTTTTACTGCCTTCTTACCACTGGGAGTGTCACGTATTTCTGCTAACAAGAGACCATTTTGTTTATGCTGTCATTGCACAGCTTCATTTCTGTCAAAGACTTAAGCCTTGTAAGGTGCTTCTTAAGCTCTGAAAACAGATGAAAATCGTACGGAACCAAGTTTGGACTGTGTAGAGGATCGTCGATTACGGTGAACACACGGAGTCAAATTGTTTCACAAGTGTCAGCGCTCGTCTGTGGTCTGGTATTTTCATGCTGAAGCAAAGGGTGCTCCAAGTGTGGACGAACTCTTCCAATGCGATGTTCGATTACAGCACGCTGTTTCTGACGCACCGACATAGATGCGCTACGCACCGCATTTTACACACTATAATTTCGGAACCCTGTTGCGGAAGAGGGTTGCAAATATAAAGAATGAAGATGTAGAATTTTGATCAAATTTGTTTCACTTAGAAAGTCTTAAGAATTTTCGCATACCAGATTCGAAGGCATTACTTCTCAGCAAGTAATGGTACAATATTTCGGTTCAATGATTGTTTAACCATTTTTCACAATTTTCTCTCATTAGACACATTACGTGAGTGACTTCTTGTTTCGACCTCGAGGGCTGGAGACCGCACTACGGTAATTATTGATACTTCGTGTCCTGTATAGCTAACTAAATACTTTTTTACATACTGCTCATTGAACACGAAATTCAGACCTTCCGGCGTTCACTTCCTCTGGATGAATGTCGTGTGACTAGGGCCTCCCGTAGAGCAGACCGTTCGCCGGGTGCAAGTCTTTCGATTTGCCGGCACTTTGGCGACTTGCGCATCGATGGGGATGAAATGATGATGATTAGGACAACACAACATCCAGTCTCTGAGCGGACAAAATCTCCGACCAGCCGGGAGCCGAACCCGGGCCCATAGTATTGACGTTCTATCTCGCTGACCACTAAGCTACCGGGGGCGTACTCACCTTCGGTACCGCAGAGTGTTTGGAGAAATACAACAATTGTCTCGAATTCTGTATGTCCATTTCTATCATAATTCTATACGTCCATCTTTATCACACTACTCTGAGCTGCAGTAGATTATTTGCAACGAACTCCATGAGGGAATAAATATATTGTGAAGCAGTAATCAGAAAGCCCTCCACCTTAAACAGAAGTTTACAAGACCATCATGGGTGAGAGCCACATATTATTGGTACAGCACGTTTTTGAGCAGTTAATACTTTAATTCTTAAAGGTGGGTTATCCATAAGTTTGAAATTTCCATCCTATTCATTATTCCCTCGCCATGTATTAGAATGAGCAGAACTGAACGTATAGTGTCTTTTTTAAAATTAAGTGTAAGGAAGTTCGCTGAATATCACTCACTGATATTTTTAGTATCACCGTTTACCATTCCTTCTTTTGATTTTGGTATCTTTTGAGTGCATTACAATACTAGTGTCATCCGCAAAAATAACTTATTTTGCATGCTGTATGTTAGACAGAAGATCGTTTGCACATATGAGGAACAACCTAAAATTGAACCTTGAGGAATCCCATATGTGATTTACCACTAGTCGAAGATATGACGCCGGTCTAAGTTCGTAGAATTACTAAGTACAAGTTTCTGCACTATTTTGGTTTGGGATTACAATATTCATTTCTTGGCTATATCATAAGTCCCTTAAAACTTTCGTTTACCAAAGAAAAGCCCGCATCTCGTGGTGGTGCGGTAGCGTTCTCGCTTCCCAGGCCCGGGTTCCCGGGTTCGATTCCCGGCGGGGTCGAGGATTTTCTCTGCCTCGTGATGGCTGGGTGTTGTGTGCTGTCCTTAGGTTAGTTAGGTTTAAGTAGTTCTAAGTTCTAGGGGACTGATGACCATAGATATTAAGTCCCATAGTGCTCAGAGCCAAAGAAAATATTGTGTGATTCATAGTCAAATGCCTTAGATAGGTAGCATAGAATACCAGCCGTCGCTGTTTGGTTACAGTATTTAATGCTTGTAAGATTTTATGGATGAACATGTGAAAGGATCCTCAGTAGAGCAACTCTTCTGAAATCCAAAGTGTGGTTTGCTGAGGTCACTACTGTTGCTCAGGTGAGACAGTATTCAAGAATACATGCCCTTCGAAAAATTTTTGGGGAATGACGTCAGTAGTAAAACAGGTGGGTAGTTATTGACGTCTCTCTTATCATCTTTCTTAACGAGAGGTTTGGCAACTGCAACTTTCAATCTCTCTTATCGACTACCTTTGGAACGTCCCCTTTGAACAGTTATACATGACTGTGCTTAAACTGACACACAATATTTTTTTACCGCAACGCAGTCTGACTTTCGATAATCCCTACAAAAGAATGGCCCTGACTAACATTAACCTATACCTTTCACAAATCACTTACCTCACAAAAATCTTCGTTACTCGAACTACTGCAATACAGCGAGCGCCACTACTGCCAGCTAAATAAAAGATTCAAACTACGGAAGGCACTAACTACTGATAGGCATAGTTAGCAAATGAAAGATTTTGATAGAGAACAAACAATGTAATAGTCATAATATATATAGCAGTTCATGACATCCGTTCTTACAAATGTACCGTTTCTGATGGGCACACCTCCAGATTATGCAATCTCAAAAATCCGCCATCAATCCCCACATCAATCCACTGCTGGCGGCTCACCTCCAACTGCGCAACGCTACGTGCTGTTAACAGCCAACTGCCCAACACTACAATGGCGAATATCACAACAATGCTAACCAGCCACAGACTGCACACAGCACAGCCGGTGATTTTCATACAGAGCGCTACGTGGCGTTATCAATAAGAAAACGTAAACAGCCTACTTACACCTTGAGTTGCCAGTGCATTACATATTTCAGATAAGAGAGACGTTATTATATGGGAACAGATCTTTAGAACTCTACTGCAAACAACATCAAAATCAGATGAGCTTTTATTTTTGAGGGACTACCTAATTTTCTTTATTTCAAAAGGAGAAGTTATCAAATACATTCACATGAATGAATTTTATGAGATTCCATTTTTCTAAACACTGCTGTGATTTTTCTCTTGACTTTGTCCCTATACTTCCTACTATGTATCATAAATGATTATTAAATATATCTGCTATCTGTGTCTCGCCATTAATAGCCCTTTCATTAAGTTCAATGGTGAAGTTATCTCGTTCTGTGGCTGGTTATTAGAGCATCTTGGTTCCTACATTGGTGGTTTCGGAACAGTAAATGGAATTAACTGATAATCTAATATGTACAGCAGCGCTAGTGAGAAATCTGATTAGTTAAAACACTGAATTGCGTAGAGAACCCGATTTGAATAATTAAGACATGTGCTTAACAATATTACAGCCATGCAAACCGTGTTAGGCAGCATCTACTATCGAATTGTCTGTACTGCAGATTGTAACACGACAGATATTCCATCAAGTTTCGAGCGTTCACTTATGCTAATGTTGCCTAAATTAGCTCTAGACGTTTTGATTGATATGACTGACGATTCATTCTGCAGTATTTGACCAGTATTACTTTGCTAATATCTTGGTCTTGTTCAGTGGTGTGACGTTTTAGGCGAAAGAGCTATATCCATTCATTTAGAATAAGCTATGAATATGCAAAAAAATGGTATTGCCCCGGACGTTGACATTATTCTAATGCTAGAAATTCAGGATATAACGCAATAATTTCGACGGAGAAGCCGGCATAGCTGGACTGTTTTCAGATGAAACTTAAAGTACGCAGTTGACTCTTTGGAGATGCAACGTATTGACACTTATGTGCATGTACCTTCGAGAGGGGACGCTAAGAAGGAATGTAACGAGTTTTTTACCGTTTAAATAGCTGGAGTTATGAGGCGCAACTACTCCTCAATGAGCATAGCTGGGGAATTTTAATGTATACGCTGATATATGGGTAAAACACCTAGCATATGCTTCAGCGTTGAGCTACAAAGATACCAGTGGCTTTTAGTTATCCCACACGTGGAGCTTAAAATAACCTTTGAGGGCAGCTTACTCGCTTATCACAGCTAATGCAACGACGCGGTTAGACTAACTGCACGTATAACAAAAACTTGTAAACAATATACAGAGGGTGGCAGAATCGGATGTTGCACGGTAGGTTGTGTTAAGAAGCAACTGTTAAGAAAATATCCTATACGGGACGGTAGTAAGGATCGAATCCGTGACAACGGCTGAGCAACCTCGTGCGCTGTCATCTACGCACTGTGAAGAACTGACACAGGTTGTATCTGACTGGTCACTTGAATTAGCACGCGCCACGGCCTGATTGACTAAGTTCAATGGCAATTTAACCGGGAACGGCGCAACGTATCAAATTTTCTTCTTAACAACTATAGCTAGCACGATCCTACCTGCAACATCCTTGCAAGGTTTTCAGATTGTTTATGATGATCCTGTATATATATGTGGTTGATTTCTGGCCCACAGCCAGATCATGCCAGCATTGCTCAAGCAACTTAGAGTATTCACTGGGAATAGGAGTCGGGCAGCTTTTTTGTAGGTTACTTTACGATGCAGCATTAAGAGGCAAAATAATTTGGAATTTTCAGTGAGATCAAACAATAAAATAGTCATGGTGTTAATTGAGTTATTTGCTCTCAACTCCCCATAACTTGTTCATGGAAACATGAAGTGTGAAAGTTTAAAGCCGGCCGGAGTGGCCGAGCGGTTCTAGGCGCTTCAGTCTGGAACCGCACGACCGCTACGGTCGCAGGTTCGAATCCTGCCTCGGGCATGGATGTGTGTGATGTCCTTAGGTTGGTTAGGCTTAAGTAGTTCTAAGTTCTAGGGGACGGATGACCTCAGATGTAAAGTCCCATAGTGCTCAGAGCCATTTGAAACATTTGAAAGTTTAAATCTGCAACAAGTGTTATTCTCTTTCCAAAAACATGCAAATTTTGTATGCCACTGTTTAGTGTTTTTGACATATTTAGAGCGAATTTCAGTAAGAGAAACAAGGTATTATTTTACCAACTGAAGATACATAACCTCTTCAAAGATTTTAACTAAACATTCTTCAAAACAGACAGGCGGAAAACAGCTTTACAATGTGTTTAACTAAATTACAGCAAATAATTCAGGTTTACCTAGACAGAAACAAAGCTGACGTGGAACCACCACGTGGCGGGCAAAGTGTTCCGGACGAACGGAGCCTAAATTACTTAGGGCAGGCCCCATACGGGGCTCACCCCACTACTCCTTTTATAAGCAGCCAGTGGGTACGCGCTCCAAGGCAGAAAAATACGTTGACAGCGTGATGAACATAGAACTAACTTTTACGTAAAACTGGTGAAAGCTGAATCCGTTAGATTACACTCTGGCAGCGTGGACGAAATATTTGTCAAAAGTCGCTAAAAGATAATAACGTAACTGACTAAGGTAACCACCCCCACTTACAGCTGCCAGTAAAGAATTTCATCAGCAAGCCGAGATTCAGCTTCAAATCATACCACGAGGTGGAAACCGTAGATACTTAACGGTCACGTGGGGCGGAAAATGCAGGTAGAAGGAAGACACGAACGTTTGGATGATGAACTTCACTTACGTAAACACAAGCTTGGCTTGGAAATATAACCAACAAAAATACGTGCAACAAGATTTGTCCTTGTAAGGCGCATAAGATTGCCGGCTCCAAATGAGTAAAGAAAGCGATTTGGTGATATAGTGCACAATGTAGCAGGCAAAAAAAAAAAAAAAAAAAAAAATTGGACATCATGGATGACGACACTTTGAACATAAGAGAAATTTACAGAATCCCAATAATGTAAAACACACCATGAAATCATAACTCTCTGATAAATACCAGATGGAAGCTATTTTATCTTAACACAAGCGACATGCTCCACCAATCACCTGTCCAGGCACAGGAACAGGGAACAACAGCAAGAACAGAACGCTGAACCGAGTCAAATGTAGAAGCAGCAGGGCACAAACAAGAAACAGGGACGAAACCAGTCAGAATTATCACTCTCACAGCTGGGACCAAGATCAGTCTTCACGAGAACCTCGTGGCCTTGGCACCGAAGCAACGAACTAAAAGTAGCTCACCGAGTACACAAAGCCGCTGTGGGATGACAAACACTGGAAAAATCTTGGAGCCGCTAAGATATGTGTGAGTGAACACGACCCATTACCCGCCACCAGACCTGGTCGGCCAAGGGAATAATGCGTCCCCTGAGGTTTCCGGAATAAGCCTTTTTTGTCTGGAAGATGCTTAGCCAGACAAACGTGGAAGTCACATGGCCGGTTGCTCCGCAGACCTGCGCTGTCCGTTCTGCTTCCCTGACTGCCTCTCGCGCAAAACGAGTCAACGGCAAACGTGCCACGCCCCATCAAACCAAAGACTGTGTTCCAGGAGACGTGGCGCAGCGGTTCAGCGAGAGTATTGTTTTCAAGCATTCTAATAGTTGTACTAAGCAGGAACGCCGACACAAGTTAACACTGATTCAATGAGACTTATTAATGCCAAAATTATTAACTTGATAGAAACCATACACCTTATTATCTCATCAGGGTAAAGAGGTCAAGTCAGTGTGCAGGCATCTTATCTGTATTTTTCGGACAGGTAAAGAAATCGTTCGTGGCTCACACCAGAGCATCAAAGAGCTGCACACTCAAATTTCTCTTCCTTATTTTCTACAGAAAGACTGGTTAAACAACGTTGGATCTTTTCCCAAATTAGAGAAGACCATAATAATAATCTACTAACTCTAATTACTATGAGTGAGATTCATGAATTACTCGTAATCGCCAAGGCACAAACCATTTGGTCCCAGTGCAACAGTCACCATATTTTCGCGGTTAGCTGCATAGAACGTGTATTTTAACAAATATGGGCAAAGTGTGGAGAATCAACTTAGGAAGATATTACAGTAAGTGACTTCTTGTCATTTGTCAGCATGTAACCATATGTCCGCAAGTACCGATAATCTCATATGTAATATGTGGCCTTAATTATAACTAAAACGATATTACACGCCTCCTGCTGGTGATAGTGATGAGCTTTTTTCAGTATTAAACATTATTCTATGCAAAATAGTAGGTCACCTGGCACAAGTAATGTTAATTACTTTTTAAATTGCTTTACCACAACTGTCAATTTTATGTCTGACATGAACTGTACATACGTTACAGGGTCTGTCATGGCATTAGCTAGAGAATGTGAAAGAATGTAAGCAGGTCTACAAAATTTAACAATTGAGATAAAAGTACTAAAAGTGTGCTAACAACCTATAGGTTCCTCAATAACCACTTTAATCAATAAAATTAGCAAACAAGAGCAAATAAACTGCACATGGTGCATCCTGTTGTAGCGTAGTTTGATGTAATTGGCAATTCTTAGTCCCTAAGTTGCACTGATTCGCTAAAATGCAAGGTTCACAGCACACCACACACTAAAACTAAAGATGGGATAAATCAATAAAATATTAATATTTACGCAAATTGAGGTATATAAAAATGTGTGTGAAATCTTATAGGACTTAACTGCTAAGGTCATCAGTCCCTAAGCTTACACACTACTTAACCTAAATTACCCTAGGGGTAAACACACACACCCATGCCCGAGGGAGGACTCGAACCTCCGCCGGGACCAGCCGCGAGACTGAGGTATATACATGTAAAATTATTCAAGTACATACAGGCTCACATATAAACAGCCCACAGAAATAAGTAAAACAATTATATAAACACTGGCATATGTATACTGATCAAGTGTCATGAACTTCAAGTAGCGAAGCCATATATTTCATAGTAAGCAGGCATTCGGTTTTTAAAGTAAGGACTATGGATGTGGTGTAATTGTAAGAAATTCACTGTAGTAAATAAATGGGTCTAAACATGTATTAAAGGTAAGTATGCTAATGTAACACACGGTGCACTGGCAAATATGTACAGTGTTGCCCACAAGAATATGTTGGTATCTCATACAGGTGAATAACGATTTGAATATTCTAAGAAGAAATTAGTTAACTTGGAACAGTCTTCTTATATAGTAATATTTTTTTTATTTACTAGGTCTACAACTTTGCTTCCGCCGTTCTTTCTCGAAGTTCGGGGCTTTATTGTGAAAAATTCACAAAAAAATTGTGATTCATAGTACTGCCCATCGCTGGCCACTACATTTCCCATCTTTCGGATAGCATACGAATCCCGTGGCGGAACAACTGGGCGTCTCTTGTGGGAATCCATGAATCGATTCAATTTTGCACTTGTTCATATGATCGGAAGTGCTGGTGAGCCAGACTGTATGCCACTCATCGAAAATGGTGGTAGCCAGAGAGAGTAACGCATGGAGAATGCGGCGGGAGGGATAGGACTTCTCATTTCAACGTTTCCATGTATATTTTGACGATTTTTGCGATATGGGGTCGAGCACTGACCTGCTGCAAAATTACCTTTACGTGACTGTCGCTTTAGCCGTTCGTGTTTCAGTGCTGCGCTCGAACGCATCAGTAGTTTTCGACAATGATGTCCTGTGATTGTCTTCGTCTGTTTCAGTAGCAACGAAAACGTTCTGTCTTCCACCGCTATGCCGGTCTTCGACATCAAAATCACCGTTCTTAAGGTATTGAAAACATTATCTGCACGTTCATCCACCAACAGTTCCCTCATCACTGGTCTTGCCCAGTATTTTAAGAGCCACAGCCGCAGGTTGCTTCATGTTAAAGCAGAAAATTAAAACATCCCGCAAATGACGAGAAATGGGTACGTAAGTTGGCGTACTTAATCGAGAATAACATTATGATGCAATCACAAATCGACTAATATTTTTATGGCATTATGTTTACAATAGCCTAAGCTTATTGTATTACACCTATGACCAACCACCTGAACCCCACTTGCCGCTACTGCCGTATATTGCAAAACGGTGGAAGCGAAATTGTAGACCTAATATTCTTTTTTTTTTCAAACATTCTATTGACCATATCTTGAAAGTCTGGTAATTACTGCACGACAGTGTACAACTGCCGGCTGCAGTGGCCAGGCGATTCTACATGATTCAGTCTGGAACCGCGTGACCGCCACGGTCGCAGGTTCGAGTCCTGCCGCGGGCATGGACGTGTGTGATGTCCTTAGGTTACTTACGTTTAAGTAGTTCTAAGTTCTAGGGGACTGATGACTTCAGATTTTAGGTTCCATAGTGCTCAGAGCCATTGGAACCATTTCTGCACAACTCTAAACACTTTATTAGGTACTCTACTCTTAACATCCTACCTATATGTTGAGCTATACTTCACACGAAATCACACAATTAAATGAAGCAATGGACTGTTTCAACGTCGCCGGGGGACTGAAGACTCATTGCCTTTATGCTGGGGTGCAATACACACGTAATTAGACTATTTCTTGAAGCAGTAGGCTGTGACTTCGGTGCCGCCGAGGAATGAAAATTTGTTCCAGTGGGCATGACTGCTGGATACACCTCTGATGTCATGTTACCGGAGTAACAGCTGATCCATGTGCCCGCGACTGTGTTGATCCATACAGCCAGTGAAATTAGAATTATATGTTAATACCTTCAGCTGCTGACGGGCGTTGATATACATCAAGAGGGACAGGTGAAAATGTGTGCCCCGACCGGGAGTCGAACCCGCGATTTCCTGCTTACAGGGCAGACAATCTATCCATCTGAGCCACCGAGAACACAAAGGATAGCGCGACTGCAGGGACTATCTCGCGCACGCCTCCCACGAGACCCACATTCTCACCTTGTATGTCCACAAACTACATTCGTAGTGTCCCACCCCAACACACTCATTACGCGTAGAAGACATACTTACCAAGTTCCTTCGGACATGTCCGAAGTGACAGACACCATATCCATATAAGTATATAGTTTTGGCAACACCGGCCATGACCTTCTTCTTCTGTGCGGATGCACACATATTCCCCGAAGTCTTACGGGACTTGGTAAGAATGTCTTCCACGGGTAATGAGTGTGTTGCGGTGCGACACTACGAATGTAGTGTGGGACATACAAGGTGAGAGCGAGATGGTCCCTGCAGTCGCGCTATCCTCTGTGTCCTCGGTGGCCCAGATGGATAGAGCGTCTGCCATGTGAGTAGGAGATTCCGGGTTCGACTCCCGGACGGGCCACACGCTTTCACCTGTCCTCGTATATATATATCAACCCCCGTCAGCAGCTGAAGGTATTAATATATAATTCTAATTGCGTTCTCGAGGGCTGCAGGTCATCAATGGTGGCTGTTCTTTCCGACATGTCCGAAGGAACAGACGCCATATTTATACAAGAATACAGCGAGTGAGTCGGCCTATGACGTCTACCTACCATGTTACCATTCACCGCCCTATCGCATTTAACTGGATATCTCGCCAACATGAAAATACAAAAATGATACGGCAGCGCTGACACTCGCGCACTTGTGCATGGTCTCAGGTTATTAGCTGCCTGAATATAAACATATGAGCAAAACACTTGCTACGTGCATTACTATTGTTGTACTGTTGTGTCAAGCAAAGTACATTGTTTGACAGTGCCATTGTAGTACTCGAATACACGCTTACTGGAGCTGACGACTACATTCACATAAACACTCACAGTATCTTCCCACTACTATAGTCATCCGACAGCAGCTACCGATTATTGTCTGTTTATTCAGATCCACAGCAATACATCACTTTTGTTTTCTGTAGGCTACAGCACATTAATCTTCCTGGTGGTCTCCATGGTCTCTCATGACATAATGATCAGCAATGCCTTTTCCATGACGTTATACATAGTTGTGGTTGAATAATTCTCTGCCAGTCCACTTCATAACATATAATTTAAAATAAAAGCTGTCCACCATTTGCAGTGATGAACTTCTTGTTACAATCACGCATTTCTGATGGGTCAGTGTTACTCGCTTCTCTATCAACAAGCTGTCTATAATTGGTTTTAAATTGCTTGCAGAACACCTTCGAGAACCTCATCCACCAGTTTCATTATATTTAATGACAAAAAATGTCATACTTACACACACACAATTTAAGATGATTAAGACGTCTTTTGCGGATTAGGCTCTCATTTGGAACAGTCTACGAGAAGTTTTCAGTACATTTCGACGAAAGTTTATGTACTATTCATGACCCAGGCATCATCTCAACATCATCTCCTTCACGTTATACGTCAATTTCTGCACGTATAATGCTTTGAGTAATTGCATTGTCATTTATCACATCTGGTTTCTCCACATTTCCTACATTTTTCAGTATTTCGTTCGTTCCGTTTGGCAACTCCTGTATTCCAATTTTGAATTTTAGCTTTCAGTCCATCATTTCTGTAGTGATTTTCTTTTCGAAGTTCCTTATACTTCGGTTAAATGTATCAGTAAGCTCTGTTTGAACAATACCAAGTTCATCACACATTGTTTTGCAAATTACCTACATTTCCCTTTTTATTTCCCATTAAGATATCTTAATTTCCTGTTTAATTTCTTGAATGGTTTCTTGATGAGACCTTTTTAATT
Organism: Schistocerca cancellata; assembly: GCF_023864275.1. Taxonomy (NCBI): domain Eukaryota; kingdom Metazoa; phylum Arthropoda; class Insecta; order Orthoptera; family Acrididae; genus Schistocerca; species Schistocerca cancellata. The sequence continues at coordinate 412,116,311 of NC_064631.1, forward strand.
TCTTGATTCATTGCCTTATACGAAATTTAAATTTTTTGTTGTATCTGCATCAGAAAATCATTGCTAACAATACCCATACCCATATCGTGATTAGCTGCCTATACTGAACCAAGCATCTTCAGATCTAAATAAAAAATGCCACAGTCTTCCATTACACAACTTCTGGAACTGTTAAGTTCAAAATTCAATTATAACCAGCTGGATCATTAAATTGTTCTTCTTCATTAATAATATCGCTACCCCTTCTTTTCATATGAGCCACTTAATTACGTTCACAATAGTTATTGTTCCCTGTAACTAGGAAAAAGGTTTTTATGTATATAAATATACTATTTTGCGGATAGATAGAAAACAGTAACTAAGACAGAAATTCCTGAAGCAGCATACTTCAATCGTAAACGAAATTCTGCTTCTCAAAAAAATACATCTTTTTGTGATATTTTTTTCCGAAAATATTTTCCGTAACGCTGCTAAAACATATCGAAAACGACCTTGCCGCAGTGGCTACACCGTTTCCCGTGAGATCACCGAAGTTGAGCGCTGCTGGGCGTGGCCGGCACTGTGATGGGTGACCATACAGCTGCCATGCGCTGTTTCCATTTTTCGGGGTGCACTCAGCCTCGTGATGCCAATTGAGGAGCTACTCGACCGAATAGTAGCGGCTTCGGTCAAGAATACCTTCATAACGACTGGGCGAGCAGTGTGCTGACCCCACGCCCCTCCTATCCGCATCCTCCTCGGAGGATGACACGGCGGTCGGATGGTCCCGGTAGACCACTCGTGGCCTGAAGACGGAGTGCTGCTAAAACATATAATTTGTTACTTTTGTCTGCAGTAATTTTTAAATTTAACAAAAAATCTAATGAACATTAAGAGTGTGAAAACGCAATTTCAGTGAACTTCATTCGTAAATTTATTGGATAGTGGATGACCTCCACGAAACGTGCTGCCAGGGTATCTGAAAGGGGAATCCCGTATTTATGATGTGGATGGCTGACGCAGTGTAAAGGTACACAACAGTCTTCAGTCATTGGCACTGTTGTCTTTAAAGCACAGTGTTCATACTGGACAGTATTTTAAGCGAAGTGTTTGGCGAGATAATGCTGAAAGTATAGCGTTCTCTCCCGACTGCAACAATATATTAATGAATTTAGTGGCATCTTTACAAGTGATGAAACATATCTGCTCAGTCAAACGCAGTCTATCGATCGCTGATCTTGCAGCATTCAGCAGGCAGTAAACGCAGAATGGCAGCTTCACATTTAACTACTACACAAGTACTTTTCCGTGAAGCAGCTTCTTGTTCCAAGTCCTAGTTTCAGAAAGTTTCGAACATTATACAGATTTTAGCAACGTTTTTCTTTCATGTGATATTCCTTTGTATAAACTGAGAAGTCGAGTGGTCAGAAATTTTCTTGTGTAGTAAAAAAAAAATTTTTGAACACTAGAACCATGGACCTTGCCGCTGGTGGGGAGGCTTGCGTGCCTCAGCGACACAGATGGCCGTACCGTAGGTGCCACCACAACGGAGGGGTATCTGTTGAGAGGCCAGACAAACGTGTGGTTCCTGAAGAGGGGCAGCAGCCTTTTCAGTAGTTGCGAGGACAACAGTCTGGATGATTGACTGACCTGGCCTTGCAACATTAACCAACACGGCCTTGCTGTGCTGGTACTGCGAACGGCTGAAAGCAAGGGCAAACTACGGCCGTAATTTTTCCCTAGGGCATGCTGCTTTACTGTATGGTTAAATGATGATGGCGTCCTCTTGGGTAAAATATTCCAGAGGTAAAATAGTCCCCCATTCGGATCTCCGGGCGGGGACTACTCTAGAGGACGTCGTTATCAGGGAAAAGAAAACTGGCGTTCTACGGATCGGAGCGTGGAATGTCAGATCACTTAAACGGGCCAGTAGGTTAGAAAATTTAAAAAGGGAAATGGATAGGTTAAAGTTATATTAAGTGGGAATTAGTGAAGTTCGGTGGCAGGAGGAACAAGACTTTTGGTCAGGTGAATACAGGGTTATCAACACAAAATCAAATAGGGGTAATGCCGGAGTAGGTTTAATAATGAATAAAAAAATACGAGTGCGGGTAAGCTACTACAAACAGCATAGTGAACGCATTATTGTGGCCAAGATAGACACGAAGCCCACGCCTACTACAGTAGTACAAGTTTATATGCCAAATAGCTCTGCAGATGATGAAGAAATTGAAGAAATGTATAATGAGATAAAAGAAATTATTCAGGTAGTGAAGGGAGACGAAAATTTAATAGTCATGGGCGACTGGAATTCGAGAGTAGGGAAAGGGAGAGAAGGAAACGTAGTAGGTGAATATGGATTGGGGGTAAGAATTGAAAGAGGAAGCCGCCTGGTAGAGTATTGCACAGGGCATAACTTAATCATAGCTAACACTTGGTTCAAGACTCATAAAAGAAGGTTGTGTACATAGAAGAATCCCAGAGATACTAAAAGATACCAGACAGATTATATAATGGTAAGACAGAGATTTAGGAACCAGGTTTCAAATTGTAAGACATTTCCAAGGGCAGATGTGGACTCTGACTACAATCTATTGGCAATGAACTGTAGATTAAATCTGAAGAAGCTGCAAAAAGGTGGGAATTTAAGGAGATGGGACCTAGATAAAGTGAAAGAACCAGAGGTTGTACAGAGTTTCAGGGACAGCGTAATGGAACAATTGACAGGAATGGGGGAAAGAAGTACAGTAGAAGAAGAATGGGTAGCTCTGAGGGATGAAGTAGTGAAGGCAGCAGAGGATCAAGTAGGTAAAAAGACGAGGGCTAGTAGAACTCCTTGGGTAACAGAAGAAATATTGAACTTAATTGACGAAAGGAGAAAATATAAAAATGCAGTAAATGAAGCAAGCAAAAAGGAATACAAACGTCTCAAAAATGAGAACGACAGGAAGTGCAAAATGGCTAAGTAGGGATGGCTAGAGGACAAATGTAAGGTTGTAGAGGCTTATTTCACTAGGGTAAGATAGATACTGCCTACAAGAAAATTAAAGAGACCTTTGGAGAAAACAGAACCACTTGTATGAATATCAAGAGCTCAGATGGAAACCCAGTTCTGAGCAAAGAAGGGAAAGCAGAAAGGTGGAAGGAGTATATAGAGGGCCGATACAAGAGAGATGTACTTGAGGACAATATTATGGAAATGGAAGAGGATGTAGATGAAGATGAAATGGGAGATACGACACTGCGTGAAGAGTTTGACAGAGCACTGAAAGACCTGAGTCGAAACAAGGCCCCGGGAGTAGTCAACATTCCATTAGAACTACTGATGGCCTTGGGAGAGCCAGTCCTGGCAAAGCTCTAACGTCTGATGAGCAAGATGTATGAGACAGGCGAAATACCCTCAGACTTCAGGAAGAATATAATAATTCCAATCCCAAAGAAAGCCGGTGTTGACAGATGTGACAATTACCGAACTATCAGTTTAATAAGTCACAGCTGCAAAATACTAACGCGAATTCTATACAGACGAGAAAACTTTTGACAATGTTGACTGGAATACTCTCTTTCAAATTCTAAAGGTGGCAGGGTAAATTACAGGGAGCGAAACGCTATTTACAATTTGTACAGAAACCAGATGGCAGTTATAAGAGTCGAGGGGCATGAAAGGGAAGGAGTGATTGGGAAGGGAGTGAGACAGGGTTGTAGCCTCTCCCCGATGTTATTCAATCTGTATATTGAGCAAGCAGTAAAGGAAACAAAAGAAAATTTCGGTGTAGGTATTAAAATCCATGGAGAAGAAATAAAAACTCTGAGGTTCGCCGATGACATTGTAATTCTATCAGAGGCAGCATAGGACTTGGAACAGCAGTTGAACGGAATGAACAGTGTCTTGAAAGGAGGATATAAGATGAACATCAACAAAAGCAAAACGAGGATAATGGAATGTAGTCGAATTAAGTCGGGTGATGCTGAGGGAATTAGATTAGGAAATGAGGCACTTAAAGTAGTAAAGGAGTTTTGCTATTAGGGGAGCAAAATAACTCATGATGGTCGAAGTAGAGAAGATATAAAAAATAGACTGGCAATGGCAAGGAAAGCGTTTCTGAAGAAGAGAAATTTGTTAACATCGCGTATACATTTAAGTGTCAGGAAGTCGTTTCTGAAAGTATTTGTATGGAGTGTAGCCATGTATGGAAGTGAAACATGGACGATAAATAGTTCGGGCAAGAAGAGAATAGAAGCTTTCAAAATGTGGTGCTAAAGAAGAACGTTGAAGATTATATGGGTAGATCACATAACTAATGATGAATTATTGAATACAATTGGGGAGAAGAGGAGTAAGGGGCACAACTTCACAAAAAGAAGGGACTGGTTAGTACGACATGTTCTGAGGCATCAAGGGATCACAAATTTAGCATTGGAGGGCAGCGTGGAGGTAAATATCGTAGAGGGAGACCAAGAGATGAATACACTAAGCAGATTCACAAGGATGTGGGTTGCAGTAAGCATTGGGAGATGAAGTAGCTTGCACAGGATAGGGTAGCATGGAGAGCTGCATCAAACCAGACTCAGGACTGAAGACCACAACAACAATAACAGAAAAATCAACATTAACAAAATTGTACCTGCCTGCTTCACACGAAGAAATGCTAAAAAGTATCACAGCAAAATGCGAAAATAAATAAACTGGAAAGGCATAGACGAATAGCCAGACTCTTGTGCTGGGGAAGCAGCACACGTTGCGGTAGGTGTGCTAGAAAATAATGAAAAATTTCCAAACATTGGTGTCTATTGGGATGTAAAGTAATATCTTTATCGAATCATGTAAAAATGGCTTGGTTATTAAGTGAATCTCTGCGGTTGTTATGGGGGACTGGAGTGAAATTTGAAAGTGTTTCATCCTTACTTACGGATGCTGCTCCGTATATGAAGAAGGCAGACCAAATCCTGTCTGTAAGTTTTCCACACATGAATTAAGTGACTTGTAGAGTACATAGTTTACACAGAGGGAGTGGTTCAAATGGCTCAAATGGCTCTGAGCAATATGGGACTTAAAATCTGAGGTCATCAGTCCCCTAGAACTTAGAAATACTTAAACCTAACTAACCTAAGGACATCACACACATCCATGCCCAAGGCAGAATTCGAACCTGCGATCGTAGCGGTAGCGCGGTTCCAGACTGAAGCGCCTAGAACCGCTCGCCCACACCGGCCGGCCCAGAGGGAGTGAGTAGAGGGTTTGTTCACTGTCTCATAAATGGACAACTTGATATCAAAGGTGCTTGCGACAGCGCCAAGAAGAAGTAATTTTTTCACGGCGAAAATGTAGTCCTTGCGCTTTCAAGTGTCCCCATGGTTACTGGTTAGGGGCATTGTTGGGAGCAGCAATGTATTCCGCAAACAGTTTTGGGAATTTTAAACCTGTTATTGATGACATAAATAAGGATGACGATTCTTCAGTTAAAATTCTTCAGAACTTACTCAACGACATTACAGTTAAACATGAATTCTCTTACATATCTGCATATTTGAGTTTATTGTTTCACTCTGTCAAAATATTAGAATTGTCAATCAGCTTGTTAAATCAGACGGTTAATGAAGGGCATAACAATAACAAAAATATTAATTCAGTCAAAGGTCCCAACGTGGAAGCTATTAAATAGACATTTAAAAGTGTTTTCGAAAAAAATTGTGGGTGCCATGCTATGTGTAAAATTTCCAAGGTTTTGGAAAGGGAAGAAGACGTTGGTAAAATTGAAAATATTTATGCAAGTGACATTCCTTCGATAAAATGTGCAAGACTATGGTCATGTGATGTTGAAAGGAACTTCTCCAGGTATAGTTCATTATTTCGAGACAACAACTGTCGGTGTTTGATGGAAAATTTGAAGAAAGTTTTTGCAGTTCACGGTAACAGCGAGTAGTTTCAATACATTACTACGGGATTTTGATCACGAGTAATTTTTTAACATGAGTATTTACGGTTTTGTATTACTGAAACAAAATCTTTCTGCATTTTATGTATTTATTTTTATTTTCTCCTAGGCAAAAGTAAAATATTTTAAAATATTTAGCACACATACTCTGTTTCCTACTTTTAGCGGTGTTTATAAGTAATTTAAAAGTTCGTTCACGAATTAAAAATTGGTAATACAATTCGCAGTTGCTTGCCTATCCACTCCTAAACAACAATGCTTTCAATTCTGCTTGAAGCGCTCCTGTTGCAAATAGCTTGTGCAGTAACCTGCGAAGATTGTATATGCTTCTGGGCATTGGAAGAAAATGGTTGAAATGGCTCTAAGCACTATGGGACTTAACGTCTGAGGTCATCAGTCCCCTAGAACTTAGAACTACTTAAACCTAATTAACCCAAGAACATCACACACATCCATGCCCGAGGCAGGATTCGAACCTCTGACCGTAGCGGTCGCGCGGCTCCAGATTGAAGTGCCTAGAAGCGGCTGGCCTGGGCATTGGAGCCAGGTGTAACAAATACGAAGTCAAGTACCGATAATCCCATGGTTACGGCGTGGCCTTCACTACAACTAATATGATATTATGAACATTGAGCTGATCATACTGATGAGTTCTGTTGACTAATAAACATTGACTATGATGAATAAGGTTCCCTTAACAAGAAAATTTTTCACTCCATTCACTTTAAATAACTTTGAAACACACAAAAATTTCACATTACAGATTATTTAGTGGTACTATGTGCCTTTAACCTAAATGCAAGGAACCTCTTGCTACGTGTCCGCACGTGGCTCACGATACTTAGACACCAACTAACACAATTTAGGGACTACAAGCTTTCGCACATGAATATAGAACATAGCGACTAACAAATGAAATGCTTTATATTCTGTCACGATTCTAAAGTGAAACAACATTATGCTTACCAAATGATTTTCCTCCTTTATATATACCGTCGATTTTTCACCTTTATATATACCGCCGCCATTAGCACTTCTTTTCTGACGTGCATTTTTTCCCTTGTTCTCGAAGCTATCCCAATTTTCTGTAACAATGTTTGTGACTGACGCGTTTACTATTTGTGACTAACATGTTTACCAAAGCAAATTGACCCGGAAACTCCCATAGCCACACAGATGACAGTATTGGTGAACACTAGATAAAATAACAGTCCGGTAAATCCGCATACGGACAGCAGAACTTGTTGGAATGTGGCATTACTAATGATTAACAGGGTCACATACCACTACACAATATGGCATCCTGAGATTTTTACTGTACTTATTCGTATCACTGTGATGCTCTTAGACGTCATCCTTACCGTTCTGAGACTGCTCTGTCACCATATCGACATTCGTGGTTCCACAGGATGAACAATGTGAAAGTTGAAATTCAGTCCTGCTATTGAACACGGCTAAAAGTACATCAGTCCACATTCCAACTGAAAAATTTTCCGGAGATTGTTCCAGAATCTCTCAGACAGGCTGTAACCTCCCCCTCACTTACCGACCTTAATGACAGTGAAAGATGAAACCGCGTGTACCTAATGGGAGTGTTGAAAAAGCAATCGTCACCGAAGTTAATCTGTCGGTAAAGAGGGAGGAAAGGGTTACATCTAAATGAAAGGAAATGTGCTAATAAAACTGGTGGAAATTAACTTTGAAAAGGGGTAAAGTTAATAAAGAAAGTAAATGTGCAGCCGTTACGTTAACAATTAACTAGCGGTAATTAGGTATTTGAGAATTGGGGGAAATCACGGTCGCCAGTCCTAAGGACAATTACTATAGTAACTGAAAAAGAAAGGTTATTACACATATAATTAGCACTAGAAGCGTGGCAACTGAAGGTTGACACGTGTAGTGTGAAAACTGAAAGTTTGTCAGAAGTAATAAATTTCGCTACACCCTGACTTAATTTAGCAAAGAATTAATAAAACCGGAAAATCGAAAGTTAATTTAGTGACTGAAGTTAATAGTGAGCTTTCTTTCTGAAGCACATCGAAATTCAGTAAAATACGGTTAGTCTTGGACTACCTCAACAATCATTTCAAAAAACTACTTGAATCTACGCAATTTGGAAATAAGAGATTTAACTTTGAACTTGAATTAAATGATTCTGAACAATTAACAATAGTGAGCTTTCTTTCTGAAGCACATCGAAATTCAGTAAAATACGGTTAGTCTTGGACTACCTCAACAATCATTTCAAAAAACTACTTGAATCTACGCAATTTGGAAATAAGAGATTTAACTTTGAACTTGAATTAAATGATTCTGAACAATTAACAATAGTAAAATTTAGTACGTACCAAGCTGAGCTGCAGTCACAGGTAAGCTAAAATACGATAACAAAACTCGCACTCTTAATTTGTGCTTGTGTAATCTGAATATTGTAGCCAGCTAACTGAAATTTGAAATTAAAGCAGTGAAATAGAATTAGCTATATTACTTTAGTGCTGGCGTTTAAATTTCAACGACACTCGGGTTCATTTCGGAAAAGGAAGGGACCCTGCTTGGTAATGCAATTGGGACAATGAGCAACAAAGGTTCATGCTAAGTTGCTGTTATTATAGTTACGAAAATGGTACAGTTTGAAAAACTGAGGTCTGCCATACAGTTCTAAAACTTTACCTGCTTCCAGTCTTCCTTGATGGTTGATTGAAGGTTTGAAGCCGTCGATCGAGGAGGTGGCGACAGTCACTCATTGTCGGCCGTCGCTGTTGCAGAAGCTGGATGTTGGCGCGCCTTCTTCTCGACACGGTCACCAGACGAAACGGGCTCTTGATGTGCGCTAGTTAATGTTTCCCGTCCGCGACACCATGTCAGAAACTATCATCGCAAGTCGAGCGCAATTACATGCTGCCAAACCCCGAAAGCGCGGCAACTCGCGGGAGCGTCACACAACACACCTGCTCCACTCGCTACTCCCGCCAGACTCCCTCTGCTCAGCCCGCGCTCCACGCGGCAGAGTTAACACCACCAAAGATCCTACACACTTTGATTCTTCACACGACCTATCGACGTAATCGTTCGATAGCAGTTTTCCCTAGGCAAGACCCAGCGTAAAAATACAAACAATATTTACGAAACAAACCAATTATACATCGACATAAATGCATAAATATACAAATAGTAAAACAATTACAATATACAAAGAGACAGAAATGTCATATCTTGAGGTAACAAAGCAAGGAAAAAAAATAGTACAATAGATGGAAATAGGAGGATATGCATTTCCGGCGTTACACGTGCCCCACATTGTCTGAGGATGTTCGTTTAACGTAAACAGACTCAGAAAATGTCCCAAAAAAGAAACAGCGGAAATGCATATGCTCAAAACATCAAAAAAATTTAGCATTCGTCTAATTAATCATAAACCAATTTTTAGACAATAATAATTGAGTGGAGACACTCCTAATCTTATTCCACTCTGTCATCTTGCACAAAATAAAACAGGTTGACAACATATCAAAATTCATAGAAAACATAGAAAATGGTTTAGCTATTCCAAAATCATTAAAATTCGTAACACTATAAAAAATGGAATACTATCTGCAAAATTGATCAGAGTACATGGTCATAAAAAACAGGTATATCAAAATACGCAAACTAATAATTAATTACATAGAATACACAATTTTATGTAACCTTTTCATAATTAATATTCTCGTCATGTCCAATTAACGCTAAACAAGAAAATAATATACAGCAGATAAAATAAAACATAAATATTGACAGCAGAATCCTTTCACATCAGCTGTCCGGGAAGAAAAGCAACTCCACATTCCGTACTCGCGAGTACAAAGAATGCCGACAGCGGCACAAGAGCCGACAGCGGTACAGAGCCGACAGCGGCTTCGCCTCGCAAGTATTGTTGCGCCCGCCTGTGCGGCACGCTTGATCTCACCCGCCTGCGTGACGGCATTTCCAGAACGTCCGTTTCACTGAATTCTTTAGGAAAAACTCACTCCCGAGTAATCTCAAGGAGTCCCTTAATACTATCACAGTGGATAACTCAACACTGTCCATCATCACACGCATGTACTAGCCTGAAACTTAAAACAGCGTCTAAGTACATCGGCAATGACTAATAAAAACACACATTCATGAAATATTACAGAAAGTTACAAAATCATATTTACATTGCTTAATCTACTGTGACTCAGCCGAAAACTTAAACTAGCAGCTTGGATTTTTCAGATGATTACTAATCAGTTACTCTTAAATCATTTAGTCAAAATTAATTACTTATTAATTACAACTTCTTTAATGACCTCTAGGTCAGGCAAAAGCATCGTAACATAGCACATCCTTAAATCTTACACTCTATATTTACATACTGTACAAATTACCCATTGTGTAGTATTAATCGATCCTAGGTTGGTACAATTTCAAGTCTACAATATTCCGTATACCTAATCGTTTTCCAGAGCTTGGATACGCTAAGCAATAAGCATTTGTGTGAGGTATACCAATGACTTTATATGGTCCATTATAAACAAACTTAAATTTAGAGATTTCATTGTCTATCTCGCTCGATTTCTCATGAGCTTTTACAAGTACTAAGTCTCCGATTGCAAACTTAGCAAAACGCGTTTTATCGTCATGACGACGTATGCGAGCATCGGCTTTTAGCTTCATTGCTTCTCGCAAACGATCTTTTTTCACACCAATACTAATGTCAATCCGTGGAGGGAATTTGATTATCTCTTCCAATTCACTTTCTACACTTTTGTCAATGCCGAGATTCCTCACGTTACGGCAGTTCAAATTCATACCTATGTCAATAGCATCCGGCCAGTTAACAATATGTATAGGCTGGTATTGCCTATGCACACCGTCTCCTGCCTCGTCAAAACTAACTACTATCGTTTTATCTTGTGACGTACATGTTAAAGTTTTGCTTTCGCAATTAATCACCGAACGGTACTTTAATAGCCAATCTAACCCGATAATTACTTCCGTAGTCAAGTCTGGTACGACGACAAACTCTTGTTCAAATCGTGCCCCACATATCTCGAAGATGACAAAAATCTGTTTTGTGACCGGTTTACTGGCCTTCCCAGTAGCACCGATAATTTTCACTCCTGTTACTGGCATAACTACGATGCCAGGTCTGTCTTTCAGTAACTCAAATATTTTCCCAGATACAGCACTCAATTCTGCACCGGTGTCAATCAACACGTTTAGTTGTAGGTCATGCATATTAACAGACACTACTATCTGTCTACACTTGTCCTCGGCTGTTTCTTTATTTTCCCACAGTAAATCCTCGTCTATATCCAGGTCATTCCAGAAAAAACCATCCGGCTTTGACCCTAAATCCGGCTTATCTGGCGGCTTTTTCAGCCTCTGTTCACATACGGTTTTAATTTCAACACGTTTGTCCTGAGGCTTAGCCTGTAGCTTCGCCTCCAATACCGAAACCTTTTCCTGTAACTCGTCAACTAGTGAGTGTTGCTTTGCTATCAATTCATTAATCGTCACGTTCGTTGATTCCACTTTGGTCAGATTAATCTCATCCGTTAATCTACCTGGAGGAATGTGTCCAGTAGTTTCTGCAATTACTTCCGCTAGATCTGCGCAACCCACACTGCTATCGTCTGACCGTATAATGTCAGCTCTAACCGCATACACGTTGTAATCTATGTGCTTTTCCACCAATCGTGTCCGGCTATCACTAAAATCTTTCTCCTTAATACTCTCGCAATGTTTAAACTGGAGGTTTGCGTCGGATGGGTCGGTTACTTCTACCACTGAAACTTTCGGTAAGGTCTGCCGGTTAGGGCCAGAACTTTCCGTTACTACTTCAACATCTAACTCCTGCGGGACGAAACACGACGAATCTTGCTCGTGCTCCCCCTTAACATCAACTATTTCTAGTAAAGTCTGCCGATTAGGGCCGGAACTTTCTATCATTTCACAAACACTATCTTCCTGCGGGACGAGACGCGGAAAATCCTGCACGCGCTCCCCATAAACGCTTCTCCCATACAGACCCCTATAATCTCTTAGTTCGTCGTATAAGCGACCGAACTGCCTTAACCAGACCTCATCCCTCTCTGCATCCCCTCGCTCGATGACGGACGTTTTATCCGACATCTGATCTTCTCTCAACACTTGTGAATCATTATTAAATTCAATCTCCAGTTCCGCTGTGGGTATTACAGCTGCCACTTTATGATTGATTTCCGGAACACTACTTAAATTGTTCTCACTGACAGCGAATGTATTTTCTACTGCCGTGTATACAGCTGATCTACTACTTGTGGGCGCACTCTTTTCTCTTAACACTGGCACACTCTCCCGCCGTTGATTATTCCATACGGAATTTTCATAACGGCGACACCTGGGTTTTCTCTTGTTATTGGGCCGCCAAAATTTCTCCACGCCCGCTCGGCCCCTCACCGGCGCGGCTAATGGTTTCCCTGTCTTGTCCCAGCAGATACGCTCCCCGGATGCTGCTGAGGCGGCTGATCACATCCTCTGGCGTTATTACTATTCTGTGAAGCCCGTATCACGTTAGTATGATACTGGTTTCTGTCATTCCTGTTATTATTTGCATTGTACCGATTATTATTACGGTCCGAACCATTATTGTTATTGCTGCGGTATGCATTATTCCCATGGTTATCATTGTTGTGGTTACTGTGGTACTCGTTGTTGTTACCACGGCCTCTACCACTGTCGCGATTATTGCGCCAATTGTCCTCGTCCTCAACTCTTTCCAGGAAATCATTCACTGTCCTATAATTGCTTCCTACGTAGCGTTTTGTATCATCTGGAAGCTTCTTGTAGAGTTCCCAGACTATTTCGGATTCCGTGCGGCGATCACGCAAATATTCCAACTTGCGGATCCAGCCCTCACAAAACTCCTTCATCGAGCCGCGCGAATTCGCATCGAAAGGCCTCGATACGACAAATTCGCGCCAAACACTTTGCTGTTTTTGCTCTGACCAGTATTCAGCCAGAAACAAATTTTTAAACTCGTCAAAAGTCAGGTTCGTAATGTTGAGGTTTAAGCCCCAACGCTTGGCATCACCAGCCAGCTCATCAATAACCGCATTAATTTTTCTCTCATTAGTCCATGATCTGCGTAAAACTCTTTCACAATTTTTAATGAAATCCGTCGCGTGTATACCGCCTTTTTTCAAGGGGTCGAACCGCTCCTCTTTCGTCAACAATTCCGAACTATGTGCACAGATTGGCACATAGCTCTGTTTTTCGTCAAGTTTCTTTTCTAATTCCGACACTCTCGTAATTACTTGGCAAGTGGTTGTCGCAAGCGTTTCCACTTCCCTCTTTTTCTCTTCGCAGGTATTAGCCTGCTCCCTCACTTTAGTGTCTACTTCGGACACTAAAGCCTTTAAAGTTTCCACCTTCTGTTGATCCTCTTTTTTCACTAATTGAATTTGTTCCGTCACCTTATTCTCGATGATCGGAGCAACTGATTCTCCTACACTTTTCTCGATTCTGCTAATTTCGGAATCAAAACGAGTATTTATGCTCGCAATTTCCGCCTGAACGCCTATCATTTCCTGTTTAAGATTACCGATTTCGGTATTAATTACAATAATATCTTCTTTGATTTTATCAACTTTTGTGTTAACAACTCCAACATTGTTGTTAACAACGTTAATAGCTTTGTTCTGATTGTCTAGCTTGGCCGATTGACTCTTGATTTCGTTAATCAAAACATTCAATAAATCAGTTAAATTCCCGGAAACTACCGGTTCCACTTCCGTAGCGGCTTCCTCTTTAATTGTCCCCCCGTATTCGTCATAAAGGGATTCAGGTTTGATTTTCACTTCCGATTCCGAAACATTTTCTAAAGTTTGGAATTCCATTTCTGCTCTTTGTTGCGTTTCGGTGGTCCTGTCTTTCATGCTAGCCGCCTGCCCCTGAACAATGGGTACCGCGGTGCGCGTTCCCCACTGTTCGACCGATTGTTCCGTATCCAAGTCTACCAAATTTTGGCAATTGTTGCCTTCACTCATTTTAATAATTTTCAATATAAATGCCAAATCTCAAATATAATTAGGATTACTCCCACTACTTATTCTCGCTGACGTAACGGCCTGTACGTAACCAATACTTTGTTACGAGATTTGCACAATGCAAAATTCGTGTCCAGAGCAACCTCAAATCTGAAGATTGTCCTGTCACCAGGTCGCCACGTGTAACCCCCCCTCACTTACCGACCTTAATGACAGTGAAAGATGAAACCGCGTGTACCTAATGGGAGTTTTGGAAAAGCAATCGTCACCAAAGTTAAGCTGTCGGTAAAGAGGGAGGAAAGGGTTACATCTAAATGAAAGGAAATGTGCTAATGAAACTGGTGGAAATTAATTTTGAAAAGGGGTAAAGTTAATAAAGAAAGTAAATGTGCAGCCGTTACGTTAACAATTAACTAGCGGTAATTAGGTATTTGAGATTTGGGGGAAATCACGGTCGCCAGTCCTAAGGACAATTACTATAGTAACTGAAAAAGAAAGGTTATTACACATATAATTAGCACTAGAAGCGTGGCAACTGAAGGTTGACACGTGTAGTGTGAAAACTGAAAGTTTGTCAGAAGTAATAAATTTCGCTACACCCTGACTTAATTTAGCAAAGAATTAATAAAACCGGAAAATCGAAAGTTAATTTAGTGACTGAAGTTAATAGTGAGCTTTCTTTCTGAAGCACATCGAAATTCAGTAAAATACGGTTAGTCTTGGACTACCTCAACAATCATTTCAAAAAACTACTTGAATCTACGCAATTTGGAAATAAGAGATTTAACTTTGAACTTGAATTAAATGATTCTGAACAATTAACAATAGTGAGCTTTCTTTCTGAAGCACATCGAAATTCAGTAAAATACGGTTAGTCTTGGACTACCTCAACAATCATTTCAAAAAACTACTTGAATCTACGCAATTTGGAAATAAGAGATTTAACTTTGAACTTGAATTAAATGATTCTGAACAATTAACAATAGTAAAATTTAGTACGTACCAAGCTGAGCTGCAGTCACAGGTAAGCTAAAATACGATAACAAAACTCGCACTCTTAATTTGTGCTTGTGTAATCTGAATATTGTAGCCAGCTAACTGAAATTTGAAATTAAAGCAGTGAAATAGAATTAGCTATATTACTTTAGTGCTGGCGTTTAAATTTCAACGACACTCGGGTTCATTTCGGAAAAGGAAGGGACCCTGCTTGGTAATGCAATTGGGACAATGAGCAACAAAGGTTCATGCTAAGTTGCTGTTATTATAGTTACGAAAATGGTACAGTTTGAAAAACTGAGGTCTGCCATACAGTTCTAAAACTTTACCTGCTTCCAGTCTTCCTTGATGGTTGATTGAAGGTTTGAAGCCGTCGATCGAGGAGGTGGCGACAGTCACTCATTGTCGGCCGTCGCTGTTGCAGAAGCTGGATGTTGGCGCGCCTTCTTCTCGACACGGTCACCAGACGAAACGGGCTCTTGATGTGCGCTAGTTAATGTTTCCCGTCCGCGACACCATGTCAGAAACTATCATCGCAAGTCGAGCGCAATTACATGCTGCCAAACCCCGAAAGCGCGGCAACTCGCGGGAGCGTCACACAACACACCTGCTCCACTCGCTACTCCCGCCAGACTCCCTCTGCTCAGCCCGCGCTCCACGCGGCAGAGTTAACACCACCAAAGATCCTACACACTTTGATTCTTCACACGACCTATCGACGTAATCGTTCGATAGCAGTTTTCCCTAGGCAAGACCCAGCGTAAAAATACAAACAATATTTACGAAACAAACCAATTATACATCGACATAAATGCATAAATATACAAATAGTAAAACAATTACAATATGCAAAGAGACAGAAATGTCATATCTTGAGGTAACAAAGCAAGGAAAAAAAATAGTACAGTAGATGGAAATAGGAGGATATGCATTTCCGGCGTTACAAGGCTGTCCTCGGAAGGACAAGGTATCAAGGTTTATCTCACCCAGTTAATATACCTGATTAAGATTAACGATTGTTGTGAGCAGTGAAAGACGCTCCTGAACGTGAACTAAAGTTACTGAAAGCGTAATGAACATTGCTGCTTGGTGAAGTCTGGACCGCGCGAGCGCTACGGTCGCAGGTTCGAATCCTGCCTCGGGCATGGATGTGTGTGATGTCCTTAGGTTAGTTAGGTTTAAGTAGTTCTAAGTTCTAGGGGACTGATGACCTCAGTCCCATAGTGCTCAGAGCCATTTGAACCAATTTTGAAGTCTGGACGAGTACTTACTTTATCCATATGACCTACATCTGCTATTTCTTAGGCTATAAGAAACTATACTAGATTACTGTTCAATCAAAGGGTACTAAGACAGAGAGCTCAATAGACATTGGTGTACTCCACACGCATTGACAAAGTGCTCATGTGCCAGATACCGAAACATCTCGGCATGGGGACAGTATAAATATGCGGGATCGATGACACAATGGGCAGCGAAAAATTATGAGACAATGCGCACCAGACTTACACTCCTGGAAATTGAAATAAGAACACCGTGAATTCATTGTCCCAGGAAGGGGAAACTTTATTGACACATTCCTGGGGTCAGATACATCACATGATCACACTGACAGAACCACAGGCACATAGGCACAGGCAACAGAGCATGCACAATGTCGGCACTAGTACAGTGTATATCCACCTTTCGCAGCAATGCAGGCTGCTATTCTCCCATGGAGACGATCGTAGAGATGCTGGATGTAGTCCTGTGGAACGGCTTGCCATGCCATTTCCACCTGGCGCCTCAGTTGGACCAGCGTTCGTGCAGGACGTGCAGACCGCGTGAGACGACGCTTCATCCAGTCCCAAACATGCTCAATGGGGGACAGATCCGGAGTTCTTGCTGGCCAGGGTAGTTGACTTACACCTTCTAGAGCACGTTGGGTGGCACGGGATACATGCGGACGTGCATTGTCCTGTTGGAACAGCAAGTTCCCTTGCCGGTCTAGGAATGGTAGAACGATGGGTTCGATGACGGTTTGGATGTACCGTGCACTATTCAGTGTCCCCTCGACGATCCCCACTGGTGTACGGCCAGTGTAGGAGATCGCTCCCCACACCATGATGCCGGGTGTTGGCCCTGTGTGCCTCGGTCGTATGCAGTTCTGATTGTGGCGCTCACCTGCACGGCGCCAAACACGCATACGACCATCATTGGCACCAAGGCAGAAGCGACTCTCATCGCTGAAGACGACACGTCTCCATTCGTCCCTCCATTCACGCCTGTCGCGACACCACTGGAGGCGGGCTGCACGAAGTTGGGGCGTGAGCGGAAGACGGCCTAACGGTGTGCGGGACCGTAGCCCAGCTTCATGGAGACGGTTGCGAATGGTCCTCGCCGATACCCCAGGAGCAACAGTGTCCCTAATTTGCTGGGAAGTGGCGGTGCGGTCCCCTACGGCACTGCGTAGGATCCTACGGTCTTGGCGTGCATCCGTGCGTCGCTGCGGTCCGGTCCCAGGTCGACGAGCACGTGCACCTCCCGCCGACCACTGGCGACAACATCGATGTACTGTGGAGACCTCACGCCCCACGTGTTGAGCAATTCGGCGGTACGTCCACCTGGCCTCCCGCATGCCCACTATACGCCCTCGCTCAAAGTCCGTCAACTGCACATACGGTTCACGTCCACGCTGTCGCGGCATGCTACCAGTGTTAAAGACTGCGATGGAGCTCCGTATGCCACGGCAAACTGGCTGACACTGACGGCGGCGGTGCACAAATGCTGCGCAGCTAGCGCCATTCGACGGCCAACACCGCGGATCCTGGTGTGTCCGCTGTGCCGTGCGTGTGATCATTGCTTGTACAGCCCTCTCGCAGTGTCCGGAGCAAGTATGGTGGGTCTGACACACCGGTGTCAATGTGTTCTTTTTTCCATTTCCAGGAGTGTATATACCGGCTCCGACCGCCACCAGCCTTTCAACATATGCTGAAGTGTCAACTGACAGATGGCCACCACAGGACAGAATCGTCCGCACCTCAACAATTATTTCTTTCTGGAAACATTAACAAACTTTTTTCTATAGTTTGATTAAAATTACTTGTTGTTTGGCACTTCACACGTTGGAGCCGATTTCGCCCAATCAGAGCGTTCAATGTAACACTCCAGCTGTTCGCCGTTGCCAAACAGCCACTGATAAATTGTCAGTTCTCTTCACGGTTTTTCTACTGCTTCGTATGACATGTGCATATTTCGTTACTATTGTTGTGTGGGTTGTCATGTCTCGAGGAGTGCGAAATAAAAAATGCAGATTCAGGTTACAGGATCGAAAGATAAAAACATAACAGCAGCGGTGCGGTAATGTAGTGGTCTAGACAGGGGTTCCCAAATTTTACGGAACATTTTTAGAATCCTCGTACTTTGTTGGAACACCCTGTTTATGTTAAAGGTTGATAATAAAAAAAAATAGAAGAAATTTGTTTCATTCAGTGATTATTTTTAAATCATAGCTGATAACGTAGAAATCACAAAAAAGTTAAAAATAGTGTAACCAAAATGTTGACACCAAAACCCCATGTATCAATAATTTTTTACACAGCACTTTTTCTTCATTTCCCATGGGACGTGTTCCACGGAACACATTTTGCGAAACCCTGATTGAGATACATACTTGGTATACAGAAGGTCATAGGTTCGAAGCTTTTCTGATTCTCTGTAAATTTTTATAATCTTTATCAAAATGGTTTTAATTACTATTTTTATTCAGGTAATTGGTTCCAATGTATTTCTAGTCGTTTGCTACATACAATCATCGTACTGACTTTTAAATTTGCTCTTATATTTTTCTTCCTATCATAATTTATTCCGTTTTGAATATGCCTGTGTCGTGCATAACGTGAAACCGAACGTCAACCAGAAATGCTCAACGGCTGGTAATACACCCGCTTGTGTAGCCAGTGTGAGGGCAGTTTCACGTTACCAGTGAAATCGAAAAACTGCAGTTTTCTGTTAGCCCTCGAGCTGAAATCTTTCTGTCTTCATTTTCCTCGCAGATGAAACTGTAATCGCCGTGAACAGAGTGAGCGTCAATTATTCAAAAACAGTCTTAATCGAATTTGTTGTTATTATACCGCCGATCGGTTTCAACCCGACGTAGGGGTCATCTTCTGGGCGTTTACACCATTGGTCGACTGCTGGTGGTGTCACTCCTGTCTACATAGCGGCAGGAAACTATATGAAATCTCGAGTGAACATGGGCTCACAGGAGCATAGGCTACCTTAGGAGATAAAATCACTTGTTCATCTCCGTTACGATGAAACATCTCTTCTGTTGAATAAGTGGTACTAGCTCTTGACTTTAGAGTATATGTTTACTGGATATTTTTCTCTTGCCTTGGTCCTCATTACAACTTCTTAAAATATGGATAGCAAAGAGTCTGCAGAGGAAATGATTTGTTTCACACTATCAAAGATTATGTGTTCATGGCTGTTAAGGTATGCCTTTTAGAGCCTATGTTCACTGGAAGTTTTGCTTCCAATGATCGTTCCTCTTATCTATGAATACTGACCAATACTCCTGGGACAGCCTGTATTCGCCAGTGGGTTGGGGTTGTTTGAGAAGGCGACCAGACAGCGAGGTCATCGGTCTCATCGGATTAAGGAAGGATGGGGAAGGAAGTCGGCCGTGCCCTTTCAGAGGAACCATCCCGGCATTTGCCTGGAGTGATTTAGGGAAATCACGGAAAACCTAAATCAGGATGGCCGGACGCGGGATTGAACCGTCGTCCTCCCGAATGCGAGTCCAGTGTCTAACTATTCGCCAGTGACCTGAATAGTTTATAGCTGTTTCCAAGACAGTAAACATATTATGTTTAAAAAGAATACGGTAACTGTAATCCTAAAAATAGCAAGGAACAAATTTTTTGCATGCTCAGGGAGAAGCTTGTAGTGCTCCACAGAAACCCTTTACCCAGTACCCACACGGGCCCTACCATGCAGCAGAATTGTGCTACGTATGTGATGGCGCCGGCACTGTTGCCCATGCAGCACTACTTAGAGGTGGGAACTGCGTGGAGTTTTGTTTGTTTGTTTGTTTGGCTTTTTTTTTGCTGCTCGTTACTATTATTTTTTAAAGAAAAATGAATTAGGAGGTGGGAGATTATAAATTTACAGCGTATCTGTACTTTAAGAAGGAAACGAAAGGAACGCAGGAAAGAGTAGAAATACATACCCTTCACGAACACTGTCCAGGTTTTACGTCCAGTGTCCCTGTGTGGTGCTGCACGTTGTGCTATCCTTACTGTTATTAGTATGAAGATGTTAGTTCTGCATCTGTGAACTGGTGTTTTACCGCTGTACAGTTACTACGTGGCAGTGTAATTGTGGTAACCTAAGTGTATACGGAAAGGCTCTCTAGTACAGAATTACCTCGAATAATGGTAGAAATTGATTACACTTTTACATGTTCTATCCACAAGCTCATACAGTCATGTTGATATAGGTTAATACTTCGGATTACTCCACAAAATAAATTTCAGAATATAGTCTTTAACTCCTTTCGTGACTGTTAAAGCATCGAATTATATATGAGGCAAGTAATTAATCGTCGGGATGTTAATTTAAACTGTATATGCTCAGTCACTCCCTCCACACCAATAATTACACATTCACTGTCAATGTTTGATCACCACGAAAATCATCAATCTGAATGATTAACTACGTGCAGGCTCTTCCGCCTAACCGAAGCATACACACCATTGTTACTTCCATAAAATCACAGTACATAATACAATCACGTGAAATGGGTCACATAATTATTTTCACTAACCTGCGTGACTGAATATAATTTAATTTTTGTTTCAGCGATACATGAACAGCGCACACTACACTTTAAGTTGACTATGTGCTAGCAATTGCATGAAATTCGTAATTCTTTTCTAATGGCGCCCAACAATTCACATAAATCTCCAGAAATTTAGTATACTTCTTTCTACTGCAAAGCTTCAAATCATCGTGATTAAAGTTTAATAATGAAGTTCACATATTACAGTTTATTCTTTTGAATTACGTATTTTCCTGTCAGAGAATTCATTGTATTGATAAGCGTCTATCTCTTCGTATTACCTCTGACTGTTCCAGGCGCATTGCACCGCAGTCTAATATATATAATCACGAGACAATATCGCGAAAATTGTCACTTTTAGATAGCTAAAGCGACTCTAGAACTGTAAGAGGTCAGAATGCAATCATATGCCCGGTAAGGATTTTTTTTCACTTATTTTCTAGATAATTAACGGAATAGTCGTTATATTTTTCCGTTGCAAGTGTTAGTAAATTACCAAGAGATATAAATTGTCGTGAAATACATGTAAAACAGCTGAAGCATACCGTTTCAGTGACATTAACTACAACTTATTCATTAATAAATAGATTCTAATATGTGTGTATCTGCAGCATACTCCGCTGAAAGCAAGTAAATATAAACACATATTTCAATCATGAGAATCATATACTTCTGTTGTTGTCTGTTGCTATTGCAACAGGCACTTCTCTTGTACATATAAATACTTTTGCTTCAGAAGAGAATATGTTGAAGATTTAGCAACATTTGTGGATTTGTCTCCTTCAGTGTTGGGAAACAGTTGTATTGTTTTCGTGGTTTTCCCTTAAGCTACAGTTGTGATGGCGCATTTGGCACGTCGAGTTAAGTAGATATTACGTTGCATAGAGGTTTTCTATTTTCCACCCGCCAGGGTAGCCGAGATCGGTAATGTGCTGCTTCCTGGACTCGAGTAGGCGCGCCGGCCCCGAATCGAATTCGCCCGGCGGATTAACGACGAGGGCAGGTATGCCGGCCAATCTCTATGTGGTTTTTAGGCGGTTTTCTACATCCCGCTAAGTGAATACCGGGCTGGTCCCAAGTTCGGCCTAAGTTACACGACTCACAGACATTTGAAAACGTTCGCACTCTTTCCTGGCTTACACTAGCCGCAGACAGCTGGGGTACACTGATTCCGTCCTGGGGGGAGGGAGTATGGGATGGAGGCAGGAAGGGCATCCGGCCACCCTTTGAAATTAACTATGCCAAATCCGTTGTAACCATGCCTACCCTGCGAAACTACGGGAAAAGGCGTAAGCTAAAGAAAAGAAAAAAAGAAAGATAAAGGTTTTCTATTTTCCGCATTTAATGATTTGGCCGAAAGTGTAGGCAACAAAACTCTTCTTTGTTAAGTAGATATAAGATGACTTTCTGCTAAAGGTGAGGTCTTCTGGTGTTTACTAGCAGTTTTTTTATTATTAAAGGAAAAAGGACATTACTCAGTGAATATCTGTATGTGAGAAGAGAATCGTAAGAAACTGTCCTGTAATGTACCGTTTCGTGCTTCTAGGGTCTTAAAACTAAAGAACGACAAATATTGTCTCATATATTATTTATTGTCTGTTTTTATGGCGCTACATGTACTTCACTATTGTAAAGATTATGTCACATGCCAATGTAAACGTTCGTATTCGCACTTACCCGACATTGTATTCAGAAGTGTCGCTGGCTGGTCACTGGGGCACTGCTATTGCTGTGGGTAACAATAACGAGACGGAGTGTCTCGACTACTACGTTAGACGGTACATTGCAGTTTCATCTGTCCGTCGCCGTCGCTAATTGGCTACATCAGCTCCGAACCTTCACTTGCGAGCCTGATTTCGTATATTTCAACATAAGAACGTACATTTCGTAAACGTTTGTTAGATTTGTAAAATAACCTTCCGTGATAAAGTTCAACGCGTTGGTATTATAGACGCTAGCATCACTTAGGTATACTACAAAAATCTGTGTTATATATTTATTTCGGATTTTTGTAGATTTTAAGGTTATTTTCTATCGCCGCAGAGATAATAGTGCTGTGGTGGGTTCATAATGACAGTAATGTCTCAACAACACATCATACGCCAGCTGATTTGAGTCTATATTATAACTGAAGTAAGTCTGAGTGCACTTCGGCACGCATCAAGATGACTAGAGCAGCCAATCCCCTGATACGACAGGCGTGATGAAGAAGAAGGGCCACTGCCTCAAATATATGCATGTACGACTCAAGAACGTTCTTCGTGGAAAGAGATGAGCTGTGCGATGGAACTCTGTTGGCACCATCGTACTACAAGCGGTATAATATCTTGTATAAATTCATGACGCTACCGCGAACAAAGCGGACTGTGCTCGCAACGCGGACCTTGTTATGCATGCCTGATTACGATGCACGGTACAGCGAGGAGGGCAGCGCGCAGCCGTCGGCAGCGAGTGGCCGCTGCAGCCGGGGGCGGAGCGGCTGGCCCAGAGGCTAGCAGGGCCGGCAGAGCGGAGCCAGCGCAGCACAACTCGAGGGCCGCCGCTGCCGCCGCCGATGCTGCCGTCAGCCCCTACCGTGCCCTGCTGCAGCCACACAGGGATATTGCGGCGCGCAGCCTCCAATAAGCGGCGAATGTGTTCGTCCCGGGTCCGGCACACTCTGCCGTCCGCTGGGTGGCGACAGCGCGAGAGGAGGGCCAGATTTATGAGGAGTACACTCAAACACACGGACGCACACAGACACACAGGCACAAACACACACACACACACACACACACACACACACGCACACACACACAAAAGAAACGTGAAGTAATGCGAAGTGACGTGACTTGTACGCCTTCATAACTGAAGACATACTGTCTACACGGTACTTCGAACACTTCCAGAAAAAGCTCTTTCGAGGTCACATTTTTAGCGGTCCGTACCTCAGAGAAAGCTTTTAACAATGTTGACTGGAATAGTCTTTCAAATTCTGAAGGTGGCAGGGGTAAAACACAGGGAGCGAAAGGCTATTTACAATTTGTACAGAAACCAGATGTCAGTTATAAGTGTCGAGGGACATGAAAGGGAAGCAGTGGTTGGGAAGGAATTGAGACAGGGTTGTAGCCTCTCCCCGATGCTATTCAATCTGTATATTGAGCAAGCAGTAAAGGAAACGAAAGAAAAGTTCGGAGTAGGTATTGAAATCCATGGAGAATAAAAAATAAAACTTTGAAGTTTGCCGATGACATTCTAAATCTGTCAGAGACAGCAAAGGACTTGGAACAGCAGTTGAACGGAATGGACAGTGTCCTGAAAGGAGGGTATAAGATGAACATCAACAAATGCAAAACGAGGCTAATAGAATGTAGCCGAATTAAATCGGGTGATGCTGAGGGAATTAGATTAGGAAAGGAGACACTTAAAGTAGTAAAGGGGTTTTGCTATTTGCGGAGCAAAATAACTGATGATGGTCGAAGTAGAGAGGATATAAAATGTAGACTGGCAATGGCAAGGAAAGCGTTTCTGAAGAAGAAAAATTTTTAAACATCGAGTATAGATTTAAGTGTCAGGAAGTAGTTTTTGAAAGTATTTGTATGGAGTGTAGCCATGTATGGAATTGAATCATGGACGATAAATAGTTTAGACAAGAAGAGAATACAAGCTTTCGAAATGTGGTGCTACAGAAGAATGCTGAATATAAGATGGGTAGATCACATAACTAATGAGGAGGTATTGAATGGAATTGGGGAGAAGAGGAGTTTGTGGCACAACCTGACTAGAAGAAGGTATCGGCTGGTTGAACATGTTCTGAGGCATCAAGGGATCACCAATTTGGTACTGGAGGGCAGCGTGGAGGGTAAAAGTCGTAGAGGGACACCAAGACAGGAATACACTAAACAGATTCTGAAGGATGTAGGCCGCAATAGGTACTGGGAGATGAAGAAGCTTGCACAGGATAGAGTAGCATGGAGAGCTGCATCAAACCAGTCTCAGGACTGAAGACCACAACAACAACAACAACAACAACAACAACCTCAGTCGGTAAAATCGGATCCCTTACAGGATTGCTTTGTGTCCGTGTGCCTGTCTGTCTGTCCGAATGTTAAAAACCTTCTTCTCAAAAATGGTAGACGTATAAAGTTGAAATTTATGTCGCACACTGAGGTCTATGGTCCCTTGGTGGAGTACAAAATCGAAGCTTGTAAGCCAATGTAGTGGAAAGATACGGCCATTTATGTCGGGGTATTTTTGATACAAGCAGGCTCACTCATCAAAACCTGTAGGGTATTTTCCGTGTCCTAGAATCATTATACTTTGCAAGAAACAAGGTTCACAGAGTAACTAAAGGGAAAGATCAGAAAATTGTTAATTTGTAATTCCATCACCTGAAAATAAATGTTTCCTTGCTGGTTTGTTATCCGACGTCAAACTACAAATTAAAACAATCGTTAGCCCTGCATTGAATCTGACTGGCTCGCAGTGGTAAACGTGAATCATCGGGCAAGGAACTACTTTATAGCTCACATTAAGCGTTTCGGAATTTATCTTCATCAGGTGTCCAGGAGCGATTACTACACGTAGAGACTGTATGTCAAGTTACGGACTAGTTTGAGAATGTTAGTTTTACATACACTTGAAACGCCATATCTACGTGTATGAATCGCTTCTGGATATCTGAGGATGGGCAGCTTCAGAAACGCTTCATATGAGCAATAAAACCATTCCTTTCCTGATGTTTAAATTTTACCATTATAGGAGAAACATCGACTCATTGGGTTGTAATTTCACGTATAGGCTGAATTATACATTTGTTCTCTTAAGTGAAATTAGTTCAAATAGTTCAAATGGCTCTGAGCACTATGCGACTTAACTTCAGAGGTCATCAGTCGCCTAGAACTTAGAACCAATTAAACCTAACTAACCTAAGGACATCACACACATCCATGCCCGAGGCAGGATTCGAACCTGCGACCGTAGCGGTCGCTCGGTTCCAGACTGCAGCGCCTAGAACCGCACGGCCACTCCGGCCGGCTAAGTAAAATTAGTCTGCAGTTTTACTTGCCCGTAGGACTATTATTCATTAATAACCTAAGGTAAACAATCGACGCAATTCCTCGCCTTCAATTCTGATGGGAGCATTCGATAGTTATGCTATTGTTATATCATTATTGTTGAGCGTACTCCGTTATCGCCTGTCGTTACTGTTACTGTCGTTCGAGACATTTGTTTTTTATTGAGTGCCGGTAAGTAGCTTTTAATACATTTTATCTCCCACGTTTATGAATAAGCGATTTTTAATAGTGAATTGTGGGTATGGATCAGAATAACGAAACACCCAGTGGTTTGAAAATGGGAGGAATTAGATGACGGATTAAGAAGTAGTCATCAAGAAAAATTCAAAGCGACACACAGTATCGTATTATGAAACCACACACATCAAAAATATTTTGCATCACCCTGGTTCCCCGAATTCCTGAATATAGACGTTGACTGTAGATATTACATCATAGACACAGTCCCTCTGACTGTTCACAGATGTCACTAAACCTGCCCACAGATATAAACAACCACGCACGAGCAGCGCCTATTAGACGGAGAAGGTCCGACAGCCGATCAATTCCAGTTATTCCACCAGGAAGGAGGTACACGTCTCATGCTGTCTGTAGTTCAACTACGCCTACACGGTCAATACTGCAGATCAATCGCGTCCGCATTGTTACTTTGTGACAGGAAGGGCTCTCAACAAGGGAAGTGTGCAGGCGTCTGGGAATGAACTAAAGCGATGTTGTTTGGACATGGAGGAGATACAGAGGGGCAGGAACTGTCGATGACATGCCTCGCTCAGGCTGCCCAAGGGCTACTACTACAGTGGATGACCGCTACCTATGGACTGCGGCTCGGAGGAAACGTGACAGCAACGCCACCATATTGAATGATGCTTTTCGTGCAGTCACAGGACGTCGTGCTGGAACTCATACTGTTGACAGTAGGCAGCATGACACACAACGGCACTCCCGACGTCCATGGTGAGATACATCTTTACAACCACAACACCATGCAGCGCGGTACAAATGGGTCCAACTACATGCCGAATGGACTGCTCAGGATTGGCATCACGTTCTCTTCACCGATGGGTGTCGCATATGCCTTCAACCAGACAATCGTCGGAGACGTGTTTGGAGACAAGCCAGTCAGGCTGAACAACTTAGACACACTGTCCAGCGGGTGTAGCAAGGTGGAGGTTCGCTGCTGTTTTGGGATGACATTATGTGTGGCCGACATACGCCGCTGGTGGTCATGGAAGGCGCCGTAACGAATGCACGATACGTGAATATCATCCTCCGACTGGAATTTCATTCTGTCGTAATACTTACTTAATCAGCTGTTTATGGACGTCGTGACCCACCAACCTCTGAAGTATCTACGCAGAATCGCCGTTGAGGAGTAGGACGATCTGGACCAACAGTCCCTTGATGGACTTGTGGCTAGTATGCCACGACGAATACAGGCATGCATCAATGCAAAAGGTCGTGCTACTGGGTATTAGAAGTACCGGTGTGTACAATGTTGTGCACATAGTTCCACATAGTCAGCGCGTACACAACTTTCCCTCTAGAGCGCTCCCCGCTAAGCACAACAGCGCAGGCGCAGCGCTCGTCCATCTTCGCACTACGAGATGGCGCTGCCATAGGGACGGACCAAATTCTGCTTCCGCTGATCCGCGTATTAATATGTAATGCAGCCAATGAGATTACCGCTAACGTAGAACCTTTTCTCCTCGCAGATCACACTCGCACAGTGATACAAGAACGCGTGAGGTATTATAACGAGGGTACAGACCTCCGTTTAGTCAGTCTGCATTTGTCTGCACCAGTCTGTACCAGTCTGCATTTGTCTGCACCAGTCTCTACGAGTTGTACATTTGTCTGTACCAGTCGATAGTCAAGTTTCAGTCTGCGCCTAAGAAGATTTCCATTTTCCTGTACATAGCCATGAAGATAAATGTATAGACACTTTTGTCAAGTATTAGAAATATATGTGAGAATAAGATTAACGTACCAATACCAAAGGCACTTCAGATTGTCAATTGTAAATAGCATCCAGAACCAAGTTAAGTAATTTTATGCTTGTTATTATTTTTAATAAATGTGTGTGAAAATTAATCAAGTTCTGTTTAAAGTTGGTTACCGTCAATCTGCTACTCTAAGCGTGCGAGTTGCATTTTTAGCGTCTGACCAAACGAGAGAAGATAAACACGCCATGATAAGACCACGAGACATATTGCTGACACACGCCTACTTCGTTAGAGCGACAAGTCAAATAATCTGATGGTGTGTGTACTGATGGTCTTACAGTACGCACAACACATACAGGAATCTGGACCACCACCTCTGAAGGTCTCGCTGGATGGTGGTACAACATGCAGTGTGTGGTTTTCACGAGCCATAAAACGGGCGGAAATGATGTTTATGTTTATCTCTATCCCAATTTTCTGAACAGGTTCCAGAACTTCCGGAACCGAGGTGATGCAAATCATATTTTGATGTGTATATATTAGTTAAAGAAATTAATTTAAAAAATGATAAATATTTCTCAGTAAGACAGCGTCTCTAAAGCCGAGTTACTGAATACAGTTTTCCGAAATTCCTACACTAAAGAAGACGAAGTAAATGTTCCAGAATTCTAATTGAGAACTGCTGCAACATAGCTAGCTTAGAAGTAAATAATCACTGTTCACGTGTAACATATTTTTTATATTAACTTATCTTCAGTTAGTCAGCTCATGGAATCTACAGACGTGTTCTCCATATGCCAACAAAATGGATTTGCGACCACTCATGTGTATAGAGCGTATTAATTATTACCTATATGCAAATTTATAAGCTCATATGCTTCCATATTAACTACATGTCAATACCTTAAAGAAATGAATTTTGTAATCCATACTTTGCACATGATGTACTCACGCATTCTACGACCCAGTAGCTTTGGCTCGTATGGTCCCACAGGACCTGATATATAAGTAAATAAAACATATCATACATGATATTCTGTCTAAGAAGCACTGTTTATAAATCACACGATGCAAAATATAGCAAATTTACGGCCATAATTCACTGGTATTTCGAAAGCGGACTGTTAATATATTTCTGTTACCTTACCTTGAATCACAGTATACCCCAGACAGTAGCAGAAGCAACGAGTAGCTGAACATGTGCTCTCCTGCGTGCCACAAAGCTGTAAATTTAACGAGGAGGCCGTTGGACGGCGTGACTGTTTACCGATCCAGAGCGGAGCTCAACGGCCGAGATTGGTGGAAGTGCGCCACTGCGGCCCGCAGGGCTCCTTTCTCGCGCCAAGGAAAACAAATGGCGCGCCCGCAGAGTTGTTCGCCGGCAGAACAATTACTCGCCCCAGAATGGAGCTGCCGGCCGCCACCACCGCCGCCGCCTCCCTCCCCCCCCCCCCCTCCGCCACCACTGGTGCTCTCTCGCCAATCTCCTGTGCGGTTAGGTGTCGATCCCACTCCACTGGCGAACGTCGATTTGGAATCGGATATTTATTTATCCCAAACACCAGTTTCTTTCGCTTCAGAGCTGCAGCGGCGAAAATGTTTGTGACGCCGAACTCGAGCTTTATGATGAAGATTTTGGAACGGCTAGAAATCACAGTGTAAGTCACCCTGAAGGTGAAACTGGCAATACGACGAAAATTCACTAACCTTTAGGAATCAAATGCGCGTATGCCACAGATGGTTCATTCTGAAGTAACGAATGTGTGTTCAGTTCCACCTACTGTTGTCAACAGTGGTGAAAATTACCGAACAATCAGTTGAATAAGTCACGGATGCAAACTATTAACGCGAATTCAATACAGACTAATGGAAAAACTGGTAGAATCCGACCTCGGGGAAGATCAGTTTGGATTCCGTAGAAATATTGGAACACGTGAGGCAATACTGACCCTACGACTTATCTTAGAAGCTAGATTAAGTTTCTAGCATTTGTAGACTTAGAGAAAGCTTTTGACAATGTTGGCCGGCCGCAGTGGCCGTGCGGTTCTACGCGCTCCAGTCTGAGGCCGCGCTGCTGCTACGGTCGCAGGTTCGAATCCTGCCTCGAGCATGGGTGTGTGTGCTGTCCTTAGGTTAGTTAGGTTTAAGTAGTTCTAAGTTATAGGGGACTGATGACCACAGCACTTGAATCCCATAGTGCTCAGAGCCATTTGAACCATTTGAACAATGTTGACTGGAATACTCTCTTTCAAATTCTGAAGGTGGTAGGAGTAAAATACAGGGAGCGAAAGGCTATTTACAATTTGTACAGAAACCAGATGGCAGTTATTAGAGTCGAGCGACATGAAAGGGAAGCAGTGGTTGGGAAGGGAGTGAGACAGGGTTGTAACTTATCCCCGATGTTATTCAACCTATAGATTGAGCAAGCAGTAAAGGAAAAGTTCGGAGTAGGTATTAAATTACATGGAGAATAAATAAAAACCTCGAGGTTACCGATGACATTTTAATTCTGTCAGAGACAGCAAGGGACTTGGAAGAGCAGTTGAACGGAGTGCACAGTGTCACGAAAGGAGAGTGTAAGATGAATATCAACAAAAGCAAAACGAGGATAATGAAGTGTAGTCGAATTAAGTCGGGTGATGCTGAGAGAATTATATTAGGAAATGAGACGCTTAAAGTAGTAAAGGACTTTTGCTATTAGGGGAGCAAAATAACTGATGATGGTCGAAGTAGAGAGGATATGAAATGTAGACTGGCAATGGCAAGGAAAGCGTTTCTTAAGAAGAGAAATTTGCTAACATCGAGTATAGATTTAAGTGTCAGGAAGTCGTTTCTGAAAGTATTGTATGGAGTGTAGCCATGTATGGAAGTGAACATGGACGATAACTAGTTTGGACAAGAAGAGAATAGAAGCTTTCTAAATGTGGTGCTACAGAAGAATGCTGAAGATTGGATGGGTAGATCATATAACTAATGAGGAGGTATTGAATAGGATTGGGGAGAAGAGAAGTTTGTGGCACAACTTGACTAGAAGAAGGGATCGGTTGGTAGGACATGTTCTGAGGCATCAAGGGATCACCAATTTAGTATTGGAGGGCAGCGTGGAGGGTAAAAATCGTAGAGGGAGACCAAGAGATGAATAAACTAAACAGATTCAGAAGGATGTAGGTTGCAGTAGTGACTGGGAGATGAAGAAGCTTACACGTGATAGAGTAGCATGGAGAGCTGCAACAAACCAGTCTCAGGACTGAAGACCACTACAACAACAATCTACTAATTGCGTAGCACTTTGAAAAATGTGTTCCAAATTTTGTACATAGCAGGCTGGAGCAGTGTTTAAGGTTCCTGACTCATATTGTAGATGTCCATGGCCGCCACGCGGGGTACCCGCAGGGTCAGAGGCGTCTTGCACGGTCCGTGCAGCTCCTCCCGTCGGACGTTTAAGTCCTCCCTCAGGCGTGTGCGTGCGTGCATGTGTGTGTGTGTGTGTGTGTGTGTGTGTGTGTGTGTCGTCCTTAGCGTAAGTTAGCTTAAGTTAGCTCAAGTAGTGTATAAGCATACAGACCGATGACCTCAGCAGTTTGGTCCCATAGGACCTTACCACAAACAACTTTTTCTTTTTTTCCCATGACTCTAAATCCGATCTTTTCATTCAGATCTGTTCTGACTGAACCGAAGAATGAAATTTGTGCCAAGGCTTGGATTCTATCCCGAATATCCTGCTCACTAGGGAAATGCACTAACCAGTACGCCACCCTGGCTCTGTACAACTACATCGACTACCCTAGCATGCCTCCTCCTCAATCTAAATTCCCATTCACGCCTCAGCCCACTTGGTATTACCCCCTACACTTGAACTGCATTGGAATGGTTGTGCAACAGTATTGGGATAGCAGTTTATCTTCCAAGGGAACGAGGAACCCTTACTGAAACCCAAGCATAGGTACTTTAATAAAATGTAACTATATTGTTCCAGAGAAGTCTAAAGTCTAAAACATCTATGATGTATGGAAGACTGAATCGACGAAAGAAAATTTGTACGAAGGCTGTGTTTCGAAACCTGTTCTCGTACTCACTACGCAGATGCACTAACCACTACAACACCCTAGTACAGTGGCTGAATTATGAATTGAGGATGGAGGCTGATTTGTCGTTTTTCGCTTCAGTCTGTATAAATGCATCATAGATATTTGAGACTAGAAATGGTCTCTGGAACCATATATTTTCACCAGATTTACTTGTCCGCGATATCCAAGTGTCGGAAATGTTCTTTCGAACGATACATGCCACATTTCCACAATCATACTTGTTCAACGGGGCAAGCGTCCTTCTCAAAAAGGTAGATTCTGTTAAGAATTACGTGATACAAGGTATGATGAATAGCTGTGATTGCATAGTCTTTCCCGGCGTAGTAACTGCCGAAATTATTGCATCTGCAGCCGGCTATGGTGCTTCGAGTGAACGGACAAATTTTGGAGAATGCATATTTCTGCCATTGACTGTAACGGTTTATTTTTCACATACAATCACAATTTCATGACTTAAGCCATTGATAAATGCATCTGCTATACAGGGTGGTCCATTCATCGTGACCGGGCCAAATATCTAACGAAATAAGCGTCAAACGAAAAAACTACAAAGAACGAAACTTGTCTAGCTTGAAGGGGGAAACCAGATGGCACTATGGTTGGCCCGCTAGATGGCGCTGCCATAGCTTAAACGGATATCAATTGCGTTTTTTAAAAATAGGAACCCACACTTTTTATTGCATATTCGTGTAGTACGTCAAGAAATATGATTGTTTAAGTTGGACCGATTTTTTCGCTTTGCGATAGATGGCGCTGTAATAGTCACAAACATATGGCTCACAATTTTAGAGGAACAGTTCGTAACAGGTAGGTTTTATATTTAAAATACAGAACGTAGATACGTTTGAACATTTTATTTCGGTTGTTCCAATGTGATACATATACCTTTGTGAACTTATCATTCCTGAGAACGAATGCTGTTACAGCGTTATTACCTGTAAATACCAATTCAATGCAATGAATGCTCAAAATGGTGTCCGTCAACCTCAGTGCATTTGGCAATACGTGTAACGACATTCCTCTCAACAACGAGTAGTTCGCCATCCGTAATGATCGCACATGCATTAAGAATGCGGTGACGCATTTTGTTAGGCGTTGTCGATGGATCAAGATAGCAAATATCCTTCAACTTTCCCCACAGAAAGAAATCTGGGGTTACATATCCGGTGAACGTGCGGGCCATGGTAGTGAAGGCAGCAGAGAATCAAGTAGGTAAAAAGACGAGGGTAGTGCAAATCCTTGAGTAACAGAAGAAATACTGCATTTAATTGATGAAAGGAGAAAATATAAAAATGCCGTAAATGAAGCAGGCAAAAAGAAATACAAATGACTCAAAAATGAGATCGACAGGAAGTGCAAAATGGCTAAGCAGGGATGGCTAGAGGACAAATGTAAGGATATAGAGGCATATCTCACTAGGGGCAAGATAGATACTGCCTACAGGAAAATTGAAGAGACCTTTGGAGAGAAGAGAGCCACTTGTATGAATATCAAGAGCTCAGATGGAAACCCAGTTCTAAGCGAAGAGGAGAAAGCAGAAAGGTGGAAGGAGTATATAGAGGGTCTATACAAGGGCGATGTACTTGAGGACAATATTATGAAAATGGAAGAGGATGTAGATGAAGATGAAATGGGAGATACGATACGGCGTGAAAAGTTCGACAAAGCACTGACAGACCTGAGTCGAAACAAGGCCCCTGGAGTAGACAACATTTCATTAGAACTACTGACGGCCTTGGGAGAGCCAGTCCTGACAAAACTCTACCATCTGGTGAGCAAGATGTATGAGACAGGCGAAATACCCTCAGACTTCAAGTAGGATATAATAATTCCAATCCCAAAGAAAGCAGGTATAGACAGATGTGAAAATTACCGTAACTATCAGCTTAATAAATCACATTTTCAAAATACTAACGCAAATTCTTTACAGACAAATGAAAAAACTCGTAGAAGCCGACCTCGGGGATGATCAGTTTGGATTCCGTAGAAATGTTGGAACACGTGAGGCAATACTGACCTTACGACGTCCTAGAAAATAGATTAAGGAAAGACAAACCTACGTTTCTAGCATTTGTAGACTTAGAGAAAGCTTTTGACAACGTTGACTGGAACACTCTCTTTCAAATTCTAAAGGTGGCACGGATAAAACACAGAGAGCGAAAGGCTATTTACAATTTTTACAGAAACCAGATGGCAGTTATAAGAGTCGAGGGGCATGAAAGGGAGGCATTGGTTGAAAAGTGAGTGAGACAGGCTTGTAGCCCCTCCCCGATGTTATTCAATCTGTATATTGAGCAAGCAATAAATGAATCAAAAGAAAATTTTGGTGTAGGTATTAAAATCCATGGGGAAGAAATAATAACTTTGAGGTTCGCTGATGACATTGTAATTCTGTCAGAGACAGCAAAGGACTTGGAAGAGCAGTTGAACGGAATGGACAGTGTCTTGAAAAGAGGATGTAAGATGAACATCAACAAAAGCAAAACAAGGATAATGGAATGCCGTCGAATTAAGTCGGGTGATGCTGAAGGAATTACATTAGGAAATGAGACACTTAAAATACTAAAGGAGTTTTGCTACTTGGGGAGCAAAATAACTGATGATGGTCGAAGTAGAGAGGATATAAAATGTAGACTGGCAATGGCAAGAAAAGCGTTTTTGAAGAAGAGAAATTTGTTAACATAGAGTATAGATTTAAGTGTCAGGAAGTCGTTTTTGAAAGTATTTTTATAAAGTGTAGCCATGTATGGAAGTGAAACGTGGACGATAAATAGTTTGGACAAGAAGAGAATAGAAGCTGTCGAATTGTGGTGCTACAGAAGAATGCTGAAGATTAGATGGGTAGATCACATAACTAATGAGGAGGTACTGAATAGAACTGGGGAGAAGAGGAGCTTGTGGCACAACTTGAGAAGAAGAAGGTACCGGTTGGTAGGACATGTTCTGAGGCATCAGGGGATCACAAATTTGGCATTGGAGGGCAGCGTGGAGGGTAAAAATCGTAGAGGGAGACCAAGGGATGAATACACTAAGCAGACTCAGGAGGATGTAGGTTGCAGTAAGTAATGGGAGATGAAGAAGCTTGCACAGGATAGAGTAGCATGGAGAGCTGCATCAAACCAGTCTCAGGACTGAAGACCACAACAACAACAACAGTGTATCACGAAGGAAATATTGTCCGCACTGGCAGAATGTTACGTGACACCACGTACTTATACGCTTATGACTATTACACCGCCATCTATCACAAAGCGAAAAAAGTGGTCCTACTAAAACATTCATATTTCTTTACGTACTACACGAATATGTAATCAAAAATGGGGTTCCTATTTTAAAAAAACGCAGTTGATATCTGATTGACCTATGGCAGCGCCATCTAGCGGGGCAACCATAGTGCCATGTGGTTTCTCCCTTCAAGCTAGACGAGTTTCGTTCTTTGCAGTTTTTGGTTTGATGCTTATTTTGTGAGATATTTGGCCCGGTCACTATTAATGGACCACCCTGTATAATCCCAACTGTTAAATGTATTATAACTCGTGACAAATTCTTGAACTAAGATACATAGCGTAAGTCAGTTTCCGGCCGTTAATTGAAATATGAAAATTTTCGAGGACGTTGTAAGGAACGCATGGATGGTAGCGGGATAGAGATGCCGAAAATAATAGTATAACAGAGAAACTCAATTCGTTGGCAGTCAATGATTAAAACTGAGGCTTTTGTCTTTCAAAGATTTGACCGTTAGATATATATCCTACCAAAGAGATGTGTGTGTGTGTTATCACCTCCATACCAGAATATAAAATACTGGGTTTCCGGGCTAGAGGTATACCAAAACTTTGTGTTTCAGTATCCAGTGTTGTGTACACAAGTTCAAACATTTTTATACGTGTTCGTACATTATAATTGGACATAATCTCGACGGAAAAACAATTATTTTGTAATACAGTACTTTTGCCAGACCACTGTTGTCCATGAGAAATGTTCTCCAAAAGGACGTGATTTTGCCGTTTGTAGGTCGACGTATATCAAACCCGTAATCCACTTTTCGTCACATGTTCATAAGCGTGACGGGCGTATGGCCTCTACTGCGGCGTAGATCCGTCGAACCCTTCTTCTGTAAGCGCTACAGTCTGGAACCGCTCGACTTCTACGGTCGCAGGTTCGAATCCTGCCTCGGGCATGGATGTTGTGATGACCTTAGGTTAGTTAGGTTCAAGTAGTTCTAAGTTCTAGGGGACTGATGACCTGAGAAGTCAAGTCTCATAGTGCTTAGAGCCATTAGAACCTTTTTCTGTAAACAGTGTCCTTGATAATGTCAGGTGCCCACTGAAATCCAGCGGCGTCAGCCTGGGTGACCGAAGGGCTCAGGAAATGTCCCCATCCCTTCCGACCCAACGCTCAGGAAAAGTATTAGCATCCCCCTGATAGGGGAGCGCGAGCAGCATGTAGACTTATGTTTATGTTCATTGTCTACAGTTTTGTAAATAATTGTTCTTTGTGTTAACTTCATTTTTCTTCTAGAAACATACGACATTTTGAAATGCATAGGGTAAATGATATAGGGTTCAATTGGTCTGCTATTGGAGCGTGGTATTGGTCTTGTAAAGGAATGGACGTTTCGAAACAATAATTTTGAATCTAAAATGTTATGTTTTTGTGATAATTGTGCAAGAAGAGAAACAGGTCTTCACCCAGACGTGAACTAGCATGAAATAAGATGGCAGATAGACGAAACACATGCTAGACAGTGACACGAAAATTGAAGCCGACGATGTTAGTGTGAAACTTCATCCGTTCTGGACAGAAAAGCCCGAAATATGGTTTTTTCAGGCTGAAGCACAATTTACGATTGCGGGAATACAGCCTGAAGCAACCAAATTCGATTATCTGTTAACACAGTTAAAAACCCAATTCGTCGAAAATGAATGGGATCTCGTGAACAGTGACGAAAGCAACAGATATTCTTTGCCTAAAGAAAGACTTAATGACTTTTAATGGAAGTGAAAAGCGTCAAATTAAGAATTTAGTCAGTGAATTAGAAATTGGTGATATGAAATCCAGTCAATTTCGGCTTGACCGGAGCTGTTCTCATGGATAAGGCAAGAAGAATACTGTAGGATAAAAAGTTATAGAAAAGTTCTGGTAGAAAATTTGCATAAATATTTTGGAATTAAAGGAAATCACTCGCCGAAACGCAGAAGCGATGAGACGTCGATAGGCGCACTCCAAAAAGATTTGTTACCTTTCAGAGTAACCCTTTTTTGAAGTACAGTAAACAAAAAAAGCACACGGACAAGCTAACACATGACACCCACGCACACATGCAACACACTCCTACCCCCTTACATGATCCCGGATGGACGAAGAACTATGCTACATGTGTGAAATACGTTGACTGATTTGATGTTTGTCGGGTAGGGATAAGAACAGCAATTCAGAACGAAAAATACGGATGTTATTACACATCCTGCAACACAACTGATGCACAACATCGTGCGGTGGATTGTATTTGCATTATTTGTTGGTTGGATTGTAGTTCACAAGGCTGTAGTCAATCCACGACGCTATTCATCCTGTAAATAGAGCAGTATAGGAAAACCAAAGAGGAATATGGAGAAGAGACTAAACTTGAGGAAGAAGAAATAAAACCTTTGAGATTTGCTTTTCGATGTCATTGTAATTTTGTCAGAGACAATAAAAGACTTGAAAGAACAGTTGAGCAGTTTAGATTGTTTCTTTAAAAGAGGTTATAAGACGAACTTGAGGGAAAGGAAATAACGAAAATGGAATATAGTCGAGGTAAATCAGGTGACACAGATGGAATTAGACTAAGAAACGAGATACTAAAACCAGAAGACGAGATTTGCTGTGTATGAAGCAAAAAAATCGATGATGGACGAAGCAGAAAGGATGTAAAATCCGGATGGACTTCGGCACAAACTAATTTTTAAAAAAGAATACTTTGTTAATGTCTAATGTACATTTAATTGTCAGGAAGTCTTTTCTGATGGGATTTGTCGGAGTGTGTAGCCTTTTACGGAAGCGAAACATGGACAAGAAGCAGGTCAGCCAAGAAGAAAATAGAAGCTGCTGAAATATGGTGCTACAGAAGAACACTGAAGAGTATATGGTTCTGCCGAATAACTAATGAAAAGTTACTGAATCTAACTGACGAAAAAAGAAATTAAAGGCGAAACTTGACTAAAAGGCGGAATTCGTTGGTAGGACTCATCCCGAAGCATGAAGGAAAGGTCAGTTTGGTGACAGAGGAAAGTGAGTGGGTACAAATTGTAGACGGAGCCCAAAGGATGAATACGGTAAGCAGGTTGAAATTGATGTAGGTTGCAGTAGTTATTCTGAGATGAAGTGGCTTGCACAGGACAGTGTACCATGGACAGCTGCATCAGTCAGGCTGAAGACCACGACGGCAACTACTGCTCATGTTGTGGATTGGCAAGGGAGCCAACCCGGTTTTGAGAGGAAGCCGAAAGGCACGCGTTTTAGCTCACGCAGGGTGGCGTGATGTCTGTAACAGGACAAGGAAATTAGACTTAAAAAAAAAAACTGACGTAGCTGGTGGAATACTTAACTTTATTCCATAAATGGTGAACATCGCTCTTGACGGTACATGTTTTACAGCATCAATAGTAACTGGTAATGGCGCCTTGCTAGGTCGTAGCAAATGACGTAGCTGAAAGCTATGCTAAGTATCGTCTCGGCAAATGAGAGCGTATTTTATCAGTGAACCATCGCTAGCAAAGTCGGTTGTACCACTGGGGCGAGTGCTAGGAAGTTTCTCTAGACCTGCCGTGTGGCGGCGCTCGGTCTGCAATCACTGATAGTGGCGACACGCGGGTCCGACGTATGCTAACGAACCGCGGCCGATTTAAAGGCTACCACCTATCAAGTGTGGTGTCTGGCGGTGACACCACAGCTCATGTCTGTTTTTTTCCAAGTACGTGTGTCCATATCAAAATAACATCAACGATTTAATTTCATTCCAAAGCTGAAAGGTCCAAATTACGAGAGGAATTCCGAGAGAGAGAGAGAGAGAGAGAGAGAGAGAGAGAGAGAGAGAGATGGATGACCTATAGACTTATTTCATATTTCATGCGTAGTATGGTTGCATAAGTTACTGTCAGACAATGAGAAACTGTGGAACTGCGGCTGATATCTGACAAACACATATTTGCGTTGTTGACGTATTCAACACCCGGTCTCCGTTCCTGACGTTGCTGACCTATGCTGGCGGTGTGGTGTAAACACAGAGGTAGTTTCCATCAGCGGTATTCGCACCGAAATTTCACTGATGTCCTGATTTAAATCCTAAACACTCTATGGGGTATTTCATTAACGCTTCATGATGATCAGATCGTAGGTTAATATTATGAGTGCGGAGAGTTCCAGGGCGCTATTGGAGAGAATTAAACTGTCAGAAGTGGTTGTACATCGCTTCTTGTTTCTGTCCGTACTTCGCAGAATGGCAGTGAGAAAACACATCGAATGTCGGTTGGGGTAAATACCTGCACTGGCCTTACGTCATGGCTTCCTGGTGTTTCGATACCATTCCGGCAGACGAGGGTGTAATCAGGCTCTAGGAGGGCGTACAAAATGTAGCTATGTTACGGTATCTTGCTGTAGGATACTTGTAACCATGTATTTCCACAATTAATTTAGTTGTCAATAAACAACTGCATGCTGGAAGTTTAAATCACGAGCATGTGATTTGCATAGCGCTCCAGGGTGTACAGTACTCCTCCTTTTCTCTCGACCTGATTTAAGAGATTCTAGAGAGTTTGCTTACTGTGCTGAATGAAAAACATTTCTCATACCTACTACAGGGTGTCGCAAAAGAGATAGTTTTTGTCTACTATGACATAATACACTCCTGGAAATTGAAATAAGAACACCGTGAATACATTGTCCCAGGAAGGGGAAACTTTATTGACACATTCCTGGGGTCAGATACATCACATGATCACACTGACAGAACCACAGGCACATAGACACAGGCAACAGAGCATGCACAATGTCGGCACTAGTACAGTGTATATCCACATTTCGCAGCAATGCAGGCTGCTATTCTCCCATGGAGACGATCGTAGAGATGCTGGATGTAGTCCTGTGGAACGGCTTGCCATGCCATTTCCACCTGGCGCCTCAGTTGGACCAGCGTTCGTGCTGGACGTGCAGACCGCGTGAGACGACGCTTCATCCAGTCCCAAACATGATCAATGGGGGACAGATCTGGAGATCTTGCTGGCCAGGGTAGTTGACTTACACCTTCTAGAGCACGTTGGGTGGCACGGGATACATGCGGACGTGCATTGTCCTGTTGGAACAGCAAGTTCCCTTGCCGGTCTAGGAATGGTAGAACGATGGGTTCGATGACGGTTTGGATGTACCGTGCACTATTCAATGTCCCCTCGACGATCACCAGTGGTGTACGGCCAGTGTAGGAGATCGCTCCCCACACCATGATGCCGGGTGTTGGCCCTGTGTGCCTCGGTCGTATGCAGTCCTGATTGTGGCGCTCACCTGCACGGCGCCAAACACGCATACGACCATCATTGGCACCAAGGCAGAAGCGACTCTCATCGCTGAAGACGACACGTCTCCATTCGTCCCTCCATTCACGCCTGTCGCGACACCACTGGAGGCGGGCTGCACGATGTTGGGGCGTGAGCGGAAGACGGCCTAACGGTGTGCGGGACCATAGCCTAGCTTCATGGAGACGGTTGCGAATGGTCCTCGCCGATACCCCAGGAGCAACAGTGTCCCTAATTTGCTGGGAAGTGGCGGTGCGGTCCCCTACGGCACTGCGTAGGATCCTACGGTCTTGGCGTGCATCCGTGCGTCGCTGCGGTCCGGTCCCAGGTCGACGTGCACGTGCACCTTCCGCCGACCACTGGCGACTACATCGATGTACTGTGGAGACCTCACGCCCCACGTGTTGAGCAATTCGGCGGTACGTCCACCCGGCCTCCCGCATGCCCACTATACGCCCTCGCTCAAAGTCCGTCAACTGCACATACGGTTCACGTCCACGCTGTCGCGGCATGCTACCAGTGTTAAAGACTGCGATGGAGCTCCGTATGCCATGGCAAACTGGCTGACACTGACGGCGGCGGTGCACAAATGCTACGCAGCTAGCGCCATTCGACGGCCAACACCACGGTTCCTGGTGTGTCCGCTGTGCCGTGCGTGTGATCATTGCTTGTACAGCCCTCTCGCAGTGTCCGGAGCAAGTATGGTGGGTCTGACACACCGGTGTCAATGTGTTCTTTTTTCCATTTCCAGGAGTGTATGTGGATGTCGATTATTGTTGTTATATTTATGCTATAACAGACTGCGTACTTCAGATAACCGTGTCAAAAATACATGGACTGAGATCAGGTCTACGAAGACGCCATTTCACACCATTCACAGTGAATAGTAATGTGTCCAGGATAATGATCTCTGAACTTCCCCTGAAAGTATCAGAAGACACGTGCAGTACAGTATGGTCGCGCTCCGTCCTGCATGGACCAGTAGTTTCGTAGATCTCGGCCGATTTGTGCAGCCATTACAAATTCATATTCCAGTGCTTGTATGTCAGTGTCTTCTGCGAGAGGTCCTTCAATAAAAATGAGCCCAGTAATGCATTGCGCACTGATAGCACACCTAACATGGACTTTTGTTGATGAGGCGGAGAACCAGCTTGAACGTATGCTTTCTCAGTAGCTCAGTGGCACCAGTTCTGTTTGTTAACGTACTCCTGCAGATGGATGTGTGCATCGTAACTAGACCAGATCTTTTCTGTGTCTACTCTTCAATATTTATAGCCCTCAGTGATCTCATTTCCAATGGAACATCCCCGCTCCAAATCACTCTCCTACAAAGGTTGGCTCGGTTGAATTTTGTAAGCGAAACGGTTAAGTTTCATTATGCTCTGCAGAGACCATAGTGGCATCCTGAGTTGATGTGCTGCATGTCGTGTTGTTGTAGAGGACTCGTCATTGAATAAGATTTGCTGTAATTGCACTTCTCCAGGCTTAAAACTGGGGCTGGACGTCCTGAGTGGCCCTTTCTGGAATCATGCAGGGATATGGTATTTTCAAAACATGTCAACCTGTTAAAAACAGGAATAATTTAACATGATTCGTGTTTCAGAGGACGCTTACATTTTGTCATCACGGTTCAGTTCTGCACAGTAATCTCACCGAGAATTTATCATTCCAGATTGTGCAGTTCTTAGACGAAATGTGCCGTTGAACGCGTGTCTCGCCGCGACGACGCGTCGAGAACATGCGTAAAATCTATTTTCGGATCAACAAACGCTCTTCCAGTGTTAATGCTTCCTTTCTGAAATGCGAATGAAGACACTGTTGAGTGAGCTACAGAATTTTCAGAGCTACAATCCAAAATATCACAGAGCGAACCATTTATGGCATACATTTACACCACAATGGTCGAATACCTTGTAACAACTATTTTGCCTTACCCTGTATCATGTGACTTCGAGGGCGTAAGTGTGAAAGTCACTAGCGGAGTAGTACTTTTCACATCAGATGGCTTACGAAGTAAGATGTAGTTCTAGCTGCAAAGATGGATGGGGAAGTAGGGACAATGTCATGGTGTCACTAGTCTCTATAGAAGAGACCAAGCCGAAGGATTGGAATAAAACTGTGTCTATCTTCTACATTACCATGGCAGTAATAGAGATAAGCGGCACACTGCCCGATGGGGACATTTGTGTCTACGTCTGCATGATTAATCTTCAATACACAGTTAAGTGCCTGGCAGAGTATTCACCGAACAACCTTCAAGCTATTTCTTTACCGTTCTGCGTGTATACCAGGACTG
Source organism: Schistocerca cancellata (assembly GCF_023864275.1). Classification (NCBI taxonomy): domain Eukaryota; kingdom Metazoa; phylum Arthropoda; class Insecta; order Orthoptera; family Acrididae; genus Schistocerca; species Schistocerca cancellata. The sequence continues at coordinate 412,159,015 of NC_064631.1, forward strand.
TTGTTGTCGGTGCTGGTTTGCTATCTGTTATGATAAGAACAACCCTGTCGCTGAACTGGTCACTGTAACACTCTCTTGGCCCTGTCTTCCTCTTAAAAACGAATCCTACTCCCGTTACACCATTTTCCGCAGTTTTTGATATTACTCGGTACTCATCTGACCAGCAATCTTTGTTTCCTTTCCATTTCACTTCACTGACCCCTACTATATCTATTTTGAGGCTTTGCATTTCCCTTTCCACATCTTCTATCTTTCCTATTACATTCAAACTTTTGATATTACACACTTCAATTCTTAGAATGTTATGCTTTCTTTGATTATTCGATCCTTTTGTCACGGTCGCCTACCGTTTGGCTGTCTTATTCCGAAAGTCTTCGGTCGCCAAAGCTGATTATAATTCAAAATATAAACGGGGGTGGGTTTCAAACCCGGGACAGAGAACGTTTTGATTACTAATGAAAGACGCTACCTCTAGACCACGGGGTACTGAAGAGGAAGACAGATATTGGAATTTATTCAACAAATAATTGAAGAAGTATGTGATGTGATTTATATGTATTTGACGATGCTGGTGCTGATTCCGCATTTAACAGTTGATTATGCCACTATGGCTGCATTGCATTAGGACTTTGTTTTCATGAGGCAGATCTGACGATAGTCATTAAAGACCGAAACCGGTAATCTGTTAAACAGAAAAGATTGTGACCATAGACGTAAATTAAAGGAAACTTATTACATATAAAGGTCACTGTGTTTTTTTTCGCGACGATGTCGAAGCTTGTGATTACAGTATGTTGTGCAGTGAGTACCAATGGGGCACATATGCCTCTCATGTTCACTTTTCCTCGGCAAAGGATGACCTCTGCCCCACAGAGGTGGGGTGGTGGGGCGGGGGGATGTCGGGGGGAGGGGGGGACCAAATTCAATATATGAATGTAGCAAGAATGGTTAGATGACGTAGGTTCTCTTTCCAAAGTGGCTCAAACATTTTGCTAACTTTATCAATTCATCTAAGAACTATACCATTCTTTTGATTTAAGGCAACCACATTAGCCGTGGCTCAAACATTTTGCTAACTTTATCAATTCATCTAAGAACTATACCATTCTTTTGATTTAAGACAACCACATTAGCCATGTGTCCATAGAGGTCTAAAACTTTATAAGAACAATTGAATAGCAGTGGTAACACTACCATCTCCCTGATCTGAAAAGCTTTAGATGTGGTCATTTCAGCAGCGTGAAGGCTTCATTTAATCAAGAATGTGACAATATTGTGAAGTCTAACTCCCACCATAAAATAGCACTCTATGACATTTGTCTATAGTTAGCAAAGCCTTCATAAGGGTTGCAAATATTGAAAAGTGTATCTCTGACTTCAGCAAAACAGGAATTTTCCCTCTAGACACTATTAAATTTAGTGAGGACTCCTTCACGCTTTTACACCCAGAAGAAGACCACCAGTTGTTGAGGATGGGAGCGCCAAAAATGATGAAAGTAATGAAACAGTTGTGCTTTGTTCTTCAAAGACAGCGAATGGTATCGTCGATGATGTAGACGAAGGCTTCAAAGTTTAGTCTGCAGCTGGGCAACAATTCAAAGATATTTCTCCATTACCAGGCTCCTTTAAATCGAAGAAAAATACCAGATAACCAGCATTTCTCAGTTTTCCCTTTGAGCTCTAACAAAGACAGACTAGAATAAGCTGCAGATCGTAAAAAAGCAAAATTAAAAAAGAAAGAAAGAAACAAAAGCAGTTATAGACTAAGGGAAAAAGCAGGTTAAGAAGGATTGCATCAAAGATAAGATCTCAGTAGTCTGGGATAGTAAAATGTCGCCCGCGTCTCGTGGTCGTGCGGTAGCGTTCTCGCTTCCCACGCCCGGGTTCCCGGGTTCGATTCCCGGCGGGGTCAGGGATTTTCTCTACCTCGTGATGGCTGGGTGTTGTGTGCTGTCCTTAGGTTAGTTAGGTTTAAGTAGTTCTAAGTTCTAGGCGACTGACGACCATAGATGTTAAGTCCCATAGTGCTCAGAGCCATTTGAACCATTTTTTTTAATAAAATTTCGGCGGAACATTTCTTTTTAGCCTTAGTGAGAATATGATTTAGACCCACCGTTGTACAAACTCTGCAGTGACGATGAGATTGATGACACTTACCTTTTCGGAGAAGTTCCTGTTACAGAAAACATTGTAACGTTCACTGACAACTATTCCATTTGCCTAATCTGTGGAGAGCTTGGGAAAAATGGGGAGCAGTGGTTTCGATGTACGATTTGCAGTGGATATTTTAATTCACAGTGTACTGGATATGACACTTTTGAAAAGTATGTCTGTTACTAATGCCGTTGAAATACGCGCTAAATGTGAACGGAGACAAGTTGAGACCATTATAACACAATTTAACTTTACTAGCAAAAGGATTTTTGTATTTCTCTCTCTGTCGGAACTTTAATAAGTTGTGAAATTTACGTTTCTGAATTGCAATCGAATATCAAAGTTTGAATTTTTTCTGCGGTTCAGTTTGACAGATTTTTTTCCGATTTTATGTGCTATATGGTAGTGTTCCTTGCACTGCACAGCATTACCCCACCCGTTGGGGTAATACCGTGCAACGTAACATTTCTGTGGAACACCGGTAGAAATTTAAACAGATTTAATACACCAGAGATGGGAATTTAAACGCGCAGTAAATTGATTGTTTGACAAGTTAACATGTTCACCATTTCAGTTCAGTTTGTAAAATAACAAATCTCTAAGAAATATTCCCCGCTCTGTCGTACATTGTAAAGTAACAATAGACGTATTCTTACTGAACACAGAATTTTGAGGAAAAAAACAAACGCTACGCGGAGACCAGCACCGAGCGGTCAACTTGGCCACTTGGCCAAAAGGAGAAGATTCAAGCATTCCAGGAAATGTCTACTTACTAGTCGAAGCATATGGTTTAAAATATAGCCAACGTTTATCTCTAAGTGGAAATTTCAACCTGTTCTCAGAGGCATTATGCTGTGCATTTGTCGGTGAGAGGTGCGAGTAAGTGGGCACGACAGCAGCGCATTCCTCGGTACGGGCACTTCAGAACAGGGTCATGGCACGGTGAGTAGTTGGCCGTGTTGCCCGCGCGGCGGCTAGCGGCTGCGGCGAAAGCAGCTGCGGAAGTTGAGCCCCGGCTGCGAGGCGCCGCTAAGTAATTTGCGGGCCGCCTCGACCGCTGCAATTATAATTATTTAATCTGGCGCCAGGGCGCGCAGGCAGTTTAGCGCGATAACTGGTCGAGATTAGGGCCGGCCTCGCCAGCCACCCTAATTCCGCTTTCTTCCCTCGCGCTCTCCTACGGATTAGTCACCCTCTCCCGCTGCTCTTCGGACGGGGTTGGAACACTTGCTGAGATAAGCGGCTTGTCACAGGTACCGACACACTCAGACGTCTAGCACTGCAGCGCAGCGTGCTGTAGTCTATGACAATTCATCAGAGGGGGGGAGGGAGAATGGTTCAGATGGTTCAAATGACTCTGAGCGCTATGGGACTTAACTTCTGAGGCCATCAGTCCCCTAGAACTTAGAACTACTTAAACCTAACTAACCTAAGGTCATCACACACGTCCATGCCAGAGGCAGGATTCGAACCTGCGGCCGTAGCGGTCACGCGGTTCCAGACTGTAGCGCCTAGAACCGCACGGCCACTCCGGGCGGCGAGGGAGAATGAATGGTTGTCGTTGTAATGTCATGAGCCGCCGTGTTCGCTGCAACAATTTGTGTTCGGTGCCCTTCCATACGAATGTTTATTCATAAAATGGGAATTCCGCGATGAATGCCTAGAAAATCCTCGTTAGGAAATATTTTACAAACTGGTAGACACATTTAACCGACTTTTCTTTTAATTTATTAATCGCTTTTGGGCATTACCCATACAGCCAGCCTCAGACGACCGAGAACCATAATTATACATTACGTCTATTTAAACTAAACATATGTGAATGAACTAAGTAAATTAACACATTAACTATATAACAGCGTCAGCATCTACACCTACGTTGCTACTCTCCAAATCACACTTAAGTATCCGACAAAGGGTTCTTCGAACTAACTTCACAATAATTCTCTATTATTCCAATCTCGAAAAAAAAATGGTTCAAATGGCTCTGAACACTATGGGACTTAACATCTGAGGTCATCAGTCCCCTAGAACTTAGAACTACCTAAACCTAACTAACCTAAGGACATCACACACATCCATGCCCGGGGCAAGATTCGAACCTGCGACCGCAGCGGTCGCGCAGTTCCAGTCTGAAGCGCCTAGAACCGCTCGGCCAATCCGGCCGGCCATTCTCGAACATTTCGCGTAAACAACAGATACTTGTATATTTCCATGCGAGCTCTGGTTTCCCTTATTTTATTATGATCATAGTTTCAGCCTACGCAGGTCGGCGTCAATAAAATCTTGTCGCTTTCGGAGGAAATGACATCCACGCCAAATCCCGTATCATGTCCGTGACACTCTCTCCCCTATTTCTCGATAATACATAACGCGCTGCCCTTCTTTGAACTTTCTTCATGTACTCTATTAATCCTGTTTGGCAAGAATCCCACACGTGTGACATTACTCCAAAAGAAGACGGCCAAGCGTAGTGTGGGCAGTCTCTTTAGTAGATCTGTGGCATCTTTTAAGTGTTCTGTCAATAAAACGGTTTGATTCGCTTTCCCAACAACATTTCCATGTGTTCATTACAATTTAAGACGTGCTTAATTATAATTTATAGGTATTTAGTTTAATTTACAGCCTTTAGATTTTCTTCATTTATCGTGTGACCAGCCGGCTGTTGTGACCGAGCGGTTCTAGGAGCTTCAGTCCGGACCCGCGCTGCTGCTACGGTCACAGTTTCGAATCCTGCCTCTGGCATGGATGTGTGTGCTGTCCTTAGGTTAGTTAGGTTTAAGTAGTTCTATGTCTAGGTGACTGATGACCTCAGAATTAAGTCCCATAGTGCTTAGAGCCATTTTTTTATCGTGTGACCCAATTTTACCTGATTCCTCTTATGCTTCAAGAAAATGACCTCACACTTTCCGTTATTTAGGGTGAACTGCGAGTTTTCGTATCATACAGATACCTTTTCTAAATCACCTGCCAATTTGTTTTGATCTTCTGATTTCTTTAATAGACGATAAACGACAGCATCATCTACAGACAACAAAAGATGGCTGCTCAGACAGTCTCCTACACTGTTTACATAGATAAGGAAGAGCAAAGGGCCGGTAACACTATATTGGCGGAGGCCAAAAATCGCTTCTGTTTTACTCTATGTTTTCCTGTCAAATTACAAAACTCTCTTTTCCTGTTTTCTCATTTGATCCAATGTTATAAAATCATATTGGAGCAGACATACTTTTGTGTCTTCTGTTGATAAAAGATTTCTAATGTTAGTTGTGAAAGCGGTCCAGAGGTCATCAGATGCTGTAATATGCGTAGTATCGTAGTGTCTTAATACCTTCTGTGGCAGATGGAGAAGATGTGGCCGGCCGTTGTAGCCGAGCGGTTCTAGACGCTTCAGTCTGGAACCGCGAGACCGCTACGGTCGCAGGTTCGAATCCTGCCTCGGGCATGGATGTGTGTGATGTCCTTAGGTTAGTTAGGTTTAAGTAGTTCTAAGTTCTAGGGGACTGATGACGTCAGATGTTAAGTCCCATAGTGCTCAGAGCCATTTTTAAGAAGATGTGATTAACATCTTCTCACTGTCGTATTCACATGAAGAAGATGCAGAGGTGTTCCTGTAATCTCCTCTGATTGAAGTGAAGTCGTGCCCTTGTCAGTATTAAGTTTCTGCTGTATGTACAATTTTGATACCCAGAATGTGATAAGAGACCAGACACCACTACGAATAGAGTCTCCCTTCAATGTCATAAGACTGCTGAAGGATTTCATTCTATCGGACCTTAGGGTCATATATGAATGAACCAGTGTACAAACCAGTGTACACAGCTTCCTTGGCCAGAGTATCTACTTTCACATTCCTTTTACTCTGGTGTGTGCTTTCACACCTAACATGATGATCGCCTTATTTACGAGAGAAAGCTACTGCACTGCTACTATAATGCAATATACTAGATAATTTTTCGTATTGTTGACGTCAAACCATCTTAACAGTATCAGTGCTGAGCGTGGTATGATTCTGTCTCGTTTCGCCCTTCTTTAATCTAGTTATCAAAGCTACTAACGAGTATGACGTGCATTAAACGTCTTTCCACCATCTATATAATTTCAAGTGGTTATGAAGTTTTCTGCTCACAGGAATGTGTGTGCGATGGTCATGTAAGTCAGAAACGATTTTAAGTTATCGTCAGTTTGGAGTGTTTTTGAAAAAAATGGCTCTGAGCACTATGGGACTTAACATCTATGGTCATCAGTCCCCTAGAACTTAGAACTACTTAAACCTAACTAACCTAAGGACAGCACACAACACCCAGCCATCACGAGGCAGAGAAAATCCCTGACCCCGCCGGGAATCGAACCCGGGAACCCGGGTGTGGGAAGCGAGAACGCTACCGCACGACCACGAGATGCGGGCAGTGTTTTTGAAGCTTTTGCAGAAGTCACATCAGCCTTAATTGCTGATATCTTCCTCCTTCTTCCATCGAAATTTGAAATTAATCTGTCGAATTAATGGTCGTGGTGTTCTGCGTCTTATGAAAGATTCTTTTAATGATGAGTAAGCATGTGGGTAGCCCGCTCGGTTAGCCGTGCGATCTAACGCACTGCTTTCCGGACGGGAAGGTGTGCCGGTCCCCGTTACCAATCCACCCGGTTTATTAGTGTCGGGGTCTGGTGTGCCGGCCAGCCTGTGGATGGTTTTTAAGGCGGTTTGCCGTCTGCGTCGTCGAATGCGGGCTGGTTCACATTATTCCGCTTCAGTTACACAATGTCGGCGATTGCTTCGCAAACACTTTCTCCACGTATGAGCACACCATAATTACTCTATCATGCAAACATTGGGGTTACACTCGCCTGGTGTGAGACGTTCCCCGGGGGTCCACTGGGGGCCGATTAGCACAATATGAGTTCGGTGTGGGGCGGCGGTGGGGTGAGTGTGTCGCTGTAGCCTGTTGTGGGGTTGAACCGCGTGACCGCTACGGTCACAGGTTCGAATCCTGCCTGGGGCAGGGATGTGTGTGATGTTCTTAGGTTAGTTAGGTTTAAGTAGTTCTAAGTTCTAGGGGACTGATGACCACAGATGTTAAGTCCCATAGTGCTCAGAGCCAGCCTCTAACAGTGACTCACAGCTTGATGAACGGAATTTTCCCTTTTCAATGACATACACCAATATCCTCATTCGGCCCCTGTTGTCGTCTGCAAATAAAAAAAATTGTTGGCACCATTTATCAGTAAATTATTTTTTCGATAGAATATTCCTCCAGAATGGATCGGATCCTACGTAAGTCCCATGTATTTTCTACCAAAGTGATGCAGTTAATGTTTCGCTCGTCTATGAGACAACAACATTGTTACTAAGTTGTAACCACGATTGAAGCCCTATTTCTTTAACGTAAATTGATAAATTGTAGTATCTGTTTCTTTTCAAGCATTTTTGCGTTTACAAGGTGTTTTATTATTTCATCTGTTGCTTCATCTGAAATACATACATGTAATTTTTGCTGGATATTTTTCCATTGCATTTATTCTTTATAGTGTTTACACAACACCAGTAAGTTACATCTTCTTCGGTGGTACACATGCTGATACCCATTGTAAATGAATATAGGCTTCCCTTTGTGCCCTCTGCGAATTCCGTCTTTATAAAACTTAGAACTCAGAACTCGACTAGCCAGTCATAGAACAATAGCTGCACTGATCTCTGGGAGAAAGCAACGGACCATATCCATTTCCCGAGGAACTCGTGTGTGAACAAGGTTCTTAGTGCAGAAGGTAACCTTTCCCACTTCCCAGTAGTATCTCTCAGGTATCAGCTGGCAGGGTTGTAGGGTGGTGTGTCCTACTTCTGGAACACCTTATTCCGACGACCACTACCTGAAGTGACCTGGCCCCTATAGAATTGTCAGTATATTCCATATCCGAACAAGTGTCGCTCCATACAAGTCCTTCGAACCAACGAAGATGCAATTGCGCCGCAATCTTCCCTCCTTCCACACAGACGCACTTCAGTCCTCTGGACGAAACTGCCATGTAGGACACTGTTACTCGGACGTTTATACCCAATTTTGTAGTGTAACATGCACATCCGAGTAGTGTAGTGGATTCCTTAATGCTACACGATAACTACAAACAGTATTAACTAATGCTGTCATTGGCATTAGCTAATTACTTCTTTACTGTTACACTTTTATTACTTTGAAGCAGACCTGTTATTTCCAGCAGCCTTGGGAACTTTCTTAGTTGGTTGGCGACATGGATGTTAACGTGCTCCAGGGGCACAGTGGAGAACGTACTTCATTTTAGGCAGCCAAAGAGAAGGATGGCTCCATCTGAGAACCGATTAAAGAGAGTACGCAGGACTCAGAATTTTGACGACTGATGTTCCATAAGTTGTTTCACTCTGAAAGTGGCCTTCGAGCAGCTATAGCACAGATAATCCGCTGTGTCCCATCTCCCCACAGCAGGTGCGCTCAAGGCTGCCTGTGTCCCATAAAAACTGCGTTTTGTGACATGCTGGGAGGAATCCTTTTTAGAGTGATAAAAATCTGAAAAACCAAATGTAGAACTTGAGACCGAGGGGGCGTCCATTGTCTGTAGTTCCACCGCGGAGGAATGTTCGTTTCAAGAGTAACACGGAATCCGATTGACTCACAATAATTATTTTGTTAGAATGTACGCTTTTCCGTGCGTATCTGTATGCAAGCTGTTTGATTGGTCGGAGTTAGAAACTTGTCATGTAGTGTGAGAAAGTTTCTGCCTTCCATTTCACTATTCGTTAACCATGGCAAAATCCGTGTGAGTAAGAATTCGTTGGACTTATTTTAAAAAATTTTATTGGTCGGAACTCGCAATATATGCTGTAGCTACCTGTTGAGATTCCTATGCTGACAGATCCAACTAAATTACGGAGTACAGTTGGTGCGAGAAGATCTATGAGTATACACTTGCTCCAGGGGCACAGTCGAGAACGCGCTTCATTTCGGGCAACCAGAGACAGGGCTGCCTCCATCTAAGAACCGAATGCACAGATTGAGCTGGACTCAAAATTTCGAGCCGCTACTGTCACCGTCTTCGAGACTGACAGTATTTAGGTCTGGTAAACATGTGCCATTGATATAATAAAACGGTTTGAGGGTTTGCTACAATGCGATATTTCTTTTAAAACACTTGTAATTCACAATAAGAAAATAGGCAGGTGGTTGAATTTTTGATAGCCTTTATGAGAAAGGTGGCTGCCGACATACCTGTGTGGACCCTGCACTGCAAGCGAAATGAAAGCGTGATAAACAGGGTACAGAGAAGAACAGAGAGACAGGAGAAATATTAGTGAATGTGTGCTTTACGCCTATTAAATACACGAAACCAGATGAGAAGAAAATTATTATTGGATCGCAAGTTGAAAATGCAGTACATTGGCAGCTGCTGAAAATTTTCCATGGCATAAAAAGGGTTATCTTCGAAAAGGAAACTGCGGAATATGTAAATAAAATTTTCCCCGTAAGTATGCCAAGTGCTACGAACGGTGAAAGCTGCAGAAAAGAAAGTTTCGCAAAGAGAAGCTGAATTTTACGTCCAGCGGCATAAGAAACAGGACTGCATGCACGGAGTTGAAACGCAAAAGGGGGAGGTAACAAATAATGCTAGACACCATTTTGGCAGCGTGGAGGGTAAAAATCGTAGGGGGAGACCAAGAGATGAATACACTAAGCAGATTCAGAAAGATGTAGGTTGCAGTAGGTACCGGGAGATGAAGAAGCTTGCACAGGATAGAGTAGCATGGAGAGCTGCATCAAACCAGTCTCAGGACTGAAGACCACAACAACAACAACAACAACCATTTTGGCAGAAAAGTTTTTAACTTGGGGAAACCGCAGATTGGACACACTGGCCGAAAAAAGATCGACAATAATTCTGGAGATGGACATCACAGAATGCTAATAAAAATCAGAAAACCGGTGGTTGTGGCATGCACTTCCAGTTATTGCCATAATGTTATTTAGGAAGCAGTTAAAAGTAAATTAGCGGGTGCCCTTATATGTAGTGATGGAGGTTTTCCTTAAATTCTGCATGGAATCCTCCTCTCCCTCCTATGCGAAAAACAGAGGGAAACAATTGATGATGCTACCTGACATGCTGGTTATTAATATTCGCTATCGGTAACTTCTGAGATAGGACATCTTTCACCGCAGAGAGAGGTCTAAGGAACAAACGGCGAATTTCAGTTACCATTCAGCTCAAAAATTACTCTGAAACAAGGTTGGGAGCGTTCAGAAGGACATCATATAACTCGACAAGAGGTTGAAGAATATCCATTTAACCTCTGCTACCAAAGCAATGAGAAACAAACGAATGGCACGTTTCCCTCTAATTACATATATAAAGCACGTTGTTTATTCTGGCGACTAAAATACCTGTAAAATCTTTAAAAGTTTCATAGTTACTACCACGTGATTAATAGTAATATAATCATACACATGTGGAATTGGAAACAATGTTAGTAGTTCAGTTGCAGCTGAATAGTACTGGGTAACCATCATCTACAAATATAAATATGTGCTTGTGCGTGTGTGTGTGTGTGTGTGTGTGTGTGTGTGTGTGTGTGTGTGTGTGTGTTCATTGAAGCATAGCTCCACATAACTGGTGGGGTGGGAGACATGAAGGGCCTCGCATGTAACAATAATAATAATTAAGCTGTATTAGGTTCAAATGCATACTTTTCCGTGCCATTGGGCTCATGAGTGACAGTCCAGTTGAAAATTGATTTCGAAAAGTTTTATTGCAGTATAAATTCGGGGCTTATGAACAATAACTCTGCAACGCTTGAAATATCTTTTGACGTACTACAGGAAGACAATCACAAAGAGGGTAAGACATACGTAGTGTCCTCAGGGACAGTGTAAGGTTGTGAGGAAAGACACTTTCCTGAAAATTAATGGCACCCTGTTATCATATCTTTAATGTAAACTTTCACGGCCGGAAATATCATGTCCATTATAATTATCCGGGCTGTTATGCCGTGGTCGGTTGATGAATTCTGTGGTGATTCCCAACGTTTCGTCTCCGACTGCGGGAGACATCTTCAAGGGGGTCCGTAGCTTGATGGAAGGTCCAACACACACACTGGCTCGCTACTGACTGCCGCTAAATTCCGTGTCCGCGCGCCCCAGCGCCGCGGCGTGACGTCACGTGTTCTGAAAACGTCAGTGCAATTGGCCGCTGTCCGTCGCCGTCGATCGCCGTTGCCATCACCCAGTAGTGGACGAGTGGTACACATCTTCTTTAACACCGGCCTCCATACACCGTTTAATTTGACGCCCTCCTCCTTTCGGTTGAAATTATTTGGGTGTTTAGCGATTTCGATTGCCTCCCTGTAGAGCCTTTCGTAATATCCGCTCGTGGCCGCTAGTACTTGCGTCTCCTCGAAAGGAATATTGTGGTTCCCTGGCTGGAAAGCATGCTCCGCAACAGCTGGTCGTTCCGTTTCTCCTCTTCTACAGTTTCCCTTGTGCTCTTCCAAACGTTTAGAAACAGTTCTTTTAGTGGTACCCACATAAACATCACCACAGCTGCATGGGATACTATACACTCCAGATTTTTCCAATGGTTTGCGAGCGTCCTTGGCAGGCCTAAGGTATTCCTGTATCTTCCTGGTGGGCTTGTAAATTACGGTAATATTTCGCTTCGTCAAGATCCTCCCTATTCTTTCCGTTACATTTTTGACAAACGGCAGGAAAACCTTAGATTTTGCAGTAGCCTGTACGTCAGTATGATTTCTGCGTGGCTGCCTCAACGCACGTTTTATTTCTGCGGACGAATATCCGTTCTTCATTAGTGCGTTGTGGAGATGTTCCATCTCAGCGTCGAGCAACTCAGGTTCACAAATATTTCTAGCTCTGTCCGCTAACGTCTTGATAACACCCCGCTTCTGTTGTGGGTGGTGTTGCAAATCCCGGTGCAAATAACGGTCCGTGTGCGTGGGTTTGCGGTACACTGAGTGGCCCAAACTACCATTTTCGTTTCTAAACACAAGCACATCGAGGAAATATAGTTTGCCGTCTACCTCCTCCTCCATTGTAAACTGAATTCTTGAGTTTATACTGTTCAGATGTTCGTGGAACCGGCTTAGTTCATCGCTACCATGTCTCCACGACACAAACGTGTCATCCACGTATCGGAACCATACATTTGGTTTCTTGCTGGCAGTACCTAAGGCCTGTTCTTCGAATTTCTCCATAAAGAAGTTTGCAATTACGGGATGTGTACCACTCGTCCACTACTGGGTGATGGCAACGGCGATCGACGGCGACGGACAGCGGCCAATCGCACTGACGTTTTCAAAACACGTGACGTCACGCCGCGGCGCGGAGGCGCGCGGACTCAGAATTTAGCGGCAGTTAGTAGCGAGCCAGTGTGTGTGTTGGACCTTCCATCAAGCTACGGACCCCCTTGAAGATGTCTCCCGCAGTCGGAGACGAAACGTTGGGAATCACCACAGAATTCATCAACCGACCACGGCATAACAGCCCGGATAATTATAATGGACATGATATTTCCGGCCGTGAAAGTTTACATTTTAGTATCAGACGCCTCTACGGGGAGGAGATGTCAAGAGAAGTGCGACGCCTGGAAGGACTCCAGAAGAAGAGATTGCAGCTTTTGTGTTCCCTCACATTCCTGTCTCGTTGCAGAGCCGTCGGCGTTATACCGATGTTTCTGAAGATAAAGCGACTATTCAATTCGGGAAAGGCACAACGCATTTTCAAACGGACTGAGGAGGCCTTACTACGAGAGCGCATTCAGCAGACCCGACGGGACTTGGCAAGCACAAACTGTAAGTTAATGTCTCTCCATATTACGATCAGTAATAAACTGTGCAGCGGTGACTGGGATAAAATTGATAGACTACTGCATGATACCATGGGGAAGCGTATGTTGACGACGTCTAGTAGACAGAAGAAGAAGTTTGATAATTTGCTTCCTAATCAGACTGTTCGGCATTTAGACGTTTCCCGGACCGTTATCAATTTGTCCAAACGTTCGTTATCTGACGATGAGACATCTGTGCTTGCCAAGGGAGGAAATTTTGCTGTTAGTCCGCGTTTTGTGCCCACGGAAAAAATTATAGCCAATGTAGAAGCAGGAATTCGCAGTGCAGATTCTGTAACAGCTGAAGAAATCCGTATAGAAACAGTGAGAATATTAGCCAATGCAAAACCGCCGAAAAGTAATATAACTGTGGGTGAGAGAAGAGCTTTAAAACTCCTGAATGACGACGATAGTATTTTGGTTCTCCCAGCTGACAAAGGAAGTGCAACGGTGGTTATGGATGTGGCCGACTATCAGAGAAAAATTACGTATCTACTGGATCCGCAAGCATATAGGAAGCTGAACAAGGACCCCACTAACAACGTTCTCAGAACTGTGTCGCGGTTAATAAAAAAGTCCTCCATTGAAGAGAGTGTACAGAAAGGTCTCTGCAATTCGGTTGCGCTACCACCGAGGCTTTATGGATTGCCCAAAATTCATAAAGAAAATGTTCCGTTAAGACCGATACTAAGTGTCATTGGTTCGCCCAACTACTCGTTAGCTAAGTTTTTGACTACGCTGTTAAAACCACATATGGGCCGTTCGGACTCTTATATAAAGAATTAGACACATTTCATCAGCAGATTGAATGGCATAGTGGTCCAGCCGGAGGACATATTGGTCAGCTTCGATGTGGTATCGCTGTTTACCATGGTTCCACTTAATGATGTATTGGAACAGCTGGATCGAATTTTTCCTGCCGATATTTTAGAGCTGTTTAGGTGTTGTTTGACGACCACATACTTCAAGTGGAATGAACAGTTTTATGAGCAAACGGATGGCGTTGCTATGGGAAGCCCCCTAAGTCCCGTAATTGCAAACTTCTTTATGGAGAAATTCGAAGAACAGGCCTTAGGTACTGCCAGCAAGAAACCAAATGTATGGTTCCGATACGTGGATGATACGTTTGTGTTGTGGAGACATGGTAGCGATGAACTAAGCCGGTTCCACGAACATCTGAACAGTATAAACTCAAGAATTCAGTTTACAATGGACGAGGAGGTAGACGGCAAACTACATTTCCTCGATGTGCTTGTGTTTAGAAACGAAAATGGTAGTTTGGGCCACTCAGTGTACCGCAAACCCACGCACACGGACCGTTATTTGCACCGGGATTCGAACCACCACCCACAACAGAAGCGGGGTGTTATCAAGACGTTAGCGGACAGAGCTAGAAATATTTGTGAACCTGAGTTGCTCGACGATGAGATGGAACATCTCCACAATGCACTAACGAAGAACGGATATTCGTCCGCAGAAATAAAACGTGCGTTGAGGCAGCCACGCAGAAATCATACTGACGTACAGGCTACTGCAAAATCTAAGGTTTTCCTGCCGTTTGTCAAAAATGTAACGGAAAGAATAGGGAGGATCTTGACGAAGCGAAATATTACCGTAATTTACAAGCCCACCAGGAAGATACAGGAATACCTTAGGCCTGCCAAGGACGCTCGCAAACCATTGAAAAAATCTGGAGTGTATAGGATCCCATGCAGCTGTGGTGATGTTTATGTGGGTACCACTAAAAGAACTGTTTCTAAACGTTTGGAAGAGCACAAGGGAAACTGTAGAAGAGGAGAAACGGAACGACCAGCTGTTGCGGAGCATGCTTTCCAGCCAGGGAACCACAATATTCCTTTCGAGGAGACGCAAGTACTAGCGGCCACGAGCGGATATTACGAAAGGCTCTACAGGGAGGCAATCGAAATCGCTAAACACCCAAATAATTTCAACCGAAAGGAGGAGGGCGTCAAGTTAAACGGTGTATGGAGGCCGGTGTTAAAGAAGATGTGTAACACTCGTCCACTACTGGGTGATGGCAACGGCGATCGACGGCGACGGACAGCGGCCAATTGCACTGACGTTTTCAGAACACGTGACGTCACGCCGCGGCGCGGGGGCGCGCGGACACGGAATTTAGCGGCAGTCAGTAGCGAGCCAGTGTGTGTGTTGGACCTTCCATCAAGCTACGGACCCCCTTGAAGATGTCTCCCGCAGTCGGAGACGAAACGTTGAGAATCACCACAGAATTCATCAACCGACCACGGCATAACAGCCCGGATAGTTAAAATGGACATATCATATCTTTACCTGTCTAATGTAAGACGATGATACATGTGAAACAGGGCAGTACTGAGTAACGAGGCAGTACTGATAGAAAATAGAAGTGCTCCTCTTCGGTCTGAGGTATCGTTTATTTTGATTTAATTTGTGGTAATGTTTTATGGGACCATACTGCTGCTGCATCAGTCTCTAAGCTTACACTCTATTTATTCTAACGTAAAATAAAATTACGCTCAGGGTAACCTGCTGTACTGGGTGTTAGAGCTGCACCTTTTTTAGATTGAAGTCAGCTGATAGGTATTCCTGCTTAAGGGAAGTCTCTCTAACAAGGGATCACTTTTGACAAAGCTTAGGTATCCGAGTAATGAGGGAATTAGTATATTTCATCAAAATATACAAGGTATTAGAGATAAAGTTAGTGAACTGCTTATAGATGTTGACTCTGAAATTATTGGTATATCTGAACACTTCTTAAATAAGGAGATAATTCAGAGGCTTCCTTTACCAGGATACAGGTTGGCTGGCTGCTTTTCGAGGAGCTCTTTGCGGTGTGGGGGAGTAGCCATGTATGTGAAAAACGGCATCGCATTTGAGTCAATTGATGTTTCAAAGTACTGCACTGAAAAGGTGTTTGAATGTTGTGCAGGTGTGGTTAAATTTAACGGAGCTAAACTTGTAACTGTTGTTATTTATAGATCCCCAGACTCCGATTTCACAACATTTTTGCTAAAGCTAGAGGAGGTTCTTGGTTCACTTTATAGGAAATACAAAAAGTTAGTTATATGTGGTGACTTCAATATTGATTGTATAAGTGATTGTGCAAGGAAGAGGATGCTGGTTGACCTCTTTAATTCATATAATCTTATGCAAATCGTATTCTTTCCAACGACAATGCAAGGGAACAGTAGAACAACCATAGACGATATTTTTGTTCATTCCTCATTACTAGAAGGGCATTCTGTTAGCAAAAAGGTGAATGACCTTTCAGATCATGATGCGCAAATTTTAACTTTAAAAGATTTTTATGCTGAAACACGTGTTAAATATAGTCATCAGCTGTTCAGGAAAGCTGATCCAGTTGCTGTAGAGTCCTTTGTAAACCTTATAAAGGAACAAGAGTGGCAAGATGTTTATAGCGCTGATACAGTAGACGATAAATATAATGCTTTTCTCAATAATTTTCTCATGCTCTTTGAAAGTTGCTTTCCGTTAGAACGTTAAAAACAGGGTACTAGCACAAACAGGCAGCCTGGGTGGCTGACAAGAGGGATAAGAATAGAACAAAGTGGCAATTATATCAAAACGTTAGAAATAGTCAAAATCTAAATGCAGCAGCCCATTACAAACAGTACTGTAAGGTGCTTAAAAATGTTATTAGGAAGGCAAAATGTATGTGGTATGCAGATAGAATAGCTAAGTCTCAGGATAAAATTAAAACCATATGGTCAGTCGTAAAGGAAGTTGCTGGTCTGCAGAGACAGGTCGAGGATATAGAATCAGTGCGTAGTGGGAATGTCCGTGTTACTGATAAGTCGCATATGTGTACAGTATTTAATAATCACTTTCTGAATATAGCAGGTGAACTAAATAGAAACCTAGTCCCAACAGGGAATCATATAGCGCTCTTAGAAAAGTGTTCCGAGACTGTTACCTGATATGCCCCTCCATGATACTGACAAGAGGGAGATTGAGTTACTAATTAAATCACTAAAGACCAAGAACTCTCATGGATATGACGGGGTATCTAGCAGAATACTGAAGTATTGTTCTATGTATGTTAGCCCAGGTCTCAGCCATATCTGTAACTTTACCTTTAGGAGTGGTCGGTTTCCTGACCGATTAAAGTACTCGGTAGTGAAGCCACTTTATAAAAAGGGAGATATTGATAATGTTGACAATTTCAGACCTATTTCTAAGCCATCGGTGTTTGTCAAAGTTATCGAGAAGGTTGTATATACAAGGTTACTGGAGCATTTAAATTCACATAATTTGCTGTCAAATGTTCAGTTTGGTTTTAGAAATGGTTTAACAACTGAAAATGCTATATTCTCTTTTGTCTGTGAGGTTTTGGACGGATTAAACAAAAGGTTGCGAACGCTAGGTGTTTTCTTTGATTTAACGAAGGCTTTTGACTGTGTTGACCACAAAATATTACTGCAGAAGTTGGACCATTATGGAGTAAGGGGAGTAGCTTACAATTGGTTCGCCTCTTACTTTAAGAACAGAAAGCAGAGGGTAATTCTCCGCAATATTGAGAGTGGTAGTGATGTTCAGTCCCAATGGGGCACTGTTAAGTGGGGCGTTCCCCAAGGGTCGGTGCTGGGGCCACTGCTGTTTCTTATTTATATAAATGATATGCCTTCTAGTATTACAGGTGATTCAAAAATATTTCTGTTTGCTGATGACACCAGTTTGATAGTGAAGGATCTTGTGTGTAATACTGAAACAGTAAAAAATAATGTAGTTCATGAAATAAGTTCGTGGCTTGTGGAAAATAATTTGATGCTAAATCACAGTAAGACTCAGTTTTTACAGTTTCTAACTCACAATTCAACAAGAACCAATATTTTGATCAGACAGAATGGGCAAATTATAAGTGAGACGGAACAGTTCAAATTCCTAGGCGTTCAGATAGATAGTAAGCTCTTGTGGAAAGCCCATGTCCAGGATCTTATTCAGAAGCTAAATGCTGCTTTATTTACCATTAGAACAGTATCCGAAATAAGTGACATTTCAACACGAAAAGTAGTCTACTTCGCATATTTTCATACGCTTATGTCGTATGGTATTATTTTTTGGGGTTATTCTTCTGATTCAAAAAGGGTATTTTTGGCTCAAAAACGGGCTGTTCGAGCTATATGTGGTGTAAGTTCGAGAACCTCTTGTCGACCCCTATTCAAAAATCTGGGAATTCTGACATTGCCCTCACAGTATATATTTTCTTTAATGTTGTTTGTTGTTAGCAATATTTGCCTATTCCCAAGAGTTAGCAGCTTTCACTCAGTTAATACTAGGCAGAAATCAAATCTGCATGTAGAATGCACTTCCTTGACTCTTGTGTAGAAAGGAGTGCAGTATTCTGCTGCATCCATTTTCAATAAGCTACCACAAGAACTCAAAAATCTTATCAGTAGCCCAAACTCTTTTAAGTTTAAACTAAAGAGTTTCCTCATGGCTTACTCCTTCTATTCTGTCGAGGAGCTCCTGGAAGAGCTAAAAAATTAAGCAAATTCTAGTGTTACATTGTTGATTTTCTTCATTTAAACTTACGACTTGTCACCTGAATATGTTTTTTTTTATATTTCATTTTATCTGTTTCTAATATCGTGTTATAATTTCATGTATTGACTCGTTCCATGACCATGGAGACTTCTCCTTAATTTGGTCCCACGGAACAATAAATAAATAAATAAATAAAATAAAAATAACACACATACACCCATGCCCGAGGGAGGACTCGAACCTCCGTCGTGGTGAGACGCGTGGACCGTGACAAGGCGCCCTAGACCACTCGGCTAACCAGCGCGGTGTTTATTTTGAAAAGTGGTGGGTATGAAAAAATAAGGCATCAAATGCAAGTCCAAGATATGGATATTACTGTCAGTTTCGACGTAGCCTCACTCTTTACGAAAGTCCCAGTTTGTAAACCCTTGGAACTAATCACGGAGAAACTCGACAGTTGTTACACTAAATTTCTTAGGCACTTATGAACAAACCGATGTCGTGGCGATTGGCAGACCGTTACCCCCTACACCGGCGAACGTGCCCATGGAATACTTTGAAGGTCTCTCAGAGAAGAACTTGAGCGTATTCAGATAAGAAGAGCCATGCTGAACAAATGTACCTACGACTAGGGTTCGGAAAGGATGGTTTCTCAGTTCGCCAAAATAAGAGGGCATTACTGTCAAAACATAGGATGCCCGATGAAGAGCTTGATACGGAGAAAGGGAAGCCAAAAATCGCTTATCTGAAAGGAGAAAGGAAAATTATAGTTGAACTTTCCATCGGCCACTAGGTCATTAGTGACGGAGCGCGAGATCGGATTGGTTCAAAGTTGGGAAGGAAAGTATTTCGCTACTGTTCACTTCCGGTTTCAGCAATCTTTCTGCTGCTAACTCTAAGTGATAGTCATTGCCTGTAATCAGTGAAACTAATTCCGATACCTTACCATGGATGCTGCTGTAACTTACTAATAGTACTGACAGTCTCTTTATCCGGTTTGCTAGGCCGAAAGTTCCCCTCCTAGAGTAATGTGGCTGATCTAAGGTTTGAGTTTGGCCGGCGTTCGATCACTAACCTGAAGGAGGGAATCTTCTAAGCAAAAGTAAAAGAAACGTAATCAGTTAGGTAGTCGCTTCCTTTGTGTAATTGACCGTTGATATACTAAAGTATACCCTTGTAGTTCTCAACCCGACATCGGAGGTTGATAAATTCGCCTCTGAGAACATTGAAGAACCGCCTGCGCCTCTGCTTTAGGCCTCCCAGTCAGGACTAGTCCAGAGGACCGCGGTTGTCCGGTTGCAATGCTGCAAATAGGCGTCTTTCAACCGCACGGGCAAGGCTAACTGTCTTTAAGAAATTCATCTGACAGTTTAAAGGCACGAAGCAAAGGACCACGTGCTAGGCATTAAGTGTCATTTGTCTCGACACGAGCTGCTATTTGAGGCTAGTTGCCCCCAGTACATTCAATAGCCTACGTCAGAGCGATATCCACATCGCGGACGATGTAATACGCCTAACGTTGGAGATCCCTACGACTAATAAACGTACACTCTAAAATTGTCCCGACTTACCGGGAAAATCGGCCACTGCCACAACAGGCGTGGCTCACTGTGTTGTAAAGACAGGTTAGCAACTCGTGTCTGTTGTTAAGGAGTAAGAGATCAGCCTTCGGCTCAGGGATACGCGAACCCACCATTGTCCACCATTCACCTTCGACTAGAGACACACCAACTAGATGTTCCGCGTCGGACGATGTAGTGCCAACAGGGTTTCCAGTCGATTCCAGAGACAACAGAGGTGTTGCAACTTTGACCTCTATACAATGTTCATCGTTCGGATAAACCTGATGTAAACATTACACCATGCATTCTGCTGTCTTTGCTGGAAAAGCACTATTACTCGATGTGTATTTCTATTCCCCTGTGAGAATCTGAAGAAGATTGCCACCGATGCTCACAGTTGGACAGTAATGAGACGCTAGATACCATACAATTTACTTTATAACCCCTACAGAATTATAATAACCTACCAGTGTACTGTAAATCAGGGATGGCCGCGAAATGCAAAACTGCGCGCGCACTTGGTGTGCTTCCTGAGGGCGCTCCGAGGCTCCACCAGTCTCAGAACTGCTCGACCTGTCTCAGTCCTTCTCTGGAGTACCAGGTACAGTAGAACGTTACACAACATTTTTCGGCAGGCACGAGTTCCTTCAGAGCAGGAAAGTCGTGATGTCACCGCTGTTTCTCCTTCGCCATTTGATCGTGGTATATAGAGGGTTTATACAAGGGCGATGTACTTGAGGACAATATTATGGAAATGGAAGAGGATGTAGATGAAGACGAAATGGGGGATAAGATACTGCGTGAAGAGTTTGACAGAGCACTGAAAGACCTGAGTCGAAACAAGGCCCCGGGAGTAGACAACATTCCATTTGAACTACTGATGGCCTCGGGAGAGCCAGTCATGACAAAACTCTACCATCTGGTGAGCACGATGTATGAGACAGGCGAAATACCCTCAGACTTCAAGAAGAATATAATAATTCCAATCCCAAAGAATGCAGGTGTTGACAGATGTGAAAATTACCGAACTATCAGTTTAATAAGTCACAGCTGCAAAATACTAACGCGAATTCTTTACAGACGAATGAAAAAACTCGTAGAAGCCGACCTCGGGGAAGATCAGTTTGGATTCCGTAGAAATGTTGGAACACGTGAGGCAATACTGACCTTACGACTTATCTTAGAAGAAAGATTAAGAAAAGGCAAACCTACGTTTCTAGCATTTGTAGACTTAGAGAAAGCTTTTGACAATGTTAACTGGAATACTCTCTTTCAAATTCTGAAGGTGGCAGGGGTAAAATACAGGGAGCGAAAGGCTATTTACAGTTTGTACAGAAACCAGATGGCAGTTATAAGAGTCGAGGGGCATGAAAGGGAAGCAGTGGTTGGGAAAGGAGTAAGACAAGGTTGTAGCCTCTCCCCGATGTTATTCAATCTGTATATTGAGCAAGCAGAAAAGGAAACAAAAGAAAAATTCGGAGTAGGTATTAATATTCATGGAGAAGAAGTAAAAACTTTGAGGTTCGCCGATGACATTGTAATTCTGTCAGAGACAGCAAAGGACTTGGAAGAGCAGTTGAACGGAATGGACAGTGTCTTGAAAGGAGGATATAAGATGAACATAAATAAAAGCAAAACGAGGATAATGGAATGTAGTCAAATTAAGTCGGGTGATGCTGAGGGAATTAGATTAGGAAATGAGACACTTAAAGTAGTAAAGGAGTTTTGCTATTTAGGGAGTAAAATAACCGATGACGGTCGAAGTTGAGAGGATATAAAATGTAGACTGGCAATGGCAAGGAAAGTGTTTCTCAAGAAGAGGAATTTGTTAACATCGAGTATAGATTTAAGTGTCAGGAAGTCGTTTCTGAAAGTATTTGTATGGAGTGTAGCCATGTATGGAAGTGAAACATGGACGATAACTAGTTTGGACAAGAAGAGAATAGAAGCTTTCGAAATGTGGTGCTACAGAAGAATGCTGAAGATAAGGTGGGTAGATCACGTAACTAATGAGGAGGTATTGAATAGGATTGGGGAGAAGAGAAGTTTGTGGCACAACTTGACTAGAAGAAGGGATCGGTTGGTAGGACATGTTTTGAGGCATCAGGGGATCACAAATTTAGCATTGGAGGGCAGTGTGGAGGGTAAAAATCGTAGAGGGAGACCAAGAGATGAATACACTAAGCAGATTCAGAAGGATGTAGGTTGCAGTAGATACTGGGAGATGAAGAAGCTTGCACAGGATAGAGTAGCATGGAGAGCTGCATCAAACCAGTCTCAGGACTGAAGACCACAACAACAACAACATAAAACAAGCTCACACGTCCGTGGCTGTTTGCATCGATAAGCTATCTAGCGATCTATAGTCAGGTGCCGTCAAATATGAATGGAAATCATAGAACAGAAGGCTGTAAGTTTTCTAGATCTGTTACGCATTTACATAATCGACGGGTACCACAAATTTGCTATGAAACGACATTACAACACCTTCCACAAAGAATTTAAAGATTTAGTTGGCAATGAAATAGCAAAAAAATTACAACGATCGACACACGATTTGTATGGGGTTCATTGTTCTGACGATAAAAAAGCACTTTGCGCTGAATTTGTGGGCATGAAGCACGTGATGAAGCAGGGAGCACGAATAGTAATTTTTCTGAAGTCCCACGCATTATTACACTTTCGGTTGCAACAATTTATGGCGGAATCGAACAAAGAGAATGGAGACTTGTTGAAAAGTGTGTTGTGTCAAGGGGTATGACTGGAACGGTTTCTCGATTTGAAACCCGCTATTTTCGGGTTACTGTGTAAAATCAAAAGCAATAAATAAGATTACAATATCCGAAATGGACTGCAGAAGTCGCATTTTAAATGGACTTGTCTGTACACTGCCCACAATATGGCGTTGCAAGGTAAGAATCATCATAGTTATCAGTTGGTGTGGATACATTTAAAAAGAAAACTGGTTTGTGGAAGGGACAAGT
The DNA here is from genome assembly GCF_023864275.1 of Schistocerca cancellata. NCBI lineage: Eukaryota > Metazoa > Arthropoda > Insecta > Orthoptera > Acrididae > Schistocerca > Schistocerca cancellata. The sequence goes on from NC_064631.1 coordinate 412,182,077, forward strand.
TCTGAGAGAAAATCACCGTCCTTTTCCCTACGCCCACTAACCGCAAATTTTGAAGCATTCATTGTGGCTCTGAAAGAGTTTCAAGAATAGTTTTATGAACATTTAAAGCACGCTGCCAAAGCTACGTCTCTTTTTGAACTGTTTACTGATTCAGTTGAAAGCGCACATTTGCAAATGGAGCTGGAACGTCAATATACAATGTAATTCCCCTTTAAAAGACTATGTTTTAACGTCAGAACTGTCCAGGGATTCTATGTTATTTTCCATGGGAAGAGGTTCCACGTTTGCAGAATGAGTTTGCAAACGTGATACAATATCTCAGTCAAGATACGTACGTGAAACCTCTTTTTCGATTACGAAACTAAATAAGTCACGATTAGGTGGCAGCCCGAGTGACGAAATCTGCGAAACTGATTGCATCTGTCAGTATGTCAACAGTTTGTACAGGAGAAATATTTTATTATGTCTTCAGCGCGCCCAGAATATTTAAATAATACAGAAAATTTTAATTTTTTTGTGAACTGTGTTCTTGAGACATATGAAATTTGAAACCAAGCAAAATTCGAGCCGCTCAGTGATCCTTGCGCGACTACATTCCCAAAAAGTGGCGCTTCGACAGCTTCGTTCTCCAGCCCCTCCACCATCCAGTTAGCGTGGTGTGGTGGTGGTGGGGAATGTATGCACCCAGGTGACAGAACTCTGCAAGTATGTGAGAGCACTGCATCCATGCAGAATTGATGGCTATCCCTGCTCTAAATGGTCTCGTGACAAGTTCATAAATAAGTTTCCACTTAACCTTCAGTCCAAACTTTTCCTCGGAAACAACGTAGTGACATCTTCCGCAGAGAGATTTACTTTATTTCTGAGATTATGACTTTCGCCCCTCGTTCGGAAGGCTATTATACATGTGATTCGTTAATGCAAAAATAGAGTCGGCCATAAAAGCTGTTTCTACATTCCAGCCAGAGGTCAACGTGGCAGAGGGTACGGGTCTGCCGGCGCGCTGTATGCACGACAGCCGCACAGCTGGTAGCTATCGCCAGTGGCAATCGGCGCAGAGCATCTGGAGCGTAGTGGACGTTACGCACACCTGAGCACGCTATTGCCCGCGCAGCAGCCGGCTAATGGAAACTACCATCGTCCCTGAGGAAGCCCTTAGTAATGGAAATTCCGTGCTGCAGGTGCATGGCGGAAAATTAACACATGCACATTCCTGGAGAGTGCCATTTACTAAGCCGGCTCAACCATTTAACATTGATCGTTCCCAATTCAACATGAAATGTCCAAATATTTCAGCAATACCAGTAACGTCTGAAGAACGTAAGCGAAAAGTTTTCGATGGTGTTGAGCCACAGTCACGCATAATTTTTTGAAAGAGTAAACCGCCATTTGACTGTGTATTACTGTATTATCTAGATGTCTGCTTTTAAGCCATTATCAAATATAATTCCAAAAGTACTTAGACCACTAACACGTCATATCTGCCGAGGAAACTATCTACTGCCTTAACAGATAAGACATGTTAATTGTCTAAAAACTTTTAGCATTGTACTTGATAATGGCACAAAAGCCAAAATCTGGATAGTACAGAAAATAAATACAGTAATACACCACTGAATGGCTCTTTACTCTTTCAAAAAAATTAAAGTAAGTACTGTTTTGGAATTGTGTAATGCGGAGTTAGATGAACTCACTTTCGCTGATCATAATAGTAGCAAACAGTCCATACTTGTGGAAAACGCCCAAAATCTCATCTAAATTATGCTTCGAAGCTTCGATATGTTATTTGATTGACACTTTTTACAGCACTGAAAGCTGCTATTAAATAATACTCAGAGTCTCCACAGATCACTGAAGGGTATAAATATTTTGTGATTTATCGTAGACTGTACTATATTTAAAGGATCCTGATCTCCCTCTAAGAAAGTTTCTTTTAAAATTTTCGGAGTTGCTGTAACGTCTGAACTCTATCAATCAACGAAAAACCGAATAATGATTTGCATAAAGGCTAGAGGCGGACCAAAGCATTACTGACTTGCTCAATTTGTAAAGCGCTTAATGTTCAATAAAACATCCAGTTTTTTTGAAATTGTACTCAAATGTTTCTCTGTACATGCACCTCACACCTACCGATTTTGGTCTTGCTCGGATAATTCCTTCATGGTGCTTGTTTCTTTCTCTCCTTCTTTCTATCTTTTTTGTTCTTGAAGTGCATGTAGTTACAGTTCCAAAAGGCGCATCGTATTTAATAGTGATAACTTACACGCCTGTAGCATACGATAGTAGAAACAGAACGTTCCTGTAATCATGGATCCGCAAAAAGGGATTCAGCGAGATAACTTCGAATGAGTCATTACGAGTCGCTACTGATTTCAGTAAGAAATATTGTCCTAGCTAGAACAAATTTAGTTGAAATTTCAACTTTTGAATTGTGTCTCCATCTATTTTGTCCCAAATTTTTGCACGTCCAGCAAGGTAGCACAGTGATTAGCACACTGCACTAGCATTTGGGAGGTTCTTATCCACGTCCGGTCATCCAGATTTCGGTTTTCAGAGAATTTCGAAAGTCGCTAAGGAAACTACCAGGATGCTTCCTTTGATAAGGCTTGTAGAATATCCTTCCCCGTCCTTCCGAAATCCGAGCATGTGCTCCGTCTCTAACGAGCTTCGTTCCTTTGCTTAAATAATGTAGTTATCTGTGTAATTATGTACTATAAAATAACTTGGGCGAGGGCATAGTGAGATCAAATTTCTAGTGATAAACATGGTATTCATTGTCAGTATTACAGCGTGTGGTTGGCTTTATCGTTTGCGTCTTGCCAGTCTCCAAAGCATGGATCTCCTTCATGCTAGTCACATTCTGTATCGTTGCTACCTGCCTTGCGTATTGAAATCAGTATATTGTTTCCTACACGTTCGCTTTATACTAGTATGTGCCCAGGTAATTTATATCTTTCATTTCTTAAAAACTTCACGAGGTTCCGAGATACAAAACTTCCGAATTGCTCTTCTTAAAATCTGCGTTTTCTTTTCGGATCTTTCTTCTTTCTATATTTAATAAGCCATGGTACAGAGTTCAGTACAAAATCTGAAAAGTATATGTAACTGTTATATATTTTCACGGTTTTATGCCAGTTATCCAAGACTTAGATTTTCTTGCTCCACAAGTTTGAGACGCATTCTCACATTTCTTTTCTACGCGACTATAGTAAGAACACTATGTTCTATTCTTTATCATAAACATATAAGCATAATTAAATAAAATCTTTGGAACGTACTCTTCCGGGAGATTTATTTGCTGATGTGTAATAACTCCATTTTTATTTATTGATTTTATTGTTCCTCTGCTGTGTAACGCAACGGAAAATCCAATCATAAAAGCTGTATTATCTTTTTACCTGAAATGTAGCTCTACCGCTGCATTCTGTATTATTTCCCAAATTTTAGTGAAGTATTCCACACAAAATACCCGCTAGATTCTTTGAAAATACTAGCAGAGCTGCGTGCTTGACAGATTGTAATCTACTCATGAAAGGCGAATTATATTTTCCTTTGAATGTAGATGACAGTATCTTGCGGCTGTGCCTTTGAATGACGGTCACAGTTGATGTAAGGAGATTTTCGAAATAAATTAGGTCTTCCCATGGTAACACAATAGCAATGCATAAAATGCAGTTGAATCTGTGTGCAATGAAGTGATTCTCTCTCTCTCTCTCTCTCTCTCTCTCTCTCTCTCTCTCGCTCTCTCTCGCTCTCTCTCTCTGTCTCTCTCTCCGCCTCCCTCCCTCCAACCCTTTGTTCATCGTATCTCTCACCCGTCCTCTATCATATACCGCTACCATACACGGTGACCGGAAAAGTTTCTAACCCGTCTTGGCGTTTGTAGGTCACACGTCAACACGGTATTATCTGTTGTCCCCTGCGAGTCATGCATCACGCCCGACTTCTGAGCTATTTGGGTGGCGGACCACGTAGCAGTTACAGTCGCTGGGCTATAGGGAAATCTCGTGCAAACTCATCAGCTCCCCGGTCTTCTCTGGAGAATACTACACGCCATAAATAGTCTATTGTCAACAGTGATTGGACACTTATTGGTTTCGTACATGAAGACAATGTGGACAATATTGAAATATCATACTTCAAAAACCGGAATAATTCTCAAAGGAGTACTAATTTACACGTCGTTTAATCCCAGGCCTTCCCATTAACAGGCAAATTTACGTTTGAATCAATTTTTTATCTTATGTGTCCCTGAGTTGCTATCTGTTTCGGAGCACAATAGGTCCTTCGTCCGTTCACTGCAGAGCTGTGTGCGTTGAATCGGTGAGGAAGAGCATGAATCATGACTAAGGCTCTGTACGTTATAATTGAAGTTTGTGTTCTGTGTTTAAGCTTCTGAGAGTGATTTGAAAAAGAATGTGTAAATTATGTATTTACAATCCATTCTGATCGCTACAAAGGTCTTATTCACTCTTTTGTAGTTCATAAAAAAGCAACCGTCATGTGTGGAAATAATTTCTTTTTAGATAACGAATAAGAGTCCACTAAGTTGTATGCGTAATACATGCTTGGAAACTACAGTAAATTAGTTGCTCTCCTTTAGTATAATACTGTAGTCTATCATATTATCTGGGAACGGAATGTTTGAAGTTACTTTAGTATATTGTTTTCAAATTCTGTGGCATCTAAGAACTTGATTATACAACAACTGTTATAGCAATTCATGGGATTTTAGAACATAATTGTGCCATGGATTACCAAATCTGCTATAATGCGACTCACTGTTTCTCATAATCCATGTAATTGACTCGTAACCGATGCTCCAGCGGCACGAGTAAAGCTGGACCATCTTGTTGCTTGAAATTGGGTAGCAGGGAATCAGTATGTAGCATGATCAAGCTTAATTGGCATCCGAATGTAAATGTTCAGCTCAATCACATATTGCTCCAGCTATTCACAATTAGTAAAAATTCTGAATTTCTATTAAAAGTTTGGTATTAATAGAAACCGATACCTATATAAAGTTCATAATGGACGTGAAAGGGAAAAGGACGGTCTTTCTTATACCTGTGGTCGAACATGTGTGGTTGACTCATGACACTCTTTTTATGATCAATAGAAACAAAATACGCTAGATCCTAGTCTTAAAACTGATCTGGGGGAAATGGAAGTTCGACAAATGGAGAATTAAAACAAGGTAACTCGCAAGAACAGAATTAGACCCTGGACGAAATCACCAGGGAACAAAACTTGAAGAAGGTATAAGGCAAATTAATATTGGACTAGGACAAAGAACAGAAACTGCTAGAAATGAACCTTAACCTTACAATCAAAAGAAGAAGATGAATCACGAGAAAGAGGAGGATATTAGTAGTGTAGGTGGAAGATCACTGCTACAAAATACCAAGGGTGTAAAATTGGGAATAAAGTGATGCAATTAAGTTTCCTTTACACCATAAGCGGTAACATAAACAAAGAAACGCAGGCAACTGTCGACAAAGACGAAGTCACGTATTGTGCAATGTCAGCCAACTTTTAGGTGGCAACTATAAAACTACTCCATCATCATTTACGTAGATGATGAAGAAGAAATAAACTTTCGTGAAGAAGTGATAGAGGCGTATGTTGCAGCAACATGACGTAGTGAGACAGAAGCTGCTAAGACAGACCACCCGAAATATAGTCAGAGGGTGTAGGGAAAATGATGAGCCGAAACATTATGAACACTGTCCGCCACGACGTTGAATGCGGCGTGGTGGCATTGTGGGCATCTGATGTGATAACAAAAGTATGTAAGAGGAGCAGACACGGACGGGGGATCACCCTAGCGAAGATATGGACTGCTAATGGGGAAATCGACTGAAATAAACGACTTTGACAAAGGCAGGATTATTAGTACGCAGAGCCTAAGAACGAGTATCCCGCAATGGTGAAGCTGATTGAATTTTCGCGTGCTACTGTCTTCAGCATCTATGGAAAGGCAGTGAAACTACCACTAGGCGCTAAATGGTAGGAAGTCCACACGACTCGTCACAGAACGTGGGGCTCGGAGGCTTGTCTTCCCTGTAAAGTAGCATAGATGCTGATCTCTGGCATCTCTGCCGAAAGAGTACAATGCTGGTGCAAGTAGAAGTGTTTCGGAGCACACCGTTCATCGTAAATTGTTGAACATGGAGCTCCGCAGCATACCATCCCTACGTGTTCATATGTTGATCCAATGACATCATCAGTTACGATTGCAGTGGAGACGGGATCTTCCGCATTCAACCGTCGACCAATGGAAACGTGTCGGCTCTTTGAGTGACTCACATTTTTGCTACACTAGGTCGACGGTCGTCTCCACAAATGCCGTCATCGAGGTGAACCGTGGCTCGAACCACCTGCACTCCGTCAAGCTTGATATCTTCCCCATCAGCGATGTCATCTTTCAGTAGTAAGGCTGTCCGTGTCTCGGACCCAGAACCGTGCTACAGTGGTTTGAGGAGCATTATAGTGAACTCACGTTGATGTCTCTGCGATAAAATTCGCCTCATGTAACTCATCTTGGTCGCTCTCGGGCGCCATCACTGCGTACACCGATCAATGGCTCGTTATTTACGCGAATTACATGACCTGTGCGTAGACATATACGCCACATTCCTCCGTAAACTACCAACAATCATTTGTATCCATGATACACTGAGTCTATGATGCATTTTGTTCCAAAGACGGACAAACAAGCTGTTAAGCATATGTTCATAAGTAAGCTGAGGTTCCTGATTACCTTTATAAACCGTGAATAGTGTGGCGAATTTTGTGACGCACGGAAGTAATTTTTAACATTTTTTGGGGTCGATTTATGGCACCAGTTTTTTAAGCAATTATCTACTGTTTCCGTTGGAATTGTTTAGACATTTGACAGAGGAATGGAACGACATTCCACTTGCGGAATCGATTGAAGTATTAACCAGATCATAGTGTCACAAACTATTGTCCCGTGTTGGGAAACGTCTTACGGCAACACGAACAAGCAGACTCGCAACTCAGGTACGGTTCGTTTGTTTCTTAACATTACTGTCATACGAAGATTTCATAATGATGATAATGGCCATTGATACGTACGCTTAAGCGATTCCGCCCAGCCATTGCTGAACGTTGAATTTCATTTGGACTGAATGCGGCAAAGGTCCAAGTTTTCTGAGTTCTGGAGTTCCGTTATAGATCTCTTGCTTGGATTTTCCACACTGTCAAAAGTTAAGAAATTTTAAGTCTCGTCAGCGAACTGTTTCCGAGTGGGGAATGTGCTAACGATTAGTGATTTTATTATCATATGGATTAACGTATGCTACCAAGGGCGCATTCAAAGTTCTAATAAATTTGCTAGAGGCAGGGAAGCATCTGTCCACAGATCATCATGTATTTAGAAAGCACCGCTCGTGCGAATCTCAGCTTAACCTTTTCCCGCACGATATCATACGAGCGACAGATATAGAGCCACAGACACTTAACCACATTGCTAGATTTCCGTCTCTCTTCATTTCCACGTATGTGTTACATCCAACGTCATTTATGATGTTGCATGCATGATACCCTTGGTTGCCCTTGCCGATTCCTTCCCTCAATAGCTCGTTCTGCTGGTGTTCCAATGATGTTGTTGTGTCGTAGGGTGTGCTCTACAAGTTTGTCTCTTCTTGTTTGGATGTGCCTCGACAAAGATCTGGTTTCCTGTACTCTCTAAGCACCTCTTCATTTGTTACTTTGCTCTCCAGCTGATCTTCATCATCCTTCTATAGCACCACATCTCCAGGGCCTCTAGCTGTCTTCTCTCTCCTCTTCCAAGTGTCCAAGTTTCACATCCGTATAGGGTCACACTGCAAACGAAACTTTTCATGATGCGTTTCCTTATTTTCAGACTGATATTGTTGCTGGTGAGTAAGTTCCTTCTCAGATTAAATGCAATTTAGGCCTTTTGTATTCTGCTTGCAATTTCTTTCCGGGCCGGCCGGAGTGGCCGAGCGGTTCTAGGCGCTTCAGTCTGGAACCGCGCGACCGCTACGGTCGCAGCTTCCAATCCAGCCTCGGGCATGGATGTGTGTGATGTCCTTAGGTTAGTTAGGTTGAAGTAGTTCTAAGTTCTAGGGAACTGATGACCACAGATGTTAAGTCCCATAGTGCTCAGAGCCATTTCAACCATTTCTTTCCGGCTTCTACCATCCACTGCGATTTTTCTTCCCAGGTAAGTAAATTCCTCTATCACTTCCAGCTCCTCTCTTCCAACTCTAGGAAGAGATTGCTAATAAAGAGTGTCCGGGAGGTAGGGACGAATATTAATGTGCTACAGAACATACAAAATTTATTGAAACCCTTTATACAAACTCATTGAATAACAACCCCCATTCATATATGAAAAATTATTTCCTCCATAAGACCAAGCAAGGCCGTGTGGCAACAAGCAATGCGTTCATTGAAGTTCTCGACGACACCCTGACGCTTTTTCAAGCATCTAGTGCATTTCTGTTAATAACCCTTTTAATTTCATCCTTCAATTGGGATATTATTTGTGCTTTGTTCATGTACGCTTTTGATTTCACAAATCCCCACAAAAAAAGTTACAAGGCATAAGTTCGCATGATCTGGCAATCCATTCCTGGTTGCCGCGCAAAGAGGAAACTTTTCATTCAGCAGAGCATGCGTTTCAGGGGATGAGTGACATGTCGCTCCATCTTGCTGAAACCAAAAATAGTCATTTTCATCAGTAAGCTTGTTTCGGTAACGGTCGCCGTTCGCAGTGACGATAGCTGCCTGGTCATTTTCAAAGAAGTACGGGCTGATGACTCCTCCTGCCAAAAACACACGCTACACAGTCCTGCGTTGAGGATGCATCTCATCTTGCACAGTCACACGCGGATTTTCGTCAACCCAAATTCTGCACTTCTGCTTGTTGAGTACCCGCTGAGGAAGAAGTGCGCCTCAGGCGAGAAAGTTGTTTTCTTTTTTTTGTGTCGTCCTCGTTCTGCGTTTGTCGAGCCAAGACCCACAGAGCAAATTGATGTATGTTTCCGTGATCTGCAGGCTTCAACTTTTGTGTAAGTTGAATTTTACACGCATGCGTGTTTTGATGCTTTGAAAGGATTTCATGCAGTGAACTTGGTGACAAATTCAATTGTTGAGTTCGTCCGGGTACCGATAATATGGGCCTTACTGTCACATTGTCACGCATACCAGGAATAATTCCTTGTGTTCGAACACAAAGCGGTCACCCTATTTTCGTAACGTCTGGAACGAAACCCGTGGTCTCAAACTTCCGGATCATCCTCCGAACTGTTGATTCGGTTGCAGCAGCATTACGTCCGAGTTTCACACGCAGTTCACGAACGGTTGCCGTGGGGTTTTCACTGTATTTGTAATAACTTCTTATCACTTGGACACGTTGTTCAGTTATCATCTGCTCTATGATGAAAGTAAACATCAAACTACAATGCTTACCACACAAAAACTATCAGGCTACTAATGGGAAGGGTCGCAGATAACAAACATGAAAAAAGCCCGGCTGCAAACCGTAATGAGACAACAAGGCGCGAAATTCAAATTCGTCCTGACTTCCCGGAAATCCGGTAGAACACTAGTGCGATCCATTCCTAACTAGAGTCTTTGGGCTCCTAACAGATTGAATTACAACAAGACATCAAAGCTATTCAGAGGCGTGCTACTACACTCCTGGAAATTTAAATAAGAACACCGTGAATTCATTGTCCCAGGAAGGGGAAACTTTATTGACACATTCCTGGGGTCAGATACATCACATGATCACACTGACAGAACCACAGGCACATAGACACAGGCAACAGAGCATGCACAATGTCGGCACTAGTACAGTGTATATCCACCTTTCGCAGCAATGCAGGCTGCTATTCTCCCATGGAGACGATCGTAGAGATGCTGGATGTAGTCCTGTGGAACGGCTTGCCATGCCATTTCCACCTGGCGCCTCAGTTGGACCAGCGTTCGTGCTGGACGTGCAGACCGCGTGAGACGACGCTTCATCCAGTCCCAAACATGCTCAATGGGGGACAGATCCGGAGATCTTGCTGGCCAGGGTAGTTGACTTACACCTTCTAGAGCACGTTGGGTGGCACGGGATACATGCGGACGTGCATTGTCCTGTTGGAACAGCAAGTGCCCTTGCCAGTCTAGGAATGGTAGAACGATGGGATCGATGACGGTTTGGATGTACCGTGCACTATTCAGTGTCCCCGCGACGATCACCAGTGGTGTACGGCCAGTGTAAGAGATCGCTCCCCACACCATGATGCCGGGTGTTGGCCCTGTGTGCCTCGGTCGTATGCAGTCCTGATTGTGGCGCTCACCTGCACGGCGCCAAACACGCATACGACCATCATTGGCACCAAGGCAGAAGCGACTCTCATCGCTGAAGACGACACGTCTCCATTCGTCCCTCCATTCACGCCTGTCGCGACACCACTGGAGGCGGGCTGCACGATGTTGGGGCGTGAGCGGAAGACGGCCTAACGGTGTGCGGGACCGTAGCCCAGCTTCATGGAGACGGTTGCGAATGGTCCTCGCCGATACCCCAGGAGCAACAGTGTCCCTAATTTGCTGGGAAGTGGCGGTGCGGTCCCCTACCAGACTGCGTAGGATCCTACGGTCTTGGCGTGCATCCGTGCGTCGCTGCAGTCCGGTACTAGGTGCACGTGCACCTTCCGCCGACCACTGGCGACAACATCGATGTACTGTGGAGACCTCACGCCCCACGTGTTGAGCAATTCGGCGGTACGTCCACCCGGCCTCGGCCTCCCGCATGCCCACTATACGCCCTCGCTCAAAGTCCGTCAACTGCACATACGGTTCACGTCCACGCTGTCGCGGCATGCTACCAGTGTTAAAGACTGCGATGGAGCTTCGTATGCCACGGCAAACTGGCTGACACTGACGGCGGCGGTGCACAAATGCTGCGCAGCTAGCGCCATTCGACGGCCAACACCGCGGTTCCTGGTGTGTCCGCTGTGCCGTGCGTGTGATCATTGCTTGTACAGCCCTCTCGCAGTGTCCGGAGCAAGTATGGTGGGTCTGACACACCGGTGTCAATGTGTTCTTTTTTCCATTTCCAGGAGTGTATATCTGTTACTGGTAAGTTACATCAACACGCGGGTATTACGGAGCTGCTTCGTGAAATCAATATATATATATATATATATATATATATATATATATATATATATATATATATATATATCCTACTCGCACTTGATAATTTTTTTAAACGGATGACCGTATCCACAAATGCAATGTTGTGCCCTGTAGGACGTCTGAGTTTCATAAAAATCACATCAAAACTTCTTCAGAGTACTGTTTAAATCCTGATCAGATATGCAATCCACAATCCAGTGCAAAGTGGAGTCACGGCTTGCCCCTGTTGAAGACTTTTTGCATTGCTTGGAACGGTAAAATGGTAGTTGTTCAAGACGGAGTCCAGGTCTAGAAATGCTTGGTATGGGCGCTGTGCGATGATTCTAATACGGTGATATCGGTGCGTATCACATTTCTTCATTTCCCCAATGAGAACAACAAAAATGTAAGACCACATAGAGAACATCACGAATTTGCACCAAAATGGACTGGAAATCCGTGGTCGAGCATCAACGTCGTCCAGTAGGGTAGAAAGTATACCTCTGTAAAAGTTATGCACATTCGTTTGTTATTCTGACTGGCATAGGGTAGGGCCTGTACTGGATGAGAAATTATCACTGCCCTTACGTTCAAATTGAATCCCTGTTTATTTTCTAGCCATTTGAGCAACCGAATTTTCTTTTCCGAAGTGTGTGTTGTGAAGGCTCAGAGTGGCGTCTCGACTGAATGTATATTCTTCATATAACAGCGTGGCAGTCGATGACTCTAGCTGGAGGCCGCAGCATTGTGGATTCTATCCTGCAAACCTCTCATGTGATGTGTAAGCTTCGACCACTTTTGCAGATGGTTTGGGTGTAGCCGGTGGCTGCGGACCGCGCGTTGCACGACATGCGTCTAACTTAGCGTGAACATTTGCGTTCTGTTTTTGACACTAAATACGAAATACAAACGCAGAATAACGTATACAGTACATAGGAAGTTAATTTCTCAGTAACATACACTGTATGGGCAATGAAATTTTACAAACACAGAAATCGTCGTTTTCTAAATGTACATGTAAAAATTTTAGAAACACTCCAGGCAGAAAATGAGATCCTCACTTAACACGGTTTCATCTCTCTTAATCTTCCCTAAGCATCTTCAGATTCTCAATAATGTGGAATTTTACCTTACGCAATCGTATAGCAATTCTGCCATTACTAACAGTTTCACCATATGCAAGCAGCATATTGTTCACTTCGACAGACGTGCACAGATACATGTAGCAATGCTGTCAACAATGTTACTTTACTGATAAAAGTGTACCCAGTTATAGTTAGGACAATGTTTAGTATTCATTGGTACCGATATCGACATGGACACCACCACCAAAGCTATATCTGAATCGCTATTTTTGTAGAAGTGGAGCTCATTCCCTGCTTCTTACAGAGATTTAGCACATTGTGCTACCGGACGAGGTGGCGCAATGGTTAGCACACTGGACTCGCAATCTGGAGAACGACGGTTCAAACGCGTGACCAAACATCTTGATTTAGGGTTTCTGTGATTTTTCTAAATCACTTCAGGCAAATTCCGGGATGGTTCCTTTGAAAGGGCACGGCCGAATTCCTTCCCTAAACTGAAGGGACCGATAACCTCGCAGTTTGGTCCCCTCCTTCCAAATCAACCAACCAATCACACTGTGCTATGCCTCCTGTGACAGTACTTGTTTGACGTGGCCTTGTCGTTTTTTTTGTTGCGTTCATGATCCCCTTTTTCAAGTTTTTGTCTTCTATTGTTGCTTGCTCAGTTTTCAGCAGTTTGGAGACGAATGAGGTGACCTAAATTCAATGCTACCCGTACGGATCGCACCTGAAACTCCTTCACTTTGGATTCTTGCACAGCCTTCATCATTACATTGATAATAAACTAGGGTAGTTTACCATCCGGTCGAATTCAGAGATCATTCACACGAGCCACCAGTGGGCGGGTCCTCTCGGCACGCCCTCTAGCTAGGCGGCGTTAGCAGGGACTGCTACGAAGCTGTTATTTAAGTGTCATAATATTACCCCTTCAAATACCAGCCAGTATCATCTCGGTCTACAGTTTCTTATTTATCTCTTGGTACTACAAACAATGCTTGCCCCGATATCGAGTAGTTTCCTGTTTCCAGTTCCCTCGATCTACCTAAGTACTCTGCTAACCTAAGCACTTCCCTTGCCGGATGGAATCCAGTTAGTTCCATGATCTCCAGCTATGTTTCTGCATTTCAGTTTCTGACTTTCGCAGCTCTCTTGCTCTGGACAAGTGTTACTCTTGTGTCAAGCCGGCCGGTGTGGCCGAGCGGTTCTAGGCGCTACAGTCTGGAACCGCGCGACCGCTATGTCGCAAGTTTGAATCCTGCCTCGGGCATGGATGTGTGTGATGTCCTTAGGTTAGTTAGGTTTACGTAGTTCTAAGTTATAGGGGACTGATGACCTTAGAAGTTAAGTCCCATAGTGCTCAGAGCCATTTGAACCATCTTGCGTCAAGTAGAAAACGACTATGGAAAGATGAAAGGGATGCATACATAGGCTATTCAGTGCAAGGCACGTATCTTACACTGGTGGATTAATGCTTGCTTAATAGAATGGCGTATAGAAATTTGACACCACTCTTCTTAAGAGTCAACGCCACATACCACTCACAGTGCAGCTTGGACAGGAAGTAAGAACCTATTGGAAATTGCTAATATTTCAAAAAAATTATTGGTCTGCGTCATCAAGACAAGATTTCTTGTGATTGTCGGCATGGTACTAATTTTATTTTTTACGCTACAAAATTCACTCAGACGATAGCATTTTCCACAAACTTCTCCAGTCGTTATGGAACGAACTTCAACAGGAGTTCTTTTGATGCATTGTGAGAGTATGTCGCGTAGGAGCTTCTACACCACCCCGCGAATGTTGCTCGGCCCGATAAATTTCATCTTTAGCCGATCCATATAAAAACAAGTAGCACGTTCTGCCAATAGGGCTCTGTTTTCGCCACGCGTGTGGATCGCGGCGATCCAAACGACGTCCTGGAAAACGGTCGTCATTTCCTTGCACTGGTTGCAAAATGTGGTGGGGCACCTTCTTGCATAAACGGCAAGTCGTTGATATTGTCGTAAGTTGATCCAATTGGGCAAATATGATTTTCCAATTTGGCCATGTCTTAGTCTGACTCCATAGTATTACGAAGAAGGCACGAACCAAAAAAATGGCTTTGATATCATTTTGAACCACAATGTCATCCTGGGGTGACGTTACATTTTCTGTATGGTGATAAGTTGGGACCCTTTCCCCAGTTACGGTGTTGCGAATCCTCCCACGTGATACACACCACCACATATTATGAAAACATTACGGCAAATTCACTGAACAGTCTAGCATGATTTCTATTCATGCCATCCGATGTTCATAATCTACTGCCGACGGCTCCTGATACTGAAGTGGTTTCTAGGAACAAAACTGTAACTCTTTTAACGACACTACTGGTCATGTACCGCGTGAGACATTTTTCACGAGGTCCCAGGCGTGCTGAATTTTTGGGGCTTAGGCTGAACATTTTCAGCATCAACCGTACATTCACCTCTTACTTGGGTGACCTGGAATGACCACTTTTTACTGATTGCACCATAGAACCCATTGTCTCGGTTTTGTACTGTGATTCCTAACGGTCCTTGGATGTAAAGTACCGAGAGGGCTATGCACAACTCGCCACCATCTCCGTACCAGTATAACGGTATCGACAGGTGACCTGAGCCCACTCGTACAATAGCAGACGTCTACCGACGTAAACCAATTCTCCCACCAGACAGTTAGGCAGAGAGCTATTTATAAACACACATATTAGTACGCTCACGTTCAGAATAAAAAACGGTACACCTTGAACGAGTAGAGATAGGACGTTCATACTGACAGAACACGTACATTAGTATGCGCTGCAGAAATGATTATCATTTCAGCCAAGTCGGCCCTCGTGTTCAAGGTCAACGTCGATAAACTACAGGAAAAAAAAAATGCCTGCGGCTCATTTAGTCGCTATACACCAAAGGATCAGTGTGACTCGAGCACACGTGCAGGATGCCTCGCAGACGTATGCGCGAACCGTATCGGCAAATCAGTGAGTTTAAAAGAGGGCGCAGCATTGACATGAGAGAATGTGATGCATCCATAGAGAACACTGCTACTCGTGTAGCAGTGTTTCGGCAGTGCAACGTGTGTGTGCATTGCAGGAGAGATCTGTGTCTTTCTCGGCTCTGGCACAACAGTGGAACACATCGTACATTATCAGGGCTGACAGTCCGTCACCGTCTATTACGGCCTTGGTTACGTGTACGTCGGCCACTTCGCCTACAATTGATGAATGTGCAAAAACATGCGAGACGGCAGTGGTGTATGGAGAGATGGTACTGGAAACAGGAATGGCATCAGATACTGTTTTTCAACGAATCAAAGTTTTGTTTGTTTGATAATGATGGTGCATTTTCGTTCGCCGCAGACAGGGGGAGCGACATCACAGTGTCTGCATTCCACGAGACATACAGCGCCAGTTCAAGGCCTTATGGTGGAGGGTGCTATTGGATACACCACAAATGATAACTGCTGCTTGTCCAGAGCACTGTGATCTGTGTGGCATACGCGAATGACATCCCGCGCCCCGTAGCAATGTCCTTTCTGCACAACACCTCAAACGACATTTTTCTGTTAGACAATGTAGTGCTACATGTTGCTGCGTGAAGGCGTGCCTTCTTGGTGTCACAGGATGTCAGCCTTCAGCCCTGACCTGCCAGATCACCAGACCTGTCGCCAATCGAAAATGTGTGGGATTTTGAAACGACGGGTGCAACGCTGTCAGGCAACACCAATCACCACAAAGCACCTTGGAACCAAATAAATACGAGTCGATGACATCACGCGTGGAACATATCAGGGCCCATGGTGCACTCTGTGCCTACAAGGCAAGAGGACACATGCATAATCGAAGTGACTGAAATGCTAATCATTTCTGCAGAACATACATGTGCTGTGAATATAAACGTCCTATCTCTAGTCGTTCAAGATGTTCAGTTTTTTTCTGAACGTGAATGTGTTTATTAAAGTTACCACACACAGGAATTGGACAAAAGTATGGAAACACTCCAAGAAGCACATGCTTGAACATAAATGCAGAAGCTAGCCAATCCTGCACGTAGCGCTGTTGTATCTGAACATGAACGGAATTTGTGCGTTATCCTCTATGCGTTGCAAGTATCTGACATGGTCAGAACAGTAGTCTGTGTAGTTGTGAGTGCATTACGTCGGACAATGTGAAGTCGAACGAAGGCGAGTTGTTGGTGCTCGTATGAAGTTGCTTCCATATCCCAGGCACCCGAGGAGTTCGGTGCTTTAAGGGGAACGTTATCGAAGATTTGTACCGGATACCAGGAAACGTGGACAAAAGTATATGTTGAATGATTGTGTCGGACGGTCATTGTAGAGAATTGTGACGAATACAGCTCCAAAAGTCACTTCAGAACTTAATCTCACGGTCGCGAACACCAAAACAATATGAAGTGAGCTCCATAGTAGGGTGAGCTGGAGTTCCAAAACCACCCATTAGAGATGCAAATGCCCTTAACAAGAAAGCGTGATGCCGAAGCTATGAAGCCTGGGCCAAGTTACAATGAGAGAATATCATTTGGTTGGATGAATGGATTTCACACTCTTTCCAACTTCTGGCCGATTTTACGCCCCAGGGGTGAAAAATGGCGTGTGCTCAGAGGTGATTTTGACAACCATATTGTGATATTCAATGGTTCCATGGTTACTCAACAAGGTTGAATTGAAGACCACTTGGGCCTTTATTTATCCTCTCAGGGATGATTGTAATCTGTTTTGAGTTCGAGCGGTTTTCCGACACAGTGTTAGGCATGGTAATATTTTGTATCTGAGGTGATTCACTGTTTTTGTCACCTCCTCTATTTATAACAGGTATTTCTTTGCCCTTCTGAAAAAGTTAATACCTCGCCATTCGGCACACAGTAATAAGCGTAGCCGGAGGTTTTTCCTTGCATCTACCGTATGGTCAGGCTAGTTTCACCGTATTAGTTTTGGAGAAGGTAAAACTTCTAATGTGATTAAGAAGTTTTCTTGAGACATTGCAGCAGTAGCCATAATATCCTATTTTCTTTTCTATTTGGCCGTCTGTGTATCACTTTCACAGGCTGTTTTCTGTAAAGCACGAGTGTGTCCCCCTAAACTTCGTCCCCTCACTTTTCGCATAGACATTCTTCGACGGGGAGAACTCATAGCTACGGAAGTCAGAGTTAATGAGTGAAATATCTGAGTTAAGTTTTGCGAACGATATTGGAACATTTGCATCAACTGCACCAGCACTTACAAGGACAATATCAGATGCACACCATTACTTTTCATTTAAAGTCTTTAGTATCTGACCGACAAGCCGAATGTGATTGCATCTACTTTCCATAATGGCTAGAGTCCTGCGAGGAGCGGGAACTGTAAACCTTTACTACCTGGCTGTTTTCTCTACACTGATACTTGGTAGTGTTGGAAATCTGTTCACGACCTTTGTTATTTATTTTAAAAAATAAGTAATTCAAATGTTTCATTTCATCCACATAAAGTCTGTTTGGCAGTTAAGCAAGATGCTATTACTTTAACTTCAGAATGCACTCCAGAAGAAATGAGACCAATTCTGTGTTCTTTTTCCAGCTTACGTGAATTGGAGCATGAATGCAAACACTTCACAATGTCTTCAGACTGGCATTTCAATATGTAACATACCGTTACACTACTTCCAAAAAAAATCTTACTACTTCTTTAAATTTGCGTAATTCTAAATACAGTGCTACATTTAAATTTCCACAACGTTATCTCTCTGACAATGATTCAATACTGCACTTGTAACTATACTTACAATAGCTATTAATAGCGTAACCTACTGACTCATATTATTATTTACGTAGCAGTTAAGGATAACGTTAGACAAACAAGGCTGGATATCATTTCTGCGAAACTATTTCCCACTATCATTCTGATTTTTAGATGCAAACTCAATTAAGAAAAGCAGTAGTCTGGGAAGAGCTATTACGTACCAAAGAGCAGGGTAAAGTAACTGCCCTTTAGTTTCTGTCTGCAAACTTTCGCAACTTGGGAACATGTCTGTCTAGATTTAAGCTGTTCACAGGTGTACCATTTCCATATGACAGTATCATTCACCAGAATTAATCATAACAGATTCTATTTTGAGGGAAAGAGTATTTTTATTCATCGCCAGTTCAAGTTGCTGTACATCGGCCTTCAATACGATATTAAGTTGCTCTACATCGGTCTTTAATACGATTTTACTGCCTGTCACATTATTTAGGAGAGCGACCGTGATTACAACTAGATATGGTGTTTTGTTCTGTGCTACAATGTGGAAAGCTATCTATGGAGAAGGAAGTTTTTTTTTCGAGTCACCATTCTTCTGACTGGTTTGATGTGGCCCGCCACGAATTCTTCTCCAGAGCCAAAACTCTTCATCTCAGAGCAGCACTTGCAACCTATGTCCTCAATTATTTGCTAGATATAGATTTATTCCAATCTCTGTTTTCCTCTACTGTTTTTACCCTTAACCGCTCGCTCTAGTACCATTGAAGTTATTCCCTGGTGTCTTAACATGTGTCTTACATGCTGTCTCTTCTTCGTATCCATATACTCATCTCCTCGACGATTCTGGGGAGAACCACCTCATTCCTTATCTAATTTTCAACATTCGTCTGTAGCACCACACCTCAAATGCTTCGATTCCCTTCTTTTCCGGTTTTTCCACAGTGATTGTTTCACTACCTTACAATGTTTTGCTTCATATGTACAATCTCAGACAATTCTTCCTCAAATTAAGGCCTATGTCTGATGCTAGTAGGTATCTCTCGGCTAGGAATGACATTTTTGCCAGTGCTAGTTTGCGGTTAGTGTCCTCCTTGTTCCGTCCGCCATGTGTTATTTTGTTCCACAGGTAGCAGAATTCCTAACTTCTATTCCGTTTTCCCCAATCTTGATGTTAAGTTTCCCGCTGTTCTCATTTATACTACTTCTCATTAGTTTTCCTTCAATTAAACTTCGGCTATATTCTATACCCATTAGGCTGTTCATTACATTCAACGGCTCTTCTAATACTTTTACACTTTCACTGCGGATAGTATTGCAATAACCGAATCATTGATATACTAACATTTGAATTTTAATTCCACTCTTGTAACTTTCTTCGAATTACAGATTGAACCGTGGCATTCTTGTAAGCAACTTGGATGTATTAGCTGTTTAGGTGATGGTGTGAAATTTCCTTAACTTGTCGGCTTTTTAGATCTTCGGAATTGTGTGAGTGATGTTTTCCAGAAAATCAGATGATGTATGAGTAAGCTCATACATCCTACACACCATCGTGGATACTCGTGTTATGGCCGCTTTTTTGATTGCCCTTTTAACAGATGTCAATTCCTCTTCAACTATACTGCCTACTGAGCTATCCCTTATTGCTCTATATATAATCTTAGAGAACTTCAAGCGTATCTCGTCATTCCGTACCCCACTTCTTTGCGCACTGATTCTTCCTGACTAGTCTCTTAGACTTCAGCCTATCTCTTCATCTACTAATCTGCGATCTGAGTTTATATCTGGACCTGTGTACGCCCTACAGTCAAATATCTGATTTCGGAATCTCTTCCTGTCCATGATCTAATCTAACTGATATCTTCCTGTATCTCTTGGCCTTTTGCAAGTATACCACCTCCTCTTGAGACTAGTGAACATAATACTAACTAATACCAGCTGAATTTTATTGCGGAACTCCATTAGTTTTTATCTTCTCTCATCTCTACTACCATTCTCCAGTAACCCTATCTTCTACTCCATCCCCCGCAACCGCATTGCAGTCCCCCCTAGCTATTAGATTTTCATCTCCTTTTACGTACTGAATGATCCTCACATACTTTTGTTTCTCCTCGTCTTCGGCTTGCGACGTTGGCATGTGTACCTGAACTTTTGTTGTCAGTATTGGTTTCCTGTCGATTCTGATGAGAACAACTTATGAAATGGCTCAAATGGCTCTGAGCACTATGGGACTTAACAACTCAGGTCATCAGTCACCTAGAACTTAGAACTACTTAAACCTAACTAACCTAAGGACATCACATACGTCCATGCTCGAGGCAGGATTCGAACCTGCGACCGTAGCAGTCCCGCGGTTTCGGACTGAAGCGTCTAGAACCCTACGGCCACCGAACAACTTACCACTGAACTGTTCACAGTAACTCACTCTATGCCGTACCTTCCTATTCATCACGAGTCCTACTCCCATTTTACCATTTTCTGCTTCTGTTGCAGCGCGAGGTAGCCGCGCGGTTTGAGGCGCCTTGTCACGGTCCGCGTGGCATTCCCCCACCGGTGGGTCGAGTCTTCCCTCGGGCATCGGTGTTTGTGTTGTTCTTAGCGTAAGTTAGTATAAGTTAGTTTAAGTAGTGAGTAAGCTTAGGGAGCGATGACTTCAGCAGTTTCGTCCCATAAGACCTTACCACAAATTTCCAAGATTTTTTCTGCTTCTGTTGATATTATTCTATACTCATCTCACCAGAAATCATTGTCTTCTTTCCATTGCATTTCAGTGAGCCCCATTGTATCTAGAATGAACCTTTGCATTTCCCTTTTCAGATTTTCTAGTTTCCTTATCATGTTCAAATTTCTTTCATTTCATTCTGTAGAATTACATATACGGAAGAAGATGCTACAGTAAATGTATAAAGAAACATTTGTCAGTATGTTTAGTTCTGTAAAAAGTTGTATCTATACTGCACGTGACTTTGCAATGGATATATACGGCGAAGAATTCCCTGAAGATCATACTCAATGGAACACTAGAGACTGGAAATGTGTAAATTAAGCTACTTTCCGCCATTTATACAACTTCATCTACTTCTAAACTCTGCAGGCCACTTTGAGCTATCTGTGGGAGTGCACTTATACAGCTACATATACGTACATACACGGCAAGCCATTCGACGGTGCATGGCGGTGGGTACCGTGTACCACACTAGCCATTTCTTATGATGTTTCATACACAAACAGAGCGAAGGAAAACCACCTGTCTGAATGCCTTCTTACGAGCCCTAATTTCTCTTACTTTATCTTTGTAGTCCAGCTTCAAATGCCGATTCTATAAATTTTCTGAATAGTGTTCCGCGAAAAGAATCTCGGAAAAGACGTCGCCTTTCGTTCCGAGATTCCTATTTGAGTTCTAGAATTACCTCTGTAATACGTAATACTTGCGTGTTATTTGAAGCCACAGGTACAAAATTTAGCAACCCGCATCTGAAGTGCTTCGATGTCTTACTTTAACCCGACTTGGTGTGGATCCTGAACACCCGAATACTACTCAAGAATGGGTCCCCGATGCGGTCTCCTTTACAGATGAACTACGCTTTCCTAAATTTCTCTCAACAGCGCGAATCCGATCATTCGCCTGCCCTAATATAATCATTACATGCCTTTTCAGTTTCATACCACTTTGCAACATAGCGTGCAGATATTTAATCGATGTGTCTCTGTCAGGAAGCACAGCAATAATTCTGTGTTCGAAAATTACGGGTCTGCTTTTCCTTCTCATCTGCGTTAACTTCAATTTTGCTATCTGTAGCCCTAGACCAACTAGAGACTCTGTGTATGTCCTCCTACAGTTATTCAACGATGACACCTTCCCATACACCACAGCATCATGAGCAAATAGCCGCGGACTGGTTACCAGATCCTTTATGTACAAATAATATCTTACTTCCCTCAGGTACTCGTGTCTATGTTCCTGTCTATGATGCAATCGAGGACAACGTACTGTATTCTGTTACTTAAGAACTCTTCGAGAGACGCACATACCTAGGAAAGTATTCCGTGTGTTCAATCGTCCGATAACAGTCTGCAGTGGGGCATAGTACCACTTGCTTATCGGAAATCTAGGAAAATGGAGTCTGCCTTGCCCTTCGTCCATCGTTTGCAGGGTACCTTGTGAGAAAAGGCTAAAACTGAATTTCTAAATCCCTGCTGATTCATGGACAGAAGCTTTGCTGTCCTAAGGAATTTGTTACATTCCAACTGAGAAAATGTTCATGAATTCTGCAGCAAACCGATGTTAAGGACATTGGTATATAATTTTGCGGTTCAATGTTTTTACCCTTCTTATACACAGTAGTCATCTACGCTTTTTTCCATTCAATTCGTGCGGTAAATACGAGCTAAATAAGGTGCTAATGCCGTAGAGTACTATTTGTAAAAAAATTGGGATTCCATCTGTATCTGGCGACGTATTTTACTCAGCTGTTTCATTTGTTTCTCTACGCCAGGGATGCCTGTTACTACCCTCCATATGGGAGTTAGGAGAGAAGTAATTAGATAAGAAACTCGTTTGACCGTTAATCCTATCTCAGTACATCCATAGTTGAAATGGAGGACAGTGGGGCGCCAGCTGGTATAAATTCATATTAAAAATGAAGAAATTCCTCCAGCTGTATTTAAGGTGTCGATGTTACTACCCACCTTCCACACGGAGCACATCCGTATCTCGCCACTTCTAGTATCAGCCGCACGCAGTTGACGTCAACAAGTGTATGGGCCTGAAGATGACGTTGATACAACGTTGGAACTAGTTGCCAAATTAATATCGACACTTTAAATGCAGCTGAAGAAATTTCTTCATTTTTAATTAATGCTATCTTGTAGCAGTACCAGACTGAGCATCAGTACACAAGCATCGGTACAACGTGGTTATTACATCAGTACACAAGCATCGGTACAACGTAGTTATTATAAGCCACTTTTCAGGTGATTCATTTACATTACCTTACGTTTATTCCATTTTATCACAGCTAGACACTCGACTTTCTTTCACGTGTTTTAAGACTGTGACTGTTTCTACAGACTTATATTCAGTTACGTAATCAAATTATATTAATATTTAAAATTTGTAGGCAAAACGAAACACTTATTTACGCTGAAGATCAATTGCCAATTGTTGCACAAAAATTAGCCGCTACATGCAAAATTTCGCTGTTGACGTGTATAGGAATGTATACAGTATGTGACTTCTAGTTCCGTTCGGCCCCCCCCCCCCTCACCTCCCCCTTAATGTACGCTGCAGTGACAGCGTCATAGGAACACATATCCGTCTACTAAAATATTTGAAGTCTTACTCAAGAGAATCCGTATTTATCTGAAGTATTTTCCTCACGGAAATATTGTATACACAGGCAAACCATGCAATGCAACTTGTGAAAATCCATACTTCTTGCGTGGACAGCAGCTGTTCCATTTCCATTACATATACAATGAACTACCTTCTTATTAAATGGTGCGGTACCGTCTAAGTTTACAGTGCGTTAACTGTTTACGATCCACGCTGCCGCTGATTACGTCTTTGACCTGTGGCTGTTTGTTCTTTGTGCATTACCATCGTCACACGTGCTTTGTCGGGCGGGGTCTTAGGCAGTTGGTTCAGGTCTTCCCTCAGCTTGGGACAGCTCGTGAACGGCTGTGCTGAGACCTCCAGCATTTCAGTTCACCCCGTGGTGGATCTTCAAAAGGGTCCGAACCCATTCAGCCACCCGTCTGACATGAGTGAAAGGGGGCCGCCTTTTGCGATATGAATATCGACGTGTCGCTTTACACACGTGTGCATGAAAGAGCTGTCCTCCTCGCAAAAAAAGCAGTGCACAGCCTGATGTTTGTATACTATAAAGACGGCGAGAAACATCCACAATAGCATAAAGTTCTCTTTCACCCTTCCCCACGATAGCTGCATTCTAACAGGTATGGTACTGGCGACGTTTTACCTATACAGCTTTCGTTCGTGAGCAGTTCTCTTCCTTACTGAACTTACTTGACGTCGAACGTTCAAAATGAGAGGTGAAAGGTTTGATGATGATTGATTTTAATTTGTGAAACAAAACAACTACATTTCTTTTCTGAATTTACGTTATCTTAATAAAACATTTTATAAAAGATCTTTAACATGTACTCTACTGCTAGGTGACTAAGGACAAAAAATCATTGTTCATACGAAATCAACACGCAGTCTTCAGTGATAATATATTAATTTCTTCGATTCACTGTCACATCGATGGTGTCTACATAAATGACATTCCTGAGGGACCTTAACTAGAACTGCCGTCACATCCAAAACATAGTGGTAAGGGCGACGTAGCGTGTTACGTCTGGACACCACTTTAATAGCTGGTACACTACAGAGCAGTGTAATGACAGCGTTGATATTCTTGTTTTACATTAAGGACACGGCGTATAGTATTTGGTGCGTTCTCAGGCTTTTCACAGATGGTGCAGTTATCCCTGAGTGAACTCCGTTTGGTAAAAATTACAAACATTACAATAATGACAGTTATACCAAGTAGTATCAGTTTGCTTTAAAGACGTAACCTAAAACTAACCCTAAAGTTCTCGAATAAAGTCAAATTTAAAATAACATAATCACACAGTAACTTAGAATTTAACTTTCATGTGAGGAGCGGTGCCGATTTTTTCCCTAATATTCTTAACATTTGACTTTGTAAATGAAAGCTGAATTCTCATGGCAGGTTTCGCATCAAGTCTATCATAGCGCATCAAGTCTATTGTAGCTCTTATTTTCTGCGAACACGCAAGCCGAGAATTCAGTTACGCACGTATATGTAGTTTCAAATGCAAAAAATACCAACGTGGTTCACTGTGACAATTGGGAAATTCATCTTTCGTAGTGCACCAGAATTCTGCTAGTGGTATTACAATTACCATTTTTGCAACCAACTATGAATTAAATGTTGGTGTAATAAATGTTCCATATCCTCTTGGTAGCATTACTGAATGTCATTCAAAGACGATAAATGGTTTTATTGGTCACGGCTCGATGGTGATGGTTGTCCCAGTCTGGTTGACATGGAACAGTCTCCGTCGATCGCGACGACTCCGATCTGTAACTGTTAAAAACAAACACCTCACTTCGTAGATTAGTTTCAAACACTATCTCCGTTAGACAGATATCAGCGTATCGATGTAGCAGCAGGCCGGAATGTGTGAGCAGCCCTTCTTTAAAATTAGAGCACTGGTCTTTGAAGCCTGTGTGTCTTCTTTACTTCGAAACCACAGCGACTGCACCACTCGGTACCGCAACAACGCCCTTGATCTGAAGCAATTAACCAAATATGCTTCGCGTGTTCGCGACAAGTACATAAGTTTACACGAACTCGATAACTGCAGTTCTTACGCTCAGCTTGCGAAAGAGTGTTCAGATGAAGATAATAGGATATCTTGAATTATAAAGTCCATCACTGATGCCGGGCCGGCCGTAGTGGCGAGCGGTTCTAGGCGCTGCAGTCTGGTATCGCGCGACCGCTACGGTCGCAGGCTCGAATCCTGCCTCGGGCATGGATGTGTGTGATGTCCTTAGGTTAGTTAGGTTTAAGTAGTTCTAAGTTCTAGGGGACTGATAACCTCAGAAGTTAAGCCCTGTAGTGCTCAGAGCCATTTGAACTCAAGCCGGTGCCGCATCATAGTTTTGCGAGGATGTTGATTTATTAATTAATATATCGTCGTCAAAGCTTTGCTACGCTGTTAATTCAACAACTAATACGACGTAATTCCAGAGATAAAATACTCTTCTGACTACGTACAGAAAGCGTTGTATTTCGGTGTAATATTTCTGTTCACTGTTAATAATATCAATAAATCACCGTTAACTTCTGCGTTCTCTCAAGAAATAGCTAATTTCACAATTACACAGTAAATCTACGTTAAATGATGTAGCCGACACGAAGCATTAAGGTTGTATTGGAGTTTATTGAACTTCGTAATTATTTAAACCTGCACTGAAAACACACCGATTTGTCATTCAGGGTCTTGAATCTATTTACATCAGCGATTCTGACATTGACTACAGCTTCCGACAACACGGCGTAGCTGTAAGTGTAGCTGATCGCGTGTAGCTGTTTCCTACTCAAGGCTAACAATAGAGTTTATGTCGGCGGTTGGTATATTGTGACAATCACAGATCAAAGATCACGAAGGCTAAGTCCCAGTGTTAGTCAGGTATCACACCATTTACTTTTCTTTCACATATAATAACTGCTCCGTTGCCTGGCTAAAACGTAAATTTTATTTTACTTCAGTTCGAAACTCTTAGTACGTCAAGTCAATGCTGGAAAACTTTTAAAATTTCAGATCGGTTTGAAACAATCTAGTAGCGTTCAATAGGCTTACTACTATTGCGACGTCTACAAGAGAGACTGAATTAACATCTCCATTGCCGTGCGGTCCGCCGCTCGTGGTCTCGCGGTAGCGTTCTCGCTTCCCGAGCACGGGGTCCCGGGTTCGATTCCCGGCGGGGTCAGGGATTTTCACCTGCCTCGAGATGACTGGGTGTTTGTGTTGTCCTCATCATTTCATCATCATCCAGGAAAGTGGCGAAATTGGACTGAGCAAAGATTGGATAATTGTACGGGCGCTGATAACCACGCAGTTGAGCGCCCCACAAACTAAACATCATCATCATCATCATCATCATCCATTGCGGTGTTACATTGTAGTCGCAGTGAACTTACAGCTCGATGCGGTTAAAACTCTCTTCTTAGATAAATGTTACCTCTGATCTATTTATGGTCTGGACTTTAACCTTCATAAAGAATATATTTTGAATTATTTATTTACAGTTTCAGGCTTCGTATCATCTGATAGTCTTTCATTTAGTCCTTTCATTACAATAAATGTTATTAGTTACATAGTATTCCTGTTAGTCAAATTTGCAGTAGTGTTAATTTTGTTGTCAGTAGCTCCCGTCAATGTCAGAATAACTAATTTTGCTATTTCTTTTACTACCAAAGGGCTGTCATTAGGGGCTCCATATTTGGGGTGTTACACAACCTTCCAAACCAACAATTAGGACTTACAAGGAAGGACAATGAATTAGTTTCCTTTGTATAAAATGGTGAGATTTTCTTATGTGTATCATGAAGTTTTAAAAGAAAAGAAAATGAATCCACTTCATAGGCACTAAAAAGTTGAGACATAATTAATCTTACCTTTTTTTTCAAACTGTTGAGGTGTCGATTATTTTCAATTTCAATAAAGGTTGGCTTCTGAATTCAGCGCCTAAAATGAAAATTTAAATTCAGGCCGAATTGGTCATTGTTTGTTAGCAGCACGCTTGATAACCGTGTACATAGTTAATATTCATACAACGGGAAAATCTTTGTAAAAGGATAATCTGACTTCAAATAAAAATGCAGGTAACACTTACAAAACATAAAAGAACTTACGATAGAGCGCTTACAGTGGTAGATCAAAATAAAAATGCATTTTGAAACAAAATTCTCCTATTATTATGGGTAAAATGTTACAACGAATACGCGTTTGTATCATGTCGTTTTAGAAAAAATGCCAGAAGGAATAACACACATATCGCTTTTTACATACATAAATGGTTATATGTTCGTAAAATAAAGACCACGAATTTACAGATATACATTTTTCAAAAATTCTTTGCCTGTATATAACTAGAGTGATATACTGTTAACTTAGTGTGGATGCCGTAATTCCACAAACACTTTCAACAAGAACAAGAACCCAGCATCATTGGTTCATCAAATGCTGCGTTATACAACCCCCTAGAACGGTCGTGGCAGTGTTCATTAACGTAACCTGGCTGTTAGCATTCTAGTGCGTATGATTCACTTCAGCTGCCGTCCGCCCCCGGTAGCTGCATGGTCAGCGCGACAGAATGTTCGTCCTAAGGGCCCGGGTTTGATTCCCGGCTGGGTCGGAGATTTTCTTCGTTCAGGGACTGGGTGTTGCGTCGTCCTAATGATCATCATTTCATTCCCATCGACACGCGAGTCGCAGAAGTGGCGTCAAATCGAAAGACTTGCACCCGGCGATCGGTCTACCCGACGGGAGGCCCTAGTCACACGACATTTACATTTTATTTCAGTTGGCTATTGTAATCGATTACATGATGTTCGTGGTTGTGTTGCTGTTCATGAATCATAAAGATTTATAGGTTTCATCATAGTAGTCTTTTAGCAACTCGTCCGGTTTCATTACTTGTAGAAATTGTAATAGGCCTAATTCATTTTGACGTGATTTCATTGGTATCACAATCTTTACGACCACCATTGTCCTCAGCAGTTTCTAAGTCCGAAGCGTAAGAGCTATGTTCTGCAGCTCCACGCTTTAAAGGGCCTCTTTAAAGCCATCATTCCATCTTGTAACATAATGTCAATTAAAGATTTCCAGAGAGAAATACAGAGTAAGCTACTTTTGGAGGCCGATTACAATGTAAATGTTCAAGAACGGAGTACAAAACACAAAGAATTGTCAGTACAAAAAACATTCCCTTTCACTTAATTGGCTTAAAAGAACGGTGAAGGCAGAAGTTCTCATTTTTTCGAAATTTTATGTAGAGAGTGACATCCATTCTTTTGTTTTTTCGATGTACAGAATTTTACTAAACTAGATATAAAACAGCAGCGCTCTATTAATAAACACTATCTGGAATGGCCTGCCAATGACAGTTTTTCGGTTACAGGTCAGACGTCCTGTGCATACACGTTACGTTTTTTTCAGTGCAGTTGTTTCCGTTGTCTTCTACATCCTCACGCTGTTGATTATTGCTGATCCTTCAACGTTAAAGGTTCAGCTTGTCACTCGCAGGGCAAGAGGGTGCCCTGTAACTCTCACTGCTCGCAAGGCTGTTGGCAGAACAGGGGTAACTTCTTGTGCCGGAAGCCTTCGTCCGCAATTGCTGATGACTTTTAGTAAAAATATAAGCAGTGACTGGGTTCAAACTCAGGATTAGGACTTCTGATCACTAGTAAAGACGCTAAACCTAGTGTTGCGGACCTTGTGCATCCCGTCATGCTTCAGGGCCAATCCCACGTCGTTGACATCTTCCAGACGGGCATCGGCCTTGGTCACAAAGCCAGAAACGTGCTACAGTGGTTGGAGGAGAATGATGGTGAACTCACGTTGATACGCCGGCCATAAAATTCGCCTGAACTGAACTGGTTGGGACTTACACGAGTCGCTATCCCGCCCTAGTTCTGAGCCGAAAAGATCCATTCCGTAACTTACGTGAGTGTCACGAACGTTAAATCTGGTACCATATTCCTCCGGAAACTACCGATGACTTATCGATTACGTGCTACGCTGAATCACTGCGGTATTGCATGCAAATGTGGAGCAAGATGCTATTCAGCAGATTGTCATAACGTTTTGGGTCATCAATTACGTGGTACAGAGCAGCACCTATCCCAAATTACATAGTGATTCACGTAGTGTAAATGGCAATGGAGACATTTACAGTGAGGTGACAAAAGTCATGGGATATCTCCTAATATACGAGGTGGACACTAGTATGGTAAACTATTAAGATTAAAAAAATTAAGAATATATTAAAAACAATTACTTGATAATATCAAAATGTTACTAGTCCCATGACTAAAACATTAGAGTTGAAAAGCTTGGAACCATTTTATCAACCGGCCGCGGTGGTCGAGCGGTTCTAGGCGCTACAGTCTGGAACCGCGCTACCGCTACGGTCGCAGGTTCGAAACCTGCCTCGGGCATGGATGTATGTGATGTCCTTAGGTTAGTTAGGTTTAAGTAGTTCTAAGTTCTAGGGGACTGATGACCTTAGAAGTTTAAGTCCCATAGTGTTCAGAGCCATTTGAACCATTTGAAACTTTTTATCCAACAGCCGTTGTCTGTCAGAACTAAACGCCGCTAAATGACGATATATAATAGAATAAAACAGCCGGATTCAGATATGGTGGATGGCTCCTAAGCAAATCGTACCATAGTGATCGATTGCTACGGAGAAAACAGATGAAAACTATTAAGACCTAATTTTGGGT
This sequence comes from Schistocerca cancellata, assembly GCF_023864275.1. Classification (NCBI taxonomy): domain Eukaryota; kingdom Metazoa; phylum Arthropoda; class Insecta; order Orthoptera; family Acrididae; genus Schistocerca; species Schistocerca cancellata. The sequence continues at coordinate 412,212,132 of NC_064631.1, forward strand.
CAGAATGAAAAACCAAGAAGTGGTTGTCACAAAATGGAGGGATGTTCTAACTTGAGAAAATCATAATGTGAATACCTATTGACGGAAAAGCAGAACCTAAAAACCGCGCTTACCGCTTCTCCGATGTATACGGAAACGCGAGCAGGAGACGCGGCCGCGTGCTGAGCAAGAAAGTAAACAGCTTGCCTGTGGACGGCTCGCGCATGCGCTGGTGATGCAAGGGCCCGACCAAATGATTTGTGGTCTCCTGGGGGATACACGAATGGTGAATGAAGACTTGGAATATTGGGTAAAAGGTATCAAAACTTATTTTGAAAAATGATTTCCAGAATAACAAAATGAAACTGACAGTTCACATATTTCTCGTTAATGACGCCCGTAAGTTACACTAAAGCTACAGCATAAAAGAGGACCATCATATTCATATATTACGGCAACGAAACAAATCTGCCGGCAGAGTCCACTTAGTACAACTTGAAACTTTAAAAGAACTGTAGGTATACAAACATTCTTAAACTAATTTTTTTGTAAAATGGTTTTAAAAAATCATCATTTTGACACATAAAAGAATCCAAGACTGTAGTGAATTTTGATGCTTATTAAGAGCAGATAAAACAAAGATCAATATTCGTAGCTGAGGTTGCATTACCTACAAGGTTGCTCTGAAGAACTATTGATGCATCCTGTCTCTATAGCCGTCCGTAAGAGCGAAAGTGTTGCCGGTGCAAAAGTTTGTGCACAAACTGACTTCTCGATTATGTCCCATAAATGTTCGATTTGATTCATGTCTGGCGATCTGTGTGGTCAAATCATTCGCTCGGTATTCTCCAGAATGTTCTTCAAACCAGTCACGAACAGTCTTCACCTTGTGACATGGCGCATTGCCATCCATAAAAGAAGTCCATAAACGGCTGAAAATAGTTCCAGAGCAGTCGAACGTAACCATTTCTAGTCAATTATCGGCTCAGTTGGATAAGAAGACAGACCATTCCATGTAAACACAGACTACACCATTATGGAGCTACCACCAGCTTGCACAGTGCGTTGTTGACAACTAGAGTCCATAGATTCATGCGGTCTGCACTACACTGGAACCCTACCATGGGCTCTTACCAACTGAAATCTGGACTCATGTGACCATGCCGTGGTTTTCCAGTAGTCTAGGGTCCAACCAGTATGGTCACGAGCCTAGGAGAGGCGCTGCAGACGATGTCGGACTTCTTAGTCGTCTGTTAGCATATTCCATTCACGCCAGATTCCGCCACACTGTTCTGACGGATAAGTTCGACGTATGTCCCATATCGATTTCTACGGTTATTTCATGCCGTGTTGATTGTCTGTTAGCACTAAGAACCCTGCGCAAATGCCGCTGCTCTCGCTCGTTAAGTGAGCTGTCCGTGGTGAGACGTAATGCCTGATATTTCGTATTCTTGGCATACTCTTGACAATATTGGTCTCGGAATATTGAATACCTTAACGACTTCCGAAATGGAATGTCCCATGAGTCTAGCTGCAACTACCATTCCGCGTTCGAAGTCTGTTAAATTGCCGCCACAATCACGCTGGAAAACATTTCACAAGCACCACGTGAGTGTCAATGACAGCTCAGTCAATACACTGACATTTTATACCGTGCTTACGCGATACCACCGTCATCAGTGTATGTTGGTGTCGCTTTCCCATGAGTTTTATCGCCTCATTGTATACTCCCTGTGCTGATCGAGACAAAGTGCAAGCAGAAACTGACAATGAACTCCTTTGTCGAACTCGTGTACTGTTTTAAATTGGCATCTTAATACGAATTCGTATCGCTATTTCACTTTGTACTATTTGGGGTGGAACAGGGAAGCAACTAACCGCAAAGCGTGTGGGTTAACTACCGAAGTCACAATAGGATAGATCGGATCCCACAATCAGTATACTTGCGTCACTACTGCAGAAAAGCCAAGTCCATTGCCTGTAGAGCAATTCTGCTGGTCTGCGAACTGCTTCTAGTGGTGTCACGTCCGCCCATTTAGTAAGGAGACAGCGGAGTCCCTCTGGGCAGCACAATGTTCCCTCTCACGCGACGAGTTTTGGTGGACCGCCGCGGGTCACGCCAGAGTGCTGTATGTCCTACAGAGGGCGACGCCACAGTACCAGCTGAGACGCTGCGTTCTCAGAGAGAGTTCTTTTATGTGGCTTTCAAATTCATGTGTGAAACTTCAGTTCGTTGTTTTTACTGCGAAAAACGTACTACCTTTTATTAACATGTGAAAATCGCTTCCTTGTTGCCTCGTGGTAGTTGCCTGTAATAATTATTAATTACATTCCGTTGTAAAGAGAAATAGGATAGGAAATATGTCTTATACCAGTAAATTGTGTTTATTTTTGTTTTACCGAAGTGGGCTTCAGGACCTTATGAGTTACCTTCATTTTCTTACGATATCTCGCATGCCGCAATCAGCAATTTTGTCCTAGTAATTTACATGTGGAATTTTAATGATTGGTTTGGTTGCTAATACTGTAATCTCGTTTTCAGTTGATTTGGTCACGTTAAAATAGTTTCTTCTTGATAGTCACTGTCGTTAACCGTTACACAGATGTTGCATTTTTTTAATAGAAATATGTTTCCGCTATTACCTAACGCCTGTGACAAACTGTAAAATATATGGTAAAACTACCTGCGCAAAACAACTGCAAATTTTATGCGTGGCACTATGACAAATAAAGGCTCATTGAAGGAAGCATAGAAACTGCTGAAACTATTTTTGGTACAAAAAAAAAAAAAAAAACAAATTATGACCTACATGAGGGGGATTTTTTCTCCGATTTGTCTATTGTGAGAACTAACGCTGTGGTTATTACTTGAATATCTTTCAAGTAACACATACAAAAGTAATCACAAAAGCCCAGACCTGACTTTCAACTTATTAATCTTTCACGACCCTTCATTACAAACATGTTGTCTTAGTAGATTCTAACGATATTGACAACCGTAATGGATATTCTAGGTCTTAAGAAAGTAAATGGTTTTGGACTGACTGCGTTCTACTCGCCAGCAGCGATTTCACCAATACTGAGTACTGAAATACGGGTATTCATTTTACTCAGTGTGCGTAATAAGAAGAATAATTTGCGATCTAGAGACAACAGTCCATGTGGATCAGAGTTTATATACACTGAAGCGCCAAAAAAAAAAAAAATGGTACACGCGTGTGTATTCAAATACAGAGATATGTAGAGAGGCAGAATACGGCGCTGCAGCCGGAACGCCTATATACCATCTCCGAGGTAGTGATGAAGTGTGGATTTTCCCGTACGACGATTTCACAAGTGTACCGTGAATATCAAGAATCCGGTAAAGCATCAAATCTCCGACATCGCTGCGGCCGGAGAAATATCCTGAAAGAACGGGACTAACGACGACTGAAGAGAATCGTTCTATGTGACAGAAGTGCAACCCTTCCGCAAATTGCTGCATATTTCAATACTGGGCCATCAACAAGAGTCAGCGTGCGAACCATTCAACGATACATCTCCGACGTGGGCTTTCGGAGCCGAAGATCTACTCGTGTACCCTTGGTGACTGCGTGAGACAAAGCTTTGCGCTTCGCCTGGCCACGTCTGTACCGAAATAGGACTGTTGATGACTGCAAACATGTTACGTGGTCGGATGAGTCTCGTTTCAAATTGTATCGAGCAGATGGACGTATACGGGTATGGAGACAACCTCATGAATCCATGGAGTCTGCGTCTCACCAGGGGACTGTTCAAGTTGGTGAAGGCTCAGTTATGGTGTGGGGTGTGTGCAGTTGGTGTGATATAGGACCACTTACAAGTCTACATACGACTCTGACAGCTGACAAGTACGTAAGCGTCCTGTATGATCACCTGCATCCATTGATGTCCATTGTGCACTCCGATGGACTTGGGCAATTCCAACAGGACAATACGACACCTCACACGTCCAGAATATCTATAGAGTGGCTCCAGATACACTATTCTGAGTTTAAATAGTTCTGCTTGCCACCAAATGCCCCAGACATGAACATTATTGAGCATACCTGGGATGCCTTGCAACGTGCTGCTCAGAAGAGATCTCCACCCCCTCGTACTCTTATGGATTTATGGACAGCCCTGCAGTATTCATGGTGTCAGTTCCCTCCAACGCTACTTCAGACATTAGCCGAGTCCATGTCACGTCGTGTTGCTGCACTTCCACGTTCTCGTGGGGGCCCTACACGACATTATGCAGCTGTGTCAGTTTCTTTGGCTCTTCAATGTGTTTGCATTGAGGTAGCTAAGATAGCTCACCCCAAATATGCATGATAGGTAACCATAGCGTGGTTTTCGCTAAATTGTAGCAGAAAACCGACGAATTTCCTGACGTCCTCAAGTAAATTTTACTGTTTATAATCGCCAAACTACAAGCCCGACTTTTTTTAAATGGAACTACATACTCTTTTCAGCGCAACTGTCTCATCGTCAGGAGAAGAGATTTTACAAACGTTTCTCCCGTTTTACCAAATGTAACTCAGGTATGCTTCGCCATGTTTATTGTCACAGTTGTCATACAAAGTGCTCATCCTGAGCACTGATCCTGAGCGTTGCTTCAAACTATAAAGTGATCTCGCGTAACAGTACTGCTTGCTGAATTTCTTCCGGAGTTAACGGCAACCAAGATCCGTGTTATAAGGCATTTCACGCCTTCGCTAGTTGTCACTCTCATAATATGTCACTGTCATAGTATGTGCGGGATGGGAGGGACATACATTATGTATTGCCATACGTCCAGTGCCATGTCTTCCAGTAACTGCGGCAGCTGCATATCTCAGGAGATCGAGGTACTTTAGTGATTTAGTAAAACAGGGACCAATGATGCGAGTCTTGAAAAACACGCGACTTACTTCGACAGACCAAGAGCGTTGCTTTTATCCACTTCTTTGAGTCAGCGAGGATTTTCAATTGACAATGAGTGCTGTTGCGAAGATTATTTCTAAAGCAGTTTTGAACAGATATGTTGCATTACTTAGCACTTCTCGTAGATAATATTCGGAGAACTGTAATCAATTTCAGAAGTTACTGTCTGACACCGTAGATGCAGTGAAATGTGAAGAGGAAGGAAAAATCATCCAAACAGCCAAAGAAATTATTAAATTGAAAACAGGAGAAAAATAACGAAGGAAATAATTTGATATAAGAGACATTGTATTTTACTGCAGCTAAGATGGAGATTTCAATTTTTTCAGCAGTGTCGTTCTTTTTTCCAGGCGTATTTTATCATCCACACTTCCAGTTTCTACAAAAATTTTATAATGTTTGCACGGACAGATCATGAGTGCTTGGCACGACCTGGAGACTTTTCACCATATAACCGTACCGCTGCTCTGATAGTCTGGCTGCATTCTTCATAAATGATATAAACAATGATATTCACTTTTTTGACTCCTTGGTTTGTAACGCTCTTATCTTGACACTATTTGATCAAGACCCATTCATATTATGTCGCTGAAGTACTCTTACAAACATTTCTTTCAGATGCTACAGGAAAAAGTATATAGTTACATTAGAAAGAATGGAGATGAATATCGGGGTAGTAATTCGACGTCTATAAAGGAGACATATCAGGAAATTCGCCATATTGTTCGCTATAGCTTGGAGGAAACCAGAGCTCGATATATTTATGCATTCTGGATTTTTATGCGGTAGCGTGTCTTAGCTGCCTCATCCTACAGAAACTCATGTAGGGTGAGTCACGTGAGGCGTAACGCCCGTTTTATTCTGTGTGCAGTTCCAGATTTCGAAACAATTTGCTCGTAAAATGGCAGTACCCTAAGGCTAGTATCGTGTAGGGCCCCCGCCAGCACGCAGAAGTGCTCCAACATGATACGGCATGGACTCGACTGATGTCGGAAGCAGTGCTGAAGGGAACTGACACCTTGAATCCTGCAGGGCTGTCCATAAATCCGTAAGAGTACGAGTAGATGGAAATCTCTTCTGAACAGCACGCTGCAAGGCATCCCAGGTACACTCAATAATATTCATGTCTGGGGAGTTTGGTGAACAAAAGAAGTGTTTAAAGTCAGAAGAGTGTTCCGAGAGTCACTCTGTAGCTATTCTGGACGTTTGGGTTGTCGCATTGTCCCACTCGAATTGACCATGTCCGTCGGAATGTACAATGGACATGAATGGACCCAGGTGATCAGACAAGACGCTTACATACCTGTCAGCTGTCAGAGTCGTATCCAGACGTGTCAGGAATCCCATATTACTCCAACTACATACGCCGCACACCATTACAGCGCCTCCACCAGTTTCAACAGTCTCACCCAGATACGCAGGTTCTATGGATTCATGAGTTTGTCATCATACCCGTTCCGTCCATCCGCTCGGTACAATTTGAAACGAGACTCGTCCGACCAAGCAACATGCTTCCAGTCATCAACAGTCCAATGTCGATGTTGATGGGTCCAGGTGAGGCGTAAAGTTTTGTTTCGGGCAGTCATCAATGGTACACGAGTGGGCCTTCGGCTCCGAAAGCCCATATCGATGATGTATCGTTGAATGGTTCCACGCTGACACTTGTTGATGGCTCACGATTGAAATCTGCAGAAATTTCCGGAAGCGTTGCGCTTCTGTCACGTTTAAATATTCTCTTCAGTCGTCGTTGGTCCCGTTCTTTCTGGATCTTTTTCCGGCTGCAGCGATGTCGGAAGTTCGAAGTTTTACCGGATTCTTGATATTCACGGTACACTCCTGAAATGGTCGTACAGGAAAATGCACACTTCATCACTCGTGCCTCGTTGTAGCATCAGTAAGCAATCTAACAACTGCGCTAGACACTTTTCTTATAGAGGCGTTGCCGACCGCAGCGCCGTTTTCTGCCTCTTTGCATATCTCTTTATTTGAATACGCCTACCTATACCAGTTTCTTTGGTGTGTCAATGTTATTATACATAATCAGCAGAATGATATACTTTCTTGAACGGTACCGGTAAGCGGTTTTGAGGGACCAGTGACATGCTTGTTAATTTTTAGGTTGAAACCCTTCGCAAAAGTATGCGAGAAATATTCTAAAATTGAAACGATAGTCCATTGGATTCGGTGATTGCGTTGTAAAACACCCTCACGACAGTCTACTTCGTTGCATTTAGTCTTTAAGACCGTTTACAAGTCTGTACCGCAGAACTAGCTGGATCTCTGGATCTTATTGTCGTCTACCGGCCTGTCATTTCTGCTTGAATATTCCTTGCTTGCTGACATGTACACGAATGCGGAGGACGTAGATATGGTACACGTATACAGGAAATGTCAAAGAAATGATGTCGAAATGGTACGGTCGTAAAGAGATGCCAATCCTGAGCGTCGCTGTCCGTCACTCCACATACTTGCACGAGTTATTAGGTTAACAGCGCTAACAGACAGCTTCGTCAGAGTAAATGCGCGAAGACTCCAACTGACAGGGCTCTTGAGGAAGCTGTTCTGGCTACGAAGCTAATCAGTCACAGTGGTGGCAAGAGACGTATTTCCAAGGTATGTGGGACGAGCCAGTCAAGTCTCATTTGAATCTGGCATCGATACAAATTCCAGTCTTTTTATCCCTCACTACGACAGGCACTCTGAGCATGTGACTTCGAACGTCGTATAGAATTTTGCTAGTTTGCTCTGCCGATAATCCACTCTGGATTAGTCAGGTACAATACCAACGAACCAAAGACATTGGAGCAAAGTAGTACGGTGTGGGACCTTAGAAAATTCCCTTGTGAGACCTTATTTCATCCCGAGGATGTTGAATGGAAACACCTATGCCCTCTGTATTACGAACGTGCTACCTTTTGTGCTACAAGACATGTCATCCGATAAGCGACAGTTACTGTGGTACCAACATGACGGCTGCCCACCTCACTCTTCCCGTGTTGGAACTTAGATACTGACTGAAAAATTGCTGTAGGGTGCGCCGAAAGATGCAGTCCACCATGAAGCTCAAACTACACCAGACGACGAGCGCCGTCGAATCGCCACAGCATGCAACGGTATATCATCTAATGTACTTTCATCTGTTTATCTATATCTGTACCGGTAGTTGTAGATGTGCAGTCGATGATGAATAATTTGAGCGCATGGTTAAGTGAAGTATAGAGCTAAGTTTCCTTCATAAAAGTATTTCTAATGTGGGTGAAATGTCTTTAGTCATTCTGAATAAAACATTTATTTTGTTTAAAGTATACTCCGTCTAAAAAACAGCATCTCTAGACACATTTGCCCAGCTACAGATGTTTTACCTTGCTTAGACATCTGATTATTAAGTTGAAGTACCCGATCGACGTTTCTGTTCTGGGTTTGACAACTAGGCAGCAACGTGGATGATTTCAATAGAAAACTGTCTGACGAAACTGCAGTTGTTTTCACAAAAAACTAGAAACATACGCGCTTTTGAAAGAGCTTTCCTAAGCCGCATCTGATGCGCTAGAAGCAAGCAAATACTGTAGTTCCATTTAAAATATCCTAGTTTAACCTGTATCTTTTACCCGTAGAAAATGAGGTTTTGTCTTAATAGCTTGTATTGCTGCACATAACGACACAGCCTGACATGATAGCTCTGCTTGGCGGTGTTTACACCGTGACGGTGAACTGTGTCTACATTTCTTTTCAATTTCGGTACATGCTTTGCGAAAGCTTCACGCGTCACATTTCGCGTTATATCACTGTAAGAGTCTTTGCAAGAGCTATTATAAACAGTATACTGTTCCACTTTCAAACAACAAAAAAATCAAAAACAAAAAAAACCTTCTGTAGCTCTGTTGATACCAGACTTCACAGTGTTATCCATACGAAACATTACGTGCGGAGAACATTGTGCTGAAATCTGGAACCAGTCATAGAAGCATATGAAGACGGTATTTGTTCTTTCGGACGTGTCCGATAGAACAGATACTATTTTCATTATAGTTAAGGCTAATCGGCCCTTGATCTTCTTCTTTTGTGCTGGACGCACACGCATTGCCCGAACTCTTACGGGACTCGGTAAGATTGTCTGCATCGAGTAATGAGTGTAATGGGCGGGGGCATTAATAATGTAGTGCGGCACATGAAGTTGGTAATGTGAATCGCACGGGGAGTGTGCAAGGGATAAATCCCTGCAGTCGCACTGTTCTCTGTACCCTCAGTGCCTCAGATGGATAGAGCGTCTGCCATGTAAGCAGGAGATCCCAGGTTCGAGGCCCGGTCGGAGCACACATTTTCAACTGTCCCCGTTGATGTATATCAACGCCTGTCTACAGCTTAGGGTCTTGATTTATTGCCATTTCAGTCATTGGAACGGGTTGTCTTATGTGACTCTCCCTATATACACAGGGGAGCACTATCAATGTTTGCCGGACGGTGTGGCCGTGCGGTTCTGGGCGCTTCAGTCTGGAACCGCGTGACCGCTACGGTCGAGGGTTCGAATCCTGCCTCGGGCATGGGTGTGTGTGATGTCCTTAGGTTAGTTAGGTTTAAGTAGTTCTAACTTCTAGGGGACTGATGACCTCAGTAGTTAAGTCCCATAGTACTCAGAGCCATCTGAACCATTTGAACATATCAGAATACACCTGATATAAGTAATTTCATGTTGCGATGGTACGGTGCGGCGGAGCTCCATTTCGCTACATCCATTTTTCTGCTCTTAGTTCCAGAGGAACATCTTCAAGTAGGTCTTGCTGAACCTCCCTCAAAAAGACTAACTGTGGCCATTTAGATTATCTGGTAAATTGTATAGTCCTATTACTAGGTTGCATAAAGATCTCGCACATACGTTAAACTTAAATCTTTCTTAACGTCCATGCTTGTACATTTAACGTGTATTAGCATCGGACCACTAAATGTAAGTTCTGGTATTGAGGACCCCTTCTTCATTAAAGGTCGCTTCGTGGCTAAGCAAAACTGCGGAAGTAAAATTTGGGTCCTGTCACTGTCACGTATGAAACCATTCACAAAATTTAGTAAGAGGGTCATAATCCTTTCCGTACAACTTGTGCATTATAGCCTTATGATACGCTTTCACGCCTTCTCCATTCTACACAAACTATACCGCTGACAGCTACACACCCGACCGCCCTGCGACTTATCGTGTATTCGTTTCAGTGTCTCGATGTACTCACGTCAAAGCTGCTTCTTTCACTTGGTCTGTTGCAAGCGGACGATGCCCAATATTACAGGCACGACCGAGAGGTTTATATTAATGGTAAACTTCCATATTCGACGGGTAAATCTGAAATGTAGCTTGAGTGGAAGAGTTGTTGTGGCTTTTATGTTCAAACACTGGAAACAAAAACAAAGTTTAAGCTACTTAAGAATAGTGCATTACTGTTCACTCTGTTGCCTTTCCTCAAAACATCTTTTGCCTTACGTGTTTACTCACACACTAGTCCCCGTTTTGTGTGTGTTCAGTGATCCACAGTAGCAAATGACAAGTGACAGGAAAAAACACTCCGTGGGAAACGTTCTGCGTAATTTCGTTCTGCTGGAGGTGAATTGGAATTAGCAGCACCATAAGACAGATGCATGTCTCCAAGTTCGTTACATGTAAACCGATTCATCGTGGTCTTGTATTACCACTACCAGGAGCACTTCTGTATCACATTAGATAATGCAGTAACGGAGTAGGCTAGCGGAGTGCCCCAAGTAGTGAGCGTAGGATGGACAATCCCAACCGCTGGAAGTGCCGTGAGTTACAGTATCAAGATATTTAGGATGAAATGAGAAATGCTCTGCTTCATCCCATTTATCGAGGAAGAGTATCTGTAGTCAGCATAAAGTAACTGAGGATGTAAACCTGCACAGGTGGTGCAGCAGCGGCTAGCGTATTGTAGTGAATGCACTGTAGTGAGATACAGGGCGGCCATCTATGAACGCGACGCCTGGCCGAGCGACACCAAATGAAAGCTGACGGCGCCGCTTATCAGCGCTGGTGTTCCATTGGGAAAGACAGGCCGAGACGCGTACGTCTCTGGACGTGGCACTGCAGGCCTTAAGAGTGCCAGAAGCCGTCTGCGGCGGTGAAAGAGAAACTATTTCAGACAAGTCTAATAATTCTTGACTCTTGATAGCACACCCGAAATTTAAGACCTTTAGTACATACCTTCTCAATTATATATTGATTTCACGTGGGCCCTGCACGTATCTGAGCTTTGGTGAAATGTGGCGGACATGCCGACTAGTATGAGGTCACAAGCTCGTTGCAGGGCCCGTTTATCTCGTTAGCCCCGAACGTGATCTGGTGACGTCTCATGTTCTACGTTTGTCCTCCACTTTCGGGGTATTTCGCGACATGCGGCCGCATGTGCGTTATATTAAATTACTAGTATCAGCGTCATCTATGTCGCTTTTCCAGTATTTAAACGTCAATAAGAATCACCCTGTACATATGTATCACAAAGATGAGTTGACCCAGCGTTTCTTCATGACACACAGTAACAACATTGTTATAAATTTCCACCGTTTTATGACTTTTGTTTTATCAATGGTCAGAACAAAGTTTGTCACAAATTTTGACAGTTTGGTGACATTTGCTTCCTGTTTTTCTCAAAATTCAAATAATTTGAGACTATCCTGAACGAAAAAACACAAGAACGAGAAAAAAGGTAACGAAAGAAACATAGCAATTTACGTACTTTTTCATTGGAACAGACGAGAGGGAAAAGGGGTCACAACACTTACTTTAAACACAATATACTCTAAGCGACGTAATTACTTGTACTGTGAGACGCATCCTTACAAGTTCAGCGGTATGAGAAAGAAAACAAGTAATGTTCTGAGGAACTGTTTGTTGTATTTACACAAACGTATCTATAATGCGAAGTAAAACTTTGTCCTTTCTTCTAACCGGTTCACAAATGTCCCTGATTTCATTGACGAGTCTTGTTCTTCACAATTAGATCTGTAAAATTTGTTTCTGTAGGTATGCATGTTGTCAAAAAAGTTACCCAGGTAATTTAAAAATGTATCTCTTACACTAAATGGTTTTCAAATTAATTATGTCAAGTAATAGCAGCAGAATGCGTGAAAACAGAGCAGCAGAGCTCATGTTGAATGTAGACCAGATGTGCAGTAGTTAAAAACAAAAAAACTGGAACATGCTGTTGTCGCGAAGTGATGCCCCAGTCACAAAATTGAACATTTTAATACTATTTAACACTGAATTAGTGTCTGCTTGGCAATACGCTGCGTAATTTGTCTCGCACATCGCGAATCATTAACTGTGCCTGAATTCTGGCCGCAACTATATTTGCTGGGAAAAACATTCCAGTGCTGCTTGACGTGCAGATACAGCGCAGAGGCTGGGTCATTTCCCTAAACGCTCCAGGCAAATTGCGATATGGTTCCCTTGATAGGGTACGGCCGCTTTCTTTCTCCATCCTTCCCCAATGAGAGCGTGTGCTCCATCTTTAATCACCTAGTTGTCGACGGGACGTTAAACATTGATCTCCTCCTCCTGCTCCATTCTCTTCCATTGCACTATGCACGGCAGCTGTTGGCAAATGGCAGTGCGTGGAACGTCAAGGTCTAGCAGGGAGGAACCATAAGCGGTGTGGCTCCCCTACAGGGAGGCACTAGGGCTGACCGGCGTCAGGCAATCATTAGCGCGCCGCTGGCGGATTTATCGCCTTCATTAGGGGCGAGAGCGCGGCGTCAGCGGACGGCGCTGGACAGTGGCAAACACCAGCGCTGATAAACGGCGCCGTCAGCTTTCATTTGGTGTCGCTCGGCCACGCGTCGCGTTCATAGATGGCCGCCATGTATCTAACTACAGTGCACTCACTACAATAGGCTAGCCGCTGCTGCACCACCTGTTCAGGTTTACATCCTCAGTTACTTTATGCTGACCACAGAAACTCTTCCACGATAAATGGCATCAAGCAGAGCATTTCTCATCTCATCCTAAATTTCTTGATATATTGGTAATAGCATTATAATTAATTTGATAGGCATTGAACTAAAAAGAAAAAAAAAAATGTCCTCGTGATTTCTTTCTATGATCTATTCTTTTACACTGCCTGACAAAGAAAAAGAAAGGAAAACAAAGCACCCAGAATGGAAGGAGGTAAACGAATGTAGCCTAATGGATGGTTCAAATGGCTCTGAGCACTATGGGACTTAACATCTATGGTCATCAGTCCCCTAGAACTTAGAACTACTTAAACATAACTAACGTAAGGGCAGCACACAACACCCAGTCATCACGAGGCAGAGAAAATCCCTGACCCCGCCGGGAATCGAACCCGGGAACCCGGGCGTGGGAAGCGAGAACGCTACCGCACGACCACGAGTTGCGGACTATCCTAATGGATTGAGTGGGTATACGATGTTATATTTGTTCAGCTCAACTCACTTTCATTATCTTTTGTGTCTCTCTGCCATGGTCTCCTGTGTCATGGCTACAGTTTCCGTCATTTTACCCTACTACAACAGTCTCCTCTCACTATCTCCCTCTTGCCGTCTCTTTCTGTAGTACCTCATTCCTTCGTTTCTACTGCTGGTTTTCACTGTCACTATCCCTCTATTCCTCATTGTCGTTGTCATACACTCTGTTTCTCATTATCGCTAGCTGTTACCTACAGCCACTTTCTCTTGCTCTTTTTTCCTTTCCCATCCCCCCTCCCTTTCCTTCCTAGCACACACTCCTTCACACTTTTCTTAGCACTCTTCTGTTACTGTCAACTTCGGTCCACTCTCAGTGTATCTTCCTCTTTCTCTCACCCTGCTATTGTTGCCATTGTCTCCTTCGCTCTTTCTGTAACAGAACCTGTCCGCCAGTATTTATTACTTTTCCGTCTCTTCGCCAGTGCCACTGTCTTTTTCTCTTTCAGTACAAAAAAGGGCGACTATGCTGGCATGGCAGAATTTTTGTGAAAATTGTCAAAGGTGCTGAGAAATGTTGATTGAGGCAGCTGGTCAGAGACTTTTAAATAAACAGGAACGTATTTGCATTTTTTGTGCTCGATCGGGGCGCTTTTCCGCTGGTTCCTCTTTTCCTTGCTGCAGCGGAGAATGTAACCCACAAGAAAAGAACTGTACAGATCAATAAAATTTCGATAGTTTACTTATGTGGAATTGAAGTAACGCAAATCCAATTTTACATCTCAAACCGAGTTTTACGTGCAAAAATATTTGCATGTTGTTCACTACTAGAACATGGGTTTCCCAGATGATAACGGAGACACATTACACCATATTTCTTCGTGGTATTCAGTTTATAAACTACGTTTTCGTCCAATACTGTATTTTATGTGTACAAGTAGGGTAAATCTGAACCTCTGGATCTCGGAAACGGATAAAGATATGAAGAAAATTTTCAAGGTTGTGCAATATCGAGTAATACATAATAAAAATTACAGCCATTGGCTTTACGGAGCCGTCTTAAAATCCCCGGCTGGGTTTTGGTCCGCTGGTGACGGCGAAAATACAGTAAAAAGTCCTTTCCGGTTTTCGGAGAAAGCACCCATAAACTCGTGATGTCTCCATAAGTCCCACCAAACCAACCGTAAAGAACATAAAATGAAAAAAGAACCAAGAGATTTTCTCCATTTGCCTAAGCAGGAGGAAGTGTGTAATATTCATATTTAAACTCTGTACTGTAGGGTAGATCCGCAGCTCTTGGTCTCGCGGTAGCGTTCTCGCTTACCGAGCACGGGGCCCCGGGTTCGATTCCCGGCGGGGTCAAGGATTTTCACCTGCCCCGAGATGACTGTGTCTTGTTGTGTCGTCGTCGTAGTCGTCATCATTCATCTCCGTTACGGTCGGAGAAAGGCAACAGCAAATCACCTCCATTACGACCTTGCCTAGTACGGCGGTGTGGGTCTCCTGCATCGTTCCACTACGCTCTGTCAAGATGCATGGGACTTCATATCCATTTCCTCTGTAGGATAGCTCGCCCGGTTAGCCATGCGGTATAGCGCACTGCTTTCCGTACGGGATGGCGCGGCGGTTCCCGGCACGAATCAGCCCGGTGGATTAGTGTCGAGGTCCGGTGTAGCGGCCAGTCTTTGGATGGTTTTTAAGGCAGTTTTACATCTGCCTCGGCGAATGCGGGCTGGTTGCCCTTACGCCGCCTCAGTTACACTATGTCAGCGATTGCTGCGCATAAACTTCCTCCACGTACGCGTACACCATAATTACTCTACCACGCAATCATTCGGGTTGCACTCGCGTGGTGTGAGACGTTCCCTGAGGGGATCCACTGGGGGCCGAACCGCACAATAACCCTGGGTTCGGTGTGGGTCGGCAGTGGGGTGAGTGGACTGCTGTAGCCTGTTGTGGGGAAGAAGCCTCTCCATCGTTTCCAGTTCGATACAATACAATACTCCAGGATAGTGGCACTAAGACGAACCTTCTGTTGAATATCTAAATGGTCCAATTCAAAGGGCCATCCAAAACCCTTCCCCCTTCATTTTTTATCACCAACAGAATCCAAAGTATGCGCACTGGTAAATCCTGTTTCTAGAGCGGCGTTTTGGAATATATTAGGTGCGAATACTGTCGTATGTATACCGTTTACAACATCAATCAAACGGCTTCCGTGAACAGTGATAAACGGTTTAATGGACTTGAAAACGCAATACAGCAATTATTACTTCAACATTAATGTGAAATGAGTTACGCATTGTTAAGCATTGTAGTAAAATGAAATAATGTTAACTGTAGTGTCAATATTTGGATGTGACAGTTTCCAGTTTGCATGAGAGGAACCTTAATATTTAAAAATCGTGAGAGATACGTGTTCGTGTGAGGAAGATGGTCTGGTTTATTTAGTAACGAAGCACTATCTCCCTGTAAAATACCCTTTCTTAAATCCGATAGCTGCAAAATGAATGAACTAAATAGTTAAAGGAACTATGCAGCTGGTACTGGGTCAGAAATGACGTTCGAACTTGTTCCCCACACATTCTATCGGGGAAAAATCTGGAGATCTCCCTGGTCAAGTATCACACCGCGCCGGTAATTCATAGAGACACGTTCTATGTGTAGAGGAGCGTTGTCGTGTTAAAAAAAATGGTTCTTACAAACTGTCACTTGAGTGGTAACGCATAAGGAGATAGTATGTCCGCGACCTACTGGTGTGCCATCAGAATTTCCTCAATCGCTAACAAATATGACCTGAAGTCATAACCCATGGCTCTCCACATCACTATGCCAGGAATAACACCGGTGTGCCTTTCCAAAAGACTGTAATAAGGGGACCTCTCACTGGGTTGCAGCCATACTCGCCACCTAGGGTAGTGTAGGGTCCTTACTCACCGCGTCCCAGTCCATACTTCCCAGTCGTGGCACCACTCCAAACGCAGCAGTACGTGTTGTGCTTCTCACGACAGCCTACGCATGGGATGGGAACACTCTATTGCGGCTGAGGCTCGACCACGATCAATGGCGCGGGATGACAAACAGTGTTGTAGCAAGTCCTTTTCTTTTTCTCGGATAGCAGGCGCAGATGTGAAGGTTTTACCATGTAATTAGTACACAACACGGAGGTCCTCGGTTGTAGAGGTCAGATGAGTATACCTACCCTCACGTTAGCGAGGACCTGAGAGTGTGAGTGACAGGTGACTAAATAAACATGATTCATATAAGGAATTTAAAAAAAATTGCATACTTACGATTACACTGATTTAATTAATCACCCCAAAAACAAAAACAACTGCTACAATGCGCAATAAAATGTAGGTGCCGAATGGACAATGCAGGTGACTTACAACAAGCCGGCAATGCACCTCATTAGAAGTCGATATCTTCCATCAGAGCTGGAACTGCCGCCCCACACAATTTCCGTCTGAGTTCGTGCAGCTACTGCCCATACAACAGCATTTAGAAAAGTGCTCATTAGATTGCATAAAACAATTTTATCTGAGAACTAGGGAAATTTCTCTGGTGAGTCTTGAGCCCCATTGATTACCAAAATATTAAGTGTCAGAAACCAGGACGATAAAAAAAACTCTGCAGTCTGGTAATTACACCAATAAAAAGAAGCAGTTGGGCTTAAAACAAGGAAATAAAAGGAATAAAATAGTTCACTGCAGTTTAAAGAGTGCAGCTCGTTGCCTGTAACGATCCAAATATTTTCTGAAAGCCGTAAGGAATTTAAAATAATTGGCTAGCAAATACCCCCTCAACTCAGAATTTCAATACGAACAACAGTCTTAAAATCTAGGATAAAAACCCCGACAGTTTTACTCACTAGAATTCACAATGAAAGGTAGAGTAAATTAAGTGGAGTCTTTAAATATAAAAATAAATAAGTTAACTCATAAAACATCAATCGACATTAAAACGACAGAAGCTTCCACTTCTCCGATTTGCGCTGTAACGCAAGAACAGCAAAAGATATCTGCAACTATCCTCGTGTGAACTTGGTGAATCAAGGAGGTAAACACACTCTTGGAGCCACAAGCCTGATTGCCAGAGCACACTAATGTTGTGGACACATGATGTTCAGAAAGATGCTCACCAAATTAACTTACTCCTTATACAGACAAGTGTTAAACGATTTGGGCACTACACGATTCCACGTCCAACGAACCAGTGCATCCAACGACGGCTTCCAACTAATCGTGCCACTTACCCCACTGCGTATTGTAGCCGGAAAGCCTCCAGCCAGGACGGCCACTTCCTGTTGTAGTTCGGCATTGCCACATTACGCCGCGTTCAGCCAGGGTTAGCTTTTCCAAACCACTCTACAGGAGGCCGACAACAAACTAAATCCAATCGGCACTGCAAGCGCCTTCATGCTTAACAGGCAGACAGGACACGCTCTCTCGGGAGCGGTAACATTCATTTCACAAGACTTACTGTAAACGTGACGTCAGAAATATCGACAACAGCAGGAACTGCTATCGCTTTGTGACAAGGAAGTATTTGAATGTTACTGCTTCTCGTTTCAGTAGCAGCAATTACAACTGTCCTCTGATTTCTGCCTAACCACACACTAGAAAATCGTCATGTATTTGGAAATAAACAATGTAATATTTGTGACAAGCTAGAATGTAAATATTATTGCTTCTTATTTCGCTCGCATCAACTCTAGCTGTGTTTTTCGGTTCCAGCATAACTAGCCACTTCGAAATCGCTAAGTCTTTACTTCATCGTCATCCTGTAATCAGACGGAATTGCAAACAAAAATGAATATTACAGAACGTACTACTATTACATTCATAAGAAAGTCCCAAAATGTGTTGGCAACGTTAAGATTGAAAAATAAGTATGTACATGTAGCGAGATGGCAACCAACTTCCTTTGATTCCACACACAACGACAGCATCCATTAGGCTTGCGCGTCGTCGTGTGAAATAGTCTGCTGTCTCGGTTGTAATAGTATCTCTTAAAGGCTTCTGTCGTTGACGCATTATAAACTGACATTTAATTATAAAGATGACATGCTTATGATAAATTTTCAGTGCACTGTCACCTTGAAACGACATACTGCAAATTGTAATGGAAGTGCTTTTCATGCTTCATTTTTATATTACTGACGACAGTAACTGACTCCGAAGGGAGCACTGTTACGAAGTCATTAACCATCTATAAATGATGATATGACCTTCAATTACAAAAGTAGTTATAACAAATTGTACCAAGAACGGCATGCTTTCATATCCCTCCGATACGCGTGCGTGAACGCCAACGAAAGTCGATAGCAGTTTCTTCGGTTGCCGATACTGTACAAGCTATAAAAATGTCACGTTTACAGAGAGTCTTGTATAATGAGTGATACCCTCTTGAGAGATGCTACCGAAGCCCTTGGTGCGCAACCTGTGCAGATAGCTTCTAGAGAAAGACTATCGATATGAGCCGGCGTGGCTCACGTAGCAAAGAGGAAATAAATTAAAGCTTCAGTGGTAGTACGTACAAAGAGTTGAACTTCTTTCGTTCAATCATTTGTGGGGGGTGGCAACGACATAATGTTTCATAAAGTTTTGACATTATATAGTGTTGTAGAACACTCTCACAAGGAAACGTAAGAACGAAGCTTCGTCTCAACTCATTAACAAAATTATTTTCTTCAGTTTCACGCAAATGGTGAATGTGATACTAAAGCTCAACACAAAGTCCAAAAATGTCAATAACGTGGAAAAAAATCTTAAACGAAACAGAATGTTCTCTTGATAAAACAATCCTATTACTGGGAAGCCCAATATTATTTTCTATGATCAGTCCTCCCACTTGACTGAGCACTCGGAAATCTTTAAGTCCTTCCTCCCACTGGGAGGCCTAAGTCTGGACAAAATGAAACATAAGGTACCGACAACACCATTACAATGTAGAAGTCTCACCGAAATAATCTGTCCGGCCACTGTGGTCGAGTGGTTCAAGGCGCTTCAGTCCAGAACCACGTGGCTGCTACTACCGCAGGTTCGAATCCTGCCTCGGGCATCGATGTGCGTGATGTCCTTAGGTTAGTTGGGTTTAAGTAGTTCTAAGTCTAGGGGACTGATGACCACAGATCTTAAGTCCCATAGTGCTTAGAGCTACACTCCTGGAAATTGAAATAAGAACTCCGTGAATTCATTGTCCCAGGAAGGGGAAACTTTATTGACACATTCCTGGGGTCAGATACATCACATGATCACACTGACAGAACCACAGGCAATAGACACAGGCAACAGAGCATGCACAATGTCGGCACTAGTAGAGGGTATATCCACCTTTCGCAGCAATGCAGGCTGCTATTCTCCCATGGAGACGATCGTAGAGATGCTGGATGTAGTCCTGTGGAACGGCTTGCCATGCCATTTCCACCTGGCGCCTCAGTTGGACCAGCCTTCGTGCTGGACGTGCAGACCGCGTGAGACGACGCTTCATCCAGTCCCAAACATGCTCAATGGGGGACAGATCCGGAGATCTTGCTGGCCAGGGTAGTTGACTTACACCTTCTAGAGCACGTTGGGTGGCACGGGAGTCATGCGGACGTGCATTGTCCTGTTGGAACAGCAAGTTCCCTTGCCGGTCTAGGAATGGTAGAACGATGGGTTCGATGACGGTTTGGATGTACCGTGCACTATTCAGTGTCCCCTCGACGATCACCAGTGGTGTACGGCCAGTGTAGGAGATCGCTCCCCACACCATGATGCCGGGTGTTGGCCCTGTGTGCCTCGGTCGTATGCAGTCCTGATTGTGGCGCTCACCTGCACGGCGCCAAACACGCATACGACCATCATTGGCACCAAGGCAGAAGCGACTCTCATCGCTCAAGACGACACGTCTCCATTCGTCCCTCCATTCACGCCTGTCGCGACACCACTGGAGGCGGGCTGCACGATGTTGGGGCATGAGCGGAAGACGGCCTAACGGTGTGCGGGACCGTAGCCCAGCTTCATGGAGACGGTTGCGAATGGTCCTCGCCGATACCCCAGGAGCAACAGTGTCCCTAATTTGCTGGGAAGTGGCTGTGCGGTCCCCTACGGCACTGCGTAGGATCCTACGGTCTTGGCGTGCATCCGTGCGTCGCTGCGGTCCGGTCCCAGATCGACGGGCACGTGCACCTTCCGCCGACCACTGGCGACAACATCGATGTACTGTGGAGACCTCACGCCCCACGTGTTGAGCAATTCGGCGGTACGTCCACCCGGCCTCCCGCATGCCCACTATACGCCCTCGCTCAAAGTCCGTCAACTGCACATACGGTTCACGTCCACGCTGTCGCGGCATGCTACCAGTGTTAAAGACTGCGATGGAGCTCCGTATGCGACGGCAAACTGGCTGATACTGACGGCGGCGGTGCACAAATGCTGCGCAGCTAGCGCCATTCGACGGCCAACACCGCGGTTCCTGGTGTGTCCGCTGTGCCGTGCGTGTGATCATTGCTTGTACAGTCCTCTCGCAGTGTCCGGAGCAAGTATGGTGGGTCTGACACACCAGTGTCAATGTGTTCTTTTTTCCATTTCCAGGAGTCTATTTGAACCATTCTGAAATACTCTGATGGTAACGAATGACAAGAACTCTCTCCACGAGCACGATACCAAACTCAGCGCTGTCCACTAGAGACGAACGCGGCCTGCGTTAGCGGTGCTGGGTGCGTAGCAGGTAACATCGGCTGACTGGCTGCGATGGAATTGCCTGGATCGGGCCAGCGTGGTCCAAAATACCCGCATGGCGGTGATACACTTGCGTTCGATTGGTCGCACGTGACATGGCGTATGCAGCAAAAGGTACGAAGGTGAGGCAACTGCCGTCACGATTGCACGCCGCCTGCTCTCATGTCTGGCCCTCTGCGGGCCGAGCGGTAAATTTCTTGGCTCGCTTGCCTGTTCAATCGTTGAGTCGTAGGGGCTGCGTCTGCTGCAACTCCCCTGGCAGAGGTATGTTGCAAGGTGGCATCGCCGCCTGATGACTTCCTGGACACATCACATTAAGATTAAAGCTTTTAGGAAGTCGGGTGCGAGCCATGAGTTGCGCTGCCTCAAGATATACACACAATTTCCAGTTGTCTCATTGTGTTAAACCCTTAAACATAATGTTATACTTCTTAATTAGTAGATTATGGTGGCATTTTTTTCTCCGGTAGATAATTATTATGTGAAATGCTGATAATCAAACGTTTCACCCCTGAAGGCCGTTAGGTAGGCAACCTACCTCTGGCAACGTACATCACTAGCCACTCTAGCCTTTTACTAATACAGATGCTTCGAAAATGTTTCCTTATACTGCTGCTAGTCTCAATCTGGCAGTGCTAGTCTCAGTACTGTGTGCCATTCATTTCGTATCTTTGGACGAAGAGAGCATGTTGTCACAATGCTAGGACCCTGACTCTCATTCGGGAGGACCTGATTTATAAATTCCCATTTGCCGAAACAGGGTTTTCCTTAGTTACGTAAAGCAAATCCAGAACGCTACGCTTGAAAAGGACACAGTCTTTGTGATATCCTATTCTTTCCCAGTACGATCTTTCACTCAGTCTTTAATACATTAGAGTTTGTCTCAGGTAAAAGTAACTATTTACCAAAGAAACATACACCTACTCACAAAGGGTGTCATTGTAGCATTCTATCCACGTATTATTTGTCATAATGTGTTGTATTTCGTAAGTCGGTACAGTGATTAAGTCAGGCACAGTTCAGTATGATCCATTGCATGCTATATCACCAGAAAGTTTATGGGATCTAATACTTCTTATCATCTGACAGAGTTGCACTTTAATATCTTTACTCAGAACTTTAATTAAACTATGAAACAGAGTCTTTTGCGTCTAACTGCTCGTAATTTTGCCAGTTCAGTATGAGGCGACGCAAGATTTATGAATGAACTTAAAATTCATTTACATTATTAACGGTTGGCTTTCTTCCATTTTGTCGGCTCTCAGATAATTTACTGACACTAACGCTCCTCCCTGGCATTACGAATACGAACGAAGTTCCACTGTTAATGAGCTCGCTATCGGATAAGAAGTGCTTCCTAGGTTTCTGACGAACCACAAATGGCAGCGACTATGCTACTAGGACCCCTTACTCGATACTCTGTATGGCAGCGATGGTTGGAAAAAGCCACCCGTAGCAACTGAACTGTAGCAAGCACTGTGGTGCTAAGAATCACCATGTACAAATATACATCCATAGCTTTCCGTATTCAGTATGCTTTTTTTGCCACAGTGAGGATTTGAGAAGTACACACGGACAGATAATTCTTTTGGTTTCTGCAAACGGAACCCTTCAAAACTGTCGAGTGTCCCCTAATAGGGGATAAACGTAGAAACTGTCAATTATTTTTCTACTAACACCTGGGATGCACACATAACGCATGTTTCAAATCCACTAGTGATAATTTGATAACTTCTTTTCTCAGAGAAGTTCAGGTGAATTTTCTCTCATCTTAATCAATAATTTTCTTGGAATTAAAAGGAAACAACAAAATTACGGTGACTCTAAACCAGTTGTCGTCATCCGGTGACCCATAGGTTACATAAGGCGTGCGAAACAATTTCGTGCACCCGACAGTTTCTTCATTGCTTTGATCGTGACACAAGGAATAGACCTATCAAAGAATATTTTCTTTTCTCCGGACGTATATTTCAAATAAAAACAAGAAAAAAAGAGTCAATGTGTTTCTGTGTAAACAGTAAAGCAGTGTTTACAATATCTGTCAGAGTGAATCACCACTTATATTAGTATACCTGGAGTTTCAAAAAGGCTCACCTGGTTTCACAGATCATTTATATTGCCAGTTGCAAATAGGTAATAAAACGACTTCTAGGGGCAACAAAATTATGATTTTCAGTATTTCGCGTAGTTATTGACCGTATTTAAAAATTTAAAATGCTGTCAAAATCTACACTCTAAGGCGTATAGAAGTATGTTGAAAGTTTAAAGCAATAAGACAAGTACCAAATTTAGAACTGTGTGTTCATCTTGAGTCAGCGTAATAGATGACACTCAAATACAAGGATTTCAGTCATCCAGTATTTGAAAACGAGAGCACTCAGCGACTCTCAACAAACCTGACACATAATTTCAAAATATTACGGAAAGTTTTCTCGCTGACAAACCTCGACCACTCTCCCTCCTCCCCCACTCGTCCATGAAGAAGAAAGTAAAGGAAAAAAATCCTGTAGCTGACTGAATTTCCGCCGTTCATATAGGTAAACTGCAGCATCAGTTTGCTACCGACTCTATTCGCAGCAGACAGTATCCACATTTATCAGTGTATGTACGAGGAAAATTATATCATTGTGCGACACATACTTAAAAAGATATGACTGCGTAAACATTTTGATGCACGAAAAACCAGCTTCAGCTTAAGTGGCGTGCCGAAAAGCGTCAGCATCATGCATGATATTTTAACGTATTACTTCTTTGCCACTAACTCTATTCGCAACACATTTTGCAGACAATATCCATATATACCACTGACTGCACCTGCAATATTATATCCCTGTAGGATACACAGTTTATGCGACAGAAAAATCATGAACATTGAGACGAGTGAAAAACTTATTTTGTTTCAAATGAACCACAGATTTCTCTCACTATATTCATCCAGTGTTTCACAAAGAGAGCATCAGCGACTTCAGACAAACTTGAAGCATAATTTCAAACCTTTTCCAAATATTTTGTCGCTTACATTCTAACGTCAAATATTTAACACATGGTAAATGGTAACAGCCAAATAGTTGCTGGATAAATATTTATTGAAATCCCTGACCACGGTTTCGGTATATCTAAATATACCTTCAGCAGAAGCAAAAATACACTAAAATTACATCCTGCAGTGGAGATACATAAAACAATCGTGCCAAAGGCGTCGCCAGTAGTCAAAATATTTCCTCCATTTGTACAGCATAATTATGAGTAGAAGGTCGACGCGAACACGGCATATCACCAGTGCTTAGCTTGTGAACTAGCGTGAGGAGTGCCCCAAGGAAGTGTGATAGGACCGCTTTAGTTCTCTACATACATAAATGAATTGGCGAGCAGGTTGCCCTGATGATGCCGTGGTTTGCGGTATGGTGTCGAAGTTGAGTGACTGTGGAATGATACAAGACAGTTGGTGTGCTGAATGACAGCTAGCCCTAAATGTAGAAAAATGGAATTTAATGCGGATGGGTAAGAAGTTCAAACCTGTAAAGTTTGGATACAGAATTACTAGTGCCCTGCTTGACACAATCAAATCGTTTAAATATCTGGACGTAACGTTGCAAAGCGATATGATGTGGAAAGAGAATGCGAGAACTGTAGTAGGGAAGGCAAGAAGGTGACTTCGGTTTATTGGGAGAATTTTAGGGAACAGTGGTTCACCTGTAAAGAAGACTGCATAAAGGACACCGGTGCGATCTCTTCTTGAGCACTGCTCGAGTGTTTGGGATCCGTACCAGGTCGGGTTAAAGGAAGACATCGAAGCACTTCGGAGGCGGGCTGATAGATTTCTTACTTGCAGATAGGAACAACACGTAAATCTTACGGAGATGCGTACCTGGAGGAAAAGTAACGTTATTTTCGAGAAACTGTGTTGAGAAAATTTAGGAAACCTTGTATCTTAATCTGACAGCCGAACAGTTCTACTGCCGCCAATGTACATTGCGCCTAAAGACCACGAATATAAGACACGAGAAAATTAGGGCACATGCGGAGCCATATTGACATTCGTCCTTCTCTCGCTCTTTTTGCGAACTGGACAGGAAATTAAATGATTAGTAGTGGTACAGGGTACCATTCGGCACGTACCGTACGGTGGCTTACGGGGTAGGCCAGTGGCAGGGTCATGTCTTTGATATCTGTGTGACGTTATTTTTAAACACGATCACACAAGACCTTGCCTGCACCCTGACCGACCTCGGTACAGAAGGTCTTAGACTGTTACCCTGGCGAGCAAAATCTCCAGATATCTCAACCATTGTAACATCAGGTAGTGAGTTACCGAGATAGTGGAAGATAACCCCTCTTCATTCACCACGTTTGCTGAAGGAAGAGAATCGTAGCAGTGTTAAATGACGCAGCCGTGTCATCGGAGTTCTACTCAATATCCAGCCTGGCTAGAGAAGTTATTGAGCTAGAAAGTGAAACTCTGTGAACAAAATTTTGCAGGCAATGTGTCCCCAAATCACTACACTGTCATGTGCCTGCTATGCTGTGTACGTTCTGTATGGTACACTTCTTTACTTTTATATATATGCTGGTGTTGCAGTTTCCATGGTCAGCTGTGTAAAATCAAGATTTCAACTTCAGGAACATTTTAGGTCTACAAGATTACTAGCGATACCTACTACGCGTCTCTAGAAGCAGTCCTTCTCTGCACTGAACTCTGTGGCTGTTCTTCCAGACGATATAAATCGGATCCAACAAAGTATTTATTGCGATCGAGTGAATGAGTGTATCGCAACAGGTACATCCTTCACAAGCTGATACATCCATTACGATGCTGCTTGCAGACTTGAGAAATGTCTGCGAAAATGAAACTTTGCCTTCCCTGTGTCTACTGTTATCTTGGAAGGCACCATTCATTGTCTCTGTTCCCACGACAAGGGTGGCAGCAACATCGTCCTCCGTACTGACTGCCGTGGAGGTCCAGAAGTGGTTTCAGTGTTGTGTAGCTAGAAGGAAATCAACTTCCTGGCTGAAGCTGCCTATATACGGGTCAAGATAGCCGACGTTTACGTGAACAAGTTTTGTGACTTCACTACTTCTCATTTTTCGTAGAGGAGGCACTGCTCTGTGTGCAACACAACGTAAGTTCTGTGATATTTCGGCAACATTCTACTTCAAGCTGAGCGAATAAGACACAAGAGCTCTCTATAAGTTACATGCAGAACTTTGGAGACGTCTTATTGGATTTCGTCATTTTCAGTCGAAGCCCGTGTGTGCTGGGTTTGACCTCAAAACTCACGTGCTATGAGTATATGCTGCTTTATAGCGCCAGAACATTTAGGATCTTTCGAAAACGCCTCGCTGTTGGCGATTGTTCGAAATTAGTTATTTTCGTGATATAAGTGGCGTATTATGCAACAATGTCGTTTTAAAACCGTGGGACATTGAAAATTCACCAAAAACCCGTTCTATGTAGTATGTGTTATGATTAACTCACTGGTAATAGCGTAGTCGTGATTAAAGCCTTCAGGAGATCGCAATATGAAACACGAAGTCATATGATACACAAGATCAACGCGGCTTAGCGGATAGAATTGCCGAGCTACGAAGTGATATGTAGCGGGTAACAGTTTTGCCTCTTGTACACAACAAAGACATAAAATGTAAACACAGTTTTCAAACTCCAGAAAAGGACCATAGCAATGATAATCAATAAAAGCGGTCGAGCTCATTGTAAGGATATGTTTAAACCTAGGCTTTTAATTGCAGTGTATGAGGATATTTACCATTCAGTTGTATACATCAAAAGTAAGATAAATAATTACTATACATATAGCTCGATGCATTAAGATGACACGAGATCTAGTTTAAACTTACATTTACTGAGAATGAATAAGCATAAAACTCAAAACAGTATTTTCTACCAAGGAAAAAAGCTGTATAATAAGTTGCCAAAGGAGAAACTGTAAAACAAAGAAATTTAAATATCCAGTTAAAACGCCCCTATACAGACACATTCCTTTACAGACACATTCTATACGTTGAAGAACTTACTAGATATCACTGAATACTGGTTTGGGGAAAATGTAACACAAATAAATGTTAATAATGATAATAAACTGTCTATCATTCCTCATAACAGTTTCACACTATATTTTTACTTCTTTTTTCTTTCTGTTCTGGAAATACTTACTCCAAAAGCTATGCAGTGTACAACACTAACGCCTTATCCTCCTACTGAGCTCGCATCTCACTCGTCACACAGGGATACTGACCCAGTTCTCCTGGGTAGCAAACAGGAGCTTGCAGCACACATAATGGTACCGACGTCAGCTGACACTCTGTGTAGTGTGTGTAGTTTTATCAAACAATCTGTTTATAGTGAGTGGAAGTGAGAAATCAATTAAAAGTGTAGTATAGGACTTTTACAATAATAATGACATATTCGTAAAACAGTGCCGTACACTTGGGATAAACTGAATGAGGCAGCACTGTTTCAACCAGACTGGCCTTGTATTCGGCAGGGTGGAGGCTTCACTCTCCATCCATCCATGCTGTTTTAGGTTTTCCTGTTTTAGGTTTTTCCTGTTTTTCTTAGGGCAAATACCAGAACAGTTACTACTATAGGGCCACGGCCGTCTAACTGTCCCAACATGGTCATACTATCCCCGTAAGTACGTAAATAGCTGTATATCTGATTTATGATATTCTGGTGTCCTTAAATTGTAATACCAACACATATCCAATATGCTTGTAAAAGAGATCCACAGATGAATAAAACTACAACAACAACTGCTACCTTACTACTTCTACATCTACATCTAAGTTGCTACTCTGCAGATCACACTTAAGTGCCTGGCACAGGGTTCATCTAACCATCTTCACATTAATTCTCTATTATTTCACTCTCTGAAACCGCGCGGGAAAAACCAATACCCATACCTTTCCGTGCGAGCCTTTATACATTTTATTACGATGATATTTTCTCCCTATAAAAGCCACCGTGAACATAATATTTTCGTATTCGGAAAAGAAAGTGATGGAAATTTCGAGAGAAGACTCCGCCACAACGGGAAACCACACCAAATCCTGTATCATGTACGTGAATCTCTCCTCCTATTTCTCGATACTACAAAACGTGTCGCTCTTCTTCGAGCTTTCTCGGTGCACACCGTTAATCCTTTCCTGTAAGGATCCCGTGCCGTGCAGCAGTACTCCAAAAGAGGACGGAGAAGCGTAGAGCAGGCAGACTCTTTAGTAAATGCGTTGCGTCTTCTGAGCGTCGTGCCAATAAATTGCGGTGTTTAGTTCACCTTCCCCGCAGTACTTTCTGTGTGTTATTTCCAAATAAAATTGTTCGTAATTGCAATTACTAGGGGTTTAATTGTGTTTATTTCTTTAGATTGATTGATTTATCGTGTAACCAAAATTTAGCGGATGCTTTAAGACTCACTGGATCATATCACACTTTTCATTATTTAGGGTGAACGGCCAATTTTAGCACCATAGGGATACCTTAACTAAATCGTTTTGCAATTGGTTATGATCTTATGTTGACTTTACTAGACAACATTATCTGTAATCAACGAAAGACGGCTTCTCAAATTGTCCCCTAAGTCATTTGTACAGATAAGAAACAACAGAGAGCCAATAGCCTCACATTGGGGAACGACAGAAATCACTTCCGTTTTACTCGAAGACTTTCTATCGATATCTGTGACCTCTCTGAAACGAAATCACGATTCCAAGAATGGTTCAAATGGCTCTGACGACTAT
Organism: Schistocerca cancellata; assembly: GCF_023864275.1. Classification (NCBI taxonomy): domain Eukaryota; kingdom Metazoa; phylum Arthropoda; class Insecta; order Orthoptera; family Acrididae; genus Schistocerca; species Schistocerca cancellata. The sequence goes on from NC_064631.1 coordinate 412,240,931, forward strand.
GGGACTTAACTGCTGAGGTCATCAGTCCCCTAGAACTTAGAAGAACTTAAACCTAACTAATCTAAGGACATCACAAACATCCACGCCCGAGGCAGGATTCCAACCTGAGACTGTAGCGGTTTCGCGGTTTTAGACTGTAGCGCCTAGAACCGCTCGGCCACTCCGACCGGCTCACGATTCCAGTCGCGTAACTGTGACGATATACCATAAGCACGCTATTTCATTACAAGCCACTTGTGAGGAACAGTGTAAAAAGCCTTCTGGAAATCTAGAAATACGGAATCAATTTGAAATACCTTCCTGACAGCACTCAGTAATTCGTGTCAGTAAAGAGCTAGTTGTTTTTCAGAGGAACAATACCTTCTAAATCCGTGTTGACTGTGTGTTAACAGATCATCACTTCGATGTAATACATGACGTTCGAACACAATATATGTTCCAAAATCTTCCTGCATATCTTCGTTAATATCATGGGCCTGTAATTTAGTGCATTACTCCTTTTGCGTTTCTTGAATATTGGTATAACCTGTGCCACTATCAAGTCTTTGAGTACGGATCTTTCGTCGAGAGATAGGTTGTGTGTAATAGTTAAGTATGGAACTATCGCATCAGCATACTCTGAAATGAACATAATTGGTATACAGTCTGGACCAGAAGACTTGCTTTAATTTAAGCTGCTTCACTACTCTGAGAATGTCAACTTCTAAGTTACTTACGTTGGCAACTGTTCTGTATTAGAATGCTGGAATAAGTATTGCGTCTTCATTGGTAAACGAATTTCGGAAGGCTGTGTTTAGTAACTCTGTTTCAGCAGCAGTGTCATGGGTACTATTTCGACTGCTATCGCGCAGAGAAGGCACTGACTGTGTCTTGCACAAGCATACTTTACATGTGACCAGAATTTCTGTCAGATTTCGTTGTAGAAACTATGATAAGAATCTTGCATTGAAATTCGTGATAAATTTGTAGCCTCTGTAAAAGATCGTCAGTTTTTGGTATTTAGCGTTCGTTTAAATTTGACGTTTTCCTCGTTGTTTCTGCTACAGTGTTTTGACCTTTTTCGTGAATTTTGGGGATCAGCGACGTCTTTTCTTAGTCGCACTTACAGTGATAATATAGAAGAATTGGAGATTGTATCTCAGGAAGGGGTCAAGCGAATTTTTCTTTTCTTTTCTGAATAGTTACATTTTTCGTTTATTTGGGTGGATTTTGGAATTACGGCATTTAGTCTCGCTATGATAACCCTATGTTCAATAATCAATGTATTTATTTTAATGCCTTCAACTAACCTCTAACTTTCAAAACATACTAACAAACGACTGTCGATAAAAGCTTCGAAAGTCAACTGTAAACACTGATGAAAACGCAAGAGCAGTTCTAGTAAATTAGATTAACACGCAGAGGTTCAAAGATTACACTGACAAAACTCTCAGGTAAGACCAAATAATTCTTTCCTGTTTAGGAAGTTGTAAAAGTTACATAATCGCTTACTTTCCGATACAAACTAAAACGCAAAAGCTGTGTCTAGTAAATACAGATCCTAAGAATAACAGCGTCTTTTTCATAACGCACAGTATACTTTGTGGCCACCACAGAAAAGTTTTATAGTAGAAATTTCTTTAGTTTTTATTGATCTTTATTAACAAAATATTGATTAAAGATCTATTGGTGTGTAATAAAGGTACATAAACTATAAATTCCTTTCAGCACTCTCTGCAAAAACACATTTAGAGTTTTTCGCTTCTTGCACCATTTAAGTTTGTTTAATCTTATTTTCTTGAGCAGTATCTCTTTACATTTGTAGTAAAAGTCATTACAGAGTTACTGAAGAACACTTCTTTAATTTCAAAAATATTACGCGGGTATTTTAAGTTAAATAGACCAGTCTACATTACATAGCGCCTGGGATAACTTATTCATCACTTTCTTCGGAAACATCATCGCTGTTGGTATATATAACAGTTTCCCTGCTGTGTTTACTTCATGTGTATCTCTTACAGTTGTTACAGATCGATGTTGTTTTATTTGCATTGTTGTACTTCACTGCTTTTGACTGTCTTTCGTGATAACACAAATGGCATCTTCCCCTTCGTACTTCATCTCCCTTTGCATGGCTGTAACGAGCCATGAGAGTTATATCACGAAGGATATGAGAAACAATTGTGATATGGATATTTCCAATACTGGCACCACTGAAAGCAAATTTGCTGGAACATAATTCTCTTTTTGAGATGTCTTTCAATTCTCGAGGTACATGCTTCCTATTAGCTCCTAATGTTCGCACCCGAGTTAGCTTGTGATTCCTCCACAAATATACGGACAAATGAATTGAAGTGTAATATCTGTCTGTAATGACATTGCGTACTGAATTATGTGTAGGAACAACCATGCACCACACTATGGCGGCAACTGAATTTCGTTGTTATGGACTATCATTTTTCCTTCCTCTATACGGCTCCATGCTGAGAACATACCTGGTTTTAAAGTTTGCGAGCGTTCGTGTAAGTATACAACACATTCCAGAAGGCCTTGATGGGACATCTGAAATAATGACAACATAGGTTCAACAACAGTGCAAATCCCAGCAGAGGAATATCTTGGCAGTAGTCCATTTATGTTATCAAATACCTCTCGTCTTGCAGCAAATTTGTCATCTTTCCCTCGCTCATTATGCGTCTCTGTGTCATAAAATCAGACTATTTTAATACGCGGACGAAATCTAGTTTCATAGCAGTAGTGTAAACATACATTCCTGAAGTGTTGGACCATAAATCGGGAATTGGTGACTTCCTGTCGCCCTCCTCCACCATAATAATAAGTATCCCCATATATGCCATGAATTCAAGTCGGCCTATTTTGAGTAGATTTTGTCTCAAAACTTCTTAATTGGTTTGCTTTATTATGATGTTAACAACTTCCCGAAAATAATTATTTTCACCCGATTCTCTTTTTGATCCTATTTTACCTTCATTTCTTATTCCTTCTCGCTCATTCATTATGCTTTGTTGTCCACGCCTTGTGATGTATGGAGGTTTGAACGTAAAAACTTTTCTAGTTGTTGTAAAATACTTCTCACTGACCTCACCAGCTGTCTGTGTGTCTTGTCTATAGATTCTTCTAAAATGTGTAATAGTTCTCTCTCAGTAAAAGATCGACGGTACATTTCCATTCATTGTTATCTCCAACACCGGACAATATGACAGTGAATAAGAAAGATCGAGAAACAATCAGAAATCAAAGAGACACGAATCATTGTTGAGATCATTGATGCTACCCTCGCTGAGAAATTCAGTCAGCAGAGGGTCTACACTTCCGAAATCTTATGATATGTAGAATAAGATATTCGTTGTCAAATCACATCTATGACTAAGGAGACAGATTTCATGACGATTGCCGTTAAACTTAAATTAACGGTTACGTGCAGCTGAATACATATATATACATAATCTGGTAGAGGACATAACAACAAACAATAAACATATTTATCAGAATTTTAAAATATGAAGTAGCAATCTAAATGGCAATATGCACAAAAGGTATGCCGAAGTACCTCCCTCTATCTTTGGTACTGTAATAATTAAATCAACACACAGGACTTCCAAAACTGAAATACAAAGCACACAGATGAAACTTCATAACTCGCTCTGGGTTACGAACTTGTAAAATGTCACAAAATCGGCTAGTTTCACAAAATCGTCTAGTTCCCTGTTGCTGCTGTTGTTCGGCCGGCGGCTGCTGCTACAAAAGAAATTTTGTTCATCTTTGCGTTTTCTAAAAGGTCGCGAGTCTTTCATATTAACTGAACAGAAACATTTTCTTTAACATTCGATTTTATGTAAGTGTACGTGCACCTCTCTGTTAGGTGTGAGTCTAGACGACATCATGAACATTTACAAAGTGTCGTCTTAACTCGATGGACCTGCTCATGTATATTACAGACGCAATAGTATGGCAAGTATATGACCAAGGGAGAAAATGTACGTTTTAATAGAGCTAACGAAGGAGTTTTACGCGTGTCCATTTTCGTAAACAATCTGTGTGATTTGCAAGCCAGACAGAGCTCACAGACGCTTCCGGGGTGCGCTACACTCGCAACTCATGTTAACCAGTATGTTGCATGTGACGTGGTTGCTGTGTGTCGTACGACTGGATTTCCCGTCCGGCTTCACGTCGACGTCAGCAACCTAGTCCCGTGTGAGGACGACTTAATGTTACGGGACGTGACTGTAGGATGTTTCAATGCCCAGTAAACAATACGTTGGTCCTCTCGGACAACGAAGGATGGAGCCGTTGCAGTCCTACATGATGTTGGGTGTGGCACACATCAGATCTTAGATTTCATAATCGCATAGTGTGGTGGGATGCTCACCAGCACGTGTAACAATAACGCGGAAGCAAGAACTGCGTTCTCTACGCGCCATAATCCTGTCGCTGTCGTATTACGATACGTACTGTCAGGCGTTTCTGCATTCTTCTTTTTGTGAATTATCTGTCTTCTGACTAGTTTCATGCTCACCGCCACAAATTTCTCTCCTGTATCAATACTTTCCATCTCAGAGCAGCTATTGCATCCTTCGACCTCAAACACTTACGGGATGTACTCCAATCTCTGCATTCCTCTTCAGTTGTTATCCGACACAACTCGAAATAGCAGCATGGTAGTTAGGCCCTAATGTGTTAACAGACGTCGTATCATCCAGTCCCTTCTTTTTATCAATGGTTTCCATATACGAGTATTCCTTTCCGCTGAGATTCTACTGAGAACGTCCTCATTCCTTAACTTAAAAGTCTACTCAATTTTCGACATTCGTTTATAGCATCACATCTCAATACCTTCGATTCTCATCCGGTCTGGTGTTCCCACCGTCCGTGTTTCACTGCCACAAAATGCAGCGTTCGCTTTCAAACGCACATTTTCAGAAATTTATTCCTCAAATTAAGACCAATGTTTGATAAAAGTAGTCTTGATTAATAATTTCTCTTTGCATATGTTATTCTGCTTTATATGTCATCCTCACTCCGTCCATCATGGATTATTTTGCTGCCTAGGTAGCAGAGTAACGTAACCCGTCTACATTGTGATCATCAGTTTTGATGTTAAGTTTCTCTATGTTCTCATTTTTGCTGCTTCTTATCACTTTCGTCTTTCTTCGACTTCCTCGAAATCCATATTCTGTTCTCGTTAGACTGTTTATTCCACCCAACAGGTCCTTTAATTTCTCTTCACTTTGTCCCTCATAGACATGGCCTAACACGATGTTACCACAAACAAGCGTCATTCAGGTGTGACGTCTGAATGAGACAGCTGCTGATTGTGCACTGGATTTAGGCTACCTATTTTGAGCTGTAGCCCTGAAATGCTAAGCATCTGCGTATCCTAGCATCCAGTACACTTCATGTGAATTTGACATTTTCTTGCAAGACGCCTCCATGATTTTGCAGTATTAATGGCCATTTGCCGAAACGATTTAGAGAAATTGCGGAAAATCTAAATGAGGATTGCCGGTAGCTGGTTTGATCTGTCGTCCTCCCGAATGCGAGTCCAGTGTGATAACCATTGCGCCACTTCACTCTGTAACGTACCCTCTCTGTTATGTTATCGTTGTTTCGTTTTATTGTAGTTGTAGAGATATGAAATTATTGTAGAGGTTTGCTTAGTCAGCCGTACTTCGGAATTTTTGACATTAAATGGAGCCTGAAACGTGCGTAATAAATACTTCGCGTGAAGTGCGATTTGCGGCATAAACAAAAATTAATTGCGGAGATGCAATCCACTGAATATTAACAGAAAAGCTTTAGAACAATGCGCATGACTGACTAGACACATTCAGAGTGTACGTACATTCGCGTGCGAGTGGTTGCGATCTGATGAGAAACATCTATCTTAATTTATTTTCGTAAAATAATTACGTCGTAACACACTCGGAGATTGCGAACGTACAATCAGGATAGAGGCACGTACGTTCTATCATTCCCCGTGGCCTGGGTAAAAGAATTTTAATTATTTAAATTTAATAATATTTCTTTTTCTATCCGACTCCTATATTTTATACGAAAAAGAAGATCACAGGTTCTGAATGTCTCGGCAAAAACACATCCGAATTAATCTTAGCGGCCACCAAAGGGGTAGCAGTGAGCACAATCACGTACCTCTATTGTTGAGCAGCGCCGTCGTGAAGATCGTCGCCTCCATCTAAAATTCGCCTTCTCGAATTAACAGAATAATTTGCACTCCAATGGTATGGGATTTAGGCTTGATCTGGACAGAAATTATAAAACACATTTTTCATCATTTAACACCTTCATTTAACACCCACATAGACATGAAACTATACAGTACGTCTTTACGCCAGCACATCAGAACAAAAAGTAGTTAATACTAGAAGTAATAAAAGAATCTCTAAATTAGTCCTTTGTCTATCAAGGATAAAATAGTTTTTCAGAGTATTCCTCTGGTATGACAGTCGAACAGATTTTCTTCTTGTATCTTTGAGATTAAATTACAACATTTTCTTAGTTCCTTTTCAGCTCGGTACGCTGTAATCGACAAATACGTAGTTAGCTTGTTTTGCAATTGACAACCGACGCATTTTACTCTACATTTATTTTACGAAGTAGTTGTACATATTTGTGTTCTAACAGTTGATATTTATGTTCGAAATTTACTTTAATATTTCCAGTTCGACTGTACAATCTCTGGTTAGTAACTTCGTTCAGCATGAGCCGGAAGCAACGACGTAGCTGTAATACGCGGTGCATTCAAGTTCTAAGGCCTCCGACTTTTTTTCTAATTAACTACTCACCCGAAATCGATGAAACTGGCGTTACTTCTCGAAGTAATCGCCTTGCAGACGTACACATTTTTCACAACGCTGACGCCATGATTCCATGGCAGCGGCGAAGGCTTCTTTAGGAGTCTGTTTTGACCACTGGAAAACCGCTGAGGCAATAGCAGCACGGCTGGTGAATGTGCGGCCACTGAGAGTGTCTTTCATTGTTGGAAAAAGCCAAAAGTCACTAGGAGCCACGTCAGGTAAGTAGGGAGCATGAGGAATCACTTCAAAGTTATTATCACGAAGAAACTGTTGAGTAATGTTAGCTCGATGTGCGGGTGCGTTGTCTTGGTGAAACAGCACATGTGCAGACCTTCCCGGAAATTTTTGTTGCAGTGCAGGAAGGAATTTGTTCTTCAAAAGATGCACCTGTTACCGTAGTGCCCTTTGGAACGCAATGGGTAAGGATTACGCCCTCGCTGTCCCAGAACATGGACATCATCATTTTTTCAGCACTGGCGGTTACCCGAAATTTTTTTGGTGGTGGTGAATCTGTGTACTTCCATTGAGCTGACTGGCACTTTGTTTCTGGATTGAAAAATGGCATCCACGTCTCATCCATTGTCACAACCAACGAAAAGAAAGTCCCATTCATGCTGTCGTTGCGCGCCAACATTGCTTGGCAACATGCCACACGGGCAGCCATGTGGTCGTCCGTCAGCTTTCGTGGCACCCACCTGGATGACACTTTTCGCATTTTCAGGTCGTCATGCAGGATTGTGTGCACAGAACCCACAGAAATGCCAACTCTGGATGCGATCTGTTCAACAGTCATTCGGCGATCCCCCAAAACAATTCTCTCCACTTTCTCGATCATGTCGTTAGACCAGCTTGTGCGAGCCCGAGGTTGTTTCGGTTTGTTGTACACAATGTTCTGCCTTCATTAAACTGTCGCACCCACGAACGCACTTTCTACACATCCATAACTCCATCACCACATGTCTCCTTCAACTGTCGATGAATTTCAATTGGTTACACCACGTAAAATCAGAAAATGAATGACTGCACACTGTTCAAGTAAGGAAAACGTCGCCATTTTAAGTATTTAAAACAGTTCTGATTCTCGCCGCTGGCGGTAAAATTGCATGTGCCGTATGGTGCTGCCATCTCTGGGACGTATTGACAATGAACGCGGCCTCATTTTAAAACAATGCGCATGTTTCTATCTCTTTCCAGTCCGGAGAAAAAAAAATCGGAGGCCTTAGAACTTGAATGCACCTCGTAGTCTTCTGTTACCACCGGCGCGCTTGATGTAGGTGAGTCCTCTTGTCCTCGCCATTTGGGTGCTTGATTTTGTTGAATCCCCTTGCCTCTCAACATCGCGGAGCTTGATTCCAGTGAGTATACATGGAAGTGAGCCTGTCATTATCACTTTGTGGACATTTTAACATATCACAATTCTCGTGGTGTGTATTCCTCCGGCCAGCGCTGGGATTACTGTGGTTGGATGCAAACACACACCGGAACCAATCACCCTTGTGGCGGAATTCGAGGGTGGCAACCGAAATCAAGCACTCCGATAGTTTGGGAACTCACCACAGCCAATCACGTAGGGAAAAAAACTTCGTTACCATGCAAGTACCTCCTTTTCCAGAAGTGTCGAAGTCTAGCCATATTATTTGCACTGTACAATCACATTCGTGACGCTAAGTGAAATGTTTGACCATCAACATCAACCGTTAGAACAAAAAGGTTTTACATTTATATCATAAATTAAATGTAGAATGAAATGCGTTGGATCTTAATAGGTGAAACAGGTATACTTGATGTTTGTCGCTTACAGCGCCAACTACCAGGATTGGGAAACAATGGTTTAAGTGAACAGTATGTATTTTTTCGCACAGAATCTTAATATGCAATAAAATGAGAGATTTCCATTTGAAAATATAAAGATGAGACCGCCCACGCAGGAGGGGTGGTTGGAAGATGGCCTCTGGTAGCGCAGACATGTTGCCTTTCACTTAAAACTTTTTTCCTCACGATGCGTCGTTTTTCGAGATATTTAGTTGTCTAAAACCAACACCCTACATACAGTGTGGTCCATTGATCGTGACCGGGCCAAATATCTCACGAAATAAGCGTCAAACGAAGAAACTACAAAGAACGAAACTTGTCTAGCTTGAAGGGGGAAGCCAGATGGCGCTATGGTTGGCCCGCTAGATGCTGCCATAGGTCAAACGGATATCAACAGCGCTTTTTTTAATAGGAACAACCATTTTTATCACACATTCCTGCAGTACGTAAAGAAACTTTTTTTCCGGTTGTTCCAATGTGATACATGTACCTTTGTGAACTTATCATTTCTGAAAACGCATGCTGTTACAGCGTGATTACCTGTAAATACCACATTAATGTAATAAATGCTCTAAATGATGTCCGTCAACCTCAATGCATTTGGCAGTAGGTGTAACGGCATTCATCTCAACAGTGAGTAGTTCGCCTTCCGTAATGTTCGCACATGCGCTGACCCATGTTGTCAGGCGTTGTCGGTGGATCACGATAGCAAATATCCTTCAACTTTCCCCACAGAAAGAAATCAGGGGACGGCAGATCCGATGAACGTTCGGACCATGATATGGTGCTTCGACGACCAATCCACCTGTCATGAAATGTGTTATTCAGTACCGTTTCCATCGCACGCGAGCTACGTGCCAGACATCGATCATGTTGGAAGTACATTGGCATTCTGTCATGCAGTGAAACATCTTGCTGTAACATCGGTAGAACATTACGCAGGAAATCAGCATACATTGCACCATGTAGATTGCCATCGATAAAATGGGGGCCAATTATCCTTCCTCCCATAATGCCGCACCATATTTCAACCCGCCAAGGTCGCTGATGTTCCACTTGTCGCAGCCATCGTGGATTTTCCGTTGCCCAATACTGCATATTATGCCTGTTTTCGTTACCGCCCTTGGTCAATGACGCTTCGTCGCTAAATAGAACGCCTGCAAAAAAATCTCTCATCGTCCCGTAATTTCTCTTCTGCCCAGTGGCAGAACCGTACACGACGTTCAAAGTCGTCGCCATGTAATTCCTGGTGCATAGAAATATGATACGGGTGCAATCGATGATGATGTAGTATTCTGAACACCGACGTTTCTGAGATTCCCGATTCTCGTGCAATTTGTCTGCTAATGATGTGCGGATTAGCCGCGACAGCGGCCTTAAACACCTACTTGGGCATTATCATTTGTTGCACGTCGTGGTTGACGTTTCACATGTGGCTGAACACTTCCTGTTTCCTTAAATAACGTAACTATCCGGCGAACGGTCCGGACACTTGGATGATGTCGTCCAGGATAACGAGCGGCAGACATAGCACACGTCCGTTGGGCATTTTGATAACAATAGCCATACATCAACACGATATCGACCTTTTCCGCAATTGGTAAACAGTCCATTTTAACACGGATAATGTACCACGAAGCAAATACCGTCCGTACTGGCGGAGTGTTACGTGATACCAAGTACTTATACGTTTGTGACTATTACAGCGCCATCTATCACAAAGCGAAAAAAGTGGTCCAACTAAAACATTCATATTTCTTTACGTACTACACGAATATTTAATAAAAATGTGGGTTCGTATTTTAAAAAACGCAGTTGATATTCGTTTGGTCTATGGCAGCGCCATCTAGCGGATCAACCATAGCGCCATCTGGTTTCCCCCTTCAAGTTAAACGAGTTTCGTTCTTTGTAGTTTTTTCGTTTGATGCTTATTTCGTGAGTATTTGGCCCGGTCGCCATCAATGGACAATCCTGTATATTCTATGACTTATGACTAAAAAAAAAAAAAAAAACAGGTGGCAAGGCAGTACAAAGCAGTACACAGGTCTTAAATTAGCAAACCATCCAATTATATCACAACCTTAGATACAAAAATTCTGCAGTCAGTACAAAAGTTTTCCTCTTAGCCTTGGCTTACACTTAATGAAAACATTGGCAAAAACATTAAAGTGTCATGGCCAAGGCCAAAGAAATATTCTTGAAACAAATTACTCCCGAACTTAACTACAAACTACCAGTATTTTTACGGTTTCCACCCGGATATATTGCAGTTGTGGTTAGTCTGTTACTAAAAAACCCTTTTAGTCGCGTTCCATAGTCAGCACCCAGCTATTGAAGTTGCAATATGCTTAATCGCTTCTGCTGAACTCAATTGCAACCCCACTGGATCTTAATCTTAGTTTCAATTCCTCGGCTCATTTGCTAAATAACTGTGTCTACCCGTGTTTTCACTCACAATTACGGAGTTCCCCCCCCCCCCCCCCCCGCCCCTGTTGCCGTTCTACAGTTTATACCACGAGAAACTGTTGCCGTCGAGAATTCGCTGCGTCCTGTGTTCGCAATTTGCATGTTTCCACTAGTTCCCTTGGCGAGAGTTCCTAGTTCCGAAGTGGGTCAAGCAAATTGGCCTCATCAAGGAAGCTGATGTACAGCACCCTGATGTAAATCCTGTTACTGGTAGTTTCCTGGCATGCCAGGATAGCACACAATCTCACATCGTTATGCTTGGTACTGTTTTCAGAAAACCGAAACGTAAAGGTAGAATATAAAGATGGGAATAGTTTTTGCCTGAACCAAGTAGTTGCTACCCTTATACTTCTGTCTAATGTAGCTCCGTCGTCCTGATTAAGTGCTTATTGGAGGTGGTAAACCATTAAATTACTGCGCGTCTCTTCAGTTGTACGGGGTAAGGTGTAGTGAACCCCAAAAAATGGTGCATATTAGTAGTTTTCACTTTTCAAGAAGGGACGTCGAACGGATGTGCAGAACTATAGACCTATATCTCTAACGTCGATCAGTTGTAGAATTTTGGAACACGTATTGCGTTCGAGTATAATGACTTTTCTGGAGACTAGAAATCTACTCTGTAGGAATCAGCATGGGTTTCGAAAAAGACGGTCATGTGAAACCCAGCTCGCGCTATTCGTCCACGAGACTCAGAGGGCCATAGACACGGCTTCACAGGTAGATGCCGTGTTTCTTGACTTCCGCAAGGCGTTCGATACAGTTCCCCACAGTCGTTTATTGAACAAAGTAAGAGCATATGGACTATCAGACCAATTGTGTGATTGGATTGAGGAGTTCCTAGATAACAGGACGCAGCATGTTATTCTCAATGGAGAGAAGTCTTCCGAAGTAAGAGTAATTTCAGGTGTGCCGCAGGGGAGTGTCATAGGACCGTTGCTGTTCACAATATACATAAATGACCTGGTGGATGACATCGGAAGTTTACTGAGGCTTTTTGCAGATGATGCTGTGGTGTATCGAGAGGTTGTAACAATGGAAAATTGTACTGAAATGCAGGAGGATCTGCAGCGAATTGACGCATGGTGCAGGGAATGGCAACTGAATCTCAATGTAGACAAGTGTAATGTGCTGCGGATACACAGAAAGATAGATCCTTTATCATTTAGCTACAAAATAGCAGGTCAGCAACTGGAAGCAGTTAATACCATAAATTAGCTGGGAGTACGCATTAGGAGTGATTTAAAATGGAATGATCATATAATGTTGATTGTCGGTAAAGCAGATTCCAGACTGAGATTCATTGGAAGAATCCTAAGGAAATGCAATCCGAAAACAAAGGAAGTAGGTTACAGTACGCTTGTTCGCCCACTGCTTGAATACTGCTCAGCAGTGTGGGATCCGTACCAGATAGGGTTGATACAAGACATAGAGAAGATCCAACGGAGAGCAGCGCGCTTCGTTACAGGATCATTTAGTAATCGCGAAAGTGTTACGGAGATGATAGATAAACTCCAGTGGAAGACTCTGCAGGAGAGACGCTCAGTAGCTCGGTACGGGCTTTTGTCAAAGTTTCGAGAACATACCTTCACCGAAGAGTCAAGCAGTATATTGCTCCCTCCTACGTATATCTCGCGAAGAGACCATGAGGATAAAATCAGAGAGATTAGAGCCCACACAGAGGCATACCACCAATCCTTCTTTCCACGAACAATACGAGACTGGAATAGAAGGGAGAACCGATAGAGGTACTGAAGGTACCCTCCGCCACACACCGTCAGGTGGCTTGCGGAGTATGGATGTAGATGTAGATGTAGATGTACAGTGCCGAAGAAAACTGCGAGACGCTGAAGGAAGAGGTTACTTTATTGTCAAGTGAGGTACAGCTAGTTCGTCATCGTAACACGAAATCAGATAAAATGAAGCACATCTATCTGAGTAAACAGTGCGCAAACAGTCACACCAATACGCAGTGGCAAAGGCAACAGTATATTCTCGCTTGCAAACGATCATAAAAGTAACAAATGACATCTCGCGACAGGCTGTCCCAAGCAGATTGCGCCTTTTGTTGCAACTCGGTAATGGCTCTTGCAGGCCCTGGAGAACGAGCAAGATCCGCTTCAAATGTTGAGAGATCTGTTTATCTTGCTCACCAGAGCAGTTGTTGAACACCAAGAAGAGCGCTTTGCTTTGCAGTCGTATATGTACGAGTATTGTCCTGCTGAGAAACCTCCGTGTAGAACATATGACATTACAGCTATGACAACAGCCTGTCCATTGTAGCAGGCTCTGGTTAAATTACCATGCGAAAATACTAACTGAGTGTGAGTTGTAACTGGTGGCCTCTGCCATCGTGAGGAGTAGGATGGGATCTTCGAGTCGTGGGAGAATGTACTCTGGAACAGACAGCTCACCAGGTCAACGTTATACACGTGTGCGTCCATCTCTCTCCCATACTACGTAGATCACTGAAGACGACAGAGGGCGATTCCACTCTCCAGTCAAGTTTTTCACGACGCCAGAATAGACGTGATTGGCGGTAACCTGGCCAGAGTAACATGTGTTCTTAACCCTGCTGAAATGATTCCTGACGACACAAGAGGTGCAAAATGTACTAGAATTTCGTCCCTGATTGACATTCGATCCTCAGCCGCTGGTCACATATTGTGTCGATTCTGATATGCGTCTGTACCACTAGGTCATCCAGAACGTGGTCTACAGGTATGGACCATTGTTTAAGACAGCGACACACCACCGGTATGGCCGGCCGCGGTGGTCTAGCGGTTCTGGCGCTGCAGTCCGGAACCGCGGGACTGCTACGGTCGCAGGTTCGAATCCTACCTCGGGCATGGGTGTGTGTGGTGTCCTTAGGTTAGTTAGGTTTAAGTAGTTCTAAGTTCTAGGGGACTTATGACCTAAGATGTTGAGTCCCATAGTGCTCAGAGCCATTTAAACCACCACAGGTATGTTGTGTTCAGCGTGTGCAACACTCTGTCGATAGGTCCATCCAACTTCCCACAGACTAACAATGCGCCCCGCCTTCAAGTGGCTGAAGTTGTTGAACATGAGTACATACTCGTCCTGGGGCATGGTTATACCCTAGAATAATAGTTCAACTCTAAACTTAGACCGAGCGAGGTGGCACAGTGTGTAGCGCACTAACTCGCATTCGGTAATGCGACCGTTCAAACCTGCTTCCACTCATCCTGATTAAGGTTTTCTGTGGTTTCCCAATTTAATCTCAGCGCAGTTGCAGCCCTCAGAGAGTCGGAACAGAGGAAGCGAAGACTGATCTCCTGCGTTCCACCAGGTTGCCAATGACTGTCACAAATGAATCCCTAACACTATAATCCCTCGGTGCGCATGTATACTCTTATGCCACCGAACGCAGTCCTGGAGGCTGTTGCATTCGTTTCGACTATGTAGAAACTGTTGCTGGGAGCAATGAAATCGAAACCTGTCAGGGAAAGACTTCCGGACTACTGGAAAATGGGCGTCTATCCTTTCGTTTATACGCTCACGTTTAATCACTAGGTACCCTAACCGCAAACTTAGACATTACAAAAATAAAATTTGACGTTGTTGTCAGCGGATAGTATCTCAGCCAATTTATCTGAAAACGTATAGTGTAATCACCTGCTTCGACCCCTTTGCCGAGAATAGTCACAAAGTTTGAAATAATACCACGAAAAATAAGTGTGCGGCTATGGCACATGATGATAATCCTTTTCTACAAATTCAGTCTCTGACGTCACAGATTTTTCCCAAAGACAGATGACTAGGAGATGACGTAATTTGTACGAGAATGCACTTTAGAATCCGTTCCACTACGAAAATCACTTCGTCGTCTTGTAAAAGTGCCATCCACACTATGGTTTCTTTATCCAAGGGAACAGGGTGAAGTCACTGGGTACCATGGCGACTGAATACGTAGTGACAAAAATTTCATGGCCCATAGAAGCAGCACGTCTGACTTCGCCCGGGCGTAGCGTGACCTGGAGTGTTAGCGCGGAAGAAAAACGTTTGCTCGGCCAGTTTCCCACGACAGACTCGCGTAACCTAGTCAGCAAATTTCGATACTACGCTCCTGTAACGATTTCCAACTTTACAACCGTAGCCTGTTAGCACCACAAGTTGTCAGTCCCGAAACACAGCAATACCACACATGATATGTCTTCTCCATTTTGAGTAGTGGTGAATCCACTGCTTACTCTGCTCGTATGCCTAGCGGTTATAGTGACAAACCCATCTTTCGTTCGTGGTAACTGAAACTGACATAGCGCAAGTTGCTTGGGGAGTGGTAGGGCCAGACATTCAAATAAACATCGTTTGTACCATCAAAGCAACTTGTACGATAATGATCGAAGAATAAAAAGATAATAAAAAGGGACTTCAGTCTCTCAGGGAAAAATTAAAAAAAAATTGTGTTTCAGTAAACCTGCAATGCGCAAAATAACAAATAAAAACATCATTACACGCTACCATGTGCACAGTTAATTTGCCTTTACAGTTATACGAACGTGGGCAGGACTCAAACCTGGAAGTAGCCCACAATAATGAATGCACTATTCTACATCAACTGGCCAAGTAGCGCAGTGACTAGCAGTTCTAAAACACAGAATTAAAATACATATAGCAAACACAGAGTAACCAGAATAAAATCCTCTCCGTTTCAAGCAGCGCATTAAATTTACTTCCGAGATTAAGATGGAAGGCGAGCTGCCGTCATTCGAAGTTTTAGTTGAGAGGAAAGCAGGAGGGCGGCTTGGTTATTCGGTGCACAAGAAGCCAACGCATACTGTTCGATACTTGAATTCCGATGGCTTTCACAACCACATACAGAAGAAAGCGGTACTGAACACGACAGTACTGAAAGTAAATATTATTTGTGATAACGATCGCCTATAGTTAAAATAAAAATTTAAAACAGTCTTGATCGCAATCTTGTTCAAATATTTTTTTATTGGGTGACAATAAAAAAAATATTTTAACAAGATTGCGATCAAGACAGTTTTACATTTTGATATAAGCTACTTTTAAGATCGCTGACTATGTTTTCAAAAATTTCAAAGACCGACTATAGTCAGGAACAAAGGATTTGCGACACGTATTCAGAGCGAATGCTTAGAGCAATAGAGACACTATATACGCTTTCAGATATCATCGAAGAAGGACACGTCGTGAATCCACAGATGAGAATAGGCCGCTTACTTTCATGCCATAATGTGGGGCAACAAGGAGCAAGTTATGATGTGTGCTGCAGAGATTTGGACTGAGATTTGTGTTCCTACTCGCCCCAAAGATACGAGATGTGCTGCACCCTGTTAAAGACGGCATAGCTCGTCGTGTCCCTATATGAATGCTGCAGTCTGTACGGGTCAAACAGTTCGCACGTTTCCGGAGCGTTGTACCGAGCGCAATCGCCAAGTTAAACAAATGGAACTTCACTAATTGGGCAAACTTGAGCGTTGCCTGGAAAACGGATACGAAATACTGTTTGAAAAGACAAGAGTCTTGGTTCATGCGTCAATATATCGGGATTCCGTTATAAAGTAGGCGGCTGAGCTTAGAATAAACAGGGACAATTTTAACAGAGATTAGGGATACACACTTACACACGTAGCACGGCGTTAGTATGGGCTTTGGATGTCGAAAGGTAGCGAAGACGGATCTCTGGCGCTTGTAGGGAAGCGGGAGCTGCTGTTTCAGACATGGCGCCGCCCCCCTCCCCCCACACCGCGCGCCGCGTGACGTCACTCGGTTCCAGGCGAGGCCTACGAGAAAGACAGGCCGTGGCGCGTACGCCAAGAAGGTAGTCCTGCGCTCGCTCGCTCTCTCGCTCGCTCTCTCGCTCGCTCGCTCAAATCAGCAGACAAACTACGTTTCTACACCTGTTAACACGTAACTAGGCGTGTCCGTACAAACGAAAATCTTCTACTGGAATCCGTTATTATGGAATTTTACTCTTATTAGTCCTATAATGATGGGAAGTCCATGGGCCTACTTATAATTTGTTACGGCTATCCTGCCATACATTAAAATCAAATCATGCTGAAATGATTATCAGATGCATAATGCAGCACTTGCAGCATTTAATGAGTACTGTTAAGCAGAAGAGACTAAATGCTATAAACAAGCCGTTATACTATTTATATCGAGTACTGATCTTAAATTAAATTTTGCTGTAGTACTGTTAATCAGTAAGACTTCATAATAGCAGATTCCAGTGGAAGATGCAATTCTCGTTAGTACTTACACTCCCAGCTGCGAGTTAACAGGTTTAAAAACGCATTTTGTCTGCTGAGCTGAGCGAGCGAGCGAATTCAAGACTACCTTCGTGACGTACGCGCCACGACCTGTCTTTCTCGTGGGCCTCGGTCCCAGGGCGAGGCCGAGGAGAATGACCGGCTGTGAGGCGAACGTCAGAACACGTGACGCTGCAGTCTTATAAGTGCCAGCAGCCGCCTCCCGCGGGGAGCGAGTATCTATTTCAGGCGAGTTTAATAATTCTTGACTACGTGTTTAAATTCATCCAAGTTCTCGGTAGCACACGACAAAATAAGGACCTTTAGTGGGCACTTTTTCAATTAAATAATTATTTCCCGTGGGTCCTGAGCGAAGCCGAGATTTCGCTAAGTGTGGCAGACAAGCTCACTAATGTGGCGTGAAGTTCGTCGCAGGTCGCGTATAGCTCGTTGGCCCCGGTCCCACGGCGGGACGGAACTACGATGAGCTGTACAACTCGCCTACCGCGCACTCGTCGTTTCGGCCCTCTCTGGTTGGGGCTAGAGCCTGCAATTGTGTCTATCTACGCGGGAAACTGTGACAGCCCCTTCCTCATGACAATTTTTTCAGCTCTCGTCTATCATCATGATGCCACCATTGATATTCTTCACTTACACCAATTATACTATAATATACTCACTTACACAAAGTATAATATAAACAAATTTTAAAAACTGATAGTGCTTTCCCATTTATGAGTATTTCCTAAAAAAAT
The DNA here is from genome assembly GCF_023864275.1 of Schistocerca cancellata. Lineage (NCBI taxonomy): Eukaryota > Metazoa > Arthropoda > Insecta > Orthoptera > Acrididae > Schistocerca > Schistocerca cancellata. The sequence continues at coordinate 412,259,021 of NC_064631.1, forward strand.
CGTTTGCTGTCACTTGTTTTTATGAAAAGATCGTAAATATCTTGCAACAAATTTTCTTACAAAATCATCTCTTATGGTCATCTTTTATATATTTTAAACATTTCCTAAGTAGATTTTATAGAACCTTTGGCTGAAAAGCTCTTTTTGTTCGATGCCAGCACGTCCGCTTTGTGGGGAAGTGAAAGAACAATAAAAAAAAACTACACCCGGCAGACACTGGTTTTCACTTCTGACGCCAAAGGCTGAGATTGTCACTGAAAAATCGACAGTTTTATTCGAATTTACTCAGTCTGAAAACAATGAAGATCTTAGTCAGACATGCCGAAGCCAAAGACTCCGATAACTCACAGAACCAGCACACAAGGCGTATGGCTCTTTCAAGTTCCCCCAAATTACACATTACATTGCCTGCAGTTCGCTCCAGGTAGCTGAGTGGTCAGCACGACATAATGTCAATCCTAAGGGCCCGGGTTCGATTCTCGGTTGGCTCGGAGATTTTCTCCACTAAGGGACTGGATGTTGAGTTGTCATAATCGTCATCATTTCATTCACATCGATGCACAAGTGCGAAAATTAGAATAATTTGGACCTTACAAATAAAAACAAGGACAAATTGAAGCAACAAGTGGGCTTGAATAGTTCAGCAGGAAATCGTGGTGAACCTGGCACCAGCTTAATACAACTAACTGGAAACCTGCAAGGGCAGTGCTAATAGTGCAGTCCTGTCACATAAAATTCAGAAAAGGCAGAGCGTCGAGTTATTGTAGGCTGCTACAGTAACTTAGGACCAAACGCACTCAGATGTACCAATCAATATTATTCCCCACAAAGCGGACGTGTGTCACCAGGACACAAACCGATAAATAACCAACTAAAACAATAAGAAAAAAATCATTTAATCCTGATCCCCAACCTAAGAACAAATTAAGGGGAAGAAGGCATTGAACATGAAATTTGAAATAATGAAGTCCTAGAAAGTCTGTCGGCAATAGTAACAACAACAAAGTACGGGTACAAGGGTACTGCAACTGAATGGAAAAATGGTACGGAAAAAAGCACTGAACCGATTGTACTGTCAATAAAATTTTTATGGGTTTGTGACTGCATTGTCAATATGTAAAACAATCGACGTTTCGGTCACTGTTGCAGGCGACCTCCTTCAGGTTGTTTAAGTTTACACAATAAAATTACCCTGAAGACGGTCATCTGCAAAAGTGGCCGAAACGTCGGTAGTTTTACCTATTGACAATGCGGTCACAAACCCAGAAAAAATATTTCTGAGTGTGGCAATGGCTGCGGAAGCCTACGCTTAGATTGTACCGTATTTCAAAGTCAGCTTCGCAGGACAAGCCCACCGTTACAGATAAAGTTTTCAAATGTGCTCACCACGTGTACTTCTTTCGGTTGAATGGGGGCTGTCCCAGCTGACTACTTGCACACCAGTCTTCGTACGCCCACAGCCCGCGACCCGGTGATTTTTTCTTCCGATGTACGAGATTCCAGTTTTCGAGCCCTGTACCTCTATAAAAAGCCTGTAACTCAACGCGCGCGTCCTCTGTGGCTTCACGAGCGAGGTCGTTGCTTAGTAACAGTCAAAGAGACTATCCACACATCTTATCAGTAGGAGCCGACATGGCACAGTGACTAGATGAGTATAGAAGTCATCTGGATTTGCCTACCACAGCTGCAACATTTACCCTTTTGCCACGGTTTAACGTGCTTCTGGAATGATTATGAGAGGTCACGGAAATCAGTGGGCTCAGCTATCGTGCAATATATTCCAAAACGATCGGCGACTGACTTCCAGTACTTATACTATCACCTCGAGCACCAGGGCACTTACGTTTCTTGTGAGTCCCTGTTTTTCACACAGAGATGGTCTGCAATTTCCTTCTCCGTCATTCAGACTTGTCGAACCACAATGGAAGCCTCCTGCGCCACCTAACTGTGTCATATGATGGTGCATTGTTGTCGTACTCTTTCCCAACCTGCACGAATTTTTGTACTGTTGTTATTCGACAGATGGAAAAAATGCTGCACAATCCCGTACTTAATGCGTTGCGCAAATTTATCTTATCTCCTCGAAGGGCTCCGGGGTTACGATGTTTACTAGATTTACACACATTTACCTGCAAACAATCAGAGTAATAAATTATATAACTTAGCTTATAATATCAACGTATCAACAGAGATATACACTAAAAGCAAATACAAGCCAATGCTAGCACAAAACCTAAACGTGAGTAAAACATAGCAGACTATAACATGATGGGCTCAGCCTAAGGAAACCTTAAACAAGACAGCATCCGAAATTCTAAGGAAACGAAAGAATAGAAATAAGGCGAGGTCCAATCAAGTATGCCAGCAAAAAATTGAAGAGAACTCATTAGGTAGGAAGAGGTGGTTAGGAAATGCAGCATTAGGAGTTAAAAGAAAGGAATATCAGAATAAGGAAGGAAATGCCAACTATACTAAACAGGAGTAACGGAATTATTGCAAAGAACTAATAGAAGAAGCCGAAGAGGACTGTATCCATCAGAGGACGAGACAAATGTACCAAAAAGTAAAGCAAGTAATACAGAAATATAAGAAAAAAGAAGCATTCATTAAAGATAAACAGTGGAAGACCCTCACGAAAGACACTGATGTAGTATGGCAAGTGGCAAGATACTTCGTAGAAATACGAAATTGTGATAACCCCATTGAATCTCTTCCATGTTAGACGCCAGACACCGCAGACAGCAAAGTTGAAACGCCCCCCACAATAAATCGTTCCGCGAAAGTCGAATTGCAGGAAAGCTAATAAAGTATGGAGGACCTGTACTGGTCAAAATAATTACAAAAGTGCTAAAGAATGTCTGCGAGTATGAGAGATAGCCCGACGACTGGAAAATATCCGTAATATTCCATATACCAGAAAAGAACGATACCCTATTATGTGGTAATTATAGATGGATTGCACTCCTTAATGTAAGCTATAAAATTTTATTTCGTTGTCTACTGGCGAGAATGACCCCAGTTGTGGAAGGCATTACAGTTGACAACAAATGTGGTTCAGAAGGAACAGAACAGTTATAGGTGACAGCCAACGTGATTCAGAAGGAAAAGTTCAACTATTGACCAACTTTTTACGCTCAGAGAAGTAACCTAGAAATACTGGGAACATGGTGTTGATATCCGCATTTTTTTTTTTTTTTGTTGATTTCAAACAACTTCCTGACAGCCTACATAGGGGCGCAATCACCATTGTCTTATAGGAGTTTCATTTTCCCAATAAGTTAATATGTCTAGTACAGATTTGTCTAGAGGAAAGATATTGCAGAGTAAAGACCACTGCATGATTTGCAGTACATTTTGGTCTTACAGGACGAGAAGCATTATCTCCAACACATTTCAATTCAGTTTTAGAATAAATGGTGAGATAAAAACCAAATATTAGACCTACTAAAGGAGGTTTACGAATTATTAAGGAGAAAACTGTATAACTTGTCGTGAGCAAGGCATCCAATGATAGTACCACACTGCCAGTTGATGATGTAACTTTTAAAAGAATAGACATGTCTAAACATTTCGGAAGGATTTTTAGCCACATAATAGATTGCAAATAGAGATAATCTCTATATTGCAGTGGCAAGTAGAGGACAGTTTGGCTTAAGAGAAGTGCTGTATAGTAGAGCATTTTTGAGAAGTTTTAAAATAAGGCTGTACCAGAGTGTAATTCTTCCAGCAGCTCAGTAAGGGTCTGAAAAAGTTACATTACTGAGAACAGGTGAACTAAAACGGCTATTCTTCATTAAAAAGATATTAAGGAAAATATTTGGTGACTAGAGGGACAATCCTGTCACAGGAATGGAGGATATTAAAAACCAAGAAGTGGCAGACCTTCAGTCAAGAGCTAATATTGTCGGAAGGAAGAATAAAAGAAGATTGATACAAGCAGGGCCTTAATGGAAGAGGAAAGGCTATCGCGAGTAGCACTCTCAGGTTCCGTGGAGAGCAGAAGAGGCCGAGGAAGTCGTGCATAAGATAAAAGGATGATATCAACAGGGATAGTCCTGAGTAAAGGACAATGGACCTTGAAAGCCAGGAACAGATATAACTTTTGGAGGAGTGTAGAGAGCGCATGTGATCTCCCAGGCCAAAGTGACAACTAAGAAGAAAATTTTTTCCAACAATGATTAAATATTTGTGACTATCCATCCTAGGCTCCAATCATATAGGCCAGCAGATGAAGGTATATCTTCATATGTAGTGTTACTTTTGTGTGGTTGATTATGAAGGTAACGTAACTGGGGAGCAGAGTTACAGTGTAAGAACGTTGTCTACTCATATGGAGGAAAAACAATTCGTACAATATCGTGTAAACCACAACCGTACAAAATCCTCAAACAGTCGATTTTTTTCACACGTGGAAACAGACGGGATGCGTCTGGCAGAAAAATCAGTTGAATTCGATTTACGAAATCAGTGGAAATTATACCGACAGAGCCATGAAATGAATACCATGTCAGTGGCGGCCCCGTTATTGTTTTTTGTAAAAGAAACATGTTTCTTAGGAAGCATTATGCCAAAGGCCTCGGTCTTTGCTTGTGTTTCTCTCTGCCTCAAATTAAGGATATTAAGCCCGACGACTTATTCCTGTCAAATATACCCGTGTGTTTGTACCTGGTATGTCATTGTCACACCAATAGTTTATCAACCTTCTTGTTTCACGGGCGTCACCCGCGTTTCTCAAGGGATCACTATGTTTGCTTATAAATATTGCTGCATGCAGCAAAGGGAACAGCGTTTGTACATTGAAACACAAATGAAATGTGAAACCGGTGTTGAATGTCGAGAGGCAAGCTATGTAGAAAATACTGTCTGATGCTTTTCTAGTAACTTGTTAAGTTCTCAAAAAGAGTACTTCACTTCTGAAGTAAAATTCATTTTTTAAAATCCATGCCCGCACAACGATGTTACTGTCGAAGCAAAATACTTTGTATAGAATCTGTTTTGTTTTGTAGTGCAGCCGATGAAACAGGTACGATTTATTACAATTGAAGTCTTTATATCAAAACAACAGTAAACAAATGGAGTACGAATTAAGACTATGAACACTGCTAGTTTTGATTATTCTACCGTCAACTGGCAGCTATTTTTTGTAGTATGATTACAGCTGACAGTATTCGCGTGAGATAAGTATGTTGTTACGTTATATATGTCCTTAGGTTAGTCAGGTTTAAGTAGTTCTAAGTTCTAGGGGACTGATGACCTGAGATGTTAAGTCCCATAGTGCTCAGAGCCATTTGAACCATAATTTTTAATTTATCAGCATGAATTTTTCTTTTGTTAAGGCACGATTCCTTCTCTCAGGGATATTATCTTTTCTTATCACTTTTACTTACGAGCGTAAGTAAATATGAAACGGTTTCTTGAAGGTCTGCTGTTATTCATGTACCAGCTATAGATTTTGAACGTTATGACTAAAATATAGTTGCCGATGACTGAAGTGAATGTAATTTTGTTAATTTCTATTTAATGATTGCATAGCAAGGCTCGAGAGAATTTCGATTGTTGCCGTGGAGCGGCCAAGATAAAACTTACTGAACTCATGGAATCTGTATAATTTAAAAAAATGAACTTTAACGTAAATTAATTATCTGTTGCAATTTAGAAAGGTTCTTACAACGAAATCTCTCGCTTTTACAGTTACTGTTAACACTTTCAAAATAATTTACTACTTCGGCGCGCAATGACCGGCCAGAGGCTGCATCGGAAGATGAGCTTCCCGCAGCGCAAATTACTGAAAAAATGCTTATTAAAAATAATTTGCCGCTGCGACCATTTGAGGTGACAACTATTACAAAGAAATTCATTTTGTGTTAACAATAGTTAGTTTATTTTAACAGAATACCGAATAATATAAAATATGTGTAGCCGCTCAATGGCTGCCTTCCGTATCGTTGTGAGTACAATAAAGTACGTCCTTCCTCCTCGGCCGTACAATCGCGTCTCTTTACGATCCTCTTTTATTTTCATAGACATGTTTTAAACAAAGATGCTACTTTTAAATTATCGCTGCATATCAGTTGTTTCAAGAATATTAACTGTATCTTTTATACCAATTATGTTCATAAAATACAAATACATAAAATGCAAATAATTTTTGGTTCACCCTTAACAATATTGTTTACTGTTTACAATCGATAAAATGTCAATATTTATGTGACGTGCTGTCACACGGACCCCCTAGTGACGGTGTATGTAATAAAGTCCACTGTTTATGTACAGACTCACTACGGTTTTATATTTAGTTCGGTTTTGTGGATGGCCAAAAGTTTATGTTTGGCCCACCTATTATAATTCACTGTTCAATACTATGTTCATTACAAAATTATGGATGTCATACATAATTCACAGTTACAGATGAGTATGTCTATCAGTCCATCTGTCTTTCTGTTTTATTATTAATAGGAACAATGCGGTATCTTACAGACCCGAGGCACTTTGACCTACACTCCCCCATTCGAGTTACAGGCGTAAGGGGAAAAAATGGGCCAAAAAGAAACCCCACCCGGAGCCTTCGGATTGTTGGTATTAATGTTAATTTTTCTTTTACATTGAATGTGTAGCATCTTCACACAAATTAACAGGCAAATATACACATATACATTTACATTACAAAAATTCATCATTAAAACATTAAATTAATAATGTACAACAGTCTTTTTCTTTTGTACAGATAGTTGTTTTAGTATTTACATTTTTGAGTAGTTATGTTTGTTATGGTGTATCAGTTTATCGTCGACTACAATATATTTGGATCTAGTAAACATTGCCGACGGCGGTTTGTTGCTGGTCTGGCGGTGTGTCGCTGCTGGCGTAGGTGGTAGCTAGTGTGACTGCTTGTTGCAGCCGGCGCCGGTTCGTTGGCCGAAGCGGTGACGTAGGCGCGAACAGCTGCTGGTCCGTGGGCGGGGCGCCGCGCCTGCTGCACAGACAGGACAACGGCCGATCGCTCTCTGTGTCGCGCAACATGCAAACATTTCACCGAGTATCAGTTCATCAGCATAATAAAGTAAATATACCTGTTATAAGTGTTTGAAGAAAATTCATTAGTTTCCCAAACACTCCACAGTCACTCGTGTTCACTGTTTGCGGAATGCATTGTAAGAATGGACGAACGAACGAGTTCCCGGTCTTTAAATGAGTTTTGGTTCGAACTCACACATCTTACACTGATTTAACATAACTGTAGTTTCAAGCTAAGAGTTCACTTGATCGCAGTACGCACTGTCACTGTGGCGAGTGTTCAGTTGAGTACGTCGCGGTGACACTTCTCGCTTCATACCGCTTGGGCTGCGTCGCTTCTAGCGTGCATCTGCCGGTCCGGAAACCACAGTTCGCTGTGCGCTACCTACAGCGTATTTTCACAGTCCACTGCTATGGCTCCGTTTCTCAGAAGTCTCACTTCTTTGCTGAAACATTTATCCACACTGTGAATGTCTATCATGTTTCGTATCTAAATTGTTTCCTGTGAAAGGCACACCATTTGAGCCATTAATTTTTATTCTTTTGTTCACCATACTTTCAAAACAGTCTTCCACTGTTAAACACAGCCACACGTGTTGTGTTCTTGCACAGTTAAATGTTCACACTTTCATGTCGTTCCAATTCGTAGTTCAGTTTATCCGTCTTTTCACTATTTAAGCGTTCGGATAGTCATTTTTAAATTGGAACAAGGTTTATTGCATTTTACTAGAATTACATAATAAATATGCTTTCCATTTTACATGTTATATTATATATATACATATATATGGTACTAGCTCAGGGAGTCACACCTAGTGATACGTGGCTGGCGACCACGGGGTCCCGAGCTGAGTCCTGGCATTGCTTCCACTTACTTATGCCGGGCTCCTCACTTTTATCTTTCCTATCTGGCCACCCTCGGCCAGCTCTTTTTCTTTTCCGACCCTGACGCTATTAGGTTTCGAGGGCTAGGGGTCTTTCATTTTCCAACCTATACTTCTCATGCAGCGTCTGACCCGGAGCGGGCGGCTGCAAAAGGCGTCTGTATCCCATGTTAGGGGCGGCCTCCAGAACTGCGGAAGGCAACGGAATACCACCGCAGATTGTCTTCCCTGCACAATGCAGTCTCCATTTTATGCACAAAAAATGGCTTCCTCTCATGTTAAATCAGTGTCCGGAGGTAAAATAGTCCCCCATTCGGATCTCCGGGGGGGACAACTTGAAAGGAGGCAAAAAACCAAAAGGAGAATTGGTACTTGGAATGTCAGAACTCTGCTACAAGCAGGAAAACTAGAAAACCTTAAAAGAGAGATGGAAAAGAATCATATGGACCTCGTAGGAGTTGCTGAGGTAAGATGGAATGGACATGGAGAGTTGCGGTCAGATGAATATGTATTCTACTACTCAGGAGGAGAAGTAAAAGGAATTAATGGAGTAGGAATGATTATGACAAAGGAATTGGCTAAATGTGTGGAATATGTAGACTATGCAAATGACCGGGTTATTGGTGTAAGGCTGAAAGGAGCACAAAAAGATTTACTGATTGTCCAGGTGTATATGCCAACTTCAGATCATGATGACCAAATTGTAGAGGAAACGTACAATGTAATAGAGAGAATAATGGACGAAAATAAAAAATGCTGCAAAATAGTAATGGGGGACTGGAACGCAATTGTGGGAGAAGGGAAAGAGGGAAACATAGTAGGCAGTCATGGTCTTGGAAAGAGAAATGACAGAGGTGAATGGTTAATTGACTTCTGCAGGGAAAGGCAGCTGATAGCGGCAAACACATGGTTCAAGAACCATAAGAGGAGGCTCTACACTTGGAAATCACCAGGGGATAAATACAGAAACCAAATAGATTTTATACTGGTAGAAGAAAGATACAGGAATGGAATCAAGAAGGTGCACACATTACCAGGTGCAGATATTAATAGTGACCACAACTTACTTATGGCAGAAATAGAAATAAGAATGAAAAAACTGAAAAAGGCGACAATGGTGAAGAAGTGGGATCTAGAGAAGATAAGGTCCAACAAAGAACAAATTACAGAAATGCTGTCTCGGGACTTTCTAAACACATTACGAGACAGAGAAGCACCTGATAATGTCAACGAGTACTGGAATATGCTGAAAGAAGGAATCATTAAAGCAGGACAGAAAAATATAGGATATGTAAAAGGGAAAAGGTCAAAAAAACCATGGGTCACACAAGAAATGATTTCCAAGATGGAGGAGAGAAGAAAATTGAAAAACAAGAACACTGAAGATGCAAGAAAGATATACCGAAGGTTAAATAATGAACTGCGAAGAGAAACAGAGCAGGCTAGGATAAAATGGCTAAAAGAGGAATGTGATGAAATTGAAGAACTGGACAGGAAGGGAAGATACGACTTACTATACAACAGAGTAAAGACTATGACAGGGGAACAAAACAGAGCAGGAAGTGCTACTATGGAAATTTTTAGTAAAGACGAAGAGGTAGTGTACAAAGATCGTGACGATGTCCTCCAGAGATGGGAAGAATATATAAAAGAGCTATACGACACAAATAGCAAACCAGAAACTCTGGAACTTGAATCACACAACAGTGTAAGTGATGAAGAGAAAGGACCGACCATCATAATGGAAGAAGTAAAGTCTGCCATTGCTGCAATGAAAAATGGCAAAGCAGTAGGTACAGATACAATACCGGGAGAAATACTAAAATGCTTGAACCACAATGGAATAAGAGAAATATTGAGGTTATGTAATAAAATATATGACAGTGGTGAATGGCCTGAGGACTTTCTGACAACAGTAATGATTCCATTGCCGAAAAAACAAGGAACCAAGAAATGCAGCGAGCACAGGACTATCAGCCTCATTTCACATGCAGCCAAAGTGATGTTAAGAATAATTAATAAAAGACTTGAAAATGTAATGGAGGAGAATCTCGGAGAGGAGCAGTTTGGCTTTAGACGGAATACGGGCACCAGAGATGCAATAGGGCTCCTACGAATCTTGGGAGAAAGGTTTATTGAAAAAGGAAGAGACCTATATATGTGCTTCATCGATTTAGAAAAGGCATTTGACAATGTGGTTTGGGACAAGCTGGCGACTATTATGAGGGAAAAGAGAGTGGACTGGAAAACCAGAAGACTTATAAACTCATTATACCTTAGTCAAAAAGTCTCAGCTAAAGTGAGAGGAGAAAGTACAAACTGGATCAGACTAGGGAAAGGACTAAGACAAGGATGCTGTTTATCACCTACTCTTTTCAACCTGTACTTGGAAAATATGATTGACCAATGCTCATTAGATGACAAAGGAGTAGAAATTGGAGGAAGAAGAGTAGGATGCTTGAGATTTGCTGATGACATGGTCCTTCTAGCCACAGGGGAAAAAGAATTACAGGATTTGGTGGACACCATTGCAACTAACGGAAAAAAATATGGAATGAAAATTAACACAAATAAAACAAAAGTATTGGCAATAGGAGGAAATAAGGAAATAAAAATTGTGCTGAATGGAGAAACACTAGAACAAGTGCTAAATTTTAAGTATCTTGGAAGTAGGATAGACACAAACTGGAAGTGCACCACAGAAATTAAAACAAGGATAGCAATGGCAAAAGAGGCATTTTATAAGAAAAGGAGAATCTTCTGCAGCGGTCTGGACAGAGAACTCAGAAAGAGACTCGTAAAATGTCTTGTATGGAGTGTTCTTCTATATGGCGCTGAAACATGGACTATGAGGAAAAAAGACAGAGAAAGGCTGGAGGCTTTTGAGATCTGGACATGGAGGAAGATGGAAAGAATAAGTTGGATGGACAGAGTAAAAAATGAAGAGGTACTGAGAAGAGTGGGAGAGAAAAGACAGTTACTAGATGTAATAAAGAAAAGGAAAAGAAATTGGATTGGGCATATATTAAGAAAGAATGACGGCCTGATAAAAACAGTTTTAGAAGGTTATGTAGAAGGGAAAAGGAAGCGAGGAAGGAAGAGATTCCAGATACTGGATGACATGATGGACGGTACAACATACAGTAGCCTTAAGAAGGAAGCAATGGATCGCAGAAAATGGAGAGGCAAAGGACCTGCTAATATAGCAGATAACTGATGATGATGATGATATATGGTACAATTAGAGTTCCTTCTAGGTCCTTTTATCACTTAGTATTCAGTGATTGACCTAGTTGTCACCTCTTATTTAAAGTGTTGACCAGTTGGTCATACTGGACCCGTGAGTTCAGTAGGTGTTATGACATGTGTATTATTTATTCATTCAACACTGATTCAGAAACTTTTGTCATTGTAGCGTTTGCGGCTGCCTTGCTTGCGTACGGATTTACCTGCAAGTGCCTTCAAGCTGGAATCAGTGTGGAAGCAAAGAGATATTACTCTGTTTGAAATTTTTATTACGCAAATTCTCGCGTTAGTACAGCGATTCAGTGTCAATGTGCGCGTCCGACGACCATGCACAATGCTTCTTCCCTTTTCAAGGTTTCTCATGTGCAGAGCGTCCTTATGCAGATTCATTTGCTAATCTCTTTTCTGTCACGGCACTTGTTTAAGTTCAGTATTCTCCTTCTGTCACAACTCACTCATACATACACTAGCAACTACTCCATATCTAACAAGCACAAGTATAAAATCAAATAAACATGAAATAAATCTTACTAACTAGGCATACAACTTACGTCTACCTTTGCACACTACACATTTTAGACTTAAACCTTTAAGAATCCCTGGATATACACGATTTTAAGTCCTTGTGCGGGAACAGCCCTCTTCTCATTCCTGTGTTCGTGTGTGCCAGCAGGTAACACCCGTCATGTGGCATCTCTAAAATCCTATGAGGTCCTGTATACAAGAGTTGCCACTTTCTGTTGACTTTTTTGATACTCGAGGACTTGGGATGACTCTTCAGCATCACCAAGTCTCCTCTGTTGTACGTGTAGAGTTTATTTAATGTGCGATCGTACTTCTTGTTCCTAATGGTTGTATTGTGTTGCATTGCGAGCAGGGCTTGCTGTAGCTTCTGCTCTCTGTTTACAACTCGTTGAGTTCGTGGCAAAGGGTTTAACCACCCCTCGTAAGGTGAACTTGTGTCATGAATTCACTTGGTGTGTACCCAGTGGATTCATGGGGTATATTATTATGTATTTTCTCGAATTGAGGTACTAACTCAATCCACTTCGTTTGATGATTTGCCGCATATGTGCGGACAAACCTGTTTTGAAGTCGCGGAAGCAACATTCCACATTTTTCGCGCTCGGGTTATACAATGACAAACAAACGTGCTTGATGTTATGTTCCCAAACAAACACTTTCCAGTCGTGACTTTTAAAATAAGTAGCATTGTCAGTTAATAAGGTCATCAGCTTTCAGACGTTCGGTATGTAATCTGATACCATTTTCCTGACTTTTGCTTTTGTGGTAGACATTTTTGTAGCATACAACTTCAAATGTTTTGAAAAAATGTCCACGGCTGCTACAACATACTTTAACCCACATCTTGCTATCGGCAAGGGTCCTGTCACATCAATAGCAACAATATGTGCTGGTGCTGTCGGCACTATTGAGTGTAGCTCGTGTCTAGCGCTACGAGCGCACGGTTTTGTCTTTTGACAAATAAGGCAAGTTGTCACTAGAGCCTTTACCTTACAATGTAAGTTTGGAAAGTAGCAGTACCTAGACAATAAGTCTGCGCATTTATTTCCGCCAAACTGTCCCCAACAATCGTGTGTGTACCATATTAAATTCTCTGCTGACTGTGTTGGTATACACACACACCAATTTTCAGATGTTTCAGTCCTTCGGTGGTACAAAATATCATTTTGTGTCATATATAATTTGGCAAGTTTCCCATACGGACCACTGCTTAAAGAATCCATTATTGTATACCACAACAGATCATCATGCAGCATGGGTGCGATCTCTCAACACATACGCACACTTTTTTTTCCGCCGGATGGAATCTCCCAGTACCAAGATTTTGAATTCTGTAGATTGTTCTACAAGCCCTGCAAATTCTGCTAATGCTCGGGGTTATCTATACAAGGCGCCTGCCACAACATTGTCCGACCCTTTCACATGTCTGATTTGAAAATCATAGTCCTGTAGAGCTAAAATCCACTTCGTGAGTCGCTTGTGCAACAAACGGCACGTAGGCACATAGCTGAGCGCCTGGTGGTCGCAAAAGATTATCTCTTTTGCCATATACGTAGTAGTGAAGTTTCTTCTAGGCCCAAATGACTGCAAGCGCCTCTAATTCAGTTGCAGAATAGAATCCTATTATCTTTACTTCTGTTTGCTGGCCATTGTTGTCTACTTGGAATAAACAACATCCCAGCCCGCAAAAAGATGCGTCTCTTGCTAGATATAAACCTCGTGACATGTCAGGATGGTGTAGGATTTTTACATTCACTAATGCGGCTTTCATTTGGTCGTAGGCTCTCTTGCATTCTTCCGTAAAATTCCACGGGCGATTTCTTCCGAGCAGACCTAGTAAGTCCTCACTGTTTAGCAACTGCACCGGTAGAAACCGGCTAAAAAGGACGCCGTTCCAAGGAATGCTTTCAATTGCTTTTTCGTCTTGGGGTACGGCATCTCCTCTATCGCTTTCAGCTTCTTCGGGTTAGGTAGAGTCCCCACTGGAGAAATAATATGTCCTAAGAACTTTATTTCTTGCCAGCCAAATATTGACTTTTCGAGGTTGGCAGTAACCCCGACGGCTGCAAATCTTGCCAGCACGCGGTACAAAATCTCAATGTGCTCAGATCAGGTTTCTGCGGCGATGAGAATGGCATCGACATACACCGTTACCTTTTCGAGGAGGTCAGGTCCTAACACGGTGCCCAGAGCTGCAATGAACACGACCGCACTTACATTCTGCCAAAACAGGGGAACTCGAAATTGATAGCCTCTACCGGCGAATATAAACGCGGTATTATATTTTCTTGAATTTGGCGTTAACGGGACCTACCAGTATGAACTTTTTAAATCCAGGCTTGTTAAGTACTTAACACATTGAAATTTCTGAATTTATTCCTCCATATTTTCCGGCCGGGTCCGAACAGGTATTATTATATTACTATTAGCCGGGTGCGAACAGGTATTATTATATTATTAATATCCCGCGCGTCCAACACCAGCCGAACGCTGCCGTCTGTTTTTGTAACCGGTAACAAATGGCTCTGAGCACTATGGGACTCAACATCTTAGGTCATCAGTCCCCTAGAACTTAGAACTACTTAAACCTAACCAACCTAAGGACATCACACACACCCATGCCCGAGGCAGGATTCGAACCTGCGACCGTAGCAGTCCCGCGGTTCCGGACTGCAGCGCCAGAACCGCTAGACCACCGCGGCCGGCGTAACCGGTAACAGCAGGCTACTATATGGTGATGTTGACGGTTCTATTATTTGCCACCGCAGCATTCTCTGAATTTCGCTCCCCACGGTTTGTCTTTTCGACCACGGTATTGAATAGGAGGCACGGCCGAAAGTTTGGTGAGGTTTTACTTGCATGTCAAAATCGTACTCTTTTCTTATCCCCGGTTTTTCTGAAAACACTTGTACAAATTGGTTCAGCACTTGGCTGAAATCAGATTGCTGTGACAGGAGCAGGTGCGAAGATTCGGCTACTTTTGATGCAATATGTTGTTTAATAATAACTGTATCCCGTTCCCAACCGGGTTCCGGTTCGCTGCTGTCTTCATTTACAACACAGTTGTTGTGATTCAACGCGTCAGGAACCTATAAAGTCACACCGACGTTGCGGCAATAGTTCACATACGCGTCCGGAGTCCTCATTAATGCCAGATCAATTTGTCGGTTTTGATAGGTTAATGTGCATCTGGCCTCGGGGAGGTCAATTTTTCCTTCAGTTCCCTAAGCGCGTCAAGGCTCAGGATGCAAGGTACTGTGAGATTTCGCTTTCCAGGGCACTTTCTGCCTGCACCTGATTCTTTATTAGCTGCACCCTGCCCGTAGGACACATACTATCCTACAATTTTCTACTGGCAGTAACAGGCACATGATCTGACGACATGTTTTGATGTGCCTGCCAGTTTGCTGGCCCTGCCCGTTGCCACTGCTCATTGTTAGTTCTCATATTTTTATTGCCGAAGTTGGAGTTTCCTCCTCCTTCGCCTCGTCTCTTTCGATTGTAGTTTTCTCCACCTCTTTTTGGTGAAGGCAGGTACGTATTGTATCCAGTGCTGTGCCTGTGACCATCCACAGTGGGCACACTATTCATAGTGTTTCCTTTTTTAGAGAAGTTTTCCCATTACGAATATTCATCACTCTTTGAATACCCGTTCTTATGAGGGCTATTATCGGATTGGTTTTTTCCTTTACCGTTTGCTTGTCCGTTGTTCGTACTCCCCAGATGTCCCTGCCTGGCATCCTCGTGTATTAAATCGAGGGAGTCTGTGGTTGCCATAAAGAATTCCAAGTCCGTGTCAGGGACGTGTACGAGCTTCTCTCTTATCGTTATAAGTAGTTTGCCCTTCAAAATTGTTAGAACGTCTCTGGCAGGCATGGGTTTGTCCCAGTATCTCGTTTTGTTCAGGTATCTTTCAAAATATTTTCTCAAGTTACCTGGACGGGGATTGAATAGTTCCGGGTTATACACTTGTTTGCGGAGACGCTCCTGAACGGACCTGGACCAGTATGTGGCAATAAATTTACTTTGGAATTCAGACAACGACGGACACTGCTCCGCGATTTCCATCGCCCACAGCGCCGCGTTGCCTGTGATGAAAGAGATCACAATCTGAACATTTTGGTGCTCAGTCCATGGTGCCGGGAGTACATTCCGAGAACTTTTTATAAAGATTACCGGATGGACATTCTTTGTCTTATCATTAAACGTCTGGAACTGCCTGTGTTTTAGTGCCTTACTTGCGCTACTGTTGGTAGCACTACCTCTCCGTTCGCGGCGAAACGACTGAACAATTGACTGGCGGGTACGGTTGCACTTCCTCGCAGTCAGCTTTTTCCACTAGGCATATATTTATCGGCACATTTCCGTCCGGTTTTTTACTATCATATAGCGCGACAGTCGATGACTGTTCGGCCCGTTCTAATCGAGGTACCATCTGTGTGACGCAGTCTCGTCGACTCGCTGCTCGAGCGAGTTGGAAATTTGGTCAATTGCGTTGACCATGTTTTTCGCTTGCTTTCCCAAAACGCACTGAGCTTTATCAATTCATCGACGCGCTCATGTAATTGTGTGACCTTTGGTGGAATGTCTTTGTTCTGAAACTTCCTAGCAGATTAAAACTGTGTGCCCGACCGAGACTCGAACTCGGGACATTTGCCTTTCGCGGGCAAGTGCTCTACCAGCTGAACTACCGAAGCACGACTCACGCCCGGTCCTCACAGCTTTACTTCTGCCAGTATCTCATCTCCTACCTTCCAAACTTTACAGAAGCTCTCCTGCGAACCTTGCAGAACTAGCACTTCTGAAAGAAAGGATACTGTGGAAACATGGCTTAGCCACAGCCTGGGGGATGTTTCCAGAGTGAGATTTTCACTCTTCCGCGGAGTGTGCGCTGATATGAAACTTCCTGGCAGATTAAAACTGTGTGCCCTACCGAGACTCGAACTCTGGACCTTTGCCTTTCGCGGGCAAGTGCTCTACCATCTGAGCTACCGAAGCACGACTCACGCCCGGCCCTCACAGCTTTACTTCTACCAGTAGCTCGTCTCCTACCTTCTGTAAAGTTTGGAAGGTAGGAGACGAGATACTGGCAGAAGTAAAGCTGTGAAGACCGGGCATGAGTCGTGCTTCGGTAGCTCAGATGGTAGAGCAGTTGCCCGCGAAAGGCAAAGGTCCCGAGTTCGAGTCTCAGTCGGGTACACAGTTTTAATCTGCCAGGAAGTTTCATATCAGCGCACATTCCGCTGCAGAGTGAAAATCTCATTCTGGTCTTTGTTCTGGTCTACAAACTCAGCCACTTGTTGTTTTACTACATCAATCTCCTGTGACAATTATGACACTAGCGCCTTGTCACGTTGTTCAAACATTCCATTCATTTTTGCCAGGAACTGAGCGTCACGCTCCCGTTCCTTGCGTTCGCGTTCGTTGCGTTCTTGTCTTTGCTTTTCCTCTCGTTCGAGACGTTCTTCCGCTAAAATGTCCTTAACCTGGGTAATTAATGCCTGCTCCCATTGCTTGTCTCTCATGTCTAATTGTGCCATCAGCACCGTTAAAATATCCATCGTTGTTACAGGTACTTGTACAACATTTGCTATCGATGCAATAGCTTCCTCCTTTCCTGTGTCAGTAATCGAGTGAATTTCTTTGCTTAGTTGAGCCTGACCCTGATCAGTGCCTAATATTTTGTCCGTTTTAGGTTGGTCAGCTTCCGATTTTGGAAGTTGAGAACCTATCATTGTGGGTGGGTTCCTTACTGGAAACTCTTGTATACACTCCTGGAAATGGCAAAAAGAACACATTGACACCGGTGTGTCAGACCCACCATACTTGCTCCGGACACTGCGAGAGGGCTGTACAAGCAATGATCACACGCACGGCACAGCGGACACACCAGGAACCGCGGTGTTGGCCGTCGAATGGCGCTAGCTGCGCAGCATTTGTGCACTGCCGCCGTCAGTGTCAGCCAGTTTGCCGTGGCATACGGAGCTCCATCGCAGTCTTTAACACTGGTAGCATGCCGCGACAGCGTGGACGTGAACCGTATGTGCAGTTGACGGACTTTGAGCGAGGGCGTATAGTGGGCATGCGGGAGGCCGGGTGGACGTACCGCCGAATTGCTCAACACGTGGGGCGTGAGGTCTCCACAGTACATCGATGTTGTCGCCAGTGGTCGGCGGAAGGTGCACGTGCCCGTCGACCTGGGACCGGACCACAGCGACGCACGGATGCACGCCAAGACCGTAGGATCCTACGCAGTGCCGTAGGGGACCGCACCGCCACTTCCCAGCAAATTAGGGACACTGTTGCTCCTGGGGTATCGGCGAGGACCATTCGCAACCGTCTCCATGAAGCTGGGCTACGGTCCCGCACACCGTTAGGCCGTCTTCCGCTCGCGCCCCAACATCGTGCAGCCCGCCTCCAGTGGTGTCGCGACAGGCGTGAATGGAGGACGAATGGAGACGTGTCGTCTTCAGCGATGAGAGTCGCTTCTGCCTTGGTGCCAATGATGGTCGTATGCGTGTTTGGCGCCGTGCAGGTGAGCGCCACAATCAGGACTGCATACGACCGAGGCACACAGGGCCAACACCCGGCATCATGGTGTGGGGAGCGATCTCCTACACTGGCCGTACACCACTGGTGATCGTCGAGGGGACACTGAATAGTGCACGGTACATCCAAACTGTCATCGAACCCATCGTTCTACCATTCCTAGACCGGCAAGGGAACTTGCTGTTCCAACAGGACAATGCACGTCCGCATGTATCCCGTGCCACCCAACGGGCTCTAGAAGGTGTAAGTCAACTACCCTGGCCAGCAAGATCTCCGGATCTGTCCCCCATTGAGCATGTTTGGGACTGGATGAAGCGACGTCTCACGCGCGTCTGCACGTCCAGCACGAACGCTGGTCCAACTGAGGCGCCATGTGGAAATGGCATGGCAAGCCGTTCGACAGGACTACATCCAGCATCTCTACGATCGTCTCCATGGGAGAATAGCAGCCTGCATTGCTGCGAAAGGTGGATATACACTGTACTAGTGCCGACATTGTGCATGCTCTGTTGCCTGTGTCTATGTGCCTGTGGTTCTGTCAGTGTGATCATGTGATGTATCTGACCCCAGGAATGTGTCAATAAAGTTTCCCCTTCCTGGGACAATGAATTCACGGTGTTCTTATTTCAATTTCCAGGAGTGTATTTTTGTCTGTGTCATGGCCTGACAGATCTTCCCCCTCTTACCTTTTGTCGTTGCGTGTCTTCACCATTTCGACTAGTATTAATCCAGACTTGTAAGACTCGAGTACACACAACATCTATTTTCCGCAAAAAATGACACACACACAAAATATACTAACTTCACAAAGCACATACAAAACACTGAAATCAAGTAAATCAAAGAAGCTACCTACTGCTATTACTACTGAAACTAACAGTTACACTTTCGCACTCGTAATATTTCCCTTGCACTGTGAAAAATTTTACTTCTGTTTAAACATTACATTGGTAATCAACTGCACTAGCATTTATTTGATTCACACAGCTGATTGTGTGACCTCAAATCCAGAACACTAATCACTGTCTCAGAATTCTAACACTGATTTCTGTTCAGTAGTAGTAGATGAATCTGTTGCACTATCCGCTGTCGTGAAAACATATTGAATAAACACTTCTGACAAATTTTAACTCAAGAAGATAAACACAGTGCATGGCCCCAGGATCCTTTATTCCTTTAGTTTCCAGCCCAGAAGCGCATGCATATACACCCTTACCTTTATTAGTTTTTGTTGCTTGGTGTTGTCTTTATCTCAGTCGCGACAATAGTACGCATCTAATCAGCTTCATGTCCATATATCTTCACTGGTTGGATCTCGTAAAAGTTTTTGTATTTTGTCGTACATGGCAATAGATTACATATATGGCATTAATTTGGCATACATATAATTACATGCATAAAAAATTTTCTTTTAAATGTAGTTTTATAGACGGACAACCGTATCTCAGTCAATTTTTGTGTACTTAATATTGGTACATAATATTTCGGGCCCTCACGTTGTTGGGCGCCGTTTGTTACGTTATATAGTTTTTGGTTCACCCTTAACAATATTGTTCACTCTTTACAACCGATAAAAATGTCAATATTTATGTGACGTACCGTCACAATGTACAAATTTACGTCAGTTGATTGCATCAAATGTTGGTAAAGGCAATAAAATGTACTATTATAACAATCAAGAATACGCCTTTAGTTCTCTGCACAATAATGCCAATCACTATCTGATAACAGAAAAAATAAATTAAAAGGAGATAGGAGTCTGATATGTTGGACACCTTCTAGTGGGACAATATTTTTTTGGGAGTATGACCATAACCAGTAGTGACGTAACTGGGGTAACAGGCGATCTCGACAATCTACCTCATTGTTTGCCTCACCCTGTCCCCCATCCCTCATCCCCTCTGCCCACACTGTTCCATTCTTTTAAATTCCAACGGTGCTTGGACTGCTTATTCGTGTATTGATATCAATGATACTTTTCAATGAAGCAATTTCAATTATCATTTCCCACAACACAAATGAAAACCTGGAACAAAACATTGTACAGAATCGCATTGCTTGCAGCGATAACAAGATAAAAAAGTGAAGGTAAACTATGCAATAAGGCTGGGATCTCCACTCCCTAGAGCCACCGCTTCTCATTTTAATCGCTCGTCAGTTATCGTCATGGGGCAGATTCGACTCCGTTCCAGTTGTTACAAAGATCAAAAATTGCCAGTGGTACCTAGAAATGGACCCGGGCCTTATGGATAGCAGTTGAACTCCCTCGTTAGTTCTTTTGCATAACCAGCCTGACATGGTACTTTCATGAACATTCAGATGGCCGTAGCAAAAACCTTGATGTAATACGAGCTGAAAATTAAGAAATCAAATAATAGTTAGTGGCAGAAGAAGAGAATACGTTCTCAGTAACCGGGAAACTAATTCACGACCTATTGTCTATTCTTATTCTTATTAATTTAATTTTTTAATTTTAAATTTGTACTTTTTATTTTTCATTTTATAGGGAAGAAATGTTAACCAAACAAGGCTTCACATGACTGGGCACGGAAACAGGTGAATCAGAGCCAACACAGGAACTTAAACAGCACCTTGCCGATTAAAAACAAGTAAAGGCATATTTGCAAAAACTGCTCGATTACGTGGGAGCCGCAGCCACTTCCAATGCGCATTATCCAGTTACTGTTGAAAGACACGGGGTGAACGTGGGGACCCAGGAGCCAGACGATCGTGTTCGTTTTCATCTCAAGAAGAAAAAGATTCTTCCGGAAGAAGAATAAATTCGGCTGAAAAAGCTGTTTCAGGCCCTCGGGAAAGAAAAACCAACTGTCGACGAATCCAGAGCAAGAGATCCACTCCCTAAGAGATCAGCCTGTGAAGTAACGTATCAGCGGATGCCATTCGTCACATTGATCAGTCGGGCCAAGGCCTATGCGGAACAGACGGTCGCCAGTTGATATAAAATGGTGACTGACCCTATAGCACGACGAAGCAGTCTCCATCGGTAATATATAAGAACTAAGATGAGAACGGACAGTGTCGTTGGATGCTATTTCAGCAGGGGAGAGGCAAGATGGTTTACTCCAATGGGATTATGAGTCTCCGGTAGCGGGGCGCGCCTTTCAGATGATATCAGCACCTAAGAAACAGACAATTACATAATGTTCGCAGATACATCAGAATTTAATATTAAACAGTGCGACGTCAGTGGGAGAAATTAGACTGACCAGCTGGAGACAGGAAATCAAACAAAATGTAATGGAATTGCAGCGCCTGTGTGCCTGTTAAGACACTGCGTCATACCAACACGCTGCACGCCTTCGCTTTAATATTGGGAGGACCTAACAGTTCGAGCTTGAAGGGGCCTGCATGCTGAAGTCGAAAGACGTGTCGTCGTCAGAAGAAACGACTGCATAGTCGTTTGAGTGTGCGTGCCATCATCACAGGAAGCGGGAATATTTGTGCAATGTAATACATTTTACTGAAAATGTAGGTGTCCGACGGCCCGCGACTGGTGAAGAAAACGGACAAGGTCAAATTCCTTGCTGAAGTTGAGGAAAAGCAACGCTCCCGACATGTTGGTAGCTGCAGCCACCGAAACGGCATCTCGACATTCGATAACAGAAGTTAGTATCGTGCGTCCAGCCACATAACTAAAGCGAACGGCTATAATTCTGTGCGGCATCTGGTGTCGTGAATCACGCCGCTGGCATTCAATGAATGTTGAATTAAGTTCCTCTGGGGTGGACAGCTAAATTGGCTTTATGGCTTCGAGATAATCTAAGTGGGCTTGAATTATTCGATCCTTGTTGCCATAACGCGCTCGGAGAATCCTCTTCGTTTCTGCGTACGTCTCGACCGTCACCGCAATACCGTCCACTAAATGCTTTGGTTCTCCCGAGAGATAGCCGCGAAGAAAGATGTGTTTATTGATTGTAGTTACCGTCGGATCGTTGTCGAACGACTGCTGAAACTGCTCCCAGTATCGTTCCCATGTCTCGATATCACCTGAAAAAGGCTCAAGCTTGATGAGCGGAAGGCCGGCTGGGGTGTCCGAGCGGTTCTAGGCGCTACAGTCTGGAACCACGCGACCACCACGGTCGCAGGTTCGAATCCTGCCTCGGGCATCGATGTGTGTGATTAGATTAATGTCCTTAGGTTAGTTAGGTTTAAGTAGTTCTAAGTTCTAGGGGACTGATGACCTCAGATGTTAAGTCTCATAGTGCTTAGAGCCATTTGAACCATTTTTTGATGGGCGGAAGTTTTACTGAAACTGTGGGAACACTCATTGTTACAGATTGTACCGACGGAATGTCGGGAATCTTTGTCTGCTACCGATTTCGCAAGCTGTATCTCTATTTCGTGAGACAATCGAGAAATTGTGAGTTTCGCGGTGTCTATATAATATTCGCATTTAAGAACATCTTCGTATTCGTCATCGTCTAACAACTCGTGAATATCCTCATCTAATTCAACGAGGCGGTTCAGTGCGCTTTCCAATCTGTCATTGTAATATTTATAATCCGCGATTTCCATTATGTCTGACAACCTTGCAACTTCCGCTACGAGTCGCGTAATGTTTGCTCTTTCTCTCATACGTTTTCTCATTAGAGAGAGAGAGTAACTGTGCTTCTGGTTTGTGGTCTGGCATGTTGGATCGCTAGTCGAAGTAGTTCAATTGATGCTCGCTAGATGGCAGCACAATTCATAAACAACCTACAGGCGTAGCGTAGGATCTGATAATTCGTTAAAGCGCTAATCGAACAGCTACAATAGCAGTACAGAGCGGCAATAATGCAATCAGTTGCCTTTACAAATGGCACTACAAAATATGTCGCGTGATAATTCAATTGAACTTAACTGTAGATGCAGATGGTTGTCGTCGAAGAGCTTGTTGCGTGGTGTGACAAATCGCTGCAGTAAGCCCCCTCGTAGTATTGCCGCGTGAGGTGCGTCCAGAATTCGTGTTTCACAACGGTAATCGTGGAAATTGTCTCTCGGGTTTCGGCACCAAATTCATATGTCGTGAATCGCAGTAGAGCAGCGATTAGCAGTCTAACAACACATTATTTCATAGTCACAGAACATACAATACAACATGTCAAAGGTACACGGTCGTAAGAGTAAACAGTCTCTCACTTGCCAGAAGTGCATCACTCTGTGACATCTGGTTCTTATAGGTCGATCGATAATTTTGTTGTCGCAGTTTAGGAGAGCAATCTGACGAGGTGAATCAAGGTCAGCTCAACCCTCTTCTCGGGATGAGGATCATGCTACCTACCTTGGAAGGACAGGCCAAAAATGAGCATAAAAGTCTTCAGGAATATCATCCAATTCTGATGACTAGCATGATTGAGACTCAGTAACAACATCATATTTGTATCGTCCTTGTGGTAATCGCTCAAAAAGCATCATGCAGTTTGGGGGTAACGGCGCAATCCGGTAAATTGAAGAAGTATACAGGAATATTTTCAGCCAGGACATGGGCATCATACAGTTCAGTAAAGTAATCAAAATTATATTGAAAATGTCAGGGCGAGGTATGCAATGCAAACGCGTTTCCTGAGCGCCCGCATACGAATAACATGATATAGTGAAGTCAGTTCATCTCGTAAAACGGAACGTGGTTGAGGTTTTATGCGGAGTCTTTCTATCTAAAATTGTTTTAACTGATACAATTTGGCGTCAACTCGTCGTACATCCCTAATCCGTAGAGCAGATGGTCTAGCATTTACCGTAAAGTTGACGTCATACAGAGGAATAAAATTCTTGGGCCTGCCGGACGTTTACTGCCCTTGCGGGTCCCCTCTGCACATTCTCCTTGTATCCGCCTCTCACAGAACCGTGCACCCACGGAAAGAGCGCCCAGGGCACGCGCCGTAACATAGCTACGCCGCTGGCCACCTTTCCGCACGCACTACTCGATATGTTGCCGGCGCGTGCGGTCCGCACTCGTCGAGGTGCCGGCCTGTACAGCTCAGCTATAGCAGCGGTAACCCCGTTCCCCTTCCGCAGCTTGTCGGGTGCGTTTATCAGATTTACGGCCGCGACCTGCCCTGGGCCGCCACACAGTTGCAGCCGCCTGGCCCCGCCCTTATCTCGCTTAGAACCTGCTGCCCATAAACGACTCTCACTTGTTCTCGCCTGTACCACACGCAGCGCTCCATATTGGTGCCTACAGAGGCCAATTGTTTGCACGTCAACAGCAGTTTTTCAGAGGCTGTGTAAGCCACCGCGTACTTACGAAGTCAGCAGTTGGGAGCAGGTCCGTACTGAGGCTACACTGCTCCTACTCTCCCCCTCTCCCCCCCCCCCCCCATGAGCGCCACCACCAAACCCCCTTAATCTGTAAAACTAACTTTCTGCTTCACAAATTTAGCAGATTTTGTAATATATGAATAAGTTTAATCAAAATGAAGCATTACTGAAAAATGATGCTTAACTGAACTACGAGGGCTGGCACTAACCTTTTCTTTTCAAAGTACTCCTCTCCTCCATGAATGCACTTTTTATAGCAGCTCTGCCAGTCCTGGAACAAATGGGGGAACTCATTCATTGTCAGATCCCTGAGAATCACCTCACTTTTCTTGAGCACTACTTCAGAATTCTCAAATCGAATGCCTCAAAGCTTTGCCTCTCGTGATGAGAATGAATCAAAAAAGTCACAGGGAGCAAGACCGGGGCTGTATGTGGGATGCGCTACACAGGTAACGTTGAAATGAGCCAGAAACTGCATGACTTCATTTTGGACGTAAGGTAGCCGTCTGACATGATGAAGTAGTCTACCTGTCCGAGAAAGTTCTGGTCGTTTGCTTGCAACGTGCTTCCTCAGTTCAGACAATACTGACGTGTATGCTCTTGTAACAGTAGTGTGAGGGGGAACTACATGCTTGTAAACCATTCCCGGCCGCGCGGGATTAGCCGAGCGGTCTATGGCGCTGCAGTCATGGACTGTGCGGCTGGTCCCGGTGGAGCTTCGAGTCCTCCCTCGGGCATGAGTGAGTGTGTTTCTCCTTAGGATAATAGGATAATTTAGGGCCGGCCTGAGTGGCCGTGCGGTTCTGGGCGCTACAGCCTGGAGCCGCGTGACCGCTACGGTCGCAGGTTCGAATCCTGCCTCGGGCATGGATGTGTGTGATGTCCTTAGGTTAGTTAGGTTTAAGTAGTTCTAAGTTCTAGCGGACTGATGACCACAGCAGTTAAGTCCCATAGTGCTCAGAGCCATTTGAACCATTTTTGATAATTTAGGTTAAGTAGTGTGTAAGCTTAGTGACTGATGACCTTAGCAGTTAAGTCCCATTAGATTTCACACACATTTGAACATTTTGAAACCATTCCGTGATAGTTACCACTTTCCCTTGAGGTGGAACAACTTTCACCTTTTTTGGTGTTGGAGAACCACGCGATTTCCACACTGTGTTAGTTGTTTTGGCTTCGGGGTCATAATGATATAGCCATGAATCATCAGCGATAATACTAGATTCCAGAAACGCATCCCCTCCATGAGTAAAGAGTCGCAGCACCTGACGACTTGTCTCCATCCAGAACAGATGTTCGGGAGTCAACATACGTGGCACCCAGCGGGCACAAACACGGGTCATATGGAGATGATCATGCGTAATCATGGAGACACTACCATCATAAATTGTCCATACTTCACTGAGGTTACGTAATGCTATTCGCCGACGGTCACGGACAATCACGGCAACTGTATTGATGCTTATTTTAGTCACAGCAGAAGCCGGAACGCCGGACTACCTTACTTAACACGGCAAGTGGGGCCTCTTTGAGGCCTCTGAACCACTTAAACACGGTTGCAAGAGATAATGCATTTTCACCTCAAGTTTGTTGTAGCTTTTCGTAAGTTTCAGTGACTGTATGGTTCAAACGAACACACAATTTTATTGCGCCGCACTCCTCTGCTCGCATTACCTCCATTGTTTGGTATGCGAAATGCAAATAGCGTCTACAAAATAAAGTATTACTACCCATCTGCCGATACAAAGTGCTGCTGCCTATGGACATTGTACGTAAAGGCCCACTATTCTCAAGTATTCATGGTACATATAGGAAACGACCACAGAAGCTACAGGAATAAATCAGTCTCAGTCTTTGTCGATCAGCGGTCGTATATTGCACACTACAAATTACGTGTATAATGAATCAACGAAGATCGTAATTGGGGTATGATGCCTGTTCGCTCGTGTTACTTTGCTGCGTCAAGAGAGCGCAGCACCGAGCAGTCTACTGCTTCCTTGAGTCCAAGTATCGAGAGACAAACGGTAGGTTTAGTTGTAAATTATATTTTACGTTTTTTAGAATCAAAACTGGTATGTATTAAAATTACGCTGTCAAATAACTGCAGATATGTTTGAAAGCGATAATAGTGACTTCTACACGTTTTTATCAATTCTAACTGTTTGTTTATCATCTACTATATATCTTTAATTATCTGTGCGTCCAGTTACTTTCCGTCTGATCCCATACTGAAACGTATGTTTCAGCTTGCATCTCACTCCAGTACCTCAGAAAGTCACTATATTTTCTTTGAGGTAGGGCGCACATTCGTAATACATTCTTGAATACTTATTTATTTTCAGATAATGCCTAGAAGTTACGGATAAGCATCCTAATGGAACCAACATTCTTGGTAGATTTGATAACTCCGAACCCAATACTCATAATGAATGTGTAAACACCGATATTTTTTCTACCGCAGGAATCTCTAACTCGGTTGAAAAGATTGCATTAATAACAATTTTGGAAACACCTGAGAAAATGAGTAAGAAAACTGAACCAGTTTTGACAGACGTGTTAATTCTGCGAAGTTTGAAAACAGCGCAACAGGAAGGACTGATACGGAAAGAGTCCTCCCAGCACCAATCGAGCAAGAAAACTGGAATCGACTGATGAAGACAGTGACTGTGTTGTGTGTAAGAGAAACAACTACAAAAAAAACAAAAAAACAAAAAAAAACACGCACTGGATTTAGTGGATTCACTGTAAGAAACGTCTTCATAAAACATGTACACTTGAGGTAGATATATCTAACAACTGTGCTGTAAAACAATAAATTTTGACCGGACAACAGCTGGTAATTCGAATATAAATTTTCATTTTTGTTGATTGATGGTTAATTTCATTGTACGGTTGATGATGACGGTACGTACTGGGGTGTATAGAGCACAGCCAGCAAAGTGGCATAGCAAAGAGACATCTTATAGGATGAGGTGGTATTCTCAACAGACTTTCATCGGAACTACACATTTCAGAATTTAACTACTGCGAACCTGATAGAAAGCTTCTGATACGTTTCGGTTGGGTGTGAATTACAAGCACTGAACGACTCACATTGTGCCACGAAGAAGAAGACCATAATAAAGAAGAAGGAACTAGGCAGGGTTGTTCAAAAGACAGTATACTGACAGCAATGTATGCAACTAAAAGCGCCCTCAAGCACCCCGGTACCTGCCGGTACCTAATACACCAGGCGGAATTATCCGCTCTGTAATTCCTGCTTTTCAGGGTTCTCAGCGATTGGTTCAGTGGCTTGTGATGTTGCGGCTATTGCCAGAACAGCCAAGAGTGCATGGAACTCCCAGGAGCAGGTAGAGAAAGGAAGATGGCATAACCATATGGTAGAAGCAGTGGGCATTAGAAAAGGACTATACCTGAAACCCTACAAGAAAAGACTAGTCTGAACATAACTAAAAAAAGCTCGTTAGCTCTCTTACTGGACAGATTACTTACATTTACAAATCTGCTCATGTTTGCCAGGAAAAAATTCAGCATTCCAAGAACCTGTTATGTGTTTATGCGGTATACATTACAGAAGACTATGTGGAAATGCAGAGATTGTGGAATTCTGCATGTAGATGTTACTGGGGGACCAGGAACCCATTGGGTTGGCTATGAAAACAAAAATATGAATATTTTACTGTTTCGACTCATTTGGAGACCTACAGCCACCAGAAGAGCTACAGCAATACTTCACCGCCAGAGATGTGTGTTTCACAACTTTCATCGCTAAGAAGACTTTAATACTTTCTTGTTTCGGCATCGTGCACCATGTTTACTAAGAAGGATATATAAGGAGGTGCCTTAAGCATCAAGTCATCAGTTGAGGTCCACATGCAATGTCGTATGCTCTGACAATAAAAGAATGACCGTCAGTAGTACTCACGACTTATTTCCTAACAATTTAGTTAAGCAACGGGGATTAGAGTAATGAGCTGATAGGATGGGAGACATACAACAGCATTCCGACTATTACAGAGGGTAACCACAAACTCCATCTGGAAATTAATGATGGAAAAGAAATTGTGGAAGCAGAACATGGTGTACACTGTACTGACGATTTAAAGGCGTTTTAAAATGGACTGGAAAAGGAATAGTGCTGCACATTAATACACTTCAAGCTGAAATATTGACTCTGAATGCAGCGATTGAGTTTAATCAGAAATGTTCAATATGACGGCTACTGGATTTCACAAAAGGACGAGTTTTGAAGAAGGATCCTAGTAAATTTTACAGATCTGACGAGTCTGTACATATACGTACTGTGAGTGAAATGCATGTCATATATGATATTGAAACAGACTCTAACCCCAACCATAGATATATTCATACAATTTACGGATTCTTCCCATCAGTTGGAAGTGGGTGTAAGATCATTGAGACCTCTACCAACACTATTTACCTTCCAGTAGCCGTTTGAATGTTAGATCATATGAAGCTGCATATTGTGGATCGGAATAACCAAGTGATCGACTTTCATGGCGAGAAAATCATTGTAGAGCTACATGTAAAATGGAATCTGCAGTGACCTCAGATGCGCAGTGGTCCCGAAGTGGCAGCAGCCTTCAATGGATCAGGACTTGCGGTGGACCCCCCCCCCCTCCCCGGCCCCAAACGCAAAGCCGAAAAAGAAGACCCAACCTTGCTGGGAGACCGGAAGCGGTGGCGGCGACTACAACCAGCCCGGATTCACAGCAGCTTCCCGGCGTCCTCGTAGTGTCAACAAAGACAGAAATGGCGAACGATATAGTATCAACATGAACAGTATATAGAGCAGCACTTCACAGAATAGCAAGGTGATAACGTGTGCAAACTATGAGTTTTTTAAATCAGTATGTCTCAAACCTGACAATGACGTCATTTGTTATAAGTAGCCCAGTAAGGTATCTTGAACATATTACATGGGGAGAAAACTTCTTCCATAAGCATTATGCAACAACCACATATAACAAGAACGATGATATTAGAATTGTCATCCAAAATCCCGACGCTTTAACCCTCTCATGCAAGAATTCCAAATATGTTGATGGAATATTTACGGAAAGGGATGGTACTGCTACAGTGACTTTGAACCTTGCAAGTAATGCTTGAGCATTCCTGTTTTAATGACATACAATATCAACTTAAAGGGATCGAGATTGATTATACACACAATGTAGTCCTAGCGTCAGCTCTTAAAATGTACGTCACCACTTCTCCCTTGGATTTTAACAAATTAGAAAATACTGGATGCTTTTAGACAAGCCAGTGGTTAGAACAGTGGAAGAGTACAAGAGATATACTGTATGTAAACTTCCAAAACACCTCACGGGATACTTTCTAGAAATGTGGTCAATCGTTATGAACGCTAAACAGCAACTTACTTTGGTACGGAGTGCAACGGATAACAACTCATACATTCAAGGAACTCAAGAGTAGACCGGTATCACCATCAGTAAAATAATATGGAAAATGCTAGACACCATTGTAATAGGTGAGCTGCGTTTGATGCTTACAAAAAATGTGAATACCGGTGTATTTCTACTGTTATCATTCCTTTGATGGGAGGTTTTAGAGTAACCAGTACTAACGACTGCAAGCAGACATATGTGGGCCTAAAAAATCTCTGATAAATTGGAGATGCTGTTTCATCATATTTGCATTTCAAAACAATAGAAGGGGGAATATAGTAAAATATTTCACCAAATTTGACAATTGCAAGTAACTAATTCCAGAGACAACCTGACCAAATTCTACACATATCATAATTTACGTCTATAGTGGAATGAAAATGAATAAAGTGTAGTATATAGCATGTGTGCAAGGTTCTATGCTTTATTCCACGAAGGGGAACGATGTCCACTGTGCTCTCAATGAGCTGGTGCCAGTCGTAGTAGACTACTCAAAGTGGAACAAGGTAATTAAATATGGAGATGTACGAACTGAATTTGAATCTTCAGCAAATTTCCCAGAACGCACAGCACCATATGCTTTAGTTCTACATGACCTCGTGATTAACTATTGTCCAGCTACTAGT
Organism: Schistocerca cancellata; assembly: GCF_023864275.1. Classification (NCBI taxonomy): domain Eukaryota; kingdom Metazoa; phylum Arthropoda; class Insecta; order Orthoptera; family Acrididae; genus Schistocerca; species Schistocerca cancellata. The sequence goes on from NC_064631.1 coordinate 412,289,552, forward strand.
GTTGTGTAACGAGCTGTATAAATAAACAGATGCTGAGTCATAGCCAGATCATTTCACAATGGCATCTCAAGGTGTGAATATCATTGCAGACACTCAGGGTTACAATGACGACGAGCATAGATGTTTCACATTTCGAGATGTTGTACGCATAACATACACAAAATGCCAGTATAAAACTAACATTCTCATCAAACATTGGATTGCCAAGGTCATTCAATAGTGTTAAGTATGCTAACACATAGAAAAGAGTAAAGTGGTTAACGCGTTTCTAGCATGCAATTCACTGGGACAATTCTGGTATACCCTACACAGACATGCATACCATCATCTATGTCAAAGGCAAGGAGAAGATCGCATAGAATTTTGAAGTTTGCTGCTATTCAAGACATGGAATTCTAGGGGTGTCCTACTCTCCATCGCCTCTAAAATAAGACGTGACAGTATTGTGTTGAGTCTACTTATGAAAAAGTAAACTTTCTTTTGAGTTTGAAAAAAAAAAAAAAGCCGGCCGCGGTGGTCTCGCGGTTAAGGCGCTCAGTCCGGAACCGCGCGACTGCTACGGTCGCAGGTTCGAATCCTGCCTCGGGCATGGATGTGTGTGATGTCCTTAGGTTGGTTAGGTTTAAGTAGTTATAAGTTCTAGGGGACTGATGACCACAGATGTTAAGTCCCATAGTGCTCAGAGCCATTTGAAAAAATAAATTCATTTTTACCTCACAGTCTGTGTATAATTTCTTTTCGCCCTGCTCCCACCTTGGTATTATACAACTTTGCCCAGATACTTTGCATGTTGCCATTGTTCAAGTGCTGGTGTTATAACTTTAAACCTTTTTGCTTTATGTCTTTGAAAGCAGCCATGGTCGTATACCTCCTGCTGCCATAAGTCAATTCATGCTGCGTGATAGGCATAATATTATGCACCATTCCATATATTATGTTATCTTTCATGTTAATCTTACAAACAAATGTCATTTGTGTCTTGTGCTAACTTTTTGTTAATAACAACAACATAGACACATGATAGACAGTTTTTCCTTTATGCAGTTCTCACAGATACATTTTGAATCTTGAGATGCAATTTGATTCTTGAGTTAAAATTTGTTTCTAATATTCATTGCAGAGATAATTTTCTTATGCATTCATTGGTTGAAACACTTATTTTCATAAAAATAAACCTACTTGTGTTCCTACACTACAATTAAATTCCACAGGTGCAACAGTGGCAATTACATGGTCGTTATCCAACAGAAATTGTGATAGGCTATGAACTACTTACATACACTTCTACACTGAAAAATTAGTAAGGTTTGGACGTCTAGCAGCAGGTGAAACTTAAAAAAAAACTGTTCTATTTAAGTGACGTCGTTGCACATTGTGTGTATGTTGCAAGTAGAATTATTATCGACGAACACAATGCGCAGATATATTTTTACGATGGTTATATGTACAAGTGTGCACAGTACACATTTCTCATACTCAGGTATGCATGAATAAGTAAATAAGTATTTGCACAATACACACACACACACACACACACACACACACACACACACACACACACACGGCCGGGCGGTGTGTCCGAGCGGTTCTAGGTGCTTCAGTCTGGAACTGCGCGACCGCTACTGTTGCAGCTTCGAATCCTGCCACGGCCATGGATGTGTGTGATGTCCTTAGGTTAGTTAGGTTTAAGTAGTTCTAAGTTCTAGGGGTCTGATGACCTCAGAAGTCCCATACTGCTCAGAGCCATTTGAGCCACACACACACACACACACACACACACACACACACACATATATATATATATATATATATATATATATATATATATATATATATTCAATTGATTACACTATGATAAAAGGGTCACACTATTCTGCCGGCCGCTGTGGTCGAGCGGTTCTAGGCGTTTCAGTCCGGAACCACGCGGCTGCTACGGTCGCAGTTTCCAATCCTGCCTTGGGCATGGATGTGTGTGATGTCCTTAGGTTAGTTAGGTGTACGTAGTTCTAAGTCTAGCGTACTGATGACCTCAGTTGTGTATTGATTGTGATTCCACGTTCGAGGAACTCGGCTAGCAGAGTGCGCCTGCAGTCAAAGAAGAAAGTTGCCACGACCTCACTGAAACTTATGTGAACAGTTTTGGAGTTCTTTCGCGGGGGTAGATGTAGGATGTTTCCACTGTTGGCTTTGTCATTTGCCCTCAGGCTGTCGGAATGCTGTCGGACGGAATCATCCTCTTGAAACTACACGTTTAAGTCAATGTCCAGTTGTCGGTTTCTCCAAATCTTCACTGTGAAACAAACGATGTACAGCAGCCATCACAAGTACTAGCAGAAGTCAACTATTCGGACAGATCTCAACACTAGCAACAATTTTGAATACTGTCCCAGTTGCAGTTAAAAAGTTCACCATGCATTGGCTATTAATCCAAAATGCGATACTTCGATCCACATAAAATTCATCTACTGAGATGAGTCGTATCAGGATAGCTTCTGTAACGAGTCTGTCCTTCGCGAGAGTTGGACTATCAAACTAGAATCCTTCGCTAGTGTCGGATCCCGAAAGTGAGCGCACACGTCCATATTCAGTGTCTGAAACTACCCACGGTAGCGCCCTAATCCGATTGAGGAATCAATTTACACAGATCACGCTTACTGATTGCTAGTGCACTCCAGTGATCGAACTGCACGAAACATGAGTAATGTCTATAGGGTCCTCAGCACTTTGCACTTCAGTGAAATTGAAAAGCGCAAGGGGGCTAGAAACTCCATAGTACAACCGCCAATAGCAACACAAGGCACGTGTGCCTTATCAGTGACGTCATTAGGTTGTTGTTCTTTCTACCACTCCCCATCCAAACTCACCCCTCCATCTCCTGCCTCTATCCTCCAGCCAATCTCAGTATACTATTAAAATCACAGTGTAGTCTTTAAGTTGGTATTAAAATGAAGTTGCCAGTCACAATGTCAGTACGAAATTACTGAAGCATCAGTTGAATTCACTTGAGATTGGCGGCATATTAAAATATATTGCCTCTGAACAATGTAAACGTCTCTATGTTCGAAAGATTGCAGTATTTCGATCTCGAAAAAATTTCATAAGCTTCCCTTCAATTGGTGCTATGTTCAAAGATTCTTGTCTCTGAATGGAAGGGCGTATCCCAGAAATAGCCTAAGTGGCAAAAAGTTGTTTAGGTGCTATATTTATAAAACAATGTGTCACAGGAGTTCTTATTTTAAACTTTAATTGGAAACATAGTGTGCACTAGACAGAAAGACAATTATTTTGTTTAAATTCTTATAAATAATTAACACTATTATATTTTTGATACGTAGTACGAATCGTTGAACTCAAAAATACTAAGTATAGCAGCTACGTGTCTAGGCCTTCTTACTAAAAAAATCAGCTAATAGCCTAGAATGTTGTCAGCCTTAGTGCCAGTACATTATTTGAAAGTAACTCAAAATACAAATCAGTCCACATTAGTATGACACAAGTTCTCATAAAATAGTCTTTAATTTTCATCCAAATATGTTTTAACTGATATAAGTTATGTATTGCTTTCTATGCTAAGTACCGTTTGACCTTCAGTTCCGTTGAAATTACTTTTCCTATGGCAGAAACCACTACACGCTCTTTTAGAATATTGACGTCTTTCCAGATTTACAATTCACAAACTATATTCCACTTACTTCTATGACTCTAGAATTTCTTGCTGAGATACATATCACCGTTAACTTAGAGATTCCAATTCCTTCGTTGCTATCAAGAATCGGCAGTAGACTGAATATTGATGAAATTTTGTTCAGTTAAGTTAATGACTTCACATATATTAGCATATGTAGCAGATCTTACAATATCATGCAGGTCTTTATGTACAAATGCCTTGCACAGCGTCTTCCCAATCAACCAAGATGTCCCTATCGCAGTGGAAGCAGCTATGGCCGGATACTAAGAACCTTTGTTCAATGTTTTCAAAGAAACCAAGCGACAAGATAATCAAAAATGAAGGTCATCATAATGTTTTTATTCTGTGCTCCGCAACTGCTACTCCATAATATCAATTCTAGTTCCAAGTCATTACAGTTTGGGACATGAACGAGAAATGACACTATCTCGTTGCCTCCCCAGCTTGCAGTCAGTTCATGCCACATGCACAAGTAAGTTTTATTGAAATCATGGACAAATATTTTACGAGGATGACTGTCCCTTACAAACCAGATCAGTAAATACAAGTGTTGGAACAAATGAAACCTGCTCCTGGCCTATGCACACTGTTGCTAGCAGGCATCTGAGATTTTAACGATTCATCTTTAAGGACTGAATTTGCAGCTCTCTCAAGTTTACTTCTTGCTATTTTCGATTCTGAAGTAGATTTGCAACGTTTTATTTCACATTGAATCTGACCACAAGTTCAGCAAATGTCGGAATGTAGTAATGAAAAATTGGGAAACCTTCCTTAAGAGCTTTGGCATAATCTCTATATGAAACACTGGTTGAGAGATTAACCTATTTAAAAGATTGGAACAATTTGTGAATGTTGAGATCTGGGTTAAGGTGTTCCTTTATAGATTTAGCACACAGGTAGTCACTATTTTCTCTGTATGATGTTTACAACGTAATATTATGGCCCCAGTTGTCCCATGCCACTCATGTCCCCAAACTTTTCAGCTACTATCATACTTCCAGAGTTATTCTTGGTGGCAATAGTTAGTGACTCACCATATATATATATATATATATATATATATATATATATATATATATATATGGTCACCATATATATATGGTGAGTCACTAACTATTGCCACCAAGAATAACTCTGGAAGTATGATAGTAGCTGAAAAGTTTGGGGACATGAGTGGCATGGGACAACCGGGGCCATAATATTACGTTGGTTTTTTGTTGCTAGGTGGGGTCGCTTCAGGCATATGATGAGAAACTTTCTTTTTAATTGGGATGCTATAGTTAGGTATGATAGCGGGTATCGAGACGAATGCAGTGATGTGTAAGAATAAGGTCTTAGAAGGTCAACGAAGATCACGAAGGTGACAAGAACGTCCATTTACAGAAAGTGTTCGAAGTGATGACCATTGGTACCAATGCAGTGCTGCAATCTTCTTATCATGGGTTAAGTCGTATTTCTTACCAATTCGGCATTTATTTATTGCAATTCTCCCTCGTATATCTTTAGGTGTAGTTGAAACGTGTTACAGACAATGTCTTTTACGAATCCCCACAAAAAAAAAAAAAAAATCCAGAGGCGTCAAGTCTGGCGAACAAGCCGGCCACGACACCCCTCCTCCGACTCCAATCCAACGATTTGGGAATTGTACCTTCAACTCATTTCTAGCCATCAGCGAAAAATGTGCCCCCGACACACATCGTATTGATGCTACATTCTGTTCCTTGGTCCTAAAGGTATTTCTTCCAACAACAGACCTAATGTTTCTTGCAGTAATGTGGTGTACTTCCTACCATTAAGAATTCTGTCCTCCACAATCCCACACCATACATTCACCGACCACGGTTTTTGGTGTGCAACTTACCGCAGCCAACATGGATGTTCAGTTGCCCAGTAATGTATTTTATGCAAATTAACAATTCCATGTTTCGTGAATGAAGCCTCATGAGTTAATAGAATCAAATTAATCAATGTGTCACCTTTCTGAATCTGAAGTTGAGCCCATCGGCAGAATTCAATGCGACGCATACAATCGGTACCAGTTACTTCTTGGTGGAGAATGATACGGTAAGTATGATGTTTATGGCGATGCAGAATACAAACAACACTACTCTGGCTCATGCCAGAATCCTTTGCGATTTGACTGGAATTAACACAAGGATCTCGAATCACAATGGCTAGAGGCCCAATTTCCGTTTCCTCGTTAGTAACTTTCCTTTGCCGGTTATGTTTCCGGTGCGTTAATTATCCAGTTATTATCAATTTATCACACACATATTTCAATGTACGACCTGTAGCTTGAGTACGTTGAGGATATCTTTCAGCGTATAAGTCTCTAGCTGTCACTGAATTTCGTTGGCATTCTCCGTAAATGAGAAGTATATCAAATTGTTCTTCGAAGCAATACATCATTCACATTCGCTTGATTCGGCGATACTAGTCTTACTGTTCTTATTAGTGCTGCATTTCGAAACCATCGAATGGTCTTTACATGTCAATGGTACGTTAGACGGATACGCCGTATTCGGCGAATATTTAAGATTCTCACGGTATACGAGAGAGAATTGTCAGAGCATGTGCTTCGATAAGAGCCGATGTGATAAGAAATACCACTCAATCCATGATAAGAAGATTGCAATACTGCACTGATACCAATGGTCATCACTTCGACACCTTCTGTAAATGTACGTTTATGCCACCTTTTTGAACTTCGTTCACCTTCAAAGACTTTACTGTTACACATCATTGCATTCGTCTCGATAGCGGCTATCAGAAAATAAGCACCAAACCATAGCATTCCATTTAAAAGAACAAAGCTGACCTTCATATCTCTGACGCGACCCCACCTAGCAACAAAAAACCAACGTCACATTATGGCCCCATAGTCCCATGCAACATTTGTCCCATAAACGTTTCAGCTACTATCATACTTTCGGAGTTATTCTAGGTGGCAAAAGTTAGTGACTCACCCCGATATATATATATATATATATATATATATATATATATATATATATATATATATCCCTTATCTGAACACTAAAATTCTCTCTCCATCTGGTACAGAGTATGTAACTTTAGATTGTCGTCAACTGTTTTCTCTGTCTGCACTGCACTGGTACGATTTCCGACCCCATCAGGCTTTGCCACCAATGATACATATCTTCTACATATTTAACTTATGTCTGTTATCTTTCTTTCTCCTTTTCTCCTCAATTTCAACACACTTTTCATGCGAAGTACACAAAAAATTACCCTTTATTTTTCAAATCACTTGTTGGTAATGAGCAGACTCAGAGTAAACAAGTGAGCAACATGGCATAGCTTTCATCTTGTGATTAATGTATGAACTAAACAGGGTGGAACATAGCCATGTCTTAGGTGCATTGCAGTATTTATATGGAGGGTTGTAATGCAAAGAGTAATGTATTTGAAATGATTTTATATTCAGTAAATAAATGTCGAACAAACACGTAAGTTTCACTTGAATTGGCATGATTTTGAAAGATAATTGTTCCTAAATTGAATAAATTGGTGGCATTGCTCCCCTTCACACACACACACACACACACACACACACACACACACACACACACACAGAGAGAGAGAGAGAGAGAGAGAGAGAGAGAGACAGAAAGAGAGAGAGATAGATCTCCTAGCATCTCAGATATGGAAGCGTCTGGAAACAGGCGCAGCCATCTGATAAGAGAGGTGACCGATGTGAACTTAGCTGATTTTATATGAACTTCCATCTATCTGACTTGCATGAAATACAAACGATTTAATATATGACAGAGGGAATGGGTACGAAAAAAAACTCATATGAAAATAATCTCGTTACAAAATATTATTACTGCGGATATTTACGTAAACCATTCAACGTTTTTGCATTTTCACTATCTGAGCGATTATGATGGACGTTTCATGATCACGAATATATGTGAGCGAGCTAAATTATATAAGTGACAATCAAACCGTACACATCGTGCTTGAAATCAGATACACACAAGATAATGGAAACATATTTTCTTGGCTATTGCGAGTTTAATCTAATCAGAAAATAATATTTCTCTATTAGTATGTGAATGTGAATCCACATCAGTTACAAAGATGGTACCGACCTGAAGCAAGAACCTACAATTACAACATAGATCATAATTTTGCAATTACGATCTACAGTGTACATTTTCAAACACACATATTACATGTTTTACATTTTTCAGCTATGCAGAATAAAATCAAGGATCATCATCATTTCTCATGTGGTGGCAGCCCCAGTCACCTTATCTGGACTTAAATGGTTCAAATGGCTCTGAGCACTATGGGACTTAACATCTATGGTCATCAGTCCCCTAGAACTTAGAACTACTTAAACCTCACTAACCTAAGGACAGCACACAACACCCAGCCATCACGAGGCAGAGAAAATCCCTGACCCCGCCGGGAATCGAACCCGGGAACCCGGGCGTGGAAAGCGAGAACGCTACCGCACGACCACGAGATGCGGGCTATCTGGACTTAAGAAACGTTTATTATTCCATGCATATAAACACAGTTTGTATTTCTGCATGTGGCCATCCGCTTGGTAGAAATCAGGAACGGTTCATTGACAGATTTTTGAATCGAAAGATTTTTTTCCAGTGTTGTGAATTACACTTGTTCGGAGATCATTCTCGCAGTTGCCACTCAGTATTGGCACTTATAACTCATCGATGGGTGTAGTCATTTGAGGTGCTTAGAGCAAAGATGTAAAGAACAGAAGGACTCAATAATTGATTAAACTTCGAGATGGAAGGATATTAGCGACAAGTTTCAATGACATTGCTATTCCATCTCTAGGTGAAGGAATCCAGGATGTATTAAATAGAATCAAGTCTAATGAGTTCAGAATATAAACCGAGAGCAAATCAAAGATAGACGAAAATAATGGGAAAATGAGAAAAGCCATAAACTTTACATCATAAATGAGAATCACGAAGTAGACGCAGTTAAGAAATTCTGCTTGATAGGCAACAACATAACGGGTGACGAACGGAGCAGGACATAAAAAGCAGACTAGTTGTGGCATGGTCATTCCTGGCCAAGACATTTATGCTAGTATCAAACATGAACATTAATTTGAGGACGAAATTTCTGATAATGTACGTTAGGGTCACAGCATTTTGTGATAGTGAAACATGGATTGTAGAAAAACCGGAAATAAAATGAGTCGGCGCATTTGAGATGATGTGCTACAGAAAAATGTTTGAAATTTGATGAACCGTCAAGGTAAAAATGCGGAGGCACTCCGTAGCATCGCCGCAGTGGCCGAGCGGTTCTTGGCGCTTCAGTCTGGAACCGCGTGACCGCTACTTTCGCATGTTCGAATCCTGCCTCGAGCATGGATGTGTGTGATGTTCTTAGGTTAGTTAGGGTTAAGTAGTTCTAAGTTCTAGGGGACTGATGACCTCAGATGTTAAGTCCCATAGCGCTCAGAGCCATTTGAACCATCTCCGAAGAATCGGCGAGGAAATTAATATATGGAAAAGAATGAAAAGAGGAAGAGATAGGATGCTATGACATTTATTAATTATATAATTATTATGAGTTGTAGAGAGTAAAAACCGTAGAGGAAGACAGAGATTGAAATACATCCAACAAATAATTGAGGCCGTAGGTTGTAATAGCCATTCTGAGAGGAAAAAGTTTGCACATTCTTGGTGGGCCACATCGAACCAGCCAGAAGACTGGTGACTCAAAAAAAATTCGAACAATAGTATACGTGGGAGGATGTCACCGGATGTTATAGGCAGAGTTTGGATCCCAGAATTGGCTCGCTCTCTGCCTTCAGCTGCCAACCTGGCAACATGAATCCCTTTTGTGTTCCTCCGCAACTTCGTCAGAACGGCTCCTCCAAACCGTTAGCAGCCTGACCACCTTCCATGCCTACCCTTCGTACTCTGTACCGTGAATTAAATGTTCTCTATTTCGCAGTACTCCCTTTTCTCGCTGACCAGTTCCTTCTTAGATGTCCACTCATACATCCTGACCCCTCATGTCCTGAACATGTTGCCTAATTGTAGAAACTACGTGGTGCTTTTGATTACACACTGCAAAGATATTTTAACTTTCAAAACCAACACCCATTGTATGCATTGATCGATGGTTAACATATTAACAGAAGATTATTTTACAACCTTTGCTCCGCACATGATGGGTTCACATTCAGTATCAAGTGCATACAGTTTGGCCAGTTGTCTGTGTGAAGTTAACTATTTAGTTCGTCTCTTATTTAATGGAGCTTTTTTTTATTCACCAGTATAATACGGTTTCTACTATTTACCCTGAAATAAGAAATATAAAACACTGAATGACCAGCACAGGAGTTTCAACGTGATAAATACACTTATCTGTGTCTGAGTAGTACAGTGTTACATAAATATGCAGAGACTTGTTTAATACTTTATCCATAAGACAAGTCGATACGAGGTTTTCCGAAATATCCGAAAAAGACGGTCCTCCTGCAATGGGTTAACCGCAGACAACATTAACCGGGTTCAGTATAATGCCAACAAAATTTTCCTTAAAAATAACACTTCTTTGAAAATTTGCTTCGTCAGTTAGTACGGCTGTTCCATATCTGAGTTCCGGGGATGTCGTTAGTTTCATGTCCCGCAACTTTGCACATTTTTCGTGGTTTCCTCCAACATACAGCTGTTCATAACTTTGAAAAAAGAATTCCTCATAACCATTGCTTGCACTGACATGTCTTCGAGTATTAATTTCATTATATTTGATCCAACGCGATTCCTGAAATGATGACGTATGATGAAGCTTTGTTAAAACCAATATACGTTGTAAAAAAAATTCAGATTTCTGTAATGAACAGCATACTTTTCACATCATACATGGTCAACAGTATTATGGTCTCCTACTGTTGGATGGTTGTAACACTTTTTCTTGACATAAGCGCAACTCCGAAATAAAATCGTGAATACTCTTGGGAGATTCGAGATCCACTTCTAAAATGTTCCCAATACCGGAATCATGTCATACATTTCCACATCAGAAGTTTCAATAGGCTCGGGTACAGTTCATACAAAATTGGTCACCAGAAGATAATGTAACATTCCTTACCTGGAAAGACTATTCGTATCAAGATATATTATGTAACATCCTGCGATTTTGTCATCCTAACTGGCCATTAATCTGTTTACGATGGTATATCTGCAATAACAATACATAATACTGCCTCGAACGTCACTTTCAACAAATTGAAGCTGTTCAGCATCAATAATTTTCTGTAACTTGGCTTTATCTATTTCCTCAGAGCATTCGGTGCAAATCAGGCGAAGTAATGTTATGCATGGGTATCAATTCAGATGTTTTAAGGCAAAATAGTCGAAAGCTTCTGAGCGCATTAGCCGTGTGTGGCACGATAGTTTTCTAATGTAAATTGGAATAATCTCGAAGATTCGCACGCATCTGCGTATTCCATACGTCACAAACATTTTGGCACTCAGCTTGTGACATCAATTTACCTCTTAAACATTTATCCTTTGAAACTGAGAGTAGGTTATCTTCCGGTAAAAATGATTCATTTCTCACATACTCACTCAGAAAATTCATTATGTAACACCAGGAAAACAAGTCTCATTATTTTGAGTTCGTTTGGTTTCAGGTATGACACACACTGTTTGAGTGAGCACATAAAGAAATTTATTGATTCGATATATGAAAAATTATATTGCAGTGCCTCTCCTGGTGGAATACTGCTACTTTTAGTAAATAATTTACATTTCCCCATATCGGATGGCGGGAGATATTTAATGTAATTGAACTTCTTTGGTACGATCTGACATCTTTTGATCGCAAATGTTCAATGGTCAAGAAGTTTCTGCGTAATTGGTCAGATTGTGGAGTACATCATGGAGCGTATAATTCAGAGTGCAACTGGGATATGTTGCACCTCGGTATGCACCATTGAAATGGCAATTGTCTAATTGTCTCTGTCCTTATATATAATCTTCCAGAAAACTACTAACGTGTGGACACTTGGACGTAAAACGGAGAATCTACACAGACAGACCCAGTCCACTTCGCGGCACAATTAAGAGAGTACAAAAAATATCAAGTAATAAATTATGCACTGTGTTTGCGGGAAGACTGTAAGATGCAAAGAAAAAGCTGCTAACTCACGAAATTGGGTACACGGTTAGGTACCGATGATCACAATATCTGTACCTGCACCCCTAAAATCCTGTATTTAATTTGTTAGACAGTCACAGCTTTTAAGGGTTAATGTCACTGTTATGAAAAAAATAATAGCAGGTTACTGCTGACACAGTATCTCAGTGTCTCGCTACAGCGTTGATAGATTTGCCAAATGTAACTAATTTCAGTGCGAAGTGAGTGTGGCGTGATTAAATCCCAGCAGTAACTATCGGATTCTCGTAATCTCATTCCACTGTCGACTGAAATTTCATCACGAAACCCACACATCGGCGTGGCTGAAAATTGCGGCTGGCCGGCAATCCTGAAATGGGGGCTTGCGCCGATACGTGATCTGCCGAGGGACGGGAGGGTCAAATAACATCTTACCCCCACCTGGAGGGGAAATGGGGCGGGGGGGAACGAAGCCCACGGTGACGGCTGAACCCCCGGGAATCACTTTGCGAGCAGTAGCAGCGTCGGCAGCGGCAGCCGGACAGTATATCAACGCTTGGAAATCTATGGCTACCTGTCCGAGACACCTACTCTCTCTCTCTGTCTCTCTCGTTATCTCTCTCTGCTTCCCTCACTATCTGCCTGCTAGCCCCCTCCACGCAGAGTGGAGCACACGCACACAACTGCACAACGTCTGCCAACCGCACATCCCACTACCCGTCAAGCTCAGCAAGACCAATGAGCAACTTCACATTAACGAGTTTCTGATTGTAAACGTGAAAAATTCGTGTGGAACTTACATGACAATCAAAGCAGCGATGTTTAGAGTTCTTGTGTTCTGCTGCCATGACATGGCCTACGACAATCTTCTGAGAGACTGAGAGGCATTTCAACCAAAGACGAGGTATGGGGTATGGGAAGAAGATGATGAAAAAAAGAAGCGAGAAAAGGAAGAGGAAGAGTGATAGCGAAATACCGCACGGGCTTTTCGATTGCAGTCACAGGATATAGGCGAGTGGCTTGTTTGTGATTCTTTGGACCCTGGATACCAAAGTCTCAGTGGCGATGAAATTATTCTGTCTGAGAGAGTAAACGGATGGCCAGCAGTGAAACATTGTTACCGAACCAGTTGCGGGTGAGGCGTTTGCGTGTCTTGGCATTGCGTCGAGAAGGATGGGACAGCAGCCTGAGTTTGACCACATACAGGTGCTCGACGTCAAGTGGATGCGGGACTTGGCTACACGAAAACGACTGAGGATCGCAAAACAACTTACTCTCACTGATATTTTCAAGAACTGTGATTTACGTTAGTACACTACTGTACAATATCTAAATAACGTTATTTTGTAGTCTTTAAATTAATACAGCAGTTGTATGTATACAAAGATTTTGCTTATTTTTTCAAAACAGAAAAAGGTGTGGACCAATTTTTATGATTTCTTCCATCACCGGTTATTTGATTATACTGATCGGATCCGGTCCCGAGTCATCCACATAACTGGTGTAATACTATATTTTGTGCAAGTAGTGAAGGTTAAATTCGGAAAAGGAATTAAATTTGAGGTACAAGAAATAAAAACAATGATGTCTGCGTATGACGTAGTAAATGTAAGTATTGCGTGGTGGTTTTGTCGAGGGTATCCCACGAGGTGGATTGAGCTGGCTATCGGGAAAGGTGTTCTCGCTGCAGGCACAGTGCGAGTGCTGCGTCATACACTGACAAAAATACATCGTAACACTACAAAATAGATTTAGATGTAGAGTAGTGAAATGTATGAAAATGAAATGTAGAGTAATGGAATTTCGGAAATACGTTTGTCTAGGTAACGTGTTTAAGTGATTAACATTGTAAGAAAACAGGTTATTGTAGACTCAAGAAAAGAGATTGCAAATGTGAAACGGTGGTACATTAATAACTAGTGTAACTGCGAGAATGCTGAATGCAATATGCAAACGCACGTGCGTAGCGTTGTGCAGACGCCGGACTTCAGTTTGTGGTACGAAGTTCCATTCCTGTTGCACTTAGCAGGTCATTGCAGAGGCTATTAACGCTATTTGCGGATGACGCTGGAGTTGTCCGATTACGTCCCATATTGGTCAAGACAGATCTAGTGGTCGAACAAGCGTAGGAAACATGCCGACACTCTGTAGAGCATTTTATGTTATAACAGTAGTACATGCGAGAGCGTTATTCTGTTGGAAAACAGCTCCTGAAATGCTCTTCATGAATGACAGCACAGCAGATCCATTCGCTAGACAGATACACAGTTTTGCAGTCAGTGTGCATGGGATAACCATGTGTGCTCCCGCTGTCATACGAAATCCGTAGTGTAGGTCCAGAGTGTCTAGCACGCAGACATGTTGGTTGTAGGTCCTCAACTGTCCTGCCATCACTACCACCAAGGCAGAAGCAGCTTTCAACAGAAAATACAGCATATCTCCACCTTATCCTCCAATGTGCTCTCACTTGACACCACTGAATTCGCAATTGGCGGTGGTTTGGAGTCAGTGAAATGCACGCTACTGGGTATATGGCTCAGAGCTATCCTTGAAGTGACCGATTTCTGTAACAGTTCGTTGTGTCACTGTGGTGACAATTGCTGTTCAAATTGCTGCTGCAAATGCAGTAAGATACGCTACAGCCATGAGCCGAAGATAATGTTCTTGCCTTTCGGTGGTGCCATGTGGCCCTCTGGAGCTCGGTCTTCTTGCGACCATATATTGTCGAAACCACCGCCGCCAGCAATCATGTACAGTGACCGCAGTCCTTCCAAGTCTTTCTGCAGTGTTGAAGGAAAATCCATCTTCTCATAGCCCTATTGCAGGGTCTCATTCAGTATTACTAAGTTATTGATAACCTCGTCTTCGTCGCCGTAAAGGTCCAGTCTAACATCAACTCACCACGTCCGCTCTCAAAGGTGTAACGCTAACGATAAATACAGCGAATGTTTAAAGGACATCTTAATTGAATCCTCAAAGCTCTGCTCATATGCGACTGGCACGAAATTTGAATAGACATAATCTTTCAGATGTAGAAATACGCCTACCAAGCTTTCACGCGACATAGTACTGTAAAGAGCTTCATCAGCTTAGTCTTAGGCTGAAGACAACAACAGCAACGACAAACACAACAAGTTGAAGGTATATTTTCGAGTCGTTAGACTAGCCTAATAAATAATCCTAACATGGTACCTAAAACCTGGCAGCCATTAGCTATAATTTTGGCTCATGTCGATTTCAAATAATTTTGTAGTTGTGTAGAAACATACAGACCCTTTAATCACTTTCATAAGGAGATGCGATCGTTTTTTTTATTCCTTCTTCCAGAGTTTTTAGAGATATTTTTCTCAAATTAGTGGTTCAGGAAATCGTGCCTCAGTGGTATAAAATAAACTCGCGAAAACAGTCTGAACTATATAGTGCTTAAGGAAAAGGTAGAAAAGGTGAAGAGTACATCATTGTACGGGATTTCTAACCTAACTACCGTTCAGTGGTAGCTCATGGTATAGCGGGATACATGGTATAGCGGGAACTTAGTATCCTCAAACAGTTGCAGTAATTAATAGCTATAGGAGTAAAATGGTCACACAGATTCATCGAAAACATAATGTACTAAATCACATAAAAGACTTTCAGAACAGATTTACAGACAGCATGGCATCGGGACACAGGATGAAAAAATGATACTTATAAAAAGGATAAAAAAGTAACGGTGAAAAATACGATGCTTCAGGTGTATATAAATTGACATTTGGTTCATGTGATCGGTTATACGTTGACCAAACTGGACGTAGCTTTGTGACTAGGTTGAAGAAGCATCCTGGATCTAACAACACACCAGCTTCTGGTCAGCATGTACATATCACGAATCAAGTTCTCGGCAAAACCGAAAGATCTATGGCTCAAATGGTTCAAATGGCTCTGAGCACTATGGGACTTAACTACTGTGGTCATCAGTCCCCTAGAACTTAGAACTACTTAAACCTAACTAACCTAAGGACATCACACACATCCATGCCCGAGGCAGGATTCGAACCTGCGACCGTAGCAGTCGCGCGGTTCCGGACTGCGCGCCTAGAACCGCTAGACCACCGCGGCCGGCAAAGATCTATGATAATATTACATGTACTTTCTAAAGGATTGAAGCTTGACACTCTCGAAACATTTATAAGAGTAAAG
Organism: Schistocerca cancellata; assembly: GCF_023864275.1. Lineage (NCBI taxonomy): Eukaryota > Metazoa > Arthropoda > Insecta > Orthoptera > Acrididae > Schistocerca > Schistocerca cancellata. Next base: position 412,305,561 of record NC_064631.1, read on the forward strand.
TTAAGTAATCTAATAAGATATTCCATGCGCTGTCTGAGTTTAAATATAAGGGTTCTTTTCCGTCTTCAAAATGGAAATTTAATCTAATCTGCACTTAAGTGGACGCGTGTGATTTAGTTATAGTGTATCCATTTTTATATTAAATTCTCTTTATATCACCGTTATCTCAAATTTTAAAATTGTTTAATAGTAAATAGAAGTTAGCCGGTCCGTGCACAAGGGTAATGTGCTATTAGCACACCGTATTGTAATGCGTGTGTCTGTTACGTACGGACCTCGTGGCACTTTTATATTTTAGAGATACATTTTGTTCATGGCTTGCAATCGCTGCAAATGGTTGATCACATCTGATTAATGAGTTTCATTTGAATGCTTCTTTACTTTTGACAGTTTTAATTAGTAAATTATAACTGATTAGTAGATTGTATTAGGTGTCGTCAAACTTAAACTTGAATTAGTACTATTTAATGAATAGCGGCTGATTACCATTGTAGAACCGTAAAGCATGCAAGCTTCGCAGTGCATAAGAATATGTGTAGCCACGAGAGTACTCTATCCAGTTTACTTCGACAAGTTCACAAAATGGACCTTCAGTGTACCATGCAACTTTGGAGGGAGCTTGCACTGTTTGTCCATGTGAAGTTATTACATCTCGAATAAGCATTACTATTCTGTACATGTAAAAATACGAGCTGTGGCTATTGTATATACCTGAACTAGTAGAAATGTATACTAACATTTACAACAAAGGTGCATCATGATAATTGCACTAATGAGAAATGTTTAATTTCCTGGAATGTAAAGTTTTTAAACATTGCAATAACTGCTACGTATTGTTTGTAGGTTATAATTTGAGAATGGTCGTTGTTGTCCGAACTAGTCACCAACAACAAAAAACATAAAAAGTGTTGGACGCAACTGTGATGGAAACTGAAAAATAAAATTTATCAATTTGAGCAGCTTATCTTCGCTCCTACATTATGTTGGAACTTCGTAAATATACAGAATGTTTTTAAATTACTGATTTAATAGACTGTATTTGTTGACACTCAGCCTCTGTTCTTGACCGAAGAAATAGTTATTTCGACGATCTCGTGGTTTAGTGGTAGCTCATCGTGAAAGAAACCTGTTTGAGATATGTCAGGCGACAAGTGCACAGAACTGCTGGCGAAAAATGATGAAGAAACGTATAGAATGACAAAAATGTGGATAATTTCACTGCTTACAGATATCGGAGTTCCTGGTTCGATTACCAGTTGGATAGGAGATTTTCTTCTCTCGGGGACTAGGTGTTTTTGTGTTGTCCTAACCATTTCATCTCATTTTCATCATTGCGCAAGTCACAAAGGTGACGTAAAATAGAGAAGCTTGCACCGTTGGCCGAACAGCCCCAGACAAGATCTCCTGGCGAGTGATTCCATACAACCATTTCGTTTTTTGTCTCACGCCAACTCACTAAATATTAACGCAGTTGAATTTTTATCTAACGATATTGATGACAAAATACGCTAAAGTTGTAAAAATTATTTATTTCTGAAGAGGAAAGCAGACCCCGGTTCCAGGACCTGTGCTCCATCTTCAGGTGCATCTGAAAAACTGTAAACCAACAACAGAACCTATCCAGATTGCTAACATAGGAAAAGCTGAACAGAACCAACAGGGATACTTTGAAAATACACCTAAATGTATATTCAGTGAGTCCATAAATGATGTGTAATTGAAGCTAAAACAAGTTAAACTATGTTAAAATAGTGCATCCCTGTTACAGGGAACTGGTTCTGGTACTGACACAGATATGCACTATTTTCACATATTTTAAAGTATTTTAGCCTCAATTTTGCATCATTTATGGTCTCTCATTTGAATAATCATATAGGTGTTTTTTTCTAAGAATTTCTGCCGTTCTGTTCAGGTTTACTTATGTTAAGAATGTTGACAGATGCTATTATATATTTACAATTTTCAGCTGCTCCTGAAGATGGGACACAGATTCTGAAATCAGGTTGCACTTTCATTTTCTGTTACATGTAATTTTTACCACTTACGCGGATTTTATCAGTGATGATGAATAACATATGTACCTGTATCCAAAAGAAAAACGTGTTACGAAATTAAATTAGTGCACTTTACGGAAATTTTACTATGCGTACCAAAGTATTTATTACACTCAGTCCGTTTTGTTGTGTTGCTGCACATCGTTTAGCCGTACCGCATCTGAAGGTGTAAGAAGCTAATACACCACTGGCCATTAAAATTGCTACACCAAGAAGAAATGCCGATGATAAAATATATTATTATAAATATATTTAAAAATATAAATTAAATATAAAATAAATATAAATATATTATACTAGAACTGTCATGTTGTTGTTATGGTCTTCAGTCCTGAGACTGGTTTGATGCAGCTCTCCATGCTACTCTATCCTGTGCAAGCTTCTTCATCTCCCAGTACCTATTGCAACCTACATCCTTCTGAATCTGCTTAGTGTATTCATCTCTTGGTCTCCCCCTACGATTTTTACCCTCCACGCTGCCCTCCAATACTAAATTGGTGATCCCTTGATGCCTCAGAACATGTCCTACCAACCGCTCCCTTCTTCTGGTCAAGTTGTGCCACAAACTTCTCTTCTCCCCAATCCTATTCAATACTTCCTCATTAGTTATGTGATCTACCCATCTAATCTTCAGCATTCTTCTGTAGCACCACATTTCGAAAGCTTCTATTCTCTTCTTGTCCAAACTATTTATCGTCCATGTTTCACTTCCATACATGGCTACACTCCATACAAATACTTTCAGAAATGACTTCCTGACACTTAAATCTATACTCGATGTTAACAAATTTCTCTTCTTCAGAAACGCTTTCCTTGCCATTGCCAGTCTACATTTTATATCCTCTCTACTTCGACCATCATCAGTTATTTTGCTCCCCAAATAGCAAAACTCCTTTACTACTTTAAGTGTCTCATTCCCTAATCTAATACCCTCAACATCACCCGACTTAATTCGACTACATTCCATTATCCTCGTTTTGCTTTTGTTGATGTTCATCTTATATCCTCCCTTCAAGACACCATCCATTCCATTCAACTGCTCTTCCAAGTCCTTTGCTGTCTCTGACAGAATTACAATGTCATCGGCGAACCTCAACGTTTTTATTTCTTCTCCATGGATTTTAATACCTACTCCGAATTTTTCTTTTGTTTCCTTTACTGCTTGCTCAATATACAGATTGAATAACATCGGGGAGAGGCTACAACCCTGCCTCACTCCCTTCCCAACCACTGCTTCCCTTTCATGTCCCTCGACTCTTATAACTGCCATCTGGTTTCTGTACAAATTGTAAATAGCCTTTCGCTCCCTGTATTTTACCCCTGCCACCTTTAGAATTTGAAAGAGAGTATTCCAGGCAACATTGTCAAAAGCTTTCTCTAAGTCTACAAATGCTAGAAACGTAGGTTTGCCTTTCCTTAATCTTTCTTCTAAGATAAGTCGTAAGGTCAGTATTGCCTCACGTGTTCCAACATTTCTACGGAATCCAAACTGATCTTCCCCGAGGTCGGCTTCTACCAGTTTTTCCATTCGTCTGTAAAGAATTCGTGTTAGTATTTTGCAGCTGTGGCTTATTAAACTGATTGTTCGGTAATTTTCACATCTGTCAACACCTGCTTTCTTTGGAATTGGAATTATTATATTCTTCTTGAAGTCTGAGGGTATTTCGCCTGTTTCATACATCTTGCTCACCAGATGGTAGAGTTTTGTCAGGACTAGCTCTCCCAAGGCCGTCAGTAGTTCCAATGGAATGTTGTCTACTCCGGGGGCCTTGTTTCGACTCAGGTCTTTCAGTGCTCTGTCAAACTCTTCACGCAGTATCGTATCTCCCATTTCGTCTTCATCTACATCCTCTTCCATTTCCATAATATTGTCCTCAAGTTCATCGCCCTTGTATAGACCCTCTATATACTCCTTCCACCTTTCTGCTTTCCCTTCTTTGCTTAGAACTGGGTTTCCATCTGAGCTCTTGATGTTCATACAAGTGGTTCTCTTATCTCCAAAGGTCTCTTTAATTTGCCTGTAGGCAGTATCTATCTTACCCCTAGTGAGATAAGCCTCTACATCCTTACATTTGTCCTCTAGCCATCCCTGCTTAGCCATTTTGCACTTCCTGTCGATCTCATTTTTGAGACGTTTGTATTCCTTTTTGCCTGCTTCACTTACTGCATTTTTATATTTTCTCCTTTCATCAATTAAATTCAATATTTCTTCTGTTACCCAAGGATTTCTACTAGCCCTCGTCTTTTTACCTACTTGATCCTCTGCTGCCTTCACTACTTCATCCCTCAAAGCTACCCATTCTTCTTCCACTGTATTTCTTTCCCCCATTCCTGTCAATTGTTCCCTTATGCTCTTCCTGAAACTCTGTACAACCTCTGGTTCTTTCAGTTTATCCAGGTCCCATCTCCTTAAATTCCCACCTTTTTGCAGTTTCTTCAGTTTTAATCTACAGGTCATAACCAATAGATTGTGGTCAGAGTCCACATCTGCCCCTGGAAATGTCTTACAATTTAAAACCTGGTTCCTAAATCTCTGTCTTACCATTATATAATCTATCTGATACCTTCTAGTATCCCCAGGGTTCTTCCATGTATACAACCTTCTATCATGATTCTTAAACCAAGTGTTAGCTATGATTAAGTTGTGCTCTGTGCAAAATTCTACCAGGCGGCTCCCTCTTTCATTTCTTAGCCCCAATCCATATTCACCTACTACGTTTCCTTCTCTCCCTTTTCCTACACTCGAATTCCAGTCACCCATGACTATTAAATTTTCGTCTCCCTTCACTATCTGAATAATTTCTTTTATTTCACCATACATTTCTTCAATTTCTTCGTCATCTGCAGAGCTAGTTGGCATATAAACTTGTACTACTGTAGTAGGTGTGGGCTTCGTATCTATCTTGGCCACAATAATGCGTTCACTATGCTGTTTGTAGTAGCTACTACAAACTAGAACTGTCATGTGATTACATATTCAAGCAATTTGGGTGCATAGATCCTGAGAAATCAGTACCCAGAACAAATACCTCTGGCCGTAATAACGGCCTTGATACGCTTGGGCATTGAGTCGAACAGAGCTTGAATGGCGTGTACAGGTTCAGCTGCCCATGCAGCTTCAACACGATACCACAATTCATCACGAGTAGTGACTGGTGTATTGTGACGAGCCAGTTGCTCGGCCACCATTGACCAGACGTTTTCGATTGGTGAGAGACCTGGAGAATGTACTGGCCAGGGCAGCATTCGAACATTTTCTGTATCCAAAATGGCCCGTACAGGACCTGCAACATGCGGTCGTGCATTATCCTGCTGAATTGTAGCGTTTCGCAGAGTTCGAATGAAGGGTAGAGCCACGGGTCGTAACACATCTGAAACGTAAAGTCCACTGTTCAAAGTGCCGTCAATGCGAACAAGAGGTGACCGAGACGTGTAACCAATGGCACCCAATACCGTGATGCCGGGTGATACGCCAGTATGGCGATGATGCATACACGCTTCCAATGTGCGTTCACCGCGATGTCGCCAAACGCGGATGCTACCATCATGATGCTGTAAACATAATCTGGATTCATCCGAAGAATTGACGTTTTGCCACTCGTGCACCGAGGTTCGTCGTTGAGTACACCATCGCAGGCGTTCCTGCCTGTGATGCAGCGTCAAGGTTAACAGCAGCCGTGGTCTCCGAGCTGATAGTCCGTGCTGCTGCAAACGTCGTCGAACTGTTCGTGCAGATGGTTGTTGTTTTGCAAACGTCCCCATTTGTTGATTCAGGGATCGAGTCGTGGCTGCACAATCCGTTACAGCCACGCGGATAAGATGCCTGTCATCTCGACTGCTAGTGATACGAGACCGTTGGGATCCAGCACGGCGTTCCGTATTACCCTCCTGAACCCACCTATTCCATATTCTGCTAACAGTCATTGGATCTCGACCAACGCGAGCAGCAATGTCGCGATACGATAAACCGCAATCACGATAGGCTACAATCCGACCTCTATCAAAAGTCGGAATCGTGATGGTACGCATTTCTTCTCCTTACACGAGGCATCACAGCAACGTTTCACCAAGCAACGCCGGTCAACTGCTGTTTGTGTATGAGAAATCAGTTGGAAACTTTCCTCATGTCATCACGTTCTAAGTGTCGCCACAGGCGTCAACCTTGCGTGAATGCTCTGAAAAGCTAATCATTTGCATGTCACAGCATCTTGTTAATGTCGGTTAAATTTCGCGTCTGTAGCACGTCATCTTCGTGGTGTAGCAATTTTAATGGCCAGTAGTGTAGAATAAAACCCGTATGTTCACCGTCAGAGGGCTATTCACATTTACGATTACAAGCCAATCTTCAATTTAACAAGCTAAATGTAACTTAAGCTGTGAAGAGCCATCTGATCATGGACCTGTCGGTTCGACATCGGTAACGGTGCGACCCCTTATCAATAAATAACATTATAAACTCTGGCTGATGGCTGTTTCTATTTCTGTCTGAGATTTAAACTGTAAATTGTAAGTATTTTTAGTTTCTGAACAGGTTAATTATTTATATGTATTCATTTTTATCTCCCTTCTACGTGTAAGTCGTCGTAAGAAATTTGTATTCTCTCTGAAGCCCTCGTTGTCTTGTGCCCGACAACACAACAGGAAGAGTGTATTGTAAACACAAAAAAAACTTGTTCAAAAACAGAACGTTTCCTTATTGGGAACCTCTAATGGATTGTATCTAAAAACAGCAAAAGAACTATGATGCTAGAACGACGGACACACCATTTGTTGAAAAAGCTGAAAAATCACAAATTTGACGCGCACAAGTTTAGCTATTCCTGTTCGTGACTGACGACGGCGTGCTGAACAAAATTGCACCAGTATTTACATCATTCTCAGAACTATATTTGTTAGCAGTAGTATGCTTTTAGTTGCTTAGAATGCCCAAGTAAATGTGGCAAGTCATTAAAGTTTAATTTCCCCTGTTGAAGTGTGACATGTGAACGCATAACGGTGAGTCTATACCGACAGGAGTATTCCACTTAGTGGTACAGTTACGATCATGCAGCAAACTTCAGATAGTAAACTATGTGACGCGTTTAAGGAAAGACTGTTAGATGCATAAAAAAACCCACACATTGACTGTACATATTAAGGTAACCCATATAACTTATACCCTTTACACCCTGTATTGCTATAGTGTATAAGACACACTGTTTAATATCTCTCCTGATTACAGCAACCATTCTGCGATAGTTTTACTGTTTGTCAACATCAATCAAACGTCCCCCATTGACATACTGTGGTTATCGGTAGTATTTGGATCATGGCGCCTCGCGAAAGCACTAGTGATACAGATTATGTAAAGGCTTAAGGGAATGTTTCTTGCAGGAAACCTGTTCCCTTATTTCATCATAGATCTCGTCTGAAAGTCAATGTTAGCATTTTACATTCCATAGCCCTACAGTGTGTCTAAGGATTATAAGATCCCAAAATTGTCCATTCGTTCCTGTATTTCAGTGGTTTTATTATGGCATGGATTTAATGAACTTTTTCTTGTATTACAGGTAAGTTCACGCCAGAGAATTGGTTCCTACGGGAATGGTGAGCTGTCTGTGAAGTCAGATGCGTGTTGGTTGAAGCACTGTATTCTTCTCTGATGGTGAGTCAGTGATACTCATAATATTAATTTTCTGGCATGTGCTATCCCATCATGATGAAACCAGCAAAAGATTTTTGTGAAAGATATTGCTGGACGTCAGTCACTTTGCCTCCAGAAACTTTCTCATGTTGTGACTTCGTTAATGCTCGAATGTCTTTCACTCATTATTAGTTAGCTAATGGGATGCAATTTTTGAAATTATTGATCAACTGGTTTTTAATCGTGGTATAACAACCACACATTCACGCTAACAACGCTTCTAGACTGACTTCACCATCCCGTAACCAAGATACTATTCCAGAATCAGCTCATACTCGTGTAAGGACGTTTCGGTCAAGGTCGAGTCATCCTCTGCCCGTATTGCAGGCTGCGCTGTAGGAAAGATATTTTCAACTTTTGAATAAAATGGCAGCCCCTGCTACAAAGGAAGTGTTTATCGGTAGGTAGCCTTGAAAGGACGAATATTTCGTTTCAAATGCGTTCAATAAACATTAAGCAGGGACCTCTGTAAATTATTCCACTGCAAGTCTTGCTTGCTATTACTATTTTATGACCTGGCCATCGGCCTTACGGCAGTGATAACACCGGTTCCCGACAGATCACCGAAGTTAAGCGCTATCGGGCTGGGCTAGCACTTCGATTGTTGACCATCCAGTCTGCCGAGCGCTGTTGGCAAGCGTGGTGCCCTCCGCCCTTGTGAGGCTAACTGAGGAGCTACTTGATTGAGAAGTAGAGGGGAGAGCAGTGTGCTCACCACATGCCCCTCCATATCCGCATCTGGTGACGCCCATGGACTGAGGATGACACGGCGACAAACCGGTACGTTGGGCCTTCATAGCCTGTTCGGCAGGAGAGAGAGGTTCTATGACCTATGGCAAGGGGATACATTGAACATCTTCACAGCCCTCGATTCGGAGCTGATGTGTAGAGAAATCGGAGTTTGATCTGTGAAACACTGCCGTTACGACACTTAAGTGCTTGAAGAAACTAGAAAGTGCGTCCTGCTTGCTAAAATAATTGTAAATTTTTTTTAAATACGGCAAAAGTTGCAGAGAAGTTAGCCTGTATTAACTGATGACTACTTTCGGATTTTGTTATGGCATATAAATACCATCCACGTAAGTCATACTATAACACTGCAACTGCATTTACGTAAAATACCAATTTTTGGCTTATTACGTACTATGCCCCAACAGAACAAGTAGTCCTGTCACGGAAAAGCCACGTATAACACTCCTGTCTGCTACTGCTATATCATAACCTCGAAGCTGGAGACAGTTTGTAAAATAAAACTGTCTTATTAAAGCAATCATGGTATAACGCAGCAGAGTAGTGTTACCCTCTGCGAGGAATTTTGTTTATGTTGACCGTGCTGTACCTAACGGAGGTGGCTTATCGGAAGTGAAAGTCAGAATTACGTAAATGTTCAAACAGTAACAAGTAATGTTTTACCTAGCTACATTGTTTAAATAATAAGGAAAACGGTCACCAGCCTAATTAGGCAAGAGAAAGATTAACGTTCTTGTTTAAGAAAGTAGGTACGAGTAACTTTAACGGACAAACACAACCTATATTTTGCCACACGCGAGTGCAATGAACTCTGACACCTGCATATGTTAGCAGGTAAGATTGGAAGCTGACAGAGCAGGACAGACTATTTGCATAAATATAACAGATGACGAAACACACTATTACTTTCAGGACTCATTCAAACCGAATAAGTTTTATAACATTACTATTAATATTCACTGCCGAATCATAAATTAGACATAGGTTAAGTGTCTCTCAACTAAATACTATTCTATTTAGAATGAAAGTTAAATAGAATTCACTGACAGGTTACTTCTCACTGCCTTTAGAATAAAGAAATTATTGTTTGCATAAATAGTAGTAAAGGATGATCTGTGGATCTTATTGCACTATTAATATGCCGTTTCAATACCCAAACGAAACAAGTGCTTAGCAAGTATGAGTAAACTTTCTACAACCGCAATTCACGACTATTACTGCAGTGAGACACAATGTTGAGCAATCTGCAAGAAACTGACTCACCTTTTAAATTTTACTACTGGCAGCACTATGATCATTAACTAAGCAAAACGTTATAAGCCTCAGTTTTAAGAACTTTTAATATCTAAAAGAAACAGCAAATTGTCTTTATTACCACAGTCTTTTACTTTCAAGTAAATGATTAAATAGGAGACTTTGAAACTCCACAAAACTTTAAATTAGACTGTTTCCATCACTGGGAGGCTTTCAATTTTTCCACAAACTAGGACACTCGGTAATCATAGTTCAAATGGAGAGGAACCTGAGAGGTGTTGTGATAGGGAGAAAATTAAGGTAGGTACATAAATTCAGTTATAAGTTACCTTACATTTGTGCACACTAAAACATCCAATAAACTGATCCTTCACTGTACATTATTATAGTATTCCGCTACAGTGATTGCACAATGTGGTGGCAACTGCATGTTGGTAGGTGGGTTTACAGCAGAATTGCTGGACTTTGTCCCTTCTTGGTGGCGATGATTGATATCAATTCCAGAATCGTTCCAGCTATTTATCCATCCATCCGAGACATTGGAAAGTGGCAGAAAAAGCCTCTCTCGGAACCAGCACAATAGCCAACTTTTACATGGCAGTGCACAGTTTGGTAGCTCGTCCCCGACTGACACTTGTTCCACCTTTTCTACCTAGGCCAACCATAATTTGCGCGCGCTACACAGTTCCGTTCCCGAGGGGAACCACAACACCTTTTATATATAAGATAACTAAGAACCCTAAGTGAAGGTCAGCAGTTTACATAACAGCAAACAATCATATTCAATAAAACAGAACATTTGCATATATTGGTAGATCTACAAAAAATTATTCACACAGAAATTACGATTATATACAATAAGTTTTGTTCCCTCCAAATCGGACAAAGAATTTAAATGACAGATATACTACATTGCATAGAATCAAACCACGACATCAAAGTCTTAACAAAGAAAGAAGTATACAATTTTATGTTATCGATTCAAACTAATTTACAGATACTCAATGTTATAACATTAAACCAAAGCAAAAAAGCAAAATAAATCCGTACAGCATTAGAGCTATGGTGTTACAATACAACAACGTTCACGTGACGTATGTTGATGATTTGAAGATGGACCGAAAAGATCTGAACCTAGTCATCAGTTCATTAAGACTATCTCTGTGCAACTTTGAGGGCTTTTTTTACAATTTTGTTGATTCATTGAAAGTTAGTGCTTTGCTCCATCCAGCATGCCGGAAATATGAAAACATAATTTTGGTCCTCACAATTCGTGATTTGATTCGATATTTTACAACTGACGACTGAACACGCGTTAAACGTGATCCAATTGTAAATGTTGTTTGTTTGTAACAATCCAGTGCCAAGATAAAGGATGATGATTTTTATGACAGTCATCGCTATAACGTTTACTGAAATTTGGAACATAGGAAATGTTTCTTTCACTGCTCACAGATCCGATAACTTACTTTTTGTGCTGAATGACGCTATCGGTCTTAGAGCTGGGCTATTGAAGATCTCATTGGGAATCAGTGATGACTGACTCGTACAATCGAGCTATAGTGCTTGATAAAAAGTAAAGCACCCAGAAGACATAGTTCGATGCCAGCGCAACTTCGTAAAAATGCACAGCATCGGCTGGTGTGTAAATGGTTAGGAGTGTAATTCTCAGTGACAAGTCACCATATTGGATTAGTGTTACTGATCTTTTTTTTTTTTTGAGTCGTCACTGTTTTCGGACTGATTTGAGGCGGCCCGTCACGAATTTGCCTCCTGTACCAACCTCTTCTTGTCATAGTAGCACTTGCAACCTACGTCGTCAATTATCTGCTGAATGTATTCCGATCTCTGTCTTCCTCTACAGTTTTAGTCCTCAACAACGCCCTCTAGTATCATGGAAGTTAGTTCCTAATGTCGGAAGAAGTGTCCTGTTATCCTGTCCCTTCTCCTTCTCACCGTTTTCCACATATTCTGTGTGGAAACGATTTTCACTAGTAAAAATTAGTTCCAATTCTGGCCACGAGAAGTAAATTAGCCTCTGTGAATAGAAATACTTACCGAAATGAAGATTTTGCTTTCGTGGGGATCCAAAGCCTCTAAGTGTTTAATAAAAGTATATGTAGTCCGTTATAGGCTGTATTGTACTTGAAGCTATTGAAGCTTTTAACTAATTTCGTCCATAAGCCATTATCAAGCAAATTTGCTGTGTCATGTATTACACATCGTGCTCCTCATATTGTTTTACGTCACAAATGTAGAACCAGAACTCGTACTCCATGACTTATGGCCGAAATTAACTAATAGCAAGATTTTAATAAAGCACAATACAGCCTACAACGGACAATGTCTTCTTTTATTAAACTTATAGAAATGTTTTCGGACGTAATGAATTAGGAACGGGACGTGGGCAGAAAGTGTAAAAGAAGGCAGAAAGGCGTAATACGGATTTTATTATTAACCGCCGCTTACGCAGTTTGTTTAGTACGAGCACCAGAAACATCGACGAGACGCTCTACAGCACAAAATTTGCCCCTGGTAGCCACAATTGGAGCTAACTTTTTTCCAGCGTAAACTGGTTCTACATTAACGCATTAGCATAACAACCAAGTTTCGTTTTCAGTCGATAATTACAGTCCACACAGGATCGCCGTACGGAGCTCCACTTTAATTATAACCTCCCTAGATGTACGGGTACTTAGTGTTAAAATTTTTAAAAAATTACTAAAATCGAGTAACGATCTATGGTACTTCCTGATATAACGTAACAAATGGCAAATAACAAAATGATTTATTTTTCCCTGATTATTCTAAAAGCGGCGATGAACCAAAGAAATGAATCTGTTGATTACGCTCGACCTACAATATTTCTCCTCCTATAACCTTGGCATAGTTTTACCCTCGGTAGAAAATGTAAAAGAATAGAGCTTTCTATTGTGAAGTTTCATATTTGAATATGGTATTTACGACACTAGTTCAATAACAAAAATTATCGCAAGAATGAAACTGTGAACCGTATGCTACTGTGATGAGACGGATTTATATATGGCGTGGTAGTATGAGGCTCTCTGGTGCTTACATTCGTCACAAGGGTCTGTGCACGAAGTAGATTTTATACGGTTGGCATCAGAGATGTAGTTTACACGTTTCACTTGCACCTTTACAGTCGTAATTAAGCTTATTTTCCCGTGGACTCAACGACGAGGCACCTCGCCTCTCCTGGACTGTGCAAACATCATATTAAATTACGTCAACTGTGTCAGTCTCAAATGGCCGTGGAAGGAGACAAACCAGTGTCAACAGAGAGAAGACCCCGCCTCAGCCGCTGGGGCCGAGCGATTCTATGTGTTTCCGTCCAGAACCGCGCTGCTGCAACGGTTGCTGGTTCAAATCCTACCTCGGGCATGGATGTGTAATGTCCTTAGGTTAGTTAGGTTTAAGTAATTCTAAGGCTAGGGGACTGATGACCTCAGATGTTAAGTCCCATAGTGCTTAGAGCCGTTTGACCCGTTTGAACACCAACTCGTGGCTGTGAGAAGTGCAAAGAATATACACCGTAACAACATTATTACAGAATAATTGTTTAAAGCATTTGGAGGTGTTTGTTTCGAGGTGTCGAATATATGTGTGTACTATTGTTCTGTAATAATGTTGTTACGATGTATATTCTTTGCACTTTGCAATTATGTCTTCTCTTCTACTATACGAACCTTGCACCCAGCTGATTCCAGACGCCATGTGTACAAATGTGGCAGCATACATGTGATGTGTTACGACAGAAAAAGGAACCTCTGACCACTGGAGGTACTCTAGTTTACTTATATAATGTTTACCATTAGGTATCAGTTTAAATTTTTTGTCAAAAGTAATCCTAAACCATATTCTGAAATAGTGTCATGTTTCTCCACTAGGCAGTGCCACAAGTTCCTCGAAAAATCGTAACACAACACACACACAAATGCCATATTAACTAATGTAAATCCACCCGAAGATGGAGGTTTAAACCTTCGAAACGCTTCGTGAAAATAAATAAAACGGTGACTGGTAACAGTAAACTTGTTGTTTCATTTAATGTCAGAAACAGTCACGGTAAAGCCTAACCCAAAAATGTTCGCATTTAAAGTCTCTCATTGATAGAAATGTGTTCATCGTCAGGGTGTATAGACGTTAAGAATAAAGATTTAGAATTTTAATAGCTTTGAGAAATTTTACATACGAGTAAAAACGTCGGAGGAAGTACTTTTCAGAGTGCCGTCGTATCTGCAGTTTGATAAAATATTTCGCTCTCTTATTTTACAGTGGAAATTTCGAGCCACCGGGTAGTCAGTATGGCTACCGGCTAGACCATTCGTAAAGAAAGGCAAAGTTAATCTCAACCTCGCAATGATATGGCCATCCAATCGTCACGTAAGTCACTCTAGTGAAACCGTGTATGTACCAGTCGACTGTGTGGAAGCACTGCAGGATGAAGAGAAGACGTGGAAACGTAAAGCTACTGCAGAAATGAGGTCTCGTGTTTGGACGTCCGCACGGCAGTATGATAACTGAAATGACCACATAAGTATATGTGACAACTCGGACTGTCCACAGGATCTACAAGGAACGGTGTACAACTGGCGCTTATGCAACAGTGTCTAATAAGAACAGTGAAAACACCATTAGGCACGCAATGGGTGGACGGCTACCACTCTTTACAGAACGTGGGGCTCGGAGGCTTGTCTGCTCTGTACAGCAGGATAGATATTGAACTGTGGCATCTCTGCCGAATGAGCACCATGCTGGTGCACGTAGAAGTACTTCGGAGCACGCCGTTCATCGTACAGTGTTGAACACGGAGCTCCGTAGCAGACCATCCCTAGGTGTTCACCCAACGACATCGTCAGTTACGACTGCAATGGGCACATGACTATCGGGAGTCGACAGTCGATCAGTGGAAACGTGTCGGCTCTTCAGGTGAATCGAGTTTTTGCTACATTAGGTCGATGGTCGCCTCCACAAACACTTAAATCGAGGGGAACGACGGCTCGAAACGTGCACCACGCCACGGACGCTGGCTGGTGGGAGCAGTACTATGTTATGGGAAGCATTTTCCGTGCTCTCGTGGGACCTGTGGTAGTAATCAAAGACATGCTGACAGCTGCGAGCCACCTGTATCCCATCATGCTTCGTGTCATCCCCGACGGGGATCTCATCTTTCAGTTTTATGATTGTCCGTATCTCTGAGCCACAATCGTGCGACAGTGGTTTGGGGGGGGGGGAGGGGCATTATAGTGAACTCACGTTGATATCTCAGCGACCATTTTCGCCTGATGTAAATCCTATGGAACCAGTCTTAATCGCTATTGGGCGTCATCACCGCGTACGCAAATCAGCGGTTCTTTATTCACGCGAACTACATGACATGTGTCTGGACATCTAATGACACACATCTCCACATGCCTACCAACAAACTGTCGGATCCCTGACAAGCATTTCATTTCAAAGACGGACAAACAAACTACACTACTGGAAATGGAAAAAAGAACACATTGACACCGGTGTGTCAGACCCACCATACTTGCTCCGGACACTGTGAGAGGGCTGTACAAGCAATGATCACACGCACGACACACCAGGAACCGCGGTGTTGGCCGTCGAATGGCGCTAGCTGCGCAGCATTTGTGCACCGCCGCCGTCAGTGTCAGCCAGTTTGCCGTGGCATACGGAGCTCCATCGCAGTCTTTAATACTGGTAGCATGCCGCGACAGCGTGGACGTGAACCGTATGTGCAGTTGACGGACTTTGAGCGAGGGCGTATAGCGGGCATGCGGGAGGCTGGGTGGACGTACCGCCGAATTGCTCAACACGTGGGGCGTGAGGTCTCCACAGTACATCGATGTTGTAGCCAGTGGTCGGCGCAAGGTGCACGTGCCCGTCGACCTGGGACCGGACCGCAGCGACGCACGGATGCACGCCAAGACCGTAGGATCCTACGCAGTGCCGTAGAGGACCGCACCGCCACTTCCCAGCAAATTAGGGACACTGTTGCTCCTGGGGTATCGGCGAGGACCATTCGCAACCGTCTCCATGAAGCTGGGCTACGGTCCCGCACACCGTTAGACCGTCTTCCGCTCACGCCCCAACATCGTGCAGCCCGCCTCCAGTGGTGTCGCGACAGGCGTGAATGGAGGGACGAATGGAGACGTGTCGTCTTCAGCGATGAGAGTCGCTTCTGCCTTGGTGCCAATGATGGTCGTATGCGTGTTTGGCGCCGTGCAGGTTCAAAAATGGTTCAAATGGCTCTGAGCACTATGCGACTTAACTTCTGAGGTCATCAGTCGCCTAGAACTTAGAACTAATTAAATCTAACTAACCTAAGGACATCACACACATCCATGCCCGAGGCAGGATTCGAACCTGCGACCGTAGCGGTCACGCGGTTCCAGACTGAAACGCCTTTAACCGCACGGCCACACCGGCTGGCGCGCCGTGCAGGTGAGCGCCACAATCAGGACTGCATACGACCGAGGCACAGAGGGCCAACACCCGGCATCATGGTGTGGGGAGCGATCTCCTACACTGGCCGTACACCACTGGTGATCGTCGAGGGGACACTGAATAGTGCACGGTACATCCAAACCGTCATCGAACCCATCGTTCTACCATTCCTAGACCGGCAAGGGAACTTGCTGTTCCAACAGGACAATGCACGTCCGCATGTATCCCGTGCCACCCAACGTGCTCTAGAAGGTGTAAGTCAACTACCCTGGCCAGCAAGATCTCCGGATCTGTCCCCCATTGAGCATGTTTGGGACTGGATGAAGCGTCGTCTCACGCGGTCTGCACGTCCAGCACGAACGCTGGTCCAACTGAGGCGCCAGGTGGAAATGGCATGGCAAGCCGTTCCACAGGACTACATCCAGCATCTCTACGATCGTCTCCATGGGAGAATAGCAGCCTGCATTGCTGCGAAAGGTGGATATACACTGTACTAGTGCCGACATTGTGCATGCTCTGTTGCCTGTGTCTATGTGCCTGTGGTTCTGTCAGTGTGATCATGTGATGTATCTGACCCCAGGAATGTGTCAATAAAGTTTCCCCTTCCTGGGACAATGAATTCACGGTGTTCTTATTTCAATTTCCAGGAGTGTATTAAGGAGTTGGTCATAATGCTTTGGCTCATCATTGTATCAGGGTGTCACAGGAGGAATGGTCGGTATTCAGAGATATGACAGGAATGATCATTCAAAGCAAAAATGTCCACTAGCCATGGAAACTAAAAAGCATAACTAAAGAACCAGGATTGGCTAACGTAAGTAAACCACAGGTGTAAGTAGGCTGATTATGTTTTCTTATTGGCAACGTTACGTAGCGCTCTGTGTGCTAGTTTGCATTGTTGTCTGTCATTGTAGTGTTGCGCAGCGGCAGCTGGATGTTAACAGCGCATAGCGTTGGGCAGTTGGAGGTGAGCCGCCAGCAGTGGTGGATGTGGGGAGAGAGATGGCGGAGTTTTGTAATTTGTCATGAACTGCTATATATATTATGACTATTAAGGTAAATACATTGTTCGTTCTCTATTAATATCTTTCATTTGCTAACTATCCCTATCAGTAGTTAGTGCCTTCCGTAGTTTGAATCTTTTATTTAGCTAGCAGTAGTCGCGCTCGCTGTATTGCAGTAGTTCGAGTAACCAAGATTTTTGTGAGGTAAGTGATTTGTGAAAGGTATAGGTTAATGTTAGTCAGGGCCATTCTTTTGTAGAGATTTTTGAAAGTCAGATTGCGTTGCGCTAAAAATATTGTGTGTCAGTTTAAGCACAGTCTTATATAATTTTTCAAAGGGGACGTTTCATGCCCGCATCTCGTGGTCGTGCGGTAGCGTTCTCGCTTTCCACGCCCGGGTTCCCGGGTTCGATTCCCGAAGGGGTCAGGGATTTTCTCTGCCTCGTGATGGCTGGGTGTTGTGTGCTGTCCTTAGGTTAGTTAGGTTTAAGTAGTTCTTAGTTCTAGGGGACTTATGAGCACAGCAGTTGAGTCCCATAGTGCTCAGAGCCATTTGAACCATTTTGGACGTTTCATATGTCGACCCTTAGCCAAGGATATCTCACAGGAATCTTCTGATTTTTTCTTGTAGTTTGTGTAATTAGTGTAGCTTTTGTTTATTGCTAGCGCGTAATTATAGAGAGAATTTCCTTTGTAGTTGCAGTTTTTCATTGTTGTACACAGTTGTGGCATGCATTTAGATTTGCACTAAGTATTTCGCAGCTGCGCTTGCAATTAACTAGATATTATTTTCAGTGCTATGTTAATGTGTTCTCTTACTTTTGCTCTTCAAATTGTGCTTTTCTGTGTTGTCGTGTGAAATATTGTGACAATAATGGCGTGTGAAAAACGTAACACTAGGCTTCAAAGTAAACTGAGAAATAATAGTGACGACGAGCGTAGCTTATCAGCACCACTGTGTAGTGAATTAACAGACATTCGAAGTAGTAATTTGGTAACTGTGCATAGGGAAATGGAGCGGGCGGCAAATAATGGCATAGACAGTGAAACAGGTAGTGAACAAGGAAGCATTATCGATCGATCGGTCGGCAAAAGCTGCCCTCAGGAATTGCAATATTGCAAATACTGTAGACTTAGGTTTTGGTCCTCACCGTTTTCTCAAATGAGTCAAGACACATTTTCTGCTTGTCAAAATGTGAATGTTACCGGTGAAAATGCACTGCCAAAAAGCATAGAGAAACAGATTCCAAACACTAATACATTATTATTGCAATTAATGCAACAAATGGAACAAAATCAGAGACAAATGGGACAAAATCTTCAAAAGTTAGACACAATGGAACAAAATCAGAGACAAACACAGCAAAAACTTCAAAAGTTGGACACAATGGAACAACACCTGAGACGAACACATTTACAGTTAGACGCAATGGAACAAAATCTTCACACCACGCTTGAACAAACACGTGAAGATTTAACTACTGAGTTACATAACATTGAATCGAAATGTCAAAAGGTCTCTAATGACGTAAAACCACAAATTTGTGAGCATTTTCAACCTATTTTTTTGCGGCATGAAAATGCATTACAGAATCACGAAGCAGCCATAAAAGAACTGCAAACCATTGTTCATGAAAATCATGAGACCTTGTGGGCTAAAATTGACTCAGTTGCATCTACCGATTCGGTTACGCAACTTGCAAAAACTCAGGAAAACTTAAAGGACACAGTAGATTCGATTTCAACACAAATGGACACTCTGAAGCTTGGTTCAGAAAAACACACTGAGGAAATGTGTTCACTATCGGAGAGAGTAGCCGAACTTTCGGATCAGGTCACTAACTTATCTATGAAGGTAGATGATAGTCTGAATGACACAAAACCAGTAGTCTTTAATGACACAGAAGAGTGCGAACAAATTAGGAAACTGAAACAAAATCAAAATCAAATCAATACACAGCACAAAAGAGAAATCCGAGAAGTACAAGATCAGTTGATGCAGGTAATACAAGAATTACATATTTCAGAGGACACTCGCGCTCCAACACGGGAAGAGGAACTTAGAAATACGGAAAAGCCACAAAATAATAACACAGGGCATTTCAGTAATTATGAAAGGAATTGGCAAGGAGCACCGAATTTTGAGATGGAACCGCCGACACGACGTAACAATGACCGATATGCTACTCGCCAACACGATGACTTTGACTATAAGCTGTTCATTACTACATGTAAATTCAAAACGTTTAAGAATTCTGCCAACAACATTCATCCACAAGCGTGGCTCCATCAATTCTCTCATTGTTTCCCTCCCAACTGGTCATTGGAGCACAGGTTAGAATTTATGTGTGGCTACTTGGAGAATGAACCAGCTGTAAGAATGCGATCGGTCATTCATGATTGTCACAGTGAAGGAGAATTTTACCATGCATTCCTCTCAGCATATTGGTCTCAAGCTACACAAGACCGAGTAAAACATAGCATCATAATGATGAAACGTTTTGAACAATCTAAATTTTACAGTCTTATGAAATATTTTGAAGACATGTTGCATAAGAATCAGTATCTGTCAAACCCATACAGCCCTTCAGAACTCATCCACATTTGCTTAATGAAATTGCCTGAACATTTAAGAAATATTATTTTGGCAGAGCGTTGCAAAGATGACATTGAAGCTTTTCAGGGACTCTTACAAGAATTAGAAATTGACACAGACAGCCACAGGATGCGAAAACAGGAAAACAATCACTACAGGTCACATCTGTCGGAATTCCGCGATGAAAGAAATAATAACTGGACACGACAAGGCTATTCTCACAATACAAATCGTGAACAAAACAGACACCACCCATACGACAACCACTGGCAGAGTAATAGTTACAGAGAAAGATCGCATTTCCGTAGTAATGAATATGACGGAGACAATCATAGAAACAGACAATTTGGCAAACAGTACTATTATTATCACGGGAGACAGAATAACTTCAGACGCAACGGTCCACCGTGCAGTGATAATTCAGGGAGAAATTCTCCACCACTTAACCGACAAGAAAGAAACTGTAGGATCTACCGGCATGACGACAGACGATATAATCATAACGACAGACCTGAATTTTATCAGAACTGGTGGGATTCAAATAGAGCAGGGCACTTTCGACAACGTGAATTTGTAGAAGCTAGGTCTCCTAATCCCAGTAACGACGCGCGCCAACAAAGGAACGGACAATGACTCGCACCGCAGGCTGCCGCGTGCGCCGGCTGGCTCAGAGAAAAATAACATAGACGCTAACCTTGAGAAAAATTCCGGTATTCTTTACCGACGTATACCACATGATAATTGCGCTAAAGTTGAAACTTTGCGTACTAGGAAGAGCAAAGCATTTCACTTTTGTGTATCATGAGGTAAGTACATTGGCTTCTGCAGAACTTAGCTTTGGGAGGAAAACAACTACGACACTTCCACAGAGATTATCTTACAACAAGACGCACATTTAGCGCTACAGGACACGCATTTCAGTGATTAATTTTGTACTTAAAACATTTATTTTTAAAGATTTTTGAATTACAAAGAAAGTTTTCCGTGATACATTTCATTCCATTGCTGTAATCTGTAACACCTGTGGGTATAATTATATTAATCCTCAGGGGGGGTACACGCTTACTTTGTGTATCATGTGTTTGGCAAGCACAAGGAGCCCTAGCTAATTTGCTTATACAACTTTACACATCGGTACCATATTCCTCTAACACATAAATTACATAGCTATCTGATCATTTAACTGAGAGAGACAAACTTTTTTACTACGGCAGTGACAGATGTTTACGTAATTACACCGTTGGATAACTTCACACTTACGAAATTGTATTTTGTCTGTACTTTGTGAACTCTTCATATTTTTTCAGAACCATTGTGATACTATGAGGGCTTTGAATGATGTATTTGGTATGAGATCATGATTTTTAAAGTACGTTTGAGGTAGATGACACTACTGAAATGAGCAGAGAATTTTTTTTAGGTTTTGAAATTATTGGAGGAAGCTACGACGATTTTGAGATTTGACTGAGGTGTTATGATGTTATTTTTACGACTGTTCTAAGGGGACGTTTCACAGGTTACACAGAGAAATGCGACGGTGACGACGAAGACCACCTCACAGATCTTCTGTGGAAGATGAATGGAGAAACACTATAGGTTAACCAGCAACAGGAAGTGGTCTACAGTTTTCTAAGGAGCGTTTGTATCGGTCAGCACTTGGAAGATCCAGAGACCAGCCAGTCTGAATTCAGCGACAGACGCAAAAGGCGCCAATGAGAGGCTTCCTTTCAATTAACCTTCGAGCAGAAATCGCTTCAACTCGATCTTGATTCTCGGTAGTCTCTACCGTTAGACTTCCACGCCGAGAGCCGCCATCGACTTCGTTGGCCTGCCGCTCCACCTGAGCAATTGTACTGGTGTTTTGGCAAAATTTCTAACTAGTCTGTACTTTACCGGTAGTGATGTTCTTTGGTTCCGGCAGTGATTGATTCTGCAGCCATTTCAGCCTTCACCTGTAGAACTATGGCCAGATGGAACCACAACTCCAAAACTTAGTGTAGGACAGTAATTTTTCAGTAATTCGATTAACTGAATATTTGTGTTTTAGAGCCAGTGAACTGTCTGTTTTCATCTCCGACCACATGTGTTACGCATTCCTTTCTGTAGTACAACATTCACTGGGAACTTCATGATTACAACTATGTATATGAACTGTTATTAGTATTATACCCGCCCTACCCCCTCCTCCCCCCTCTCGACCCTTATTTGAGATATGCAAAGACCGTATTGTATTAATGATACCACTGTTTTTCATTCATTTTGTCAGTGACTTCATCGTAATAAATCATTGTAACTGTGCTTTGTATCTCATGTAATTGTCATCAGTTTCCCCAGTCATTATTTTGGAGGGAACCTTAATATTGTTGTGACATGTGTCATGTTCACTTTCCATTTGTGAAAAAAAAGCCACTATGCTCTACTTGAAACCCTGTATACCACAAAAATCAGTCGACACACAAAAGCGGTGCTAAATGTGTTTTACACTGAGGTGCCAAGAGGAGTTATGGGCAGCGATATGCACAGAAACAGATGGCGGTAGTCTAGCACATAAGGTATAAAAGGGTGTTTCATTCGCGGAGCTGTGATGTGTACTCAGGTGGTTCATATGAAAAGGTTTCCGACGTGATTATGGCCCCAAGACGAGACTTAACAGACTTTGGACGCGGAATGGTAGTTGGAGTTAGAAGCATGGGACATTCTGTTTCGCATATCGTGCGGGGAATTCAGTAGTCCGAGATCCACAGTGTCAAGAATGTGACGAGAATACAAAATTTTAGGCATTATCTTTCCCCACAGAAAACGCAGTGGCCGATTGCCTTCACTTAACGACCGAGAACAGTAGCGTTTGCGCAGAGTTGTCAGTGCGGAAAGACAAGAAACAGTGTGTGAAACAACTGCAGAAACAATGTGGGACGTGCGACGGACGTATCCGTTTGGACGATGCGTCAAAATTTGGCATTAATGAGCTATAGCAGCAGACGACCGACGCGAGTGCCTCTGCCAACAGCACAACATCGCCTGCAGCCTCTCTTCTGGGCTAGTAAATATATCGGTTCGACCCTAGACGAATGTGATACAGTGGCCCGGTGAGATGTCCCTATTGCAATTGGAAAGATCTGAATTTTGATTGAAAATCATCGGCACTGGCGACCGCCGACATCCGGCAGAGGTAGTGACCTCATTATGCCAATGCTCGTTTCGAAGAGGGCTGAGGAGCGGACTCTCTTACGCTTGGGGTGGGAAACTGCCCTAAAGGCTGAAGATCAGCAGTGATCAGAGGCGTGAAGATGCAGAAGATAATGGAAACCACTGCATTGAAGGCTCATAACGTGCATCCATAGGACACGTGGCCTGTAATTAATTAAGTGTTATGATCTCTCCATTGGGAAAAGGTTCGGGTCTAGTTGCCCATTCAGATCTGTGGGAAGAGGCTGCCATCGGGGTGGTGACCATGAAACAAATAAAAGGATAAAGTTCTACGAATCGGGGCATGGAATGTCAGAAGCTTGTACGTGGTTGGGAAGCTAGAAAACAACCTGGTTGTAGTGTGGGTCAGTGACGTGAAATGGAAAGAAGACAAAGATTTCTGGTCATATGGTTATGATATCATCAGCAGCAAGAAATGGTATAAGGGGAGTAGGATTCGTTACGCATTGGAAGGTAGGGCAAACAGTGAGTTACTGTGAACAGATCAGTGACATGGTTGTTCTCATCAGAACCGATAGCAAACCCACCCCGACAACTACAGGTTAGGCATATATGCTGACGTTGCAGGATGAGGAAGAAGAGATGGAGAAAGTATGAGGATATTCAACGAGTAATGCAGTACCTAAAAGAAGATGAAAATCTAATTGCCACGGGGGACTGAAAGGCGGTTGTAGGGCAAGGAACAGAAGAAAGGGAAAATATAAGCTTGATACAAGGAATAGATGGTACAAAGATTAATAAAGTTCTGCAATAAATTTCAGCTACTAATAGTGAATAATCTGTTCAAGAATCACAAGAGGAAGAGGTATACTTGCAAATGGCTGGGAGATACGGTATGATTTCAGTTAGATTGCATCATGATCATGCAGAGATTCCGAAATCAGATACTGGATCGTAAGGTGTATCCAGGATCGTATATACACTCAGATAACAATTTAGTAGTGATGAAGAGCAGATTGAAGTTTTGAAGAGACGAGTCAGGACGCATGAATATGCAGACAAATGGGATAGGAAGTACTAAGGAATGAAGAGATACGCTTCAAGTTCTCTGAGGCTACAGACACTGCGTTGAAGAATAACACAGTAGGTAGTTCGGTTATAGAGGAATGGACATCTCTATAAAAGACAGTCACGGATGTTGGAAAGAAAAACAAAGGTACAAGGAACTTAACTGCGTAGGAATCATGGCTAACAGAAAGAAAACTTCAGTTGATCGATGAAACAAGGAAGTACACATATGTTCAGGGAAATGAAGGAATAGAAAAAAACAAAAGTCGCTGAAGAATGAAATAGATAGGGAAGCTAAGATGAAGTGGCTGCATGAAAAACATGAAGTAATCGGAAAAGAAATGATTGTCGGAATGAAGAGTCAGCATATGGAAAAGTCAGAAGAATCTGCGCTGTAATTAAAACCAAAGGGGGTAACATTATGAGAGCAATGGGAATGCCACTGTTAAATTCAGAGAAAGAATGGATAGTTGCGAAGAGTACACTGAAGGCCTCTGTGAAGGGGAAGATTTGTCTGATGTGACAGAATTAGTTCAAAGTCCCGTCGACAACGAGGTCATTAGAGATTTAATAGAAGAATAAACAGGAATTGATAAAGAAGAGATATGCGATCCTGTATTAGAATCAGAATGTAAAAGAGTTTTGGAAGGCTTAAGATCAATTAAGGCAGAAGAGAGAGATCACATTCTATCGGAATTCCTAAACTCAGTGGGGGAAGTGGCAGCATAACGACTATTCACGTTGGAGTGCAAAGTATACGTGTCTGGCAACATACCATCTGACTTTGGGAAAAATATTATCCACACAATTTCGAAGACTGCAAGAGTCGACAAGTGCGACCATTATCGCACAAACCCCTTAACAGCTTGATGACAAGAATAATATACAGACGAATGGAAAGGAGAACTGAGGGTGCGCTAGACAAAGCTAAGAGTGGCTTTAGGAAAATAAACGGCACCAGAGAGGCAGTTCTGACGTTGCAGTTGAAAATGGAAACAAGACTAAAGAAACCTCAAAATATTTTCATCGGATTTGACGACCTGGAGAAAACATTCGACAATTTCAAATGGTGCAAGGTGTTCGAGATTATGAGTAAATAGGGTAAGCAATAGGGAGAGGAGGGTAATTTACAACACATACAAGAGTCAAGAGGGAATAATAACAGGGGAAGACCAAGAACGAAGTGCTCGAATTAAGAAACATGTAAGACAAGGGTTTAGTCTTTCGCCGAGTGTTCACTCTAGACATCGAAGAAGCAGTGAAGGAAACAAAGGAAAGACTCAAGAATGAAATTAAAGCTCAAGGTGAAAAGATATCATTGATAACGTTCGCTGATGTCATTGCTATCCTCAGTGACAGCGAAGAGGAATTATAAGATCTGCTGAATAGAATGGACAGTACAGAGTAATACACAACACGTATTGGGAGGAAATCGAAGAAAGACGAAAGTAATCAGAAGTAGCATGGGTGAGAACAGCGGGAAACTTAACATCAGGATTGATCGTCAGGAAGTTGATGAAGTTAAGGAAGTCTGCAGCAAAACAACCAAAGATGGACGGAGCAGGGGGGATATCAGAAGCAGACTAGCACTGTCGAAAAGGGCATTCCTGGAGGCATTCCTGGACAAAAGTAAGTCTGCTAGTATGAAACATAGGTCTTTTTGACAATGTAGGTCTGGAGCACAGTATTGTATGGTAGTGAAACATGAACTGAGGGAAGACTGGAAGAGAAGACAATCGAAGCATTTGAGATGTGGTGCTGCAGAAGAATGATGAAAATTAGGTGGACTGATAAGGTAACGAATGAGGAGGGCCTGCGCACAGTCGCTGAGGAAAGGAATAATGGCAAACACTGACAAGAAGCCGGGACATAGGATAGGACATCTGTTAAGTGCTCCCTGCTCCCTGCCGCCGTTGGATAAGCAGCTGCAGCAGCAAGTCGTATACTCCTAGCTCACTCATTTGTTACATAGTTTAATTCTTAATTTCTTTGCGTGTTTTTGGTACTTGCATTGTTTAATTCATAAATTTCGGGCGTATTATAGTATTTGAGAGTTGTAGCATCACGTTTTAGTACTCGAATAGTGTTAAATCGCGTAGTCTCCTTCCGCCGCCGAGCAGTGTGTCAGCAGTGCACAAGTGGCAGCATTACTGCATTTACTAGGCAATCTTGTATTTTAATAACCGCTTCAATTTTGTGTCGTTTTGTTTGCGCTCTCTGTAGATTAGTTCAGACGTTCTTTGCACAAGTTTTTAGCATGGATAGGGACTGCAACTGCTGTGTTCGGATGCAGGCTGAGTTGGCATCCCTTCGCTCCCAGCTTCAGGCAGTGTTGGCTTCGGTCACACAGCTTGAGGCTGTTGCCAATGGGCATCACTGTGGGGGTCCGGATGGGGGTTTGTCGGGGACGGCCAGCTCGTCCCACGCATCCCCCGATCGGACTACGACTGTGGTTGCCCGGGATACTGCCCGCATTGAGGCTGCTCCCTCACCTGTGGTAGAGTGGGAGGTCGTCTCAAGGTGTGGCAGGGGGCGAAAGACATTCCGGAGGGCTGAACGGAAGGCCTCTCCAGTTTGTCTGACGAACCGGTTTCGGGCTCTGTCTCAGGCTGATACTGATCTTGAGCCTGACATGGCTGCTTGTCCTGTTCCAGAGGTTGCCCCTCAGTCTGCAAGATCCGGGCAGTCGCAGAGGGTGGGCTTACTGGTAGTTGGGAGCTCCAACGTCAGGCGCGTAATGGGGCCCCTTAGGGATATGGCAGCAAGGGAGGGGAAGAAAACCAAAGTGCACTCCGTGTGCATACCGGGGGGAGTCATTCCAGATGTGGAAAGGGTCCTTCCGGATGCCATGAAGGGTACAGGGTGCACCCATCTGCAGGTGGTCGCTCATGTCGGCACCAATGATGTGTGTCGCTATGGATCGGAGGAAATCCTCTCTGGCTTCCGGCGGCTATCTGATTTGGTGAAGACTGCCAGTCTCGCTAGCGGGATGAAAGCAGAGCTCACCATCTGCAGCATTGTCGACAGGACTGACTGCGGACCTTTGGTACAGAGCCGAGTGGAGGGTCTGAATCAGAGGTTGAGACGGTTCTGCGACCATGTGGGCTGCAGATTCCTCGACTTGCGCCATAGGGTGGTGGGGTTTCGGGTTCCGCTGGATAGGTCAGGAGTCCACTACACGCAACAAGCGGCTACACGGGTAGCAGGGGTTGTGTGGCGTGGGCTGGGCGGTTTTTTAGGTTAGATGGCCTCGGGCAAGTGCAGAAAGGGCAACAGCCTCAACGGGTGCGGGGCAAAGTCAGGACATGCGGGGACCAAGCAGCAATCGGTATTGTAATTGTAAACTGTCGAAGCTGCGTTGGTAAAGTACCGGAACTTCAAGCGCTGATAGAAAGCACCGAAGCTGAAATCGTTATAGGTACAGAAAGCTGGCTGAAGCCAGAGATAAATTCTGCCGAAATTTTTACAAAGGCACAGACGGTGTTTAGAAAGGATAGATTGCATGCAACCGGTGGTGGAGTGTTCGTCGCTGTTAGTAGTAGTTTATCCTGTAGTGAAGTAGAAGTGGATAGTTCCTGTGAATTATTATGGGTGGAGGTTACACTCAACAACCGAGCTAGGTTAATAATTGGCTCCTTTTACCGACCCCCCGACTCAGCAGCATTAGTGGCAGAACAACTGAGAGAAAATTTGGAATACATTTCACATAAATTTTCTCAGCATGTTATGGTCTTAGGTGGAGATTTCAATTTACCAGATATAGACTGGGACACTCAGATGTTTAGGACGGGTGGTAGGGACAGAGCATCGAGTGACATTATACTGAGTGCACATCCGAAAATTACCTCGAGCAATTAAACAGAGAACCGACTCGTGGAGATAACATCTTGGACCTACTGATAACAAACAGACCCGAACTTTTCGACTCTGTAAGTGCAGAACAGGGAATCAGTGATCATAAGGCCGTTGCAGCATCCCTGAATATGGAAGTTAATAGGAATATAAAAAAAGGGAGGAAGGTTTATCTGTTTAGCAAGAGTAATAGAAGGCAGATTTCAGACTACCTAACAGATCAAAACAAAAATTTCTGTTCCGACACTGACAATGTTGAGTGTTTATGGAAAAAGTTCAAGGCAATCGTAAAATGCGTTTTAGACAGGTACGTGCCGAGCAAAACTGTGAGGGACGGGAAAAACCCACCGTGGTACAACAACAAAGTTAGGAAACTACTGCGAAAGCAAAGAGAGCTTCACTCCAAGTTTAAACGCAGCCAAAACCTCTCAGACAAACAGAAGCTAAACGATGTCAAAGTTAGCGTAAGGAGGGCTATGCGTGAAGCGTTCAGTGAATTCGAAAGTAAAATACTAGGTACCGACTTGACAGAAAGTCCTAGGAAGTTCTGGTCTTACGTTAAATCAGTAAGTGGCTCGAAACATCATGTCCAGACACTCCGGGATGATGATGGCATTGAAACAGAGGATGACAAGCGTAAAACTGAAATACTAAACACCTTTTTCCAAAGCTGTTTCACAGAGGAAGACCGCACTGCAGTTCCTTCTCTAAATCCTCGCACCAACGAAAAAATGGCTGACATTGAAATAAGTGTCCAAGGAATAGAAAAGCAATTGGAATCACTCAACAGAGGAAAGTCCACTGGACCTGACGGGATACCAATTCGATTCTACACAGAGTACGCGAAAGAACTTGCCCCCCTTCTAACAGCCGTGTACCGCAAGTCTCTAGAGGAACAGAAGGTTCCAAATGATTGGAAAAGAGCACAGGTAGTCCCAGTCTTCAAGAAGGGTCGTCGAGCAGATGCGCAAAACTATAGACCTATCTCTCTGACGTCGATCTGTTGTAGAATTTTAGAACATGTCTTTTGCTCGAGTATCATTTCGTTTTTGGAAACTCAGAATCTACTATGTAGGAATCAACATGGATTCCGGAAACAGCGATCGTGTGAAACCCAACTCGCTTTATTTGTTCACGAGACCCAGAAAATATTAGATACAGCCTCCCAGGTAGATGCCATTTTCCTTGACTTCCGGAAGGCGTTCGATACAGTTCCGCACTGTCGCCTGATAAACAAAGTAAGAGCCTACGGAATATCAGACCAGCTGTGTGGCTGGATTGAAGAGTTTTTAGCAAACAGAACACAGTATGTTGTTCTCAATGGAGAGACATCTACAGACGTTAAAGTAACCTCTGGCGTGCCACAGGGGAGTGTTATGGGACCATTGCTTTTCACAATATATATAAATGACCTAGTAGATAGTGTCGGAAGTTCCATGCGGCTTTTCGCAGATGATGCTTTAGTATACAGAGAAGTTGCAGCATTAGAAAATTGTAGCGAAATGCAGGAAGATCTGCAGCGGATAGGCACTTGGTGCAGGGAGTGGCAACTGACCCTTAACATAGACAAATGTAATGTATTGCGAATACATAGAAAGAAGGATCCTTTATTGTATGATTATATGATAGCGGAACAAACACTGGTAGCAGTTACTTCTGTAAAATATCTGGGAGTATGCGTGCCGAACGATTTGAAGTGGAATGATCTTATAAAATTAATTGTTGGTAAGGCGGGTACCAGGTTGAGATTCATTGGGAGAGTCCTTAGAAAATGTAGTCCATCAACAAAGGAGGTGGCTTACAAAACACGCGTTCTACCTATACTTGAGTATTGCTCATCAGTGTGGGATCCGTACCAGATCGGGTTGACGGAGGAGATAGAGAAGATCCAAAGAAGAGCGGCGCGTTTCGTCACAGGGTTATTTGGTAACCGTGATATCGTTACGGAGATGTTTAACAAACTCAAGTGGCAGACCCTGCAAGAGAGGCGCTCTGCATCGCGGTGTAGCTTGCTCGCCAGGTTTCGAGAGGGTGCGTTTCTGGATGAGGTATCGAATATATTGCTTCCCCCTACTTATACCTCCCGAGGAGATCACGAATGTAAGTTTAGAGAGATTAGAGCGCGCACAGAGGCTTTCAGACAGTCGTTCTTCCCGCGAACCATACGCGACTGGAACAGGAAAGGGAGATAATGACAGTGGCACGTAAAGTGCACTCCGCCACACACCGTTGGGTGGCTTGCGGAGTATAAATGTAGATGTAGATGTAGATGTAAGGCGTCTGGGAATAACTTCCGTAGTACTCGAGTTAGCTGTAGAGAGTAGAAACTGAAGAGGAAGAAAGAGAACAGATTACATCCAGTAAATAATTCAGGACGTAGGTTGCAAGTGCTACTCTGAGATGAAGAGGTTGCTACAGGAGAGGCATATAAGGCGGGCCGCATAATCAATCATGACTAAAAAAAAAAAAAAAAACAATATAAAATGAGCTGGCGATACGGTTCGAGTGTGATGCGAACCTCACGAAGCCATAGTCCCAAGTTGCCGACATAATGGTGTGGGCTGTGTTTACATAAAGCATACTGAATCCACAGGTGCAACTGAACCGATCATTCGCTGTAAATGATTATTTTCGGCTACTTGGAGACCAGTTTCATCTATTCATAGGCTTCGTGTTCCCAAATAATGATGAAATTTTAATGGATGACAATGCACCATTCTGCTAGGCCACAATCGTTAGCGATTGCTTGGAAGAACATTCTGGACATCCTGCTCACCCGACGTGTATCACGTCTAACGGTCATGGGACATAAACGAGAGGTCAGTTTGTGCACAAAATCATGCACCGGCAACACCTTCGCAATTGTGGACGGCTACTGCAGAGGCAGCATGGCTCAATATTTCTGCAAGTTGACTGGACTTGTTGAGTCCAGAACACCTCGAGTTGCTGCATTAAGCGGAGATAAGAGAGATCCGACACGGTGTTACGAGGTACCCCATGACTAACCAGTTAAGTGTATTGCAGCAATTCTGAAAGAACAACTCTGCGATGTCAGGTTCGCCGGTACAACCATCTCCTACGGCCCGCTTCCCTTTGCATGTTTCCCCCGTACAAGAAAGTGATCGAGTCACAACAGAGATTTGGCTATAACGTAAATGGCTGTCTCGTTATAATTAGTAAATTTTGAACACAACTACATACGACTCACAAAAAGCGGGCGTGGTGATTCAGTTAATACGTTTTCCTCTGAAATTTAGAAAAGAAAAAGTGGTAGGAATACAAAATAATGAGGGAGTGCTGGAAAGTAATGCTTTCCTATTTTTTACAAGAAAACTTCTAACACTTGATACATAGAACAAACCTTATTAACATTCTGTATTCTTCATGTCTACATCTTTATTTCTCAACATTGCTATCCTGGCGACGAACACATTTCTCTCAACGACAGACCAGTTTCTTGACACCATCACTGCAGAACGTTGGAGTTTGTTGACGCAGTCACAACCTCATCTCTGATCCATTGCTTCATCACTATCAAAGTTCCTAGATAACAGGACGCAGCATGTTATTCTCAATGGAGAGAAGTCTTCCGAAGTAAGAGTAATTTCAGGTGTGCCGCAGGGGAGTGTCATAGGACCGTTGCTGTTCACAATATACATAAATGACCTGGTGGATGACATCGGAAGTTCACTGAGGCTTTTTGCAGATGATGCTGTGGTGTATCGAGAGGTTGTAACAATGGAAAATTGTACTGAAATGCAGGAGGATCTGCAGCGAATTGACGCATGGTGCAGGGAATGGCAACTGAATCTCAATGTAGACAAGTGTAATGTGCTGCGTATACACAGAAAGATAGATCCTTTATCATTTAGCTACAAAATAGCAGGTCAGCAACTGGAAGCAGTTAATACCATAAATTATCTGGGAGTACGCATTAGGAGTGATTTAAAATGGAATGATCATATAATGTTGATTGTCGGTAAAGCAGATGCCAGACTGAGATTCATTGGAAGAATCCTAAGGAAATGCAATCCGAAAACAAAGGAAGTAGGTTACAGTACGCTTGTTCGCCCACTGCTTGAATACTGCTCAGCAGTGTGGGATCCGTACCAGATAGGGTTGATACAAGACATAGAGAAGATCCAACGGAGAGCAGCGCGCTTCGTTACAGGATCATTTATTAATCGCGAAAGCGTTACGGAGATGATAGATAAACTCCAGTGGAAGACTCTGCAGGAGAGACGCTCAGTAGCTCGGTACGGGCTTTTGTCAAAGTTTCGAGAACATACCTTCACCGAAGAGTCAAGCAGTATATTGCTCCCTCCTACGTATATCTCGCGAAGAGACCATGAGGATAAAATCAGAGAGATTAGAGCCCACACAGAGGCATACCGACAATCCTTCTTTCCACGAACAATACGAGACTGGAATAGAAGGGAGAACCGATAGAGGTACTGAAGGTACCCTCCGCCACACACCGTCAGGTGGCTTGCGGAGTATGGATGTAGATGTAGATGTAGATGTAGAAAGTGAAGTCCTCGAAGACGATCATTAAGTTTTGGAAACAGACGAAAATCAGATGGGCCTGGTCGAGACTGGATGGAGGATGGTCGACAACAGTGACCCTATGGCGTCAGATTGTTGCAATCGTTGCAGCGCTCGTGTGTGTTCCGGCATTGTCCTGCCGAAAAATATGGTACTCCATGCGTGGACGAACTCATACAATTTGAAAATCTATCACATGCTGTTTTTCATGTACCGACTTAGTTAAATTACACAGCGTCTTATTACACGCTCCAATTCGGAGTCCTCTAGCAGAAGAGGGCTGCAAATGTACAGATATGAAGAACAAAGATGTGGAATCATAATAATCTTCGTTTTATTTAAAAGTCTTTAACAGTTTTCACATGAAAATTTATGAGGCATTCCTGTAGCTACGTAAACATAAGAAACGCTACCCCTTCTGCGTAATTATGAACATAGTTTTTAATTGAACATTTCTTCTATCATTTATATAATATATTTAAACCGTGTACAGATCGGTTTAAATGAAATTTCTGTAAATTGTAGTGTAGGAGCTAGTAACTGTGATAGTTTTAGTTTGAGTGTAACAACCTGTATGTAATAGGCTATGTTCGTCTTGCTGTTCTGGTGTCGGAATGTTCATTTCAACCTTTGTATACTGTTTATTTCAGATTGAAGGACAGTAAAATATGGTTATTTTAACTGATGTCCTAGAAGTGAGAATATTAAAAATTGGCTATTGATGAATCCTCTATGAAAATTTTCCGTTCCTAATGTTCCGTTCACAGCTGTAGTGGACTTCTTCAGAGGTGCTCCTTCTTCCCCTGAGTTTTCTCGTACGACTGAGATACGTACCAGTCGTACCAGTCGATGAGACTCAGCGAAAGAAAGAGCACGTCTGAATATGTCCAGCACAGCTCTGAACGAAAAGTCACAGATGAAAAATTTCCATGGACCACGACCACACAATGCGGTTGATTCAACAGCAGCTAAGACTTCCGATCGTGAAAGCCTTCATTGTATAAGGAAAAATATGTTTCGCACTGTTTAGTATGCCAACGTGGGGACATGCAGAACTAACTATTCATAGGTGCAATATCTGTCGGTACCATATATCGCTGGTTACGTCGATGGTCAGGAAGAAATAAAGAAACGAAGGAAGACGCAGGGTGGGAGAGCAGCCAGCGGCCTAAGGAAAAGTAACCAAAACTGTGACAGACAGAGTGCGGACAAGACAACAGACCAGAAAAACCTAGACGACAACGGGACGCTACGCAAAGCTATTGCCACAACAATGACAACTGGCCCAAGAGCAGCCGAAAGGCAAATACAAGACGCACTCCTAGTACAGTGAAGATGCAGGGTGTTTCAAAAATGACCGGTATATTTGAAACGGCAATACAAACTAAACGAGCAGCGATAGAAATACACCGTTTGTTGCAATATGCTTGGGACAACAGTACATTTTCAGGCAGACAAACTTTCGAAATTACAGTAGTTACAATTGTCAACAACAGATGGCGCTGCGGTCTGGGAAACTCTATAGTACGATATTTTCCACATATCCACCATGCGTAGCAATAATATGGCGTAGTCTCTGAATGAAAACCTTTGACAACGTGTCTGGCGGAATGGCTTCACATGCAGATGAGATGTACTGCTTCAGCTGTTCAATTGTTTCTGGATTCTGGCGGTACACCTGGTCTTTCACGTGTCCCCACAGAAAGAAGTCACAGGGGTTCATATCTGGCGAATAGGGAAGCCAATCCACGCCGCCTCCTGTATGTTTCGGATAGCCCAAAGCAATCACACGATCATCGAAATATTCATTCAGGAAATTAAAGACGTCGGCCGTGCGATGTGGCCGGGCACCATCTTGCATAAACCACGAGGTGTTCGCAGTGACGTCTAAGGCAGTTTGTACCGCCACAAATTCACGAAGAATGTCCAGATAGCGAGACGCAGTAATCGTTTCGGATCTGAAAAATGGGCCAATGATTCCTTTGGAAGAAATGGCGGCCCAGACCAGTACTTTTTGAGGGTGCAGGGACGATGGGACTGCAACATGGGGCTTTTCGGTTCCCCATATGAGCCAGTTCTGTTTATTGACGAAGCCGTCCAGGTAAAAATAAGCTTCGTCAGTAAACCAAATGCTGCCCACATGCATATCGCCGTCATCAATCCTGTGCACTATATCTTTAGCGAATGTCTCTCGTGCAGCAATGGTAGCGGCGCTGAGGGGTTGCCGCGTTTGAATTTTGTATGGATAGAGGTGTAAACTCTGGCGCATGAGACGATACGTGGACGTTGGCGTCATTTGGACCGCAGCTGCAACACGGCGAACGGAAACCCGAGGCCGCTGTTGGATCACCTGCTGCACTAGCTGCGCGTTGCCCTCTGTGGTTGCCGTACGCGGTCGCCCTACCTTTCCAGCACGTTCACCCGTCACGTTCCCAGTCCGTTGAAATTTTTCAAACAGATCCTTTATTGTATCGCTTTTCGGTCCTTTGGTTACATTAAACCTCCGTTGAAAACTTTGTCTTGTTGCAACAACACTGTGTTCTAGGCGGTGGAATTCCAACACCAGAAAAATCCTCTGTTCTAAGGAATAAACCATATTGTCCACAGCACACTTGCACGTTGTGAACAGCACACGCTTACAGCAGAAAGACGACATACAGAATGGCGCACCCAAAGACTGCGTTGTCTTCTATATCTTTCACATCACTTGCAGCGCCATCTGTTGTTGAAAATTGTAACTACTGTAATTTCGAAAGTTTGTCCGCCTGAAAATGTACTGTTGTCCCAAGAATATTGCAACAAACGGTGTATTTCTATCGCTGCTCGTTTAGTTTTTATTGCCGTTTCAAATATACCGGTCATTTTTGAAACACCCTGTAGATAAGACAGTGTCAAGCATGAGTGCTGAACTGGCTGCTGTTCGCTGGATGGCCACTTATAAGACAGCCGCGTGGAACGCGTTGCGCACCCATATTGCCCCATAACGGCGATATAAGTCCTTCTCATTTTGCGGGCATTCAATATCTCAGACTATGCGGCACCATCCAGGTTTGGACCGACGACTCCGCAAAAGCTGCAAGACAGACAGAAAACAGGCGTACGTCAATGGATACAGCATCTCTCTACATTTGTAACTCTTATTGCAAGTGCACAATATGACCTTTGTTCGTGATGTGTCGAACGACAATACGTGCCTGCAATTCGTTGACAAGATTTGTTCGGGAAGGCGCAACAACAGCCCGCTTTCCAAATCTTATCATTGGGTTGCCTGTCTACAGATGCGAACTAGACTAATGCGATGGAGCGAACGGGTAAGAATGAGACGTGAAGAAAGCACAACGTACAATTGGTAATTCTCATGATGGTATCTGAGATTTGAAGAAATCTGCAAACCATATGCATGTTGCCCACTTACAACTGGGACATTGATACATAGCAATAGTCCGCTCGAACAGGCCATGAAAGCCCAACGGTACCGACTGGACGCC
This sequence comes from Schistocerca cancellata, assembly GCF_023864275.1. NCBI lineage: Eukaryota > Metazoa > Arthropoda > Insecta > Orthoptera > Acrididae > Schistocerca > Schistocerca cancellata. The sequence continues at coordinate 412,341,476 of NC_064631.1, forward strand.
TTGACATCCTCAGCCCAGAGGCGTCGTTACATGCGGGTATGGAGGGGCATGTTTTCAGCACACCACTCTCCCGACCATATGTCAGTTTACGAGACCGGAGCCGCAACTTCTCAATCAAGTAGCTTCTCAGGGTGCCTCAAAGCAGCCGCTTGGATCGCCTAGCTGCGGGATCGACGGGGCATCCACAAGTCGTGTGAAGTTAGCACCCTTTTTTTCAGAAATGTATATTTCTTTCAGAGTTCTTGATAGATATGAAATAGTTCTAGAGTTCTTTGTACAAAATTTAAATAGTTCTGCAGAATTTAGCGAAGAAAACAACAATACTCGAAAAAATTTTCGTATCGAAAACATTATTTGTTAATTTTCGCGATAAGTAAATTCGTACAACAGTTCTGAGCACAGTTCTGAATAGAGCTCCAAGAGTTCTACTGAAATTCCCAGTAACATGTTTTTGTGCAGCTAATAGTTTACGAGATAATTGCAATTTAAGGAGAAAATCTTTTCACTTACTGTGAAGTTGGCACCCTTTTTTTCAGAAATGTATATTTTTTTCAGAGTTCTTGATAGATATGAAATAGTTCTAGAGTTCTTTGTACAAAATTTCAATAGTTCTGCAGAATTTAGCGAAGAAAACAACAGTACTCGTAAAAATTGTGGTATCGAAACGATTTTTTGTCGATTTTTGCAAAAAGTAAATTCGTACAACAGTTCTGAGGACAGTTCTCAACAGAGTCCCAATAGTTCTATCGAAAATACCAATAACATTTTTTTGTGCAGCTAATAGTTTGCGAGAAAATTGCAATTTAAGGAGAAAGTCTTTTCACTTACTGTGAAGTTGGCACCTTTTTTTTCAGAAATGTACATTTTTTTCAGAGTTCTTGATAAATATGCCATAGTTCTAGAGTTCTTTGTACAAAATTTCAATAGTTCTGCAGAATTTAGCGAAGAAAACAACAATACTCGGAAAAATTTTCGTATAGCAAACATTATTTGTTAATTTTCGCGATAAGTAAATTCGTACAACAGTTCTGAGGACAGTTCTGAACAGAACCCCAATAGGTCTACCGAATATCCTAATAACAGTTTTTTGTGCAGCTAATAGGTTACGAGATAATTGCAATTTAAGGAGGAAACCTCTTCACTTACTGTGAATTTGGCACCCTTTTTTTCAGAAATGTACATTTTTTTCAGAGTTCTTGATAGAAATGCCATAGTTCTAGAGTTATTTGTACAAAATTTGAATAGTCCTGCAGAATTTTGCGAAGAAATCAACAAAATTCGAATAAATTTTCGTATCGAAAACATTCTTTGTCAATTTTCGAAAAAAATAAATTCGTACAACAGTTCTGAACAGAACACCAAGAGCTCTATCGAAAATCCTAATAACATTTCTTTGTGGCGGTGATAGTTTATACGGTAACTGTTTTGATGGAAGACCTACTGTATCCACAGAAAAAAATTAAATCTTGCAACAGTTTTGATGAACAGTTCTGGATAACACCCCAAGACTTCTATCGATAATCATAATAACATTTTTTGTGGTTATAATAGTTTGTAAGATAATTGATTAATTGTGGGGCTCACTTACTCTAAAAAAAATCATGTCTATTCGTATGTTCTGATGACAGCTCTGGATAGCAATGTAAGAGTTCTATCGAAAATACTGGTAACATATTCTGTGCAAGTGTATTGTTTACGTAGTAATTGCATTTAATAAGGAATGCTTATGAGCATTTCCCGTGAAGTTGGCACCCCTTTTACGAGAAATATACATTTTTTAATAGTTCTTTATATGTATGCAATAGTTCTAGATTTCCCTGCTCAAAACACGAATAGTTTTGCAGAATTTCGGGTAGAAAACAATAACTGGGCAAAATTTTGGTATAGTAAAAAATTATTTGTCAGTTTGGAAAAAATAAATTTGTATAACAGTTCTATTGGCATTTCTCGACAGCACCCGAAGAGTTGTATTGAAACTGATAAAAACAATTTTGTGGCGATAATAGTTTATATGACAATTGTTTTAATCTGATACTTTCTCTACGAAAACAAAATTCGTAGAATAGTTCTGATGACAGTTCTAAATAGCACCTACAGAGTGCTACCAAAAACTATAATAACATTTTTTGTGACGATGACTTTATATGAGATAATTAATGTGAGACTCACTTTTGTCATGTAAAAGTAATAAATTCGTAAAAAAGGTCTGATGGCATTTCTTAATAGGACCCTAAGATTTCTACCGAAAACTGTAATAACATTTTTTGTGGGGATAACAATTAATGAGATAATATCATTTACGAGAGATCCACTTGGTCTACATTATAATAAATTGGCACAACTCTTTCTGGATAGCACCGAAAGAGTTCTTTTAAAAATCCTAATACCATTTTTATGGTGCCAATAGATTATGAAATAGATTGTGTGTTCACTCTGCAGTGGGTGTGCGCCGATGTGAAACTTACTGGCAGATAAAAACTGTGTACTGAGCCGGGTCTCTAACCCCAGGCTGTGACGAAGGAACATCGTCACAATATCCTTTCTTCCAGGAGTGCTACTTCTGCAATTTTCGTAGGACAACTTCTGCGAAATTGGGAAAGCAGGAGATGAGGTACTGCTAGAAGTACAGCTATGAGGACGGATCGTAAATTCTCACCTTTATTTTGGAATTATGTGAGACATAAACAATGTTACTTTGTGCAGTGCGGTACACAAGAAGCTCTTTTATCCGGACTATGTGGGACCGGAAGTAATCCGGATAACCGAAAATCCGGATATATATTCTACTAAATACAAAAAGTCTAAATGTTCAGCACTGTACAAATGCCGGTACACCTTCTTAAGACTGATTGTAGTAACTGTAGGTGGAAGCGTGGGATGTGCACGCTTAGATGATTCAAAGAGAGAAGGCTCGTCAGTGCAAAACAGATGGCTGAGAGGGCAGATACATTCACACACGCCACTAACCAGGTGGTGTCACACCTGTCGAGAAGCGCACCAGAGGTACAATGAGCTCTGGTGGAGTGCGGTTGGCGTGGTTACTATGCAACTTACTTATGGGCACCAATACACCGCTATATTAATGTACAATACTTGAGAAACAATGTCATTCAAACACTCTGAGCTCCTTTATCACTCAGTACAAGACTAAATTAGCGGCCTAGTGATAAGCAGATACAAAGATACAAAAGATACAAATCATTAGTTTCAGTTTTCTGTAATCAACGTGTTTGCATACCGAGATACTGTTACCGGTATCTCATCCACTATTAAAGCTACATAAACAAAGCTATGGATGAATAATAATATAGTGCTTGCCTACACACTGAATCACATTATTCAACAATGGATTAAGTATTTTAAGCTGCAGTATCTCATATTACGTTCTTAAATCATTAGGAGAAAAAATTTACTCTTAAAATACATTTTTTTAAAATAATCAAAACATGAAACGTAAATACACTCCTGGAAATGGAAAAAAGAACACATTGACACCGGTGTGTCAGACCCACCATACTTGCTCCGGACACTGCGAGAGGGCTGTACAAGCAATGATCACACGCACGGCACAGCGGACACACCAGGAACCGCGGTGTTGGCCGTCGAATGGCGCTAGCTGCGCAGCATTTGTGCACCGCCGCCGTCAGTGTCAGCCAGTTTGTCGTGACATACGGAGCTCCATCGCAGTCTTTAACACTGGTAGCATGCCGCGACAGCGTGGACGTGAACCGTATGTGCAGTTGACGGACTTTGAGCGAGGGCGTATAGTGGGCATGCGGGAGGCCGGGTGGACGTACCGCCGAATTGCTCAACACGTGGGGCGTGAGGTCTCCACAGTACATCGATGTTGTCGCCAGTGGTCGGCGGAAGGTGCACGTGCCCGTCAACCTGGGACTGGACCGCAGCGACGCACGGATTCATGCCAAGACCGTAGGATCCTACGCAGTGCCGTAGGGGACCGCACCGCCACTTCCCAGCAAATTAGGGACACTGTTGCTCCTGGGGTATCGGCGAGGACCATTCGCAACCGTCTCCATGAAGCTGGGCTACGGTCCCGCACACCGTTAGGCCGTCTTCCGCTCACGCCCCAACATTGTGCAGCCCGCCTCCAGTGGTGTCGCGACAGGCGTGAATGGAGGGACGAATGGAGACGTGTCGTCTTCAGCGATGAGAGTCGCTTCTGCCTTGGTGCCAATGATGGCCGTATGCGTGTTTGGCGCCGTGCAGGTGAGCGCCACAATCAGGACTGCATACGACCGAGGCACACAGGGCCAACACCCGGCATCATGGTGTGGGGAGCGATCTCCTACACTGGCCGTACACCACTGGTGATCGTCGAGGGGACACTGAATAGTGCACGGTACATCCAAACCGTCATCGAACCCATCGTTCTACCATTCCTAGACCGGCAAGGGAACTTGCTGTTCCAACAGGACAATGCACGTCCGCATGTATCCCGTGCCACCCAATGTGCTCTAGAAGGTGTAAGTCAACTACCCTGGCCAGCAAGATCTCCGGATCTGTCCCCCATTGAGCATGTTTGGGACTGGATGAAGCGTCGTCTCACGCGGTCTGCACGTCCAGCACGAACGCTGGTCCAACTGAGGCGCCAGGTGGAAATGGCATGGCAAGCCGTTCCACAGGACTACATCCAGCATCTCTACGATCGTCTCCATGGGAGAATAGCAGCCTGCATTGCTGCGAAAGGTGGATATACACTGTACTAGTGCCGACATTGTGCACGCTCTGTTGCCTGTGTCTATGTGCCTGTGGTTCTGTCAGTGTGATCATGTGATGTATCTGACCACAGGAATGTGTCAATAAAGTTTCCCCTTCCTGGGACAATGAATTCACGGTGTTCTTATTTCAATTTCCAGGAGTGTATTACTGGTTTGCTGTTTCAACAATGTACTAAACAAAGTATAAAATTTGTTTTTTATCTTTTATTTGGAATAGCGTTAAGTACATTGAACCTAAAATAACATTTACGTGTAATTCAGTATGTAAGAAAACATCAATATTCACTGCACAGTGTATTCCACAGATTTACAATTTTTTTCACCTGGAGCTCACAATTACCAATTCTTTGATAAAAGTTTCATTCCTGAATCTACTGACAGTCTTGCATTATTAAAATTCAAAGTACCAGTAAAAACTACAGGCTGTGATGTACAGGTCCGTTAACAACTCTTCTTCAGGATACACTAAACAATACACTACGTAAACAATACACTTGCAAAGAATATGTTACCAGTATTTTCGATAGAACTCTTACATTGCTATCCAGAGCTGTCTTCAGAACATACGAATAGACATGATTTTTTTTAGAGTAAGTGAGCCCCACAATTAATCAATTATCTTACAAACTATTATAACCACAAAAAATGTTATTATGATTATCGATAGAAGTCTTGGGGTGTTATCCAGAACTGTTCATCAAAACTGTTGCAAGATTTAATTTTTTTCTGTGGTTACAGTAGGTCTTCCATCAAAACAGTTACCGTATAAACTATCACCGCCACAAAGAAATGTTATTAGGATTTTCGATAGAGCTCTTGGTGTTCTGTTCAGAACTGTTGTACGAATTTATTTTTTTCGAAAATTTACAAAGAATGTTTTCGATACGAAAATTTATTCGAATTTTGTTGTTTTCTTCGCAAAATTCTGCAGGACTATTCAAATTTTGTACAAAGAACTCTAGAACTATGGCATTTCTATCAAGAACTCTGAAAAAATGTACATTTCTGAAAAAAAGGGTGAAAAATTCACAGTAAGTGAAGAGGTTTCCTCCTTAAATTGCAATTATCTCGTAACCTATTAGCTGCACAAAAAACTGTTATTAGGATATTCGGTAGACCTATTGGGGTTCTGTTCAGAACTGTCCTCAGAACTGTTGTACGAATTTACTTATCGCGAAAATTAACAAATAATGTTTGCTATACGAAAATTTTTTCGAGTATTGTTGTTTTCTTCGCTAAATTCTGCAGAACTATTGAAATTTTGTACAAAGAACTCTAGAACTATGGCTTATCTATCAAGAACTCTGAAAAAAATATATATTTCTGTAAAAAAGGGTGCCAGCTTCACAGTGGGAGCTCTTATAGAGTTCTTAATTATGTTGCAATTTCCTCTTAAACTATTACCTGCACAAAAAAATACCACCAGGATTTTCGATAGAACTCTTCACGTGGTGTCCAGAACTGTCATCAGAACTGTTGTACGAATATATTTATATTTTCTGTAGAGAAAGTGTGTCCCACATTAAATCAATTTATCTCATAAACTATTATAGCCATAGAAAAATGTTACTGGGATTTTCGATAGAGCTCTTGGGGTTCTGTTCAGAACCGTCCTCAGAACTGTTGTACGAGTTTAATTTTTGCGAAAATTGACAATGAATGTTTTCGATACGAAAATGTTTTCGAATATTGTTGTTTTCTTCGCTAAATTCTACAGAACTATTGAAATTTTGTACAAAGAACTCTAGAACTATGGCATATCTGTCAAGAACTCTGAAAAAAATATAAATTTCTGAAAGAAAGGGTGCCAACTTCACAGTAAGTGAAAAGATTTTCTCCTTAAATTGCAATTATCTCGTAAACTATTAGCTGCACAAAAAAATGTTACTGGGATTTTCGATAGAACTCTTGGAGCTCTATTCAGAACTGTGCTCAGAACTGTCGTACTTATTTACATTTTGCGGAAATTGACAAAGAATGTTTTCGATGCGAAAATTTTTTCGAGTATTGTTGTTTTCTTCGCTAAATACTGCAGAACTATTGAAATTTTGTACAAAGAACTCTAGAACTATTTCATATCTATCAAGAACTCTGAAAAAAATATACATTTCTGAAAAAAAGGGTGCTAACTTCACACGACTGCATCCACAGCTGCAACATTTCCATCCGGAACATATCAGAAGTAGTGGAATATGAGATGCATTCGCTTTTACGAAAATGAACTACGATCAGCAATAGGGTGGCGACAGCGAAAACTTGTACCAGACCGGGACTCGAACCTGGTCTCCCACTCTTCGCGAGCAGTCGCCTTACCACTTGACTATCTGAGCATGTCTCACGGCCAGACTCAAACTTGCATATGTCATCAACAATGTGCCTACAACCTGTACTCACACATCTATTCGCATACAGGTGAGACATTTTACATCTTAAACATGGATAATGTAACCTCCCCCTCACTTATCGACCTTAATGACAGTGAAAAATTAAACCGCGTGTACCTAATGGAAATTTGTGAAAAGCAATCGTCACCGAAGTTAATCTGTCGGTAAAGAGGGAGGAAAGGGTTACATCTAAATGAAAGGAAAAATGCTAATGAAACTGGTGGAAATTAATTTTGAAAGGGGGTAAAGTTAATAAAGAAAGTAAATGTGCGGCCGTTACGTTAACAATTAATTGGCGCTAATTAGATATTTGAGATTTGGGAGAAATTATGGTCGCCAGTCCTAAGGACAATTACTATAGTAACTGAAAAAGAAAGGTTATTACACATATAATTAGCTCTAGAAGCGTGGCAACTGAAGGTTGACACGTGTAGTGTGAAAACTGAAAGTTTGTCAGAAGTAATAAATTTCGCTACACTCTGACTTAATTTAGCAAAAGAATTAATAAAACAGGAAAATCGAAAGTTAATTTAGTGACTGAAGTTAATAGTGAGCTTTCTTTCTGAAGCACATCGAAATTCAGTAAAATACGGTTAGACTTGTACTACCTCAACAATCATTTCAAAAGCTACTTGAATCTACGCAATTTAGAAATAAGAGATTTAACTTTGAACTTGAATTAAATGATTCTTAACAATTACCAATAGTAAAATTTAGTACGTACCAAGCTGAGCTGCAGTCACAGGTAAGCTAAAATACGGTAACAAAACTCCCACTCTTAATTTGTGCTTGTGCAATCTAAATACTGTAGCCAGCTATGAATACCTTAACTGAACTTTGAAATTAAAGCAGTGAAATAAAATTATGCTGGTGTTTGAATTTCAACGACACTCGGGTTCATTCCGGAAAAGGAACGGACCCTGCTTGATAATGCAACTGGGACAATGAGCAACAAAGGTTCATGCTAAGTTGCTGTAATTTTGCGAGGCAAATGGAACAATTTTAAAAGCTGCGGTCTGCCATACAGTTCTAAAACTTTAGAACGTGCTTCCAGTCTTCCTTGTTGGTTGATTGACAGTTTGAAGCCGTCGATCGAGGAGGTGGCGACAGTCACTCATTGTCGGCCGTCGCTGTTGCAGAAGCTGGATGTTGGCGCGCCTTCTTCTCGACACGGTCACCAGTCGAAACGGGTTCTTGATGTGCGCCAGCTAATGCTTCCCGTCCGCGACAACATGTCAGAAACTATCATCGCAAGTTGAGCGCAATTACATGCTGCCAAACCCCGAAAGCGCGGCAACTCGCGGGAGCTTTACACAACACACCTGCTCCACTCGCTACTCCAGCCAGACTGTCTCTGCTCAGCCCGCGCTCCACGCGACAGAGTTAACACTACCAAAGATCCTACACACTTTTTCTTCACACGACCTATCGATGCAATCATTCGATAGCAGTTTTCCCTAGGCAAGACCCAGCGTAAAAATACAAATAATATTTACGAAACAAACCAATTATACATCGACAAAATGCATAAATATATATATATATATATATATACAAATAGTAAAACAATTACAATATGTAAAGACACAGAAATGTCATATATCCAGGTAACAAAAATAAGGAAAACAAATTTATAGTACAATAGATGGAATTAGGAGGATATACATTTCCGGCGTTACACGTGTCCCACATTGTCTGAGGATGTTCGTGTAACCTAAACAGACTCAGAAAATGTCCCAAAAAAGAAACAGCGGAAATGCATATGCTCGAAACATCAACAAAATTTAGCATTCGTCTAATTAACCATAAACCAATATTTAGACGATAATAATTGAGTGGAGACACTCCTAATCGTATTCCACTCTGTCATCTTGCACAAAATAAAACAGGTTGACAACATATTAAAATTCATAGAAAGCATAGAAAATGGTTTAGCTATTCTAAAAATCAAAATTCCTAGCAGTATCAAGAACTGGAATACTATTTACAAAATCAATCAGAGTACATGGTCACAAAAAACAGGTATATCAAAATACGCAAATTAATAATTAATTACATAGAATACACATTTTATATAACCTTTTCGTAATTAATACTCTCGCCATGAAAGGCCACTAAACTCTAAACAAGAAAATAATATACAGCAGATCGAAAAAACCATAAATATTGACAGTAGAATTCTTTCAGCTGTCCAGGAAGGAAAACAATTCCGCCTTCCGTGCCCGCAAGTACAAAGAATGCTGTCGGCGGCACAAGAGCCGACAGCGGCACAAGAGCCGACAGTGGCTTCGCCTCGCAAGTATTGTTGCGCCCGCCTGTGCGGCACGCTTGATCTCACTCGCCTGTGTAACGGCATTTCCAGAACGTCCGTTACACTGAATTCTTTAGGAAAAACTCACTCCCGAGTAATCTCAAGGAGTCCCTTAATACTATCACAGTGGATAGCTCAACACTGTCCATCATCACACGCATGTACTAGCCTGAAACTTAAAACAGCGTCTAAGTACATCGGCAATGACTAATAAAACACACATTCATGAAATCTGACAGCTAGTTACAAAAGCATATTTACAATCCTTAATCTACTGTGACTCAACTGAAAACTTAAACTAGCAGCTTGGATTTTTCAGATGATTACTAATCAGTTACTCTTAAATCATTTAGTCAAAATTAATTTCTTATTAATTACAACTTCTGTAATGACCTCTAGGTCAGGCAAAAGCATCGCAACATGGCACATCCTTAAATCTTACACTCTATATTTACATACTGTACAAATTACCCATTGTGTGGTATTAATCGATCCTATGTTGGTACAATTTCAAGTCTACAATATTCCGTATACCTAATCGTTTTCCAGAGCTTGGATGCTCTAAGCAATAAGCATTTGTGTGAGGTATACCAATGACTTTATATGGTCCATTATAAACAAACTTAAATTTAGAGATTTCATTGTCTATCTCGCTCGATTTCTCATGAGCTTTTACAAGTACTAAGTCTCCGATTGCAAACTTAGCAAAACGCGCTTTAGCGTCATGACGACGTATGCGAGCATCGGCTTTTAACTTCATTACTTCTCGCAAACGATCTTTTTTCACACCAATACTAATGTCAATCCGTGGAGGGAATTTGATTATCTCTTCCACTAATCTTTTACTTCTGTCATCCAACAGGATATCCTCTGGAGAAAATCCCGTCGATTCATGTCTCAAGGTGTCCACAATTCTCTCAAATTCTGCTACATATCTGCCCCATGCCCTATGGTTGTAATGGCAGTAGGTACGGCAAATTCGGCCTCGTCTTTGTTCGTGTGTTACGTTTGACACACCGTCTACAATACTTTCCAATTCACTTTCTACACTTTTGTCAATGCCGAAATTCCTCACGTTACGGCAGTTCAAATTCATTCCTACGTCAATGTCATCCGGCCACTTAACAATGTGTATAGGCTGGTATTGCCTATGCGCACCGTCTCCTGCATCGTCAAAGCTAACTACTACTGTTTTATCTTGTGAGGTACATGTCAAAGTTTTGCTTTCGCAATTAACCACTGCACGGTACTTTAATAGCCAATCTAACCCGATGATTACTTCCGTAGTTAAGTCTGGCACGACGACAAACTCTTGTTCAAATCGTGCCTCACATATCACGAAGTGGACAAAAATCTGTTTTGTGACCGGTTTACTGGCCTTCCCAGTAGCACCGATAATTTTCACTCCTGTTACTGGCATAACTACGATGCCAGGTCTGTCTTTCAGTAACTCAAATATTTTCCCAGATACAGCACTCAGCTCTGCATCGGTGTCAATCAACACGTTTAGTTGTAGGTCGTGCATATTAACAGACATACTATCTGTCTACACTTGTCCTCGACTGTTTCTTTATTTTCTCACAGTAAATCCTCGTCTATATCCAGGTCATTCCAGAAAAAACCATCCGGCTTTGATCCTAAATCCGGCTTATCTGGCGGCTTTTTCAGCCTCTGTTCACATACAGTGTTAATTTCAACATGTTTGTCCTGAGGCTTAGTCTGTAGCTTCGCCTCCAATACCGAAACCTTTTCCTGTAACTCGTCACCTAGTGAGTGTTGCCCTGCTATCATTTCACTAATTGTCACCTTCGTTGATTCCTCTTTGGCCAGATTGATCTCATCCGCCAATCTACCTGGAGGAATGTGCCCAGTAGTTTCTGCAATTACTTCCGCTAGATCTGCGCAACCCACACTGCTATCGTCTGACCGTATAACGTCAGCTCTAACCTCATACACGCTGTAATCTATGTGCTTTTCTACCAATCGTGTCCGGCTATCACTAAAATTTTCGCAATCTTTCTCCTTAATACTCTCGCAATGATTAGACTGGAGGTTTGCGTCGGATGGGTCGGCTACTTCTACCACTGAAACTTTCGGTAAGGTCTGCCGGTTAGGGCCAGAACTTTCCGTTACTACTTCAACATCCAACTCTTGCGGGACGAAACACGACGAATCTTGCTCGTGCTCCCCATTAACATAAACTATTGCTAGTAAAGTCTGCCGGTTAGGGCCAGAACTTTCTATCATTTCACAAACACTATCTTCCTGCGGGACGAGACGCGGAAAATCCTGCACGCGCTCCCCATAAACACTTCTCCCATACAGCCCCTATAATCTCTTAGTTCGTCGTATAAGCGACCGAACTGCCTTAACCAGACCTCATCCCTCTCTTCATCCCCTCGCTCGATGACGGACGTTTTATCCGACATCTGATCTTCTCTCAACACTTGCGAATCATTCTTAAACTCAATCTCCAGTTCCGCTGTGGGTATTACAGCTGCCACTTTATAATCGATTTCCGGAACACTACTTAAATTGTTCTCACTGACAGTGAATGTACTTCCCACTGCCGTGTATACAGCTGATCTACTACTTGTGGGCGCACTCCTTTCTCCTAACACTGGCACACTCTCCCGCCGTTGATTATTCCACACGGAATTTTCATAACGACGACATCTGGATTTTCTCCTGTTATTGGACCGCCAAAATTTCTCCACGCCCGGTCGGCCCCTCACCGGCGCGGCTAATTGTTTCCCTGTCTCGTCCCAGCAGATACGGTCCCCGGATGCTGCTGAGGTGGCTGATCACACCCTCTGGCGTTATTACTATTCTGTGAAGCTCGTATCACGTTAGTACGTTACTGGTTTCCGTCATTCCTGTTATTATTTGCATTGTATCGATTGATATTACGGTCCGAACCATTATTGTTATTGCTGCCATGGTTGCGGTATGCATTATTCCCATGGTTATCGTTGTTGTGGTTGCTGTGGTACCCGTTGTTGTAACCACGGCCTCTACCACTATCGCGATTATTGCGCCAATTGTCCTCGTCCTCCACTCTTTCCAGGAAATCATTTATTGTCCTGTAATTGCTTCCTACGTAGCGTTTTGTATCATCTGGAAGCTTTTTGTAGAGTTCCCAGACTATTTCGGATTCCGTGTGGCGATCACGCAAATATTCCAACTTGTGGATCCAGCCCTCACAAAACTCCTTCATCGAACCGCGAGAATTCGCATCGAAAGACCTCGATACGACAAATTCGCGCCAGACACTTCGCTGTTTTTGCTCTGACCAGTATTCAGCCAGAAACAAATCTTTAAATTCGTCAAAAGTCAGGTTCGTAATGTTGAGGTTTAAGCCCCAACGCTTGGCATCACCAGCCAACACATCAATAATCGCATTAATTTTTCTCTCATTAGTCCATGATCTGGGTAAAACTCTTTCACAATTCTTAATGAAATCCGTCGCGTGTATACCGCCTTTTTTCAAGGGGTCGAACCGCTCCTCTTTCGTCAACAATTCCGAACTATGTGCATAGATTGGCACATAGCTCTGTTTTTCGTCAAGTATCTTTTCTAATTCCGACACTCTCGTAATTACTTGGCAAGTGGTTGTCGCAAGCGTTTCTACTTGCCTTTTTTTCTCTTCGCAGATATTAGCCTGCTTCGTCACTTTGGTATCTACTTCGGATACTAAAGCCTTTAAAGTTTCCACCTTCTTTTGATCCTCTTTTTTCACTAATTGAATTTGTTCCGTCACCTTATTCTCGATGATCGGAGCAACTGATTCTCTTACACTTTTCTCGATTCTGCTAATTTCGGAATGAAAACGAGTATTTATGCTCGCAATTTCCGCCTGAACGCCTATCATTTCCTGTTTAAGATTACCGACTTCGGTATTAATCACAACAATATCTTCTTTGATTTTATCAACTTTTGTGTTAACAACTCCAACATTGTCGTTAACAACATTAATAGCTTTGTTCTGACTGTCTAGCTTTCGTTCAATTTTTTCAGACTGAGCTTCTTGCTTGGCCGATTGACTCTTGATTTCGTTAATCAAAACATTCAATAAATCAGTTAAATTCCCGGAAACTACCGGTTTTACTTCCGTAGCGGCTTCCTCTTTAATTGTCCCCCCGTATTCGTCATCAAGGGATTCACATTTGATTTTCACTTCCGATTCCGGAACATTTTCTAAAGTGTGGAATTCCATTTCTGCTCTTTGTTGCGTTTCGGCGGTCGCGTCTTTCATGCTAGCCGCCTGCCCCTGAACAATGGGTACCGCGGTGCGCGTTTCCCACTGTTCGACCGATTGTTCCTTATCCAAGCCTACCAAATTTTGGTAATTGTTGCCTTCACTCATTTTAATAATTTTCAATAAAAATGCCAAATCTCAAATCTAATTAGGATTCCTCACACTAATATTCTGGCTGGACGTATCGAACATTTCGTATCTAGTACTTTGTTACGAGATTTGCACAATGCAAATTCGTGTCCAGAACAACCTCAAATCCAAAGATCGTCCTGTGACCAGGTCGCCACGTGTAACCTCCCCCTCACTTATCGACCTTAATGACAGTGAAAAATTAAACCGCGTGTACCTAATGGAAATTTGGGAACAGCAATCGTCACCGAAGTTAATCTGTCGGTAAAGAGGGAGGAAAGGGTAACATCTAAATGAAAAGGGAAAATGCTAATGAAACTGGTGGAAATTAATTTTGAAAGGGGGTAAAGTTAATAAAGAAAGTAAATGTGCGGCCGTTACGTTAACAATTAATTGGCGCTAATTAGATATTTGAGATTTGGGAGAAATTACGGTCGCCAGTCCTAAGGACAATTACTATAGTAACTGAAAAAGAAAGGTTATTACACATATAATTAGCACTAGAAGCGTGGCAACTGAAGGTTGACATGTGTAGTGTGAAAACTGAAAGTTTGTCAGAAGTAATAAATTTCGCTACACTCTGACTTAATTTAGCAAAAGAATTAATAAAACAGGAAAATCGAAAGTTAATTTAGTGACTGAAGTTAATAGTGAGCTTTCTTTCTCAAGCACATCGAAATTCAGTAAAATACAGTTAGTCTTGTACTACCTCAACAATCATTTCAAAAGCTACTTGAATCTACGCAATTTAGAAATAAGAGATTTAACTTTGAACTTGAATTAAATGATTCTTAACAATTACCAATAGTAAAATTTAGTACGTACCAAGCTGAGCTGCAGTCACAGGTAAGCTAAAATACGGTAACAAAACTCCCACTCTTAATTTGTGCTTGTGCAATCTAAATACTGTAGCCAGCTATGAATACCTTAACTGAACTTTGAAATTAAAGCAGTGAAATAAAATTATGCTGGCGTTTGAATTTCAACGACACTCGGGTTCATTCCGGAAAAGGAACGGACCCTGCTTGGTAATGCAACTGGGACAATGAGCAACAAAGGTTCATGCTAAGTTGCTGAAATTTGGCGAGGCAAATGGAACAATTTTAAAAGCTGCGGTCTGCCATACAGTTCTAAAACTTTAGAACGTGCTTCCAGTCTTCCTTGTTGGTTGATTGACAGTTTGAAGCCATCGATCGAGGAGGTGGCGACAGTCACTCATTGTCGGCCGTCGCTGTTGCAGAAGCTGGATGTTGGCGCGCCTTCTTCTCGACACGGTCACCAGACGAAACGGGCTCTTGATGTGCGTCAGCTAATGCTTCCCGTCCGCGACACCATGTCAGAAACTATCATCGCAAGTCGAGCGCAATTACATGCTATCAAACCCCGAAAGCGCGGCAACTCGCGGGAGCTTTACACAACACACCTGCTCCACTCGCTACTCCAGCCAGACTGTCTCTGCTCAGCCCGCGCTCCACGCGACAGAGTTAACACTACCAAAGATCCTACACACTTTGATTCTTCACGCGACCTATCGATGTAATCGTTCGATAGCAGTTTTCCCTAGGCAAGACCCAGCGTAAAAATACAAATAATATTTACGAAACAAACCAATTATACATCGACATAAATGCATAAACATATATATACAAATAGTAAAACAATTACAATATGTAAAGACACAGAAATGTCATATATCCAGGTAAAAAATAAGGAAACAAATTTATTGTACAATAGAGGGAAATAGGAGGTTATGCATTTCCGGCGTTACAATGCGATTCAGTAACTGTATAAATTTGAAGAGGTTGAAAAAATCAGCCAACCAGTAGCAAACCGAAGGATTGTTTAGCCCTCTACTCAGGCCCTCTCATTCTGAAGAAGATATTTTTTTAAACATTGAAACCAACGTCAAAGTCTAAATAAGCCTTAGCTAGCAACTGGTCTTCGGATGTTTTTAACGTCTTGGAAGTCGGTTGCTCAGTGTCGGCAGATAAATACGATATTGCAATTTCTGTGTTAATCCGACTTATGATGTTAAGTTCCTTCGGACGTGCATATATACCATTACGAGAGGGACACCCAAGTCCATGATTTCTATACACTGCGTTACACAATTAATACCTAGAACTGGTCCGGGTGAACGTGGGAAATGGCGATAAGGGGGTCATGGGAACTGCGATGAAGATGTTGGGGGCCAGGGGGTAGTGGCGCCAAATGATACGTCGATTGAGTGGAAAATTGTTCTCGAATCGACCTTTGCACAGTTCGATGCGCCTTCTACACTACATGCGGAGGAGGTGTAAGAGGTTGCTAGTGTTTCAGAGATACGAGCTCGCTCGATTCGCTGTTTGAAGTTATCTGGCACAGTGGTTTCGGTGACGAACATGATTCTGCAGGTGTTGCTACACAACAAAGAACTCTGGTAGTCTATAATCGGGCGCCAGTGGAGGCAGTTCTTGTGGACCGCTAGCCACCTTCCAGGAAACATTTCTTCAGCTCTTGCACAACATCACGAACGTGAATAACGGAGTGAACTATTTTGTGTCTCTTTTGCCGTCTTTCCAAATCGCTCATCAGGAAGGAAACAATATCGCAGCTGCCGTACGATACTGGTCGTCAGCGCTTCAAGGAGCCGATCCCTCTACCGAGCGAGATGAACCCGTGACGTCATTAGGCAGATCGGTGCCGCGGATGAGAACAGAACGCCCTACTCCCTAACTGTCGGCAGCGTGGGCGAGTCCCGGCAGCGCTTTCTGGCGGAATACTTGGATTTTATTTTTCGGCTGGCCTTGGAGAGTTCTTTGCCCGGCTGAGCACCTTGCCGCGGCAGTTAGGTGCCCGCTCCTCCTCGCCGACTACTGGGGAGGGCCGCGCCAATGTGCGCAGCGCCGCTGGCCGGGGATTCCCCGCTCGGCGCTGCCATCCCTCCAGCCGCAGCCGCAGCCGCAGCTAGCGCTCGTTTATTTTGCCGGAGGCAGCAGGAAGCTCGTTAGCCAGCGCCAGCGGGGCGGCCATGTCCCTGCGATATCCCCTGCAGTTGCCGCCGGCTCTCGTAGGAGACGACTCCAGGCTACAAAGAAAAATATTCCGAGATCTTCTGATAAAACAAAAATCACTACCCCGCCTAAAAACTACAGGCTCGAGTCTTTTGTATTATCCTAGACTGAAGATAAGCGAAAGTTGAAAATTTAAGTAATGTTTCACTTACATCTCTTTTTATTATTCGGAGATGTAGCTCCATTGGACTACGGTCCAAGAGAGCTACCACCTTCATTACCCTATTTTGTCTGTTACAATCGCTGTCTTTTCAGAAAACCTACAAGGCGAATATGTAAACACTTTCTGTCAATGAGTAGGGCTTTGTTAAAGGTCTGCAGACTACTGGGCTAAACGTGATGTGCGGGCAATACCAGCGGTAAATGTTTAGTAATCAACTCGCAAATCGGCATTTTAGAGGAATTCTCACATTAAAAGCAACTATTTATTTAAACGAAGGGCAAATAGGTTGAGATTTATTTTCATGGGAAACTCAGTACTTCAGTTTTAGAAACGACATGTACGGTAGGTACTAATTGGCTAAAATTATCAGCCCATTCAAGTTGCAAGGTACCGCTGTATAATGGCTTCTAAAGCCAACAAAAATTGACTTTCAGTATTTAATGTAAGTAATTATTAAAAATTTACAACTTAAAAACTTAAAATTCTGCCATAGCCTACTCGTTAAGCGGTATACTCTTATGTTGGCGTTTTAACACGGTGAGTCAAGTATTAAAATTACAAAATGTGTTAACTCTTAAGGCATCACACATGACGGCCCGAAAATTACCTACATTACATTAATTTAACATTTGAGAACGAGTGGGTAATCTCAAATCTCCAAACCCTTACGAAATATTTTGTAGCTGATACCCCCGACCTGCTCCATCGAGAAATAAGGAACGTTCAGCGCTACATTTTTGCTGTTCCTGCAGTAAAACTTCCGCATCAGGCATACTGTTCCAATTCTTTATTCTTTTCGAAGTTGCTCTATTCGCAACATATTTTGCAGACACTATCCAAATATATCACTGAATGTAGCTGCACAATTGTATCAGTGTAGGGCACATACTTCAGGAAAAATGACATGACAAACATTATAAACATAAAAACATTGAGAGGGTGAGAAAAGTTTCATATAATTGTGGAAGTCCGATTCTTTAAGCAAATATGGTGTATGGTTACTAGTATTGTAATCGTAAGCAAACAAATTATTTAAACAGAACCAAAGAACAAAAAGTATATATAAGGTGCAGTAGAATGAGAAAGCAATAGTTGGTAAAAAAGTAAGTAAACAACTCGGTATTAGTAATCATTATAACTGTTAACAAATTTGTCGAACTTTGAGACAAGGCGGTCAATGCCATCATGGATGCCTTCATGTAAAAATGCTTGAAATTGCTCTCTGAGCTATGATTATACCCAGATGTGCATCTCTACGTCCGAAGCAAATCGAAGGCTACGGATGACTTCCTCCAAAAATATGGAAGTTCTATGGAGAGAGACCAGGACTGTAAGGCGGATATGTAAGGATTTCCCAGTGAAACTTATGCAGCGTACTCAAAACGAACTGGGAAACATGGGATCGCGACTACATGTTTCCATGGTTATTTCGGCGATATCGAGGTCATCGACTACCTCTCTGGTGCATTTTACTTTTCTAAAGCCAAGATAATCGTCATTTAACAGTTCCTCAACATTCTTTTCTATTCTTGTGTATATCATTCGTGTCAGCAACTGGTATGCATGAGCTGTTAAGATGAAAGTGCGATAGCTCTCTCACTTATCTGGTCTTGCAATCATCGGAATTAAATGAAAGTAATTTTTTCGAAAGTCGGAAGTATGTCACCAGTCTCATAGATTCTGCACAGCTATTGGTTGCCACTTTCCCCAGTGATATAGAAATTCTGATGGTGTTTTACCTATCCCTTCTGCCTTACATAATCTCAGATCTTCCAAAGGTCTTTTAAACTCTGACTCTAATACTCGATCTCCTATCTCTTCGTTATTAACACCAGTTTCTTCTCCTATCAAGTCATCGGACAATTCCTTCCTCTCACACAGACCTTTTACGTGCTTAACCTACCTCCCTACCTCTGCATTTAAAACTGGAATTCCCACTGTACTTTTAATGTTTCCGCCCTTGATTTTAATTTCACTGTACACTGTTTTAACTTTCCCGTACGATGAGCCAGCCCTTTCGAACATCATTTCTTTTTCTATTTCTTCTCATTTTTTCCTACTGCAGTTTCACTTTGGCATCTCTGCACTTCCTATTTGTTTCATTCCTGAATGGTTTATATTGCTGTATTCCTTTGTTTCTCGGAAACTTTGTCTACCTCTACATCTAAATACAAACTCCAAAAGCAACGATACGGTGCATTGCTGTGGATACCGCGTACCACTAATAGTCATTCCGTCTCCTATTCCACTCGCAAATACAGTGAGGAAAAAACTATGTCCGTTAGCCTCCGTATTAACCCAATTTCTCTCATGTTATGTTACACGAAATGCGCATTGGTGGCAGCAGAATAAATCTGCAGTCGGCCTAGAATCCCGGTTCCCTAAATTTTCCCAACAGTGTCTCGTGAAAGAAGCGTCAAATTCCCTGCAGGGATTCCCATTTGAGTTCAAGTAGCATGTTAATCGAATCTACCGGTAATAAATACAGCAGTCTGCCTTTGAATTTATTCCACGTCTTCCTTTAATCGGAATTGGTGTGGATCCCAACTTCTAGAGCTGTACTCAAGAATGTGTCGCCCTAGTGTCGAGTAGACCATCTGCTTTATAGATATGCGAACATTTTCCACAATTCTCCCTACTACCAACCTGGCGTCCCATTCCATTTCACATCGCTTTGCAACGTTACGCCAAGATACGTGACTGATGTGAGTGTGCCAAGCAGCACACCACTAATGCTGTATGTGAACGTCACAGGATTATTTGTCGTACACATTCGAATTAACGCACTTTCTTTCCATTTACAGCAAGCTGCCACTCATCACACCAACTAGAAATACTGTGTAACGCACCTTCCAACCTCGTACTGTCACTCAACGACGACAGCTTCACGAACGCCAGCAAACAAACGTAAACTGCTGTCCACCCTGTTCGTCAAAATATAAGCGGTCCTATCACAGTTCCCTGGGGAAGTCCTAACCGTACTCTTGTCCCTGATGAACACCCACCATCTAGGATAACGAAATGGGCTCTATTACTTAGGTAGTCTTCGACCCACTTACATCTCTGGGAACCTAATCCATATGCTCGGACCTTCGTCACCAGTCTGCAGTGGCGCAATGTTTTAAACACTTTCCGGAAATCTTCATCAACGATCTGTAGGATATCGTGTGAGAAAATGGCGAGCTGATTTTAGCACCAGCTATGCTTATAAATCCGTGCTTATTTGTGACCAAAAGCTTTTCTGTATCAAGAAAACTTATTATGTTCGAACTCAAAACGTATTCAAGAATTCTACAGCAAACCGATGTTAATGATGTTGCTACGAAATTATCCGGGTCCGTTCCTTCATATGTCCGTTTCTTTATATCTTTCTTATACAAATGAGTCACTTGCGCTTCTTTCCAGTCGCCTGGACTTCAAGTTGAGAGATTTGCGATGAGTGCAATCTAAGAAAGGGGCCAACGCCGCAGAGTACTAAATGTAAAACCGGATTCGGGTTCTGTATGGACCTGTCGACTTGTTTGTTTTCAACTCTTTCAGTCGCTTCTCTTCCAGGGATGCCATTTCTATGTTCTCCAAGCAGGAGTCTGTGCGACTGCCAAACAGCGCTATGTTTGTACAATCCTACTATGTGAGCGATTTCTTAAACGTGAAATTTAACACCAACTTTCTTCTGCTGCGTTCTACTGCCACCCAGACTGGTCGACAACTTATTAAACAAAAGCCTTCGAGCGCTTATTTATTTTACATATAATCAGAACTTCCTTGGGTTCTCGGCAAGATTTGACTGTGGAAGTAACTGCATCCTTCACGCAATGATCGCCTTATTTACTAACGAATTGATACCAGCTTTTGCCTGTCGACATTTGTGCGTTCTTTTTTGAACCGAGAGTGCTACAATCAGTTTCCTCAGAATTTCCTGAATTTAATACCCTTAATCCACTTACTTGGGACATGAATCACCTGAGCGCGATTTACAATCAGTTTAAACTTTACCCGCAGTTCTTCTTCCTCCGTCATATTGGAACCAAATGATGCCCATTCATTGTTTCAGTGACACGCTAACAACAACTTACATAATTTTTCTTGCGTGAATATTCACCTAGCCTTCTTGACAGATTTATTTATTGTGGTAAGCATCGTCGCCACGATGACGTGGTATTTCCATTGCGTGTGGGTTGTTCAAGGCAGTTTTCGGAAATTTTATTGAAAAATACTTCACAAGAATGCCTGTCCGTACCACCTGTCGTGAATCTATAGGTGTCGTAGTATGTAGTCGGCAAATTAAAGTTATCTCCAACTAATACTGCATGATTGGTGTGCCACGGAGCGGAGACTTTCTTTTGAACGATTCTACAACTGCTAGGGCGAAATCAGATAACCGGTAGAACTTGAGCTGGTCCAGGTCTCATACTTTTCTTTTTTTGGTCAACAGTCTTCTGACTGGTTTGATGTGGCCCGCCACGAATTCCTCTCCTGTGCTAAACTTTCCATCTCAGAATAGCACTTGCAACCTACGTCCTCAATTATTTGTTGGATGTATTCCAATCTCTGTCTTCTTCTACAGCTTTTACCATCTGCAGCTCCCTCTAGTACCACGGAAGGCATTCTCTCATGTCTTAACGAATGTCCTACTATCCTGTCCCATCTCCTTATCAGTGCTTTCCATGTATTACTCTCCTCTCCGATATTGCGTAGAACCTCTTCATTCCTTACCTTGTCATCCACATAAGTTTCAACGTTCGTCTGTAGCACCACATCTCTAGTGCCTCGATTCTCTTTTGTTTCGCTGTTCCCACAATCCATGTTTCACTACCATACAGTGCTGACTCCAGACGAACATTCTCAGAAATTTCTACCTCTTGGCCAGGAATGCCTTCTTTGACATAGCTAGTCAAGCTTTTGATGTCCACCTTGCTCCGTCCGTCATTGGTTATTTTACTGCCTAGGTAGCAGAATTCCTTAACTCCAACTACTTCGTGACCAGCGATCAAATGTTCAAATGTGTGTGAAATCTTATGGGACTTAACTGCTAAGGTCATCAGTCTCTAAGCTTACACACTACTAAACCTAAATTATCCTAAGTACAAACACATACACACCCGTGCCCGAGGGAGGACTCGAACTTCCGCGGGAACCAGCCGCACAGTCCATGACTGCAGCGCCTTATACCGCTCGGCTAATCCCGCGCGGCGTGACCAGCGATCCTGATGTTAAGTTTCTCTCTGTTTTCATTTCTATTACTTGTCATTACCTTCGTCTTTCTTCGATTTACTCTCAAACCATACTGTGTACCCATTAGGCTGTCCATTCCGTTCATCAGATCATGTAATTCTTATCACTTTTACTGAGGATAACAATGTCATCAGCGAATCGTGTCATTGATATCCTTTCGCTGTGAATTTTAATTCCACTCCTGAACCTTTCTTATATTTCCATCATTGCTTCCTCGATGTACAGATTGAACAGTGGGGGCGAAAGGCTACATCCTTGTGTTACACCCTCCTTAATATAAGCACTTCGTTTTTGGTCGTCCACTTTAATTATTCCCTCTTGGCTGTTGTATATGACCCGTCTCTCCCTACAGGTTACCCCTACTTTTTTCAGAATTTCGAACATCTTGCACCATTTTACATTGTCGAACGCTTTTTTCAGATCGACAAATCATATGAAAGTGTCTTGATTTTTTTTTTTAGTCTTGCTTCCATTATTAACCGCATCGTCAGAATTGCTTCTCTCGTGGCTTTACTTTTCCTAAAGCCAAACTGATCGTCATCTAGCACATCCTCAGTTTTCTTTTCCATTCTTCTGTATATTATTTTTGTAAGCTACTAGGATTCATGAGCTGTTAAGCTGATTGTGCGATACTTCTCGCAATTATTAGCACTTTCCGTCTTCGGAATTGTGTGAATGATACTTTTACGAAAGTCAAATGGTATGTCTTCTAAACACCAAAGTGAATAGTCGCTTTCTTGCCACTTCTCCCTATGATTTTAGAAATTCTGATGAAATGTTATCTAGCCCTTCTGCCTGACTTAAGCTTTGGAGCTCTTTTAAATTATGATTCTAATACTGGATCCCCTCTCTCTTCTAAAACGACTCCTGTTTCTTCTTCTGTCACATCACACAAATCTTCTGCCTCATAGAGGCTTTCAGTGTATTTTTTCCACCTATCCGTTCTCTCCTCTGCATTTAACAGTGTGATTACGGTTGCACTCTTAATGTTACCACCCTTGCTTTTACTGTCACAGGAGGTTGTTTTTACTTTCCTGTATTCTGATTCTGCACTTCCGACAATCATTTCTTTTTCGATGTCTACACATTTTTTTCTGCAGCCATTTCGTCTCAGTTTCCCTGCACTTTCTATTTATTTCATTCCTCAGGAACTTGTATATCTGTATTCCTGAGTTCCCAGGAACATTTTTGTACTTCCTCCTTTGATAAATCAACTGAAGTATTTCTTATGTTGCCCATGGTTTCTCCGCATTTACCTTCTTTGTTCCTGTGTTTTCCTTCCCAACTTTTCTGATGGCCCTTCTTACAGTTGTCCATTCCTCTTCAACTGTACTGCCTACTGAGCTATTCCTTATTGCTGTATCTATAGCCTTCGAGAACTTCAACCGTCTCTCGTCCTTCTTTAGTACTTCTGTATTCCACTTCTTTGGGTAGTGATTCTCCCTGACTAATGTAGCTTCAGCCTACTCTTTATCACTGCTACATTGTGATCTGAGTCTATATCTGCTCCTGGGTACGCCTTAACATTCCAGTATCTGATTTCGGAATCTCTATCTGACCATAATAAGTTCTAACTGAAATCTCCCCGTATCATCCAGCCTTTTCGAAGTATACCACCTCCTCTTGTGATTCTTGAACGAGGTATTCGCTATTACTAGCTGAAACTTGTTACAGGACTCAGTTAGTCTTTCTCCCCTCCAATTCCTTGTCCCAAGCCTAAATTCTCCTGTAACCTTTTCTTCTACTTCTTCCCCTATAGCTGCATTCCAGTCCCCATGACTATTAGATTTTCATATTCCTTTACATACTGTATTTCCCTTTCAATATACTGGAATACTTTCTCTATCTCTTCATCTTCCGCTTGCGACGTCGGGATGTATACCTGAACTATCGTTGTCGGTGTTGGTTTGCTGTCTATTCAGATAAGGGCAAACTTGTCACTGAACCGTTCACAGTAACACACTCTCTGCCCTACCTTCCTATTCATGACGATCCTACACCTGTTATATCATTTTCTGCTGTTGTAGATATTACCCTACACTCATGTGACAAGAAATCCTTGTCTTCTTTCCACTTCACTACACTGATCCTTACTACATCTAGATTGAGCCTTTGCATTTCCTTTTTCAGATATTCTGGTTTCCCTACCACGTCCAAGTTTCTGACGTACCATGCCCCGACTCGTAGAACGTTATCCTTACGTTAATTATTCAGTCTTTTTCTCATGGTAACCTCCCCCCTGGCATTCCCGTCCCGGAGATCCGAATTGAGGACTATTCCGGGATCTTTTGCCAATGAAGAGTTCATCATGACACTTCTTCAATTACGGGCCACATGTCCTGTGGATACACGTTGCTTGTCTTTAATCCAGTGGTTTCCATTGCCTTCTGCCCCCTCATACCGTTGATCATTGCTGATTCTTCCGCCTTTAGGGGCAGTTTCCCAGCCTTAGGACAAGAGAGTGCCCTGAACCTCTGTCAGCTCTTCTGCCCTCTTTCACTAGGCCGTAGGCAGGATGAAGGTGACTTCTTATGCCGGAAGTCTTCGACGGCCAACGCTCTTTATTAGTCAAAGTATAAACAGCGGTGGGATTCGAACCTGGGACCGAAGACGTTCTGATTATGAAACCAATGACGCTACCCCTCCTTTTTTTCGACATAGTTCGTTGCCTTTGGTCTCGGCGGACGTTACAAGACACCCGTTCAAGTTGTTCGTTGATTCCTTGACTCAGTTTATTTTATTACAGAGAGCACGCAGCTCTCTGACCGAACACGCTGAGCTGCCGTGCCGACACTCCTAGACCACGGGTAGTCAGACCCAATTTGATCTCTATATACACAATGTTTTTTGTCGACAGCAAATCTATCTCTCCAATATACTTTCCATGCTTCGCTAAACATTGCGAAGCTTTGTGCTTCGACCTTGAACGGAGGACAGCAAGTTCAGGAACTTTGTTACAAATATTTCGACAATTTACTGTTAAAATTTGGATGGTTGCAGCGTCTTTAGTTCATACGCTCTCTGCATATCGTCTGGAGAGCACTAAACAGAGGACCTAAAATTTTCGCCTTGCCTAAAGAACCCCCACGAGCATTCCATCAGTTCTCTGTTATCCCAGTAGCTGTCGACCTACCAATAGGGGTCCTACAACCCTCTATATGATAGCGCAGGTCCAGAAATCTGCAGCCAAGACCCTCATAGATCGACGAACCCTCCGGTTAAGAACCTCCACTGGGCTCCAAACCAAAGTGGCAACATCGACTCTCGGTACGATGTTGCGAATTTTGAACTCTGTTTGCACCCCGTGCGCAAGGCGAACGTTCTTCACAACTTCCTCCGGTCGCCAGTATGAGCTGAGGATTGACTGAGAACCCAAGCGACAGGCTTCATTGGGCAACAACTTCGAGACTGTTGCACACTTCATCCTCATTGGCCGCAGACGGGGCCTCCTCCACATCTTGGTTGAGGGCCTCCAGCGGACTCACTGATTGCGCGCTGAAACTGTGCGACACTATGTCCGTAAGTGGCTTCATAACGAACCTAACAATGGAGCTCTCGATAACCTCACCCCAACCTGTGTTCCTGCTCCGACCCTGCTGAAACAGGGCTACCAATTCAGTCACACAGCGAGTGGGCGAGGCCACACTGCAAGCGTCTACATTGAATCACCGCCCCTTTCGTCGATCAGTTGAAGTATTTCTTCTGATACCCACGGTTTCTTCGCATCTACTTTCCTAATATATATGTTTCCCGTGTTCTCTCTTTTTAGAGATGTCCACTGCTCTTCAACTGAAGTGACTGCTATGGTTTTACTTGTCACAGTATTCACATTTTTAGCGAACTTCGAAAGTGTTTCACCATTACTCAGAAATTTAGCGTCCCACTTACAACTCCACCCATTCTTCTGTAAGATTCTCTTGAAATTCAATCTACTCTTCATTTCTGAATTGTGATCAGAGTCTCTACCTGCTTCTGGGTGTACGTTACAACCCAGAGTCTAATTTCGGAATCTTTTTCTGCTTATGATGTAACCCATCTGGAATCTCACCGTATCTCAAGGACTTATCCAAAAACATATCCTCCCACTGTGATTTTTGAACAGTGTATTCGGTATTACTACTCAATTCTGTTACCGGATAAAGCCCCCCCCCCTCCCCCTACACATATTGCCAAGTTTGTTTCGACTATGCTGCAGACGTTTTGCTGGGGAAGCATTACATATCCTCCATACAGTCCCGATCTTTCCTCAGGCGATTTTCATGTTTTTGAAGCCCTGAAGAAAGATATTTGTGTCTGTCACTTTGCTTCAGACGAGGAGATGCACGCTTGAGTACAGTCATGTTTCATTACGTAACTGCAAACATTTTCCCATAAAGTCACTGACCGTGTTGTCTCAAAGAGGGACAAATGTGTTACCATTTAGACGTTTACGTTTGAAATAATAAACACTTTACTTACCTTCCCCTCTCTGTCTCGTTTTCATTTGACTCGCTCTTATAAATTAGGAAATGAGAAGCTAGAATTAGTAAATGAATTTTACTACTTGGGGAACAGGTTACTGAGTATGTTCGAAGTAGAAAGGATGTAAAACTCTGACTGGCAACATCAATAAAAGCATTTCTGCAAGTGGAAATTGTCAACATCCAATATATGATTAAATATTAGGAAGTTTGTTCTGAAGGTACTTTGTGTATAACCTTGTGTGGAAGTGAAATGCAGATGTTGCGAAATTCAGGCAGTAAGAGAAAATAATCTTTTGAGGTTGGTACTATAGATGAATGCTGAAGATTGATTACTTAAGTCCAAAAAAAAATTGAGGAAGTTTTGTATCTCATTTTTTGAGACGCCGTCGTTTGATTGGGCATCTCCTGAAGGATAAAGGACTCCTCAATTTGGTAACGTAAGGAAGTGTGCGGGGTAAAAATTGTAGAGGGAGACGAATGATTGAATACAGTAAGCAGGTTGAAATGCATGTTGGCCGCAGAAATGAAGAGACTCTTACACCACAGACTGACATGTAGAAACTGCATCAAACCAGTCTTCTCTAATGGCTAGCGTAGCTACCTCTGGTTCACGGGGTCCTGGGTTGGATTCCCGGCCGGGTTGGGGATTTTCTCTGCCCGGGGATTGGGTGTTTTTCTTGTCCTGATCATTTCATCATCATCAGCAGCAGCAGCATTAGTGATACAGGCTACATTGGACTGCGTAAAAAATAATTGGAATATGTAAAAATTGAAACGTTGTACGGACGCTGATGACCGCGCAGTTGAGCGTCCCGTAAACCAATCATCATCATCAAACCAGTCTTGAGACTTTTTTCTTCCCACACTAAAAGTGAGACACGCTCTTTATCAACGTTCCTTTTGTATGTATTCTCATGTTTTCGTTGCATTTAGTTTATCCTGTAAGCATTTGCACCGAATTTAGCAGTGCCAGTCATCTGTCAAATATATGTGCCCCTGTTGCCAGTAAAGACGGACTGGGAGTGTGTCAATAACCACTATGCCGCTTTTGGTGGTTGGTTGTTCAATCTGGCAAACACATTAGACATGCTTTTAGGACTGGTGGAAGCACAGCTTGTAGTTAGGTAGAGTGGATCTGCGTCTTGCACTAGGTATAGAACTACGCGAGACCGTACGTTATCTGCATATCTAAAACTCAAACTGTTCAAAAATTCAAGAGTAAAACAGAATGCAATGCGGTAAATTCCATAAAAAGACAAACGCTATAGTTTCACGTATATATACAAGCTATATATAAGTTTCTTTTAATTATGATCAGATATTAGAGAAATAAAAGAGTTTTGTACACTGTAATAATAATCAGTAAATTTTTGACAGCATCCAACGTCGTTTATATGTAACACGATCACACAGAGATTTGACCATCATCAGTTCGCACGTAGCAGTGTCGGCCGGGCTTTCA
The DNA here is from genome assembly GCF_023864275.1 of Schistocerca cancellata. NCBI lineage: Eukaryota > Metazoa > Arthropoda > Insecta > Orthoptera > Acrididae > Schistocerca > Schistocerca cancellata. Next base: position 412,369,673 of record NC_064631.1, read on the forward strand.
AATAAGTCAATTCTTGTTTCCTCTGTAGTGATGATGTCCATAGGCTGAGCTCCACCTTCGCAGTCACTGACGACTGACGTATTACAAGTCAAAAAAAAAAGTTCAAATGGCTCTAAGCACTATGGGACTTAACATCTCAGGTCATCAGTCCCCTAGACTTAGAACTACTTAAGCCTAACTAACCTAAGGACATCACACACATCCATGCCCAAGGCAGGATTCGAACCTGCGACCGTAGCAGCAGCGCGGTTACAGATTGTAGCGCCTAGAACCGCTCGGCCACCGTGGCCGGCTACAAGTCAACTTTTCCTAAAATTTAACCGGCCCTTGCTGCTGTGAAGTTAGGATCATAACGAGAAACCTTCTTGTCCTTTTTCTTGCAATATTGGGCCCGATATCGGAAGCCACTATCCCTCTTCGCACTACAATACAAGAAAAGCTCAATATCTAGCAACTCAGTCTTCATATTTCGTTGTTAACGCGACTCGTATAAACTTCCATTTTCCATCATTTTGACTTTATTTTATTTTCTGTTAATTTTCCAGTGTGACATATTAGAAGACCCAACACCAAAAATAAGCAACATTGTGCTTCAGCAATTCTCCTTATGGCCATCACATACAGTGCTTGCAACGTATTGTTTGTGGACATCGCTTTGATGTCATTTTATATTCTCAACGAACTTTAACTTGGTAGCTAACACAGTGACAGAATCCGTGTATGGCGTTGCAATTTAATGACCGCTGTCGTCGGCTGTTACCTCTGTTAAATCTGGAGTATCAAATACTGTATAATTACTGCGCTAAAATAAATACGGATGACCTGACGATCCGGGTTAATGAGGGCCGAAAAAACAACACAATGTTTGAACTCCGAGAACGCTCTAGCATTCATATGCAAACATATACGTTTGAGCTAGTCTGCTTGTTTTGAGGATTTGGTGTGTTGACTGGTCTCACCTGTTGCCTCCATTCAATTCGCAGTGAACATATCTTTTTTTAACTAGATGATGTTCAAGAGCGGAGCTAATTCACCCTCAAATTCTGTGTAGAACGAAAGCGATTACATCTGTTCATGGCTACACGTGGGGCGTTAACAATTTAAGCTGCCTTCCGACGCCGCTAGTACTGCTCCGTTCTATGTGACTTAGCAGCGGTAAAATGTAGGCGCCAGCATTCTCTGCATCCTAAATTACGTATTATTGTGTATACTTCTGTGACTATCATCACCTGTACAGATCTCTAAATATAATAAACCTTACAGAAATGGAAATATTACAACATACTTTATTTACGTATCTGTGGCTGGCACACCCTCGGTTTTTTTAAAGTAACTGCAGGTTCCTCAATCAAGTAATATTATCCTATATTTAATAAATACATTAATTACAATAAATAAGAATCACAACGTGGAGACTAATAAAGCCCATTATTACGAAACTGATGCCCAGCGGAATGTCACCATAAATTCCATCACTATATGTATTACCCCTTGAACTACCGAATAAGTGGGAGTAACAATTAGTACTGATGTGAAGTGGACGATCATACAGATTCCGTTATACGTAAAATAACTGGAATGTTACTTGGGAAGATCATGATTACCTTTACTCTGTATACAAAAGAAACTAAATTCAAATTTGAATCTCAAGTACGATGCAGGAAAAACTAATCAGCAACTTCTTTTGCTGTATTAAAACTGCTTGTAACCTCCATACAAAATTCGTTCACATTTAACCTCCCCACAAAATTCGTTCTCATTTAGTAACCTCCCTACAAAATTCTTTCTATTTAAACTCCCCACAAAATTCATTCACATTTAACCTCCCCACAAAATTCGTTCCCATTTTAGTGTAACCCCAAATCAGAAAAAATCCTAAACCTCTCAACAGTAAAAATTATAATTATGTCGTTCCCATTCAGTGTAACGTCCCAACAAAAAATATTCAGTAACCTGGTAATAATACAATGTAACTAACCTGTCAATTGAATTGTCGCTCACTTATAATTTTTCAATTATTGACTGTGAATTTAACCTGGTAAATTTTGGACGTCAGCAGTGCTGCGACATAGCCCTGAAAGATCATTCAGAATAAAAAGATAAAAATTCTTACCTCAATGAAGTCGCCGCATAACGCATATATATCTGCTCTTACAATAAATTTTTCTGGCACAGCCCTGTGCAATGCTGGCCGATAGATTTGCCATTTATGAAAGGAAGCCACTGATTTTTCTTTTGCAACAACCGGGATGATCATGGGTTGGAGAAATTAGTAAATTCTTTCAATTGAAATGAATGGTTGTTAAAAATTACTTTATATGAGAAAGATTATTATTAGGACATTTTTAAAACATTTACATGGGACTTGAGATAACATTACTACATATGCGCGAGGCTGCTTTTTCCTTATACAATAATACTCAGGCTCCGGCATCGCTGCACCGCGACCGGCCCAGCCAACACGATACACCAGACCAGACCAGAGCAGACTGCAGACTAGCCACAACTTACTGCTACAGCTACACAGTTCCTACTGCAGTCAACACTGCTGTCTGGTCAGCGATTCTCTTATACCTTGCATATCGCAGGTAGCGCATGAGCAATACATCGAAATTACATCTGCTCGGGCCTCTTACATGCTCTTTCTGCAGCTTTCGAGGTTGCAGTGAGGAATATCCTTTAATAGCGGTGGTTAGAGGCGCGCGTAACGTCCCTTATCAGACCATCGCTTTCATCATAAGTATCGAAATACAATACCTTCACTACATTTGTAATTAGTCATAATCGGGAGTCATAAATAACATGTACATAACGTCTACATCTATGATCAACCTTTTTGTTATCAACATTTTGACTTGTTCCATTGATAAGAAACTTAGATTATAGGTTCTGAAGTTCTATACATGTTACTTATGACTGCCAGTTAAAGGTAATTGCAGGTGTACTGGGTGTACTGCATTTCAGTGCTTGCGATGAGGACGATGCACTGTTCAGTTGACTTACATCCGAAAATAGCTGTTTCAATAAATTCAAAAACTTGTATGGCTTGTACTTCAGCGTTGTTGATGTGCATGGGATCGAAATTAGGTCGAACAGACAGGAGATATCGATCTTATACAGAGAAGAATGAAACTAAGGCTCAAAGAGCGTGCAATATAAAATCTGAAGAATTGTATCCAGTTGATGTTCAAAGAAAAACAAGACATCCAGCATACAGAAGTTCAAGATATATCGTTCCGGTCCCGTAATACAAATAATCTACCTGCTCTGCGGCGCTTGGGCAGATAAAATAGGATTAAAAACAAACAGTTCGAAGAGTTACAGTCGTCTGAGGAACATATTCAGCACATGGAAAGTCAAAATACTTTATCATGTCATTGAAAGCTACTCTGTCAACATTAAATGCGTTCCTGCAATCACACTGTCATACGCGAAGGAAGTGGCGGACAGGCGTATATATTACACTGACGGATGCTTCAATGGGAAGGAACCGTCTCGTGATGTGATAAAAAATGAAATGTCTGTTAACATAGGAGATGCAGACTATCCAGTATTAGATAGAGGCAGTTTTTCAGATTTTCCTAACACTACTTATCGAGCTGGTAACTTTCCTTTAGAGCTCATAAAATCGATGAGGGAAGGGGAAACCAAGTGATTATCCAAATGGTTCAATTAGCTCTGAGCACTATGGGGCTTAAACATCGGAGGTCATCAGTCCCCTAGAACTTAGAACTACTTATACCTATTTAACCTAAGGACATCACTCACATCCACGCCCCAGGCAGGATTCGAACCTGCGGACGTAGTGGTCGTACGGTTCCATACTGAAGCGCCTAGAACCGCCCCGCCACTCCGGTCGGCCAAGTGATTATTCAGCTTAGTGTGTAGAATCAATGGGAATAGAGAGATACCACCAATTTTCGGAAGACTGTTCTCCACACATGACACCAAGGGCAGATAACTGCGATAACTATTGCACAAAAGACTTCACAGAGCATGCATCCTAGTTGCTAACAAGATTAACATACAGATGAGTTCAAAGGAGTATGGTATGACCTGAACATAACTGTTCACTCTGGGTCCTCTGGTTACTGAGTTTGTTCACAAGTTATGACTGTATTTCGTGAGAGTGCCCAATTGATGCAGCAGAACGTAAGGTATTTTTCATAAAAACACAGTATTACAACAAATGGCCAGATACAAAGTGTTCCGCTCACTGTGGAGCTTGTTAGGCTGAGATGATGTTCGCTCGATGCGGGGCCTTCAAGTTTCCTGGTGCTCTTACCAAAGAGGTCGAACGCTCGAAGTAGGCGCAAGCAACACAGATCCAAGAGATTCAGGCAAGGAGCAGAGTTTATTGGACAGGTTAACTAGTCCAGTGGCAAAATAGAGTACTATATGCCACTACAAATGCACGAAGTGAGAGACAGAATTGAACGCGATCTGTTTGGCTTTACGAAGGGTAAAAGTATCAGAGAGGCAGCTGAATTTAATGACGATTTTTATTGCAGCAGACGATACTTCACTACAACCTCTACAGCCCTGTTCAAAACTCATTTTAGAACACGTGAGTGGTACTAGTGTTCTGCTGTAGGCATCTCGTCGTCATATGTATTCACTGTGATAGGCAGGACGCAGAATGTTTCTACGTTCCCACGTTTGATGTTTTTATTCCTTGTACGGAGGCCAAAGCGGCGCACGTCAGTGAGGAGACGCAGTTAGAGAGGAAAGGTAGGCGATCCTGGTGCGATGTCGGGTGTGCTTTGAGTGCTGTTTATTGGATTCACCTGGCACCACCATGAGAAGTGTTAGCAGACGGTCAGCGAGACAGCGGCGTTCAAAGTGAAAGGTGGTCCCTGAGGGGCTGCCCTGCTACTGCTGACACAAGTCAGATGGTCGGGTGGCCGAGCGAGGTTGAAGGGGTGGGCGGGGGTCGGCCGGGTCGCCCCCTCGCAACAAGTGGAGTGCTGTGGACCGCTGCGCCGTCCTGCGCTGTGGTGTGGCGCACAGCACTCGTCAAAGAGCGCTGCGGCCCCAGGCGCCGGGCCCGCTTTGATCTCCTCCTCCAGTGCCGCTGACCGCCCCTTCCATTAACTAGCCCACCACACACTGACAAACGCGTCCTAGCAGGACTTTTACTACGGCGTTTGCGGCTATTTCTGTCACTGAACAGCTCCCGACGATTGCGTTTCCTCCCGTAGCAGGAAATACAGAATAAATAGCGTTTCGTTGTACGTGCCCGATTGCGTCGTTTGTAGGGAAGGTCACATTGTAAAAGAACTGCTAGGTAACGCGAATGGCAGACTTTAGTACATCTGGAAGGTTCCGGGAAAGTGCGGTGCACTTGCAAGGGAATTTCCATACGATAGCGTGAGCATTTCTATCTGCCAACAAACTCTCCCACTCCCAGTTCCGTACACTATTGAACTCGCATCTCAGAAACAGCTTCAGACATCTGATTACTTTGCATATGAGTTAGTGTGTTAACTGCACTGGTATCCAAAATTAAAGCAACAAACCGCTATTACCGCGTTT